>NW_026606589.1:1249166-2498333 GCF_029890125.1 Rhinichthys klamathensis goyatoka
TAACCAGATATATTAGATGTGTTTTTATGTGTGTCCATTTGCCCATGTCACATTGAATGTTCACAGAACTGTGGCTCTCTCTGAATTCTAACCAAGGAGGAGAAATGAATCCTGTATTCATATATATATATATATATATATATATTATATATCCACTTAAGAATTGCATGAACAATGTATCTAAGTTCCCTATTTCATGAATTGCCTTTCTGTGGTTTGGTCTATGTTTCTCGACAACTCTAATGGGATAACGTTTCAAACCTTGCCAACTAAGGTTTAACCAAATCCATTTGTGGCAAGTTTGGTCTCGATAAACTACAATCTTCGTTCCCCATTTGTTAATTGACATTACATTTTGCTAAACTTTGTGACACATTAGTATTATAAGAAGTGTGAAGATTCTTCTCTTAAACAACCGATGAAATTAGGGTTTCAAATGTCTCTCTGGAGACAAAGAGCAATAAAACCCAAAGTCCCGCCTGTAAACTTCCAACCCTCTAATTGGCCAAGCCAACAGGAAGAGGCTGGATTTCTCCAAAAGTGATAAATGACGCTCCCCCCTCCGCTCGCGCTCTTCCTCCCATGTCCTCGTGTCATGATGTAACGTCTCGCCTCCGGCGAGTTCTTCGCCTTTCTTTTATTTGTTTCTAGTTTAGTTTGTGTTTTTCAGTTGTAGATAAGTCTCTGTGTTTAATTCCAATCGACGGTTGAAAAGAAAACCCCGTGACATATCTCTTCAGCAAATCCATCTACAAGGGACCTTTAAACGAGCGCGCGCTCGCTTTGAAGGAGAAACACGCGCACGTGACCGCGTGACGCGCCGGACCGAGCGACGCACGCGCTTCTTCACCAGCCATGCAAAGATGTAACGTTAACTCTGCATGATTTCCCCGTCGATATCTTTATTTCCTTTTTGTTAGTCAAAGTTTTGTTTTCCGTAGTCGACTCAGTTCACTTCCACGAAGTGAAACGAACTTAGCCGAACTATTTCCCTTTGGAAATGTTACCCTAAAGACTGTAAACCTCCGTTCAACACGCGCGCCAAGCAGCCCACGTGACGCTTCCTCACACACAAAAGGACTCAGCTCACGCGGCCAGACAGGGCCGTACAGAGAGACCATAACATAACTTGTGCAAGTATAATCTCTTTATAGAGCTTCTAAGAAGTTTTAAGATGATGTTTCGTGTTGTAATCGGAGAGGTGAATGTCTTCCTGCCAATGAAATTCTGCCAATGTTCTCTGTTCTCTCTCTCCCCATTCTCTGTTCTCTCTCTCTTACTCGCTCACGCGTGTAAGTTATCCATTGTCCAAACTTTACGCATTTCTCGTTCATTGATGTCTTATTGTATTGTTCATTGATGTCTATGTGTTTGTAAATACATATATCCCGTGTAACCGTAGTCAATACATAAGTAGTCATGCCTCTATTAAATTAATTATATATTCATTTGATTGATGTGCTGTCTCTTTGCTCAGTTTCAAGTCCCTTAAGTGCAAAAGATCTTATGCTACAAGCTTACTAAAATTAAAAATACCTTAAAGAGTATGTGTTGTGTTTATAGGGCGGGAAACCCAATTCTTCTGGCCAGAGAATTGCGTTTCCTGAAATCCTATAAAGTAAGATGATATTGTGGATCCCACAAATATTATCCTGACAATTGAGCTAATTCATTTTACCTGTTTTGTGAAACGTGGTCCGTGTAATTAATTGCAATCAACTTGTGGTTAATTTCAAGGATTCACATGCATGCAGGTAAAATGACAGATCCTCCCTTATCGGGAGATTTATTAACATGTAAGACTGGTCTAATCCAAACATGCATGAATAATTATTAATTACCAATTATTAATTATGATATGCAAATTCCCCACAGATTAGATCCGCCCTGAATCCTTACACCCTCATGTATAATTAGGTGGTTCTCACCTGAGAAGACAAAGACCCGCATAATAATGAGCCTTTCATTCAGGTATGTCACACAAGAAAGAATGCTAGGACACTATATATACATATATACACACACACACACATATACGGTGTATACAGTGCCGGGAGGTGTGAGGCCAACTACTTGATTGCAAATGTTTTATTTTTATTTTATTTTATTTTTATTATGTATTATGTTTGTTTTATATGTTTGGTGCTGCAGTGGCTGTATTCATGAGCCCAAAACAAATTTCCCATCGGGACAATAAAGTATACCTAACCTATATATATATATATATATATATATATATATATAATCAAAATGAAAGTCAAAAGCACATTTTTAGTCATACCTGGAAACAAATCCTGTTCAAATAGGTTATATGGGCCATTCTATAGAATTGGTTCAAAGTTAGAGTTGGAAACATCTTGAAAAGAAAATTGTCTTTTTCCATAAATCTCTTATAAAGTATTATTTTTTTAAAGTAGGCCAATACATTTTATCATACATATTTCAAAGTTAAGGATTCATTATTTTGATATAGCCTAGCTTGCATTGGAACAAACACTGTTATAACAGTTGATTAGTTTATTTTTGACAAAACATACTATATATTTAACATATGAGCAATGTCTAACAAAAGCTTATTTGATGTCTATTTTAAAGTAAAAACTTTATAATCTATCCAAAACTAGTCAACGAAATGTTGTCATTACAGACACTATTCTATATCGCGATTAGAACAAATCTCAGTAGGCTATAGCAATATAGTTTGGATGTGTTCATGTAAAAATAATGTTTACTAATGTAGGAGCGAGAGTGAAGTTTATATAAATTTGTAAGACTCCTCCTGCAATGACTCTCCAAGCCACTAGGGAGCACTGTCTGATCCCTCTTGCAATGACACTCCAAGCCACTAGGGAGAGCTGTCTGCTCCTTCCTGCAATTATTCTCCCAGCCACTAGCCGGCACCACCTGCTGTGAACTCTTTAGTTATGACTGCTAATCAAGTTAATGTGTTCCACCTGTATTTTGCCCTATTTAAGTTGGCAGTTTTCTTTGAGCTGTGTTCAGTCTTGAGCCTACCATCTATGGATATCCTGAGTTCCCTTTCGTTGTCACTCCGAGTTCCGTCGGATGACGACGAATGGGGGTTTCGCTTAGAAAGCCAATCGACTTCGAGTACTACAAAACGAGCCAATGGCAAAGAAATGCCATGGGTCTGCGGAATTTGCATAGCGTAACTCCGCCTCACCTCGTGAGTATATAAGGAGAACGCTGGCAGCAAATAGGCATGTTTTCGCTTCGGAGCCAAGGTGATCCTTCGCTCCACAAGCCATTCCTGTACTGTCAGTTCTGCAGACGAGCGAGATTCTCTGGTGTTGGTGTGACGGCGATCTCCGGCGAGGACGCGCTTCCTGCTTTTCTGTCCGTGATTCGACAGCGAGTGTGTTTCTCCCCGGGCGCTTCAACACAGTCAGAGTTTCTTTTTCTCACAAAAGAGCTTGCACGCGGCACGTCTTTTTAAAGATGCCTCGCCCGTGCACTTCTGGTTGCGGTAGACTCGTTGATGACTCTGATGGGCACGAGTGGTGCATAGTGTGTTTGGGCGTTAATCACGCTAGAGCAGCACTCGTGGATGACTCATGTTCTCTCTGTGGGAACATGACCATCGCAGCATTACGATCAAGACTCGGTGATCTCGCAAGAGTGAGGGTCCCCTCATCCACACCCCGATCTACTGACTCTAGAAATAGAGCTAGTACTTCGGCTGGTGGCCAGGGTGATCTGAGGATGACGGTTTGGAACAAAGCGCCGACTATCAGTCCGTGCCCAGCCGCATCCTCTCCAGTGCTGCAACCCGTGAGTGTTCGGGGGATTCCGGCGGGATCATCTTCGGGTGTCCCGCGGGTTTCCTTTGACGCTCCAGAGGATGACGCGATGTCTATCGCAGCATCACAAGGTGGGTCTGAGTCTTCTGGAAGTGAAGACTCATCACAGCTGCCACCTTCGGGTGTGAATACAGTTGTGCTAGAGTCTGATCCAGAGATGACGGCCATGCTGTCTCGAGCCGCCGCGAGCATCGGGTTAGAGTGGAACCCTCCGCCCTGCCCCGAGCGCTCGCGGCTGGATGACTGGTATTTGGGTCAGGCTGCGGACCCCCGTCCGCGTCAGGCCCCGATACCTTTCTTCCCGGACGTGCATGATGAGATCTCGAAGTCCTGGAAGACTCCCATGTCTTCCCGTGACCGCTCGCTGATTTCATCCGCCTTTCCTCCCCTCGATGAGGCCGCTGCCCGTGGGTACACTGGGCTCCCCCCGGTTGAACGCTCTGTTGCGATGCAACTGTGTCCTCAGAGCGCTTCTTCTCGTGGTGAGCCTAAGCACCCATCCAAAGCCTGTATGTACTCGTCTGCGTTAGTGGCGAAGTCCTACAGAGCTGCGGGACAGGCAGCCGCCTCTTTGCATGCCATGGCCATTCTGCAGGTCTACCAGGCCCAGATGCTCAGGGACATGCACGAGGGCAGGACAGACCCGGGGCTCTTCAATGAGCTGCGCGCCGCCACCGACCTTGCTCTCCGAGCGACGAAGGTGACCGCACGCTCCCTGGGTTTGGTGATGTCCACAGCCGTGGTCCAGGAGAGACACCTCTGGCTTAATCTTGCTGATGTGGAGGATGCCGAGCGGTCCCGGCTGCTCGACACCCCCATATCGCAAGATGGCCTTTTCGGCGGTGCAGTCGAGGATTTTGCCCAACAGTTCTCGACTGCCCAGAAACAGACTGAGGCTATTAAGCACATTCTGCCCCGACGGCCCGCTGCTGCCTCCACTCAGCCGACCGGGCAGAATACTCAGTCTGTTTCCCGCCGAGGGCGCCCTCCTACGGCTCCCACCCCTCCCGCCCGGCCCAAGCAGCAGCCTTCACCCGGGCCCGGTCGCGGAGGAGGCCGTAGGAAGGCGCCCCAGCCCTCTCCAGTCCCGCCCCCCGCTAAATGCCGGGTCAAGCGGCGCTCCTGAGACGGGCTGCTCAGGGATGATGTACACTTCTCAGGAGGTGGTAGCAGGACCACTCCTTCCCCCGGTGGAGGGCCGGGGGAGAATCTTGAGAGAAGTGACACATTCATCCCTGAGCATACGGAGTTCTTGGACGACACGGTGCGCCGCCCCCGGGCCGTGCACCCCTCGTCCTCCTCTGTCCCAGAGCCGGATGACAGTGCGCGCCGTCCCCGGACCGTGCCGCTCTCATCCCCCTCTGTCGCCAGACCCCTGGCAGAGCAGACCCCCGTGGAACGTTCGTCCTTCCCTGGTCTGCTCTGTCAGGACGCGGTCTATGACTGTACCCCCACATCGGGCCGCTATGCCGTCCACGTCTGGGTCAGTCATACCGCCTCGCTGCCCCACCGACGGGAAGTCTGTGGTTCGCATGACCCCGCTGGTTCAGTCCTTGGGAGCCTGGCTAGAGCTTCCCAACCTGTCCCGCTGGGTCGCACGAACGATCAGGCTCGGCTACGCGATTCAGTTCGCGCGGTCTCCTCCCCGCTTCAGGGGAGTCCGCTCCACTTTGGTCGGTGGCAATGCCCCTATCATGAGAGCGGAGGTTGCTACCCTGCTGGCGAAGGGTGCGATCGAGACTGTCCCTCCAGCCGAAATGAAGACCGGCTTCTACAGCCCGTATTTCATTGTCCCGAAGAAAACCGGTGGGTTACGGCCAATCCTGGACCTGCGCGTTCTGAACCGCTCCCTTCACAGGCTGCCGTTCAAGATGCTCACCGCCAAACGCGTTTTCGAATGTGTGCGGCACCAGGATTGGTTTGCAGCGATCGACCTGAAGGACGCCTACTTTCATGTCTCCATTCTCCCTCGACACAGACCGTTCCTTCGGTTTGCTTTCGAGGGTCAGGCATATCAGTACGCAGTTCTCCCATTCGGGCTAGCCCTGTCCCCTCGCGTCTTTACGAAGGTCGTCGAGGCAGCCCTTGTTCCCCTCCGGGAACACGGGGTTCGCATTCTGAACTATCTCGACGACTGGCTGATTCTAGCTCACTCTCGAGATCAGCTTTGCGAACACAGGGATTTGGTACTCCGCCATGTAGCCCGTTTGGGCCTTCGGGTCAACTGGGAGAAGAGCAAACTTGCCCCGTGCAGAGGATCTCTTTTCTCGGTATGGAGATCGACTCGGTCGCCATGTCCGCGCAGCTTACGAGCGAGCGCGCGCAGTCACTGCTGACTTGCCTGAGACAGTTCGAGGGCAAGAGTGCGGTTCCACTGAAACTTTTTCAGAGGCTCCTGGGGCATATGGCATCTGCAGCCGCGGCAACGCCGCTCGGATTGCTTCATATGAGACCGCTTCAGCTTTGGCTTCGCGACCGAGTCCCGAGGTGGGCATGGCAACACGGCACGCTCCGAGTACCAGTTACTCCGACCTGCCGTCAGACCTTCACCCCGTGGGGGAACCTCAGCTTGCTACGGGCAGGAGTGCCTCTGGAACGAGCTTCCCGGCATGTTGTTGTAACGACAGATGCCTCCACCACGGGCTGGGGTGCCATGTGCAATGGACGTGCTGCCGCGGGCTCCTGGACAGGACCCCACCGCTTATGGCACATCAATTGCCTCGAGTTGCAGGCTGTACGTCTTGCTCTGCGCCGCTTCCGGGCCGTGCTCAAGAATCAACACGTACTAGTCCGAACAGACAATACCGCCACTGTAGCGTACATCAACCGTCAAGGTGGTCTGCGCTCCCGCCGTATGTCGCAACTCGCCCGCCACCTCCTCTTATGGAGTCAGAAGCATCTGAGGTCGCTTCGAGCCATTTACATCCCTGGAGCCCTGAACTGTGCAGCCGACGAGCTGTCACGGCTTCAGCCCCTCCCCGGAGATTGGCGACTCCATCCCCAGACGGTTCAGCTGATTTGGGACCAGTTCGGGGACGCACAGATAGATCTGTTTGCCTCTCACGACTCGACCCATTGCGCCCAGTATTATTCCCTGACCGAGGGCACGCTCGGCACGGATGCTCTGGCGCACAGCTGGCCGCGGGGCCGCAAATATGCGTTTCCCCCAGTGAGCCTTCTTGCGCAACTCCTGCGCAAGGTCAGGGAGGACGAGGAGCAGGTCACTCTGGTCGCGCCGTACTGGCCCACCCGGACCTGGTTCTCCGAACTTGTACTCCTCGCGACAGCACCTCCTTGGCCGATTCCTCTGAGGAAGGACCTCCTTTCTCAGGGACGGGGCACCCTATGGCACCCTCGTCCCGATCTTTGG
This sequence comes from Rhinichthys klamathensis goyatoka, assembly GCF_029890125.1. Lineage (NCBI taxonomy): Eukaryota > Metazoa > Chordata > Actinopteri > Cypriniformes > Leuciscidae > Rhinichthys > Rhinichthys klamathensis. The sequence continues at coordinate 1,256,358 of NW_026606589.1, forward strand.
AACCTCCACGTGTGGCTCCTGGACGGGACGAGGCAGGTTTGAGTACCCTGCCACCAGCGGTGGCGGCTACCATCACTTCCGCTAGAGCGTCGTCCACGAGACACCTCTACGCGTTGAAGTGGAACCTCTTCGTCAGCTGGTGCTCTTCTCGCCGAGAAGAGCCCCGGAGTTGTTCGATCAGTGTTGTGCTTTCCTTTCTTCAAGAAGGGTTGGAGCGAAGGCTGTCTCCCTCCACCCTTAAGGTCTATGTAGCCGCTATTGCCGCACAGCATGACCTTATAGAAGGTAAGTCTTTGGGGAAGCATGACCTGATCGTCAGGTTCCTGAGAGGAGCGAGGAGACTGAATCCTCCTCGCCCTCCTCTCGTACCCTCTTGGGACCTCGCAGTGGTCCTAACTGCCCTGCGTAGTGCTCCCTTTGAGCCTTTGCAGTCAGTCGAGCTAAACTTCCTATCTATGAAGACAGCGCTTCTGACTGCATTGGCCTCCGTTAAGAGGGTGGGGGACCTGCACGCATTCTCCGTTGACGAAGCGTGCCTAGAATTCGGGCCGGGCTATTCTCACGTGATCCTGAGACCCCGGCTTGGATATGTGCCCAAGGTTCCTACCACTCCCTTCCGGGACCAGGTGGTGAACCTGCAAGCGCTGCCCCCGGAGGAGGCAGACCCAGCCTTGGCACTGCTCTGTCCAGTACGTGCTCTTCGCATCTATGTAGACAGAACGCAGTGTTTCAGGACCTCAGACCAGCTCTTTGTCTGTTATGGTGGGAAGCTGAAGGGAAAGGCTCTCTCCAAGCAAAGGTTGTCTCACTGGATAGTGGACGCCATTGCTTTGGCATACCAGCAGCAAGGTCGACCGTGCCCCCTTGGTGTGACTGCCCACTCCACCCGGAGTGTGGCATCCTCTTGGGCTCTAGCGCATGGCGCCTCGCTAACAGACATCTGCAGAGCTGCAGGCTGGGCGACACCTAACACATTCGCCAGATTCTACAATCTCCGAGTGGAGCCTGTGTCCTCTCATGTACTCGCTTCAACCAGCTAGTACCGGACTCGCTCAGGTGTCTTCGCTTGCTCGCCATTCCACTCTACGGACTGGATACGTGCGATATTCTCCTCAGGTGAGCTTCTCCGAAAGCCCTGAGTTCCTCCAGCACTCCTGACGTCGGCGCCAGTGTCTCTTGCCTGCGCGTCGGCTAGGTGCCTCCCGTGTGCATGGTACCTCCCGGAGCTACCCCCACATGTGTATTCCCACTGTAAGCCTCTCTGAGCATGTGTCTTTCCCTTGGCAAGCCACCTTGCCACCCCTGGGGTTGAAATATTCCACCTGCGGCTGGACACCCCAGTGATTCCCCATATGCATCCCTCGGGTCATATGTGTATTCTTAAGTCCCCCCCTCTGGGTTGGCAGTAATTGCATACTTCCCTAAAGTTCTGGGATATGCTCCCCAGTGTACCTTGGTTTTCCTGTGTTAAATAGGAGTCCTTCGTCCGTGCTAGTCTCACGACAGGGATCTCAGATTTACGCAGGGCACTGGAAGACAGCTGAGAAGTGGCGTGATTAGACTGGTATCCCCATTCGTCGTCATCCGACGGAACTCGGAGTGACAACGAAAGGGAACGTCTCGGTTACGGATGTAACCCTCGTTCCCTGAGTAGGGAACGGAGACGTTCCGTCTTCCTGCCACTTCCGCTGTACCGCGGGGATCGCCTGAACTCAGGTTGGCTCCTCAGCGAAGAAACATGCCTATTTGCTGCCAGCGTTCTCCTTATATACTCACGAGGTGAGGCGGAGTTACGCTATGCAAATTCCGCAGACCCATGGCATTTCTTTGCCATTGGCTCGTTTTGTAGTACTCGAAGTCGATTGGCTTTCTAAGCGAAACCCCCATTCGTCGTCATCCGACGGAACGTCTCCGTTCCCTACTCAGGGAACGAGGGTTACATCCGTAACCGAGACGTTCTTGAAGAGTTAAGTGCTGTTTCTATGTTGCCATTGGGCTTACTTTATGTTTTGTTTTGTAAGGCTATGACTGCTCTTTTGTTTGTTTTTGAGAACTGTGATCAAGTAAAGACTACCTGCTTTTGAGTTATCTAAGCCTCCTAGTTTGCTTTTGCTTCTGCACATGGGTCTTCTACAAACTGTCTTCCCAGTAGACCAGAGGTAGAGAAATAGCTTTCTCTGACCGGGAGACCCGGGTTCTAGACCCACCTTCGACACTTTATGACAGTCACTTGTGACAGCAAGACTGAACCAGCTCAAAGAAAACTGCCAACTTAAATAGGGCAAAATACAGGTGGAACACATTAACTTGATTAGCAGTCATAACTAAAGAGTTCACAGCAGGTGGTGCCGGCTAGTGGCTGGGAGAATAATTGCAGGAAGGAGCAGACAGCTCTCCCTAGTGGCTTGGAGTGTCATTGCAAGAGGGATCAGACAGTGCTCCCTAGTGGCTTGGAGAGTCATTGCAGGAGGAGTCTTACAAAATTACTTCATTTAAAAGAAGAGAATTTCAGCTTCATAACGAAAAATATTTTGTGTCTGTGTGACAAGTATTTACTTAGTTACAGTTCATTTTCGGACGCGTTTCAGAATGAACTTCACTGACAGAGAGAACGCTAAATTCGCATCATGTTTATTTTTCTTTATTTGACAAAAAGCAGAACACTTTGTTTTTATTGTGAGTATCCACAAAAAAATAGACATTTAACAGGATCTAATGATGTTCAACACTTAAATGTAAGATCAAAATCAACAGAGTAATTTGAGTCTCTTTTGCACTGATAAGGAAAAAAGTGAGCTCGTTGCGCCGGCGCGATGGCCGACCCCAGAGGGTTAAGTGTCTATTTTTTTTGTGGATACTCACAATGAAAACAAAGTGTTCTGCTTTTTGTCAAATAAAGAAAAATAAACATGATGCAAATATTCTCAGTTTATGTAATCTGTATGAAAAGAGAGAGATGTCAGTCTTTTTCCTTTCAGCTCATTATAGTTTATTACGTGTTAATGTGACACGCCCACTGAGAGCGCGCGCTATTCAAACGCAAATATTGAGGCAGGCCATGCCAACGCCCACATCAGCTGGATAAAACAAGTACAACTAGATACAAAGTTTGTTGGCAAACTTTAAGTTGGCTTGAAAAAGCCTAGCCAGAAAGTTTGAAAATTAGTTAGAAATAAAGAAAGATTAGTAAGAAAGAAAGATTAGTTAGAAAGTCAGAAAGAAAGAAAGATAGAAAGAAAGATTAGTTAGAAAGAAAGATAGATTAGTTAAAAAGAAAGAAAGAAATATAGATTAGTTGGAAAGAAAGATTAGTTAGAAAGAAAAGTTAGAAAGAAAGAGAAAGATTAGATAGAAAAAAGAATGATAGAAAGATAGATAGAAATAACGATAAGTAAGAAAGAAAGATAGATTAGTTAGGAAGAAAGATAAATTAGTTAGAAAGAAAGATTATTAAGAAAGAAAGGTAGATTAGTTAGAAAGAACGAAATATAGATATGTTAGAAAGAAAGAAAGATTAGTTAGAAAGAAAGAAAGAAAGATTAGTTAGAAGAAGAAAAAAATAGGTAGAAAGTAAAGTAAAGTAAAGACTACCTGCTTTTGAGTTATCTGAGCCTCCTAGTTTGCTTTTGCTTCTGCACATGGGTCTTCTACAAACTGTCTTCCCAGTAGACCAGAGGTAGAGAAATAGCTTTCTCTGACCGGGAGACCCGGGTTCTAGACCCACCTTCGACAGAAAGAAAGATTATTAAGAAAGAAAGGTAGATTAGTTAGAAAGAACGAAATATAGATATGTTAGAAAGAAAGAAAGATTAGTTAGAAAGAAAGAAAGATTAGTTAGAAAGAAAGAAAGAAAGATTAGTTAGAAGAAGAAAAAAATAGGTAGAAAGAAAGATTATTTAGAAAAAAGAAAGAAAGATTAGTTAGAAAGAAAGAAATATATAGAAAGAAAGAAAGAAAGAAAGAAAGAAAGAATAGGTAGAAAGAAATGAAAATTGATAGGTTAGAAAGAAAGAAATAGATAGATAGATAGAAAAAAGAAAGAAAGAAAAAGAAAGAAAGATTAGTAAGAAAAAAATAAAAATAAAGATTGGTTAGAAAGAAAGAATGGAAGAAAAAGAAAGTAAGATTAGTAAGAAAGAAAGATTAGGTAGAAAGAAAGAAAGGTTAGAAAGAAAGATAGATAGGTTAGAAATAAAGATTAGTTAGAAAGATAAGAAAGAAAGAAAAAATAAAGAATGATTAGTAAGAAAGACAGAATTTGAGTCTCTTTTGCACTGATAAGCAAAAAAGTGAGCTTGTTGCGCCGGCGCGATAGCCGACCCCAGAGGGTTAAGTGTCTATTTTTTTTGTGGATACTCACAATGAAAACTAAGTGTTCTGTTTTTTGTCAAATAAAGAAAAATAAACATGATGCAAATTTTGCCTTCTCTCTGTCAGTGAAGTTCATTCTGAAACGCGTCCGAAAATGAACTGTAACTAAGTAAATACTTGTCACACAGGCACGAAAGATTTTTCGTTATGAAGCTGAAATTCTCTTATTTTAAATGAAGTAATTTATATAAAAAACAAATATTCTCAGTTTATGTAATCTGTATGAAAAGACAGAGATGTCAGTCTTTTTCCTTTCAGCTCATTATAGTTTATTATGTGTTAATGTGACACGCCCACTGAGAGCGCGCGCTATTCAAACGCAAATATTGAGGCAAGCCATGCCAACGCCCACATCAGCTGGATAAAACAAGTATACCTAGATAAAAAGTTTGTTGGCAAACTTTAAATTGGCTTGAAAAAGCCTAGCCAGAAAGTTTGAAAATTAGTTAGAAAGAAAGAAAGATTAGTAAGAAAGAAAGATAAGTTAGAAAGTCAGAAAGAAAGAAAGAAAGAAAGATTAGTTAGAAAGAAAGAAAGATAGATTAGTTAAAAAGAAAGAAAGAAAGAAATATAGATTAGTTGGAAAGAAAGATTAGTTAGAAAGATAAGTTAGAAAGAAAGAGAAAGATTAGATAGAAAATAGAATGTTAATTAGAAAGAGAGAAAGAAAGATAGATTAGTTAGGAAGAAAGATAAATTAGTTAGAAAGAAAGATAGATTAGTAAGAAAGAAAGGTAGATTAGTAAGAAAGAAAGATTAGTTAGAAAGAAAGAAATATAGATTAGAAAGAAAGAAAGATTAGTTAGAAAGAAAGAAAGATTAGTTAGAAAGAAAGAAAGATAAGTTAGAAGAAGAAAAAATAATAGGTAGAAAGAAAGATTATTTAGAAAAAAGAAAGATTAGTTAGAAATAAAGAAAAAAGAAAGATTAGGTAGAAAGAAACGAAAATTGATAGGAGAAAAAAAATAGATAGATAGATAGAAAAAAGAAAGAAAGAAAAAGAAAGAAAGATTAGTAAGAAAAAAAGAAATAAATAAAGAAAGATTGGTTAGAAAGAAAGAAAGAAAGAAAGAAAGAAAGAAAGAAAGAAAGAAAGAAAGAAAGAAAGAAAGAAAGAAAGAAAGAAAAAGAAAGTAAGATTAGTAAGAAAGAAAGAAAAAGGAAAGAAAGATTAGGTAGAAAGAAAGGTTAGAAAGAAAGATAGATAGGTTAGAAATAAAGATTCGTTAGAAAGATTAGTAAGAGATAAATAAAAAATAAAGAAAGATTAGTAAGAAAGAAAGAAAAAATAAAGAATGATTAGTAAGAAAGACAGAAAGAAAGAAAGATTAGCTAGAAAGAAAGATTAGTTAGAAAAAAGAAAGAAAAATTAGGTAGGAAGAAAGAAAGAAAGATTAGGTAGGAAGAAAGAAAGAAAGATTGGTTAGAAAGATAGATAGATAGATAGATGGATAGATAGGTTACAAAGAAAGAACGATTAGTTACCCTTACAGAAAAAACACATGAATTTCACATGTGCAAAAACACGTTATCACATGTGATAACATGGACATGTGATTTTGCACATGTTGAAATTTCACATGTGAAAAATGTGGAACACATGTGCTTTGCACATGTTAAAGGTAATTTGCACATGGGAAACATGTGGTTTTGGAACATTTTCATGGTGTAATGTGTGAACCCCATGTATATTCCCATGTGAAACTCATGGGATTACATGTGAAACCCATGGGATTGCAAGTGAAACCCATGGGATTGCATGTGAAACCCATGGGATTACATGTGAAATAACATGTGAAACCCATGGGATTGCATGTGAAACCCATGGGATTACATGTGAAATCCATGGGATTGCATGTGAAACCCATGGGATTACATGTGAAATACATGTGAAACCCATGGGATTGCATGTGAAACCCATGTAAAAACAATAGAAACCCAGGTGAAACCTACGGGATACATGTGAAGCCCTTGTGAAATCCCACGTGAAACCTACATGTAGGTTCTCTTACGAGAGGTTCTCTCGTATTGCGTAAGCTAGCTTACGCTGCGGGAAAGATTCATCTTTGCTGAGATATTGAAGCCAAAAATTATTTCATAATTTGTATCCATACACAACGCAGTTCCTCTGCGGCAGACCTAGAGCAGGCTAGTTAGCAGCTCATTGGTTCGCTCAGAGAGAACTGCTTAAGCCTATGGGAGAGCGGGGCTGAACCCGCTTCCAATGAGAGGCGCCCGCGCGCTCATTGCGTCATGGCCCGCCAGAATGGGCGTGGCTATGGTGTATATAACAGTCTCTCCCAGGCTTATATGTTGATTCATTTCATCTTCAGCAAGCTGCACGCTTCTGCTGTCCTGAGAAAAGCCGTCGCCGTCGAAAAGGCATCACTCTAGCGAGCTCCCGGACCCTGAAGAAGCCGGCCGTCTTCGCCACCTTCAGCCGCCTTACCAGCTAGCGCCATCCGACGACTGTATCCTTCTCTATTATATCTAAAAGAGCCGAGCGTCTTTTAAAGATGTCTCGTTTTTCCTGCGGCTCTTGCCGCGCTCGTCTCGAGGACGGAGACCGCCATGTCATCTGCGCTCTCTGCCTGGGACTCGAGCACGCAGAACTCGCCCTCGCGGATGGAGGATGCGACTTCTGTGAGAGCCTGCCGTTGTCGTCCCTGCGGGCACGACTTCTGGCAGCAAAATCCGCTCCCGCGCCGCCTTCCTCTTCGCCGCGTAAGAAAAAACGCCGCTCCCAGAGGCCGCCGGAGCCCCCAGCGGAACAATGCGGGCTGCCGCCGCCGCCTCCCGCTTCCCGCTCTCCCTCCCCGCCCCTGCCGGACATACAGTTGCCGCCGAGTGGCCGCTCTGTCGCTTCCGATGACGCCGCGGAGGAGAAGGACTCCTGTTCACTGCTCGCTTCTGACAGTGAAGAATGGTCATCTCTCGGATCCACGAGAGAATCGGCGGGGATCCGCGCCGGGATAGAGGAGGAACTAATGCGCCTCCTCGCACAGGCCGTCGAACGCCTCGGTCTCGAGTGGTCTCCTCCACCCGAGCAGGCCCCGAACCGGATGGACGGCAGCTTTTTTCATCGGCGCTCGACCCCCGCGTGCAACCGGGCCGCTCCATTCCTGCCTGAACTTCATGCAGAGCTGACGAAGTCCTGGAATGCCCCGCTCTCGGCTAGAAACCGCTCTGATATATCCGCCTCGCTGCGCTCGGTGGACGGAGCCGCCGAGAAAGGCTACTCAGCCATGCCGCCCGTCGAGGACTTGGTCGCCGCACACCGCTGCTAGATGGCGCTCTTCCCCCACGCTTCCTTCGAAAGCTTGCAGAGCGACCTCGAGCTTTCATGCTCGCGCCTACGCCGCCGCCGGTCAGGCCGCCGCAGCGCTACATTCAATGTCTGTCCTCCAAGTTTTACAGAGCGATATTCTCCGTGAGTGGGCCGAAGGCGGTAGAAACCCCTCCCCCGCTGTCACGGATCTGAGAAGTGCTACGGACCTCGCCCTTCGCGCCACTAAAGCCGCCGCACAAGCTCTGGGGAGATGCATGGCCAGCCTTTGTGTTGCCGAGAGACACTTATGGCTCACGCTCGCCGACATGGGAGATTCTGAGCGCGCCGCGTTTCTTAACGCGCCCCTCTCCCCGACGGGCCTTTTTGGATCTGCTGTCACGGGAATCGTCGATCGCTTTTCTGAGGTCCAGAAAGCTACTCAGGCGATGAATTTGTTTCTGCCCCGCCGCGCTAGCTCTTCCGCGGGCCGCTCTCGCGAGCCTCCTGCCAGAGCTCCACCACAGCGCCCCCCTCCGCAGACTCAAACAGCCCAGCGCAGACAGGGCGGCCGCCCTCGCTCTCGCTCTGACAGCCGCCGCAGACCGCCGCCCCCACGAGGCCCGCGACCTAAGATCACGCTGAAGCCTGATCATCAGAAGTCTGCCTAGCAAAGTCAAGAAAACGACGGTGCTCTCCCGCTGCGGCCGGACCGCCGTCAAAGCTTCGCCCTCTGCCAGTCCCCGTTATTTCGCCGACTGCTGTAGTGTTGACCGCCACAAACAAGCCGGTGTCCCAGCCCGCTTGCGAGCGACAAAAAGCCGTTTTTACGGCTACCCAGAGAAATCTCTAAAAGAGAAAATTTGCCAGTTGTGTAGAAAACGTGCCCACAATCATGTGCTCACCCATACACACAAGCATAACATACCCCCTGTCTCTATCAGAGCCCCATCACATGAAACGGGCACAGCCCGCTCTAATATCAGAGAACATAAACACGCCCACGAGCTCGTGCGCGTGTCCCCTCTCTGCTCGCTCTGTTTCACGGCCCATAGACTCCTCTCTGAGTGCAAATCCCGTTGCCACACACATTCAAAGCGCGCCCACACACTGTGTCCAGCCCGCTATGTGCAGCAATCAGGGCGATATAGCCATTCGGCCACTAGCCGCATGCTCCAAAGCGTGGGAAGCCATTCCAGGCATTTCCCCGTGGGTGCTAAGCATTATAAAGAACGGCTATCTGCTACAGTTTCGCCACCGCCCGCGGCTCGAATCTACTGTCAGCCCGCTGGCCGCCGGCACGCTCCGCTCAGAAATTGCGACGCTGTTGCAAAAGGGCGCCATAGAGAGAGTCCCACCATCTATGACCGAGTCGGGGTTTTACGGCCGTTATTTTCTGGTTCCCAAGAAAGACGGCGGCCTCAGACCGATTTTAGATCTCAGGTCTTTGAACAAAGTGCTCATGAAGAGACCGTTCAAGATGCTCACTACCAGGAAACTCCTCGCGCAGGTGCGTCAGGGGGACTGGTTCATCTCTCTAGACCTGAAAGACGCCTATTTTCAGATCCAGATAAATCCCCGTCACAGGCCATTCTTACGTTTCGCCTTCGAGGGTCATGTTTATCAATACGCCGTTCTCCCGTTCGGCTTATCTCTGGCGCCCCGCACATTTACGAAGTGCATGGATACGGCGCTCGCCCCCCTGCGGAGCCAGGGGCTGCGCATATTGAATTATCTGGACGACTGGCTGATTTTGGCCCAATCACAGACGGAGCTTCTGTCGCACCGCGCAGTTCTCCTCGACCATCTGAAAACGCTGGGCCTCTCTGTCAACTGGACAAAGAGCTCCCTTCAACCCAGTCAATCGATTTCCTTTCTAGGAATAGATTTGAACTCGGTCACGATGACGGCTCGCCTGTCTACACAGCGCGCGCGCAGTGTACAGCGACTGGTTGCCTCGTTTCAGATGGGCACCCGCTCACCTCTGAAAACGTTTCAGAGGATGCTGGGTTACATGGCCTCAGCCTCCGCTGTGCTTCAGCTGGGCCTTCTGCACATGCGTCCGCTTCAGCTTTGGTTAAACAGCCGTGTACCCCACCGCGCGTGGAACACGGGCCGCCAGCTGATCAGAGTTACGCAGACATGTCTCACGGCGCTGCAGCCATGGACAGTAGCAGAATGGTTTCGACAAGGCGTCACGATGGGGACCTTTTCTCGCCGAAAAGTCATCTCGACAGATGCATCCAACACGGGTTGGGGTGCAGTCTGCGAGGGCTCACCGGCCTTCGGCCATTGGTCGACACAGGAAAGCCCCTTACACATAAACTGTCTGGAAATGCTTGCGGTCGAGAACGCGCTTTCGCGCTTTCTCCCGCTCATTCGGGGACACCACGTCCTGATCCGTTCGGACAACATGGCTGTGGTCTCCTATCTCAACCGTCAGGGCGGTGTCAGGTCCAGGAATCTCTTCCTACTGACACACCGCATTTTAGTTTGGTCTCAGAGCCGCCTGCTCTCGCTCAGAGCGACGCATGTGCCGGGCCATCTGAACGACGGCCCAGACATACTGTCCAGGAACCTCATCTCCTCAGGAGAATGGTCCCTGAACACACAAACGGTCCAAATACTGTGGCGGCTATTCGGCAGAGCAGAAGTGGACCTCTTCGCGTCAGAAGAGAACGCTCACTGCCCAATATTTTTCTCAAGGAGCGAGGACGCGCTAGCCCAGGAATGGCCTCGCCGCCCGCTCTATGCATTCCCTCCGATCGCTCTGCTACCACAGGTAATTCAGAGGATCAGGGACACACGCCACTCGGTGCTCCTCATAGCCCCACGTTGGGAGAGTCAGAATTGGGTTCCGGAGCTCACTCAGCTGTCGCAGACAGCCCCGTGGCCCATCCCAGTCAGAGCAGATCTCCTCTCTCAGGCTCGCGGCACGATCTGGCACCCCCATCCACGGCGCTGGGCGCTACATGCATGGGTGATCAACGACTATTCGTTGATTTGCCAGAAGGAGTAAGAAACACTATCATACAGGCTAGAGCACCTTCCACGAGAAGGCTCTATGCGTCTAAATGGTCTGTGTTCTCAAAATGGTGCACCGACAAACATCTGGACCCACGGTCATGCGAGGTGCCGTCTTTGCTTGTTTTCCTTCAAGAGATGCTGGACAAGGGCAGGTCCCCCTCTACTCTCAAGGTTTACGTGGCAGCCGTCGCGGCGTTCTCTGAACCCTGACGCGCTCAGTCCCTGGGCAAAGACGAGTTAGTCATCCGCTTCCTCAGGGGAGCTAAGAGGATGAACCCTCCGCGCCCCCCTTCGGTTCCTATCTGGGATCTTTCTATAGTTCTCGAAGCTATGAAAGCACCCCCGTTCGAACCGCTCGAGTCTGTGGACCTAAAATACCTCTCGCTCAAAACCGTTTTTCTGACGGCTCTGTCCTCAGTAAAACGCGTGGGGGATCTTCACGCGCTCTCATCCAGCGCCGCGTGTCTCGAGTTTGGTCCGAATGATTCTGTTGTCATTCTCAAACCTAGACATGGCTATGTCCCGAAGGCGATTGGTACCCCGTTCAGGGCTCAGATTATTTCCCTATCGGCTCTGCCTTCATCCGATAGTGAGCGCGACGCCAATCTCCTCTGCCCGGTGCGGGCTCTGAGATTGTACACTACGCGCGCTGCCGCGTTCAGACGCGCTGAGCAGCTTTTCGTGTCGTTTGGGGGGCGCACCAAAGGTCTGGCCGCCTCTAAACAGACACTGTCTAGATGGATAGTGGACGCTATCGCCTCTGCTTACGCATCTAAATGCCTGCCCTGCCCTCTGGGCATCAGGGCGCACTCCACTAGAGGCATGGCCTCATCGTGGGCATGGTCCTGTGGAATTTCCATTCATGACATCTGTGTGGCCGCGGGATGGGCCTCCCCGTCCACTTTTGTCAGGTTTTACAACTTGGAAGTTCCCGCCTTGCAGGCAAAATTACTAGCTGTCTAAACGACCAGCTCCCTAAGAAGCTGCATTACTGGGAGTCCCTCACACAACCGGTTCGCCCCTTGTGCTCTCCTTAAATGCTTATACACTTCATGTGCCCGCTCTGCCGGCCTCTTACATGCTTATGTATACACTTCATGTGCCCGCTCTGCCGGCCTCATAATACATTCACTCCACGTTAAAAATCCCCCGGTATCACCCTGGGATTCATGAGTGGATTCATAGCGCGCACGGCGTTGACCAGGTGTTCCCGCAGCGTAAGCTAGCTTACGCAATACGAGAGAACCTCTCGTAAGAGAACGAATCGGTTACCTAACGTAACCTCGGTTCTCTCTAGAAGAGGGAACGAGTATTGCGTTCCCGGCCGTGCTTGCGCTACTAGCGTTTCGCTTCACGCTGAAATAAATCAACATATAAGCCTGGGAGAGACTGTTATATACACCATAGCCACGCCCATTCTGGCGGGCCATGACGCAATGAGCGCGCGGGCGCCTCTCATTGGAAGCGGGTTCAGCCCCGCTCTCCCATAGGCTTAAGCAGTTCTCTCTGAGCGAACCAATGAGCTGCTAGCTAGCCTGCTCTAGGTCTGCCGCAGAGGAACTGCGTTGTGTATGGATACAAATTATGAAATAATTTTTGGCTTCAATATCTCAGCAAAGATGAATCTTTCCCGCAGCGTAAGCTAGCTTACGCAATACTCGTTCCCTCTTCTAGAGAGAACCGAGGTTACGTTAGGTAACCGATTCGTTTTCATGTGAAATCCATGTAAACTTAGAACTTTGTGTGAATTATGTTACTTAAATTTTCTTACCAACAAAACACAAATGCAAATTAGGACTCCATGAATGAGCTCACCCTGGACTCAAACTCCCAACCTTTGAAACTAAAGGCAATAAACTTCTTTAAACTTCTTTAGCTGTGTTGGTGGTATGAAAAGAGGTGCTAGCTGTGACTGAGCATCCAGCAGGAATCTGTCCATACAAAGGGAGATTTCAACCCAGTGTCCAATATTCTTTTTTTAAGATGCAACATGCAGATGTCTATGATTATTTGTATTTTATGTAACTATGGAATGCTCTATGAGCGAATAACTTATGTCTAAAGATGCTTTCATTTTCCATTGACTGAAATGGCTTTATAAAAGCACAATTCAAATAAAAATAATTTTTACATGAAGATTGGACATTGAGTAAGCAGAAATCCATGGCAAAACAGCACCATGTTCTTCTATAAGGAAGGCATATTGCCATGTGTCTCGCAATAATGAAACTAAAACAAAATTATAAATATTATAAAGTGTTTAATAGAAAACAATGCAATTATTCATTAAACTGTCCATTAAAAGGATCAACATGCCCCTAAATAAGTTAAAACAAATATACAAATTGAGTGTTTATTTGTCAATATGCAATACCACTGTATTAACAAAACTGTCAGTAAAATGGGCCAAAAAACCTCTAAAAATCTAATAAAGCAGGCAAACCATTTATTCTGGGGATAGAAACTTTATCTAATTGTATGTGTGTCTCAGTCCTCTTGGTTTTCCCTGGCAGGACTCCTGTTTGGGGAGTGAAAGACAAAATCAAAGATTAGGCCAATACAAACACCAGTCTATTCTGTCAAAGTAAAGGTTCATTTCTTTTCTATGTGGATTCTAGGATTGGTTCTATTGTGATGCCTGGTCTATGTATTCAGAATTGTAAATAAGCACAGATCCTGTAGCACCAATTCATTACAGAAGTTATCAGGGCACTTGTCAGATAGAGCAAGTCTAGACTGTACACTATTATACAGTGTGCCCTCTAGAAATCAATCAAAACTGCATTCTATGAATAACACACTTATCAGTATAGTATCTTGGCATATACAGTATAAATAGTTTACCATGTTTCCCTCTCTGCTCGTCTCCTGGTGTCTTTTAACATTATCATTGATAAAGGTTAAAGGTTTCTGCAAGGAGTCTCTTCTTCTTACCTTCTTGCAGTTGAAGGTTCAATCTTTTCAACCGCCTGATCTCCTTTTCCTTGTCTTTTACTCTTAGTTTGAGCTCCTCTATCGTGTCATCCTTGTCATCTGTCTATCATGGCAGGAAGAGAGTGTGCACAAGAGAGAAAGAGAAAACAGAGAAAGAAGATGCTGAAAGGGATGGAGAACTTTGGCAGTATCTTGGGACATGATACAAGTCCAAAATTACAGCAAAAGGGGTTAGTAGCTGCGTTTCCACTGCCGGGCCAGGGCCGAGCCGTGCTAGTGCGTGCCAGGGCCAGTCGCGTTTCCACTGTCACTTCCGGGGCTTGATCGGGGCTTACTCGGGGCCAACGGCCAGGATTTCTGGCCCGTCGAATACCTTGGGCCAAAGCGTGTGAAGAAACGAGGACGTTATAAAATACATCGATGCTGAACTTTCTAAGCTAAGCATTCAGCGAGCAGCGCTTCAAGTTCAGGAAAAAATTTAAAAGTTGCGGGCGCAGTATTGTACAAGGCGAATAAAACGCACAATGGACAAAGCGGAGCTCAGAGAAGAGGAACTTTCCATGGTTCGACTTGATGGACGGTGTGCTGGGTCACCGTCTCTCTGTTAGTGGCGACTCGCGAGACAATCGGCACACTATTGCAGCCACGGCCGGTGAGTTAATATACATGCTATCTTCCTAACTTAAAAAATAAATCAATTCATAATACCCGCTGAAATGGGTTGGGTTGTATGACGTTTGATCCAGAAAGGCGTGTTAGGGACGGGGTTTAGGGCAGCGCAGCGGGGCTACTGGCCCGGCAGTGGAAACGCAAGCCCGGTGCTTGAGGCCTGAGGCCACTGGCTCGGCTCGGCTCGCTGTTAGCCCAGGCCCGGCCCTGGCAGTGGAAACGCGGCTACTGAACACTTTGAGAGGATAAAAAAAATGTTCTGCATGCTGATGGAAAACAATAATTTCCCCTAATAAATGTTGATTCTGCCATGATTTGCTAGTAAGCCACAGCATGACTAAGCCTCTCACAACAATCATTCTGGGGGCTGTGGCCTATTTTACACACTGTCTCTATTGACTACTACAACAACAAACCCTTAGTTGTACTTCTTATAATTTGAACAAAGTGTTATATTTACCTTTGGTCATTTTGGAGTCCTGCATGGATCATCCTGTATAAAACAAGTGTGTGGGGAAAGGAAGTAAATTGTCAGCATCAATGAAGATGAGTATAAGACTAAATAGTATTTGCTCAAAAATGTTTGAAGTTTTTTACTCAGATGTGTTAAAACAAAATGATAAAATAATGAAATTGGCGTAATCGATTACAAGAACACATCGACTTGCATATTGTGCATTGTTGCTGCACCATGTCTTAACAAGGATTCCCCCGGAGAACAAGCTGCAGCTAAAAAAGTATTTTAGTCAAGACCCAAAATGATGGTCGGTTAGCAAAAGATTGAATTATTATTATTAATCAGATAATTTGCCAGCATGCAGAATTCAGCACTGAACAAAAAGTCAGTTCTGAGCGGTGAGGGGAGTCTATCTTAAATGCTTCTGATTGGCCATTGTGTTCAAGAAATCAACACATATGTCTGTGATTGGCAACATTGCTCAACGCTGCAAACATGTTACAGGGTCAATATATAATTGTGGGAGATTTTGAGTTTGAATAATTCTGGAAAAAAATATATTTATTTACAAAATATTATTATCTTTCCTGATAAATCATCCCTGAAATATTTTGTTTTTAGTCATTGCCAAGCTCAGGCATAATTGATTTCAGATATTTAGTTTTAAAAACAAGAAGTTTACTCATTATTTGGTCAACTATGTTACGGACAAAACCTATAAGTTTTAACTTTAAGTAAATGGCAGACATTTAA
This sequence comes from Rhinichthys klamathensis goyatoka, assembly GCF_029890125.1. Taxonomy (NCBI): domain Eukaryota; kingdom Metazoa; phylum Chordata; class Actinopteri; order Cypriniformes; family Leuciscidae; genus Rhinichthys; species Rhinichthys klamathensis. The sequence continues at coordinate 1,271,834 of NW_026606589.1, forward strand.
AAAAATCATTACTCTTGGAAGAATATGTGTCTATTTACCTACCTTTTCAATTAAAATACCCAATTAATTAAGAAAATACACATTTTGTTCAATTGAAACCCCAAAATTCAAGTACTGAAGTAACCGGTCTGTATATTTTGTTTCCAAACTGCTTGATTCATGATAATTTTATTGATGAAATTATGCTGAGGTATATATTTGACAGCTACTCAGTTTCTAAATATTTACTTGGAGATTACGGAACCATTGAAATACATATATTTTTTAAAAAACATAATGGTAACTTAATTGACAGCCCAGTATCATAGTTGACAAAAGTAACATAGTTGACTGGACATGACAAAGTAGGATGATGTATTTAACAAAAACAATCCTAAACTATATCAATTATTATATGTTAGCTAATCTTTTATTGCATTTAATCAAGACCTGTTGAATAGCCTATTTCATGACATAAAGGAGAAATACAGACGCACATCAGTTTACAAGGATCAATCACAACTTTATTAACAAGCACATATATCAAATGCTTGTACAGTCAGTCCAATACTCAATGTGTGCACAAATCACAATATAAGGGTATCAGGTCCCCCTACATTAGGCGACCAGCCCCAATCTGTGTGTCAAGCCCTAGCCACACGGGTTCTAGCCTGGCAAGCTATCCCCGATGTGTCGAGTTGGGTCATAAACACTATAAAGCGAGGTTACTCGCTCCAATTCGCTCGCAGACCCCCGAAATTTCAGGCGGTTCTCGAGACTTCGGTGAGAAGCAACGTGGGTCACGTGCTTCGCACCGAAGTACAGAATCTATTAGCAAAAGGGGCGATAGAATTAGTCCCCCCCGCGCTAAAAAATATGGGTTTTTACAGCCGCTATTTTCTGATTCCGAAAAAAAGACGGCGGTCTCAGACCCATTCTAGATTTAAGACATTTGAACAAAGCTCTCATGAGACGGCCGTTCAAAATGTTAACGATCAAACATATCCTCGCGCAAGTGCGCCCAGGGGGATTGGTTTGTCACAATGGATCTGAAAGATGCTTACTTTCACATTCAAATAAATCCTCGTCACAGGCCATTCTTGAGATTCGCCTTCGAGGGCCGGGCTTATCAATACACCGTTCTGCCGTTCGGTCTATCGTTGGCACCCCGTACATTCACGAAGTGTGTGGATGCAGCGCTTTCTCCTCTGAGACATCAGGGAGTGCGCGTGTTAAATTATCTCGGCGACTGGCTGGTGCTGGCACAGTCGAGAATCGAGCTATTAGCTCACAGGGATTTGATTCTCGGCCATCTAAAATGCCTGGGTTTCACAATCAATGTTTCAAAAAGCAAACTAACCCCCAGCCAGAGCGTGATCTTTCTGGGCACAGTTTTAGACTCGAAAGCTATGACAGCGCGACTCACACCAGAGCGCGCGCTCTCGGTGCGAGCGCTTGCAGGCACTTTCAGATTGCGCGAGCGCGCGCCACTGAAGAAATTTCAGAAACTGCTTGGTCTCATGGCAGCAGCATCGCCAGTACTCCGCATAGGATTACTACGCATGCGCCCGATGCAGCATTGGCTGACACGCCATGTGCCAACTCATGCATGGCAGTCAGGCAGCTTACACGCGCATGCAATGGTTCATATGCATATGGTGAATCACGGTTGTTTAAGAACCCTGATTCTCTGGCGGGCTCAGAACTGGCACCACGTGGGGGTGACAATGGGAACAATTTCCAGGTGGAAAGTGGTTCTTACAGATGCATCCAACCTGGGTTGGGGAGCGCTGCACGAGGGCATGCCTGCATCCGGCCTCTGGTCGAGCACGGAGCAGAGCTTACATATCAACTGTCTGGAGATGAAAGCAGTTGGGTTGGCCCTGAAGGCATTTCTGTCGAACCTCAGAGGTCACCACGTCTTAGTCCGCACAGACAATACGTCAGTGGTGGCCTACAAGAATCGCCAGGGGGGCATCAGGTCAGGGAACCTGCATGCGATGGCGAGAGACCTCCTCTATATGGGCACAAACCAACCTGAGCTCTCTGAGAGCAGCGCATATCCCGGGCGTCCAGAATGTGGGCGCGGATATGCTTTCACGGGGCAACACTCCCCTCGGCGAGTGGTCCCTGAACCCACAGACGGTCAGTCTGATATGGAAGGTGTTTGGCGAGGCCGAAATCGACCTTTTCGCCTCGAGAATCAACACCCACTGCAAATTGTTCTTCTCGGAGAACAGGGACGCGCTGGCCCAACCGTCCCCTTTATGCCTTTCCCCCCCCTCTCGATGATTCCACAAGTCATCAAACGGGTCAGAGAGAGCGGGTGCCCAGTCCTTCTGGTGGCCCCTCTCTGGAAAACCAGACCGTGGTTCCCGGAACTGGTTCAGTTATCGGACACAATCCCATGGCCTGTCCCACTGAGGAAAGACCTCCTCACACAGGCGAACGGGACATTGTGGCATCCGAGACCCGATTTATGGGCCCTCCATGTTTGGCCCCTCAACGGGTACCCAAGGACCTTCCTGAGAAGGTTTTAAGCACTATATCTGAAGCCAGGGCCCCATCGACTCGGCGCCTGTATGCTTCAAAATGGTCAGGTTTTTCCAGCTGGTGCTCGAAAAATCAGGCTGACCCAGAATCATGTGAGATATCTGTGGTTCGCTCATTCTTACAGGAGCTGCTGGACGCGGGTTGCTCCCCGTCCACGCTCAAAGTGTATGTGGCAGCCATAGCATCACATCATGTTCTGACGGCTGGCCAGTCACTGGGAAGAAAAGTCCTGGTCGTAAGATTCCTGAAAGGTGCGAGGAGAATGAACCCCTCCAGACCTCCGTCTGTGCCGCCTTTGGACCTCTCCACGGTCCTGGGGGCTCTGAAAGGTCCGCCTTTCGAACCGCTCCAATCGGTTGATCTAAAAACCCTCTCGCTGAAGACCGCTCTCCTTATGGCGTTGGCATCTATCAAGCGAGTGGGAGATCTGCAGGCGCTCTCTGTGAGCCCTGCATGTTTGGAGTTGGGTCCAGATGACTCCAGAGTCATCCTCAAGCCCAGGCATGGTTACGTTCCTAAAGTGCTCTCAACACTGTTCAGAGCACAGGTGGTGACGTTATCAGCCCTCCCTCCTTCTGCAGAGTTTGGAGAGGTTAATCTTCTCTGCCCTGTCTGAGCGCTGAGAATCTATCGGGAGCGTTCTGCGTCTTTTAGACAATCAGAACAGCTTTTTATCTGCTTTGGTGGTAGATCCAAGAGGGATCCCAGTCACTAAGGGGATATGAGGATATGTTTGATCGTTAACATTTTGAACGGCCGTCTCATGAGAGCTTTGTTCAAATGTCTTAAATCTAGAATGGGTCTGAGACCGCCGTCTTTTTTCGGAATCAGAAAATAGCGGCTGTAAAAACCCATATTTTTTAGCGCGGGGGGGACTAATTCTATCGCCCCTTTTGCTAATAGATTCTGTACTTCGGTGCGAAGCACGTGACCCACGTTGCTTCTCACCGAAGTCTCGAGAACCGCCTGAAATTTCGGGGTTCTGTGAGCGAATTGGAGCGAGTAACCTCGCTTTATAGTGTTTATGACCCAACTCGACACATCGGGGATAGCTTGCCAGGCTAGAACCCGTGTGGCTAGGGCTTGACACACTGATTGGGTCTGGTCGCCTAACGTAGGGGAACCTGCTATAATGGCGAATTCGGTGCTGCTTTTCTGCAGCAGATAATAGTGGCATTTACCTGAAAACAAGTTTACTTTTATAATATTTATTACAAAGTATTTTATAGTTACTGTACAATTAGAATATTAAATGAACTCCTGAAAACTATAAGAACATGTCATGAATGTCAACTATGTTACTCTTGGTCAACTAAGTTACCTTTGCAGAGTAACATAGGTGACTGTTCCCCTTCGAGGGAACTCGAACTGCGTCATCGTTGTGACACTTTGGGGAACGCCCCCAGCGTAGCGCATCTGAAGCATGAATGAAATCTGTCCAATCCTGATTGGTGCTGCGTCATGACGTAGTAGATGACGGCATAACCGGAAGATACAAAAGTACGCTGGCAAATACAAACACTAGCTTTTTTGCTCTTCAGCAAGCGCTCTGTGTCAAACTGTCTGTCTTATTTGGTGTTGTTTGTCCCATAAGAATTGCAATATAGAATCTATAGTGGCTCGGATCTCGCGTTTGCCGAGGCAGCGCGTTGATTACGGGCTACTCTGCAATAACGATTCTGTGAATGGGATCTCGCGTTGTCGAGGCAGCGCGCAGATTAAAGGTCTGCATTGCAATACAGAATCTATAGTGGCTCGGATCTCGCGTTTGCCGAGGCAGCGCGTTGATTACGGGTCTACTCTGCAAATAAGATTCTGTGGCTTGATCTCGCGTTGTCGAGGCAGCGCGCAGATTAAAGGTCTGCATTGCAATACAGAATCTATAGTGGCTCGGATCTCGCGTTTGCCGAGGCAGCGCGTTGATTACGGGTCTACTCTGCAAATAAGATTCTGTGGCTTGATCTCGCGTTGTCGAGGCAGCGCGCAGATTAAAGGTCTGCATTGCAATACAGAATCTATAGTGGCTCGGATCTCGCGTTTGCCGAGGCAGCGCGTTGATTACGGGTCTACTCTGCAATAAAGATTCTGTGACCTGATCTCGCGTTGTCGAGGCAGCGCGTAGATTAAAGCTCGTACATTGCAATACAGAATCTAGTGGCTCGGATCTCGCGTTTGCCGAGGCAGCGCGTAGATTACGGGTCTACTTTGCATTAAAGATTCTGTGTGTGTGCGAGGCATGAACAGTCAGCTCCTGAGGGTGCTGGCTGTGTTCATTGAGAAATATCTCGACGCGCACAGCCGTGCGTTTTCGGGTGTTTCAGCCTCGCGGCCGTTGATTTTCTTCTCGAGAGATGAAAACCAAATATATTGTGAACGACTCGAATCTCGCGTTTGCCGAGGCAGCGCGTAGAATACGGGTCTGCAATGAAGGGTACACACGCGATCTGTGAAATAATACTGTTTGGGTGCGAGGCATTCACAGTCAGCTCCTGAGGGTGCTGGCAGTTGTTCATTGAGAAATATCTCGATGCGTATATCTGTGCGCTGTCGGCTGTTTCAGCCTCGCACCTATTGACTTTCTTCTTGAGGGATGAAAGCCAAATATATTGTAATGACTCGAATCTCGCGTTTGCCGAGGCAGCGTGTATGAGATCATATAACACAAAACAGTATTCTCTGGTAATTATGGCTGCATTTAATTTTAAGAAATTAAAATGATGAAATATTATCTGACTTTAAGGAAGTTAGATATTTTAATTCAGCCATACCACTCAGACCGTGTTTTCACATGCAGTGTTCCTTCTGCACATCAAAAATCGTTTTTCGTTTTTTCCCTGCCGGTCCTCCGCTTCAGGGTCGAAAACGAGACAAAAATAGCAGGGCTATCCCCCCAGTGAAGGGACGAGCGAGAATCGCTCCTCCGCGGAGCCCTCAGGAAATCGATGCTTGTATCCAGCGTCAAGTGCGCTTCGGGACACATCGGTTTTCAGCGAATGCAGGCTGCAGTGTTCGCCCCAAGGGCTTGCGGCCAGGCAGTGCTTGTGTTCGCCCATCGGGAACGGTTTTCGATTATTCCCTGCCGGTCCTCCGCTTCAGGGTGTCGAGAACGAAACCGAAAGAGCCTCCCTTCAGGGAAGGCCTTAGGAAGTCGATGTCTGTATCCCGCCGTTAAGTGCGCTTCGGGACACATCGGTTTCCAGCGAACGCACGCTGCTCTGTCTGCCCCACAGGCTTGCGGCCAGGCAGCAATCGCGTCCGCCCATCGAGAATCGTTTTCGGTCGAACCCTGCCGGAGATCCGCTTCAGGGGGTCGAGAACGAATCCCGATTAATACCCGAAGCCAGCCTCGAACAGGAAGTTCAATCCCTGTTGGTTAAGGAGGCCATAGAACGTGTTCCTCTGCCAGACAGGGAGTCCGGGTTCTACAGCCGGTACTTCATAGTTCCCAAGAAGGATGGGGGGTTGCGTCCAATAATAGATCTCAGGCACTTGAATCGGTCTCTGAGGAGATTCAGGTTCAAAATGCTCACAATTCCAGCCATCGTGAGTCAGATCCAGTTCGATAGATCTGAAGGACGCATACTTCCATATTTCCATCCTTCCATGTCACAGGAGGTTCCTGAGGTTCGCTTTTGGGGGCGAAGCGTACCAATATCGGGTTCTTCCGTTCGGCCTAGCTCTCTCCCCTCGCACTTTTACAAAATGCATGGATGCAGCTCTAGCACCCCTGAGGCTCGAGGGCGTCAGGGTGCTCAACTACATCGACGACTGGCTGATACTGGCCCAGTCGCGAGAGCTGGCGATTCGGCATCGAGGTGTCGTCCTCGCCCACATCCAGAGCCTGGGGTTGAGACTCAACACAAAAAAGAGTCCCAGGGGAAACTGTCGTCTCTCAGAGCGATGTATATCCCCGGGGACCAAAATCAGGGAGCAGACGTCCTGTCGAGGCAGGGGCTGAGGCCCGGGGAGTGGCGACTCCACCCCGAGGTGGTGGAGGCCATGTGCGTGAGATTCGGCCCAGTGGAAGTGGATCTGTTCGCGTCTCGAGAGACGTCCCACTGTCCACTGTGGTTCTCTCTCAGGTATCCAGCTCCGTTGGGGCTGGACGCTATGACACAGACGTGGCCGAGGCTGCGTCTGTACGCATTTCCCCCGATCGCTCTGCTCCCGGGAGTCTTGGAGCGGGTCCGCCGGGAAGGGATCAGCCTACTTTTAGTAGCACCCCGCTGGCCGACCCGGATATGGTTCTCGGACATTGTAGCACTGCTAGACGGCCTCCCATGGCAGGTCCCTCTGAGGAGGGATCTGCTGTCTCAGGCAGGGGGCACAATATTTCACCCCCGGCCAGAGCTGTGGAACCTCTGGGTCTGGCCCCTGAGGGGGCTCGGTACTTAGAGGCTGGCCTGTCAGCAGGTGTTGTCGAGACCCTACTTAGCTCCAGGGCTCCTTCCACTAGGAGACTGTACAGCCTAAAGTGGAATGTGTTTTCCACTTGGTGTAGAGAGCGTTAGGTGGACCCAGTTAACTGCCCAGTGGCTTCAGTGCTGGAGTTCCTCCAAGATCGTTTCTCCGCTGGTCTTTCCCCATCCACACTTAAGGTGTATGTGGCTGCCATTGCGGCTTTCCACTCACCTATAGGTGCTGGGGCTTTGGGAAGGCACCATATGGTTGTACGTTTCCTCCGTGGGGCTCGGAGGATTAGGCCTGCGGCTCGCTCCAGAGTCCCAACTTGGGACCTGGCGGTGGTTCTTGAAGGGTTGGCTGAGGCCCCCTTTGAACCACTGGAGTCGGCTGAGGCAAAGAACCTGACCTTCAAGGTGGCCTTTCTCCTTGCCATCACTTCATTGAGGAGAGTGGGGGATCTCCAGGCCTTGGCTATATCGCCAACTTGCCTGGAGTTTGCCCCTGGCGGAGTTAGGGCCATCTTACATCCTAGACCGGGCTATGTGCCCAAGGTGCCGTCTAGTGCGGCACGGTCAGTGGTTCTTCAGGCCTTCCATCCTCCACCTCATGGGACGGCGGAAGAGGGGAGACTTCACCTGCTCTGCCCAGTCAGAGCCCTAAGGGTTTACTTGGAGAAGTCTTTTCAGTGGAGGAAGTCAGACCAGTTGTTTGTGTGCTTTGGTTCTCCCAAGAAAGGGCTGCCTGCATCTAAACAGACAATCAGTAATTGGATTGTCCAGGCTATAGCCACGGCTTATCAGGTGCGCAATTTGCCTTCACCTATGGCCGTGAGGGCACATTCCACCAGGAGCATGGCCTCCTCGGTGGCCCTCCTTTCTGGCGTCTCGCTTTAGGAGATCTGCGAGGCGGCCGGGTGGGCCACCCTGCACACCTTCATACGTTTTTACAGTCTGCAACTCCCCGTGACGCCTGGCGCCAGAGTGCTCGCGTCCTAAGTGTGCCTGGTCTTCCAGCTTCACACTAGGGGCGGGCGTGATTACGGTGTGGCATAGTGGGTATTTCGTTCCCCAAAGTGTCACAACGATGACGCAGTTCAAGTTCCCTCGAAGGGGAACGTCTCGGGTTACGACTGTAACCCTTGTTCCCCGAGAAGGGAACGAGACACTGCGTCTCGTCGCCACACCTATCACAGGCAGAGCGCTAGCTTCATCGCAAAGAGCTAGTGTTTGTATTTGCCAGCGTACCTTTGTATCTTCCGGTTATGCCGTCATCTACTACGTCATGACGCAGCACCAATCAGGATTGGACAGATTTCATTCATGCTTCAGATGCGCTACGCTGGGGGCGTTCCCCAAAGTGTCACAACGATGACGCAGTGTCTCGTTCCCTTCTCGGGGAACAAGGGTTACAGTCGTAACCCGAGACGGTAACCTAGTTGACATTTTTCCTGTTTTTAGGGATAAAATCAAAATGGTTGCCTAGCACCAGACACCACATGGCATTTTACGGAGAGGTTCTTCTGAATATTATATGTACAACTGAGTAAAATTGAAATTCAAAGTTATTTATGAATTCATTGTAGTAACATTGTTGACATATGATAAGTACACATTTGCCCCAAGCACTACTTTAGGTGAAATAACTGAAAATGTGGAGGGAGAACATACATTGGAGTCTTGCTAGTTTTCTCTTCAGGAGGAAATGACATCATGTGGAGCAGGTCATGTGATTTGGAAAACACACTCTTCCTTGAGGGGTGTATTTGCTATGGGTAACTTAGATGACAGCGACTTCTCGGACACATATTCAATTTGTCAATTTCTATTGAAAATGTGACATATTGGCCCAAAAAGACACATTGTTCACAATTACCTCAACTTAATGTAAATAATATAATTAAAACTGTTTTTGAATAAGTTTTTAAAATGTTTTTTTAGGTAATGAGATTGTGGTTGTAATTCATTTCGGACGGTTATTTAGTTGACATTTTAGGGATATCTAGTAAATTTTTATAAATAAATGATTATTTCCATAATAATTAACTATGGAATCTGTAAAGACAAGATCATGAAGAACACTGAAGACTTTTACATTTTTATTTTAATAAGCATGTTTGCGAGATAAATCTCATGGACATGAAAACTCCCTCAATTATATATTGACCCTACAAATAGAAACTCTGGCCTGTAAATCGTTTCTATTTTGTATTAGTTGTTCCTTTCTGCAACAGATGAATAACAATTTATTAGTTGTTATATGTTTTATTCATTGATATTTCTATTTTGCGGGAGTCCCACGAATCGTTTTATTCTCCCGCAGCCCGCACACACAGAGTGAGTGCATTATCGCCCGCGCCCACGCTCGGCCATCAAATCTAGTCCCGCGCCGCACGTCTCTAGATCAAGGGCCTGGCCCGAGAATGGCGGCAGGAAATGTCGGCCCGACCCGGGTCGGGTCAAGTTTGGTTCGGTGCCCAGTTGCCCATTTGTGCCCAGTAGAAGCAGACCTACCCATATGGAAAAGGTTTGCTAAAAACACCTGTGATTCTTATATGTTCCAACAGAATATTGTAAGGGACATATATGCTGCAAAATCCACATATATAAATTGCATAATATTAATGTATTTTTAATCATATATGTCATATACTGTATGTCCTACGTACAAAAGCCATATAGATTTTCTTGATGTAAAAACGTAGGAAAATAATGCTAATTTAATATTCATGTCCAGCATATATCTTAAAGTATTAAAGTATTAGCTTACTTTCAAACTCACCCTGATGTCATCCAAGATATCCATGTCTCTCTTTCTTAAATTTTTTATACACAGAATGGACTTCAATGGCAACCAACTATTCAAATGTTCAAAGAAGTTTCAAAAGTTTCAAATGTATATATATTTATTTATTTTTTAGAAAATGACCGATCGTTTCACTAGATAAGACCCTTATTTCTCGACTGGGATCGTGTCGAGACTTTGAAGCTACATTGAGACGGACATTTGAACCTTCTTTGAACATTTGAATATTTGGTTACCATTGAAGTAGAGGGCTGCATTGGGATTGAGTCCCGCCGGGTCCCGCGGGACCCAACGCAAATCTCGCGGGAGCGGGCGGTTTGAACTTTGCTGCGGGCAGGAATGGGCGGCCAAAAAAAAACCCTGCGGGATCGGGAGGTAGCCTAACGACATGATGGAGATGTCAATGATGTGGAAAAGAACCTCAAATGGGGTATTTACAGCACAAAACCTGAGCAAGGCAAGTCTGACATTTACTATTCATCTTCCTGATCAGTGCGTCAGAATACATGCAGGCCAGGGAAACGAAACCAACAACCCCATGAATCTCTTTAATAATAGCAATACAAATACGGGTTTTTTTCCTGCGGGACGGGAGAAGACACAAAGTCAATGCATCTCTATTATTGTGCGGGAATAAATTCTCCGAGTTTTGCGGGTGCGGGCGGGAGTGGACATACATATTGCGGGAGCGGGCGGGAGTGTAACACATACGTTGCGGGAGCGGGCGGTAATGGTCAGAAATTCGGCGGGCGCGGGCGGGAGCGGGATGAAGAAAACCCGACTCTACATTGAAGTCCATTCTGTGTAGAAAAATCCTGGAATGTTTTCCTCAAAAACCTTAATTTATTTTCGACTGAAGAAAGAAAGACATGGATATATTTGATGACATCAGGGTGAGTAAATTATCAGAGTTTTTTTGTTGTTTTGTTTTTTAAGTGAACTAATAAAACACAGTGCAGTTTACCAATCAGTGTAAGGCTGCAGTTCACTCATGCTCTTGCTCTTATCTTGTGGAGCCCTAAGAGGAGCCCTATGCCAAGTCAATCATGGTCATACTGTATAATCAACATTAGATGAAACACAATATTTAAAACTACACACACACAAGCACACATTTTAATTACAAAAATTATTTATTAGAGTGTATTCTACAAGATACAGTTGAATATTTTACATATCAATAGTTTTTTATTTTAAATTCTGCATCACCAGATTTCATTTTCATTTGTGACAATTTCTCTAAACTTTATCACAGTACTAAGATAGTATACTATTCTTAACCTACAAACATAAACTTTCCTTAATGTCGAAGTGATTCTTATGCATATCACCACCAGAGTTCATGTCACATATACAAAAATATATTCCAGCCAATTTTCAACATTTTATTCACTGTTCTAGAAACATATTTGACTCAACTTTGTTAATTTGCCGCACCCTCTGATCTAAATAACACTGTGATGAGTTACATCCGGGACATTTACGCCCTGAGCGCGACGAAACGAGCTGAGACTTTTTTCACAGACGCCATTTTCTTTGATTCGCGATGCAAGGCATACGATGAGGGAAAACGCATGGATTAACCTGTTAACCTTCACCAGTGCGTGGGCGCTCTGAAGCGTTTTTTTTTTAAATAGTTCAAAGTTACTATCATATTTAATGTTATTAACTTGACAAACTATACATCATTAAAACGATATAAGACTCAAGTTTCAGTATTTGACCACTATTGTATTCTGAGAAACTTATAGTGACAGTTATGTCTTAATTTGTGTCAGGAGTTATGAAATTAAAAAACGAGTCGTTACCTTTAATATGAATTATGAGCGTCAGCTGCTCTCATTCAGAAAAAAACTCCCGTGCGATCGTCATGACAGTGCTTGACAAAACAACGTCCATCAGGGCTTTTAGCTCAAACATGTGCAGATTTGGAGAAATATTGATAGATTCTCATAAGTTTACATCAGATTTCTATAGACAGGAATAATATTTATTGAATTTATACCCAAATGCGTCGATGTAATCATTTTGAGCGCTGGATACTCTGATGTACTGTTATCCATTCATACTGAAGTCTGAGGGCGCTGTTGCACAGTAAAGTCCATATATATGGATCACATGAAGAAGAGCCATAATCATGTGACATTCAGGAAGTCCTGACACAACAAAGCTATCCGAGATCGCTGTAAAGTGCAGATAAAGATGTTTTGAAGACAATAAACATGATTGCAATGATATTTGATTTACCTGTGTTCTTCGAGTCATGTCAGGTATTTTCATAATAATAGATTATATGTATAATGTAATGCTAATCGAGATAGACTTTCAAATTGTGCAGAATACAATAAAATAATATATTTTCTATCTGATTTTTTTATCTGAAGCCAAATCAGATTACAGAAAGTTATTTAAAACACTCGACTTGCGCTGTAAAGTAAGTTTGGAGCACAAACATAGTTTTATTCTCATAAATTGTCGTGTATTGATGGTGTGCTAAGCTAACATGCTAGCTAGTACTGAGCACCTGCTACCTAACTTCGGTGTAATTTTTATGATTTTTTTTCTAAATAAGAATGCTTACTAAAATGTTTCGTTTTTCAAAAAGGGCATTTGATACAGTTTCACTGTGAAGTGAGAACTTTTATAAAAGAAATGAGGGATTGAAACAGTGTGAATTGCTAGTCGTTAGTGATTATAATGCAGACAAAAGAAAAGCATATTTAGAGCAATAAACAGGCTGGAGAGGTGTGAATATGTGCAGGGGAGACTGACACTGAATGGGGCTCGTTTTTGCATCACAAAACAATAGAGGCAATAGACTGAATAGATGCTTATAAGATGACAATAAACACCAGTCTAATCAAAATAAAGTCATATGACATGATCTTGAAAAACATTGAACTAAATACAGAGTTTTAGACTTATCATCTTCAGATTTTAAATATAACATGGTCAGACATGTGGCTTTAGCTGCAGTGCATTTCTAGATTGCTACAATGCCAACTTCAATTTTATTTTCATGAAGATGTTTCATAAAAATAAATGTATAATAATTTTACAAAACTTTGAAGCTATTTATAACTATTTTTTTTCATTATGACAATAATTAATTCTACATTTACAATAAACTTCCAGGTGTCAGCTTTCAAATGAGATCTTACTTGTGCTTTTAGTACAAAGGGTTCATGAACTGTATCTGTTTCGGTTTGGGAATGCCATATCTGGGGATTTTTCAAAAATGGGGTTGCAGGTTATATGCATTTTATAACGTCTTATTGTTTTATAACAATGTGTATGTGCTGTGCACGGCTAAACCGCTCTCAGGGGGGCATTTCCGTTGACGCGCGATGCAGATCAGACCAGGATGGGTTTGCTTTTTAACAGGAAAACGGCGAAAGTAAGTGTTTTATCTAATTTACAATATATATTTTATAATATATTGATTTATAGCGATATGTAAATGCTTTGCGCGCTTAAACGAGCCGAAACTTTTCTCAAAGGCGACGATCTTCTTTGACTCAATACGGAGCTGACGACGAGGAGGTTTGCTTGTAACGTTAACAGGAAAAACACCGAAAGTAAGTGTTTTTAACCTAATTTACAACATGTATTTCATGGCATTATATTTGTTTTGTAACGATATGTATGTGATGTGCGCGCCTAAACCTTTCTCACAGACTAGGCCCACAGACGACTAGGCCTGCATCTTCTTTGAGTCGTGACGCAGTGCTTACACGGATTTTGCTTTTAACAGTAAAAACAAATAGTAAGTGTTTTAACTCATTACAATACGTGTTTTATATTGTTTTATGACAATATTTGTGATGTGCAAATATTAAAAGTATCTCTCGTTTACCAGCACACCTAGTAAGTTATAAGTTAACTGAAAAACAGAAGAACAACACAGACTGCAGACCAACAATGCACGTGAAATTGTCACTTTATTTCCTTTTTTGGAGGACCAATTTTCTTAGAATGGGTAACTAATTCTTTCAGATTAAATATTTATGCAAAATGTACTTATCAGAATAACTTTTGATTGATGTTTAGTGGTTATGCTTTCATGTTTAAATGTATTGAAAAATTGCACCTGAGACCCGCAGTGACGGATTGATTTACAGCTGCTGTCAGACTCTAAAATGGAGAGTGACTGGAGTGACACAAGTAGCTTTGCAACAGAGCGGTCATTTGAAGTCGAGGACTTTTCTCCCCCAGCTTCACCTGAAGTGGAGGAAGGGTGAATTGTCTGTGGATACAGGGCCATATCAATTCGAGCCGCTGGCTCAAACTGCGGTCTTAACTCCCGCATCGCGATCGGCATACGATGAGTTTTGTCGAGTTGATGTCAATAGCGCGGGCTCTCTGTAGGCATATTCATATTCTGTCGCTATGTGAAAAAATCCAGCAAAATGCGCCGTCGCGTTTGTCGAACCCAAAGGATTAACTTGAGCCTAACCATAAATTGTGATTAAAACATACATGCTCACTCACATCAAGACGCGACTGCGGTGGTGGAGTCCATGCAGGAGGAGCAGCGTTTGGCACTGCGTCGCTTTTCAGCGCCAGCTGTGTGGAGAAGCCCATTTCCACCTCTACTGCATTACCATCCTGACCACTGTACTATGCAATACTATACTACTAACTAACTATGCTTCTAACAATACTACACTAACAACTATGCTAAATAACTACATAGGCTACACGAAATAATCTAAATAACTATATAAATGCTATGCTAAATAGATGCTAAAACACTCTATCCTGATTGTTTTAAATACTCGCAATTCCAACTCCTGACTCACAGTGGTTTTGACGAAACAAGATGTTCCCTTTCGAAGGGAACTCAACAATACGTCATCGACGTTATGGGGAACGCCTCAGGTGTGACAGGTGTCTGAAATCAAATATCAACTCACAGCAATCATGTTGACCGGCGACAGCCCGTGCATCATCAGCTCGAATGATGAGCGCGCAACCTGGATGTATAAAAAGGGTGCCTTGAAACCGTGACAACATCTTTTCGTCTTCAGGGACTGTTTGTCTGTTTTTTGAGTAGTCAACAAAAAGAAAATGAAGTGTGCAGAGAAGGGGAAAAATACTTTCCGCAAGTGTGCCGACCCGTGTCCTAGATATTTGACACCGGAGGATTCACACGATCTGTGCGTTTTCTGCCTGGGAGAAGAGCACGCGCGGGGAGTTCTCGAGGGAGCTTCCTGCGCAAACTGTGAGCGGTTTTCTCTGAAAACGCTCCGTTCTCGTCTGTCCCACTTCTCGAGGGAAGTGGGCGCGGCATCTGAACCCCGCGGTTTTGGTCCCGCTCGGGCTGAGGCTCAGCGGCGCTTGAGCTCGTGGGGCTCTCAGATGGAGCTAGCAGATCAGCTGGAGAGGGGTGTTAACCTCGCGGATGATCTGCCAGCTGACGAGGATGAGTTACAGGTCGATGTAGAAGAGGTTCTTTCTCTTTCTGATGGATCTGTAACTGGTTCTCTTCGGGCCGGGCAGGAGGTGGGTGTTGATGATGTTAGTTTGGTTGAGACCGAACCATCTCAGCCCTCCTGCCCAGTGTACGCTGAGCTGGTGGATGTTATGGGGCGCGCCACCGACAGATTGCAGCTGCAGTGGAGGCGCGTCCGGGAGGAACCTGTTCGTGGTATTTTGGACGATCGGTTTCTCCCCACCCGTAAGCCACCGGCTCGGATGAGCCTTCCATTCCTTCCCGATCTCCACTCTGAGATTGAGAAAGCATGGAAGAACCCGTTCTCCGCGCGTCTCTATCTACATCAGCGAGCTAGTTTCGCTGCTGTGGAGGGAGCCGCGGAGCACGGGTATGTGTCGATGCCGCCAGTGGACGAGACGTTGGCTAACTATCTCGCCTCTGGTCGGTCGTCTTCACTAGAAGCTCCGACCCTGCCATCCAAGCCGCTCAGGACAACTTCGCGCTTGAATGGCAGAGCGTACACGGCAGCAGGTCAGGCGGGTGCGGTTCTGCACACCCTCGCGGTCCTTCAGGCCTACCAAGCCGACCTGCTGCGGGACCTCGATCAGGGGGCCGGCCTGTCCCCTGACGCGGTCGCGGAGCTGCGCCGCACCACGGATTTGACTCTCCGGGCCACCAAGCAGTCTGCGGTTTCCATCGGTCGTGCGATGGCTGCTATGGTGGCCACGGAGAGGCATCTGTGGCTCAACCAGACTGACATCGGGGAGAAAGAAAAAACTTTTCTCCTCGATTCGCCGGTTTCGCCTTCCGAGCTTTTCGGACCTTCTGTCGAGACAGTGGTCGATAAGTTCAGGGAGGCGAGGGTGCGCTCTGCGGCGTTTAAGAGCTGCATACCGCGGAGGTCCTCGGCCCAGCCCAGGCAGGCGGGAGGGCCTGGTCCGTCGTGGTCTGAGGATCACAGACGGACCCAGAAGGCCAGTGTCGCTTCCCGTGCACCCCCTCCTCCTAGCAGGGAGGCAGGATCTCAGGGAGGTGATCCAGAGTAAGCGTTCTCAGACTGAACGTTAGACATCACCTCCCTGGATCTTGTCTCCTAACCACCATCGCTCCCAGGCTCCTCCTACATCAGGCCTGGGGCGGGGCCCATGATGAGTTCAAGAAATCTCTGATGGCCCGCTTCAGCTTGGTTGTTAGGAGCGCCTTCCCTTGGCTTGTGAAACAGTAGAACTCAGGTTTCTGAGTTCCTGAGTCCTGATGTGCTTCATTCCGCATGTTGCAGGTTTTATGTTGAGCGAAAATGTTTTTTCTGCGAAAATAACATTTTTCTCTTCTTTTTCAGAACTCGTCTCCTGTACAGAGCCGGGGACATGTTTGGCAAGCAAAGGTAATGTATTGTAAAGTGAGCTGAGCTCCCACATGTGGTGGTCGCCAGGTTACAGGCCCGCTATGAGCTTCCATATGTCAGGTCACAGGCCTTATCCAGCCTTCCTGAATATGAGCTCCCACATACTGTGGTTATCAGGTTACAGGCCCCACCCGGCCTTCCTGATATGAGCTCCCACATACTGTGGTCGCCAGGTTACAGGCCTCACCGGCCTTCCTGGTTATGAGCTCCCACATACTGGGTTTCAGGTTACAGGCCTTACTAGGCCTTCCTGAATATGAGCTCCCACACACGGTGGTCGCCAGGTTATAGGCCTCGCCAGGCCTTCCTGGTTATGAGCTCCCACATGCTGTGGTTGCCAGGTTACAGGCCTCACCGGCCTTCCTGATATGAGCTCCCACATACTGTGGTCGCCAGGTTACAGGCCTCACCGGCCTTCCTGGTTATGAGCTCCCACATACTGGGTTTCAGGTTACAGGCCTTATTAGGCCTTCCTGAATATGAGCTCCCACACACGGTGGTCGCCAGGTTACAGGCCTCGCCAGGCCTTCCTGGTTATGAGCTCCCACATACTGTGGTCGACAGGTTACAGGCCTCATCCGGCCTTCCTGAGTATGAGCTTCCATATACTGTGGTTGTCAGGTTTCAGGCCTCACCGGCCTTCCTGATATGAGCTCCCACCTACTGTGCTCGCCAGGTTACAGCCTCTCCCGGCCTTCCTGGTTATGAGCTCCCACATACTGTGGTCGCCAGGTTACAGGCCTCACCGGCCTTCCTGATATGAGCTCCCATATACTGGGTATCAGGTTACAGGTCTTATCAGCCGTCCTGATATGAGCTCCCACATACTGTGGTCGCCAGGTTACAGGCCTTCCTGATAAGAGCTCCCACATGCTGTGGTCGGCCAGGTTACAGGCCTCACCGGCCTTCCTGGTTATGAGTTGTCACATGTCGGGTTTCAGGCCTCACCAGGCCTTCCTGAATGTGAACTCCCACTCACTGTGGTCGCTAGGGTGTGGATGTGAGCTTTCACATGTCAGGTTGTAGGCCTCATTAGGCCTTCCTGAATGTGGGCTCCCACACATTTCTGACTATCAGGTTACAGGCCTCATCTGGCCTTCCTGATTATGTTAAAACCATACTTATGGTAAGTCACACGACGGAACGTCTTGTGTACTTTCTAAAATCCATTTTCATAGTAAGGGTCATGCGCTGTATGCTTCGGTCCCTTCCTATGTGGCCCAGACCCAGGTCTTTCACCACGGGTCTCACTCTAGATGCGTCCTGTCGTCAAAGTTTGCTACGACAGACGCCTTTTTCTGATCCAGACCTTCCTGGATTCGGAATTTCTAAGTACATGCACTTTTGTTACATGTACTTTCTAAAATACATATTTATGGCCTTTCTGAAAGTAGCCCCCACATGGTGTGGTTGTCAGGTTACAGGCCTTCTCAGGCCTTCCTGATATGAGCTCCCTCCTACTGTGGTTACAGGCCTCGCTGGCCTTCCTGGTTTTGAGCTCCCACATTCAGTGGTCACCAGGCTTCGGGCCCCCTCGGCCTTCCTGGTTATGAGTTGTCACATGTCAGGTTTCAGGCCTCACCAGGCCTTCCTGAATGTGAACTCCCACTCACTGTGGTCGCTAGGGTGTGGTTGTGAGCTTTCACATGTCAGGTTGCAGGCCTCATCAGGCTTTCCTGAATGTGAGCTCCCACACATTTTGACTATCAGGTTATAAGCCTCATTTGGCCTTCCTGGTCATGTCAAAACCATACTTATGGTAAGTCACATGATGGAACGTCTTGTGTACTTTCTAAAATCCATCTTTATGGTAAGGGTCATGCGCTGTACGCTTCGGTCCCTTTCTATGTGGCACAGACCCAAGTCTTTCACCTCGGGTCCCACTCTAGATGCGTTCTGTCGTCAAGGTATGCTACGACAGACGCCTTTCTGGCTAACTTCCTCATTCTGATCCAGGCCTTTTCTGGATTCGGAATGGTTAAGCATATGCACTTTGGTTTCATGTACTTTCTAATGTAGCCCCCACGTGGTGTGGTTGTCAGGTTGCAGGCCTTATTAGGCCTTCCTGAATATGAGAATATTCAATCTATTACCCAATGATATCTTACACTAAATAAATACTCAGGACTCAGTTATTGAAATGTTAAATAAAAATAGAGTTTACTAAATAAATAAAATATTAAATTCACCAAAAGAATGAATTCTCAATATAAACAAAACAACAATAAAAAATAAGATACAAAATGTATCAATGAAGAAAAGTATTCAACAAATACTTAGCTATTGAATAAAATTAAATCACCTCAAACCTCAAGTTTGAATTAGCCTCAAAATGTAAAAGAAATCAAAAAGTTACACGTACCTCAATAGCCTCAAAATGTAGTAAGCTTAGAAACTTACAGCACGTAACACATCATGAAACACACGCGGGCCCAACCGCACACACACACACACACACACACACACACACACACACACACACACACACACACACACACACACTACACGTGATTCACCCACCCCAGTCCTAGCCGGCAAATGAGCTAAAACCTAACAGCTAACCGTTGCAGGCCTGGAGCGTCGCTTGTGTTCGGTGTGGCCAAACAAAATGACCCCTTCACTCCCCTTGGAGCAAAAGAAACAAGTTAAAGATACCTTAATCCCAAGTGGTGGTTCTTCCGTCGAATTACCACAACGTCACAGGCAGTCTCTCACACGCGATGACCAGGGGCTGGCAATCACTCACGCGACAGGCATCCTCTCAGTGGCGAGATGTATACTTCAGCCAACCGTCAACAACTACAAAGTCTTCGGCTTCCAAGTTCACAATTCAGTCCGATTTGTGTGCTCACAAACTAAACAAAGTTCAACTTACAAATATACAACGTTTGTCACGTTCTATTTTACAGTTTAACCACTAAAGCATGGAGCAAGTCCTCGACGCAACTTCTCCTCAGCTATTCCGGGGGGTTTTTTCTCTCTTCTCGGTTGCGACCTTTTACCTCACATGTCACTCCATGCATACAAAAATCATGTAGTAAAATATTTTTTACCACCAAACATCAAAATATTACATGTTACATTATACATTTCGCTTCACCAATGAAATCCTTTAAACAAAAACTCTTAGAATAAATTAAACATACTTGAAACAAACACAATCGTATATCAAACTACAACTCCCATAACCCCTTTTATTTACCTAAAATGAATAGAATAGATATGAACTACAATAAATTTGTTTCTTGAGCTTACTTCTAAATTCTAATATTATAAAACTTTAAAATAATTTATTATTAAACTTAATGCAATCTAAGTTATTTAGCACTTAGTTAACTTAAATGCTTTTTAGCCCTGCACTACATATGTAATCCACTCGCGCAAATAATTAAATTCGCGTTCGGTGTGAACACACCATAAGGCCCCATTTACACTGCATGGTTCAAGTGACCCAAATCCGATTTTTTCCTCTCATGTGGCACAGATATATGTATATGACCGGTGAACGTGTAAGCAGGAAAAACCGCATGGATTCCGATTTTCTCAGATCGGATTCAGGCCTCACTCATATGTGGTAATAAATCGGATATGATTCGGATACCTGCATTTGCGTGTGCCATGTAAGCAGACAAATCGGATATTCCCCAGTAAATGCGAGTCGTACGTCATTAAAAAAGTTACATCAGCTCAGCTGGACACCACCAACTGAGATCACATGACTTATTATAGGCGCGATGGAGGAGGAAGGATACACACAGTGGAGCAATGCGGAGGTTTCATGTCTTTTGAGTGTTTGGGGCAAAGAGACAGTGCAGGCAAAAATGCAGGGTTGTTACAGAAATAAATCCGTGTTTGAAGACATTTCACGAGATATGGGGAGGCACGGTTTTAAGCGCTCGTGGCTACAGTGCCAACAAGGGCTCTCCTCTTTTTTCTCCGCCGTACCAGACCAATGTTAATTTTATTCGCATCTGCATCCATTGCATTCCATCACTTTTAAAAGATGATGTAAGTGGGTCGTCAAAAAAATCGGATATAGTCAGAAAATCGGATTTGGGCATCAAGACCTGCAGTGTAAATGCAGCCTAAGAGTCCTAGACAAAGAGAGGGAACAAGGAACATGTGACACCAGTAATGCAAAAAGAAAATTTTACTTTATTTTTATTTTGCACATTAAGTTCACTGTCAGTAGTTATTGGCTGTTTGATTGAGCCAGTTTGATTAGCTCAGATGCTTTTAAGGTCTTTATTGGGATCGCACCCTAAAATAAAAATTACTGATTTACATTTACTGATCCTGCTGTTGTTCTAATGCAATACGCAGTTCTGTCTTTTTGGACCACAAAAGGAGAATATTTAAAAAATGTCCCGCTCGCGCTCATCCACATAATGGCAGTGAATAGCAACCACTATTAAGCTTTTTAGAATAGACCAAAAACTATCACAGAATGATCCCATGCAACAGGTGCTGTATATATTTTAAGTGTTCTGGACGTATTTGATGGGTTTGGTAAAAAAACAAATCGAAATATAATGTTTTATTTTAACAATAATCCTGACATTTGCTGTTGGTCTTCAGTACACAGCTAAGCAACGTGCACATTTGTGAGACTATTACCGCTGCACTTCACTCCGACTCATCCAGAAAAAGCCTACACGTTGTGAGAAATCAAGATTGATACATATGCAACATGAAATACAATGCATAGAAATCCCCCACAAAAAAGTATCCGCATACATTCTTCACTGAGTTGAATTTTTCCAGACAGGAACTGCGTTTGTATGATGACAGTCAGAATAACAGTTGACAGATGTCAAAGTGATATTTTTTTGTTGTGACGAACACAACAGATATATTAACCTCAGAGAATAAAGTACAAGGATTGTATTTCATGTTGTGTTTTTGTTCATTTTGATTTCTCACATCTTGTGTGCTTCTTTAGGTGAGTCGGAGTGAACTGTGATGCTAATAGTCTCACAAACGCACAGTTGAGCACCGAAGACCAAAGGCCATGGTCAGGACTTTTGTTATATAATATATAAAATTTCTGGATTTTCACCAAACCCTTTTGTATACCTCCAGAACACTTGGAATATACGGTACGTGTCGCATGGGATCAGTCTGTGATGCTTTTGTGTCTTTTTAAAAAGCTTGATTCACTGCCACTGGACTTTTTTTTTTTTTATTCTCCTTTTGTGGTCCAAAAGACAAATAAGGACATTCGGCATAAGAACAACACCAGCATGAGTAAATGATGACTTAATTTTCTTATAAAAGTGAACTATCCCTTTAACAGGAAGTGAAACTTAAGGCTTATCTATTGTAAGGAATGGGGAAACTGTTCATGTATTGAGTTTATAGGTGTTTATGGGAGAAATGAGAAAGCGAATCAGCTATTTGATTTTCTGTATGTCTGTGATTTACATGTGTTTTTTCAGTGACCGCTGAGTTTAAAACAGCAAGTGAGTGTTTGATAACAGGCTGTGCAGCAACATCCTAAACAAACCTAGTTGCAAATTACTGAAAACAAATTCAACAGATTGTTTGTATTAAAAATTTAAAATAAAGGCCTGTCATGTTTTCATTGTTTTATCAGTCTAATATCGACACGCTCTCGTAAGATCTGGCTAAAACCTGCAGGCATTTGAACGCAGAGGGTTTGCAGTGTGACACCTGCAGTAAGTCAGATGAGACAGACTTTTATCTAGAGCAAGAGCAAGGACGTCGCTCGCATCTGTCTGATTTCAGCTGCACACACACACTCTCGGTGAGCCGCCGCCCGAGGCCTGAATCTGATCTGCACATCCTCATTTGCATGATTCTAATGTCTGTTTGGTCTCGGAGGTAAACATGGGAATTATATGCCTGTCTCTTGGCAACCACAGGGCGCTTAAACTATTAGTGCTTGAGATGAGTTTATCCAATGCGTATATGTCAGTGTGTGAATGTCCGTTTATATTTGTGGCAAACCTGTGAATGAAATCTACTGTGTTGTTTACTTTTCTAAGATTGCAGACTAAAGCTCTCTGCATATGCAGCAAATCTGTGCATAATTTAAATAGTACTCCTAACATGTACATTTAGATTTCTAATGTTGCAATTCATGTTGCTAATGGTGCAATACTCTAATAAACATACAAATATAAAGTGCTATCATGAAACTTTAGATGGTGCAGGCTAATAGGTCCTTAACAATCTGGGGTCTGAGGTGTTACGGTTTGGTGTAATGAGTTGAAGGTGCAGGACGAAGAAGAGTAACCTGGAACTATATTTAATAATATGGCACCATGGAGCTCTGGAGGTCATGGGCAGGTAAGCAGGGCGGTGCTGGTAGATTAGCAAGCCTCCAGGGTGGTGCCGGACGTGCAGGTGACCAGGGTGGAGCTGGCAGTTCAGGGGACCATGGCTGATCCGGCAGTTCAGGGGACCAGGGCAGATCCAACAGTTCAGGCGGCCAGGCCTTGCCCAGGGACCCAGGCTCGGCCACCATGGTAGTCCTCCCCCCCCCCCAAGAAACTTGTGGGCTGGAACGGGCTAGGGACTGGAGTCGTCTTGGGACTCTGGATGGGGACAAGTGTTGTCTCGGGACCCTGGATGGGGACAGGGGTCATCTTGGCTGATGACTCTGGAGTGGGCTCAGACATGGAGGCAGCCATGACGGGATGAGACTCTGGAATGGCGGTCATGAAGGGACTAGACTCTGGAATGGCGGCCATGACGGGGTGAGACTGTGGAATGGCGGCCATGACGCGGTGAGACTCAGGAATGGCGGCCATCTTGGGACGAGACTCGGGAATTGTGGCCATCTTGGGACGATACTCAGGAATGGCGGTCATCTTGGGTCGAGACTCTGGAATGCCTGCCATCCTGGGACGAGACTCGGGAATGGACTTGGTATCTGGAGCCACCTCTGGGCTGAATTCGGTAAGAATTCGGTAACTGGAGCCATTTTTAGGCTGAACTTGGGAAAAGAAGCAACCTCAGGGCTAAACTCGGGAACTGGAGCAGTCTCAGGGTTGGACTTGGGATCTGGAGCCACCTCTGGGCTGAATTCGGGAACTGGAGCCTTTTCTAGGATGAACTCTAGAACTTCTACTACCTGCCATGCAGTATACCTTATTTCAAGTCTGACTACGCCACCCCCTGATGATGGGCAGGAGGAACCACAAATCTTCCCATGAATGTAGTGTGGCTAATAATATGTTTATCCCCGCAAAGGGACAGTCAACAAGAGGCAGATATGTAAATGTATTCCAAATTTATTATATTTTTTAGTGCATAAAGACGTAGAAAAGTTATTAAAACGGATCTTAAAAATACTGGGATAAATGACTGGTGGATTTTCCTCAATCTAGGAAGGTCGGATCAGCCAATGCAAAACCCCTGCTCAGGAGGCCCCTGGGGAGACAGAAACAGGAGACAGCCACCCAGCATCAGTCGAAGCATGCAACACAGCAAGCTCTACACACTTAAGATCTTTAGATACCACTACAAAATATCACACCGTGTTGTAATTATAAGTACACACCAATACAGTGTCTCTCCCAGTGTGGTCCCCTGAAGAGAAGGGCAAAGCATCAGTATGGATCCGGCCTTGTACAAGTATAACCTACGCAGAAAACATAGTTAGGGAGAAGAACAACCAGCATAAATGGCAACACCTAGTCAAGAAAAATAAAATAAAAATGCTACTATGAATGTGGCACATGAGTGACAAAATTAACCAAACAACAACAAAAATCAAACAACAGGAAACAATAAAGAAATGCTTATCAATCACATGAAAACAGTGGCTGGCCTGGTCCCTTTTCAAGAGAAACCAAGCATGTTAGTTACCAACCTCATTAAACAGCATAGCATAGTCAACTCAAACATAACTAAAAAATATAGGCCTATTTTTCAGTATGCTCAACTGTCCCACAGCGCATTAACCAGTCCTTCCAGAAAAACGCGGAGTTTTTTTGTGATTGTTGCGGGCAAAAATCCTTGATTACGCGGCCCGTTTTCTTTAAAAATGCGATGGAATATGCGGGATATTTATGCAATTTTTTGCGATGAAAATTGTGGGAACTTGCAAAAACTGCGGTTTGATGAAAAAGAGAAAAAAAAAGTGATTCCCCCAACACCCTGTTCTCACTAGGCTACTACCTTCATGTAAAGAGTCCTTTCTTATTACTTCCTATGATAAGCAAGCATACTACATCACAGAAAGCGCTGGAAATATTTAATTTCTCATCTTGTTTTATTTCAGACTGTAACGAGTGGAAATAAGGTGTGGCCCCTTTAAGAGCTGCGCGCTCCCTGTTGAACTGTCTGCAGTATTATATTGTGCCATGCGCCTCGAACACCCCATGTGTGCGGGTAATTTCTGTTTGATGCTACTTCTTTTATCTTATTTTGTTTATTAAGTAACGATGTGGACGGTAGAACGTGTGACAGACAGTTATACGAGTTCGATTTGGGAATAAAGTGCGAGTTGTGAGATGCCAATCGCCTCCGTGAGTCTGTCTGGCCTCTGCAATAACTTCAGCTGTGAGCTATCCCTATTTTTCTTCCCGACACAACGCGTTACAAGACCTTAATAAACACATCAAACTTACAAAACATTGTCGGCCCCTTGGAATTATAAGGTTCTATCTGCGTTCTGAGCAGTTTTGAGATATTGAACTTTAAAGTTTTTGCATTCCATTTGACTGTGTAGAAAGAACCTTTTTATTTTCTAAATAAAAAATTCCAAAATGTACACGACTTAAAAAACAACATCACATAATGTAACGAAGTGGTCACAGAATAAGAATATGTGAATAACTAAATTTTGACAAAAATGTCAGATAGAACCTTATAATTCCAAGGGGACGTGATGAGTCAAACAAGTTCTGTAGCTTTACTATAGGAATATGCTACAACTTCAGTAAAAATGAATAAATGAAATATTTAAAAAAAATAAAGTGTGCTCCTGTTTTACAGCTTTTCGATGATGTTCACGTCGCGTAATTACGTCACTTCATAACGTTCCCATGGCAACGGGGAAACGGCTGCTCTTGTGTGAAGCAAACGCAACATTTTCCAACTTTCTGCTAAGATATATGTGACTTTTTTGCGACGAAAATGCGGGGATTATGAAATCATGCAAGCCCCGCATATTTTGCGCGGAAATCAGCAATTTATGCGGCGAAATTGCGGAGTATTTGAAAAAATGCGACTTTGGCTGATTATGCATTGAATTCAGCGATCGCATAATCGCGTTTTTCTGGAGCGACTGATTAACACATGCTTAGAAAAGGTGAACGTTCTGTTGCTACAGACAGAGAAAGTCGTTAAAACTTGTTTCAATGCAAGTATAAAAAAATAATGGAAAATGTACATATTGAGGCATTTACCAGTGCAGCCCAGCAGCTCGAGTCACACTTGGGGTGATCGCATAAAGGTTAAACCTCCAGACAGAAGCCTGTGTCCTCCGTGAAGAGTAGACACGCATTTCTAAAATTACCCTTAATAAAATGAAATAAATAAGTATTACAATTCAATGGCAGTGATTAAACATGTTCTACAATGACCAGTTATACCTGCATAAAAAAGGGAGCCCAACTCACACAACAGTGTCTTGCATCAACACAAAAAAAGTCTACCTTGCAGGCAGCAAACATTTATCACTTCCTGATTAGTCATGTGACCTTACAACAGATCATATGATCCCGGATGTTGAGTGAATGTGTTGCAGCTGTGTTGTATCCCTGCCTGAGTAGATCCCCACAAACTGAAGCTCTCTGGGCTGAAGTTTGGAGTGAATTCTGGGGTTGAGGACCGGAGAAGGGAAGCTGATTTCAGCGCTGTGTGGACGGATGTAAACGATGGATCCACCACTTTTGCCCCCAGGTCCGTGCTGTTAGAAATTTTCTTCTGGCCTCGGGGAAATATGGGTGGACAAGAGGGAAATGGAACCCTTAGAGAGGCATGTGGATGCTTAGGGTGAACTGGAGCGCCTACATGCTTCCGGATTTCAACGAAGAAATCCGAACCATTTAAATCGAAGACATTGTTAATAAAATCCGTTACGGGGACGGTCCTTTCTGGTCTACAGAGACCTCCCTTCGAGTCGCTTGAGTCAGTCAAGCTTAAGATCCTGTCTCTAAACACAGTGCTTGTGGCCACGCTCGCTTCCTTCAAGAGGGTGGGGAACCTGCTGGCATTTTCGGTCAGCGAATCATGCCTTGAGTTCGGGCCGGTCCGGTCTCATGTGATCTTGAGACCCCAGCCTGGATACGTGCCCAAAGTTCCCACCACTCCTATCAGGGACCAGGTGGTGAACTTGCAAGCGCTGCCTCCAGCCCTTGCATTGCTGTGTCCTGTTCGCGCATTGCGTGTTTACGTGGACCACAAGCAGAGCTTCAGAAGCTCATAGCAGCTCTTTGTCTGCCTTGGAGGTCAGCAGAAGGGCAAGGCTGTCTCCAACTCCAACTCATTGCAAGATTACAATATGTTCAAAACTCAGCAGCAAGAGTTCTCACCTCCACCAGGCGTTCTGCTCACATTACTCTTCATGAACTTCAATGGCTACCCGTGGCATCACGTATTCACTTCAAGGTCTTGCTTCTAACGTTTAAGTCATTAAATGGTCTTGCACCCCCATATCTGTCTGATCTACTTAACACTTACCGCCCTGCCCGGTCCCTTAGATCAGCTGAACTTGGTTTATTGCCCATCCCTCGTTTCCGGTTGTCTACTGTAGGTGGAAGGTCATTTGGTGTTAATGCTCCGAAATTATGGAATTCACTACCCCTTACACTTCGAAATATCACATCTGTGGCTACATTCAAGACTTAGTTAAAAACATATCTATTTAACATGTATTTCGTATAATGTGACTGTATGTATCCTTTGTGACTGTAATGTGTGTGCGGGTGTGTAAATGTATTGTAATGTACAATGTAAAGCGACCTTGAGCTACGGAAAGGCGCTATATAAATGAAACTTCTTCTTCCAAACAAAGGTTAGCCCATAGGATTGTGGATGCCATCGCCTTGGCATACCAGTCCCAAGGTGAGCCGTGCCCCCTTGAGGTGAGAGCTCCCTCCACTCTGGGTGATGATTTTTTTGTGGGTGTTGAACTCTCTGGCACACATAAGCAGATCTGTGGGCTGGGCGACACCTAACACATTTGTGAGATTCTACAATCTCCGAGTGGAGCTAGTTTCTACCCATGTGTTGGGTACAAACTGACACTGTGCGGGGAAAGGCTGGCTTGGTGTCTCTCTTGCAACGCCATTCCCCTCAGGTGAGTAACCTGCACCGTGAACCCTGAATCGAGTGCCTCCAGCATCCTTAGGCAGTCAGATGTGGCAGAAGCATCTGACGTCAGGCCCATTATTCGTGTACATGGAATGCCCTGGAATGCCAGTCAGCCCTTGTATTGTGCTTGATGCACAAATGCTTTGATTCCCCTTGGGTAATCCCATATGTGTACTGTCCACGATATGGTTTCCTTGTGTCTTTCCCTGGGCCGTTCTGCTCTACCATGTCTCTGCATTGTAAGTACCTCCTCATTAGGTTACACCAACAAAATTAAGCTAGAGGTTAGATCAAGTAAAAATAGCATCTTAATGTAACATTTGCAGCTTAACACTTACACTTAACATAGATATTCATAGTGCTCATTTTTGTCTCTGCAGCCCCCCTCATTTGAGGCAGTGCCCCAACATAGCAGATTTTTTATTTTTTATTTTTTTGGAGGGAAAAACTAGAAGGAGCTGGACTGAAGCTAAGCAGAAGCAAGACCAAACACCTGCCACCTACTGGAAGAGAAGATAGTATAAGATTGAGAGAGTATGACAGCACCAAGCACGCAAATCTTCCCCAACAAATACCTGGGAACCACCATCCACCAAGATGGAGGCTGCGGGAAAGAGGCAGAGTTGAGAATAAGCAAAGCATGGAATAGATGGAGGGAGGGAGCAAAGTTAAAAACACTCATCTATAGGACAGCTATAAGACCGACCCTATTGTACGGAAGTGAGACATGGCCCATTACAGGAAACCTGGCAGACAAGATAGGATCCTGTGAGATGCGGATGCTGAGGTACTTGGAATAAGTCTAGAGGAACACCAAACTAATGATGAGATAAGGAAGCAAGCACAAGTAATGCCAATACAAGATCTGATGAGGAAAAGAAGGCTACAGTGGTTTGGACACGTGTGCCGGAGAGACGAAGAGGCGGACACAAGGAGAGCCATGGAGACGCAAGTTGGAGGAAAGAGAAAGAGGGGAAGGCCGAAGCACCGCTGGAAAGACACCATCAAGACAGACATGGAGTGGTGTGGCTTAGAGAAGGAAGATACAGACAATCGTGACAGATGGAGGTGTCTGTTTGAGATGAAGATCAGGCAGAAAACAGCTTCCCGAAAGGAGAAAGTGGTGAAAGGTGACACATGACATCCATTACGTCTGACATTTTCTCACTGAAACCCCACCAACCCTGAAACTTAACTTAATGAAAATCCAGTTTTCCACTCTTAATTATGACTTTTGTAAGTTTCCAGTCTTGATCTTTTTGTCAAAAAAAAAAAGCCTTGTACGTTTTCCGTCATAACATGAAACTATAAGTGGATGTGTGTCATATCTAGAAACAGAGATGCTGAATGAGGTTATTGGTTTATCAGGCCCTTTTACATCAGCCTATACTGAAAGAGAGACAGACAGGTTTCTGTGAAAAAAATGACTGTGGTTCTGCTTGGAGGGTCAGGCAGGCAGCTGGTACTTCATGTCCATCATCAGCCCTGGCAACCAAACCCCTGGCACTATTTCCCCAACAACCATCCATCCATGCACAGCTGGCACAGGCCTGACCAATCACATGGCCACTTTGGGATCTGGCTGCCTCCAGCGCTCCTACTGCCAGAATTGTTATTAGAGACACAGACAGACAGAGACTCAGCTAAATGTTCAGTTTAAACATACAACCCAACATACAGAACAACATTTGCGATGCATTTCCCAGACTGTGCAATTTGTGTAAACCACTATAATCAATATCTGAGAGCTTCAAATAACCCACATTGGCTGGCAGGGAATATCAGCAGACTATTTGCACACTGTGTGATGAAAAGACACAACAAAGTGTATTTCTGCTAGCTATTAGGACTTGTACCTTCATACATCTTTAGTGAATGGAGGTCCAAGCCTGCAGACAGAAATAAATAAGTTCATTTTTTAATTAAAGATAATTCTGACGTTATTTGCATGACTTTTATTCCTTCATGTATTATTTTATGTATTTATATTTATTTATTTTATTATTTTTTACTGTTTTTTATTTATTTATTTGTACATTTATTTTCTCATACATTTTTTTATATCGTTTTACATTTATGTATACATTTATTCATTTTTATTTTTCCATGTGCAACATATAAACGAGGGAGCTCATGTTGAAGTGTCAGATCTAAATAAGCAATAGAGATCTGAGCTTGATACAGTATATGGCAGATCAACTGGAGAGTTATAAGTTATCTTAACCTATTCACATTGTGAAATTATTTTATGTCACGGGTAGCGGGAGCTAATCCAAAAGATGAAAGATGCGTGAACGCAGAATTATCGATGAACAAAAGTCTTTAATAAACACAAAGCGATGGCACACTTAATAGCCATAAACGTTAACGTGGAAAACAGAATGGAAGAAAAATATAGCTTTTATACACAGAGGATAATAATCAAGGAAACAAGGAACATGTGAGTAACTAATAAAAAACCATGACAACTAATCTGCCCTACAAAGGCAAAAGACCATAACTCGCTAGAGTGTGGAACTGAGGAAAATGACTTTAAAGATTTTTAGTTGTCCCGCCAAATTAATTATAGGTAGGACACTGGAAATCTGGCAATTAGATGTTTTAGTAATGAAAATGATCTACATAAAAAAATCTTGAGCTCAAACTTGACTTTTGACCACTATTTTAAAGTTACTGTACTCTGCCTTTGTATTGTCAGCAAAAAGTGAGAAGTCATGCCAAGACAAAGGGCAGTAACTTCCCCATTATCAATATTTGGTTGCTGATCACCATTAACAAAATCATTATAGTAACACTTGTATAAAATCTAGTGATCATGGCATTTATTTTGTATAATTTACAATTACTTATAGCCATCTACATATTGCTATCCTGTGCTTTGGTTATATTCTGATGGCATTATATTAGACATGACAAAATACCTCTATAGCGGTAAAGAGTATGCTATCTTCAATTGGTTCCGAGTGGCATAAGACTTGCTAAGCTCACGTTTAAAAAGATCACGATAAAACAGATCCTCACGCACATTCGACCCGGGACTGGTTTATAGCGGTGGATCTGAAAGATGCATTTTCACATTCAGATAGCCCTCATCACAGGTGCTTCCCGAGATTCGTGTTCGAAGGTGTCGCGCTCCCCTTACGGTCACGAAAAACGCAGTGCTTTCCCCTTTGAGACTCAGTGGGTAGCGCGTTCTGGACTACCTAGACGACTAATGTATATTACACAAGCTTCTGTGTTTTGTGTCTTTTCAGTATGCGGTGGTTTCAGCTGTCTGCCCTATTATTGTGCTTGTGCACTTCGCTCGTTCCCGCGGATTTATGCCGGACGCTGTGATTGTAGGTATAACCCGTTTGTAACAGCTGGTCTGATCTTTTATGCACCAGTACACTTGTTGCTTCATTATGATGTATGCACCAATATACCCTTGTTGCTTCATTATTAACACCCCCTGTGATGTATTAGTCCAGGGTTGGCTCGGCCATCTTTAGAGCGGTAATGAAGGCGCTGGCGAAGTTTTGGCACTCTGCCAGCTAGATGCATGAGTGTTCCAACCATAGACAGTAAAAGAAATGGACACAGCGACCCCATAGATTTCAACGGAGAAAGTTGAAGCCCATAAGAAGCACTTACTTCCTGATAGCCAAGCGTACTGCGCAGGCTCAAACTGAGCTTGACGACGTAGATGTGACGTGAGCAACCGTTCTGACCTTCTAGTAGCTGTGCTGAGACAAATCTGAATTGAAATCTGAAACAAATCTGTTGTTGAAATATTTTGTCCCGTTGCTTTTATGAACTCTCTATCTATGGGCTTCTCCCTTGACTTTATGCCTCCATGTCCACCCGATTGCCTCATAGACAGTAAAAGATTGCCTATGAGCTTCTCCTTCTGTCTATACGGTAATTTCTCTACTGTGCAACAGAGAGTCCCGTGGTTATGACGCAATCGTTAGCCTATTTTTACTAAAACGGCTTCTATGGGGCCATAACGTAAGATACAAAGTAATGGAGCCTTTTATACATTGTCCTGTTTCTTAAGAAATAAATAATGGACAAATGGAGTCTTTGGACGCCTCAGATGTAAAGTTATTCGCTGTCAAAGTGACGCCAAAATGAATGGGAGTCAATGGAATGCTAACAGCAGGTGAAGTTCTGCTACAATTGTGGCCCCCAAGCAAAGCTTCAGTTTAAGGCTGGTGGATTACCCCCTTGGTTTCAACCAGGTCCGGTACCACGGACCCGGGTGAGGCGGGGCTTTAGTTCTTTGTTGTAGGCCTATTCATCGAGAAGCACCTGGCTAAAGCTGGCAGATTTCAATATTATGAAGCTGCAGACTCGGAGCCTGCAGCTACAGTCCCGCACCCAGAGTCCCGCGTTCTCAGACCCCTCGTTTTTCGAGACAGCGCCTCCTGCTGTTCGGAAGATCGTATAACACCCTTATCCGAATGCCATTGAAAACAAAAGGATGTAATATTACGGTCTCGTTTTATTTAAAGTTATCCAAATAAATATTTGCATTCCCTGTTTAATGCATGTGCCAAAAAACTTATTGTGTTCTCTGACTAACAAATTACCCAGTAGTTATTTTTTGAGCGTGTGTGTAATTGAAAGAAAATTACTGATGGAAGGGATACAATAACAGATTGAACTATCTTCTGAAAAATATTA
Source organism: Rhinichthys klamathensis goyatoka (assembly GCF_029890125.1). Lineage (NCBI taxonomy): Eukaryota > Metazoa > Chordata > Actinopteri > Cypriniformes > Leuciscidae > Rhinichthys > Rhinichthys klamathensis. Next base: position 1,304,371 of record NW_026606589.1, read on the forward strand.
TGTGATATTATATTGCTACAATGTTTTTTTTTATTCAAATTCCAATTTTGATTTCAGTTCAACCTATAATGGTCTAATTAACATTATACCATGCTAACATTACAAAACCTGTTTTTTGATATTTTGAATGCGAATCAAAACTCAAATAAGAATAGACAAAACACCAATAATAAACAATTCTGTACTTTATTTAACGATCACCTAAACATCATGCCGTAAAGAAAAAAGGAAGAAAGAATTGTGTTAGTGACTTTACTTTTCGTCTTCAATTGCATTAAAAAAACTCCTCATTTATAAGTCGCTTTGGATAAAAGCGTCTGCTAAATGAATAAATGTAAAATGTAATGTAAATGCATAAGGTAAAATAATTACTTTCGGGTAGGCGACTGTTCCTTCTTTTTTCATTCTTTTTGCAATCGCTCTGTCAAATTCCTCTACTTCACTAAAATAAAAGATGAATGCCATTGTCAAAAATATTGTGTAATAATAAATAATATATTTTTTTGCAAATGCAAATTACAAGCATGTGATAAGTAGGGACACGGAGGAACACATCCTCAGCCTCCTGCCAGGATAATGCCTGCATCTCACATAGGCAATGAATGATGGCCTGTCCATATAAATAAATTAATTAATATATAAAACAAACAGTAAATCTGATTAAATAATTAATGATGACATTCTTTGATATTAACACACTTAATGTATTTAATTGGTCTACTTTAAAGGGTCACTCCACCCATTTCAACATTAATCTTTATTGAAAGTGGGTTATATATGTAGTGGAAATGTAAAAGAAATTTTGAATTTGGTGCCCTCTTGACCGAGAAAAGACAGAAAATAACTTTAGGGTGCATTTGTATGTAAGACAACAACTCCCACAATGCACAACATTGCACAGCTCCGCAAGCCACTCCCACTAATCCAGAACAGCGCAACAGAGAAATCACTCTTCCGTCTACAAGGCTAGCTGCCAAAAGAGTTTGAAATTCATTTCACACAAAATGTCTAGTTAGTTGGCTGTGGCGAGCAGGACGAGGGACGTGAGAGGACGGCACGAGTGATAATGAATGACACCTGTGAGACGCAGCAGTCTCATATCTCTCACGGAGGAGCGGAAGCACAAAAGGAACAGGCCTGATTTTATGTTTTGTTTCTGTTGTGTGTGGCAAGCTGGCTTATACTTTTGTTTTGTATTTGTTTATTTTACTATTAAAATGTTTAAATGTTCGCCGGTTCCCGCCTCCTTCTTCCCACAACAACGAACCCTGTTACATTGGCAAACTCATTAGCGAATTACTCCTCGTTTGTATTTCTTTCTATATGGTGAATTATTGCATGATACCTGGATGTTCATTCAGAACATATGCGGTGCGACACTAGGATGGTTCACATCACAACACAACACAAACGTCCGTGTGCTCGTCTGATTCAGAGATTTCGTCCAGGAGAAATTGCTATCGTTGAAATTCTCTGCAGCAGACGGACTCTATCTGTGTCCGTAGCGCACAGCGAGAGCACAGGCACCAGCAGTCCGCCCAGCTCGAGCCAGTCCGGGCTCCTCGTCCGCCTCCTGTTCCTCCATCAGCCTCAGCTGCTCTTCACTATATTGCGGCTCGTAAAGATAGCCACGAACAGCGGATTCGAGCAGCAGAATTTCAAAATCCTCTACTTCCATATCATGTTTAGTTTCTTCCATATCATGTTTAGTTTCTTCCGTCATTGTCATAACTTCCTATCTCCACAGCGCTTGTTAGCTTAGCTTATAAACAAGATGGCTGATATTGATTTCAGTATCTACAAGATCTGTGATAGCTCTGTTCGCGCATTAGGTCCAACCCCCTATGGGCGGGTTTGAAAGGGTGGGAACTAGTGCTTGTAGTCTTTACAGAAATCCCCCCCTCTTACACTTCTCCTACAATGACGTAAAATGACGATTTTTGCTTCATTGTAGGAGGAAGTGAAAAAGGTAAATAGCAGATTTCTCTCGTCTCAGGGGAAAATGAGAGAGTGTTGCACGACCATTCAATAGTATGACTGGGTTTCTAACAATGGAAAGCTTAATGCAAATGGGTGGAGTGTCCCTTTAATGTCAACTAATTTTAATACAATTTTTACAATGGCTTGTCTACAAAAAGTTCTAGGTTAAGGCTAACGTTAGCTATCAAAATATTTTCGGGGGAAAAAGGCGAAAAAACATACATTAACAGCTCAAATTTTGTTACAAACTATCTTTACAAATATTAAATGGACTATTCATATGCAGTGTTACTAAGTTACTAAGAAATGTTAGTTACTAAGAAATGTTGATTACTTACACCAAAAAGTAATGCATTACTGTTAAAAGTAACTTTTTAGTTACTTTAAAAAACAAACATTCTTTAATGTTCCCATTAATGCCCTTTTATGCGTTATGGTCTATACAAACACAAAACTGACTTAAACAGAAAGTAATATTTAAACACTATTTTATTTAAGTCAGACCAGCACTAACTAAATATATCACAAGGATTTCTGAGGTGACTCGTTATGCTGACTCGCGATCTTCGCAGTAGACGCGCCAGAGAGAAATGCACATTTCATACAGATTACATAAGCAGAGAGCAGTCTGTAGTCTGTTTTCTTTCGTTTTGATTTTTTCTGTTTAAAAGTAGACATGTCTGTGAGGCAAGTAGGTTACCTTATACGCCGAGATTCGGTTCATTTATGAGACGAGCTCCGGTTCACGCGCTGGCGCCTCCGTTTCGTGATCTATTGTCTGCTATACTTATGCCGCGTTCCAGGCAACCTGTAACCCGTGTTTTTCCAACCTTATACCCGTGAAAGTGCACTGGAACGGCAGTCAAACCCGTGACTTCACACCCGTGAACTCGTACTAGATCGATGTACTCCCAGTTACGAGTTCTGACGTCACATAGCCCGCGGAACCATACAAAACAACAATGGCAGCCCCCCCCCCCCCCCCCCCACACACACGTTGAGAATGCACTTTAGGCCAATATAACGTTTCAGTCAAATTAATAATTATATAATAATGATAAAAATACACACACGATTATGTATTACAATTTTAAGTGTCTCTGAAACAATAAGTATATATTGCGCACAGGTAGTTTGGTGTGACTGGATGGAACGCTACAAAGTCGTGAGTCGTGGTTTGAAGTCGTGATTTACCTGCTCAAAAACCTGCCTGGAACGCAGCATTACTACTTATTTATTAAATCCAGGCAATTGGTCGATGAAACATTGATTAAAATTAAGATACAATTAATACAAAACGAAATTCACTTTAAAGAAAGGTTTTGTGCTTTCTGTTTGATGTCTCTGTGAAAGTTTTAAAGCATCTTTTAGTGTCGCTTTCAGAGCGCTCACGTCCGTAACGGAGAACTGTCACGTCCTTACATTGTTTTTTGCTCATAAATGCAAACAAACACTAAAAATAAAATAAAAATAAATAAATAAAATGATTATTTTGTTCTGTGGAGACTGAGAGCCAACCCTTCTTCATCCGGTGGGTAGTATTACTTTGGTTTGCGCAGTGTAATTCACAGAATTACTAAACAATATTTTAGGCCTATAAAATTCAGCCCGTATAAATGTGCATTTTCTAAGCTTAGAAAATGGACAAAATTAATTTGATTCTAATCATAATGTAACATTATTGTGAAATTGATTTATTTATAGGCTATTTGCTATTAGTATAGTAAATCCTTATGTTTTTATCCAACTAGGCTATGTGTGGGCCTTATGTAAAATACGGGACAAATCGCGTCCCTTATTGATTTGATACGGGACGCATCATTTTACTTGTAAATACGGGACAATTCCGTATTTTAAGGGACGGGTAGCAACCCTACCACCAAACCCTACAATGCGTCGCTGCTGTAAACAGGTTAGGCTGTAGGATACACTTCAGCCAAAATTAATTAATTTAAAAAAGTAACGGACAACGCAGAACGCACCATATGGTAACGGTAACGAAGTTAATTTATTTAAAAAGTAATGTGTTACAGTATGAGTTACTGTCAAAAGTAACTGCGTTACAGTAACGCGTTACTGCCCAACACTGTTCATATGTTGGTGTATCGATGAGCTATAAAGTAGTAGAAATCGAATGAGTATGATTCGCTAAATAAAATTGACGATATTCACGTTTCGGCTTAAGTTCTTCACATGTTTATCCAATCGAATTTGATAGGAGCGCTGTCTCGAAAAACGGGGGGTCTGAGAATGCGGGACTCTGGGTGCGGGACTGTAGCTGGGGCAAATGCTTCTCATTGGTTAGTGGCTATGGTTTATTGGCATAAATGTTTTATAATAGCCTATATTGCACAAAAATAAACACGAACTATTACAGAGGAATGATTAAAATAAGAAATATATAAGGTGCCATTAATGTTAACAGTAATTTTGTAATTTACACAGTGAGGTGCAACAGAATGTGAAAATAATCTTTAAATAAAATACTACACAGATATTACACAATATATACTCTGTAATTCCTTATAAGTTTACCTTAGATCAGCCATAGTTAAAACTATGGATATGGACTCTACTCCTTTTTGCTGCTTTCATTATTAATTTAGAGGTTTTTTTTAATACTTTATCATTTTATTAAAGTATTATTTCAAATTTGCGCATGCATTTTGAAGACGCGTGACGTCAAAACACGTGACGTCACCACTTAACGCAAATACGACGCATGTGCTGTCAGCGCATGGCGCATGCGTTTTAAAGACTGCATTGTTTTCAACAAGGGGGTAATCCATCAGCCGGAACCTGAAGCTTCCCTTGGGGGCCGGCATTGTAGCAGACCATCACCTGCTGTTAGCATTCCATTGACTCCCATTCATTTTGGCGAATAACTTTACATCTGAGGCGTCCAAAGATTCCATTTGTCCATTATTTATTTCTAAAGAAACACGACAAAAAAGGCTCCATTACTTTGTATCTTACGTTACAGTAGAAGCTGTTTTTGTAAAAATAGGCTAACGATTGTGTCATAACCACGCGACTCTCTGTCGCACAGTAGAGAAATTACCGTATAGACAGGAGGAGAAGCTAGCAGGCAATCGGGGGGATGTGGAGGCATAAAGTCAAGGGAGAAGCCCATAGAGAGTCATAAAGTTGATCCTGCTGCTAGTGTAACCCCTCCACCCGGGTCCTACTCGCCCCGCTCTTTGACGACCTCGAACCCGGTTCTCCGGCGTGAGAGTCAGGCACTCTAACAAGGAGGCTGAAGACTGCAGCCTCTAGTGTCTGTCGCTGAGCGCCTATTGAGATCAGAGGAGTGAGGTTTACTCGCACAGAGACTGCTAGCTGGCCTCCGTTACACTTACCCCCCTAAACCTCACTCCCATCCGGGTGCCGGCACCAATGTAACCCCTCCACCCGGGTCCTACTCACCCCGCTCTCTGCGGGCCTCGAACCCGGGTCTCCGGCGTGAGAGTCAGGCACTCTAACAAGTCAAGTCAACTCAAGTCACCTTTATTTATATAGCGCTTTTTACAATACAGATTGTATCAAAGCAGCTTCACAGTGATAACATGAAAATAATACAACAAAGTTTGTTTCTAGAAGAAAATTGCATCGACATCCACCTTAAGTAAGGCAGATCAATAATATTGTTGAATATTAAATGTCCCCAACTAAGCAAGTCAAAAGCCAAGGCAACAGTGGCAAGGAACCACAACTCCATCAGGTGACAGAATGGAGAAAAAAACCTTGGGAGAACCCAGACTCAGTCGGGGGCCAGTTCTCTTCTGGCCAACGAAGGAACAGTGTATGATTCGGGCAGCATTACAAGTCAGATTGGATCGGAACATTTAGAGTATTTGTCCATTTCCATCTGGTTGGAAGTCGAAGTAGTTACGCCGGTATGGAGACGAGTTGTTGAGGATCAGTGTCAATGGCTGTCGTGTCGATGAGGCCTTCACAGGGCTGATGAGGCTGGCACTTCAGGATGAGTTTGGATGGGTCCAGGCGCAGGTCCACCATAGAGGGTCCCTCGGGATAAACAGAGAGACTAATATTAGCGTAGACGCCATCCTTCTTATGATGTACCAAGTACATCAGGATTTACGGGACGTGTTCCCGGTAACAAGGAGGCTAAAGACTGCAGCCTCTAGCGTCTGTCGCTAGAGCGCCTATTGAGATCAGAGGAGTGAGGTTTACTCACACAGCGACTACTAGCTGGCCTCCGTTACACTAGCTCATGGACAGCTCCTACTCACGCTCTCCGTCTCTGCAAGATTCGGATGGGAATGATTCAGATCCGGCATGTGTAACATTTTTCTGTCAACTCTGCATATATCCTTCGCGATCGATATTGCACGTTTGTCGATGGAGCGGGTTCAGACCAAGTTACAGGGACTGATGGCAGCTGTACAAAGTACACAGGCTACACCGTAATTTCAATTTTAATGGACAGCAAAACAAATGCAGATAACCGTACAATCTGATAGGTAGCATTATTTGACAGAACACCGGTACAGTGACAAATCAAACAAAATGCTGATGCGGTGCTGAGGTCCCTCAACATGGTCTAGATTTCCATTACACGAGAGTAGATGTTAAAACTTCATGCTGATTTGTACTCGGCTTTCGCCAAGATAAGCAGAACTAAGACGTAGCTTTACAGTAAACTATGCTTCTCCATCCATTTACGCTTCTTTCCATATGGTGGTGTGACTCCCCTTCTGTCCGTCGTTAACGGCTGCAGTGTACTTGGCACGTCAGCACACGCGACGGCTGCAACTACAGGACCAGCACGACAACCGTCTGGATTGAGCCGAGTAGGGGACATCTCTAGGGTCTTCAAGTGAGCACCTTCCGTCCTCAGTGTTTCGTCGACTAGCCCACGACACCTCAAGAGGGCTCGACAGTGACTCTGGCGTCCCAGAGTCACCCCCCTCCGTCCCCCACTCAACTCAGCCCAGCTTACTGACCTCTACATCCCTCCTGCTGCTGAGACCTAACCACAATCTCACAATCTCTCCGCAACCCAACCATACGCGCCAACCCGTTTGACTAAGGCTGTCGAGCCCCACTGGTGCGTTAAAGCAGTTTCAGTGGCAACAGTTCCGTATGGCATACCACCTACCGCAAAACAATATCTGCCCAACCACCCGTCATTCACGCAATATCCACAGGAACGTATACAAATAAACCAACAGACTCTTCAAGTTTTCAAGAATTCTACGAAACCGTAGCGTGGCGGCCTGTACACAGCCAGCTAGAATAAAAAAAATAAAATAAAAAAAAGTCTAAAATAAAGTGCAAGTCATTCACAGCATTGTAGTACAATATTGTATTTATATGATACTATTTTCACAACAATCCAGTTCCCTTTCGAGGGAACTCCAACTGCGTCGAATGACACTTTGGGGGAATGCCCCTCAGCGTAGCGCCTCTGAAGTATGAATGAAACTAAGCCAATCTCCGATTGGTGTTGCGTCATGACGTAATGTGTGACGGCACATAGGCGGAAGCTATAAAGGGTCGCCGGCCACATGAAATGTCAGCTTTTTGTTCTTCAGCAAGCGCTCTGTGTCAAACTGTCAGTCTTATTTGGTGTTGTTTGTCCCATAAGAATTGTCCTAAATTATTGCAATATGGAATCTAGTGGCTCGGATCTCGCGTTTGCCGAGGCAGCGTGTAGATTACGGGTCTACTCAGCAATACAGATTTTGTGACTGGGATCTCGCGTTTGCCGAGGCAGCGCGTAGATTAAAGGTCTGCATTGCAATTCAGAATCTAGTGGCTCGGATCTCGCGTTTGCCGAGGCAGCGTGTAGACGGGTCTACTTTTGCAATAAAGATTCTGTGACTGGGATCGCGCATTGAGAAATATTTCGACGCACACACAGCCGTGTGTTCGGGTGTTTCAGCCTCGCGCCCATTGACTTTCTTCTCGAGAGATGAAAGCCAAATATATTGTGAATGACTCGAATCTCGCCGTTGCCGAGGCAGCGCGTAGATTACGAGTCTACAATAATAGGGACACACAATCTGGGAAATAATACTGTTTTGTGCGAGGCATTCACAGTCAGCTCCTGAGGGTGCTGGCAGTGTTCATTGAGAAATATCTCGACGCGTAGGCCTACAAAATTAACCATGCGCTGTCGGATGTTTCAGCCTCACACCTGTTGACTTTCTTCTCGAGGGATGAAAGCCAAATATATTGTTACCGCTCGATTCTCGCGTTTGCCGAGGCAGCGTGTAGATTACGAGACTAATAATATTAAAACAGTATTTTTTGGTGAAAGAGTACCGCTTCTAGAGCCCCTCCTCAAGGAGCTTGGGGGCATAGACGGCACTCTCAGGCGAAGCCTTAGCCTAAACATGGCGACCTGAGGGTCGTCCTGCAGGGTTAAGAAGGCTTCCTCAAAGAGCTCCTAGCTAGCCTAGGTTCTCTGCGGGCGGCCCCACCCGTGGTGGAGCGACCGAGGTCGTCTCTTTCGCGGAGCCCGCAGGAAATCGATGTTGCTCTCCCGCCGTTAAACACGCTTCGGGACACATTGGTATCCAGCGAACGCAGGCTGCACTGTCCGCCCCACAGGCTTGCGGTCAGGCAGCATTCGCGTCCGCCCATCGAGAATCGTTTTCGGTTCAGCCCTGCCGGGAATCCGCTTCAGGGGGCCGAGAACGAATCCCGATTAATACCCGAAACCAGGCTCGAGAGCCTGGTTCCCTTGGTAAAATATTTTGAGGCATGGAAAAATCTGACGAATATTTCTCCTTGGGCCCTGCGCACCATTCAAAATGGGTACAGGCTGCAGTTCAGTTCCCGCCCACCCAGATTTAACGGGGTAGTCTGGACTGTAGTCGACCCAGTGCAGGGTCGGGTATTGGAACAGGAAGTAAACTCCCTGCTGGCAAAGGAGGCTATAAATCGTATTCCTCCACCGGACAGGGAGTCCGGGTTTTACAGCCGCTACTTCATAGTTCCCAAGAAGGATGGCGGGTTGCGTCCAATAATAGATTTCAGGCACCTGAACCGTTCTCTGAGGAGATTCAGGTTCAAGATGCTCACTATTCCCATTATCGTGAGTCAAATTCAATCCGAGGATTGGTTTGTCACGATAGATCTAAAGGACGCATACTTCCACATATCCATCCTTCCATCTCACAGGAAGTTCCTGAGGTTCGCTTTCGGGGGCGAAGCGTACCAATATCGGGTTCTTCCGTTCGGCCTAGCTCTCTCCCCTCGCATTTACCAAATGTATGGATGCAGCTCTGGCACCGCTGAGGCTTCAGGGCATCAGGGCGCTCAATTATATCGACGACTGGCTGATTTTAGCACAGTCACAGGAGCTGGCGGTTCGGCATCGAGATGTCGTCCTCGCCCACATCCAGAGCCTGGGGTTGAGACTCAACACGAAAAAGAGCGTGTTGACACCAGCCCAGAGAACCACGTTCCTGGGAGTAGTGTGGGACTCGGTCACGATGCGGGCACAATTGTCTCCCGCGCGGATCGAGTCCATCCTGACCACAGTGTCCGGGATAAAGTTAGGCCAAGCCATCACTGTAAAGCACTTCCAGAGAGTGTTGGGGCTCATGGCAGCAGCGTCCAGTATCATTCCATTCGGCCTGCTGCACATGAGGGCCCTTCAGTGGTGGTTAAAAACCAAGGGGTTCTCCCCGAGGGGAAACCCGTTCTGCATGATCAGGGTTACACGCAGATGCCTTCGTTCCCTATCTATGTGGAAGAAAGCTTGGTTTCTGTCCCAAGGGCCAGTGTTGGGAGCGTCATGTCGCCGGAGAACCGTTTCGACAGACGCCTCCCTCACGGGCTGGGGCGCGGTCATGGACGGCCGCTTTACGACAGGCCTATGGCAGGACCATCATGCCTCCTGGCACATAAACTGCCTGGAGATGTTGGCGTATATATAAACCATCAGGGGGGTCTGAGGTCTCGCCCTCTATGCAGACTGGCGCATCAGATCCTCCTGTGGTCCCAGGGGAAACTGTTGTCTCTAAGAGCAACATACATCCCGGGGAGTCAAAATCAGGGAGCAGACATCCTGTCGAGACAGGGGCTGAGGCCCGGGGAATGGAGACTCCACCCCGAGGTGGTGGAGTCAATATCTCAGAGGTTCGGCCGAGTGGAAGTGGACTTGTTCGCGTCTCGAGAGACGACCCACTGTCCACTGTGGTATTCCCTCTCCCATCCAGCCCCGCTGGGGTTGGATGCCATGGTGCAGACGTGGCCGAGGCCTACCCCCCGATCGTACCTAGAGGCCGGCCTATCAGCTGGAGTAGTGGAGACCATACTCAGCTCTAGAGCTCCCTCCACGAGGAAATTGTACGGTTTAAAGTGAAATGTCTTCACCATTTGGTGTAGAGAGCGTGTGGTGGACCCAGTTAACTGCCCAGTGGCTTCAGTGCTGGAGTTCCTCCAAGATCGCTTCTCCACTGGTCTTACCCCGTCCACACTCAAGGTGTACGTGGCTGCCATTGCGGCTTTCCACGCTCCTCTGAGTGATGGGCCTCTGGGGAGACACCAGTTGGTCGTACGTTTCCTCCGTGGGGCATGGAGGATGAGACCTGCGGCTCGTACCAGGGTTCCCACATGGGACCTGGCAGTGGTTCTTGAAGGGTTGGCTGAGGCCCCCTTCGAACCGCTGGAGTCGGCTGAGGCCAAGAACCTGTCGCTGAAGGTCGCTTTTCTGTTGGCCATTACTTCTCTGAGGAGGCTAGGAGATCTCCAGGCGCTCTCCATATCTAACGTACATAGCTATTTGCCTTTGGTGCCGTCCAGTGCGGCACGGCCTACGGTTCTGCAGGCTTTTCATCCTCCACCTCACGTGACGGCGGATGAAGAGAGACTTCACATGCTCTGCCCTGTCAGAGCACTGAGTATTTACATTCAGTGGTCCTCTTCATGGCGGTAGTCGGACCAGTTGCTGGTGTGTTTCGGGTCGCCCAGAAAGGGACTGGATTGTTCATGCGATTTCCACGGCCTATCAGGTGCGCGGCATGCCTTCACCTTTGGCCGTGAGGGCTCATTCTACTAGAGGCATGGCGTCCTCTAGAGCCCTTCTCGCAGGGGCCCCCATCCAGGAGGTCTGCGATGCAGCAGGATGGGCTACCCCTCATACCTTTATTAGGTTTTATAGTCTGGACATTCCGTCAACACCCGGCTCTCTTGTGCTCGCGTCCTAAGTGTGCCTGTGAGCAGCTTCACACTAGGGCAGGCAGGGCGCGTTGTGGCGTAGTGGGTACTCGTTCCCCCAAAGTGTCATTCGACGCAGTTGGAGTTCCCTCGACGTCCTCGGGTTACGACTGTAACCCTTGTTCCCTGAGAAGGGAACGAGAACTGCGTCCCTTGGCCACGCCTTCCCCTGCCTGGGAGCGCTTGCTTCATCACAGAAGCTGACATTTCATGTGGCCGACGACCCTTTATAGCTTCCGCCTATGTGCCGTCACACATTACTAGGGATGCACCGAATCCAGATTTGTGGGGTTCGGCCGAATACCGAATCCACTGGTTAAGATTCTGCCGAATCCGAAACCGAATACCGAATCCTACTCTCATCCTCAGTCCATTAACACAGTAAACACATTAATGAAGTAAACAAAGTGGATATTAAATTTTATTTTATTACTGTAAATAATAAATACTACTTTTACTTTTATAACTGTAAAAAAGAAAAAAAAAAAGAATAAGAAACATTATGCATTTTAACAGTGGCGATGTTGTGTAGCCTATTGTTTAGAGTCCTTGCCACCATGAGACAAATCGGCATTGCAAATTGAACATGTAGCTCGACTTGAATTGCCTTCTTTTCACTGAAAGTACTGCCAAACAACACTTTTTCTGCTCACGAGTTCCATTTTCACTTTCTCACAGCCTAATGCATTCGAACGGTCCACCTACTGTAACGACGAGTGGAAATAAGGTGTGGCCCCTTTAAGAACTGCGCGCTCCCAGTTAAAACTGTCTGCACGGCAGTCCGTATTGTATGTGCCGTGCGCCTCGAACACATGCCCATGTATGCAGTTTATTTCAGTTTGATGCTCATTTTTACCTTATTTTGTTAAGTAACGCTGTGGACGGTAGAACGTGTGACAGACAGTTACACAAGTTCGATTGTGGAATAAAGTGCGAGTTGCGAGATGCCAATCGCCTCCGTGAGTCTGTCTGGCCTCTGCAATAACTTTAGCTGTGAGCTATCCCTATTTTTCTTCCTGACACAACGCGTTACACTACTACAGGCTTGTTCGACTTGAACCTGAGCGCTGCACAGACAGATCAGTTTATGACAAGTACCGCGACTCCGCGAGAGCAATTCAAAAGCATATAAGGAGCCGTCTGCTCTCTATTCGTTCACGCGGTACTTTGATGTCATTCACTGATCGGTGACTTCGATGTAGCGCGCGTAGTGCAAGCCTAGGGTTCGGTTCGGTGGAAAAAAATTATGAGGTTCGGCAGAAACCGAACCCCGTTAAAAAGCCCAATATTCGGCCGAATCCGAATCCGAATCCTGGATTCGGTGCATCCCTACACATTACGTCATGACGCAACACCAATCGGAGATTGGCTTAGTTTCATTCATACTTCAGAGGCCCTACGCTGAGGGGCGTTCCCCCAAAGTGTCATTCGACGCAGTTCTCGTTCCCTTCTCAGGGAACAAGGGTTACAGTCGAAACCCGAGGACGTTTTCTGAATTTGTGTTTCATTAAAAATTTATATGTTTAATTAATATAGGATTTGTTCTGCACTTTCTGTGAAATAATTCTGAAAAATTATTTTCATTGACTAAACCTAAATTGAATTTTGGTAAAAATGTGAAAAGGAAAGGGGAAAAACATGACAAAAACAAATAATTATTACTACATGTGTGTGGTATTTCCAGATATAAACAAAACAACAACAAAACAAAAATAGAACATAAATTACTTACTTTTGCTTTTCCATATAACATCAGTTTACAGTGCTCAAAAACGATGAAGAAACACCATAAACATACCATAAAAGTATTTCATATGACTCATGAGCTATTTATTTCAAATCACCTTAAGCCAGATGTGACAACTGTAAAATATTATAAAGAAAAAAATAAATTGTCATTTTGTTTCCACAAAATAAACAAGTAAATTATTATATATTTTTTTTAAATATGTAAATGATTAAATAAATAAATGAGTAAATAATAACTAAATAAATAGCTAATTTCATAAATTATTTCATGAACAAACTGTGGTTATCACCTGTTAGTTACATTACAGACTGTACTTAAACTGTTAGTTAGGCAAAGGTCAGGGACACAGTGAGTCTTCATGATGTTTATCATCCTCTCAGGAGTCCACACCGAGCGGACGTCTGTTCCGGACTCATTTGTAATGGAGGCACAGCAGCGCCACGGGCCTCCAGTTCCACACCAGTCGAAGGTGACCTTTCTTTGGAATGAAACAGAGTTGCCCCATGCTGTGTGTTGGTTACATTCCCAAAATTAAGAGAGACCCTGAAAATCTCAGGAAGGTCAGGCCACATTAATGCCTACAGCAGCCAGGGACAGGTTCACGGTCCAGAGAGAACCGACCGCTCTCAGAAGACAATGTCAGGGTTACGTGGACATAATTTTCCATATATCAGCCAACATTATTGTTATTGGCCTGCACAAATTTTCAGAACTACACAATCGCAGATGTGATACTTTTGTTTTAGACAACGATATAGAAAAGCACAATTTGCCTATTTTGTAAACAGTTTTCATGCTTGAATGTTCAAAAAACACAATATTAGTCCCATATTTGGTGCAGCATTTTGATTTGTCAGCTGGATAACAAGTGTGTTGTGATTGGTCAACCACTTTGAGCATGTTTGGGAAATATCCCGTCCACTCGGACCCTGCGTCCATTACAATGGACATCACATGTCAGCCCTTTTTTTTTTTTTTTTTTTTTTTTTTTTTTTTTTTTTACTTCTTACTTCTGGAGCATTTCACCTAGTTTAAAGCCTGCAGTCCATGAGATTGGACGTTTGTCGTCCAATCAAATGGCAGTAAAGCTCTGCATGTAGTAATTATAAAAAAAAAAAACCACTACATTGAAGAGAAGCATGGCAGCACTTCACTCCAAACACAGAAGCAAGCAACATTTTTTATGGTTTTATTTACATTTTTTATTTATATATTTTTTGCCAGTATTTCATAGTTTGTATTTAAAATAGAAAGATTGAACTTATTAATTAAAGTTAAAAATCGATTGTAGAATTGCAAGTTTTAAATCAGGATTTTTCTCAAATGTGTCTGTCCATTAGAATGTACAGTGGGTTCAAAAGCCTGTTACTGAAATCACATGTCCAGTAATGCTGATTGAAATTTCGGTAACACTTTACAATAATAGTACATGAATAATCATGTACTAATACCTGAATTAATAATTATTTTACTATGAACTAATGATGAGTTAAGACATGTACTAATGAGGAACTAACCTTAACTACGACATGAGTCATATGAATTCCTGCATGAATATACCATCTTAACTACACGTTAGTACATGCTTCTTAATTAATGTATTAATTAACATTTCGGGGTAAACTAAAACTTGTTCTAGAAAATGGACACATTTTGTGGCCCAAAAGAAGAGCAAGAACCCTAACTGACTAACATCCAACTGCATTATGATATAAAGACAGTAAACCAATCCATAAAATAACCATATAAATAACCATCATCTGTGCTAACACTGATTTTAATTTTGAAAATTGCATCTGTTAATGAATATGTTAGTGTAGGTATTTCACTCTTGATGGCAGCAGTGGAATCACTTAAAACAGAATGAGATTAAATTGTTTTTAATGATGAATGCATAATTGTGTGTTCAATGAGTAAGGTTAAATGTAAACATTGCAAGACATCTAGTGTCATTTACTGATGTTTGTGACAGTTGCTGGTGTCAAATTTATGAACAATTTTACATTGTGCCCTTTTAGTACATCTTTCTTCTGATCTAGAACATGTTTGATTTAGTTTACCCTGAAATGTTAATTAATGCATTAATTAAGAAGCATGTACTAACGTGTAGTTAAGATGGTATAATCATGCAGGAATTCATGACTCATGTCATAGTTAAGGTTAGTTCCTCATTAGTACATGTCTTAACTCATCATTAATTCATAGTAAAGTAATTATTAATTCAGGTATTAGTACATGATTATTCATGTACTATTAAAGTGTTACCGAAATTTCTTAAATCTATCTCACAGTACCGATACATTTTTAAAACTTTTTCATATGCAGAATATACAGTTCTTGAAGTGCTTGAACATAGAGCTGATGGAAATATCTCAGATGTTGACTTTATGGGGAGTGATGAGGAAGATGGAGATGTAAGAAAAATATCCTTATTTAAAGGGGTCATATAATGGTACATGCACTTTTTCAAGTTGATTGTACTGAAATGTGTGTTGGCAGTGCCTGTACACAACCATCATATAATGATAAAAATCTATCCAGTGTTTTTGTTTTAATCTCCTTATATGTTTTCCCCTGCCTCTAATTGAGCCGTTCGTTTTTGTGACGTCAATAAAACGGACGCCCGTCCCACAATTGTTGATTGACAGCAGCGTTTCAACACAGACCAGCCCTGAGCGAGCTGTCAGCTGTCATCATAGTCCGCCATTGTTGATACGCTGGAGCAGAATGGCGTCTAAGCGATTGTGGTGTTCTGTTCTTGGGTGTAATAACGAACACAGTCGTTTTGATGTTCCTAAATCCGAAACGCTGATGACACAGTGGCTGAGTTTTGTTTTTGAAGGGAATATTCCCCACGAGCAACGTCAATGCTTTCATGTTTGCGTGATTCGCGACTCATTTCTCACCAGACTGCTTTATAAACGAGGGTCAGACTCAGTATAAAGCTGGTTTTGCTAAGAAGCTGCTCCTGAAAAAAGAATCGGTACCAACTATTCGTGTCCCTCCTGCACCTCCAGAAGTGAGTGTAAAATTTGATATTTTATATTAATCTTTGCAAATCGCTTGCACGCTTCACAATGAATGCGGCTAAGGTTTACACATTACGGCAGATTTTCTATACGACGTTCTCAATATAATTCATAATGCCACGTTTATAATGAACAACGTGTTATGGTTATTGTGTTATTACAAACTGAGTACGTATACATCAGTACACACATAGCGTTCGTAAATCTCACTAAGTTACTCTACCCTGCCAGTATACAAAGATAGATCAAAGTGACATTATGTTAACCAACCATTCAGAAACGTCCTGTTCGAGCCTTAATTGTCGAACTTCTTTGCGGCCGTCATCTTGCTCCGGGTCCGACTCCGGTTCAAACTGATACGATTGCACAGATGTGTCCTCAGAGACTACCGCTGCCATTCTTTCCCCAAAATATACCCTCAACTGTTGTCAAGGCAACACTCCTTGTCAAGGCGTGCTGAAAACAGAGCTGTTTTTGACCAGGTAAAATAAGTGTTTTCTTACAATTCTAATGAGAATTTTTTATTAAAGTATATTACAAACTTTTCATTTAGACCCTAAAGAATCAAATGAACTTGTATGAAAATGGCATTATATGACCCCTTTAAAACTTTATAAAGTAAAATAACTAGCTTCCGGCCAAATGAACATACGGATTTGACTTAAATCTAAAGCACAACTTGAATATGAATATTTTTCTTACACAAACGCATCGCTTCGCTTCAGAAGGCATTAACCCCCCAGAGCCGTGTGGATCACTTTTATCATGGATAGATGCACTTTTTATCATGGATAGATGCACTTTTATGGACTTTCAAAACAGAAACAACCATTCACTGCCATTATAAAGCTCGGAAGAGCCAGGACATTTTTTTAATATAACTCTGATTGTATTCGTCTGAAAGAAGAATGTCATATACACCTATGATGGCTTGAGGGTGAGTAAATCATGGGCTAATTTTATTTTTTGGGTGAACTATCCGTTTAAAGGTATAGTTCACCAAAAACTTATATTTGTCATCACATACTCACCCTCATGTTGTTCCAAACCTGTATGAGTTTCTTTATTCTGCTGAACACAAAATAAGATATTTTAAAGCAGGGGTTCTCAAAGTTTTGATAGGTGAGGGCCAATTTAGGAACCCAACATTGAACTGAGGGCCGCCAAAGGGGCGGGGGAGAAAAAGAAAGAAAAACTGAAAAGAAAATCCCATTTGAAATAATTTTAATGACCAGGTTGCATCTCTACAGTTTACATTAGTTGCAATAAACACATTTTAATTCATAACTGAGGCTAAACCTGGCAAAACATGTGAAAATCTTGGGGGGGAGAGAAAGAAACTTTTAAAATAGAAGCTTACCAAACAAGTCATCATCATAATTCATATCTATCATTGCTTGTCAGTCGCGTTTCCATTATTGCAGATTTGCATATTATTATCTATCTTTTTTGAATGAGAAGAGCATAGCCTGTGTCTGATCTAGCCTGATTTATAGGTGAGTTATAGGCTAATGATAATAAATGCGTCTGAAAAAACAGCGAGGCATTTTAATTGTTTATTAATAAACAAGTGTCGGCTAAAGACATATCTCCATCTCCGCTGTAAAGCAGATGCGCTTTTAGAGAGAAATTGCACCTTTCATACGGATTACATAATCAGGTATTTGCTTTCGATTCGAGTTTGTTTGTTTAAAAGTTTAAATTTCAAGCTTTAAAATCCCATTTGATATATAACACTCATATATAGGCCTAACTCTATTATCCTGAGAACCAAACATATATTTTTGTGAATTTAGTTTTTCATTACATTGTTTGGAGAAGAAAAAAGAATTAATAAAGACATTTTTTAAGAAAAAAATGTATTTTATTCCTGTGTTATGCTATGTCCTCTGTAGAGGACACCAGGTAATTTAAATAAAAAAAATTAAAAACATAAAAAGACAAATTATTTTTTTATTCACCAATCCATTTTTACATTTTTAAGCTTTTTTTTCTCTAACACACTTTGTATAAACATGATTCCCAACTATGTTATGATATACAGTATATAACATAATTAATTGATATACAATTTACTTTATGCATATTGTGGGTAAAAAAGCCATACATGTGTAGTGCCATTCAGCACAATGTCTCTATACACTGTATCTAATTTGCATATTAATGTGTTCTTGGGGCAATATGTAATGAAAAAAGAAGTGTAATAATGGGAGTAAAAATAAATTGGGAACATTTTCGTAAGAATATTGATATATATTTTCTTTCCTTGTTCACTTGCATGTCCCAGAATGCCTGATGAACATGATTTAAGTCCTGATGTCTCGACAGTCGTCACGGATGAACTCAATGCCCTTTTGCGTAACAAAGTCGTTTCAGTTCTCGCGCTCCAGTTCACGGAGATCATGAAAGCGCGTAGCCTACTTATTGTTTTCTTTTATTTTACAAAAGCACACGTTTTCTTGTTATTATGAGTTACACAAATAAAAGTAGTTGCGAATAATGCATTATTATTTTCTGTATGACCAGAAATGATAGACTATTTTAAGTTGTTTCCACTATTGATAGGAAAATGCAAGTGTTCGCGCCCGCGAAAAATTTGAAAGGTAGCTAGGCCTACTAATGGAAACGCGGCTATTAATAAGCTTGACATTAAGTCACACTGAATATTGATTACTTGGTCAACATACCCTTTTAAATTGCAATGGGATTTGTGGTACTGGTTTTGGTTGGCCACGATTCCTATTCTTGTGTAGACAACCACTGTTCCGTTGATGGCCTTGGGAGTGAGGTCAAGTGCGATCGGTCGGTCGGACCATGTAATTACCGCTTATGCCTATAGATGCCGCTAAACACCACTAAACGGAGATATTCATTTTTTCAATGTAGGCTACAGTTTTAATAGTTTTACAGATGTTATCAGATGTTATCGCGGGCCGCCAGAAATGTTTCGGCGGGGCGCTATTGGCCCGCGGGCCGCACTTTGAGAACCTATGTTTTAAAGAATGTCGGTAACAATACAGTTGACAGTAACCATTTACTTCCATAGTATTTTTTTTCCTACTATATATTTTCCTAATAACTACATATTATATTATTATAATATAATATTATCATTATTAGTAATTATTTTGAAAATTACAATAATATTTAGCAGTAATGTATCAATATAGATATTACAGTACAATACCGTATAATTAATTACAGCAGAAGCAGACCAAATTATGAAATACAGTAAAAATACAGTAAAGTACTATTTTTATTACTATTTTGAGTGTTTACAATACTGATCTTGTGTACTGTAAAGTGAATTACACTACAGTTACTGGAAATCGAAATACAGTAACTTGCTGGCAACCGTGCTGCCAGTTATGTACTGTAAAAATACAAGTAAACCATTAACAGAGAAACTGTTTCAAAGATGCACACAGGAAATGACTCTAACGTGAATGCATTGATTGATTCCTAGGTTTATTTTGTTATGAATAAACAAATGTGCGATCTATAAAGCAAAAACCTTACAATTAAATTTGAAATGTTGTAATGTTCAAGTTTTTGATAAAAAAAAAAGAAAGATGCACACAGAAAATGACACTAATATGACCATATTGATTGATTCGAAGATATTTAGTTTGTTACAAACAATGTGCAATCTGTAAAACAAAAACCTCAAAATTAAAGTTGAAATGGTATACTGCTGAAAAGTTTTTGACCTTGAGAAAAAGCTTAAAGTAGACCAACAATTTATATGTTTATTAATTTATTTCATGTTGGTACATTTTTGGGAAGTACACCTGTTTTTACCTGACGTTTATTGAAATGGACAAAATTACAATTAAAGCCAATTTTTTTAATTTGGTCTCATTTATAGAAGCCTCATGAGCTGGGAAAATGTACTTTTATATTTTTGAGAAACTTGAAACATAATTCAGGTCTGAAGGGGTTAACATAACCGCAAGTTTCAACACACTATAAATCACCCAGGCCTCACTCCTTTATTTTGTGTGTCTTGGGCGGGAATTATTCAAATGAAGAATATTGTGACAACAATAAACAACAAAACAACAAATAGAAACAAAAACAACAAATAGAAAACAACAACTCAAGACACCAATCGAGGTGTTTCAAGGAGTTCAGAAACAGTGCTAACTGACAAAGAGAATAAGTCTCTTTGGAGTGAATATATAATACATTGAGTGTATAATTATTTGTGGGCACCATATGTTTGCATAAATGATATGTGACATCATCGGTTATTTCGTTATGCCTTTTGCAGCATATCACGCATGACACAGCATTTTACATCGCTCATAGTAAAAGTTCAACTTTTAAAAAACTCGTCTCCTGTTTTTAACTCCCAAAACGTTTTCTGTATGAATGGCCCATAATACTCTGTTTTGATGCAGTTATGGTTTGACAGGTCTATACCAAGGGGGTAATCCACCAGCCGGAAACTGAAGCCTCCCTGGGGGCCGCCATTGGCTAGCAAGCCTTCACCTGCTGTTAGCATTCCATAGACTCCCATTCATTTTGGCGTCACTTTGACAGCGAAAAACCTTACATCTGAGGCGTTTAACGATTGCGTCATTACCACGCGACTCTCTGTCGCACAGTAGATAAATGACCATATAGACAGGAGGAGAAGCTCGCGGGCAATCGGGGGGACGTGGAGGCATAACATCCGATAAAGTCAAGGGAGAAGCACATAAAGTTGATCCTGCTATAGCTCTTTTACAGCTCATATTCACGTTCTCCATCTCTGCAAGATTCGGAAGGGAATGATTCAGAATCCTCTTGGCACAGCTACTAGAAGACTTACAACTGTCAGACAGGTTGCTCACGTCACATCTACGTCGTCAAGCTCAGTTTGAGCCTGTGCAGTACGCTCAGCCATCAGGAAGTGAGTGCACTGAGAAAGTGAAGTCTCCCCGGGGGCCGCCATTGGCTAACAAGCCTTCAACTGCTCTTAGCATTCCATTGACTCCCATTCATTTTGGCGTCACTTTGACAGTGAATAACTTTACATCTGAGGCGTTTAAAGACTCCATTTGTCCATTGTTTATTTCTAAAGAAACACGACAATGTATAAAAGGCTCCATTACCTTGTATCATACGTTATGGCCCCGTAGAAGCAGTTTTTGTAAAAATAGGCTAACGATTGCGTCATAACGCGACTCTCTGTCGCACAGTACAGAATACCGTATAGACAGAAGTAGAAGCTCACTCACAATCGGGGGGACGTGGAGGCATAAAGTCAAGGGAGAAGCCCATAGAGAGTTGTAAAGTTGCTCCTGCTGCTAGCTTATGGACAGCTAATACTCGCGATCTCTGGCTCTGCAAGATTCGGAAGGGAATGATTCAGATTTCACTTGGCACAGCTACTAGAAGACGTACAACTGTCAGACAGGTTGCTCACGTCACATCTACGTCGTCAAGCTCAGTTTGAGCCTGTGCAGTGCGCTTGGCAATCAGGAAGTGAGTGCTTCTAATTGACTTTACTTTTCTCCGTTGAAGTCTATGGGGTCGCTGTGTCCATTTCTTTTACTGTCTATGTATACCCCTCAAAATCCACTTTTCTCAGGATATCATTTTTTGTCTAGTAATTTGAATGGTGTATTCGAAACGAAATGCAAAGAAATTACACATTGTTGGGTGTTAGATTTTTTAGAGTCACTTATTTGTCAATGACGTCATACACATCGTACGACCAGAGATACTGCTTAACGGCAATCCTTCAGTCACTTTGGTGCTTTCATGCTCTGCACTTTCTTTTATCTCAAGACAGCTGACACGGGTAAATACACGTGCTAGAAGAGTTTTTGTAAAACTAAAGTTCTTAACATTCTGGTCCAGCTTCGGATGTCACGATGCCATCAAGCGTTATCTCTGGTCGTAATCAGTCCTTCACTGACCAACCAGCGTTCATTAGCAGAATGCTAGCGTGTTATGGGCAACAACAACTCAACCTGTAAGAAATCGAAAGGACATAAGTACTCGTTCATTCAACTTTCGACCTATAACCCATGTTGAACTTGCAAAACCTACAATCAAATCTGAGATTTCTCAACGGCAAATTGGGTTAAAGTGACAAATTTAGCCGTCTAGCTCCATAGACTCCCATTCATTTTGCACTCATGGGCGATCGCCCCCAGTGGAACTCTGGTGGAACTACAACCAAAATTCGGTACAATAGGACTTAATAGGGAGTGGCCAGGCTCTCCGTAGACGGGCTCTGGGGTTACTTAGGTTACGAGAAACTTCCGTGTGCGCACGAGAAAACTATCGCGATAGTTTCTCGTGAGCACGCGATAGTTTTCTTGTGCGCACGCGAAAGGTTTCGTGAGCGCGCAATGGTAATCAGTGGAACTCTGGTGGAACTACAACCAAAATTCGGTACAATAGGACTTAATAGGGAGTGGCCAGGCTCTCCGTAGACGGGCTCTGGGGTTACTTAGGTTACGAGAAACTTCCGTGTGCGCACGAGAAAACTATCGCGATAGTTTCTCGTGAGCACGCGATAGTTTTCTTGTGCGCACGCGAAAGGTTTCGTGAGCGCGCAATGGTATCTCGTGCACACGCGAAAGTTTCGAGATAAGTTTCTGGTGAGCAGGCGAAAGCCTGTATATTTTTATTTTTGCAAAGGTCCCTTTAGGGCAGAGATGCCCAAACTAGGGCCCGCGGGCCAAAGTTGGCCCGTGGTAACCTTTGATTTGGCCCACCATACCGTCCGGGGAGAGGGGGGAGGGGGGTGATACCTTCGACACAGATCGTCATTTCTAATTTGACATAACATGTTTGTTTGTTTTATTGTTGAACTACAACAGAGTAAACTGAAATTAAATATTTAAATTAAATGTAAATGAATTCGATTTTTTTCCTGTAAATGCGCAATTCAAGGTGCAGCACCGCATGCTTTGCGACACTTGACGTCAATTAACGTCAACAAATTAAACGGAATAATGGAGAAATCAAGGCAGTGGCACACAGACAAGAGAAATTTCAAAAAAGTTTGGCAAGATGAGTTTTTATTCATGGAAGTCAAATCAAAGGCAGTATGTCTAGTTTGCAAACAGTCTGTTGCTGTTTTAAAAGAGTAGGCCTACAATATCCGTCGTCATTATGAAACGAATAGGCAAAGAGCCTGCAACGAGAGCACCGACATGTATTTGTGTATTTGGCATTGAACTGTATTGTACATTGAACACTTGGGGATTGTTGGTTTTATTGTAATAAATTCATTAAAATGCAAAACTTTACAAATAAAACTGCATTAGTTAATCAGATTAAAGTTGTTTTATATTTATTTTAAATATTATGACATAAATAAACCCATAGCAACTTTAATGTAATACAGTTTGATTTATGATGCAAAATTTACTTTTGGCCCACGGCCCTCAATCAAGTTTGATTTTTGGCCCTTCATAGGAAAAAGTTTGGGCACCCCTGCTTTAGGGGCTCCGTAACAAAGAAACATGCATGCATGAGAAAATAAAGCACAAGATGTGCTCGGGCTGCCGGCGTGGTGAAGTGCTGATGTTGTACCCCTGAATAGAGGGGGAGAAGATTAAACACAAAACTCGCTGATGTTTCCCCACTGCAAACTTTATGTGGAATAATTTGTAGAATTTGACAATAAACAACTTTTCAAAAACAGCATCATTCACATTCTTTCTGAAAACGTACATACATTTAATAGTTGGTCACATGTGCTGTGTGCACTTCTAATCCATAACACTATTTAAAGTGTACAAAAAATACAATTAAAGTACTTTTAAGGAATGTTATAGATAGATACATAAACTAGTACCAACATATTCTAAACATGTAATAAATACACTCTTTTAAGTAATTGTTTTATCTGAAAATGCATAGATCTCTAAAATTATCTTTCTCATTCACTTTTCACATTTACATTTCTCAATACTCGTGAATCAAACAATCAGCACTAAATATACAGAATTAAACATTAAAGGGATACTTCACCTCTGGAAAGATGAAAATGTATTTTTGGCTTATGTGGATGAAAGACAACAACTCCCAGAATGCACTTGCTTCGCTGCCCTAGGAGGTGACGCCTACCGGTAACAGAGCGCAGTAGTTAAACAACAAGTCTAGGCTAGTGAGTCTCCGTGATGAGTCTGCCCGAAAATGTGTTTCGAGATCGCCCAAAATGTCCGGGATTCGGCTTTTGCGTTCTACAGTCGTCATTCATCGTGTTTACTGTGGCGAGCAGGACGAGTGAGGGCCGCGGGAGAACTGCGCGAGGCCGGTGGCGTGATTACCGATGAGCGACACCTGTGAGACGCACCGGTCTCGTATCTCTCACGGAGGAGCGGGAATTTTCTTAGCAATGTTAAAACGCACATCAACCGATCACTTGTTTAGCGTTCATGTAAACACTACATTCAGATTCACCAATCGGAATGAATTCAGTTAGATTGAAACAAAAGGTGTGCATGTAAACAATGAATGGCGACTGCAGAAAGCAAAAGCTGAATCCCGGACATCGACGGCCGGACATGTCCGGGAAAAAGAGGATGGTAACCCCTACTACTCAGCTTTCTCCACAGAACAAGAGCCTGCTAGCTTAGCTTCCAAAAAAAGATGTCTGACACTATGTGTACATTCTGTGAGTGAGATCCCACCCTCTATGGGCGGGTGAGAACATGCGGGACAGCTCCTTCTACTGGCTTGTAGTCTTTAGCCTCTGGCCAAAAAATCCTCCGATGACGCAAAATGACGATTTTTGCGTCATCGGAGGATTTTTTCCAGACAAAAAATACATAAATCTCTCGTCTCAGGGGGATATGAGGGTGGAAAGCACGGTAATTCGAAAATACTACAGGTTTTCTACTAATACAAAGCTTAATGCTAAATCCTGAAGTATCCCTTTAAATACAAACATACGTACCACATACACACTAAATGTTCTCTATATGTGGTCTCGCACCCTTATGCAGGCCTCGCGCCATTAATGCTCAAAATGGAGCTCTGAGCTCATGCACCTCTGAACTAATGAGCTTTAATAGGTATGTAAGACCAGAAAGTAAATAGGGTCAATTATGATTTAATGATGACTTTAACTCTTGATTTCTGAATGTGTCAGGTGACCACTGGGAATAGAAGCTTGTTAGAGGGTAAGTCATTGTCCTTTGAATTGATGCCAATTCACTGATTTTGTCATTCATGGCCTGAGAGACAGATGAGTGGAGAGACTAAATGAAGAGTTATGGAGAAGATCATAGCAGTGCTGGACGTCTGCAAACACACACACACACACACACACACACACACACACACACACACACACACACACACACACACACGCACACACACACACACACACACACACGCACACACACACCCACACACATACATACACACATTATCTTTGTGGTGACTCTCCATAGACATTGTGATTTTTAAACTGTACATACACTATACAATTTACAACTGTATGTTCTATCCCCCCTACACAAACCCTAAACCTGACCCTAACCCTAACCTAACCCTAACCCTACCCATCACAGAAAGCATTTTTACATTTTCAAATAAGTATAATTTAGTATGTTTATTAATCAATTTCCCTCCTGGGGACTGCTGGCTGGTCCCCACAATGTAGGTGATCTCATGATCCCATTCCAGGGAACTTGCTCTGCGTCGATGACGCTTTAGGAACGCCTCTGCGTGATTGCATCTGAAGGATGTGTGTCAACTTGTCCAATGGCGAGATGGAACGTCACGGGCGGGTGACGTCACAACCAGGAAAGCATAAAACCACATCCGGAATGACCAGCGTTAGCTTCTGTGCCTCAGCAATCGCTCTGTGTCAAACTGTGTGTCTTTTATATTGTTGTCTGTCCCGATTTAGTGCTGTACTCAAAATCACATATGGCGAACCAAACATTCAAGCAGTGTTCCTCTCCCTGCCCTCACTTCCTTACGGTAGGGGATTCACAAGACTTGTGTGTTATTTGTTTGGGAGTGGATCATGCTCTGTCAGCCTACGAGGGGGCTGACTGTAACCATTGTGAGAGGATTCTGCTTCGCACACTCCACTGCCGCCTTTAACTTTTCGAGGAAAGTGTTCAGGTTCGTGTTTCTCATAGTTCTGGCCCCGCTAATGCAGAGGCAGCACGAAAGCTGAAATCAAAGGGTTTGCAAATTGATCTCTCGGGGGGGGGGGGGGGGGGGGGGGGGGGGTTAGAGACGGGCATCGCCCTTTCTCTGCCTTTACCAGGGGACCTCGGTATCTGCCCACCAACATGGCGGCCGTGGAGGATTCGCTCTTCATAAAGAGGCCTGTAGAAAAATCGATTCAGTAAAACCCTGCCGTGAATTCACTTCAGGACATCGAGTCTGTTCCAAACGCATCGATTGCCAGCCTTGAGAGGAACAGTCTCAGGACATGGTAGCACGGCATCGAGATGTTGGGATTGACCATATAAAGCACTTGGAACTGAAACTCAATACGAAAAAAAGCATGCATGTGTTTAGGAGTCGTATGGGACTCGATTACGATCCTGGCACAACTGTCTCCTGCACATATACTAGAGTCAATTCTGGCCATGGTGACTAGAATAAAGCTAGGCCAACGCATCACTGTGAAACAGTTTCAGAGACTGTTAGGACTCATGGCAGCTGCATCCAACATGCTACCTTTTGGCCTGCTGCACATGAGACCCCTACAGTGGTTGCTCAGGACCAGGGGGTTTTCCCTGAGGGGCAACGTATTTTGCATGATCATGGTTATGCACAGATGCCTTTGTTCCTTGATCATGTGGAAGAAACCTTGGTTCCTAGCCCAGGGCCCTGTGTTAGAAGCATCTTGTCATTGGAAGATTCTGTTGACAGATGCATCCTGCTCAGGATGGGGACGGCCATGGAGAGTCGCTCGACCAATGGTCTGTGGAAAGAACATCATCTCTCTTGGCACATAAATTGCCTGGAGATGTTAGCAGTTCTACTAGCCTTGAGGCACTTTATCCCAGACCTCAGAGGCCATCATGTTCTAGTACAAATAGACTGTTGGTGGTCTCTTATATAAACCACCAGGTTTTTCAGCAGGTAGTGCAACACCATAGGATCAAAGCGGACATCCAGCGGACTGAGACTCCAACTTACCAGCCTGGACAAAAGGTTTGGCTGTCCACAAGAGATATCAGGATGTGCCTCCCCTGCAAGAAGCTCAGTCCCAGACACAGTGGTCCCTTGCAGAGATTGCACCCTCTATGCATACTGGCGCATCAGATCCTCCTATGGTCCCAGGGCAAACTGCTCTCTCTCATGGCGCTATACATCTCTGGGCACCTGGATGTGGCAGCGGACATCCTGTTGAGACAGGAGCTGAGGCCCAGGGAATGGAGGCTACAACCTGAGACGGTGCAGTTAATTTTGAGGAAGTTCGGCCAAGCGGACGTTGACCTGTTTGCGTCACAAGAGAACTTATATTGTCCCCTCTGGTTTTCCCTCACACATTCCACGCACCGCTAGATGGTGGCTCTTTGGGGAAGCATCATCTGATTACTCATTTCCTTTGTGGTATTCTGAAGATGAATACCAGGTTAGAATACCTGCTTAGGATCTAACCGTGGTACTAGAAGGGTTATTCGAGTCATTAGACTCGGACAAGTGCATCGGACAAGTGTCTAGCCTTAAAAATGGCATTTTTTGCTGGCAATGACGCCTCTCAAAAGAGTAGGAGACCTTCAGGCCTTGTCCGTTGCTATTTCCTGTTTGGAGTATAAATTCGGAAGTGGATGTACGCACTAGTTGCCTTTCGCTTCGGAGCCGATCGTTTGATGTCTCTGAAAAGTGCTGTTGTTTACAACGAGCGAGTGTGTCTGTGTTCTTCTGGAAGACTCTCCCAGTGCTGGTGGTTTCTACAGCGCGAGTGCAGCGGTGATCGCGAGCTTTGAGCTCTCAACTGCTGTTTAAACAGCAACAAATTTCTGAATGTTTGTGTGTGTTGACGGCTGGTTAGAGGGCGGAAAAGTGAGTGCTTCACTGTTTCAGTTCACTGTTCAGTGTTGCCGCAGTCATTCCCCTGTGTGTTCTGGCACTGGTGATGGGTCCTATTTCCTGAAAGAGCAACACGGGTGTGTTTGCGTCTTTTTTAAGATGTCATTCCACCCGTGCGTTTCTGGATGCGGTCGTTCCCTGTTCCTCTCTGACAGTCACAATTGTTGCATCACGTGTTTGGGCTTACAGCACGCTGAAGCAGCTTATGTGGACAGTTCATGTTCCTATTGCGGGAATATGACTGTCGCGGTGTTGAGATCGAGACTCGCCTTCGTCCACGAAACGCGAGTCTCCATTACCATGCCCCACCCCCGGGTGCCGTGTGGGATGGGTGATCGGAGGATAGTGATGGATGTCTCGCCCGGTAACCATTCCCTGTGGGCTCCTCACTCCTCCATCACACCGCAGCCGATGGAATTCCTTTTAGACGTGCTGGTCCCTCTGTAATGGACCAATCAGCCGTTTCAATTGGGGTTCCCCCAGAGGATACGATGTCGATAGCAGCATCGAAGGGTGAGCTGGCCTCTGGAGATGACGACTCGGCTATGTTATCTCTCTTTGGGAGTGTAACGTTGCCCGAGCCAGATCCAGAAATGTCAGCTCGGTTGGAGGATTGGTATCTCGGGGCGGGCTGCGGTGGTTCTCAGCTCGCCGCCCCAGTGCTTTTCTTTCCCAAAGTGCATGGAGAGCTTACCAGGTTGTGGAAGGCACCTTTCTCTGCCAGAAACTGCCTGAATAGCTTTTCCCCCTCACTAGTCTTGATGGAGGAGCGGTGAAGGGTTGCGAGGCTATCCCTCCAGTGGAGCGGTCTGTCGCGACACAGGTGCACCTGTATCCGACGGCCGCTGCCTTTTGGGGGATCCTTGTCTCCCCCTAAGGCCTGTGAGTTCTTGTCCGTTCCAACGGGCAGAGCTTACAAAGCCTGTGGGCAAGCCGCCTCCTCTTGCGTGCCACGGCACTGCTACAGGTCTGTCAGGCCAGGGCACCCATGGACATGCACGAGGGAAGCCCAGACCGTGCGCTCATAGGTGAGCACTGCAGTGCTTCCGACCTCGCCCTCCGGGGCATGAGTGTCGTGGCATGCGCGATCGGTCTGGCGATGTCCACCTTAGTGGTCCAGGAGCGCCATCGTTGGCTCAGCCTGGTTGATATGGCGGATGCGGACAAGGTTCTGTTCCTGGTCTCCCCAATTCCCCAGGTTGGGCTGATCGGCGACGCGGCGGAGACCTGTGTCCAACAGTTCTCTGCCGCCCAAGCGCAGTCGGAGGCCATCCGGCACATCCTGCCCCGGCGGCCCGCTGCTGCCTCCACCCCGCCGCCGGTGGTAGTTCCTCCGCCTGCTCGTCGCCGAGGGTGTTCCCCTGCCGCCGCTCCCGCTGGGCCTCCGCAGTAGTCTCCAGCCAGGCATCAGCTTGGAGCCGGCCACAGTAGAGACGCCCAGCCCTGGAAGTATTCTGGAGCGGGCCGCTCAGGGATGGAGGAGGATGCTCTTGGAGTTAGTCACTGATCCACTCCCTCCCCCCGGGTAGGGCCGGATGGAGTCTTTGTTTGTGTGTGTGTCTGTTCCACGGCTGGCTCCCAAAAGAAGCGGAGCAAGTGGTAGCCACACTTCAAAGAAAGAGCAAATTCCTCTGTTCCTGGGTCCCAAGAGGGCAAGTCTGGCGGTGTGCGACCCTGTAAAGCCTTGCACCCCTCAGCCCCCTCTTGTTCGCCAGCACGGCAGCTGGGTGCGGTTCGAGGACCCGGTTATCCGCCTTCTCACGCATCCCTGGCTGTCTCATGGAGACAGGTAAGTGTAGTGCACCACACTCAGACACTGCTTCGGGCCGCCTCCGGGCCTTCCGAGCCGGATCCCTGTCCTCCACCTCGCTGCCCCACCTCGGGTACTTCTGGCATGGTGTGTGTAAGCCTTAAGATGCTTCCTACCGCTCCAGCTGGCCCCGAAACTTCCAGCAGACTCGGCTTGCGATTCATTTCGCTTGGCTGTTTCCCTGGCTCAGTGATATTCATCATAGCTAGGCGTTGAGCTGAGATGCTCCTAAGATTAGTGATATTTATCACACCTACATGTTGAGCGTTGCAGGAGCACGTCGCAGTCCTACTAGCGAAGGACGTGATGTAGCCTCTTCCTCCAGCCGATATGAAGACCGGTTTCTTTAAACCCGTACTTCCTTGTACCCTAGATATGCGGTGGGTTATAGCCTTCTTGGACCTGTGTCAATTGAAACGGGCCCTTTTTCGAAAGCCTCAGTTCAATTACTAACACAGATGCATTTTCAAATGCTCCGTCCCCAAGGTTGGCCTGGAGCGTTCGACCTGAAGGACAGTACTTCAGATCTCTATCCTTCCGCTCCACAGATCATTCTCTGTTCTTGCGTTCATAGGTGCGAAGTATCAGTACAAGTCCTACCCTTCAAGTGCTCCATAGCCAGTTGGGTCTTCAGGTCAACTGGGAGAGAGTAATCTCGCCCACGGGCTGAGTATCTCTTTTTCAGTTCAGGAGAAGGACTCGGTCCAACACGTCTCTTCAAGAAGAGTGTGTTCGGCTGGTGCTTGAAGTGAGAAAGGGTCCCACTGAAAGATTTTTCAGAGGCTCCTGGGGCATATGGCAGATGCAGCCGCTTTGGCTTCCTCCATGTGAAGACCGCTTCAGCACTAGCTTTATGATCGAGTCCCGAGGTGACCGTGGCAGAGCGGCACGCCCTGTGTGACAAAGAGATCACACTGGCCTGCTGCCAAAACCGCTCCTTGAACGAGGTCCACTAACACCGACTGAGGGGCCATGTACAAAGGGCATGCTTTAACGGAGGCCTGGGCGACCTCGGACTACATTGGTATTCGTTACCTCGAGGTGGCAGTTCACCTCGCTTTGAGCCATCGCTGCTCAGCGAGCTGGTACTGGTCTGAAAAGACAACATCGCGACCGTTGCGCTAAGCTTCCCTCGCATGTCACAACTCGCCCGTCACCTCCTCCTTGGAGTCAGAAGCTTCTGAGGTCGCTTCACTCGACTATAAATTTATTCTGGCCTGCTCAATCCTGCCGCCAATGAGCCTCACGACAGCTATGGCCAGGGAGAGTGGAGACTCCATCCCCTGGTGGTCCAGCTGGCCAGGGACCACTTCGGGGCTGCACAGTTACATCTGTTGCCTCTCTGGACTCGTCCCTCTGCCAGTTGTGTTTTCTGTTTGAGCGGACATCCCTTGGACAGACACTGGCTCTCAGCTGACCCCGGAGCCCCATAGAAATGCGTTCCCCAGTGAGCCTTCTAAGAAGCGGCTATGTGATTCATTATCGCTTGGCGCTGCTCAAGTTCAGTGATTTTCATCACACTCAGGTGTTGAGCAGAAATGCTCCTGAAGCTCAGTGAATGTCATCACACTCAGGTGTTGAGGAGAAATGCTTCTGAAGCTCAGTGAAATTATCACACTTAGGTGTTGAGCAGAAATGCTCCTTTGTCAGTGAACTTATCACACTCAAGTGTTGAGCAGAGATGCTCCTGAAGCTCAGTGATCTTCACATCATAGTGTTGAGCAGTGCTCCTGTCTTGTGCGCGCATGTCGCTTGCACCTACTGTGCTAAGTCAGGGGTGGAACAGGTTGTCGCTTGCACCTTCTGTGCTAAGTCAGGGGTGGAACAGGTCTTGATTGTTGCCCCTTATTGGCCCAACCAGACCTAGTTCCCTCAACAGCCTTCCTGACTTACCCTGAATACATTTCAGGGACGGGGCATGATGGCACCCGCGTTCAAAAAACTGGACGGGGAGGTTCAGGTGGATACCACAAGGATGTGTGGTAGTGACCATCACTTCTGCAAGCACTCCCTTAAGATAAGGCAGTTGTGCTTCGCTAAGTTAGAAGTGGAACCTATTTGTTGAATGAGATCTCTCCGTGAGATCATTTCAGTGCTATCTTTCCTGCAAGTTGGGTTGGAGCAGGCTGTTCCTTCACCCTCAATATGATGACGAACATCATATGCAGAAGCATGGAAAGCACGTCCTGATCGTCAGGTTCCTGAGGGAGCATGGGTCATCCCTGCGTCCCTCTTTATCCTCTTGGGCCTATATCTGGTGCTACTGCACTGCAGAGACACTGCAGGCAGTGAGTTAAAAATTCTGTTTTTAAACAGTTCTCCTGCTCGCATGGTCTCTACTAGAGGGTAGGGACTTGCTCGCTTTCGGTCAACAACTTGTGCCTGGAATTCGGGCCGGCTAACTCTCAATAGATGAGACCCCGGCCTGGATATGTGCCCAAGGTTCCTACCTCTCCCTTAAATTGGGACCAGGTGGTGAGCCTGCAAGCACTGCCCCGGAGGAGGCAGACCCAGCCCTGGCTTTTTCTGTCCGCCCGCTTCATTGCGGTTTTATGTCCACAGAACGCAAGCCTTAGGACCTCAGACCAGCTCTTATCTGTTAAGGAAATCCGAAGAGAGGGAAGGCTGTTTCTAAGCGAGGTTGGCCCACTGAAAATGTGGCTGCCTTCATCTTGGTGAAATTCCCAAGATGCACATGTCCACTTAGGTGGTGAGCTCCTCTTAAATGAGTGTGTGCTCCCACCTAGGAGTTGACACAGAGTGCTTCGCTGACAGGTATTCTAGACTCGGGGGCTGGGCGACACCTTAGTAGAACCGCTGCTTCCCGTGGGCTCCCTTCACATGAAGCCAGTTTTACTGTAAGCCCGGTTCGTTGTGTCGGCTTGCTGCGCCATTTTTTGCTCCAGTTGAGTTCCCCATATTAGCCGAACCCTGTCGAGTTCCTCCATACCCTTCGGCAACGGACGTGGCGGAACGTCCGAAGCCAGGCCTATCACTCGTATGCACTGGTGGAACCTGTGTTAGGCTGGGTCCATATGCTGTGATCCCTACGGCGATCCCATATGTGTATTTTTCCACGGTATGGCTGCCTGTGGTGAGCCCGTGTCTTCCCTTGGCAGAGCCTGCTCTGCCGTCACTGTCCGGTTGAGTCTCCCCCCTGTCATAGGCTGGAGCCACCCCAGTGTCATTCCATATGTTGTACTGCCCGGTCATCCGCCCAGTCCATATGTGTTTTCTCCACGTTACCTCCCTTCGGGCAGGATGTGGCTTCCGCAGCGTCCCTTCCTTCCTTGTACAGGGAACGCTTTCCCAGTGGTCCTGTAGGAACAGCAGTGACTTCCCTGGCCTAAGCCCTGTCCCTTCTCGCCTTAAATTGCGGGGGGATCAGGAGGCTTTTGTCTTGGCACTGGAAGGTGGCAGCTTTATTGGCGTGTTCAATGGTTATCCCCATTCAGTCCCTGAAGGAGGGAACGGAGGACATAGTCCCCTTGCCACTACCGCTGGACCACCGCTGACTCTGAGTTACGCTCGGCTCCTCAGCGAATGTTTTCTGTTATGATCCTGTGTCTTTTTATAGCTTACGCATTGCTGTCACATTCGACATCACGAGTGACGTCATGACGCAACAGCAATCGAGATTGGACTAGTTCCATTCAGGCTTCAGACGCATCAAGATGAAAGGGTTCCCCAAAGTGTCATCTTTCGACGCAGCACGAGATCCCTCGAAAGGGAACACCATGAGCGCGTAGCGTAGGCTACTTGAGTAGTAGACGAAACAGCACATCTCATTCACACTGATTCACACAGACACGCAGAACAAGCAGATTATATATATATATATATATATATATATATATATATACTGTAGCAGTCTATTCACAGACCATGTCGCTATTTGATTTATTGTACAGCAAAACTTTCGATTTATTCATCCATCCATCAGTTTGCATGTTTTATGTGACATCTGAGTTATACTGTAAATTCCATTTGCATAACTGGATTCTGGGATTTCCTCTGCATCACGGAAATCATTCGGCCATAAGTTATAAACGGGACACACCTTTGTCTGCACGGAGGGATGGTGTTTTATGTGTTTCATCCTTTTGAAGCCACTTTGCGCCCACAGTTTTTGCAAACTGGATACCTATCCTTGAGGACAACCACACATTCATATTTTCTATATCCAAATTCTCCTATACTGGCCAGGGGTTCGCTTCATAAGAATTGGATGCGTTTCGCTTTCAGCTGGGTCTGCCTCACTGGCATCTCTGTCTGTCCTTCGCCGTCTTGTTTTTTTATTTTTGCGCGTTTGTTCTTCCGCCCTTCAATCAATAAATGCAGTAGTTTCTGGAGAGCGATTTTATTTTTTTCCCCTTGTATTATTTTTGATTTTATTTTTTACTCAGTAACGAATATGATTTAAAATTTAGCGAAGTACAATACTTAAAACAAAACATACTTAAAGGCACACTGCGGAACTTTTGGCCACTAGTGGCGCTCGACCTGTAACTTTCACGTCTAGCGTCCCTAGAGGCCACAAGCTCCGCAGCACTGTCGCAAAAGTCAACAAACAGTCAACCGGTCCGCCCATAGACAGTGGGTCAGCTTCCCGTGTCTTTAGATTGTGTGTGCTTGCAGTGTTTGAGGCGGGCAGCCTGGCCGCGCTCGATTCCCTTATAGCAGTCTGCTGAGAGAGAGCGAGCGGCTTAGTGCTAACATATCTGTGAGTGAATGTGGGCGCGGGACGGCGGGCCGGGCACATTTACTGCACTAAAAACACCGTCGGCCTGAGCTGACTGTAACTTATGTGTGTTGGTTTCGTTTTACAGAAACCGTGGGACATGTTGTGTGTAGTGTTTGTGGGCACTGAGTCGTGGGAACGTTCACTACATTTAATGTACATTTGACATGAGTCGATTTTATTTGTTCGAGCCCTGCACTGTGGTGGGCTGTGTTTGTGTGTAGAAATGAACAATGGGCTGTGGGCATTTTATTACACTCATAACACCATCGGCTGTGGCCGGAATACCAGAAAATACTACACTGCTTATATGATTTATCTGTGTCACCTTGGAAACAGCATTTGTGTGCAGGCAAGCGTTAGCATCGGTCGGGCACCCATCCTCCTCCTGTAGCTCACGCCAGCGAGCGAACGCTGGACCAATGGTGATCCTCGTCCTGGCTTTTCATTTGTCACTATGCCTTTTTCTTTTTTTTAGTGTCCTCTGACAAAACCTTTGCCTTCTTCCTTGTAGCTGTTGGTTCGGCCATGACGAAAACATACAGACGGCAATCAAACGCGAGTTGAGCACTCACGTCAGAATCTGAGGAAGTTGTGGGTGGTGGGGGAAGTGACGTATGCCGTAAAGCGGTCGAATTTTGTAGTTCTTTTTGTGCTCGGGTTCCTACCCGAACCCCGAAGTTACATAGTGCTAGGAAAAGCGATACAGACACCTTCAGGCTACGGCAGACGTGTCATTCAACCTATTGTAAGTCGATGTACCATCTCAATGGGTTTTGGTAATATATTACAAAGGTTGAAAAGTTCCACAGTGTGCCTTTAAGTAAAAGTAAAATTACAGATTTTTAAAAACTACTTATAAAAGTAGAAGTACACAAAAAAACCTACTCAATTACAGTAACGTGAGTAATGTAATTTGTTACTTTCCACCTCTGCCATATTGTCTGCATAGCAATAATGATAGTACAAGCCATGCTTTTCAAATATAGAGCCTAAAGGAAGCATATATAGAGAAAACAATATAGGGGCCAAAATAGAACCTCTGGGAATCCCACAAGTAAGGGGGATCACACCCGAATGGCATCCTCCTATATTGATCAAGAAGCTTCTATTTTTAAGGTATAAATGAAACCAACTTAGTGCATTAATAAAAACTAGAAGAACAGGGCCAACCACATCAAATACTTCTTTAAAAAAGCAGGGAGGACTGACATCACAAAGAGTCCCAGAAGTGGTTGACAATCTTGTGTAGAAAAGAGAAGGAAACCGAATTGAACTGGCTAAAGGTAGCACTAGGATTTGGAACAGCAGGGTCATAAGTAGAAGGCCTGATTTTCTGTCTTATTTCATTATCTTGTCTACAAAAAAATGACAAAAGCTTTCACACATATCTACTGTTTCAAAAATGTTATTACTAACAGGTGGATTCACAACAGCATTTATAGTATGAAAGAGCATTCTTGGTCTATGACAATTTTTTATCAATGAGCTCAGACATAGGTTTAGCCGATCTGACAGCTTTCTGATATTGAGATAGAGAAGACTTTAAAATTACATAAGAAATCTAGAGCTTATCTTTCTTCCACCTTCTTTCAGCTTTTCTGCAAGCCTGTCTAAGAGCATGTGTAGTATCATTTAACCAGGGCACAGACTTAGGTTTGGATTTTTTAGACTGCAGAGGAGCTACAGAGTCCAAAATGTTAGTGCAGACATCATTAAAACAATGAATGAGCTCTTCGGCACTATGATCATATGGAAAGGAGAATAGAGATTGAGAAAACTCCTTGAACATTGATAAGAAAGTAGCACTGGTGGTGGAAGATATTATACTAGTCAAACAGGCAGGTTTACATGATTTGACAACATGAGATGACAAGGGAACAGTAAATAAAATAGGTTTATGATCTGAAAAACTGTAATCACCTAATTCAATGTCCAGCACTCGAAAACCACGAGACAGCACAAGATCAAGTGTATGACCATGTGAATGAGGTAGACCTTTCACTAGTTGAACTAGATCAAATTAATTTATGAGGCTAATAAAGTCCTTGGCCAATGAGTTGGAGGAGCAACACTCATGATCAAAATTAGAAATGATACCACTTGAAACAAAAAAGTCTTTGTGAGGTTTGGTGGGTCTATATACACTCACCTGAAGGACTATTAGGAACACCTGTTCAATTTCTCATTAATGCAATTATCTAATCAACCAATCACATGGCAGTTGCTTCAATCCATTTAGGGGTGTGGTCCTGGTCAAGACAATCTCCTGAACTCCAAACTGAATGTCAGAATGGGAAAGAAAGATGATTTAAGCAATTTTGAGCGTGGCATGGTTGTTTGTGCCAGATGGGCCGGTCTGAGTATTTCACAATCTGCTCAGTTACTGGGATTTTCACGCACAACCATTTCTAGGGTTTACAAAGAATGGTGTGAAAAGGGAAAAACATCCAGTATGCGGCAGTCCTGTGGGCGAAAATGCCTTGTTGATGCTAGAGGTCAGAGGAGAATGGGCCGACTGATTCAAGCTGATAGAAGAGCAACTTTGAGTGAAATAACCACTCGTTACAACCGAGGTATGCAGCAAAGCATTTGTGAAGACACAACACGCACAACCTTGAGGCGGATGGGCTACAACAGCAGAAGACCCCACCGGGTACCACTCATCTCCACTACAAATAGGAAAAAGAGGCTACAATTTGCAAGAGCTCACCAAAATTGGACAGTTGAAGACTGGAAAAATGTTGCCTGGTCTGATGAGTCTCGATTTCTGTTGAGACATTCAGATGGTAGAGTCAGAATTTGGCGTAAACAGAATGAGAACATGGATCCATCATGCCTTGTTACCACTGTGCAGGCTGGTGGTGGTGGTGTAATGGTGTGGGGGATGTTTTCTTGGCACACTTTAGGCCCCTTAGTGCCAATTGCGCATCGATTAAATGCCACGGCCTACCTGAGCATTTTTTCTGACCAAGTTCATCCCTTTATGGCCACCATGTACTCATCCTCTGATGGCTACTTCCAGCAGGATAATGCACCATGTCACAAAGCTCGAATTATTTCAAATTGGTTTCTTGAACATGACAATGAGTTCACTGTACTAAAATGGCCCCCACAGTCACCCGATCTCAACCCAATAGAGCATCTTTGGGATGTGGTGGAACGGGAGCTTCGTACCCTGGATGTGTATCCCACAAATCTCCATCAACTGCAAGATGCTATCCTATCAATATGGGCCAACATTTCTAAAGAATGCTTTCAGCACCTTGTTGAATCAATGCCACATAGAATTAAGGCAGTTCTGAAGGCGAAAGGGGGTCAAACACAGTATTAGTATGGTGTTCCTAATAATCCTTTAGGTGAGTGTATATCAATGCCATCACCAACGGAAAGCAGCGCATTAATATAGACCGGCGATTAAACTGACTGGAACTACCTGTGCATTAAATGGTTTCAATGCACACCTTCTAGCCAATCATAATCGAGCAGTCAGTCAGACCATGGTATAATATCAATTATATTTAAGTCGGTCATTCTAAATGGCCTAACCTTTGGTATGTAATGTTAGCTATTTTTTTAAATTCAATACTTCCATCAACCTTAAAATTGGAGTTTGTCTGACAAAATGGAAGTTGGATTTTTTTTAATCGTCGTAGCCTACAGTATATGTCTTTCCATGACACTCTTTCTTTTGCGAAACACAAATGAAGATGAATAATGGGATCAGAATAACACTGGACAGATTTGGAACAACTTGAGGGAGAGTAAACACTGACAGTTTTTATTTTTTAGGGAACTATTACACCCCTACACATAAATGATTTTATTTTTTGTTGTAAATAAAACAAATATTATTGGAGTAAGTTTTACAAAAAATACTATTTCATTTTTTTTTTACTGAATTTTTCACTTAATTTAATGTTACTTGCCTTTTTTTTTGTAATTATTTGTGAAATTTAGGCTTCTAGTCCACACACCTGCTTATCGTCTCTCTATCCACACAGACTCTCAAAGGATCAAAGATGATGACAAGTTGTTTTTCAACTTATTTGCCTTGCCGATGTGGAGAGGCATTTAATAATTCATTTGCTTGTATGAATGATGAACTATTAGCCAGAGGCCTTTTCAAGAGTGACTCATAATAAAGAGAGAGAGAGACAGAGAGAGAGAGAGAGTGTGTGTGTGTGTGGGGGGGTTTTGTCTCCGGGTCTGTATTTTTTGGGATGAAATTCTATCAGGATCAGATGATGTGCTATGAGATATGAAATTAACATCAGTATCTCAGGGCTGCTGAGCGGGAACGTATCTAATCCCAGTCTACTTATTTATTTCTTCATCAGATTTATGTCAAAATATGCATGGCACAGACACCACCGGAGCTCAGAGTGCACCGTTTCAATCACCGCGTCCAGAAAGCTGATAAATTAATAATTCCATGTTTCACTAAGACGAAGGATTATTTTATATACATTATGATTACGGTTTAAAGCAGAGGTTGATGCTGGAAAGGAGACTCATATTTCTAGGCGGTTACACGACAATAAACTTCTACATCTCATAATTTCTGTTTTACTCGGGTTTGAAGGTGAATTTACAACATCCACTTTAGTTTGCAGAGAGCACAACATGTCAATACCACAGGACAAGTTGGATTTTGTGTTTTAGCGTGATTAGGTGGATACGCTGAACCCGTCCGCTCAGGTTTCAAGCGGTTTCTAGCCTTGGCTGGGTGTGTAGCATATCCCCAACAATACGCTACACTAGGCTGTCCTATATGGGATGATTATAGTATCAAAATGATTAACACGTGCAAGCACACTTATCAATGAACTTGATACATGTTGCAGAAATGTTTTATCCATGCCTTTCAACTTGCGTGTGCAAAATTCAAAATTGAATGAATGTGAAGCAATTTGTACATATAGAGACATTTTTGTGAATACAAATGTTTTCCTTTGTATTAGTGTATCATAATTTGCACATGCAACACAGAAGATGTGCATGTGTGGATCAGGTGACACGCGTGCATTCATTGACGTCTTTTCTTTGTCGATCTCATTTGATTCATTTGGATTTTGAGACTTTCTTTTCGCGGTTTTTAAGCATTTCACAACCCACACACAAACAACTACAAATGAATAGGCCTGGTGCTAATTATTAATGTGTGCACAACTACCCATCTATTTGACAAATTCACAAATGTGCGTCACTACATTTAAACTAATACAATACAACTTGTGTGTGCAAAATCCAAAATCACATGAATGTGCAGCATTTTGTACAAATAGAGACATAGTTGTTAATACAAAACCTCGATTTTGTATTAATGTAGGCCAGAATTTGTGCATGCAACAAGTTAGATGTGCATTTGTGGATCAGGTGACACGCGTGCATTCATTGACTCGTTTCTGAGTCGATCCTATTTGATTCATTTGGATTTTGAGACTTTCATTTCGCGGGTTTCGCCTTGCACGATCCACACACAGCTGTCTGAGAAAACCTGCTACCACTAGATGGCAGTATTCTGCTAAAACAGACAACGGCAGCATAATCAAGCGTTCTTCCGCATTTAAGACGCTTAATGTGAGTGATAATGAAGCACCAAATTTAGTACACAATATATAGGCCTACCCTATTAATAAAGCATACTTTATAGAGGCAAACAGATAACATCAGATTATGAACAACACCCATAGAAAACCATTACTTGCATGTTCAATACGGTATATTGGCTACTGAGTTTAAATATCACCGTCTTACTGCATTGACGTTAAGCTTTTTTCTTTATAATATGCTCTATGGGAGGAAAACTATATAGCCTACAGACAAGAGACTACATGAACGCAAGTTAATGGCATTTTCCTTCCTGTTAAAAAAAGGTGAAATTTCGCAGTTGCGTTCATATTATATGCTTATTTTTATCTAACTACACATTGTGTATAGTATACAAGCTTTGGAATTTGAAAATGTTTTTAAATATTAAAGATGATTTTCGCAGTAGCTACATTTGTTTTCCCTTGACCCTTAAGCCACTGTTATAGGCTATAGTCTTACTATAGCACGATGAGTTTTAACAATATGCAACCATTGTAGGCTATATCGACATGAAATATTAATTGAAAATCAACTGGCGTAGCGGGCCTGTAGCTGCATATTTCTCATAGACTGTAAAAAAGATATTTCTACATGAGAATGCTTTGACGCGCTAACCACAGCTCATGATGCACAAGGGAACATCTGCCAATTCCACTAACTGCGTTAAAACCACTGATCTATATAATGTCATTCTATATAGATCAGTGGTTAAAACGTATAATTTGTTTTAATTCAAATTACTTTTAAAATTTAATAACAGACATTTTCAAATTCCAAAGCTCGTATAAGGTTTCTGTAAAAGGACTTACAAGTAAAATTTGGACAATACTTCCCTTCATGTAGCCTGTATTCTGCAGAAAAATACTGTTATTCACCAAAAGGGTTTTTTCATGTTCAAAATGGTTGTAGTATGTTCCTAGTGACTAGACTGGCTTACTACAGGTGACATTGTCCCAATACCTCCCTTCATGTAGCCTATTTACAGTAAACAATTAGGCCTATTATTTTATATAAAAATTACTGTAATTAACCAAACGGGTTTTTGGTGACTTACTACAGGTGAATAATGTAAAATTTCACCTGACTTATCACTAGGAATGTACTACAACCTTTGGAACATGAATAGAAAAACAATTTACAGTAATTTAAAAAATTGTACTGTTCAATCGAGATATTTTATACAGTAACAGTAGGCTAAGTCAGTCTGCCCACTAGACTTCCAAGGTTATAACCTTGGAAGTATGTTCATTTGAATGAATGACTGGACGTTTATATTTTTTTGACTGTGAGTGGAGTTTGCAGATGGTCCTTTTATAAAATGTGGCGAATATCAAACCTAAAACTTACTTCACTGCGCTCTCGGACCGGTTGCTCTCCCATTCACATGCAAAGTTAAACGCAACTGCAGAATTTCATGTTAAGCTTTTTCTTTTTAACAGGCTCGGGAAGGAAAATTTTACTAACTTGAAACGCCGTTCATGTAGTCTCTTGTCTGTAGGCTATATAGTTTTCCTCCCATAGAGCATATTATAAAGAAAAAGCTTAACGTCAATGCAGTAAGACGGTGATATTTAAACTCAGTAGCCAATACACCTTCCTGAACATGCAACGCGCGATTGCACGTTAAAGCTGCTGTCCGTAGCTTTTTTTGGGTTAAAAATTATCCAAAATACATATTTGATAAAATACATAACCAGCCAGTGTTCAAAACTATCTGCTTGCCTTACCTCGATGCAAAACGGTAAGCTTGTAATAATGTTTTTAATTTTAGTGGTACTGGTGGATTTCCGCGGGAGATTCGAGCATGTCTTTGCGTCATTACGTCACATCTGTACACATAAAGAAGGAGTCTCGGCTAGTATAAGCTATATTGCGTGTGAGGATGTTGGAGGTAGAGATTTATAGCCTTTTCTCACAGCACTTGATATAATTAAACTTATCAATTTGATGGCGGATCCAGAAAGGTTCAAACGACGATCATCATCAGTGACAACTAGAGACTCACCCGCTGTAACATGCAAAAGACTTCGTTCGGACTTCGGAGTGGCTACAGAAAAAAAGAGACTGCAACCGGACCCATGCGAAAACAAGGATAATATCGGAAGGACATTACATGATGTAGTCACGCAATGCTTGCTGACGTTGTTAACATTAACAATTAGAGAACATAGTATAGCTACTTTGCACGGTTTTGCGTGAAATGATAACTTATAAGCAATTGTTAGATTTAATCAGCGCGATTTACTGCAATGTCAGAACCAGAACAAAAGTGAATGTTTCTTACTAGTTCAGATGACATTTCCCGGTGAAAATTCTTATGTTGGTCATACTTCCAAAAAGAATAATCTGTGATTCTGAATGACAATATCCACATCGGCGCGGTGACTGACAGCTGCACTCTCTCCTCAAACACTGTGTTCATCCGCGCTGTGCCGTGTCGAGGGTGTTGAACTACAACCCATGTAAAGTTGATAATTCCGCGAATGACTGCAATTGCAGATTTCGAACAGAGATGGCGACAAAGAGGAAAAATGCCGGACTGCAGCTTTAAGCGTTTTATAATGGTTTTCTATGGGTGTTGTTCATAATCTGATGTTATCTGTTTGCCTCTATAAAGTATGCTTTATTAATAGGGTAGGCCTATATTATTGTGTACTAAATTTGGTGCTTCAATATCACTCTCATTAAGCGTCTTAAATGCGGAAGAACAGGGAAGAACGCTTGATTATGCTGCCGTTGTCTGTTTTAGCAGAATACTGCCATCTAGTGGTAGCAGGTTTTCTCAGACAGCTGTGTGTGGATCGTGCAAGGCGAAACCCGCGAAATGAAAGTCTCAAAATCCAAATGAATCAAATAGGATCGACTCAGAAACGAGTCAATGAATGCCCGCGTGTCACCTGATCCACACATGCACATCTTACTTGTTGCATGCACAAATTCTGGCCTACATTAATACAAAATCGAGGTTTTGTATTAACAACTATGTCTCTATTTGAACAAAATGCTGCACATTCATGTGATTTTGGATTTTGCACACACAAGTTGTATTGTATTAGTTTAAATGTAGTGACGCACATTTGTGAATTTGTCAAATAGATGGGTAGTTGTGCACACATTAATAATTAGCACCAGGCCTATTCATTTGTAGTTGTTTGTGTGTGGGTTGTGAAATGCTTAAAAACCGCGAAAAGAAAGTCTCAAAATCCAAATGAATCAAATGAGATCGACAAAGAAAAGACGTCAATGAATGCACGCGTGTCACCTGATCCACACATGCACATCTTCTGTGTTGCATGTGCAAATTATGATACACTAATACAAAGGAAAACATTTGTATTCACAAAAATGTCTCTATTTGTACAAATTGCTTCACATTCATTCAATTTTGAATTTTGCACACGCAAGTTGAAAGGCATGGATAAAACATTTCTGCAACATGTATCAAGTTCATTGATAAGTGTGCTTGCACGTGTTAATCATTTTGATACTATAATCATCCCATAGTCCTATGACTTTAAGCCTCTGGGGTCGGTGGTATCGCCGGCGATACCAGCTCACTTTTTTTCTTATAAGTGCAAAAGAGACTCAAAATACTCTGCTGATTTTGATCTTACATATAAGTGTTATACATCATTCAATCCTGTTAATACTCGATCATTCGATCCATTCTATCTATTTTTTTAGACGCGTGTCAGAAGTGATTCTGACAAATGGGGATATCTACCAAAACGCCACGGCTGCTGGCCCTTCCAGCGCTCCGCTTGAGCCTCCTGGCCTGACCGAGTGTTGGGCAGAAGTAGGAGCTCAAAGCAAAGAAAGTCAGTCACTGCTGTTCCGCAAGACCCACTCAGTGTGACTTATTGGATAACGCTGGGAAAGTGTGCCCTTGGAGAAGGGAACGCTGCGGAAGCCACATCCTACCCTGGAGGGAGGCAATGTGATGGATACACATATGGACTAGCCAAGCAGGGTAGTACAACATATGGCAGTCTC
Organism: Rhinichthys klamathensis goyatoka; assembly: GCF_029890125.1. Lineage (NCBI taxonomy): Eukaryota > Metazoa > Chordata > Actinopteri > Cypriniformes > Leuciscidae > Rhinichthys > Rhinichthys klamathensis. The sequence goes on from NW_026606589.1 coordinate 1,348,482, forward strand.
TGGGGTGGTTCCAGCCTAATTATAGGGGGGAAAGAACACCAGCAGAGACGACAGAGCGGGCTCTGTCGAGGGAAAAACACGGGCTCGTCCGCAGAGGAGCTGATCGTGGAGGAATACACATATGGGGTCGCCGCAGGGACCGCTACATATGGACATCCAGCCTAACACAGGTTCCACAAGCATACGAGTGTAGGCCTGGCGTCAGACGTCCACAACGTCTGACTGCCGGAGGGATGACGGAGGAACTCACAGGGTTAACCATTTCTGGGGAACACTACTGCAGCAAAAAGACGCACGTATCCGGCACATGGGGGCGGGAGTGGCGTTGCAAGCTGACACTAAGAACGGGTCCCTCGCGCTACTGGCCACTGGGGGCGAGTATATGGAAAGATACCGGCTCTACACGGAGGCTATAGAATCTAGCGAACGTGTTAGGTGTCGCCTAGCCCACAGCTCTACATATATCTGTCAGTGAGGCGCCTTGAGCCAGCACCCAGGAGGAAGCAACACTTCTAGTTGAGTGTGCTCGCAACCCAAACGGGCAAGGCACGCCTTGGGCTTCATTAGCCAAGGCGTTGGGCTTCATAAGCCAAGGCGATGGCATCCACTATCCAGTGGGCCATCCTCTGCTTGGAGACAGCCTTTCCCTTCTGCTGGCCTCCGTAACAGACGAAGAGCTGATCTGAGGTCCTGAAGCTTTGTGTTCTGTCCACATATAACCACAAGGAGCGGACAGGTCAGAGAAAAGCCAGGGCTGGGTCTGCCTCCTCCGAAGGCAGCGCTTGCAGGTTCACTACCTGGTCCCTAAAGGGAGTGTTAGGAACTGTAAGGAACTTAGCTATAGGAAATATTAATAATCAATAATAACTTTGATTTATGAGTTATGATTAATTATGAATATTTGGGTCAGTTAATTGGATTAACTTGACATGGCTAAATTAATATTACAATCAATTAATCAGTTCGTCCAAAGAACTCTTTTGATTATTAATTTATTCTAAGAAAAGGGTATCTTCCATGGCCACAGAAGAATAATTATTTCTTAGCATGTACAGCGCTTTGAACATGTAGCAAGATCAAGATCGTAAAAGAGACTTTGTTTGCAAGCAGTGAATCAGAACCAAATATAGCTGCAAGCAGCCATTACCGGGGCCAAGCGCAAGAAGCGGCAACAGATGCCCTCATGGGTGGGAGTGGCAGACCAATTGCAGCAAGGAGCAATTAAAGACATTTTAAGAGAATTTTGGGCAAATGGCTAAAAAAATCATATATACAGTAACTTTTAAGATGATTTAATGGATTATCACTTTCGACCAATAGGTGGCGCAGTTGCGAAATCGATGTGGTCTGGTCAGAGTGAGGTGACTATGACACATACAAAGTTTGGTGTCAAAATGTTAAGGCATTGCAGAGATAAAGACTTAATAGTCATTTTGGCAGCATGCCTCAACTTTGCTGCTGCGGTATACAAAAACAGTTTTGTCTATTGTCACGAAATCCATAACTTTTAGTCTGCATGGTCTGGAGATTATATGATTCGATTTTGGTGAAAATCGGACGAATGGTCTAGGAGAAGTTCGAAAAAGAAGGTTTTGAAAGTAAATAAAGATGGCGGACAGGAAGTTTGTCCAAATACATCAAACTTGGTATCTATGTTCTCGGCATGACCCAAGGAATCTATTAAGACCAGTGTCATTGCAATAAGCATATTTTTTCAAAAGTTATTAGCATTTTTGGAAATGTAATTTTAACTTTTGACCAACAGGTGGCGCTGTCTTGAAATCTTTTGAGTACCTTAAAGGCAAGGTGCTGGTAACAAATTCTGAGATTCGTAATGTTACAGCAATGTGTTCATTAAGTATAGCATTTCACGTCACAAAACTGCATTGAAATCAATGTGATTTTCATGTTTTGTTCTATTATAGCGCCACCAAGAGGCAAAATCCCACAATTTTTTTCATGTGTCCTCAGAGTGAGCCCCTACATCTGTGTGTCAATTTTGGTGAAGATATCTCGATTAACTTCAGAGTTATAAACATTTATGTGAAAAAACACGTAAAAAATGACCGCTACGTGACTTTGATTGAATTTTACGACCCCTTACTATCAATATTTTGGCATTTGGGCATTGGCGTATAGCTATCGACCTATGTTTCCGTACTTCTGACGGTGGTTTCGTCTCGATCGGACTAGCGGTTTCGAAGATATCGGCAAATGTTTTTTAAGCGCTAAATCACAACGCTAGACAAACCGTTAGTCGAAACCTAGCATGTTTGGTATCTGTGGACTCGGCAAGGATTCAGGACCTCAACGAGATGACTCCCGTGAAAATAAGTCAACCACAGCCAGAGTTATAAGCATTATAAGCTATTGGAGAAAAAAAATTCACCACTAGGTGGCGCTGTTTCGAAACTTCTCAGGCTCCTTCAGGGCTTCGTACTGATGACCCATACCGAGTTTCGTAACAATTCGTTCATGCGTTCAAAAAATACAGCATTTTAGCACATAATTCAAAATGGCCGACAGCCAAAATGGCCGATCTGGGAAAATTGGACATCAGTCGACTCGGCATGACGCCCTGAATCTATCGAGACCACTTTTATGATATTTGGACAAACTGTTCAGAAGTTATGAGCAAAAATAGCCATTTTTCATATCTCCGGACCAGTAGGTGGCGCTGCGCCGAAACGCAGCACGTAGCCTCAGGTCATGCTTGTGATGACAGGTACCAAGTTTGGTCTGAATACGATTAAGCGTTGCGGAGATACAGCCTTACGTCTGTTTTCGCAAGCGCTACGTAAAATTAGTTTGTGTGTTTATCGAAATTTATTAGGCGAATCGACTTGAATTCCATAACTTTTTGTCGGCACTGCCTGGAGATGATCTGGTGCAATGTTGGTGAAAATCTGACAAACCGTCTAGGACGAGTTCGCAAAAGTATGTTTTTTAAACAATTCAAAATGGCGGCCATATTTTTATGACGGAAAATGACGTCATAGGGTGCAATCGAATTGTCATGAGCTCAGGAATCAGAGGAAAAAAGAATTTTGTCGATAGGCCTTACGGTTCAAAAGTTATTAGCATAATGATTTTGAAACTTTGGACAGGTGGTGGCGCTAGAGGCAATGAGTTAGAGACACCAAAATTGGTGCAATTACTGTTGGGACTGTCCTCTATCAGAATGTCAAACCGGAACAACTTTCCCGGACACGGTTCTAGGGGCTGCCATAGACGCCCAGTCGGAAGAAGAAGAAGAAGAATAATAATAAATATAGCTGCAAGCAGCCATTACCGGGGCCAAGCGCAAGAAGCGGCAACAGATGCCATCATGGGTAGGAGTGGCAGACCAACTGCAGCAATGAGCAATTAAAGACATTTTAAGAGAACTTTGGATAAATGGCTAAAATCATATATACAGTAACTTTTAAGATAATTTAATGGTTTATCATTTTCGACAAATAGGTGGCGCAATTACGAAATGTATGTGGTGTGGTCAGAGTGAGGTGGCAATGACACACACACAGTTTGTTGTCAAAATGTCAAGGCATTGCAGAGATAAACCCTGAATAGTCATTTTGGCAGCATGCCTCAACTTTGATGCTGCACTTAGGGCTGGGCGATATATCGCACGATATTGTTATGCGCATCTAATCAGTAAAGCCGGTTCCTTGATTAGTAGTAAATCGACTTCACCTGCTTTCAGATGGAGCGGCATTTACTACAAAGAGCCGTAGTTAACTGACAAGCTGAGCCATATCGCACTAATATCGCGGACGTATCGCCAGCGATATTTAATGCGATATGGCTCAGCTTGTCAGTTAACTACGGCTCTTTACACAGCAAAAACTCAGTGTTAAATGAACACACCTGTGAGTGTATATGAGTCCACACTCAAGAGTGTTAAAGTTAATGAGATATTTAAGTGATTAATGGAGTGATGATTGAGCATTATTGAAGACACCTGAAGCAGAATCACTGAAGGAGAAAACCGGAATTTCAGGTCACCATTATGGAGATGAGTGTTTGCTTTAGTTGGGCTCTTGACCCTTATATTCATAACTTTAGATTTTGTTCGGCTGTTGTATCCGAGTTATAACTGCCAGATGAACAAAGAAAAACAATGATCTAATGGTATTGATTGTATTATGACATTCATCATTTGAGCTAATTGTTTGTGAGTTATGCTGTTGGTTACAGCATAACTGAGATTCTGCATAAATATCCAGAATTTATGATATAATATAAAGGATTTCTTAAAAGTTGTAAAAAAAAAAAATCTTTGTTTTAGGCACACACAGATATCAAGATTCAGTCAATGCATCTCAACAATGGTGATGAGCAGAATATTAAATTAGGAAAAGTAAATTACTTAGACAATTCAGACCATAATTTATTCATACCGCAATGCATGATGGGAGCCATTAATGAGTTGTGATTGGTGGCAACAAGGATTATTATTGTCACCACGGTTAAGATTCACAGGCTGATTATTGATGTCTGTGTTTCTAAAGAAATGCATTGAAAGTGATTTGATCAGAACAATTTTTATAAAATGGTTTGGATTATAAGAAACATACAATTATCATTTACTATAGAACCACTAAACTGTTGCTATCATATTAAACAAGATCATCTGAATGAGTTTCATTTTTCAGATCACAGCATGATTATGTCAAAACATAACCAACACTATCAGATCACACTTGTCTTTGTTCATTTGACTGTAATAAATCAATAACAGCAGACAAACAAAATTTAAACTTAAAGTATAAGGATCAAGAGCCCAACTAAAGCAAACACTGATCGCCATAACGGTGGCTTACAATTTTAGATTTTCTCCTTCAGTGATTCTGCTTGTTATCATCAGGTGTCTTCAATAATGCTCAATGATCACTAAATTAATCACTTAATTATCTCATTAACTTTAACACTCTTGAGTGTTAACTTTACACTCATATCTGCATCATATCTTCCATCTGAAAGCAGGTGAAGGCGATTTACTACTAATCAAAGAACCGGCTTTACTGAAGAGACACGCATAACAATATCGTGCGATATATCGCCCAGCCCTAGCTGCACTATACAAAAACGGGTTCGTCTATCGACACGAAATCCATAACTTTTAGTCGGCACAGTCTGGAGAGGATACGATTCGATTTTGGTGAAAATCGGAAAAACGGTCTAGGAGGAGTTCGAAAAAGTAGGTTTTGACTGAAAATCAAGATGACGGACAGGAAGTTCGGACAAATAAGTAAAACTTGGTATCTACGTTTTCAGCTTGACCCAAGGAATCTATTAATACCAGTGTCATTTCAATAGCCAGATTTATTCAAAAGTTATTAGCATTTTTGGAAATTTTGTTATAACTTTTGACCACTAGGTGGCGCTGTCTCGAAATCTTTTGAGTACCCTCAGGGCATGGTGCTAATGGCACATTCTGAGTTTCGTAATGTTACAGCAATGCATTTGTTAAGTATAGCATTTTACATCACAAAACTGTATTGAAGTCAATGGGAATTTCATGTTTTGTTCTATTATAGCGCCACCAAGAGGCTCAGTCCCACCATTTTTTTTACGTGTCCTCAGAGTGAGCCCATACATATGTGTGTCAATTTTGGTGTAAAAATCTCAATTCGCTTCGGAGTTATAGACATTTATGTGAAAAAACACGTCAAAAATGACTGACACGTGACTTTGATTGGATTTTACTACCCCTTACTATCAATATTTTTGCATTTGGGCATTGTCGTATAGCCTATCGACCTATGTTTCCAAACTTCTGACGGTGGTTTCGTCTCGATCGGACTAGCGGTTTCGAAGATATCGGCAAATGTTTTTTAAGCGCTAAATTACAACGCTGCACAAACGATATGCTGAAACCTGGCAAGTCTGGTATCGTTGGACTCGGCAAGGATTCAGGAGTCTAACGAAGTCAGTTTTGTGAGAATAAGTAGGCCACACCCAAAGTTATAAGCATTATAAGCTATTGGAGAAAAAAAAAATCACCACTAGGTGGCGCTGTTTCGAAACTTCTCAGGCTCCTTCAGGGCATCGTACTGATGACCCATACCGAGTTTCGTAACAATTCGTTCATGCGTTCAAAAAATACAGCATTTTAGCACATAATTCAAAATGGCCGACAGGCAAAATTGCTGATCTGGGAAAATTGGATATCAATCGACTCGCCATGACGTCCTGAATCTAACGAGACCATTTTTGTGATTTTTGGACAAACCGTTCAGAAGTTATAAGCAAAAATAGCCTTTTTTCGTATCTCCGGACCAGTAGGTGGCGCTGTGCCGAAACGCTGCATGTAGCCTCAGGTCATGCTTGTGATGACATGTATCAAGTTTGGTCTGAATACGATTAAGCGTTGCGGAGATACAGCCTTACGTCTGTTTTCGCAAGCGCTACGTAAAATTAGTTTGTGCGTTTATCGAAAACGGTTTGACGAATCGACTTGAATTCCATAACTTTTTGTCGGCACTGCCTGGAGATGATGTGGTGCAATTTTGGTGAAAATCGGACAAACCGTCTAGGACGAGTTCGCAAAAGTAGGTTTTTTGGACAATTCAAAATGGCGGCCATATTTTTATGACGGAAAATGACGTCATAGGGTGCAATCGAATCAACATGAGCTCATGAATCAGAAGAAAAAAGAATTTCGTTGATAGGCTTTACGGTTCAAAAGTTATTAGCATAATATAAGTGAAACTTTGGACAGGTGGTGGCGCTAGAGGCAATGAGTTAGAGACACCAAAATTGGTGCAATTACTGTTGGGACTGTCCTCTATCGGAATGTCAAACCGAAACAACTTTCCCGGAAACGGTTCTATGGGCTGCCATAGACGCCCAGTCGGAAGAAGAAGAAGAAGAATAATAATAATAATAATAATAATAAGAACCGGAACAGATACAATAGGTGCCTCCGCACCTTCGGTGCTTGGCCCCTAATAATAATAATAATAAGAACCGGAACAGATACAATAGGTGCCTCCGCACCTTCGGTGCTTGGCCCCTAAATAAAGTGCACAAGTTTTATTAACTGAATCATAAACATGAATAACTAAACAAACATACATAAATACATAAATACATGTGTAGGAAAAAGGAGTGAGAGATGGAATGATGTAACGATGGATAAGATCCATCTAACTATGAGAAGAACCAACAGCATTTCATTTTCACATTTCATTGAATTGAATACTTGCATTTGTAGTGGTAACAATTCTTGAAGTTGTGGAAAATTGAAGTCGTTGAGGGTTCCAGCAGTGGCAAGTGGAAGTTGTTTGAAAGATATCTTTCTCCATGAGTGGATGGCTGGTTTGGTCAAGGCCTGGGGCCCTGGGCCCTGTTGAGGCCACGCCGAGCACCCAGGAGAAGTGAGAAAGTCGGAAGAGTGGGTGATTGGAGTCGTTGTTGGTTGGAGTCATTGTTCCAAAACTCCTGAGATTGTCCTTGGTTCTTTGTGAGAGAGTCTTCTCTCTCCTGCCTGAGCCCATATCTAGTTGGATCAGGGCCTGCTGGGCCTTGGGCCCCCGTGGAGGGGGAGGGGGTTCCCCAGTATCACCAGAAACAATGTTGCGGCTGGATGAAAAACTAAGAGAGGACTCACATGTGGACTGTCTCTAATAAAGCCTGAGAAAGATCCAACCCCTAAGGGTTGACTGGACCAATAAGCAAGGTGAAATGTGCGAGTGGGAAGGTTGCTCTAGTTAATTTACGAGTCTTTGTCCCAAGTGTGGTTATACCTTCATTAATGCTCAGATAGATATAACACATCCACAGTGCATTCTAGAAGAAGGTGATGTACATCAAAGTGTGAGTCATTAAATGAGGATTAATTAGGTAGGAGGCATGATACAGATGAGGTTACATTGATCGTTAGTTGGTTGTATACCAAGGTACATACCATAATATATACATAATAGTACACAAGACAGTAAATCATTTACACAATGCTATGAAGCATGTTCATTTATAGATCAGTTAGTTTATGATTAATGCAGCAAAGTCTGTATTAAAGATGGTTTCTGTCTTTCCATTGTCTCTCTCTTGCGCATGTGGCCAAAGGAATGTGGTCGTAAAATCTCCTTATCAGCCCTGTAACATGACACTATTTCAGCCCTGGTGTTCGTTTCATTTGGGATGTTAGTTTTGGAGTTTCATAAACCTTTGTATATAATGAATAATTAGTGTGTGTCTGATGGGTCCAGACCCTACAGAACCTTGGCCACATATCCAAGCCGGGGTCTCAGGACAACGTGAGAGTTAGCCGGCCCGAATTTTAGGCACGATAAGTCGACCGAAAATGCTTGCAGGTCCCCTACCCGCTTGATGGAAGCCAGAGCAGTCAGGAGCACTGTCTTTAGTGACAGGATCTTTAACTCTCTCCTCGCTCCCCTCAGGAACCTGACGATCAGGTCATGCTTTCCCATCGACTTACCTTCAACTGCATCATGATGTGCGGCGATAGCGGCAACATACACTTTGAGGGTGGAGGGAGAAAGCCTTCGCTCCAACCCATCTTGCAGGAAGGAAAGCACGACTCTGATCGGACATCTTCGGGGGTCTTCCCGGTGGGAAGAACACCATTCAATGAACAGGTTCCACTTCAGAGCATAGAGGCACCTCGTTGAGCGGGCTCTAGCAGATGTGATGGTGTCTACCACCGCTTGGGGTTGGTCACCTAGAACCTCTGCGTCCCGTCCAGGGACCAGACATGGAGTTTCCAGAGGTCTGGACGCGGGTGCCATAGAGTGCCCCATCTCTGAGAAAGTAGGTCCTTCCTCAGAGGAATGGGCCAAGGAGGTGCTGTCGCGAGGAGCATGAGTTCTGGGAACCAGGTCCGGTTGGGCCAATACGGCGCAACTAACAACACCTGCTCCTCGTCCTCCCTGACTTTGCACAGTGTCTGTTTGAGAAGGCTCACTGGGGGAAACGTATACTTGCGCAGGCCCTGGGGCCAGCTGTTTGCCAGCGCATCCGTGCCCAGGGTTCCGTCAGTCAGGGAGTAAAACAACTGGCAATGGGTCGAGTCCGGAGAGGCAAACAGATCTATCTGTGCGGCTCTGAAGAAGTCCTATATCAGCTGGACCGCCTGGGGATGGAGACGCCACTCTCCTGGAAACGTAGGCTGTCGTGAGAGCTTGCCGGCTGCACGATTGATCATGCCAGGGATGTGAATGGCACGAAGCGACCTCAGATGCATCTGACTCCAAAGGAAGAGATGGTGGGTGAGTTGCGAAATGCGGCGGGAGCGTAGACCACCTTGGCGGTTGATGTACGCAACGGTGGCAGTGTTGTCCGTACGGACCAGTACGTGCTTACCCTGTAGCGGCCCTTTGAGGCGGCCCAGCGCAAGGCGTACTGTGAGCAACTCGAGGCAATTTATGTGCCAATGCAGTTGAGGCCCCGTCCACAGACCTGAAACTGCACCTGAAACTGAAAAAGTTTCAGTGGGACCGCTGTCCTGCTCTTGATTGTACTCAAGCAGTTCAACACTGATCGGACGCGCTCCTCTGTGAGTCGCGCTGTCTGATTGACAGAGTCCAATTCCATACCTAGATAAGAGATCCTCTGCACAGGGGAGAGTTTGCTCTCGTCCCAGTTGACCCGAAGGCCCAACAGGCTGAGGTGACGGAGCACCATGTGATCCCGAGACTGAGCCAGAATCAGCCAGTCGTCAAGATAGTTGAGAATACGAACACCGTGTTCTCGGAGTGGAACAATGGCTGCCTCCGCGACTTTCGTGAAGACGCGGGGCGACAGGGACAGCCCGAAGGGCAGGACTTTGTACTGATATGCCATCCCTCGAACGCAAACCGCAGGAACGGTCTGTGTCAAGGAAGAATCGAGACATGAAAGTACGCCTCCTTCAGGTAGATCGCTGCAAACCAATCTTGGGGACGGATGCACTCGAAAATGAGTTTCTGCGTGAGCATCTTGAACGGGAGCTTGTGCAGGGCCCGATTCAAGGTTCGTAGGTCCAAGATCGGCCATGACCCACCGCCTTTCTTGTGTACAATGAAGTAGGGGCTCCTCATATCGGCTGGAGGGACCGGCTTGATTGCGTCCTTTGCCAGTAGGACATCGATCTCTGCCTGCAAGACAGAGGCAACGCAACTCCACACAGAGGTGAAGTGGATGCCCCTGAACTTGGGAGGGCGCCGGGCGAACTGAATCGCATAGCCGAGTCTGATGGTACGGATGAGCCAGCGAGATGGGCTGGGAAGCGCTAGCCAGGCTCCCAGACACCGTGCAAGCGGTGTTCCCCGGGGTGGGGCAGCGAGCAGATGTACCCGGGGTGGGGCAGCGAGGTGGAACACAGGGACTCGGCTCGGGAGGCACTGAGGCGGCCCGAAGCGGAGTTTGAGTGTGTTGTACCACACTTACCTAGTTCCAGGGTGGGGCAGAGGGTGTGTGGGAAGGCTTGGTGGCGTCCCCGAACAGCACACTGCTGCCAGCTGGCGATGGAAGAGGGTGAAAGGACTGGCAAGGCATGGAAGCGTCGCTCACCGCAATCCGTGCCCTCTTGTGACCCAGAGATGGAAGAAATTGCTCTTTTATTGAAAATGTGGTGGAACAGAAACAAAATGAAACAAAAGATTCTCCACCCGGTCCTCCTCCGGAAGAGCAGCTTCCTCCAACGCTGGGTCGCCCGTCTCAGGGCCTGTCTCAGGGCCGCTTGCCCTTATGCTTACCGCCTGATTTAGCGGGGGCCTGGACGGGCTGGGCACTCCTCTTGCTGCTTAGGGTGAGCAGGGGCGGAGGCGCCACCGACGACTGGGTGGAGGCAGCAGCTGGTCGTCGGGGCAGGATGTGCTTAATCGCCTCCGTCTGCTTCTGTGCCGCGGAAAACTGCTGGGCAAAGTTCTCCACAGCGTCCCCGAAGAGGCCGGCCTGGCAGAATGGGGCGTTAAGGAACCGCACTTTGCCAGGTTCAGCCACAGGTTTCGCTCCTGGACCACTAACGTGGACATCGCCCGACCCAGGGAGCATGCAGTGACTTTCGTCGCCCAGAGGGCGAGGTCCATCGCTGCACGCAGTTCCTGCATAACCCCTGAGTCAGAACTACCCTTGTGCAATTCCTTGAGTGCCTTGGCCTGGTAGACCTGCAGGAGCGCCATGGCATGCAGGGCGGAAGCAGCTTCTCCACAGGCTGAGTAAGTCTTGTCCACGAGAGCGGACGAGAACTTATACGCCCGGGAGGGGAGGCGCGGATTTCCCCGCCAGGAGGTATCGGTCTTGGGACACAGCTGCATCGCCACAGACTGCTCCACCGGGGGGATCTCCACGTAACCCTTAGCTGCTCCGCCATTGAGGGTAGTGAGGGAGGAAGAGGCACCAGAACGGTTTCGGGCAGAAAAAGGTGCCGTCCACGCTCTGGTAACATCCTCATGCACTTCCGGAAAGATGGGCACTGGGGCAGGGTGCTGAGAACCAGCACGGGCCGCCCCGAGATACCAATTGTCCAGCCACGAAGGTTCGGGACACGGTGGAGGGTTCCACTCGAGCCCGACACTTGCGGCGGCCCGGGAAAGCATAGCCATGAGCTCTGGGTCTGACTCGGACAACGCTGGCACACCCGAAGGAGGCAGCGCAGCCGAGTCGTCATCCCCAGCGGACATTAGCTCACCATCCGATGCAGCGACCAACATTTGATCATCCGGTGGAGCTCCAAAAGAAACGACTGGGACCGCCTGGGACTGCCCAGCCCACTCTCTTGGAGGCTCCGCGGGAAGCGTTATAGAGGAGCGAGGGGCCCGAGGAGACTGGCTCGGTGATCCTCAGGTCACCATGTCACGGTATACAAGTTCATTGCTTCCTTCTCGTCTCGTGTTTATGTTGTTGTATGAGAGCACGTGTGTAGTGGGCGTGAATGTGTGTCATTCCTTGATCCGCTCCACCTGATCATCATTTCATAACCAGCTGCAGCCGATCTCATCACGCTACATATTCTCACAGTTTTCTCATCCCCGTTGTCAGATCGTTGGTTGATGTTTCCCCGTGTGGTGTTCCAGTCCAGTTCCCTTGCTGTTCCAGTGTTTGTGTTCCTGTGGGTTCGTTGTCTCGGTGTTGGATTGTCGTATGTGTCTTCACTTCACTTCACGGGTTCGTTTTCGACCATCGAAGTCCCTGCGTCATCTGTCCACGCCCGTGTCCCTGCCTTGTGTTTCTCTGAACTTAAATAAAGAACTGAGTTTACCTGCAATTGCTTCTGTCCTATATCGACGACCATGACAGAACGATCTGACCACGCTATGGAAGCAGCAGGTGGTTCGCCGACCACGTTGGAAGAGTTTCTTCAACACAGCGCTAGAAGAATGGATTCACAGGAGAGGAATCTAAGTGACACGGGTCGTGCGGTACAAGCCTTGGTGACGCAGGTGTCCGAGCTCACCCAACAGATCCAACTACTTCGTGCTCCCGCTGCGCCACCCACACCAGCCGTTCCCCCCACACCACCAGAGATTGCTACAGCCTCAGAACCACGCCTACCTGTTCCAGAATCATACGCGGGTGAGTCTGCCTATTGCAGAGCCTTTCTGACACGATGTGCCATGCATTTCGCACTGCAACCGAGAACATTTAATAACGAACCAGCCAAGGTGGCGTTTGTTATAACCCTGTTGACCGGGAAGGCGGCGTTATGGGGGACGGCAGTGTGGGAGAATCAAGACCCTTGCTGTGCCTCGTTCCAGACACTCTCCTCAGAGATGAGACAGGTCTTCGATCGTGCCGTCGCGGGGAGAGAGGCTGCCAGGGTGTTGGCCGACCTTCGTCAGGGTGACAGGTCGGTCTCGGATTTTTCCATCGAGTTCCGCACCCTGGCGGCCGAATGTCAGTGGAACGAGGCGGCGCAGTGGGACATGTTCCTGCATGGGTTGGCTGACCGCGTCCAGAGGGAGATCTATGCCCTGGACCTCCCCACAACGCTGAATGGACTCATCGAGCTGGCTCTGAGGGTGGACGCTCGCATCGCCAGAGCCGGGGGAAGAACCTCGTCCATTCGGTCTCCAGGAGGAGCCGAGGGTCAGCGGTCCAGTGGCAGGGACGTGGTCAGCCCAGTCTTCGATCACGAACCCATGCAGGTGGGTCGAGCTCGGCTTTCCCGGGAGGAGAGGGAAAGGCGGAGGTCCCAGGGCCTTTGCCTATACTGTGGAGGTTCGGGACACTTTGCCTACAACTGCCCGGTAAAAAGCCAAGCCCGATAGTAAGTATGAAGCTACTATCGGGTGGGATCTCCGCCGAGAAGACCTCATCCACATCTACCCTCCTTCCGGTAAGACTGAGATGGTCAATTCACCAGCACGACTGTCAAGCACTTCTGGACTCCGGGGCTGAAGGTAATTTTATGGACAGCACTTTTGCACACAGACTTCAGATTCCCCTTAAACCACTCACACAGAGGATTGCAGTTCACACATTAAATGGTCAAGAACTTCCCATCATCTCGTTCACCACTGAAGACATCACACTCATCACCTCAGGCAATCATTCAGAAACCATTTTTTTTTATATATTGGATTCACCCCTGGCACCTGTCGTTCTTGGACACCCCTGGCTCATCCGTCACAACCCTCGAGTGGACTGGCAGCAAAGAGCTATTCTGGAGTGGAGCAAGGAATGTCATAAGTCTTGTCTGGTGTCTGCTTGTCCATCTGTGCCTGTTTTTGTGTTACAGGAGGAAGCGGGGGACTTGTCTAACGTGCCCGAGGAGTACCACGATCTGAAGGAAGTGTTCAGTAAGTCTCGAGCTGCTTCTCTTCCTCCGCATCGTCCCTATGACTGTGCCATAGATTTACTGCCAGGTAAGTCTCCGCCTAAGGTCAAGTTATATTCGCTTTCCACCCCGGAGAGGGAGGCTATGGAGAAATATATTTCTGATTCTCTGGCAACCAGGTTCATCCGCCCTTCCTCTTCTCCAGCGGGGGCGGGGTTGTTTTTTGTGGGGAAGAAGGACGGGTCTCTGCGACCTTGTATTGATTACCGGGGGCTGAATAACATCACGGTAAAGAATACGTATCCTTTGCCGTTGATGTCTTCAGCCTTCGAGAGGTTGCAGGGAGCGTCCGTTTTCACGAAATTGGACTTGCGTAACGCTTATCATTTGGTTCGCATTAGGGAGGGGGATGAATGGAAGACTGCTTTTAATACCCCCAGGGGACACTTTGAATACTTGGTCATGCCTTTCGGGCTGTCCAACTCCCCAGCAGTCTTCCAGGCACTGATCAAGGACGTGTTGCGAGACATGATAGATCAGTTCATATATGTTTACCTGGATGACATATTGATATTTTCCTCGTCTCTCCAGGAACATGTGCAACACGTCCGACGAGTGCTTCAGAGGTTGCTAGAGAATGGGCTTTTTGTCATGGCGGAGAAATGCGATTTTCATGCACAGTCTGTTCCTTTTCTAGGGTACATCATTTCGTCTGAGGGAATGCGTGTGGACCCTGAGAAGGTTAAGGCTGTGGTAGAGTGGCCAAGTCCAGATTCCCGTAAGGCCCTACAGAGGTTTCTGGGGTTCGCCAATTTCTATCGGCGTTTCATTCGCAACTTCAGCCAACTAGCCGCACCTCTGACTGCCTTGACCTCCCCCAGAACTCCGTTCAGGTGGTCAGATACAGCCGAGGCTGTGTTTGCCAAACTCAAGAGCCGCTTTGTTTCAGCTCCCATCCTCGTTGCCCCTGATTCTTCACGTCAGTTCGTGGTGGAGGTCGACGCGTCAGAGGTGGGGGTAGGAGCAGTTCTGTCCCAACGTTCGCCCGCAGATGATAAGATGCATCCTTGCGCGTTTTTTTCTCATCGTTTGTCCCCAGCCGAACGCAATTACGACATTGGTAACAGGGAGTTGTTGGCAGTCAAGTTAGCGTTGGAGGAATGGCGTCATTGGTTAGAAGGTTCAGGGGTTCCTTTTATCGTCTGGACCGATCACAAGAACCTAGAATACATCAGAACCGCCAAAAGATTGAACTCCAGGCAGGCTCGGTGGGCACTTTTTTTCGGTCGTTTTGATTTTTCTCTCTCGTACCGCCCGGGTTCTAAGAACATCAAACCCGACTCTTTATCTCGCAATTTTGATCGTTTCGAACGCCCGTCTACTCCCGAGTCCATTTTACCGGAGACCCTATTTGTTTCCACACTCGTATGGGAGATCGAATAGAAGGTCAAGGCGGCCTTAGAAGGGGTAATGCCTCCGCCCGGTTGCCCACCGAATCGCTTATTCGTGCCGGAGGGATTACGGTCCGACGTCATACAGTGGGGTCATTGCTCCAACGTGGCGTGTCATCCAGGAGTTAATCGTACTAAGTTTTTAGTCAACGATTTTGGTGGCCACTCATGGCTCGTGACATTCACAGTTTTGTTTTGGCTTGCTCGGTCTGTGCCACTGGTAAGACTTCCAATCGACCTCCTGATGGGCTCCTTCAACCGCTGCCTGTCCCCTCGAGACCCTGGTCCCATATCGCTCTAGATTTTATCACCGCCCTCCCGCCCTCCCAGGGTAACACAGTCGTTTTGACAGTGGTGGACCGGTTCTCGAATACGGCTCACTTTGTTCCCTTACCCAAATTACCCTCAGCTAAGGAGACAGCGTTGACAGTCATTGACCACGTCTTTCGCTTACATGGCCTCCCGATGGACGTGGTCTCTGACAGAGGACCCCAGTTTGTGTCCAAATTTTGGCAAGAATTTTGTAAATTACTGGGGGCGACGGTTAGTCTGTCCTCAGGGTTCCATCCCCAGAGCAATGGCCAGACCGAGAGAGCCAACCAAGATCTGGAAAGGGTGTTGCGATGTTTGGTTTCCAAGAATCCTTCCTCATGGAGTCAACAGCTTTCCATGGTGGAGTACGCCCACAATACGTTACCAGTGCCGGCCACGGGCCTATCTCCGTTTGAGTGTAGTTTAGGTTACCAGCCACCTATTTTTCCTAGTCTGGAATCCGAGGTCGCGGTCCCCTCCGCCCACGCCTTAATCCAGAGGTGTCACCGCACTTGGACTAGAGCCCGTGAGACTCTACTCCGAGTGGGGGCGCGCACCAAGGCTAAGGCCGATCGCCACCGGTCAAAGCCTCCTGTATACGTCGTTGGTCAAAAAGTGTGGCTTTCTACTAAGAACATTCCTCTCCGATCCGTTTCTAATAAACTTGCTCCCAAATTCATTGGCCCGTTCACTGTCACCAAGATCATTAGTCCGGTGACAGTCCGCCTTAGTTTACCTCCGGCGTACAGGAGGGTTCACTCCGTTTTTCATGTTTCAAAAATTAAGCCCGTGTTTCATGCTCGCATTAATCCGCCAGTCCCGGTTCCCCCCCCCGCCGCGTCTCGTAGATGGGGAGACCACCTATTCGGTAAATCGTATTCTGGATTCTAGACGGAGGGGACGTGGATTTCAGTACTTGGTGGACTGGGAAGGTTACGGTCCGGAGGAGAGAAGTTGGGTACCTGCTAGAGACATTCTGGATCACTCTCTGATCGATGATTTCAATCGACAGGTAAGGGAGTCTGGGAACGCCAGGAGGCGTTCCTAGGAGAGGGGGTACTGTCACGGTATACAAGTTCATTGCTTCCTTCTCGTCTCGTGTTTATGTTGTTGTATGAGAGCACGTGTGTAGTGGGCGTGAATGTGTGTCATTCCTTGATCCGCTCCAGCTGATCATCATTTCATCACCAGCTGCAGCCGATCTCATCACGCTACATATTCTCACAGTTTTCTCATTCCCGTTGTCAGATCGTTGGTTGATGTTTCCCCGTGTGGTGTTCCAGTCCAGTTCCCTTGCTGTTTCAGTGTTTGTGTTCCTGTGGGTTCGTTGTCTCGGTGTTGGATTGTCGTACGTGTCTTCACTTCACTTCACGGGTTCGTCTTCGACCATCGAAGTCCCTGCGTCATCTGTCCACGCCCGTGTCCCTGCCTTGTGTTTCTCTGAACTTAAATAAAGAACTGAGTTTACCTGCAATTGCTTCTGTCCTATATCGACGACCATGACACACCAAGGCTATTAACCGAAGGAGGCGCTAGATCGGGGAATAAGCAAAGGGGCTCCACCTCTTTCGAGGTAATGGGGTCTCGACCGTAACGCCGCAATGGTCATGTTCCCGCAATGAGAACATGAGTCATCCATTAGCGCCATTTCAGTGTGCCTATAGCCCAAGCACGTGATACAGCGATCATGCCCGTCAGCCGGAGTCACACATTGGCTGCATCCTGAAACACATGATCTGAATGACATCTTGAAAAAGATGCAGACAGATCGTGTTAGCTCTTTTAGAAGTGCTCTGAGGTGCTGAAACGCACAGGGAGATAGCCGCGGCTACACACCAGGAATGCAACCCAGTGTGAACACTCACTCTCAATCGTCACGCCCATCGAACCGACAAAGCTGTGAAAGCAGCTGTTTATGCTCTGAAGAGAAGACGCAGAGAGATCGCGACCCTCGCTGTCAGCGCCGTCACACCAACACCACGAACCAGAGATTCTTCTTGGCAGAGACTTGAAGATACTCAGTAGATCTTTGCAGGAGACATGAACAGCATACACCATCTGGCTCCAAAGTGAAAGACAAGGATGCGAACACACCTGCTGCTTATTATATGCTCGCGCTGCGATGCACAGCAGCTGGTGCAATTATCGCATGCCAATGTGCATTGGCTCGTTTTATTTCACTCGAAGTAGATAGGCTGACGTTGTAGTGATCTGACAAAGGGGAACTAATAGGTAATTATGAAAAATTATAAAGAATTACTAATTAATTACTAATCACAACATTAACGTGTCTGAAAAGTTAGCAGTTGTCTTTTTTTACTATCAACGTGGTCATAAAATGTATCACTAATTACTCAAGTGTTACTTAGTCACTATGCAGGAACTACTAGTGATCTGGACTATTATTTTAAAGTGAAAAACATATTTTTCACTTTAAAATAATGGTCCAGATCACTAGTGGTCCTTGAGTGACTAGGTAACACTTGAGAAATTAGTGATGCATTTTATGACTATATTCAGAGTAAAAATGATGACTGATAACGTCTCAGATACACGATAATGTTCTTTAGAATTTGTCAGTTAGTTAATAGTTATTGTTATGGTCTTTAGTATTTTTTTTCCACCAGGTGGCGTTGTTCTATGTTCTGGAGGAGCGTCAGGAACAGGTGTGGTGAATCTCCGGTGATCAGGTGTGATGGATTACTGGGTGATTGCTTTTTGTCAGGAGATGGCGATTACAAAAGGACTGACGGAGTTGGACTGGAACGTTGGTTCTTTCCTCTTCAGTTCCAGAATGAATTATTTTTCTTTATTTTTTTGATTTGTGGTTACTGTCTTGTGTATGTTTTGTTCATTAAATGTTAATTGTTAAATTGAGTTCCATGTGTGGTCTCCCCAGTTTTATGTTGCTTCACCTTGCTTCAGGTGAACGTAACATAATGGGGGCTCGTCTACTAAACTGAGAGAGGCTCAGAGAAGAATTTCGGGTAAGGTTATTCGGCAAAATTGTGATTTGGGAGGTGATTGAATGAGGTTGATTCAAATTAATCTTGGGGATAAAACACCATGGAACATTTGATTGGTTTTATTATTTGGTAAATGATTGCTGGGGCTGAAGAGGAAAGAATTTGTCTGGAAGTCGAATTATCTGAATTTTGACGGGGTTGAGTCCTGTTGTGCATGACTAGAGGTAAGACAGGTAATACTATAATTGCCGGGAGGGATTAATGAGATTGGTTAGACCATCAGAGCCACGTGAACTCCCGTGTTAGGTGTTAGAGCGGTGACGCTGTTTTTTATTTTAATTTTTTATTTTAGTTTGTTGTTTTTGGTACGTCGGACGCGGGTAGACGGATTAGCCGTTGAGCTGCATGTGGGCGTACTGAAGACTAGGGATGAGTTATTTAGATGATTTCTTAGTTAGATACGGGACGGCTCTTGATGTTTCCTGGCATTGTGGTGCTATCTGCCTTGCCCTGGTCTTTGTGCATTTTCATTTTCCGGTTTGGGAGTTTAGGAAAAGGGGAACAACCAGTTTATTTTGACTTCGAAAAAGAGATGAAACGGTAATACGTGAAGTTTAGTTAAAATGGATCAACTACAGGAATTTTTGGCAGCTCCTACGGGGGAGAAATTGAATGATCTTTCAAGAGATCAATTAGCTAAGGTAGTTGAACATTTTAATTTTGAGGTAGTGGTAACAAAAGGTACGAATGTAAAACAGTTTCGGGATATGGTAAAAGAAAAATTAGTGGAGAGGATGATTTTAACTGCAGATGCACCATCAGAAGAAGTAATTTCACCAGACGGTACGTCAGCGCCGCTTATGACGGGAGTACAGAGAGGGTTTACTTTTGAGCAACAGTTACAAATTTTGAACATGCAGAGTAGGGAACGTGATCTGGATAGACAGCTTGAATTGGAAAAACTGAGAATTGAAGAACGAGAGCGTGATAGGGAATTTGAGAAATTTAAGTATGAGAAACAAATTCAGGAGGCTAAGTTGACTCAAGAAACCGAACGGTTAAGATTGGTTGCTGAAGGAAGAATGGGGAGTATTGGCGACTCGGGTGGTCAACTGGGTTTAAATAGAACATTAAATATTGCAAATATGACCAAGTTGCTCCCCAGATTTAATGAGAAAAATCTAGAAGTTTTTTTCTCGTTGTTTGAAAGCGTTGCTGATGATAGAGGTTGGAATGATGCCGAACGAACTCTTTTGTTGCAAAGCGTTCTTGAGGGTAAAGCTCAGGAAGCGTTTATTTCACTCTCAGCAGCAGGGCGAAAAGATTATCAAGTCGTGAAAGACGCAGTTTTAAAAGCTTATGAACTTGTTCCTGAGGCTTATCGTCTGAGGTTTAGGGGATGGAAAAAGGGAGAAAGGCAAACGCATGTGGAGGTGGCGCGAGAGCTTATGAACCACTTTAATCGTTGGTGTGTTTCCTTAGGAATAGATTCTTTTGAGAGTCTTTGTGATTTGATAATCTTGGAGCAGTTTAAGAATATTATTCCTGAGCGGATAGTGATGTACTTAAATGAGCAAAAGGTGAAAACCGCGGCAGAAGCTGCAGTTTTATCGGATGAATTTGTGTTGATTCATAAAAATTCAGTTTACCAAAGAGATCACCTTGAAGATCAAGGTAGACCGAAGTCGTTAAAAGCAGAGTATAGGCCAAATAGGAATGTAGACCCAAATTCTACTTGCATGTATTGCCTGGAAAGGGGCCACTGGAAAAAGGAATGCCCGGTGCTGAAAGGCAAGTATAAGGCCAGTGCAAAAGCTGTTGGGCTTGCGTCAGCATTTACAGCGTGTGAAACATCATGGGTTGGGGGAATCCCTGTTGAAGGGAAAGATCAAAACGCAGATAAGGTTGGCGGGTTCCAGTCGGATTATGGTCCTTTTATTACAACGGGGTATGTTTCGCTAGTTGACTGTTCAGTCAAAGTACCCGTAAGAACTCTGCGCGATACAGGATCTTCTGAATCCTTTATTTTAGAATCGAAGTTGAATTTTTCTTCTGGGTCTAGTACAGGAAATGGTGTTCTGATTCAGGGAATTGGGTTGGAAATATTCTCTGCTCCGTTACACAAGATTCAGTTTGATTCGGAATTGGTGCGTGGGGAAGTTGAAATTGCGCTGCGCCCTTCGTTACCTGTGGAAGGTGTAGATGTAATTTTAGGAAATAATTTGGCCGGAAATCGTGTGTGGGGTGGGGTGGTACCTCCCATTGTGAAGGTTAATCCAAATTTATCTTCAGAGGCAGATAGGAGTGTCCAGGAGTTTCCCGATGTTTTTGTTTCCTGTGCAGTAACTCGAGCTATGAATACTGAAAAGAATGTGTCCCAGATCAGCGAAAAAATAGAAAATTCTTCTTTCGATCCTTTGGGTAATTTATCTTTGTTGCCGCCTTCGATTTCCCGTGATGAGCTAATTTTGGCTCAGGGAAAAGATGCCGGGTTGACAACACTGTTTGCGTCGGTTAAATCTACTACCGAAATTGAAAGTATGGCTTCTGGTTATTTCCTGAGTGATGGCGTTTTAGTTCGCAAGTGGACGCCTTGTAATGATCGTGCTTTGGGTGAACCCATATATCAGATTGTTGTTCCGGAGGAGTTGCGTGATTTGGTGTTGAGAACGGCTCACGGGGACATAGCTGGGCATTTAGGGGTCAAAAAAACATACAACAATGTAATGCGCTATTTTTTTCTGGCCTAGATTAAAAAGAGATGTGGCGAGTTTTATTAAGACGTGCCACACTTGTCAAATGGTGGGTAAACCGAATGAGGTTTTGGCTCCGGCGCCGTTGTTTCCAATTCCTGCGGTGAGCCATCCTTTTGAGTATCTTACTATTGACTGTGTGGGGCCGTTAAAACCGTCCAAAGCAGGTTCTAACTACTTGTTAACTGTCATGTGTCAGACAACTCGCTATCCCGCTGCCTATCCTCTGCGAACGATTTCCACAAGGTCTGTGGTAAAAGCTCTGTCCCAATTTATTTCAGTTTTTGGTATTCCTAAATTTATTCAAACTGATAGGGGAACCAATTTTACTTCTCGTATGTTTGAGCAGATTTTGCAACAACTGCGTGTGAAACATCATAAAAGTAGTGCGTATCATCCTGAAAGCCAGGGAGCTCTTGAGCGATTTCATCAAACGCTAAAACAACTGTTGAGGGCGTATTGTAACGAACTGAATAAAGACTGGGAGGAGCGGATTCCTTGGTTGATGCTAGCCGCACGCGAGGTTGTTCAGGAGAGCCTTGGTTTTAGCCCTAACGATTTGGTGTTTGGTCACAAGGTAAGAGGCCCGTTTTCCCTTCTGAAGGATAACGTGACTGGACCTGAAATGTCTGTAAATCTCCTGGATTATGTTAATGGCTTTCGACGTAGGTTATATCTGGCAGGGAAATTGGCCGGAGAAAATCTAGTTAAAGCACAATTGATAATGAAGACCTGGTTTGATCGTAGGTCCGAGCGTCGCGAATTTAGTCCCGGAGATCAAGTTTTAATCTTGCTTCCTGTTATTGGATCGTCTTTCTTGGCAAGATTTGCTGGGCCTTATAATGTGATGAAGCGGGTATCAGACCAAAATTATATTGTTTCGACACCAGATAGGAGAAAATCTACACAATTGTGCCACGTGAATCTGTTAAAACCTTATTTCTGCCGTACACGTGACAATGTTGTCCTTGGTGCTGAAGTAAAATCGGTGGCGGTGGTTTCAGAGGTGAGTGATTCCTCAAGCACGAAGTTAAATGGCACTGAGGGCGATAGTCTTACGTCTGATTGTATTGTTCAACCCCGACTTTGTAATTCTGAACAACTGGCTAAGTTGGAGGTTATGTTGGAACATTTGCCCGAAGTAAATCGCGAACAACTGATCAGGTTGATAAGGGAGTTTTCTGTACTTTTTTCTGATACGCTTTCGTGTACCGACCTGATCCATCATGATATTGATGTTGGAGACTCTTTGCCAGTTAGACAGAGAAGTTATCGGGTACACCCTGAAAAGCAGAAGTATTTGAAAGCTGAGGTCAGGTACTTGATCAATGCTGAGCTTGCGAAACCATCTTATTCCAGTTGGGCGTCACCATGTATTCTGGTTGCAAAACCGGATTTTGTACTGATTATAGAAAATTAAATAGCGTCACGAAGCCCGACTCTTTTCCACTTCCGCGGATGGAAGATTGTATAGATTCCGTGGGTTCAGCTAAATTTGTAACTAAGATCGACCTTTTAAAGGGGTATTATCAAGTTCCCTTGACTCCTCGGGCACAATAAGTCTCTGCTTTCATTATACCTTCAGGGTTATACTCATACAATGTTATGAGTTTCGGTCTACAAAACGCTCCGGCTACCTTCCAGCGCCTGATGAATCGAGTGGTTTCAGGGTTGGAAGGATGTGCGGTTTACTTGGATGACGTCGTGGTATATAGTCAGACGTGGGAGGAACAGTGTTGCCGGTTGCGTGCCCTGTTTGTTCGTCTTGTTGAGGCAAGTTAACAATAAATCTCGCGAAGTGTGAGTTTGTTAAAGCCACGGTAACTTATTTGGGAAAAGTGGTGGGACAAGGGGAGGTGCGTCCGGTACGGGAAAAGGTGCGAGCTATTGATGATTTCCCCGCTCCTACTACTAAAAAGGAGCTGATGAGATTTTTGGGAATGATTGGATATTATCGCAGTTTTTGCGCAAATTTCTCGACGGTAGTTGCCCCGTTTACTGAGTTGTTGAAGTCAAAAAATAAGTTTGAATGGTCTTCAAGCTGTGAGGGTGCGTTTAGAAACGCACAACTTCAGATAATGTAATGGCGGATGCATTGTCCCGTTCCCCAGTGGATGAATAAGACCATCTATGTTATCGCATGTTATTTGCCCTTGATCTTGGTCTTGTCTGTTTAGTGTTTTCAAGGCGCCTGAGAACATTGAAAGTTGGAGTTTGGGGTAGGTGATGAGAAGAAAAGGGGTAAGTGACATTTGTATGTGAGCCTACGAATGCTGAGTATGTTAAGTTTGGAGTTTGCAGTTCCCTTTTAGGGGCCTCTGTTTTAAAAGGGGAGGTGTTATGGTCTTTAGTATTTTTTCCACCAGGTGGCGTTGTTCTATGTTCTGGAGGAGCGTCAGGAACAGGTGTGGTGAATCTCCGGTGATCAGGTGTGATGGATTACTGGGTGATTGCGTTTTGTCAGGAGATGGCGATTACAAAAGGACTGACGGAGTTGGACTGGGACGTTGGTTCTTTCCTCTTCAGTTCCAGAATGAATTATTTTTCTTTATTTTTTTTTATTTGTGGTTACTGTCTTGTGTATGTTTTGTTCATTAAATGTTAATTGTTAAATTGAGTTCCATGTGTGGTCTCCCCAGTTTTATGTTGCTTCACCTTGCTTCAGGTGAACGTAACAGTTATTAATGAGGCTATTCTCATTAGGTACTTATTGATTACGTAATAAGGAAATATCTCCTAAATTTGATATTATTAACTGACTAGTTAAGCTTGTTTCCATATTAGTTAATAGTAGTAGCTGAAGTGTTAATGCAGTACTACTCATAGTCCTGCATTACTTCTTGCATAGTAACTTATTAATAGCTGCGTCAATTTTGCAAAAACTCCCATCTATTACAAAAAAGTTTTTACACTCGCATGAGGAGGTTTTTCAGGTAATTCGAAAAAGGAATATTTCGCAAAACTGCAATGGAAACAGTTTTTGCGCATTTACAGTCACCTGACTTAGAAGACGCGGTGTGTTTGGGGTCCGTGTAGCCTACGCAAATAATAATAATAATTATCATTACATTATTATAACATTTATTAGGCTACATATTTAGAAAGCAATTCGTCAAATGTCATTCATAATACAGGTTAGACAATAATAATACAGGGCTAAGATTATCACAAATAAACACAAGATTTTGATGCATAAGTTTGTGCGCGCATGGCAGGGAGGCGCGGGGGCGAACACGAACACTTGGATTTTCCTATCAACAGTGGAAACAACTTAAAATACTCTATCATTTCTGGCCATACAGAAAATAATAATGCACTATTCGCAACTACTTTTATTTGCGTAAACTCAAAATAACAAGAAAACGTTGTGCTTTTGTAAAATAAAATAAAACAATCAGGCGCGGTTTCATGGTCTCCGTGAACTGGAGCGTGAGAACTGAAACAAAATATAGCTCACTTAGGCTAAAGCTTGAAATGTCCACTTTAAAACGAACAAATTCGAATCGAAAGCTAATAGCCTACCTTCTGATTATGTAATCCGTATGAAAGGTGCATTTCTCTCTAAAGGTGGATCCGCCTTACAGCAGAGATGGAGATATGTTTTAGCCGACACTGATTTAGAAAACAATAGTTTATTAATAAACTATTAAAATGCATCGTTATTTTTACATTTATTATCATTAGCCTATATCTCGCATATAAATCACCTTTCTGTAGGCTGTGGTTCCAGAGACATAGGCCTATGGCTCTTCTCATTCAGCACTGCGGGAAAAATATCATTTCCAGGTTCTAATTTGGCCTTAGAAAACCAGTAAAATCTACATTTTTTTCATATTAATTTGTGAATATTTTAAATGTTTAATAAAGGGGCAAAAAGTCATAAACAAAAATCTGAAAATCCGTCAATATTTATTTTTTCATGCAGCATTTGGTGTGTACAGTTCAAATTAAAAATTTGGTGTTCAACTTTGCATTTTTAAAATACAACAACCGTTCATTTTTCATTTGGCAAAATTACGGGTTAAAAAAGGAAAAACGAATCGACACAAAAGTACACTGACCGTTTGGACAGAATACGAGACATAGTTCTTTATTTAATTCATAAAAAAGAAACAATAATTACAGGAATAGGCTACTGGATTCTAAACCTCAAAGAAATGCCAAAATCAAGACCTCGGAGCAGAAATGAGGGAGAAACACCCAGAAACTTCTTAGGCTATATGTGCCGTTCGCAGTATAAGGGTCTTTCCCTGCCATTAAGGGATAACACATCTCCTGTTCGAACTCGTTCTTAAAAATGAACGAATCTTTTTCCGAGTCAATTCGTTCATTTCGTTCGTTAAATGAATCAAATGACTCGAAAAAAGATTCGTTCATTTTGATGAACGAGTTCGAACAGGAGAGTCACACAGAACAGAGCAAGGCGGGCATTTGAGCTTATAAAACTTAAACTTTGTTATTTATTTTTTAAATGAGCGATCGTTTCGCTTGATAAGACCCTTATTCATCGTCTGGAATCGTTTAAAGCCCTTTGAACAGTTTGCAGTTTGCACTGAAACTGTCTTTTGGACCTTGGGCAGTTTGGTGCCCAGTAAAGTGCATTATATGGAGAAAAATCCTGGAATGTTTTCATCAAAAACCTTAATTTCTTTTCGACTGAAGAAAGAAAGACATGGACATCTTGGATGACATGGGGGTGAGTAAATTATCCGCAAAAGTTTTTTTAAAAGTGAACTACTCCTTTAATGGAAACGCCGTCATTTCGCAATAGTTTTTTATCGACATTTAGAAAAAAGCGCAAAAGTTTTACACAAATCTGTAATGGAAACGCGCCTAATGACGGACTAAAGTGTCATTAAACACTAAATCACTTTAATGACACAAGTTTCATTAAACACTAACATTCTAAAGTGTTACCAATTAACACATCATGAAGTAACTGTGTCGACCCCAGTGATTCTGGTCTGTCCGACCCAAGGTTTGGATTGAAAGTTAGTAGGGACAAAGAGACAGGAGAAGCCTGAGATTATATTACAAAATCAAACAATCTATCTATCCATCTTTCTATCTATCCATCCATCCATCCATCTGACAGATTTGTTGGTTGTGGAAATTATGCCACACTTCTGTGTAATTATTCATATTTTTATAATAAATGTTGATAGGAAAAAAAAAGTTTAATGTGACCTTGATGTGACAAAAAAAGAAAATAAATTTTAAATGTGCACTGTAAGTTTTAACAAAAATCAGCATATAGGACATAAAAGCGCCTGTAATTGAAGAGACACGTAAACATTTTATCACAAATATCATCTGATCTTTCACGAGAGATACAAGAGTGTATGAGGTCGTGTACATTAGCGGCCGCTCGCTTCAGTTGTCAAGTACAAACGACATGCCAGCGGGCAGATGAGTTCTCCATTCTCTCCTCCATTTTGTTTTCAGTGAGAACAAGCAGAAAGAGAAAAGGCTTTTATAATTTTGAGCTGACAGCACAGAACACACGCCACCTTTCTCTGAGTAACGTCCAGAAGCAACAGAGGAGGAAATGGTGCTTTAAATTGCCTCTCTTTTATCTGCCTCCTTCTATCCCTTATTTCCACTTCCTGTGGAGCATGACGGGAACATGAGCCGTTATTTTAGCGAGAGCATGTACAGGTTCAGCGTTTCCACTCGACAATGGTACTTCACAGTTTTCATAAATTCACGCTGGACTGTGTTTGCTGATCGAGTCCAGAAAATAATAAAGTGTCCTGGTCGTCTCGATGCTTGACGTTTACGAGCTGCTTCACGCTGACATCAGAAATAATTTTTAAGGTCAATCTATAAAACTTCATGGTAGCTTTAAAGTTGTACTCGTACTTTACTGTAATTTATGCAGAAATATTCTCCTCACAGCATGTGAAGGTTTAAAGACATTTCTCTGCATAAAACCACATGAACGCTTTGGTGTTTAAAGAACAATTTGCTCAAAAAGGAAAATTGTGTCATTATAATGACTCCAAACCCCGTATGCTGATATTCTTTCGATGAAATGCAAAAGGGACATTTTTTATGAATCTGCATTTCATAAAATTTGAGTGTTCATATTGATCATGTTTGTCAAGCTCCAAAGTAAGACAAGATCACCATAAAACATCATAACAGTAGCTCTGTTGACAAACTATTGTGACTATTAACTTGCCAAAGCGGAAGAATCTTTCATTTCAAACAGAAGCAAACATTAACTGGTTAACTGTCACCACCTTTTTGAGCATAGATGTGAAAACACTTAAATGGTTGTAATTCATGAATGCTTTAAAATTACAGACCTTAGTTTGGTATGGTCTTTTTATTTAAGGTAAAAAAACAAACAAAAACAGAACAAAAGCCAGCCAGTAGGGACAAAAACAGTCCAGGGCAGGCAAACAGCAAGGGATAACCTGAGCTAGAACTGGCAGCACTGACCAACCAACTGACACAGATTTGACAGGAAGCCACCTAAACCAGCCCAGGGCAGAAAACGCAGGGAGAATAAAACAGGTAGAAAACAAGGCAGGTAAAGAGGGAAGACAGGTGGGGCAAATAAACCAAAGACCTGGGCCCGTATGTATAAAACTTCTAAGAAATGATCTTAAGAATAGTCTTAAGCTTTGACTTAAGTGTAAAAAAATACTTAGTAAAGAGTAGGACTTTTCTAAGAGTAGGAGACATTTATAAAGCAGCTAAAAGCAACTTTCAGTAAAGTATAAGACTGATTTTTAAGTGCTGACTGAAGTGGGACTTAAGTGCTGCAAACTAAGGACTACAATGATGTGAACCCAAAATGGCCGCCCTCACCCTCTGAATCAGCCAATAGTGAGCCTGCAAGGGTGAGGTCACAGCAGCATGACACCAATTATTTAATGTAATTATAATAAAATAATTTAATTAAGACACTGAAACTTTAATATTTAAATGTATTTTTTTTTAAATGGCTTTGCATTGTGCAAAATTATCACAAATTAGTATTGAAGGAAAATTGTCAGATTCACCCTTTATTCAAATAGTATTAAAAATGTGTTCAATATTTTGTAAGCGTATTGTGTAGTTGTGCCTGGAGTCAATTGTTTATTTGTGATAACACAATGAAACATTTCAAATTGACATAATTTTTAGCCAAGCTGTCATACAAATAAATTATGAACAGGTGAAAAAACAAGAGAGGAAAATCAAATATTAATAAATGATTATGTTGCAGACAATATATGATTTTTTTTTCTCCTGTGAGCTTTTTAATTGTAATATCTTTATTGTCCACCAAGGTGGAAAATTGTCTTTGGCTCACCAGCCATTAAAATAAATATACAGACCATAATAGAATACAAAGACATAAAACAGACAGATCACAATTCATAAAAAATAAATACATAATAATCACATTTCATACTATAGTCATTTGGATTATCATTTACTTGCCGAGTTGAGAATTTTAACAGCATTTGGAATAAAAGACCTCTTAAACACATTTTTATTTTGTTAGAGGGGTTCTGTAGCGTCTTCCCGATTTCATGGGCTCAAATTGACTGAAGAGAGGATGAGAACTATCTGCAAGAATAGTCCTTGCCTTCTTCGCCCTTTCAGCATAGAGCTGTACTAGTAGCCTCTATTGTCTGCCAACTATTCTGCTTGCAATTGTCACAATTCTGGCAAGTTTGTTCTTAGATCTGCAATTTAAATGATCATACCAGGCTGTGAGATGAAAAGTTATTACACTCTCCACCATGGATTTGTACACAAGTTCTAAAATATGCTGACTAACTCCAAGGCCACTAAGTTGTCTAAGAAGAAATAAACGTTGCAAAATCTCTTTTTAAAAAGGTAGTCTGAATTGTCAGCAAAATTCATGTGTGAATCAAGAATTGAACTAAACTTCTTCACA
Organism: Rhinichthys klamathensis goyatoka; assembly: GCF_029890125.1. NCBI lineage: Eukaryota > Metazoa > Chordata > Actinopteri > Cypriniformes > Leuciscidae > Rhinichthys > Rhinichthys klamathensis. The sequence continues at coordinate 1,377,590 of NW_026606589.1, forward strand.
ATTTCAACTTGTTGACCCACAAGTGAAATTGGCTGGATTGACATATCTGCTTTTGGGCAGATAACCAATTATTTTGTCTTTGCCACGTTAATTTCTAGTTGGCTAAAATGACACCACTTCTCCAGGGCCTTAATGTGAGCCAGATAGGCAGCGTCATATAACAAATTAGTTTTGTCCAATAGGCCCACTAAGGCCATATCATCAGCGTATTTGAACAATCTAAAATGTTCTTCTTTAATCGTAAACTTATTAGTAAAAAGAGAGAAGAACACAGGGGAAAGGACACAGCCTTGTGGGCAACCTGTACTTAAAGTTAGCATATCAGACACAGTCCCTCGAACACAGACCCTCTGTGTACGACAAGAAAGGCAATTTCTAATCCAGCGGACTAAACCTGTATTCACATCTTGTTAAGAGAATATGAATCTTCATTGAATTAAAAGCCGAGCTAAAATCCACGAATAAAACCCTGACATATGCTTTGGGATGCATGAGATGTTTTGTAACTGTATTAAGCAGTGTCAGTACAGCATCATGTACCTCTGTTACTCTTATATGCAAACTGAAGTGAATCTAACCTAGAGGCTGTAACACTCTTGTTCTGGTCACATACTAAATGAAGGGAATCCAATCATCCAAGAGTAGAGTTAAGTGTATTTATGTTTTTTGTGAGATAACCCAAACTATATAGATATCACAACAGCAATATTATCAGCAAATCAACACATCCAAGGAAAAAGAAAATCACAACTTCATTATGTTAGAACATTTCAGTTCATCACATGTTTGAGTCCAGGCAGAAATATAGTCAATTTCTCACCACACCACAAGTAGTTCAGGTTAGAAGCGAGCGTTTCCAATATCTCCAAAAGTTCATTAGAAGTCCCGGAGTAGAAGTCCAACAAAAAGTGTTTCAAATCATAACCAAGCACCAGTCCGGGTAATCAACAAAGGTGTAGAATCAGAGCACAACATAGTCCAGATGAAGTGTCCATATTAAATGAAGTCAAAAGAGAACCCTCTAAACAAATAGGCAAATACAAATCAAAATATGCAATTGACACATAATAAACATCAAATTACAAAATATATACAACTTACATTGAGCTGTTGAACCAAAAAAGATTCCTCATAATAGGGTTTCTTGCATACGGCTCAGTTGAGCAAACACTCAAAGCCATGCCGATACCTCTCTAAACACTCTTACTTGTCTCTCTTAAAAGGATAGCCCTTCCCAAAGAAACCTTCATAGCTCCCCCTTGAGGTGGGGAGTAAAATTACAGCACAAGAAATGGAACATTCTTTCAGAACTGTTACACACCCCGCCCTTTAGAGAAAGGTTAGACATAACCGTAAAACTTTTTCAAATTCTCTACATGATAAGTTTCAGTTTGCATGGGGTCTATTGACACTTCAACTTTATAATTGACTTTGTTCAATTGTCTGATTACCTTTGCGGGTCCTTGCCACTTAGGGGCCAACTTTGCCATGAACGCATCCCCTGCCCGAGACACTGGATGAGTACGAACCCAGACAAGATCACCCTCTTCAAAAGTCTCTTGTCGTCTCTTCTGGTTGTAGTACTTGCCTTGTCTTTCCTGGGCTCTTGCAACATTTTCTTTCACCCTGTTCAATAGGGCTTGTTGGCGCTCAATGACATTATATGCAGAATGGTCAGGATCTGGGTGGCGATATTGGAACTGATCCATGGGTCCTTTCAATTTGCGTCCTATGGCAATTTCAGATGGAGTGTATGAAGTACTCTCTTGCCATGCAGAATTGATTGCAAAACGAAACTCATGAACCCACTTATCCCAATGGCGATGGTTATCTTTGACATAAGAGGCGATCATGGTTTTGAGACTACGATTCACTCTCTCTGTCAAGTTGGTTTGCGGGTGATATGCTGTGGTAAGTTTTTGAACCACTCCCCACTGCTTGCATGTTGTGTTAAGTAGTTGGGACGTGAATTGGGGTCCCCGATCTGATACAAGGTAAGTCGGAGTTCCCCAGCGAGTAAAAATCTCCTTGACAAGAATGTCTGCTATCACATGAGTCTTCGCTGAGCGTAACGGGAACACCTCCACCCACTTACTGCAATAATCCACGACAACCAGCAAGTACTCATTCAATTTTGAGCTTTTAGGGAAAGGGCCCATGAGATCCAATCCCAACATATATCCAGGTTCCTTAATGGGTGTAGACTGTAGCTGTCCAGGAAGCTTGTGAATGCGTGGTTTATACTTTTGGCAAACCTGACACTGCTTGCAATGGTTCCAAACATCCCGTCGAATTTCTGGCCAGTATACCACATTGAGTAACCGACGTAACGTCTTCATACGCCCCAAATGTCCGCTCAGTGGGTTATCATGGGCGAATTCAAGGAATTTCTGACGAAGATCTGTGGGAATAACCACTTGCAGACTGCTACCTTTCAGTGAGTCAGGAATGCATCGGAACAAAAACTTATTCTGTACAACTTAGTGAATATGATCTGGGTCTTGTGGGGGATATTTGGCTTTGTCCCATAGATCCCGCAGTGCTTGGTCGTCCTTCTGTGATTTTCCTAATTCTTCCCAGTCCACAGGCAAATCCTTACCCACATCCTGTGCATGACATATTGCAATAGGACTCGGGTGATCCTCTTCAGGTAAGGCACGAGATAATGAGTCGGGAACAACATTGCATTGGCCTTTCCTGTATTGCACAGTGAAGTCAAGTCCCTGAAGTCGGATGGCCCATCTCATGAGTTTCGAAGTAGGTCGAGGATGGTTAAATACCCATACAAGGGCTGCATGATCTGTGATAATTTGGAATCGTCTTCCTTCCAGATACTTCTGCCACTTTTCCACCGCCCACACCACAGCAAGACATTCCTTCTCCGATACGGAGTACGATTTCTCCGCTCCCTGAAGTAGCCGTGATGCATATGCAATGACACGTTCACCTTGGTCTGATTCTTGGGTCAAAACAGCCCCCAAGCCGATATTGCTCGCATCAGTCTGTACTTTAAATGGCCTGCCAGGGTCTGGCGGTACAAGAACTGGGGCCTTTTGCAAAGCATCCTTCAGTTTCTCAAAAGCATTTTGGCACTCATCAGTCCAATTCCATGGCACATTCTTCCGCTTGAGAGCATGTAAAGGAGCAGCAAGCTCTGAAAAACGAGAAATGAACCGATGATACCATCCAGCAAGGCCGAGAAAGCGTTGAACCTCCTTTAAGTTCCTTGGCGTGGGAAAGTTCTTCACGGCTTCTACCTTTGTCCCCTCTGTTTTGATCCCTTCTTCAGAAACCACATGTCCTAAAAAAGACAGTGATTTCTTACAGAGGTTACACTTCTTGAGGTTTAATGTCAAACCACCTGCTTCCATTTCACAGAAGACAGTCTTAAGATCTTTGATATGTTGTTGGATGTCTTTGGAATACACCACAATGTCATCAATATACACGAAGCAGCATTTACCAAGCAAATCCTTCAATATTCTGTTCATCAGTCTTTGGAAGGTAGCTCCCGCATTATTCAGTCCAAAGGGAAGACGGATGAATTCATATTGATTATTTTTGGTAATGAATGCAGTCTTCTGGACGCTGCAGTCATCCATCATGACTTGCCAATATCCACTCCTAAGATCTAAGGTGCTGAACACTGAGGCTCCGTACATCGACTCCAAGATGTCCTGTATTTGAGGCATTGGGAATCCGTCTAATGGGGTTTTGGTGTTCAACGATCGATAATCTACACAAAACCGAACACTTCCATCCTTTTTTGGTACTAGGACTATAGGAGCTGCCCATGGTGAAGTAGACGGCCGTATTATGCCCTTGTTCAACATCGATTCAATTTCCTCATCAATGAACTTTTGTTTGTTAATTGGCACAGGGTATGGTCTTTTCCTTACAGGGGTGGAATCATTAGTCATAATCTGATGTTTGATGATGGAGGTTTGTCCTAGATCATCTGTACAGACAGTGGGCCAGTTCAGTAAGAGACCTTCCAGTTGCCTCTTCTCAGTACGTGAAATATCAGCTTGACCCACCAAACCCTTGATGATGGTTATGGTATTTTCTGACACTTGTATAGTCGATAGTGCACAGTGAATGCTAATGCTGGCAGGTTGGAGATAGCAAGAAAATGATTGTAGTGACTCCTGTCCAGGAAATGAATAAGAAGAACTGTTGAAGTCAAGTTTTAAGCCAACTGACACCAGGAAATCAAGGCCAAGAATGAGTGGAAATGATAGGTCTTGATTCCTCATTATGAACAGCCGCACTGGGTATGTATTATCTTGCAATTTACATTCCCAAATGACTTCCCCTATTGCTCGTTGTACTTGGCCATTGGCAAGAGCAAATGACAGTCCTCTGCTGGATTTCCAGGTCTCAGCATCTTCTTTCCATCTCCTCCACAAGGATTCTTGAATTAGGGAATATGAGCTACCAGTGTCTATGACAGCATCACATGGATGTTTCTGTAATACTACTGGAAAGGTTAACAGCTTGATGTTACTTTCTGAAAGTATGGCAATGTTATGACTTCCGCCTTTGCCTTTACCTGATCTGTCAGTACCTCCCTTTCTGGTGGCTTGCTCAGCATTGCGTTGTTTCCAGTAGGCTCTTTCCTCTGCCATGTCTCGTTCCACTAAAGCTCCGACACGTACCAGCTCGTCAAAGGTATTAGCTGTGCTTCTCAGAATACTGGCCACTCGAGGATTACAGTTCCTTAATGTGGCTTGAAGTATCTCTTTTTCGGACATTGATGGCCTCAGTCTGAGACACATAGCTCTATATTGAAAAGCAAATGTCCGGATGCTTTCACCCAGCCCCTGCTTTCTCTCCCTGATTTTCCTCTCAGCCTCTACCTCATGGTCATCGGGTAGAAAGGAACGAAGGAATAGCGCCTTGAACTGATTCCACGTGTTGACGTGGATTTTCTCCGCCATCCACCAGTCTTTAGCAGTGTGCATCAATACTGATGGAAGTATTGACAATATCTCGCCATCACTCATCGGTCGCACCGCTAAGTACTCGGTACACCTTTCTAGGTAAGTTATTGGATCTTCGCCTTCTGTGCGTCCAAATACAGGAAATTCTAGCCTGACTGCTGCCTTATAAGGAATTATGTGAGATGTAGATGTTGCCTGGCCAACTGGGAATGACGTGGCGAAGGCTTGTGAAGCTATAGGAGTAGACACAGCATTCGGGACAGAACTCATCATAGACTTGAGCTGATTATCTCTTCTCTTTAAACAATCCATCATGGCCTTGCCCATATCTTGCATTTGTTCCTCCAAAACTTGCTTCAAACGGTTACACCTTCTTTCACTTATATCTGTCAGCTTTTCCTCAAGCTTTCGCTGATTCTCATCGACCGCCTGTGCTTGAGTTGTCATCCGTTGGGTTATACCACGAGCTTGTTCCTCTAGAGTTTTAAGACAATGGTCATGTCGCTGAAGATGATTTTGAATGTCTTGCTCCAGTCTTCTAATACACCCCACGTTGTCTTTCTCCATGTTGTCTATCCTCATGCTTAACTGATTTAACCTGGTTGCAAGGGTAAGACTGATGAGACTTTCATCTTCCTCCTCCTCTACTGGTGGAGGTGGTGGAAAATTAGCCAAACCAACCTCTACTTCCTCTTCCTGTACGATGGCCTCCTCTTCAGACTCCAAGTACAAACTACTAAAGGACCGAATCATTTCTTGAATTGGTTCACGGCGAGTTGTAAAAGGTTCAGCAGTGAAGTCTGGGTCTGTACCCACATCAGCCTCATCATGAGATACGTCCATAATTTTAACCTTGCTCTTACTCTTTACCAGGATGTCCCTGTTCGGGCGCCATTATATGTAACACTCTTGTTTTGGTCACATTCTAAATGAAGGGAATCCAATCATCCAAGAGTAGAGTTAAGTGTATTTATGTTTTTTGTGAGATAACCCAAACTATATAGATATCACAACAGCAATATTATCAGCAAATCAACACATCCAAAGAAAAAGAAAATCATAACTTCATTATGTTAGAACATTTCAGTTCATCACATGTTTGAGTCCAGGCAGAAATATAGTCAATTTCTCACCACACCACAAGTAGTTCAGGTTAGAAGCGAGCGTTTCCAATATCTCCAAAAGTTCATTAGAAGTCCCGGAGTAGAAGTCCAACAAAAAGTGTTTCAAATCATAACCAAGCACCAGTCCGGGTAATCAACAAAGGTGTAGAATCAGAGCACAACATAGTCCAGATGAAGTGTCCATATTAAATGAAGTCAAAAGAGAACCCTCTAAACAAATAGGCAAATACAAATCAAAATATGCAATTGACACATAATAAACATCGAATTACAAAATATATACAACTTACATTGAGCTGTTGAACCAAAAAAGATTCCTCATAATAGGGTTTCTTGCATACGGCTCAGTTGAGCAAACACTCAAAGCCATGCCGATACCTCTCTAAACACTCTTACCCTTCCCAAAGAAACCTTCATAGCTCCCCCTTGAGGTGGGCAGTAAAATTACAGCACAAGAAATGGAACATTCTTTCAGAACTGTTACAAGGTGACAGTCGAAGTTAGATGATTAGCTAAAACTCGTTTCATAGTTTTACACAATATAGAAGTTATTGCAATGGGCCAGAAGTCATTTGGCATGCTCGCCCTTGGCTTTTTTGCCACAGGCCTAATTATTGAGTTCTTCCATAATTTTGGCACTTTACCTGTGTCCAAAAGTAATTGGAACAACCTTGCAAAGACTCCTTTTAGTTGAGGAGCACACTCTTTAAGAAGGCATGCTTTTAAACCATCTGGGCCAGTGGTCTTATTAGGCCTTAGTTTACAAAGGCTTGCCATGACACCAGCCTCATTGATAACTATTGATGATTCTGCAGCGAGATTATTACATATCTCATCACATTCAGTCTTGCCTTCCACAGTGTCAAATCTACCATAAAAGTTATTTAAATCATTAATAAAACTTTTACTTACACAGTTATCATCCTTTTTATTTGGCCTACCCATTAATCTATTTAATCCCTCCCAAGCCTGTTAAGATATAAGTATCACCAGTTAAGAATTTTCCCTCTATCTTTTTGTTTTGTTTTTCTAAAACCTGTAGCTGTAGTTTGCCCTTATTTGTCACTTAATATTTAAAAATAATATTGATCTGCCTGCATTGATACCATTATATGAGAACTGAACTGAACTGGACGATGACATCACTGTTTTCACCAGAGTGGCTGTATAGATAAATTAACTAAATAGATAACTAATGATTTTTTACAATGGAAATAAAAGCTTTAGCTTAATTTCTGCCAGGAAGACTAAATTGTCACATCACTTATTACCTTCTCATCTATCCAATCCTGGGGGTCCTTCATCTGTCCATACCTCATACCTCCCGGGGGTCGCTGCACCCCTGCCTTCGTCTTTAAATGCGAGCTACGGACGGGACCTACGCAACAGAACTTTATAACACAATACTTGCTTGCTGGGCTGTTAATAAATGTATTTGTCACGTCATTTTGCCATATTTTCCTCATAATTTGATGGTTTAAGCAAACTTGTAGGGTCATTTTTTTTTTTTTAACTCTGTATATTTGGTGTGGTCAGTGTCACAATAGTGCTATTCAAGAGCTTATAACTGTGGACTGAAGGGCCCGAGTCATCACAGGTGCACTGCTGCATTTCTCCAGTCGCCAAAAATATAATTATTACTTTAATTTCATTGCTATTAAACTTTTTAAAGGTAAGTTACAAAAAGAATACCTTGATGATTAAACTTTTTTTTTATTGTTTGATCAACTCATTTAACTGCAATCTATCATATTTTCGTTGAAAAGTGCATGGCCTAACCTCTCTGCTGCCATCTTGTTACTCCTAACTAGGTTAGGAGACCTCTCCTAACCTAGTTAGGAGCTGAGACCAAGTCTTAGCACTTAGGAACTGCCTTCGTCTTTAAATGCGAGCTACGGACGGGACCTACGCAACAGAACTTTATAACACAATACTTGCTTGCTGGGCTGTTAATAAATGTATTTGTCACGTCATTTTGCCATATTTTCCTCATAATTTGATGGTTTAAGCAAACTTGTAGGGTCATTTTTTTTTAAAAAACTCTGTATATTTGGTGTGGTCAGTGTCACAATAGTGCTATTCAAGAGCTTATAACTGTGGACTGAAGGGCCCGAGTCATCACAGGTGCACATCACAGTAAGTTACAAAAAGAATACCTTGATGATTAAACTTTTTTTTTATTGTTTGATCAACTCATTTAACTACAATATATCATATTTTCGTTGAAAAGTGCATGGCCTAACCTCTCTGTTGCCATCTTGTTACTCCTAACTAGGTTAGGAGACCTCTCCAGCTCTCTTAAATAATTTAGGAGCTGAGACCAAGTCTTAGCACTTAGGAACTGCCTTCGTCTTTAAATGCGAGCTACGGACGGGACCTACGCAACAGAACTTTATAACACAATACTTGCTTGCTGGGCTGTTAATAAATGTATTTGTCACGTCATTTTGCCATATTTTCCTCATAATTTGATGGTTTAAGCAAACTTGTAGGGTCATTTTTTTTTTAAAAACTCTGTATATTTGGTGTGGTCAGTGTCACAATAGTGCTATTCAAGAGCTTATAACTGTGGACTGAAGGGCCCGAGTCATCACAGGTGCACTGCTGCATTTCTCCAGTCGCCAAAAATATAATTATTACTTTAATTTCATTGCTATTAAACTTTTTAAAGGTAAGTTACAAAAAGAATACCTTGATGATTAAACTTTTTTTTTATTGTTTGTATATCATATTTTCGTTGAAAAGTGCATGGCCTAACCTCTCTGCTGCCATCTTGTTACTCCTAACTAGGTTAGGAGACCTCTCCAGCTCTCTTAAATAATTTAGGAGCTGAGACCAAGTCTTAGCACTTAGGAACTTTTATGAATCACACTTATTCTTAAGTTTAGGAATAAGAGTAAAATTATGTAATTCTTAGAATTTTGACACACTTGAGACTAAAATTTTACTCTGAGTGGCTTTATACATACGGGCCCAGGCAACAAGGGGGGGGTGCCGCGGGGCCAAGACAAAAGACTAACAGAAGAGCACATGGCACACAGAAACAAACAAAAACAAAAAAACAAACATGACAGAAGCCATGTGCTTACACAAACAACACACAGGGCAGAATAGCACATGGTATACAAACACCCTCATCTGCTATGTGCCCAAACAGAAAACAAGATACAAGACAGACAGAAGTCCACAGAGCATGGATGTCAGGACCCTGGCACTGAAACTGAACCAAGACTAGACCAAAGAGTCAGGATCCAGATACCATGCCCCGAACATTCACAACACAGACATAAGAGTGCAGGGCCTAGAGCCAGCCAAAAGCCGTACGCTCACACAAGGACAAAACAAACACATGAGTGTCAGGATCCTGTCACCAAACTAAGAACAAGAAATCAAGGAAACATTTTTGTTTCCTTGACACATTTTTGCTTGCTTAGTTGGGTACACTTAATATTCTGCAGTATTATTGACTTGAATGCACTGACATTGAATAAGAACTGAACTGAGCTTGATTATATCATCACCATTTTCTCCAGAGCTGATTTATAGATGAATTGAACTCATTCCATTATTGATAAATCTTCAGAATCCGTATAATTTATTTTTGAGGAACAGACCAACATCTCCATCCTCAATAGTGATCGTAACAGCGAAATCAAAGGCTCATTGGTAAAACATGCCTTCACCTCTGCAAAGCTGCAAAAAAGTACATATAGCCTACATAGGGTTAACCCTTAAATGCATGAATGTTTTGCCAATCATTATTACATATCCAGGTCTTTAGCAGATCTATATCTAAAATGTATGAATCTCTAACAGCCACAATAATATAAAATCCTCTGATATTTTAATATCAATTACAAATGAATAAAATAAAGCATATTTTGTTACCTTTTGGAACTTGGAAAGGTTCAATTTGAGCAAATGCTTTTATTATCATTACTGCCATCATCAGAGGTAATTTCCCCATTCAGCATCTCGCTCATATTCACGATCTCAACCATTCTCAAAACTATCATTTTCAACATCTCTTAAATCAATATTTTGATCGCTGACAGTTTCTTCACCAGATTCAACCATCAAGTGCCAGTGACACAAATATTTTTTTAATTGAATTGAATTTCACGAATTGATTGTGTACAGTACTCAGGGCCGTCGCTAGTGGTCCAAAAGGTGATGATGATTCTAGGGGCCCTCGGCCTTAGGGGACGGGAATTTGGATACCTGGATACCCCAGGATACCCCAGCTACGCCCCTCACAGTACTTGCTCTGCAGTAAATCACTGAGCCATTTCTAGTTCTACAGATGATGCTTGTGTATTCTTTTCTTTTATGCCTACGGTAATTATGAGTGAAACATCCCGTCATCATTGTGTATCAGACATCGCCACCAGAGGAATAAAGGTGAATTGCACTTATTGAGTCATCAGATATTCAAATATTATTGCACAGAAAAAAATACACTTACACTATTGCATACCTCGAGTCGCTAATGACCCACACTTTTTACAATAAATAAATAGATAAAATTAAAAACATACATACTTTAATATTTGTTTTTCATGTTATATTGTTTATAATGATTATATTAATTAAGGAATACTATGAAGGTTGACGTCTAACTCTAAAAAATGAATGAGTGGGAGGGTAGTCAATGCGTACCGGGTTGATATAAGGCCCGAGGTATACGTTTAAGGGTTAATCGGGACATTTTTCCAGTCATCGATCTCAATAGCAAACATAAAACACCAACTACTTTTATTCTATTACACACAAATTTATGAAATGGCATGAGCGCTTCAGCAAATGTGTTTTTATCTAGGGTTGCTTGTATTAACCCTATCAGTTAGGTTTAGGGCAGAATTGTCTTTAAACATTTAGCTTTCACTAATAGTTAGGATTTTGATTCACCCAAGTGACTCAAATCAAAAGAACAAGAAACATTTAGCTTTCACTAATAGTTAGGATTTTGATTCACCCAAGTGACTCAAATCAAAAGAACAAGAAAGAAAGAAAGAAATACTTCTTTAGATCTGATCTGGGATTATTTCATGGTAACACCAGTAGATGGCACCAGTGAGTTTAAAAACCAGAAATTAGGTACATTATATAAAACAGTCTTTTTTATTTGGCTAAATCTTTAGTGTCTACTGTAGTAACACTTTATTTATATGGTCCACTTTAGACATTATACTAACAAGTAACTTTGTAACTACATGTCAACTACCAGTTGTTAGAGTATTAGTACCCAGACAGCAACATAGTGTCTGCCTAAATCCAGCCAACATCTGGTAGACTTGGATTCCACACGGTCCAGATGTGGGCCAGATCTGGGTTGACAATATGTTGCTGTCTGGGTAGACTCTCTTCTTAAGATCTGCCAACACTTTTTTTTGGGGGGGGTGGTCCGGAAACAGACATTCTTCAGACTATAAGTAACTTTGCAACTATACATCAACTTATTCTACTTACTCGAACCCTAAAACCTAACCTTACAGGTGTGTGTGTGTGTGTATAGAAATGCGTTCGTGAAGTCGAACTGCCTTGGACATAGATCTAAACAAAATAGTAGGCCTAGCTTTTTACTTTTATCGGGGCTTTCAATAAAAGGAAATTCTACAGGTGCTAATCTACCAACATGGAATTACCATTTGTTTTAGGACGTTACAAAATATATACTGCACCGGAATAGACTTTACAGGCGAAAACACTTTTCAGACTGGATGGAGGTAGCAGCTTTATATCTGAGGAAATCACGGGATCAGGCTAAATGATTGGATATAGAATAATGCACTTAAAAGGTATCCAGAAAGTATTTGCGGTGAAGAGGGAGACAGTACAGTTACTGTTGAGTGTTCTCAGTCCAGATGGCGTTGCCTATAGACGGCGTTGCCTATAGACGAGCACGAAAACACGTACACTGTAAAATGTTTCTGTTAATTTACACCCAAATTTCAACATGATTAACCTGTTATTTTTAATAACTGCGCCTTACTGTTAATTTTAGGGAATACATGTTAAATAACACCTCATTTTTGTTATTTAACACCTCGTTGTTAAATAACACCTCATTTTTGTTATTTAACCGCAAAATCGAAAATTCAAGCAAAGATGTCGGATAGAGTTGATCTGGTATGTTTGGAGATAAATGCCGATATGTAATTTTATGCTTATTATAAAAAAAGTTATATCAGTGGAGAAGTTAGCAATTTCATTCGCTTATTTTAATGTCCATTTATGTATACGATCTAAATCTATAAACAATAGGCTAACATTACGCCTATAACTCTAAGTAGCATTCCCGTGGTCAAGTTTGTGTGGTATTCTTGGCATGTGCATGTCTGGTTAAAGCAGATTCATCCTGAAAATCAAACGGCTAACATAAATCTATTTACTGATAGCTGTTTATTATGCTAGATAACGTTAACTTAGTTGGTCTAGTTGGTCCAAGTATTTAATGAATTCATGTCAGCTGCTCGTCTTTGATGGATTATAGCTGTTTGGGCTACCAGACATGCTGGTGTGACTATTTTATGTGCAGGTTTTAGCCTATCAATGAGGTATATCCAGCAAAAACAGCTATAGCCGCGTTTCCACCGCAGGAACTTTACCCAGGAACTAGGAACTTTGGCCTGGTACTCGGTGTGTTTACACCGCAGGAACCAGGGTCTAAATGAAGTTCCGGGTAGATATTTCCCCCTCCGAAAGTCCCTGCTCGCGAGGTAGTACTTTTTCAAAGTTCAGGAACTTTCGCGGGTGGGGCTTGTGCGCTGAACATGCTGATTGGTTGTGTTCACGCCGCATTATGATTGGATAACTCCGCGCAGCATTTTATTTTAACCGGAATTTTTAGAATCTATTGCAGTTCGTGGCTTCATGCAGTAATGAAGTTCCATGCAGTAAGAGTTGTCTGTCTGCAAATATGGAATTTAATAAAAATAAAAAAGGCAGCTGGACCGACGACGAGATTCAGGCTTTATTAAGCGTATTTGCGGAAGAGAAATTTTCTGCGCGTTCGTCCCAGCCTTCTCACGGTCAATGTCCGCAATAGCTGATAACATACGCTGTCTAATTTTAGATCTAACGTTAGCATTACGAGCTTTCTGAACACGCTTTAGTATCAGTGCTCGTCTCTTTTCTGCCGTTTTGTTAATTACCTGGTTAGTAAACCAATACATCTCAAACAACTGCAGCACAGTGTGAATCTCTTCCATATTTATTATAAATGTGGCGCTCAAAACTGATTACTGTCTTTTACAGTCTACTGTCCGTCACAAGCAAGCAATGAGCAGTCGCGCGCAGTTTACCCGGTACTTTAGACCGCGATGTAAACGCAGAAAGCTACCGGTCTGGGGCAAAAAAAGTTCCTGGGAAAAAAGTTCCTGGGACAAATTGTTCCGGGCAATTGCGGTGGAAACGCGGCTTATTACTGATAGGGCTAGTGCAGTATCTAGCTATGTGAACAGCTATTCTCTTTTAATTGCCTTGGTATAGTGCACCCTATTTTGTGTTTTTTTTGCTGTTTTGATTATCATTGAGTTGTAGATCAATGTTTACATTTGTTTTCTTGTTTTTTTTTTTAATTACAGATGCAGGATACCATCCCTGATCACACTGCTGTTCAAGATGATATCCCAGGATTTATATCTCTATCTCTCTATCTATATCCCCTCTCTCTTTATCTATCTCTTCCTGTCTCTCCATCTCTCATTCTATCTATCTATCTATCTATCTATCTATCTATCTATCTATCTATCTATCTATCTATCTATCTATCTATCTATCTATCTCAGTCAGTGGTAGTCTTATGTCATTAATATTGTGTTTAATTTGTTCTATGTCCTAGGGATATGCCACTGCAGCTGACCTTGAGAGTTCACTCTCTACCTGCAACTCCTCGTCTGATACTTCTTGGTAAGTTGGTTTTAGATAGGACAGTTGGCTTTAGTGTCGTATGTAGTGAATTCAATGGTATCAAACTAAACTATTCAAAACTAAAACAGAAATTTGACAGTTACAGTTTTTTTCAAATGGTTACACACTAAAAAACAAATTTCCACACAACTTGCAAAATTCTACTCCAATGAGCAAAACACCTCCACAGATGTCCACAACATTACACACAATGTCTGCTTCACCCTTTTTGCAAAACATTACACACAGTGATTTGTAAAACTATAAACACATTTTCACACCTTAGACACAGATAAGGATTGTGAGGTTACTTCCTTGTCATTACAAAGCACTGGATTGCCAATGACCACACTAATGAACGAATTGGATAATTACAACCACCAGGCGTGGAAGCACACATGTGCTAATTTGAAAACGCAGCACTCAGTTGTGCTATAAAAGGCAGCAGGTGAGTTCACCTGTCTTCAACAAAAATGGAAGGAGTTAGAAGAAGAAGAAGAGTGAGAATAAGAGGGGGAGGTCAAAGAGGAGATGAAGGCGGTAGAGGAAGAGGAGAAGAAGTAGGTAGAGGAAGAGGAGAAGTAGGTAGAGGAAGAGGAGAAGTAGGTAGAGGAAGAGGAGAAGTAGGTAGAGGAAGAGGAGAAGTAGGTAGAGGAAGAGAAGGAGATCGAGGAAGAGGCCTTGGTAGAAGAAGAGGAGGTAGAGGAGGAGGCCCAGGTAGAGGAAGAGGAGGCCCAGGTAGAGGAAGAGGAGAAGGAGGTAGAGGAAGAGGTAGAGAAGGACTTGAAGGGTTGATAGAACCTGAACAAAGAAGACGAGGACCAAATTTGACTCGAGAAATCCGTGCAACACTTATTGACCATGTTATCAACCATGGACTGACACTGATGGAAGCTGGACAAAGAGTTCAACCAAATCTCAGCAGAAATACTGTTGCGTCAGTAATTCGGACATTTCGTAGAGAAAACAGGTAAGCTAACCACACAGTACATTGAAACTGTAGCTTGCTGTACTTGTCATCAATAATGTTTACTGTGACATTTGACAGTAGGCTGCATATATATATATATATACATATACATTTTTTTTTTTTTTTACATAGGATTGAGGGTAGAGGACACCAAGGTGGAAGGGGCCCTATGTTCACTCGTGCACAAGAGGCTGCCATTGTGAACATGGTTTTGGCCAATAATTGTATCAGGCTGCGAGAAATCCAAGCCAATATCATCAATGATGACAATATTTTCAATAACATCCAACGAGTCTCTCTGTCAACATTAGGTCGAATCCTAAAGAAAAATCAAATACACATGAAGCAACTATATCGGGTACCATTTGATAGAAATTCAGAGAGAGTGAAACATCTGCGCAATGAGTATGTGGAGGTATGTATTGTTCATCTTACTATGGTGTGGTATTGTGCACTGCTCATAATGTTCTGTCACAAAAAAAAATACTGTGCAATAGATATTGAATAGCATCTTATTGTCTTTACGTAATGTGTTTCAGAGAGTCTTGCAAATGGATGCAGCAGAAATTCAACATGAATTTATATATGTGGATGAGGCTGGATTTAACCTTGCGAAAACAAGAAGAAGAGGGAGAAATGTCATTGGACACAGGGCAATCACCAATGTGCCAGGGCAGCGAGGGGGAAACATCACCATTTGCGCTGCTATCACACAAAATGGGGTCCTCCACCACCATGCAAATCTGGGACCATAAAATGCAAATCTAATTCTTGCATTTCTTGACCGATTGCATGAGATTGTCACAGCATTACACCAAGTGGACCAGATGCGGTACATTGTCGTTTGGGACAATGTCTCATTCCATCGGGCTGCTCTGGTCCAGAATTGGTTCCATGATCACCCTGATTTTGAAGTCTTATACCTTCCCCCATACTCCCCCTTCCTGAATCCTATAGAAGAGTTTTTTTCAGCGTGGCGGTGGAAGGTATACGACCTGCGGCCCTATGACCGTTTGCCCCTCATTCAGGCAATGGAGCAGGCCTGTGATCTTATTGAAGCAGCTTCTGTGCAGGGGTGGATTCGTCACACAAGGCGATTCTTCCAACGGTGCCTGTCCCCTCGAGACCCTGGTCCCATATCGCTCTAGATTTTATCACCGCCCTCCCGCCCTCCCAGGGTAACACAGTCGTTTTGACAGTGGTGGACCGGTTCTCGAATACGGCTCACTTTGTTCCCTTACCCAAATTACCCTCAGCTAAGGAGACAGCGTTGACAGTCATTGACCACGTCTTTCGCTTACATGGCCTCCCGATGGACGTGGTCTCTGACAGAGGACCCCAGTTTGTGTCCAAATTTTGGCAAGAATTTTGTAAATTACTGGGGGCGACGGTTAGTCTGTCCTCAGGGTTCCATCCCCAGAGCAATGGCCAGACCGAGAGAGCCAACCAAGATCTGGAAAGGGTGTTGCGATGTTTGGTTTCCAAGAATCCTTCCTCATGGAGTCAACAGCTTTCCATGGTGGAGTACGCCCACAATACGTTACCAGTGCCGGCCACGGGCCTATCTCCGTTTGAGTGTAGTTTAGGTTACCAGCCACCTATTTTTCCTAGTCTGGAATCCGAGGTCGCGGTCCCCTCCGCCCACGCCTTAATCCAGAGGTGTCACCGCACTTGGACTAGAGCCCGTGAGACTCTACTCCGAGTGGGGGCGCGCACCAAGGCTAAGGCCGATCGCCACCGGTCAAAGCCTCCTGTATACGTCGTTGGTCAAAAAGTGTGGCTTTCTACTAAGAACATTCCTCTCCGATCCGTTTCTAATAAACTTGCTCCCAAATTCATTGGCCCGTTCACTGTCACCAAGATCATTAGTCCGGTGACAGTCCGCCTTAGTTTACCTCCGGCGTACAGGAGGGTTCACTCCGTTTTTCATGTTTCAAAAATTAAGCCCGTGTTTCATGCTCGCATTAATCCGCCAGTCCCGGTTCCCCCCCCCGCCGCGTCTCGTAGATGGGGAGACCACCTATTCGGTAAATCGTATTCTGGATTCTAGACGGAGGGGACGTGGATTTCAGTACTTGGTGGACTGGGAAGGTTACGGTCCGGAGGAGAGAAGTTGGGTACCTGCTAGAGACATTCTGGATCACTCTCTGATCGATGATTTCAATCGACAGGTAAGGGAGTCTGGGAACGCCAGGAGGCGTTCCTAGGAGAGGGGGTACTGTCACGGTATACAAGTTCATTGCTTCCTTCTCGTCTCGTGTTTATGTTGTTGTATGAGAGCACGTGTGTAGTGGGCGTGAATGTGTGTCATTCCTTGATCCGCTCCAGCTGATCATCATTTCATCACCAGCTGCAGCCGATCTCATCACGCTACATATTCTCACAGTTTTCTCATTCCCGTTGTCAGATCGTTGGTTGATGTTTCCCCGTGTGGTGTTCCAGTCCAGTTCCCTTGCTGTTTCAGTGTTTGTGTTCCTGTGGGTTCGTTGTCTCGGTGTTGGATTGTCGTACGTGTCTTCACTTCACTTCACGGGTTCGTCTTCGACCATCGAAGTCCCTGCGTCATCTGTCCACGCCCGTGTCCCTGCCTTGTGTTTCTCTGAACTTAAATAAAGAACTGAGTTTACCTGCAATTGCTTCTGTCCTATATCGACGACCATGACACACCAAGGCTATTAACCGAAGGAGGCGCTAGATCGGGGAATAAGCAAAGGGGCTCCACCTCTTTCGAGGTAATGGGGTCTCGACCGTAACGCCGCAATGGTCATGTTCCCGCAATGAGAACATGAGTCATCCATTAGCGCCATTTCAGTGTGCCTATAGCCCAAGCACGTGATACAGCGATCATGCCCGTCAGCCGGAGTCACACATTGGCTGCATCCTGATCAAACACATGATCTGAATGACATCTTGAAAAAGATGCAGACAGATCGTGTTAGCTCTTTTAGAAGTGCTCTGAGGTGCTGAAACGCACAGGGAGATAGCCGCGGCTACACACCAGGAATGCAACCCAGTGTGAACACTCACTCTCAATCGTCACGCCCATCGAACCGACAAAGCTGTGAAAGCAGCTGTTTATGCTCTGAAGAGAAGACGCAGAGAGATCGCGACCCTCGCTGTCAGCGCCGTCACACCAACACCACGAACCAGAGATTCTTCTTGGCAGAGACTTGAAGATACTCAGTAGATCTTTGCAGGAGACATGAACAGCATACACCATCTGGCTCCAAAGTGAAAGACAAGGATGCGAACACACCTGCTGCTTATTATATGCTCGCGCTGCGATGCACAGCAGCTGGTGCAATTATCGCATGCCAATGTGCATTGGCTCGTTTTATTTCACTCGAAGTAGATAGGCTGACGTTGTAGTGATCTGACAAAGGGGAACTAATAGGTAATTATGAAAAATTATAAAGAATTACTAATTAATTACTAATCACAACATTAACGTGTCTGAAAAGTTAGCAGTTGTCTTTTTTTACTATCAACGTGGTCATAAAATGTATCACTAATTACTCAAGTGTTACTTAGTCACTATGCAGGAACTACTAGTGATCTGGACTATTATTTTAAAGTGAAAAACATATTTTTCACTTTAAAATAATGGTCCAGATCACTAGTGGTCCTTGAGTGACTAGGTAACACTTGAGAAATTAGTGATGCATTTTATGACTATATTCAGAGTAAAAATGATGACTGATAACGTCTCAGATACACGATAATGTTCTTTAGAATTTGTCAGTTAGTTAATAGTTATTGTTATGGTCTTTAGTATTTTTTTTCCACCAGGTGGCGTTGTTCTATGTTCTGGAGGAGCGTCAGGAACAGGTGTGGTGAATCTCCGGTGATCAGGTGTGATGGATTACTGGGTGATTGCTTTTTGTCAGGAGATGGCGATTACAAAAGGACTGACGGAGTTGGACTGGAACGTTGGTTCTTTCCTCTTCAGTTCCAGAATGAATTATTTTTCTTTATTTTTTTGATTTGTGGTTACTGTCTTGTGTATGTTTTGTTCATTAAATGTTAATTGTTAAATTGAGTTCCATGTGTGGTCTCCCCAGTTTTATGTTGCTTCACCTTGCTTCAGGTGAACGTAACATAATGGGGGCTCGTCTACTAAACTGAGAGAGGCTCAGAGAAGAATTTCGGGTAAGGTTATTCGGCAAAATTGTGATTTGGGAGGTGATTGAATGAGGTTGATTCAAATTAATCTTGGGGATAAAACACCATGGAACATTTGATTGGTTTTATTATTTGGTAAATGATTGCTGGGGCTGAAGAGGAAAGAATTTGTCTGGAAGTCGAATTATCTGAATTTTGACGGGGTTGAGTCCTGTTGTGCATGACTAGAGGTAAGACAGGTAATACTATAATTGCCGGGAGGGATTAATGAGATTGGTTAGACCATCAGAGCCACGTGAACTCCCGTGTTAGGTGTTAGAGCGGTGACGCTGTTTTTTATTTTAATTTTTTATTTTAGTTTGTTGTTTTTGGTACGTCGGACGCGGGTAGACGGATTAGCCGTTGAGCTGCATGTGGGCGTACTGAAGACTAGGGATGAGTTATTTAGATGATTTCTTAGTTAGATACGGGACGGCTCTTGATGTTTCCTGGCATTGTGGTGCTATCTGCCTTGCCCTGGTCTTTGTGCATTTTCATTTTCCGGTTTGGGAGTTTAGGAAAAGGGGAACAACCAGTTTATTTTGACTTCGAAAAAGAGATGAAACGGTAATACGTGAAGTTTAGTTAAAATGGATCAACTACAGGAATTTTTGGCAGCTCCTACGGGGGAGAAATTGAATGATCTTTCAAGAGATCAATTAGCTAAGGTAGTTGAACATTTTAATTTTGAGGTAGTGGTAACAAAAGGTACGAATGTAAAACAGTTTCGGGATATGGTAAAAGAAAAATTAGTGGAGAGGATGATTTTAACTGCAGATGCACCATCAGAAGAAGTAATTTCACCAGACGGTACGTCAGCGCCGCTTATGACGGGAGTACAGAGAGGGTTTACTTTTGAGCAACAGTTACAAATTTTGAACATGCAGAGTAGGGAACGTGATCTGGATAGACAGCTTGAATTGGAAAAACTGAGAATTGAAGAACGAGAGCGTGATAGGGAATTTGAGAAATTTAAGTATGAGAAACAAATTCAGGAGGCTAAGTTGACTCAAGAAACCGAACGGTTAAGATTGGTTGCTGAAGGAAGAATGGGGAGTATTGGCGACTCGGGTGGTCAACTGGGTTTAAATAGAACATTAAATATTGCAAATATGACCAAGTTGCTCCCCAGATTTAATGAGAAAAATCTAGAAGTTTTTTTCTCGTTGTTTGAAAGCGTTGCTGATGATAGAGGTTGGAATGATGCCGAACGAACTCTTTTGTTGCAAAGCGTTCTTGAGGGTAAAGCTCAGGAAGCGTTTATTTCACTCTCAGCAGCAGGGCGAAAAGATTATCAAGTCGTGAAAGACGCAGTTTTAAAAGCTTATGAACTTGTTCCTGAGGCTTATCGTCTGAGGTTTAGGGGATGGAAAAAGGGAGAAAGGCAAACGCATGTGGAGGTGGCGCGAGAGCTTATGAACCACTTTAATCGTTGGTGTGTTTCCTTAGGAATAGATTCTTTTGAGAGTCTTTGTGATTTGATAATCTTGGAGCAGTTTAAGAATATTATTCCTGAGCGGATAGTGATGTACTTAAATGAGCAAAAGGTGAAAACCGCGGCAGAAGCTGCAGTTTTATCGGATGAATTTGTGTTGATTCATAAAAATTCAGTTTACCAAAGAGATCACCTTGAAGATCAAGGTAGACCGAAGTCGTTAAAAGCAGAGTATAGGCCAAATAGGAATGTAGACCCAAATTCTACTTGCATGTATTGCCTGGAAAGGGGCCACTGGAAAAAGGAATGCCCGGTGCTGAAAGGCAAGTATAAGGCCAGTGCAAAAGCTGTTGGGCTTGCGTCAGCATTTACAGCGTGTGAAACATCATGGGTTGGGGGAATCCCTGTTGAAGGGAAAGATCAAAACGCAGATAAGGTTGGCGGGTTCCAGTCGGATTATGGTCCTTTTATTACAACGGGGTATGTTTCGCTAGTTGACTGTTCAGTCAAAGTACCCGTAAGAACTCTGCGCGATACAGGATCTTCTGAATCCTTTATTTTAGAATCGAAGTTGAATTTTTCTTCTGGGTCTAGTACAGGAAATGGTGTTCTGATTCAGGGAATTGGGTTGGAAATATTCTCTGCTCCGTTACACAAGATTCAGTTTGATTCGGAATTGGTGCGTGGGGAAGTTGAAATTGCGCTGCGCCCTTCGTTACCTGTGGAAGGTGTAGATGTAATTTTAGGAAATAATTTGGCCGGAAATCGTGTGTGGGGTGGGGTGGTACCTCCCATTGTGAAGGTTAATCCAAATTTATCTTCAGAGGCAGATAGGAGTGTCCAGGAGTTTCCCGATGTTTTTGTTTCCTGTGCAGTAACTCGAGCTATGAATACTGAAAAGAATGTGTCCCAGATCAGCGAAAAAATAGAAAATTCTTCTTTCGATCCTTTGGGTAATTTATCTTTGTTGCCGCCTTCGATTTCCCGTGATGAGCTAATTTTGGCTCAGGGAAAAGATGCCGGGTTGACAACACTGTTTGCGTCGGTTAAATCTACTACCGAAATTGAAAGTATGGCTTCTGGTTATTTCCTGAGTGATGGCGTTTTAGTTCGCAAGTGGACGCCTTGTAATGATCGTGCTTTGGGTGAACCCATATATCAGATTGTTGTTCCGGAGGAGTTGCGTGATTTGGTGTTGAGAACGGCTCACGGGGACATAGCTGGGCATTTAGGGGTCAAAAAAACATACAACAATGTAATGCGCTATTTTTTTCTGGCCTAGATTAAAAAGAGATGTGGCGAGTTTTATTAAGACGTGCCACACTTGTCAAATGGTGGGTAAACCGAATGAGGTTTTGGCTCCGGCGCCGTTGTTTCCAATTCCTGCGGTGAGCCATCCTTTTGAGTATCTTACTATTGACTGTGTGGGGCCGTTAAAACCGTCCAAAGCAGGTTCTAACTACTTGTTAACTGTCATGTGTCAGACAACTCGCTATCCCGCTGCCTATCCTCTGCGAACGATTTCCACAAGGTCTGTGGTAAAAGCTCTGTCCCAATTTATTTCAGTTTTTGGTATTCCTAAATTTATTCAAACTGATAGGGGAACCAATTTTACTTCTCGTATGTTTGAGCAGATTTTGCAACAACTGCGTGTGAAACATCATAAAAGTAGTGCGTATCATCCTGAAAGCCAGGGAGCTCTTGAGCGATTTCATCAAACGCTAAAACAACTGTTGAGGGCGTATTGTAACGAACTGAATAAAGACTGGGAGGAGCGGATTCCTTGGTTGATGCTAGCCGCACGCGAGGTTGTTCAGGAGAGCCTTGGTTTTAGCCCTAACGATTTGGTGTTTGGTCACAAGGTAAGAGGCCCGTTTTCCCTTCTGAAGGATAACGTGACTGGACCTGAAATGTCTGTAAATCTCCTGGATTATGTTAATGGCTTTCGACGTAGGTTATATCTGGCAGGGAAATTGGCCGGAGAAAATCTAGTTAAAGCACAATTGATAATGAAGACCTGGTTTGATCGTAGGTCCGAGCGTCGCGAATTTAGTCCCGGAGATCAAGTTTTAATCTTGCTTCCTGTTATTGGATCGTCTTTCTTGGCAAGATTTGCTGGGCCTTATAATGTGATGAAGCGGGTATCAGACCAAAATTATATTGTTTCGACACCAGATAGGAGAAAATCTACACAATTGTGCCACGTGAATCTGTTAAAACCTTATTTCTGCCGTACACGTGACAATGTTGTCCTTGGTGCTGAAGTAAAATCGGTGGCGGTGGTTTCAGAGGTGAGTGATTCCTCAAGCACGAAGTTAAATGGCACTGAGGGCGATAGTCTTACGTCTGATTGTATTGTTCAACCCCGACTTTGTAATTCTGAACAACTGGCTAAGTTGGAGGTTATGTTGGAACATTTGCCCGAAGTAAATCGCGAACAACTGATCAGGTTGATAAGGGAGTTTTCTGTACTTTTTTCTGATACGCTTTCGTGTACCGACCTGATCCATCATGATATTGATGTTGGAGACTCTTTGCCAGTTAGACAGAGAAGTTATCGGGTACACCCTGAAAAGCAGAAGTATTTGAAAGCTGAGGTCAGGTACTTGATCAATGCTGAGCTTGCGAAACCATCTTATTCCAGTTGGGCGTCACCATGTATTCTGGTTGCAAAACCGGATTTTGTACTGATTATAGAAAATTAAATAGCGTCACGAAGCCCGACTCTTTTCCACTTCCGCGGATGGAAGATTGTATAGATTCCGTGGGTTCAGCTAAATTTGTAACTAAGATCGACCTTTTAAAGGGGTATTATCAAGTTCCCTTGACTCCTCGGGCACAATAAGTCTCTGCTTTCATTATACCTTCAGGGTTATACTCATACAATGTTATGAGTTTCGGTCTACAAAACGCTCCGGCTACCTTCCAGCGCCTGATGAATCGAGTGGTTTCAGGGTTGGAAGGATGTGCGGTTTACTTGGATGACGTCGTGGTATATAGTCAGACGTGGGAGGAACAGTGTTGCCGGTTGCGTGCCCTGTTTGTTCGTCTTGTTGAGGCAAGTTAACAATAAATCTCGCGAAGTGTGAGTTTGTTAAAGCCACGGTAACTTATTTGGGAAAAGTGGTGGGACAAGGGGAGGTGCGTCCGGTACGGGAAAAGGTGCGAGCTATTGATGATTTCCCCGCTCCTACTACTAAAAAGGAGCTGATGAGATTTTTGGGAATGATTGGATATTATCGCAGTTTTTGCGCAAATTTCTCGACGGTAGTTGCCCCGTTTACTGAGTTGTTGAAGTCAAAAAATAAGTTTGAATGGTCTTCAAGCTGTGAGGGTGCGTTTAGAAACGCACAACTTCAGATAATGTAATGGCGGATGCATTGTCCCGTTCCCCAGTGGATGAATAAGACCATCTATGTTATCGCATGTTATTTGCCCTTGATCTTGGTCTTGTCTGTTTAGTGTTTTCAAGGCGCCTGAGAACATTGAAAGTTGGAGTTTGGGGTAGGTGATGAGAAGAAAAGGGGTAAGTGACATTTGTATGTGAGCCTACGAATGCTGAGTATGTTAAGTTTGGAGTTTGCAGTTCCCTTTTAGGGGCCTCTGTTTTAAAAGGGGAGGTGTTATGGTCTTTAGTATTTTTTCCACCAGGTGGCGTTGTTCTATGTTCTGGAGGAGCGTCAGGAACAGGTGTGGTGAATCTCCGGTGATCAGGTGTGATGGATTACTGGGTGATTGCGTTTTGTCAGGAGATGGCGATTACAAAAGGACTGACGGAGTTGGACTGGGACGTTGGTTCTTTCCTCTTCAGTTCCAGAATGAATTATTTTTCTTTATTTTTTTTTATTTGTGGTTACTGTCTTGTGTATGTTTTGTTCATTAAATGTTAATTGTTAAATTGAGTTCCATGTGTGGTCTCCCCAGTTTTATGTTGCTTCACCTTGCTTCAGGTGAACGTAACAGTTATTAATGAGGCTATTCTCATTAGGTACTTATTGATTACGTAATAAGGAAATATCTCCTAAATTTGATATTATTAACTGACTAGTTAAGCTTGTTTCCATATTAGTTAATAGTAGTAGCTGAAGTGTTAATGCAGTACTACTCATAGTCCTGCATTACTTCTTGCATAGTAACTTATTAATAGCTGCGTCAATTTTGCAAAAACTCCCATCTATTACAAAAAAGTTTTTACACTCGCATGAGGAGGTTTTTCAGGTAATTCGAAAAAGGAATATTTCGCAAAACTGCAATGGAAACAGTTTTTGCGCATTTACAGTCACCTGACTTAGAAGACGCGGTGTGTTTGGGGTCCGTGTAGCCTACGCAAATAATAATAATAATTATCATTACATTATTATAACATTTATTAGGCTACATATTTAGAAAGCAATTCGTCAAATGTCATTCATAATACAGGTTAGACAATAATAATACAGGGCTAAGATTATCACAAATAAACACAAGATTTTGATGCATAAGTTTGTGCGCGCATGGCAGGGAGGCGCGGGGGCGAACACGAACACTTGGATTTTCCTATCAACAGTGGAAACAACTTAAAATACTCTATCATTTCTGGCCATACAGAAAATAATAATGCACTATTCGCAACTACTTTTATTTGCGTAAACTCAAAATAACAAGAAAACGTTGTGCTTTTGTAAAATAAAATAAAACAATCAGGCGCGGTTTCATGGTCTCCGTGAACTGGAGCGTGAGAACTGAAACAAAATATAGCTCACTTAGGCTAAAGCTTGAAATGTCCACTTTAAAACGAACAAATTCGAATCGAAAGCTAATAGCCTACCTTCTGATTATGTAATCCGTATGAAAGGTGCATTTCTCTCTAAAGGTGGATCCGCCTTACAGCAGAGATGGAGATATGTTTTAGCCGACACTGATTTAGAAAACAATAGTTTATTAATAAACTATTAAAATGCATCGTTATTTTTACATTTATTATCATTAGCCTATATCTCGCATATAAATCACCTTTCTGTAGGCTGTGGTTCCAGAGACATAGGCCTATGGCTCTTCTCATTCAGCACTGCGGGAAAAATATCATTTCCAGGTTCTAATTTGGCCTTAGAAAACCAGTAAAATCTACATTTTTTTCATATTAATTTGTGAATATTTTAAATGTTTAATAAAGGGGCAAAAAGTCATAAACAAAAATCTGAAAATCCGTCAATATTTATTTTTTCATGCAGCATTTGGTGTGTACAGTTCAAATTAAAAATTTGGTGTTCAACTTTGCATTTTTAAAATACAACAACCGTTCATTTTTCATTTGGCAAAATTACGGGTTAAAAAAGGAAAAACGAATCGACACAAAAGTACACTGACCGTTTGGACAGAATACGAGACATAGTTCTTTATTTAATTCATAAAAAAGAAACAATAATTACAGGAATAGGCTACTGGATTCTAAACCTCAAAGAAATGCCAAAATCAAGACCTCGGAGCAGAAATGAGGGAGAAACACCCAGAAACTTCTTAGGCTATATGTGCCGTTCGCAGTATAAGGGTCTTTCCCTGCCATTAAGGGATAACACATCTCCTGTTCGAACTCGTTCTTAAAAATGAACGAATCTTTTTCCGAGTCAATTCGTTCATTTCGTTCGTTAAATGAATCAAATGACTCGAAAAAAGATTCGTTCATTTTGATGAACGAGTTCGAACAGGAGAGTCACACAGAACAGAGCAAGGCGGGCATTTGAGCTTATAAAACTTAAACTTTGTTATTTATTTTTTAAATGAGCGATCGTTTCGCTTGATAAGACCCTTATTCATCGTCTGGAATCGTTTAAAGCCCTTTGAACAGTTTGCAGTTTGCACTGAAACTGTCTTTTGGACCTTGGGCAGTTTGGTGCCCAGTAAAGTGCATTATATGGAGAAAAATCCTGGAATGTTTTCATCAAAAACCTTAATTTCTTTTCGACTGAAGAAAGAAAGACATGGACATCTTGGATGACATGGGGGTGAGTAAATTATCCGCAAAAGTTTTTTTAAAAGTGAACTACTCCTTTAATGGAAACGCCGTCATTTCGCAATAGTTTTTTATCGACATTTAGAAAAAAGCGCAAAAGTTTTACACAAATCTGTAATGGAAACGCGCCTAATGACGGACTAAAGTGTCATTAAACACTAAATCACTTTAATGACACAAGTTTCATTAAACACTAACATTCTAAAGTGTTACCAATTAACACATCATGAAGTAACTGTGTCGACCCCAGTGATTCTGGTCTGTCCGACCCAAGGTTTGGATTGAAAGTTAGTAGGGACAAAGAGACAGGAGAAGCCTGAGATTATATTACAAAATCAAACAATCTATCTATCCATCTTTCTATCTATCCATCCATCCATCCATCTGACAGATTTGTTGGTTGTGGAAATTATGCCACACTTCTGTGTAATTATTCATATTTTTATAATAAATGTTGATAGGAAAAAAAAAGTTTAATGTGACCTTGATGTGACAAAAAAAGAAAATAAATTTTAAATGTGCACTGTAAGTTTTAACAAAAATCAGCATATAGGACATAAAAGCGCCTGTAATTGAAGAGACACGTAAACATTTTATCACAAATATCATCTGATCTTTCACGAGAGATACAAGAGTGTATGAGGTCGTGTACATTAGCGGCCGCTCGCTTCAGTTGTCAAGTACAAACGACATGCCAGCGGGCAGATGAGTTCTCCATTCTCTCCTCCATTTTGTTTTCAGTGAGAACAAGCAGAAAGAGAAAAGGCTTTTATAATTTTGAGCTGACAGCACAGAACACACGCCACCTTTCTCTGAGTAACGTCCAGAAGCAACAGAGGAGGAAATGGTGCTTTAAATTGCCTCTCTTTTATCTGCCTCCTTCTATCCCTTATTTCCACTTCCTGTGGAGCATGACGGGAACATGAGCCGTTATTTTAGCGAGAGCATGTACAGGTTCAGCGTTTCCACTCGACAATGGTACTTCACAGTTTTCATAAATTCACGCTGGACTGTGTTTGCTGATCGAGTCCAGAAAATAATAAAGTGTCCTGGTCGTCTCGATGCTTGACGTTTACGAGCTGCTTCACGCTGACATCAGAAATAATTTTTAAGGTCAATCTATAAAACTTCATGGTAGCTTTAAAGTTGTACTCGTACTTTACTGTAATTTATGCAGAAATATTCTCCTCACAGCATGTGAAGGTTTAAAGACATTTCTCTGCATAAAACCACATGAACGCTTTGGTGTTTAAAGAACAATTTGCTCAAAAAGGAAAATTGTGTCATTATAATGACTCCAAACCCCGTATGCTGATATTCTTTCGATGAAATGCAAAAGGGACATTTTTTATGAATCTGCATTTCATAAAATTTGAGTGTTCATATTGATCATGTTTGTCAAGCTCCAAAGTAAGACAAGATCACCATAAAACATCATAACAGTAGCTCTGTTGACAAACTATTGTGACTATTAACTTGCCAAAGCGGAAGAATCTTTCATTTCAAACAGAAGCAAACATTAACTGGTTAACTGTCACCACCTTTTTGAGCATAGATGTGAAAACACTTAAATGGTTGTAATTCATGAATGCTTTAAAATTACAGACCTTAGTTTGGTATGGTCTTTTTATTTAAGGTAAAAAAACAAACAAAAACAGAACAAAAGCCAGCCAGTAGGGACAAAAACAGTCCAGGGCAGGCAAACAGCAAGGGATAACCTGAGCTAGAACTGGCAGCACTGACCAACCAACTGACACAGATTTGACAGGAAGCCACCTAAACCAGCCCAGGGCAGAAAACGCAGGGAGAATAAAACAGGTAGAAAACAAGGCAGGTAAAGAGGGAAGACAGGTGGGGCAAATAAACCAAAGACCTGGGCCCGTATGTATAAAACTTCTAAGAAATGATCTTAAGAATAGTCTTAAGCTTTGACTTAAGTGTAAAAAAATACTTAGTAAAGAGTAGGACTTTTCTAAGAGTAGGAGACATTTATAAAGCAGCTAAAAGCAACTTTCAGTAAAGTATAAGACTGATTTTTAAGTGCTGACTGAAGTGGGACTTAAGTGCTGCAAACTAAGGACTACAATGATGTGAACCCAAAATGGCCGCCCTCACCCTCTGAATCAGCCAATAGTGAGCCTGCAAGGGTGAGGTCACAGCAGCATGACACCAATTATTTAATGTAATTATAATAAAATAATTTAATTAAGACACTGAAACTTTAATATTTAAATGTATTTTTTTTTAAATGGCTTTGCATTGTGCAAAATTATCACAAATTAGTATTGAAGGAAAATTGTCAGATTCACCCTTTATTCAAATAGTATTAAAAATGTGTTCAATATTTTGTAAGCGTATTGTGTAGTTGTGCCTGGAGTCAATTGTTTATTTGTGATAACACAATGAAACATTTCAAATTGACATAATTTTTAGCCAAGCTGTCATACAAATAAATTATGAACAGGTGAAAAAACAAGAGAGGAAAATCAAATATTAATAAATGATTATGTTGCAGACAATATATGATTTTTTTTTCTCCTGTGAGCTTTTTAATTGTAATATCTTTATTGTCCACCAAGGTGGAAAATTGTCTTTGGCTCACCAGCCATTAAAATAAATATACAGACCATAATAGAATACAAAGACATAAAACAGACAGATCACAATTCATAAAAAATAAATACATAATAATCACATTTCATACTATAGTCATTTGGATTATCATTTACTTGCCGAGTTGAGAATTTTAACAGCATTTGGAATAAAAGACCTCTTAAACACATTTTTATTTTGTTAGAGGGGTTCTGTAGCGTCTTCCCGATTTCATGGGCTCAAATTGACTGAAGAGAGGATGAGAACTATCTGCAAGAATAGTCCTTGCCTTCTTCGCCCTTTCAGCATAGAGCTGTACTAGTAGCCTCTATTGTCTGCCAACTATTCTGCTTGCAATTGTCACAATTCTGGCAAGTTTGTTCTTAGATCTGCAATTTAAATGATCATACCAGGCTGTGAGATGAAAAGTTATTACACTCTCCACCATGGATTTGTACACAAGTTCTAAAATATGCTGACTAACTCCAAGGCCACTAAGTTGTCTAAGAAGAAATAAACGTTGCAAAATCTCTTTTTAAAAAGGTAGTCTGAATTGTCAGCAAAATTCATGTGTGAATCAAGAATTGAACTAAACTTCTTCACAATTTCAACTTGTTGACCCACAAGTGAAATTGGCTGGATTGACATATCTGCTTTTGGGCAGATAACCAATTATTTTGTCTTTGCCACGTTAATTTCTAGTTGGCTAAAATGACACCACTTCTCCAGGGCCTTAATGTGAGCCAGATAGGCAGCGTCATATAACAAATTAGTTTTGTCCAATAGGCCCACTAAGGCCATATCATCAGCGTATTTGAACAATCTAAAATGTTCTTCTTTAATCGTAAACTTATTAGTAAAAAGAGAGAAGAACACAGGGGAAAGGACACAGCCTTGTGGGCAACCTGTACTTAAAGTTAGCATATCAGACACAGTCCCTCGAACACAGACCCTCTGTGTACGACAAGAAAGGCAATTTCTAATCCAGCGGACTAAACCTGTATTCACATCTTGTTAAGAGAATATGAATCTTCATTGAATTAAAAGCCGAGCTAAAATCCACGAATAAAACCCTGACATATGCTTTGGGATGCATGAGATGTTTTGTAACTGTATTAAGCAGTGTCAGTACAGCATCATGTACCTCTGTTACTCTTATATGCAAACTGAAGTGAATCTAACCTAGAGGCTGTAACACTCTTGTTCTGGTCACATACTAAATGAAGGGAATCCAATCATCCAAGAGTAGAGTTAAGTGTATTTATGTTTTTTGTGAGATAACCCAAACTATATAGATATCACAACAGCAATATTATCAGCAAATCAACACATCCAAGGAAAAAGAAAATCACAACTTCATTATGTTAGAACATTTCAGTTCATCACATGTTTGAGTCCAGGCAGAAATATAGTCAATTTCTCACCACACCACAAGTAGTTCAGGTTAGAAGCGAGCGTTTCCAATATCTCCAAAAGTTCATTAGAAGTCCCGGAGTAGAAGTCCAACAAAAAGTGTTTCAAATCATAACCAAGCACCAGTCCGGGTAATCAACAAAGGTGTAGAATCAGAGCACAACATAGTCCAGATGAAGTGTCCATATTAAATGAAGTCAAAAGAGAACCCTCTAAACAAATAGGCAAATACAAATCAAAATATGCAATTGACACATAATAAACATCAAATTACAAAATATATACAACTTACATTGAGCTGTTGAACCAAAAAAGATTCCTCATAATAGGGTTTCTTGCATACGGCTCAGTTGAGCAAACACTCAAAGCCATGCCGATACCTCTCTAAACACTCTTACTTGTCTCTCTTAAAAGGATAGCCCTTCCCAAAGAAACCTTCATAGCTCCCCCTTGAGGTGGGGAGTAAAATTACAGCACAAGAAATGGAACATTCTTTCAGAACTGTTACACACCCCGCCCTTTAGAGAAAGGTTAGACATAACCGTAAAACTTTTTCAAATTCTCTACATGATAAGTTTCAGTTTGCATGGGGTCTATTGACACTTCAACTTTATAATTGACTTTGTTCAATTGTCTGATTACCTTTGCGGGTCCTTGCCACTTAGGGGCCAACTTTGCCATGAACGCATCCCCTGCCCGAGACACTGGATGAGTACGAACCCAGACAAGATCACCCTCTTCAAAAGTCTCTTGTCGTCTCTTCTGGTTGTAGTACTTGCCTTGTCTTTCCTGGGCTCTTGCAACATTTTCT
Organism: Rhinichthys klamathensis goyatoka; assembly: GCF_029890125.1. Taxonomy (NCBI): domain Eukaryota; kingdom Metazoa; phylum Chordata; class Actinopteri; order Cypriniformes; family Leuciscidae; genus Rhinichthys; species Rhinichthys klamathensis. Next base: position 1,408,939 of record NW_026606589.1, read on the forward strand.
TTCACCCTGTTCAATAGGGCTTGTTGGCGCTCAATGACATTATATGCAGAATGGTCAGGATCTGGGTGGCGATATTGGAACTGATCCATGGGTCCTTTCAATTTGCGTCCTATGGCAATTTCAGATGGAGTGTATGAAGTACTCTCTTGCCATGCAGAATTGATTGCAAAACGAAACTCATGAACCCACTTATCCCAATGGCGATGGTTATCTTTGACATAAGAGGCGATCATGGTTTTGAGACTACGATTCACTCTCTCTGTCAAGTTGGTTTGCGGGTGATATGCTGTGGTAAGTTTTTGAACCACTCCCCACTGCTTGCATGTTGTGTTAAGTAGTTGGGACGTGAATTGGGGTCCCCGATCTGATACAAGGTAAGTCGGAGTTCCCCAGCGAGTAAAAATCTCCTTGACAAGAATGTCTGCTATCACATGAGTCTTCGCTGAGCGTAACGGGAACACCTCCACCCACTTACTGCAATAATCCACGACAACCAGCAAGTACTCATTCAATTTTGAGCTTTTAGGGAAAGGGCCCATGAGATCCAATCCCAACATATATCCAGGTTCCTTAATGGGTGTAGACTGTAGCTGTCCAGGAAGCTTGTGAATGCGTGGTTTATACTTTTGGCAAACCTGACACTGCTTGCAATGGTTCCAAACATCCCGTCGAATTTCTGGCCAGTATACCACATTGAGTAACCGACGTAACGTCTTCATACGCCCCAAATGTCCGCTCAGTGGGTTATCATGGGCGAATTCAAGGAATTTCTGACGAAGATCTGTGGGAATAACCACTTGCAGACTGCTACCTTTCAGTGAGTCAGGAATGCATCGGAACAAAAACTTATTCTGTACAACTTAGTGAATATGATCTGGGTCTTGTGGGGGATATTTGGCTTTGTCCCATAGATCCCGCAGTGCTTGGTCGTCCTTCTGTGATTTTCCTAATTCTTCCCAGTCCACAGGCAAATCCTTACCCACATCCTGTGCATGACATATTGCAATAGGACTCGGGTGATCCTCTTCAGGTAAGGCACGAGATAATGAGTCGGGAACAACATTGCATTGGCCTTTCCTGTATTGCACAGTGAAGTCAAGTCCCTGAAGTCGGATGGCCCATCTCATGAGTTTCGAAGTAGGTCGAGGATGGTTAAATACCCATACAAGGGCTGCATGATCTGTGATAATTTGGAATCGTCTTCCTTCCAGATACTTCTGCCACTTTTCCACCGCCCACACCACAGCAAGACATTCCTTCTCCGATACGGAGTACGATTTCTCCGCTCCCTGAAGTAGCCGTGATGCATATGCAATGACACGTTCACCTTGGTCTGATTCTTGGGTCAAAACAGCCCCCAAGCCGATATTGCTCGCATCAGTCTGTACTTTAAATGGCCTGCCAGGGTCTGGCGGTACAAGAACTGGGGCCTTTTGCAAAGCATCCTTCAGTTTCTCAAAAGCATTTTGGCACTCATCAGTCCAATTCCATGGCACATTCTTCCGCTTGAGAGCATGTAAAGGAGCAGCAAGCTCTGAAAAACGAGAAATGAACCGATGATACCATCCAGCAAGGCCGAGAAAGCGTTGAACCTCCTTTAAGTTCCTTGGCGTGGGAAAGTTCTTCACGGCTTCTACCTTTGTCCCCTCTGTTTTGATCCCTTCTTCAGAAACCACATGTCCTAAAAAAGACAGTGATTTCTTACAGAGGTTACACTTCTTGAGGTTTAATGTCAAACCACCTGCTTCCATTTCACAGAAGACAGTCTTAAGATCTTTGATATGTTGTTGGATGTCTTTGGAATACACCACAATGTCATCAATATACACGAAGCAGCATTTACCAAGCAAATCCTTCAATATTCTGTTCATCAGTCTTTGGAAGGTAGCTCCCGCATTATTCAGTCCAAAGGGAAGACGGATGAATTCATATTGATTATTTTTGGTAATGAATGCAGTCTTCTGGACGCTGCAGTCATCCATCATGACTTGCCAATATCCACTCCTAAGATCTAAGGTGCTGAACACTGAGGCTCCGTACATCGACTCCAAGATGTCCTGTATTTGAGGCATTGGGAATCCGTCTAATGGGGTTTTGGTGTTCAACGATCGATAATCTACACAAAACCGAACACTTCCATCCTTTTTTGGTACTAGGACTATAGGAGCTGCCCATGGTGAAGTAGACGGCCGTATTATGCCCTTGTTCAACATCGATTCAATTTCCTCATCAATGAACTTTTGTTTGTTAATTGGCACAGGGTATGGTCTTTTCCTTACAGGGGTGGAATCATTAGTCATAATCTGATGTTTGATGATGGAGGTTTGTCCTAGATCATCTGTACAGACAGTGGGCCAGTTCAGTAAGAGACCTTCCAGTTGCCTCTTCTCAGTACGTGAAATATCAGCTTGACCCACCAAACCCTTGATGATGGTTATGGTATTTTCTGACACTTGTATAGTCGATAGTGCACAGTGAATGCTAATGCTGGCAGGTTGGAGATAGCAAGAAAATGATTGTAGTGACTCCTGTCCAGGAAATGAATAAGAAGAACTGTTGAAGTCAAGTTTTAAGCCAACTGACACCAGGAAATCAAGGCCAAGAATGAGTGGAAATGATAGGTCTTGATTCCTCATTATGAACAGCCGCACTGGGTATGTATTATCTTGCAATTTACATTCCCAAATGACTTCCCCTATTGCTCGTTGTACTTGGCCATTGGCAAGAGCAAATGACAGTCCTCTGCTGGATTTCCAGGTCTCAGCATCTTCTTTCCATCTCCTCCACAAGGATTCTTGAATTAGGGAATATGAGCTACCAGTGTCTATGACAGCATCACATGGATGTTTCTGTAATACTACTGGAAAGGTTAACAGCTTGATGTTACTTTCTGAAAGTATGGCAATGTTATGACTTCCGCCTTTGCCTTTACCTGATCTGTCAGTACCTCCCTTTCTGGTGGCTTGCTCAGCATTGCGTTGTTTCCAGTAGGCTCTTTCCTCTGCCATGTCTCGTTCCACTAAAGCTCCGACACGTACCAGCTCGTCAAAGGTATTAGCTGTGCTTCTCAGAATACTGGCCACTCGAGGATTACAGTTCCTTAATGTGGCTTGAAGTATCTCTTTTTCGGACATTGATGGCCTCAGTCTGAGACACATAGCTCTATATTGAAAAGCAAATGTCCGGATGCTTTCACCCAGCCCCTGCTTTCTCTCCCTGATTTTCCTCTCAGCCTCTACCTCATGGTCATCGGGTAGAAAGGAACGAAGGAATAGCGCCTTGAACTGATTCCACGTGTTGACGTGGATTTTCTCCGCCATCCACCAGTCTTTAGCAGTGTGCATCAATACTGATGGAAGTATTGACAATATCTCGCCATCACTCATCGGTCGCACCGCTAAGTACTCGGTACACCTTTCTAGGTAAGTTATTGGATCTTCGCCTTCTGTGCGTCCAAATACAGGAAATTCTAGCCTGACTGCTGCCTTATAAGGAATTATGTGAGATGTAGATGTTGCCTGGCCAACTGGGAATGACGTGGCGAAGGCTTGTGAAGCTATAGGAGTAGACACAGCATTCGGGACAGAACTCATCATAGACTTGAGCTGATTATCTCTTCTCTTTAAACAATCCATCATGGCCTTGCCCATATCTTGCATTTGTTCCTCCAAAACTTGCTTCAAACGGTTACACCTTCTTTCACTTATATCTGTCAGCTTTTCCTCAAGCTTTCGCTGATTCTCATCGACCGCCTGTGCTTGAGTTGTCATCCGTTGGGTTATACCACGAGCTTGTTCCTCTAGAGTTTTAAGACAATGGTCATGTCGCTGAAGATGATTTTGAATGTCTTGCTCCAGTCTTCTAATACACCCCACGTTGTCTTTCTCCATGTTGTCTATCCTCATGCTTAACTGATTTAACCTGGTTGCAAGGGTAAGACTGATGAGACTTTCATCTTCCTCCTCCTCTACTGGTGGAGGTGGTGGAAAATTAGCCAAACCAACCTCTACTTCCTCTTCCTGTACGATGGCCTCCTCTTCAGACTCCAAGTACAAACTACTAAAGGACCGAATCATTTCTTGAATTGGTTCACGGCGAGTTGTAAAAGGTTCAGCAGTGAAGTCTGGGTCTGTACCCACATCAGCCTCATCATGAGATACGTCCATAATTTTAACCTTGCTCTTACTCTTTACCAGGATGTCCCTGTTCGGGCGCCATTATATGTAACACTCTTGTTTTGGTCACATTCTAAATGAAGGGAATCCAATCATCCAAGAGTAGAGTTAAGTGTATTTATGTTTTTTGTGAGATAACCCAAACTATATAGATATCACAACAGCAATATTATCAGCAAATCAACACATCCAAAGAAAAAGAAAATCATAACTTCATTATGTTAGAACATTTCAGTTCATCACATGTTTGAGTCCAGGCAGAAATATAGTCAATTTCTCACCACACCACAAGTAGTTCAGGTTAGAAGCGAGCGTTTCCAATATCTCCAAAAGTTCATTAGAAGTCCCGGAGTAGAAGTCCAACAAAAAGTGTTTCAAATCATAACCAAGCACCAGTCCGGGTAATCAACAAAGGTGTAGAATCAGAGCACAACATAGTCCAGATGAAGTGTCCATATTAAATGAAGTCAAAAGAGAACCCTCTAAACAAATAGGCAAATACAAATCAAAATATGCAATTGACACATAATAAACATCGAATTACAAAATATATACAACTTACATTGAGCTGTTGAACCAAAAAAGATTCCTCATAATAGGGTTTCTTGCATACGGCTCAGTTGAGCAAACACTCAAAGCCATGCCGATACCTCTCTAAACACTCTTACCCTTCCCAAAGAAACCTTCATAGCTCCCCCTTGAGGTGGGCAGTAAAATTACAGCACAAGAAATGGAACATTCTTTCAGAACTGTTACAAGGTGACAGTCGAAGTTAGATGATTAGCTAAAACTCGTTTCATAGTTTTACACAATATAGAAGTTATTGCAATGGGCCAGAAGTCATTTGGCATGCTCGCCCTTGGCTTTTTTGCCACAGGCCTAATTATTGAGTTCTTCCATAATTTTGGCACTTTACCTGTGTCCAAAAGTAATTGGAACAACCTTGCAAAGACTCCTTTTAGTTGAGGAGCACACTCTTTAAGAAGGCATGCTTTTAAACCATCTGGGCCAGTGGTCTTATTAGGCCTTAGTTTACAAAGGCTTGCCATGACACCAGCCTCATTGATAACTATTGATGATTCTGCAGCGAGATTATTACATATCTCATCACATTCAGTCTTGCCTTCCACAGTGTCAAATCTACCATAAAAGTTATTTAAATCATTAATAAAACTTTTACTTACACAGTTATCATCCTTTTTATTTGGCCTACCCATTAATCTATTTAATCCCTCCCAAGCCTGTTAAGATATAAGTATCACCAGTTAAGAATTTTCCCTCTATCTTTTTGTTTTGTTTTTCTAAAACCTGTAGCTGTAGTTTGCCCTTATTTGTCACTTAATATTTAAAAATAATATTGATCTGCCTGCATTGATACCATTATATGAGAACTGAACTGAACTGGACGATGACATCACTGTTTTCACCAGAGTGGCTGTATAGATAAATTAACTAAATAGATAACTAATGATTTTTTACAATGGAAATAAAAGCTTTAGCTTAATTTCTGCCAGGAAGACTAAATTGTCACATCACTTATTACCTTCTCATCTATCCAATCCTGGGGGTCCTTCATCTGTCCATACCTCATACCTCCCGGGGGTCGCTGCACCCCTGCCTTCGTCTTTAAATGCGAGCTACGGACGGGACCTACGCAACAGAACTTTATAACACAATACTTGCTTGCTGGGCTGTTAATAAATGTATTTGTCACGTCATTTTGCCATATTTTCCTCATAATTTGATGGTTTAAGCAAACTTGTAGGGTCATTTTTTTTTTTTTAACTCTGTATATTTGGTGTGGTCAGTGTCACAATAGTGCTATTCAAGAGCTTATAACTGTGGACTGAAGGGCCCGAGTCATCACAGGTGCACTGCTGCATTTCTCCAGTCGCCAAAAATATAATTATTACTTTAATTTCATTGCTATTAAACTTTTTAAAGGTAAGTTACAAAAAGAATACCTTGATGATTAAACTTTTTTTTTATTGTTTGATCAACTCATTTAACTGCAATCTATCATATTTTCGTTGAAAAGTGCATGGCCTAACCTCTCTGCTGCCATCTTGTTACTCCTAACTAGGTTAGGAGACCTCTCCTAACCTAGTTAGGAGCTGAGACCAAGTCTTAGCACTTAGGAACTGCCTTCGTCTTTAAATGCGAGCTACGGACGGGACCTACGCAACAGAACTTTATAACACAATACTTGCTTGCTGGGCTGTTAATAAATGTATTTGTCACGTCATTTTGCCATATTTTCCTCATAATTTGATGGTTTAAGCAAACTTGTAGGGTCATTTTTTTTTAAAAAACTCTGTATATTTGGTGTGGTCAGTGTCACAATAGTGCTATTCAAGAGCTTATAACTGTGGACTGAAGGGCCCGAGTCATCACAGGTGCACATCACAGTAAGTTACAAAAAGAATACCTTGATGATTAAACTTTTTTTTTATTGTTTGATCAACTCATTTAACTACAATATATCATATTTTCGTTGAAAAGTGCATGGCCTAACCTCTCTGTTGCCATCTTGTTACTCCTAACTAGGTTAGGAGACCTCTCCAGCTCTCTTAAATAATTTAGGAGCTGAGACCAAGTCTTAGCACTTAGGAACTGCCTTCGTCTTTAAATGCGAGCTACGGACGGGACCTACGCAACAGAACTTTATAACACAATACTTGCTTGCTGGGCTGTTAATAAATGTATTTGTCACGTCATTTTGCCATATTTTCCTCATAATTTGATGGTTTAAGCAAACTTGTAGGGTCATTTTTTTTTTAAAAACTCTGTATATTTGGTGTGGTCAGTGTCACAATAGTGCTATTCAAGAGCTTATAACTGTGGACTGAAGGGCCCGAGTCATCACAGGTGCACTGCTGCATTTCTCCAGTCGCCAAAAATATAATTATTACTTTAATTTCATTGCTATTAAACTTTTTAAAGGTAAGTTACAAAAAGAATACCTTGATGATTAAACTTTTTTTTTATTGTTTGTATATCATATTTTCGTTGAAAAGTGCATGGCCTAACCTCTCTGCTGCCATCTTGTTACTCCTAACTAGGTTAGGAGACCTCTCCAGCTCTCTTAAATAATTTAGGAGCTGAGACCAAGTCTTAGCACTTAGGAACTTTTATGAATCACACTTATTCTTAAGTTTAGGAATAAGAGTAAAATTATGTAATTCTTAGAATTTTGACACACTTGAGACTAAAATTTTACTCTGAGTGGCTTTATACATACGGGCCCAGGCAACAAGGGGGGGGTGCCGCGGGGCCAAGACAAAAGACTAACAGAAGAGCACATGGCACACAGAAACAAACAAAAACAAAAAAACAAACATGACAGAAGCCATGTGCTTACACAAACAACACACAGGGCAGAATAGCACATGGTATACAAACACCCTCATCTGCTATGTGCCCAAACAGAAAACAAGATACAAGACAGACAGAAGTCCACAGAGCATGGATGTCAGGACCCTGGCACTGAAACTGAACCAAGACTAGACCAAAGAGTCAGGATCCAGATACCATGCCCCGAACATTCACAACACAGACATAAGAGTGCAGGGCCTAGAGCCAGCCAAAAGCCGTACGCTCACACAAGGACAAAACAAACACATGAGTGTCAGGATCCTGTCACCAAACTAAGAACAAGAAATCAAGGAAACATTTTTGTTTCCTTGACACATTTTTGCTTGCTTAGTTGGGTACACTTAATATTCTGCAGTATTATTGACTTGAATGCACTGACATTGAATAAGAACTGAACTGAGCTTGATTATATCATCACCATTTTCTCCAGAGCTGATTTATAGATGAATTGAACTCATTCCATTATTGATAAATCTTCAGAATCCGTATAATTTATTTTTGAGGAACAGACCAACATCTCCATCCTCAATAGTGATCGTAACAGCGAAATCAAAGGCTCATTGGTAAAACATGCCTTCACCTCTGCAAAGCTGCAAAAAAGTACATATAGCCTACATAGGGTTAACCCTTAAATGCATGAATGTTTTGCCAATCATTATTACATATCCAGGTCTTTAGCAGATCTATATCTAAAATGTATGAATCTCTAACAGCCACAATAATATAAAATCCTCTGATATTTTAATATCAATTACAAATGAATAAAATAAAGCATATTTTGTTACCTTTTGGAACTTGGAAAGGTTCAATTTGAGCAAATGCTTTTATTATCATTACTGCCATCATCAGAGGTAATTTCCCCATTCAGCATCTCGCTCATATTCACGATCTCAACCATTCTCAAAACTATCATTTTCAACATCTCTTAAATCAATATTTTGATCGCTGACAGTTTCTTCACCAGATTCAACCATCAAGTGCCAGTGACACAAATATTTTTTTAATTGAATTGAATTTCACGAATTGATTGTGTACAGTACTCAGGGCCGTCGCTAGTGGTCCAAAAGGTGATGATGATTCTAGGGGCCCTCGGCCTTAGGGGACGGGAATTTGGATACCTGGATACCCCAGGATACCCCAGCTACGCCCCTCACAGTACTTGCTCTGCAGTAAATCACTGAGCCATTTCTAGTTCTACAGATGATGCTTGTGTATTCTTTTCTTTTATGCCTACGGTAATTATGAGTGAAACATCCCGTCATCATTGTGTATCAGACATCGCCACCAGAGGAATAAAGGTGAATTGCACTTATTGAGTCATCAGATATTCAAATATTATTGCACAGAAAAAAATACACTTACACTATTGCATACCTCGAGTCGCTAATGACCCACACTTTTTACAATAAATAAATAGATAAAATTAAAAACATACATACTTTAATATTTGTTTTTCATGTTATATTGTTTATAATGATTATATTAATTAAGGAATACTATGAAGGTTGACGTCTAACTCTAAAAAATGAATGAGTGGGAGGGTAGTCAATGCGTACCGGGTTGATATAAGGCCCGAGGTATACGTTTAAGGGTTAATCGGGACATTTTTCCAGTCATCGATCTCAATAGCAAACATAAAACACCAACTACTTTTATTCTATTACACACAAATTTATGAAATGGCATGAGCGCTTCAGCAAATGTGTTTTTATCTAGGGTTGCTTGTATTAACCCTATCAGTTAGGTTTAGGGCAGAATTGTCTTTAAACATTTAGCTTTCACTAATAGTTAGGATTTTGATTCACCCAAGTGACTCAAATCAAAAGAACAAGAAACATTTAGCTTTCACTAATAGTTAGGATTTTGATTCACCCAAGTGACTCAAATCAAAAGAACAAGAAAGAAAGAAAGAAATACTTCTTTAGATCTGATCTGGGATTATTTCATGGTAACACCAGTAGATGGCACCAGTGAGTTTAAAAACCAGAAATTAGGTACATTATATAAAACAGTCTTTTTTATTTGGCTAAATCTTTAGTGTCTACTGTAGTAACACTTTATTTATATGGTCCACTTTAGACATTATACTAACAAGTAACTTTGTAACTACATGTCAACTACCAGTTGTTAGAGTATTAGTACCCAGACAGCAACATAGTGTCTGCCTAAATCCAGCCAACATCTGGTAGACTTGGATTCCACACGGTCCAGATGTGGGCCAGATCTGGGTTGACAATATGTTGCTGTCTGGGTAGACTCTCTTCTTAAGATCTGCCAACACTTTTTTTTGGGGGGGGTGGTCCGGAAACAGACATTCTTCAGACTATAAGTAACTTTGCAACTATACATCAACTTATTCTACTTACTCGAACCCTAAAACCTAACCTTACAGGTGTGTGTGTGTGTGTATAGAAATGCGTTCGTGAAGTCGAACTGCCTTGGACATAGATCTAAACAAAATAGTAGGCCTAGCTTTTTACTTTTATCGGGGCTTTCAATAAAAGGAAATTCTACAGGTGCTAATCTACCAACATGGAATTACCATTTGTTTTAGGACGTTACAAAATATATACTGCACCGGAATAGACTTTACAGGCGAAAACACTTTTCAGACTGGATGGAGGTAGCAGCTTTATATCTGAGGAAATCACGGGATCAGGCTAAATGATTGGATATAGAATAATGCACTTAAAAGGTATCCAGAAAGTATTTGCGGTGAAGAGGGAGACAGTACAGTTACTGTTGAGTGTTCTCAGTCCAGATGGCGTTGCCTATAGACGGCGTTGCCTATAGACGAGCACGAAAACACGTACACTGTAAAATGTTTCTGTTAATTTACACCCAAATTTCAACATGATTAACCTGTTATTTTTAATAACTGCGCCTTACTGTTAATTTTAGGGAATACATGTTAAATAACACCTCATTTTTGTTATTTAACACCTCGTTGTTAAATAACACCTCATTTTTGTTATTTAACCGCAAAATCGAAAATTCAAGCAAAGATGTCGGATAGAGTTGATCTGGTATGTTTGGAGATAAATGCCGATATGTAATTTTATGCTTATTATAAAAAAAGTTATATCAGTGGAGAAGTTAGCAATTTCATTCGCTTATTTTAATGTCCATTTATGTATACGATCTAAATCTATAAACAATAGGCTAACATTACGCCTATAACTCTAAGTAGCATTCCCGTGGTCAAGTTTGTGTGGTATTCTTGGCATGTGCATGTCTGGTTAAAGCAGATTCATCCTGAAAATCAAACGGCTAACATAAATCTATTTACTGATAGCTGTTTATTATGCTAGATAACGTTAACTTAGTTGGTCTAGTTGGTCCAAGTATTTAATGAATTCATGTCAGCTGCTCGTCTTTGATGGATTATAGCTGTTTGGGCTACCAGACATGCTGGTGTGACTATTTTATGTGCAGGTTTTAGCCTATCAATGAGGTATATCCAGCAAAAACAGCTATAGCCGCGTTTCCACCGCAGGAACTTTACCCAGGAACTAGGAACTTTGGCCTGGTACTCGGTGTGTTTACACCGCAGGAACCAGGGTCTAAATGAAGTTCCGGGTAGATATTTCCCCCTCCGAAAGTCCCTGCTCGCGAGGTAGTACTTTTTCAAAGTTCAGGAACTTTCGCGGGTGGGGCTTGTGCGCTGAACATGCTGATTGGTTGTGTTCACGCCGCATTATGATTGGATAACTCCGCGCAGCATTTTATTTTAACCGGAATTTTTAGAATCTATTGCAGTTCGTGGCTTCATGCAGTAATGAAGTTCCATGCAGTAAGAGTTGTCTGTCTGCAAATATGGAATTTAATAAAAATAAAAAAGGCAGCTGGACCGACGACGAGATTCAGGCTTTATTAAGCGTATTTGCGGAAGAGAAATTTTCTGCGCGTTCGTCCCAGCCTTCTCACGGTCAATGTCCGCAATAGCTGATAACATACGCTGTCTAATTTTAGATCTAACGTTAGCATTACGAGCTTTCTGAACACGCTTTAGTATCAGTGCTCGTCTCTTTTCTGCCGTTTTGTTAATTACCTGGTTAGTAAACCAATACATCTCAAACAACTGCAGCACAGTGTGAATCTCTTCCATATTTATTATAAATGTGGCGCTCAAAACTGATTACTGTCTTTTACAGTCTACTGTCCGTCACAAGCAAGCAATGAGCAGTCGCGCGCAGTTTACCCGGTACTTTAGACCGCGATGTAAACGCAGAAAGCTACCGGTCTGGGGCAAAAAAAGTTCCTGGGAAAAAAGTTCCTGGGACAAATTGTTCCGGGCAATTGCGGTGGAAACGCGGCTTATTACTGATAGGGCTAGTGCAGTATCTAGCTATGTGAACAGCTATTCTCTTTTAATTGCCTTGGTATAGTGCACCCTATTTTGTGTTTTTTTTGCTGTTTTGATTATCATTGAGTTGTAGATCAATGTTTACATTTGTTTTCTTGTTTTTTTTTTTAATTACAGATGCAGGATACCATCCCTGATCACACTGCTGTTCAAGATGATATCCCAGGATTTATATCTCTATCTCTCTATCTATATCCCCTCTCTCTTTATCTATCTCTTCCTGTCTCTCCATCTCTCATTCTATCTATCTATCTATCTATCTATCTATCTATCTATCTATCTATCTATCTATCTATCTATCTATCTATCTATCTATCTATCTATCTATCTCAGTCAGTGGTAGTCTTATGTCATTAATATTGTGTTTAATTTGTTCTATGTCCTAGGGATATGCCACTGCAGCTGACCTTGAGAGTTCACTCTCTACCTGCAACTCCTCGTCTGATACTTCTTGGTAAGTTGGTTTTAGATAGGACAGTTGGCTTTAGTGTCGTATGTAGTGAATTCAATGGTATCAAACTAAACTATTCAAAACTAAAACAGAAATTTGACAGTTACAGTTTTTTTCAAATGGTTACACACTAAAAAACAAATTTCCACACAACTTGCAAAATTCTACTCCAATGAGCAAAACACCTCCACAGATGTCCACAACATTACACACAATGTCTGCTTCACCCTTTTTGCAAAACATTACACACAGTGATTTGTAAAACTATAAACACATTTTCACACCTTAGACACAGATAAGGATTGTGAGGTTACTTCCTTGTCATTACAAAGCACTGGATTGCCAATGACCACACTAATGAACGAATTGGATAATTACAACCACCAGGCGTGGAAGCACACATGTGCTAATTTGAAAACGCAGCACTCAGTTGTGCTATAAAAGGCAGCAGGTGAGTTCACCTGTCTTCAACAAAAATGGAAGGAGTTAGAAGAAGAAGAAGAGTGAGAATAAGAGGGGGAGGTCAAAGAGGAGATGAAGGCGGTAGAGGAAGAGGAGAAGAAGTAGGTAGAGGAAGAGGAGAAGTAGGTAGAGGAAGAGGAGAAGTAGGTAGAGGAAGAGGAGAAGTAGGTAGAGGAAGAGGAGAAGTAGGTAGAGGAAGAGAAGGAGATCGAGGAAGAGGCCTTGGTAGAAGAAGAGGAGGTAGAGGAGGAGGCCCAGGTAGAGGAAGAGGAGGCCCAGGTAGAGGAAGAGGAGAAGGAGGTAGAGGAAGAGGTAGAGAAGGACTTGAAGGGTTGATAGAACCTGAACAAAGAAGACGAGGACCAAATTTGACTCGAGAAATCCGTGCAACACTTATTGACCATGTTATCAACCATGGACTGACACTGATGGAAGCTGGACAAAGAGTTCAACCAAATCTCAGCAGAAATACTGTTGCGTCAGTAATTCGGACATTTCGTAGAGAAAACAGGTAAGCTAACCACACAGTACATTGAAACTGTAGCTTGCTGTACTTGTCATCAATAATGTTTACTGTGACATTTGACAGTAGGCTGCATATATATATATATATACATATACATTTTTTTTTTTTTTTACATAGGATTGAGGGTAGAGGACACCAAGGTGGAAGGGGCCCTATGTTCACTCGTGCACAAGAGGCTGCCATTGTGAACATGGTTTTGGCCAATAATTGTATCAGGCTGCGAGAAATCCAAGCCAATATCATCAATGATGACAATATTTTCAATAACATCCAACGAGTCTCTCTGTCAACATTAGGTCGAATCCTAAAGAAAAATCAAATACACATGAAGCAACTATATCGGGTACCATTTGATAGAAATTCAGAGAGAGTGAAACATCTGCGCAATGAGTATGTGGAGGTATGTATTGTTCATCTTACTATGGTGTGGTATTGTGCACTGCTCATAATGTTCTGTCACAAAAAAAAATACTGTGCAATAGATATTGAATAGCATCTTATTGTCTTTACGTAATGTGTTTCAGAGAGTCTTGCAAATGGATGCAGCAGAAATTCAACATGAATTTATATATGTGGATGAGGCTGGATTTAACCTTGCCAATGAAGACATAGCCTGTGATGTGGATGAAATCTTATGGCCTGATCCAGCCAGACGGAGAGATGAATAGTTACAGTATTCTTGTTGGATTTACAGTTGTTTTCTGTAATTTCTGTTTACTTTACTTTTCTTCAGAGTCAAAGTGCATGTACTGTAATTCATGCAGTAATTTTTATTTGTCTACAGATTTAATGTTTCATTGATTTCATTGTTGGTTGATTACTTGGTAAGACATACTGTAAATAAATACTTGAAATATGAGTTTCCAGAAATCAGTGTTGTGCAGTGCTTGTAAGTTTATAGTAGGCCTATTTGTGTACATTCTCCCTATATCTCAAACTAATCATGTAGAATGTTGTGCGTTTGTCACAATTTTTTTCATCTAAATTATCCCTTACATAACAATATCTGGCCGAAAATCTAGCACATACTATTTCCTAAAAATAGTTTTTTTTACAAATGTGTTTTTTATTTATCACAGCAGTGTGAAACTGGCTGCAAAAGTGTCTGATCATGGAGGACTGTGTTGGTTAAATGAAAACTAATAGCATTTTCACAAATATGTGTATATCTTTTGACTGAAGTGTGTATGTTTTGACAGAAGTGTGTCATTTTGCAAACAATCTAGGAATTATGCAAAATGAGTGTGGTGTTTGGATAATTGTGCTTATATTTTGAAAAAAAGAACCCGGTTTTCAAAATTGCGTGTAAACAATTGAAAAAAACTGTAAAACATTTCTGTTTCAGGAGAAACCGGAAGCCGGAAGCCGCTCAGCCTTGAGGGCCAAATCATTTGCAAAGGGATCCAGTCCACCTTTGTGATAGGGCTGGCGTCTGATATAATTTTGGATTAAAAATGTGAAATTATGGAACTCATCTCTCTCTCTCTCTCTCTCTCTCTCTCTCTCTCTCATATACAGACCCAAGACTTTGCAAAGGATCCTCATTGTGTGCTTTGAGAAAATGGTTAGTGGTCTAAGCAGTGACAGCGTTTTTATTGTTTATTGCTATTTATTGATGAAGAGTTCCATTAAGTGTTGGTTTGAATGTATTCATACATGTTGAATTTTAGTGGTTTATGTAACACTAAGTGTTGAGGTTCAGTATTTTGTTATAATGAACAATGTATTTGAGTTTAAAAATGTATTTGCTACTTTTTAAGCCATGAACATGAGAAAATGAGATTTGTTTGTGATTAATCTGAGCCTATGTGTAAAATTCACAGAAGTCACTGTGTATATCCTTGGTTTGAGTTTTTTAGCTGAATTTTAGCAGTTCAGGGAACATTAAATGTTGAGGTTTAGGGCCTTATCTTGCACCGACGCAGCGCAAAGCCAAACGCAAGTGTCTTTGCTAGTTTAAGACAGACACCGTTGTTATTTTCCGTCCAGCGACCACAGATGTCAGCAATGAACATGATATACAGTATATTTCTGTGATTGGTCTGATCCATGTGTGCCTACATTTGTAAGTATTTACCTTTCAGTGTTTGTATTACAATAAAAAAAGTTAATTTCAACACAGAACTATTCGTTTTCTTTCACTTAAGTGTTATCTGATGGATTATGCCTATTCTTGTATTAACTCAAGCTAGAATATGTCTATAACAATCAGTGGTACACGTTACTATATGCTAAAAATAATTAACAATATTTAATGGAAATAAAATAAATGGTGATTTAACATGAAAATAATGGTAACACTGCTGCCAGTTGTTTCCTGTTTTTTTCTGTGATTCACAGTAAATTCCTGTTGAAAAACATTACGGGGAGTGCACTGTAAAAAAACATTAACAGGAATAAACTGTTAAAATAACAGGAAAATAATGGTAACCCTGCTGCCAGTAATTTCCTGTTATTTAACAGGGAAATAATTAACAGTGTAGGCTTCGAGTCAACGTGCTACATAAAGTTTGGACCAGGATTGTGGTACATACTCCGGCAGAGTCTTCGTGCTCGTCTATAGGCAACGCCATGGTAATGCCATGTTGGTAGCACCTGTAGAATTTCCTTTTGTTGAAAGCCCAGATAAAAGTAAAAAGCTACTATTTTGATTAGATCCATGTCCGAGGCAGATCGACTTCACATTTCTTTACACACATACACAAATTTGTTTTTTTTTTTACAGATTCTTTTTTTTTGTTTACGTTGCGGTTCAGGGCTTTTGTAAATACCAGATGGACTTGATGATGGTGAGATCAGATCTCTGTGTGGAGCATACCGACTGTTGTAAAACTCCTTGTGCATACAAAAATCTCCCTGGATTATTACAATTGAATGCAAAAGGAATATTTGGACATGTAAACTGATATTTCTTAATGACACAATACAGCAAAATATATAATAACTGGCTCAAAACCATTTTTTTTTAATGAAAATATCAACATGCCTAAGACTTTTACACAGTATTGTATAGATACCGTTCTGTTTATTATAAGCAATCGCCGCTATAAATGTTCATGCTCTTAAAGCAGATTAGATTCTGATTGTCTGTCTGCTGTTTTTATTGCTCATCAGCTGGAAAAAAATAGTTCAGAAAGTGATTCCAACAATTTATTTTCTCTGTGCCATTACCCTTATTGTTGTGGACTAGGCCTATGTATTTCTAATTACCATTATAGTTATTGACCTTGGTGTGAACGGGCCTTTACAGTCCGTCTTTGAATGCAGGAAATGCCATCAGATCATCCTATGCTAACATAGACTCCAAGTTAATTGAGAGTATTGAGATGCACATATATGTAATGAGATGGAGTGTTTTTTTTTCAGTAAGTCTGTGATCATCCAGACAGCAGAATAAATGGCTTCACTTAAAATTTAATTCATTATTGCCCTTCAGATTACCCCTCCCATCATCCACCGCTTTCATTCTGCCCCGAGGCAAATTCAGAATGAAGTAATTGAATGAAGTGATTCGCTCTCATTTTTTTATTAGTGGTTTAGCCAGTCAGGTGTGTCACTATGCTTATTTCCTCTGACAATTAAAGATCCATAATTTTATTGCAACAGGAAGTGAGTGTGGGAGTCTCATCTCGTTTGGACATGGATGATTCTTCGCTTCTGATTAGAGAAATTCTCCTGACTGCCGAGAGAAGAACTGCACATGAAATCGCTCTGTGAACGTATGTACATAAATGATGAAGGTTTTAATTGCTTTTTGAATTTGTTTAATTTTATTTCTTGTCTTTCCAAAGGATGAATAAATTGCAGTATCGATTTAAAAAAAATATCAGAACAGACACAAGTCACTTTTTATAAACTTATCTTATTATCTTCTTAAACAAAATTAGAAGATCATGAGTGAATAAGTCAATGGTGAATAAAATGTTCCGCACCAGAGTTAGTTATAAAACCATAAAATATATTTAAGTTACTTATATATATATATATATATATATATATATAGTCACGGGTGGTTGCTTGCAGACAGATGAGGAAGACGTAATATCCAATATGAAGGTTTATCAACAACAGAAAGGCAAATGGATAGCAACACACACTAGACATAGACAATACCGGACATTGAACTGAAACAGAGTAGAACATATATGCAGGACAGGTGTTAATGATGGTGACTGATGAGTGCACAGCTGAATGTGATTAGTGTCCATGACAACAAATGAGTGACAAAGGCAGGTGATGACAAAACATAACGAGTCCATGTGGTGTGAGAGTGTGACATATAGCATATGCATATACAGTTGTAAACAAAATTATTCAACCCCATTGCAAATCAGGTTTATTGGCAAACTTTACAGACTTTCAGCTGTTCGCAATGACCAAATCAAACAAAAGTAATTGAAATAGCTCAACACAACAAATGTTTCAAGTGATTTCCCCAAATTCAACTGAAAGTGCCACTTTTAATGTATATCACACTAGCCGTACAATATCAGTCACAGCCGTACTGATATAAAGCCATATCGAACTTCTACAAGTTGGATATTGTGTTTATACAACAGTTTGATGGCACAAGTGTGTAAATAAATAAGAAACAACAACACAGTGTCTTTAAAAACCCTCTTTCGTAAATCCGCCACAGATTCAAATCTCAAGTTCACAGTTTAACAGTTGAGCCCAAGCCTCCGTGCCTAATCTAAAACGTCACTTTACAACTAGCAACAAAGTTTACAAGTAAACAAACTAGTGTTTACACCTGGTATTAAGATAAGTTTCCATAAATCCAATCACAAGTGGATGACGCTAAATACAGGTGTAAACAGGGTATAAAAGGTTTTGAGCTTGTCCAATTTCGACCACTTCCAGAGGTAGTCAAAAACGCATTTGAGGTAGTCGAAAACATTAATGTGGTCGAATGCGTTCGAACAGCCAAAAAAGACCGCCAACAGATGGGATTTGAACTTTGTTGCCTGAAGACTCAAGTGTGGTTTGAAGACATAAACGTACCAAGCGCAATGTTCTCTCACCATTCCTGATTTCTAACAAACACTCACAGTGCCTCCTGGTTATCAGAGCAGAAACGAAAGCTGCTACTCTCTGTGTGATTTTCTGTCGTCTCAGTTTTCCAATGCGTTCATAAGTAAATTTTGCGAGCTTATTTTGTCCATTTGATCAAAAGGTCAGAAAAAGCCCATAGATTTACATAGACCCTGCCCTAAAAAAATCAGGACAGAAGTGGTTGAAAGTGGACAAAAGAGATGGATTAAAACACCAGGGCCCGTAGTCATAAAGATTCTAAGAATCCTCTCAGAAAACTCTTAATTTAGCTTAAAAACTTTTACGTAGGAGTCTTAGCTTAAGAGCGATTCGGGACCGATCTGAGAGCAACTCTGAGTAAGGAAAAGACAAAAACTTTCATCTTAGTGAGGAGGCGGGGTTGACCCCATTGCTATGTATGACACAATCTTTTGAAGACTGTGATTGGTTGGTTGTCCAAGAAGGAAAAAAAGAGCAATTTTAAGTTTAGAGTTTACACACACACACGCACACTATATATATGTATATATAAATCCTTTTTTTACCATGCTGTTAATTTCCTAAGGTATTTGATTGGCTTAGAATGATAAAAATTGTTCCACTCTTTCCAATTACACTGATTGCTGTCTATTTAAGTGGTGGTTTGAATGTTGGTTTTAATATAGCAAACATGGAATAAAAAACAAGAAAGACGAGAAAGCCCGACTGGACAGAGGAACCGTGTTTACTGTTAGCCTAGTTAGTGGATGAACACTAGGCCATCATTAAAGGAAAATTCGGGCCGGGTGTCACAGCATGGAGTGAGAAGCGGACGTGGAAGCTTATAGCGCAAATTATTAACGGTTCATTCCCCTGCTTGTGCGCACCAGGGAAGCCTGCTATTCATAACTGCAGTTTTTTGAGCCTGCAAGGTGGGAATGTCCAGTGGAAACTAAATGAAATACGACACAATAAGAGGTTCTGAAAGTGCTGTAAGTGTTTGTGTGATCACTGCTTACAGAAGGATGTGACAGACCCAAATCACTGCTGCTTTATTGCATTTTCCCATTTGCCAAATATCTTAATGTAGTGATTACTTTCATTTCTGGCATTATGGCATTCCTGCGCTGTCTGAGATATTAGTGTGTCTCTAATAAGATCAGTCACAAACATGATCCCTGCACGATCTCATCTATAGCGTCTTATTAACTCACTGTCATCTATTGTCTGCAACACATTTCTCCTTCCTCTTCGTCTTTCTGCCATTTTCTCCTCTGCTAAAGAAACTCTTAAGCCTCTTAAAAGTCCTCGTCCATACTCCTAACAATTTTGACCTTAAGACCTCTTTTAAGGGTTAAGATGCTTTCTGAATTACTTTTTTCTTTACTAGGATTTTTTCTTTAATTTTAAGAGTAAACGCCCACATTTCTAAGAATTTTCTTAGAATTTTGTCACTAGGAGCTAGTCTTTGCACTAAGATTCTTTATGAATACGGGCCCAGGTGTAAATGGGAATGTGACTCCCTCATCTACTTGTGATCCAATCAGCCAAAATGCATCTTAAACCAGGTGTAAACAGGTTTTTAATGTTAATTAAACAATAAAAGACAAAGACATCACTCACTGCAAAGACATTACTCACTTCGCGTTTTTAAAGTTTGCGTAGAGTGAACTTAAGAGTTTTCTGTTAAACAGTGTCGTGTTAGCGGCCCCTAAGTTAATAACTAATGATCGTTGCGACGGAAGTGAATCAATTAAAACTAACTTTAGCAGGAAAATAACTTTACTCTAGAGCTGTCATAAAGCCAAAACAATCTCTGTTGCTTTGATTTCCTATTATCACTGTAAAGCAGCTTTGGAACAATCTACATTGTTAAAAGCGCTATATAAATGAAGATGACTTGCCTTGACTGCTCTTCACTGAATAACTTTTGTAACTTTAAGACGAACTATTGAACTAGTGTGCAAACTGGAGTATACTAAAATGTACTCATAAATACAACTTCAGTCAAGAACATGCGAAAAACGACAAACAATTGAACTAGTGTGCAAACTGGAGTGGAGTATAGTAAAATGTACTCATAAATAAAACTTCAGTCAAGAACATGCGAAAAACGACAAACAATTGAACTAGTCTGCTAAAGTGTCAGGGTGTTCAGTGTTATTGATGCTTATTAACACTAGCTTTAGAAAGTTTGGTTTAATTTTTTTTCTCCTGCTCCACAACCAGCTCACTTCTTCTCTTTCTCTTCAAGCTGGTCTTAATTCTCTCTCCTAGGTACGCCTGAAGATCCTTGATTCTTGGTCTTGGTCTCTCGCCAGCTCCTTTGATTACGTCTGCTTTGTCTGAGAGGCCATTGGTGTCTAAATGAAAAAATAAAACAAACAAACAAACAGGTTAACACTCATGGCTAGCCAAACTATACAAATATTTATCAATTAAGCCTCAACGCACAAGGCAAACGAAAATGTAAACATACCAGTCATTTTCAGCCTCTCCATTTGTAGATTGAAGAATGCAGCCTGGAGTCCTGTAAGTTTCTCCTGTCTAGTGTGCCTCAGTCTCGTGTAGGGCCTTAGTTTGGCAGCTAGTTCAGGTTCCAGATCGTCTAGACACTGGGCCAGCTTGCGCTTGTGCAAAGCGGGCTGTCTCTGAAGTCCGGAGGAACCGGCTTCCGCAAGAGGCAGACTCTGAAGGTCCAGGAAGGTCTCAGAGTCTTGTCCCACAACTGAAACCGGGGTGGATGAAAGTGCTTCAGCTCGTTCTGAGTTCTGGTAAGGGACAGATTGATAGGAAATTGTTGTGGTCAACGCGCACTGACTAGGGCTGATTGGAGATGAAGAAGCCACGCTCTGAAGGTCCAGGAAGGTCTCTGAGCCTTGTCCCACAACTGGACCTTGGGTGGATGAAAGTGCTTCAGCTCGTTCTGAGTTCTGGTAAGGGACAGATTCATAGGAAATTGTTGTGGTCAACGCGCACTGACTAGGGCTGATTGGAGATGAAGAAGCCACACTCTGAAGGTCCAGGAAGGTCTCCGAGTCTTGTCCCACAACTGAAACCGGGGTGGATGAAAGTGCTTCAGCTCTGCTCAAAAGGTCATAAGCACGGTGTGTCGTTTGCACATGAGGAGGTGTGCTCGCTTCAAAAGTAGAAGAAGCCACCGTAACCTCCACTTCCAATTCAGTGATCCTCGAAGCCAGCGTGTCGAGTTTCCTCTCCACAGTGTCCATCCTCTTGGTCACAGATTCCCCCATGGCCTTCACCATTTCTTCAACACCATGTTTAGCAGAATTAAAGGTTTCCTCCAGCAGCTGGAGGTCAGATTTGACATGTGCCTCTAGCATCTCTGTGCAGAAATTCAGCTCTTCCATCAAGATGGACTCCTTGAAGCCTTTTAAATCCTCCTGCACCTTGGTCTGAGAAGAAAACAGAGATTCTCTTATGGCCTTCAGCTGCTGGAGGAAAAACTCCCTCATAATGTCGAGCCTTAAGCACAGCTCCTCCTCCATGCTGAGGACATCTTCTCCGTCATCATCGACATCGTCCTGCACATTTTCAAATGGCCGCTCACCCTCCGACGTCTGAAAAACAGAGACATGTGGATTCGAAGGATTTTGAAACGCTAAACAAATTCAAGAAATTGTGCACAAAAAAAAAAAAAAAAAAAAAAAAACCTGTATGCGCTCAATTGAGGCGGATAAACTATGACGGAAACATGTTTCAAAGTTCACTCAAAGTAAATCCCTCAAAGTTCAACAAAGAAGGGGGAAAAAAATCATGTGACTTTGCCTCAGAGGATTTGAGTGGATAGAACTGGACTCACAGGACTAGTTAGCTGTACCATTTTAATAAACTGTTACAACTATCCCCATCCCAAGGAGCCATAACATGGATAACGGTTTTGACACCCAAGTTTGGAGCTAGCATGAATGGGTTAAAATTAAATTGGGTAAATGGCTCCTTCCACTGATGTAAGTCAAATAATTGTCTCTACAATACAATGAATGCCAGACGAAAAAAAAATTAATTGTACTTTGTTTCCTGAAAATCATTTGTTGGGTCATAAAATCTGCACTGTTTCTCACGTCACATGCCACTTCTCCTGTAAGCTTAGCAGGAGATGGGAATATTTAATGACCATGGCCCTTTTCTGATTTGAAAAGTGTTACAACCATACCCATACACTCAAACAATTTGTATGCATATACTCACAGGATGGATGATATCCTCATCTTCATTGATCAGGATGATGTCTATGCAAACAGAAAAATACGCTGGAATATTTATTTTATTTAGAACACAGATCTGCATTGTCCTTACGATTTCTAATTGGTTAGTGTCTCTGCTGTTACAGACATATGTAGCTGATTTTGCCCCTTATAATGGTTTAACATTCAATTAAGTTATGTGTGGATTTTTGATTCTGATCACTGATTTCTCTATAAAGGATTAACCTATATTTAATTGATGCAGTGAATATTATTTGCAGTGTTATTTTACATTGTTATTTTACATTTGATCACTTTATTACTTTATGAAAACTAGACCTACCTAAAAAACCTGAAAGCCCTGATTGTTTCATTTGTGCCTTTGTTCTATTGTATTTGTGCTATTGCTTGTAGTTTGATTATTTGTTCTTTTTTTTATGAATGACTGTTTACTTGTTTTTATTAATCTTTGAAATGTATATTAGTTAATAATTTTAGCTGTGGTATGGAAACTTCACTGGTATCTAAAGTTTTGGTGTCATACACTTTTTTTTTTTACAATAGAAGGATACATGGGTCAAAAACAAGTCAAACAATAACCATTTTATTAATTTATTTCTTGTTTTGTGGTGGGTCCAGTGAAAATTGAATAATTGAATTCATTGAATCTAATAGAAAATCTAAAATCGAATCAAATCGAATTGATATCTTGTGAATCGGAATCGAATCAATTTGAATCGAATCAGGTCATCTGTATCGATACCCAGCCCTAATATTAAAGTGCATACTTCGCTAATCAATTTTTCATCAAATTTCTCATACATATTTGGCAGTAATTTAGCATATATTTGTTGTTTTAGCTAAAATGTGATTTTTGTTCAAGTAAAATGGACTAAAATGACGTACTAATATGTACGGTTTTGCCTATTTTTTTAGTTTGCTCTTGTTTCTTGGTTATTTGTTTGTTGATTCGTTGTTCTGTAGGTCCAAAATATTCACTGAGAACATTAAAATTAAATCCCTGCAGATTTTAATTATAATCTCAGAGCTGTTGGCCTTGTGTAAAGATCCCGGGCAGAGGTTTAACCCACACACACGTCAACATCCTCACAGAGTACTTTCAGAGGTTTAGACACAGACAGGCGGACAGGTTTATAGATTATATTTTTAATAATTAGAAGAGTAGGAGAGGAAGTGAATATGTGCTTATTAGCACAATTAAAAACAGCATGACACACAATCATGGGCTCAGAACAGCATTAACCCTGCAGGAAAACACTGCAGATGGGCGGACGCCACAACTACACGCTGAACATGGAGGAGTTGGACAATCTGAGCTGAAGTTTTGACTTCTGGGTGTGTTGGAGAGGGTTTTGGACTGTAAGGTTCTGATTAGTTAATGGCAAAGGAAACCCTTCTGGGTGCCGGTCAGAGCACAAATAATGAGGAGACAGGTGATCAGATTAACTCTGTGTATTGGAGGTAGAGGGATGGACCACAGATGTATATTCAGTGATGTATAGTCTGAAAAATAATAAATACAATAAAGATACAACTAAAAATATATGAACAATAATAATCATTAACTGTTACAAAATGAAAAGGTATTCCTAATTCACATAAGTGACATTTCTCTACTAAACATCCCGTTAAATAAACATAAATGAGGTATTTTACAGAAAATACACACCATAAGCATTATTTGTCATTAACCCTCTGGGGTCTGAGGTGTTTTCGGGGTCCTTGAGATGTTTTGGCATGCTCTGACATTTGTGCTTTTTTCAGTTGCTTATAAACATATTAATGGCACAGGTGAAATTACACTCTATATAGCACACACAGGGCTACCATAATATGTGAACAACATGTTAATACATGTTTGTATTTTTGAGAGAATATTGTTTATGCGTGGTTATTGAAAAAACTAAAAACTAAAGTTTCTAATATAAGGCCACAAATAACATACTAAATATTTGTCCACAAGACTTTTGACTAGTGGATGTTGTTGCCTAGAGTTTTTGCTTTGAATTGATCTGAAAATCATTCTGCCTAATCATTCACATAAAATAATAGATTGTTTTAAATTGTGAAAAACATTTTTTTGTTTGCAAAGGCAATATGCGGATGGGCGGAACGGCCCAACCCCCTCATGAATAATTAGGCAGTTCTCACCTGAGCAGACTGCATACTAATGAGCCTTTCATTCAGGGGTGTCACACAAGAAAGAATGCAAGGACAATATATATATATAAATAAATAAATATTTATACACACACACACACACACACACACACATATATATATATACACACTACCGTTCAAAAGTTTGGGGTCAGTGAGAATTTTATTTTTATTTTTTGGAGGAAAGAAATCAATACTTTTATTTATCAAGGAATAATTCATTTGATCGAAAGTGACAGTAAAGACATTTATAATGTTACAAAAGATTCTAACCCTAACCCTATTCATCAAAGAATCCTAAAAAAAAAAAAAAAAAAAAAGTACAACTGACAGACCAACAACTGTTTCAACATTGATAATAATAATAAATGTTTCTTGAGCATCAAATCCTCATATTGTACTGATTTGTGAAGGATCATTTGACACTGAAGACACTGACACTGGTGATGCTGAAATTCAGCTTTGATCACAGGAATAAATTACACTTTACTATATATTCACACAGAAAACAGCTGATTTACACTGGAGATAATATTTAATACTATAACTGATTTTTGTTGTATTTTTAATCAAATAAGCGCAGCCATGGTTAGCAGAAGAGAATTCTTTTAAAAGTATTTAAAATCGTACCGACCCCAAACTTTTGAACGGTAGTGTGTATATATATATACAAACAATCAAAATATAAATGAAAGCCAAAAGCACATTTTTAGTCACACCTTTTAGCCATCCACATCCCATTTTTAGCCATCCACCGCGGTCAAAATAAACCAGTCGCATTTCAAAGTCGTTCGCGAAACGACCGCCAGGTGGCGCAAAGGGACATTTAGCAAAACGTAAGTGGGGCTAATGTCTGTAGCCTATAAGGATGAAATACTACAAGTTATGGTAATTTCCAAATAAGCCTACAACAAACATTTATAGCCTACTCCATAATTGTTGGTCATACAGATAAGATATAATGTTTTAAAACTGTAAAAGGCTCAAGTATAGGCCTACACTCACAGGCTAAATGAAAAAATCGCTCATGTGAGAAACAGACGTTCGGGTATTTCTCAGTGAGTAAATTCATAGCCGAGCGGTAGAACTTACGGTTCATCATCAAGATGACGCGGGTTCAAATCCCGCACAAACATGGTCTGCTGTATATTTTAGATTTATTTAGATTTGTCTAGCTCTAAAACTCTGTTACACCATACAGTTTTTTTTGCTTATATTTATAAAATACAATTATCATGCATTTCCATTTTACACTATAAGGAACAAAATAGTAGCTATCCAACAGAACGACTTTGCATCTGTATAATAATAGGCTACCAATCGTAATTTCAAAAGCAGTTCTGTAAAAAAATTAATTATATATAGCCTATATATATATATATATATATATATATATATATATATATTTTTTTTTTCCAGGGCTGCCAACTCTCACGCATTGAGCGTGAGCGTAGGCTACTCACGCAATTTACCCAAATCTCACGCTCTCACGCCACACCCCCGATTTCTCACGCTGAAGTGTCAACCCGGTCGGTCAAATTCCTAAAAGATATAGTTTATCTATAGATCTACCTGTTGAGATCACGAGTGGCTCAGCCACTCGTGATCGACTAGTTATACCGCAAATTAGTTAAAATATCCCGTAATCTATCTAGAGCGAGCGTGCATGCGAGGCAGACCATGCGCGTGCATGGCAGAGAGGTCTGTACAACCTAGAGTTTTTTAAAAACATGGTTTTAAGTAAAGTGTGATTTGCCAGGGGGGACTAGGATTTCCTTCTGGTCTAAACATCCCTGCTTCTGCTGAATTATTTTAACCCCCCCCCCCGTAATTTTTTGGTCATACAGATAAGAGTAGAGTAGGCTTACATCGTTCAAAACTGTAAACTTGTAATCATATAGGCTAACGAGAGGTACAGAGGATCTACTCAAACATGCAATGTAAGCGCTTCCCAATGAGAAAATGACAAGACAAGGGTGAAAATCTCGCTCTATGTAGGCTAAATCGCCCTGAATTAAAATGTAAAAACAGATCAAATAATGTATTTGTCGAAATGTTGTGATATTGTTTCATTTAAGTTCATAATTATTCTATAAATGTTATTTAATTTAGCAGCATTACCACGAAGCACCGTGTTTCGATATTTATTTGAATAATACAAAATAAAATAAAAACTTAATTCACAAATTGCATGCCTTGTAAGGATCCAAAGATCCCTGTAGAATTTAATATTGAGTTGAACATTTTGTTCATGACAACAAATTAACAAGCGTTTTTTCAGGTTATATTTAGTTTTGCTTGGAAAAAGCTGGCCCAAACCAGTTTTATTTCATCAATTATTGAAATAATGAAATATTTAGTAATAAACTTTTATGACAGAAATATCACTAGGCTACATGTAACTTAAATCATTTAATTCCTTCATTATCAACACTGTCTAGAATAGGGATTTAAGTGTGAATTGCGACTTCTCTTTGTGTTAAGTCAGCCTCAGACTCCGATAGCCTGTGGGGGGTTGGAGGGACAGTTGCTGGACAAAGGTGTTAATGTTCCTCTTTCATATGGAGAGTGTCGGATAGCCAGCCTGATGAGCAGGCAAAATTATTGTAAGGATAAATCTGTGTCCAAATGTAGACCCCATATCTTATTAAATTATAAATATTGTAGTTTATTTATTGTAGCCTATTTTAAGTTTTTTTCACACAAAATTTCAATTGAAGTGATTGTAAGGTGAATTCAACAAGGCATGCTGTGTGTTACAGAACGAACCAGAGGAGAGACGTACAGATCCATTCGCAAGGCTTTATTCCAAAAACGTAGTCTTAGTACAGGCAAGGTCAATGAACAGCAGACAGGTATGGCAGAGGCATAGCACAGAGAAACCCTAAGGGCAAGCGTGGGTCGACGAGGTGCAAACAGAATCCGAAGGGCTAGGCTGAGGGAGAATCCAAGTGACACAGGCAGGAATCAAAACACGAAGGACAAGGCAAGACTACAGTTCAATGGAAGGCTCAGTAAGTAGCTAACACTTGGGGAGTGTTAAACGCTGACAATACAGTACAAAGAAACAATATCCGGCAACAGAGAGAGGAAGTCCAAGGGTTATAAAGGGTGTGTGATGGTTCTCAAGTGTGAGCGTGATTAGTGGAATCAGCTGTGTGAATCGTCAGTGCAATGAATGATGGGGATTGTAGTGAAGTGCAAGAGTCCATGCTGTGAGT
This sequence comes from Rhinichthys klamathensis goyatoka, assembly GCF_029890125.1. Lineage (NCBI taxonomy): Eukaryota > Metazoa > Chordata > Actinopteri > Cypriniformes > Leuciscidae > Rhinichthys > Rhinichthys klamathensis. Next base: position 1,436,917 of record NW_026606589.1, read on the forward strand.
GGGAGACCTCTGGTGGTGAATGTCCGGAAGTGAATGGACCAGATACGTGACATAGCCCCCCTCCAATGAGCGGCTTCCAGACGCTCCAATAACATCCAAGGCGGGACGGAGACAAAGATCCTCACAGCGGAGCAAAAGACCACCAGAGCAGAGCAGGCTGTGCAGGCGACCAGGGCGGAGACGACCCCTTGGGGATCCTTCTGGCGGCCACGGCGGAGAGGATCCTTCTGGCGGCCAGGGCGGAGAACACCCCTCAGGTGGTCCTGGCGGAGAGGATCCTTCTGGCGGCCACGGCGGAGAAGACCAGAGAGTAATAGGAACCGACACCGACTCCGGAACAGGAACAGACACTGGCTCTGGAACAGGAACTGGCTCCGGAACAGGAACAGACATGGGCACAGGAACAGACACTGGCTCAGGAACAGACACAGACTCTGGCTCTGGAACAAACACAGACATTGACACAGGAACAGAGACAGACACAAACACTGAAACAGACGCTGGCTCTGGCTCAGGAACGGCAGACACTGGCTTCGGCTCAGGAACAGCAGACACCGGCTCGGGAACAGCAGACATCGGCTCTGCGGACGTGACGCGTAGCGTCTCTGGCTGTGCGGACGTGACGCGGACAGTCTCTGGCTGTGCGGACGTGACGCGGACAGTCTCTGGCTGTGCGGACGTGACGCGGACAGTCTCTGGCTGTGCGGACGTGACGCGGACAGTCTCTGGCTGTGCGGACGTGACGCGGACAGTTTTTGGTTGTGCGGACGTGACGAGGACAGTCTCTGGCTGGACGTGGCTGACGTGAAGCTCTGGCTGGACGTGGCTGACGTGAAGCTCTGGCTGGACGTGGCTGACGTGAAGCTGTGAAGACCCTGGACTGGACAGGACCAGTGGTGAAGGTTCTGGATGGGTAACAGGGCTGGACAAGAATTCATAAATAGTCGCCTCTGACACCTCCAAAGGTTCTGCAGCAGATGCCGCCACCTCTGGAGGTTCTACAGTGGTAGCATCAAGAATCTGGTAAAGTTCATTAACAAGACAGGTACCGTGCTCATCTATGGTTCCTTTGACCCTGACATGACAGGCTGAGAGGACATTGCTGGGCGCAACCACCATACAAGGGGCTGAAGCGAACACCGCCGCTTCAAGAGGTTCTGCAGCTCGTGCCCCCACCTCTGGATTAACTGCAGCGGGTTCCTTAGCCTGGGGCAGTTCTGAGGTGGTATACGCAGCCCAAACGCAACATAGAGCGATCCCCATCATGGGAAGCGCTTCTGACAGGGTAATCAGTGCAGGATCAGAGGGATCAAAGTGAGTGGGTTTGGGGATACCAGCTGTGCGTGCAGAAACCAGTGGTGCATCCCTCACACTGGAAACCAGACTGGGAAATCGAAGCACTGACCTTGAATATCTGGGTGTGGCAGACAGGACGTGAGAAGATTCTGGCTGGTCAGTGGTGACATGACGAGACTCTGGAAAATCAACTGTGACTTGGCTTGACTCGTGACGATCAACTGTGACTCGGCTTGACTCGTGACGATCAACTGTGACTCGGCTTGACTCGTGACGATCAACTGTGACTTGGCTTGGCTCGTGACGATCAACTGTGACTTGGTGGGGCTCTGGAAGATCTGCTGAGACGTAACATGGCTCTGGAAGATCTGCTGAGACGTAACAGGGCTCTGGAAGATCTGCTGAGACGTAACAAGGCTCTGGAAGATCTGCTGAGACGTAACAGGGCTCCGGAAGATCTGCTGAGACGTAACAGGGCTCTGGAAGATCTGCTGAGACGTAACATGGCTCTGGAAGATCTGCTGAGACGTAACAGAGCTCTGGAAGATCTGCTGAGACGTAACAGGGCTCTGGAAGATCTGCTGAGACGTAACAGGGCTCCGGAAGATCTGCTGAGACGTAACAGGGCTCCGGAAGATCTGCTGAGACGTAACAGGGCTCTGGAAGATCTGCTGAGACGTAACAAGGCTCTGGTGCGGCTGCCATTATAGGCACGGAAGGAATGGTGCATTCCTCTGCGAACCCCACAGTGAAAAACGACCCTGTTAATAGTAGAGCATAATCTAAAAAATGACTGAGCGATGTACGAGGACCCTCATGGATTAATCGAGATCTTAAGGGTTGATTTATGCCGTCACAAAAAAAGTCAATGAGAACGCAATCAGGCAGATCAGAAAAATATGCTAACTCCAAAAACTCATGAATATATACCTCTAGCGGTCGCTTACCCTGTTCTAGGGCTAGTAACAGTCTTGCAAGGTTAATACCTGACCAGTGTTCTTCCGAAAAGCCGCTGGATCCTTGTTTGGCCGGATATTCTGTTACAGAACGAACCAGAGGAGAGACGTACAGATCCATTCGCAAGGCTTTATTCCAAAAACGTAGTCTTAGTACAGGCAAGGTCAATGAACAGCAGACAGGTATGGCAGAGGCATAGCACAGAGAAACCCTAAGGGCAAGCGTGGGTCGACGAGGTGCAAACAGAATCCGAAGGGCTAGGCTGAGGGAGAATCCAAGTGACACAGGCAGGAATCAAAACACGAAGGACAAGGCAAGACTACAGTTCAATGGAAGGCTCAGTAAGTAGCTAACACTTGGGGAGTGTTAAACGCTGACAATACAGTACAAAGAAACAATATCCGGCAACAGAGAGAGGAAGTCCAAGGGTTATAAAGGGTGTGTGATGGTTCTCAAGTGTGAGCGTGATTAGTGGAATCAGCTGTGTGAATCGTCAGTGCAATGAATGATGGGGATTGTAGTGAAGTGCAAGAGTCCATGCTGTGAGTGGGAGACCTCTGGTGGTGAATGTCCGGAAGTGAATGGACCAGATACGTGACACTGTGTCTTTGAAGCAACAATTAAAGGTTAAATATTTTTTTCGTGATTTGTATGGCTGACACGCAGCGACATATACAGTATTATCAGCTGTATGATGTGTTTTTACCCTGAAATGATTAATTTCGAGAGAGAGACCCGCGCGCGTAGCGAGGGAGACTAAAATAAACTTGTTAAAAAGAGATCCAGCGCGAGAGAGGCAAAGAGAAACGCATGTTTTTAATTTAATTATGTTTCTTTGGACAATTTTCGTTTTGTACTGTTTTAATTGTTTAATTTAGCTGTAATTTCTTTGGCAATACACATTTAAAATGTCGCAAGAATAAGATTAGCCTAGTGTTTCTTATTTTGCATCGCAAAAGAAATAAACTCTAAACCCGATGCAACCCGATGAAAAAATGTAAACCTTGAAATGTTCGAACTTGGTTTCAAACTTAAGTAATTTTAGTGTTCTTTTACATTACACAATAATTTAGCAGACTAAAGACGAGCTTCTTCATTTTCATTTTCTGATGCAATCGGCTGACAATCTTCCTTCATCAGTTTTTGTCGTTTGTGCAGCGGCTGCGGTTCTACAGGAATGTAGCAAATTTATGTTGTAATGATAATTAAACAAAACTCTTGACTTTAAATAAGTAAACAGTTATAAACAGTTACCTATTTAAGCATCAAGGTGGGAAAATATAAACGCTGTAGGACAACATCGGTTAACAACATGTATGCTGCATTGAGATTCGATCTCGGGTCTAATGAAGCTCCTCGAAGCTCGTGTTGATGCGTTAACCACTGAGCTATCGTCTGTACACTGATAAAGTGGTAAAGCCTCATTCATGTAGCCTAAATGTTTTTTATTGCAATGTTTTATGTTGAAATGTTTTCATTATTTATTCAATTACATTTCAGTAGCCTAATTTCAGTATTGTGATTATGAATTATTTTAACTACGTTTCACTTGTTGAATTCTTCGGTGCGGCAGCAGATTACGCATTAGAGAGAATAAACCGGAATAAACGAACACTTTTCAGAGTCTATGATTGTAGCGCCTCTTAGCGGTAAAAGGCAGCAAATACACCACACATTTTACCGCCGCGGTGGAACGGCTGATGTGGGCATTGTCATGGCTTGCCGACATTTGCGTTTGAATAGCGCGCGTCCTCCGTGGGCGTGTCAGATTAACGCGTAATGAAGTGTAATGAGCTGGGAAAAAAAATACTGACAGCACTCTCTTTTCATACAGATTGCATAAACTGAGAATATTTGTTTTTTATATAAATTACTTCATTTAAAAGAAGAGAATTTAAGCTTCATAAAGAAAAACCTCTCGTGCCTGTGTGACAAGTAATCGCGGAGTTACAGTTAATCTTAGGACGCGTTTCAGAATGGACTTCACTGACAGAGAGAACGCAGAACTCGCATCATGTTTGTTTTTCTTTATTTGGTGAAAAGCACAACACTTTGTTTTTATTGTGAGTATCCATAAAAAAAATAGAAACTTAACAGGATCTAATGATGTACAACACTTATATGTAAGATCAAAACCAACCGAGTATTTTGAGTCTCTTTTACACTGATAAGAAAAAAAGCAAGACAATCGCGCCGGCGCGATAGCCGACCCCAGGGGGTTAATAACATACAATGCCAATATATGGATATCCTTGTGGCGCATATGAACAGCATTCAAACAAACATAATGTTAATCCCTCGTTTGAAATTATAACAGCTCAACAGATCAACATCGCATCATCAAGACATTTATAAAGAACCCATAACATTGATCTGCATCTTCATAAAGAATGAACAATCACACAATATATGATATTACCGATCTGACTAACACAGAATGATCACTGCAGGACATGTCCGGGCATGCACGTATGTCACAGACGCACATAATGCTGTTCAGATCACTGTTAACACAAAAAAATATAAAAAAGGCTTACTTTGAGGTCAGTGACTAACATCTTGATGTTACATCTGCAGCAATCACCACGAACATACAGGAATGAACGTCTTTACAGCTGACAGCTCACACAGACACAGCAGATAGCGGCAACTCAACTAACTACGCTGCTCACTACTGGAATATTATTACGACTCCTCTTTCATAATAAAAGTCCCTGGTGAATGAGCCTTTAATACAGCTGCCCCCGAAAATGTAGAGCATCTTTGCTTCCTTGAAAGGCGACGTCACCAATCAGGGTTAGGAGCATTAGGTCCATCCTTTGGTAAGGCCGGCAAGATGACTAGGCGGGCTACCGCTCTAGTATACACTTGGCCCTTTATCTCCACATCAGCTGACCGGATATGACTATCCGGGCTTAGATGGGTCTTGATGATTTGTCCCACAGGCCATAAGCTCCGAGGTAGTTGGGGGTCTACAATCAGAACAAATGTTTTCTCCTTCAAGGCGGGAGAAGAGGCTTGCCATTTTTGCCGAGTTTAGAGGTGAGGAAGATAGTCCCTTATGAACCTGGACCAGAATCGGTCTGCTAGGACATGGGAATGTCTCCAGTGCCGACGACTCAGCATCTTTGATTCTGGGTAAATGACTTGATGGAGAAATCCATCAGGCTGCCCCATGAGGAGACTATTTGGCGTCACCGGGTCAGCATCCGCCACGTCTGATGACACATACTCCAAAGGTTTGGAGTTCAGGATGGCCTCAACTTCCAGCAAAACTGTCATTAAGACTTCCTGGGAACTGACTGTGAGCCCAAAACCGTGTACAAGGCTGATTTAACGGATCTCATCTCCCTCTCCCAAACTCCTACGTAGTGGGGGGCCGACAGGGGGATTAAAGTGGAAGTGGATCCTCTGGCGGGCCAGCTGATACTGTATGTCAGGAACCAATGCGGCATAAGCTTCCCGTAACTCCCTTTCACCCCCGCGGAAGTTCGTACCTCGATCCGACCATAACTCCGCTGGTGTCCCTCTCCTCGCGACAAACCTTCTAAGAGCCATGAGAAACGAGTCTGTACTCATGCTAGGGAGTAAGTCTAAATGGACAGCTCTCGTGGTCAGACATTTAAAGAGAATACCCCAAACGCTTCTCTGTACGTCTTCCGATTTTGACCAGCAAGGGTCCAAAGCAGTCCACTCCACAAGAATGATCCAAAGGCAGAGGGTAAATCCGCCATCTTATGGATTGTCGGCTGGGCCCTCCACCATTGACATTAGGGGCAGTCATGTTGAAACAGTCTAAAAGCTTCGCGGCCAAGTAGAATCCAGTAGTATCGCCGTATTTCAGCGAACAGTCTTTCTGATCCAGAATGATGTAACTGGTGGTCGTAATGCTGAATAATCAAATGGGTGACTGGGTGATTAGGATCCAGGACCAGAGGATGTAAAACGAAGTCCACAATGCCTGCAACTCTCTTCAAACGACCTCCAACCCTGATCAGACCACTGGACGGATCCATTTCAGAGGCTAGGGCAATTAGTCGACTTTTGGAACTGACCGACTTTCCAGTCCCTAACAGTTTATAATCCTCAGGGAAGGATTCCTGCTGCACCCGTTTGAGGATATGGAGCTCAGCCTGACAGTAATCCTCGGCCTGGGGCGTAGACCGTGGAGCATGGGTAGCCCAAATTTCGTGGGCAGTGATGTCCAATAGTTCCTGCCAGGTGCTGTAGTTCCATCCATCAGTGCTACCAGAAGAGGGAGGGTAGGTACTGATCCCACAGAAGGCAGATTTCCGCAATTCAACCTTGTCCACTATCAGGCCCGCATTAATGCACAGGCTTACTGGGGCTGATGGTAAGCCTAAGGCCTGTGCCTATGAAGACAAGGGGCCTATCATAAGCCAATAAAAAAAATCACATTGTTTTGTAGTTTGTCGAATTTTCTGTCAATCACTTGATATTCATGTTTTTGGCTGCTGATTGATCCAATTTACAAGTGACCCACGTGGGAAGCATGATATGACAGCCTATCAGAATGTAGAGAAACAGTTGTAGCATGCGCCGTCTACTCTAGTAGTCTATTCAAATTTATGCTAGTCACAGAAGCTAGTGGATAGCTAAATCAAAATGTCGGGAAAGAAAAAGTTTGAGAGTGGTGCTCATAAGCGAAAAATATTGCGACAGAAAGAAAACAGTGAGAAGGAATTTTTAAAAAAGATTCCAAAGCTGACAGGATTTTTTAAACCTGCAAATGAAGGCGAGTCGAGCTCATTAAGCGGAGCACCGATGAACAGTGGAGAGTGGACAAGCAAACAGGCGGGGGACCGTTACCTGGAGCCGCTGCAGAGGACGAGGACTGGCTGCATGGAGCAGAGTCAACCGGCGACGGACAGACCGGAGGACTGCTACCTGGAGCCGCTGCGGAGGACGAGGACTGGCTGCATGGAGCAGAGCCAACCGGGGACGGACAGACCGGAGGACCGTTACCGCAGTTCAGGGAGTTTGTACAGAATGACAAGTTGGGCAGCACGTCGGCAGTGGAGTTACAGAAAGTATTAAGAAGTAGAAAACTCCATACAGTATTTCCCAACACAGATATAGCTCTACGGCTATTCCTGACCATGCTAGTGACCAACGTGAGCGGAGAGCATCCCTTCTCTAAACTGGCATTGGTGAAAAATAGACTGCGATCAAGCATGCAGCAAGACAGAGTCAGCAACCTCACACTGATGTCCATTGAACACGACATTCTTCGTGAGTTGGATTTTACCGACATAATCACAGCTTTTTCTACAAAGAAGACAAGACGAAAGCACTTCTAAAAAGGTAAGACAATGCTTTATTTACTGCTTTCCAGTATAGCCTGTGCTGTGGAGGTTTTACATTGCTGTTGTTGTGGATTTTTTTTATGGAATACTGTCTTCGTTAGGCTATATCTCCCCGAGAGAAACTTATTTCTGCTTTTGTTGTATATAGACAAACGTGATCATTAGACTTTTCTTTTTATTATTGTGGGCCTACAAAACCTCTCAGCCCTATGGCCTAACGGCAGGTTAATGCGGGCCTGTCCGCCTTAGCCTCAGTCTTTGGTATTACTGCTCATTCCTTGGTATCCTTGAGGAGGAAAGAGGGTCATCGAGACCATCGGTTCGGTGCAGCAAGCTACTGGAGTGGTTTCCCTTTTGTGAGGTCATCAGCAGGGTTGTCTGCAGAGCTTACATAATGCCAAGAACACTTCTCCGTCAGCTCCTGGATCTCAGCGATTCTGTTCCCTACGAAGACTCTGTAGCGACAGGACTCTGAATTCAACCACTGGAGGACAGTTGTAGAGTCTATCCACAGGAAAATAGACTTGATGCGTAGGGTCAACTCATTCTCAAAGTAACTTAGCCAACTGTCCTCCGACTAAACTTCCACAGACTTCCAATCTTTGAATGGAGTAAACTCATTCAGGAGTGACACGGGAGCATGCTATAATGAAGGACAGGTAGGTCCAACCTTCATGGTCGGTTAGGAGGTAACCACCGCTCCATATGCCTGCGCAGAGGCATCTGAGAAGATATGTACCTCATGGGTAGCACCATCCATAGCAACATCAGGAGGGACATAAGGCCAGGGAAAGGTGATACAAGGAAGGTATCGGAGTTCCTCCTCCCACGTATTCCAAGACTGGAGGAGTTTAGGTGGTAGGTTGGGGTCGTCCTACCCTCTTCGTTTGTTCCACAGTTGCTTGATGATAATTTTCGCTCAAGTCGTATAAGGTAGAAGCCATCCCAGAGGGTCGTACTGGGTAGCTAGGACCTTATAGATGTTCCTCAAAGTGGGAGTGTTATATACCACACTCGCAGCTCGGGCATTGGCTGGTAGGTGACTCAGCACACCAGGATCATTGCAGGCCCACTGGCGAATTTCAAATCCAGCTCCAGAAAGGATATTCCATAGTCGATCAATCAAGCTTTGAGCTGCATCAGCAGTAGGTAGGCTCTGCATGCAGTTATCGACATAGCAACATCTTTCCACTGAAAACCGAATCGCCTCATCTGTCTGGGGGTGTTTGCATACATGGCGTTGTAGCGTATAGGAAGCACAGCATGGACTGGATGTCGTGCCGAAGGGTAATACCTGCCACTCGAAAGTTTTGGGTGCCTCATCCATCTTCAGGTCCCGCCAAAGGAAACGGATATCCCCACTCACTGCCACGGGATGTTCTCTAAAGCGGATAAGGACTTTGTTTGCCAGGAGCCAGAGCGCCTGACATCAAAGCAAATTTAAAAGTGCTGGCTAATGCTAATCGTAAATTCTCTAAAATTATTATTCACATCGGCACTAATGATGTTCGACTTTGCCAGTCGGAGATCACTGAAATTAACGTTAAAGAGGTGTCTGAACTCACAAGTACGATGTCAGGCACTGTAGTTTGCTCTGGTCTCCTTCCTGTTCGAAGGAGTGATGAGATATTTAGTAGACTGTCCTCACTCAATGGCTGGCTGTCTAAGTGGTGTCCGCAAAATAATATAGAATTCATAGACAATTGGAAAAGTTTTTGGGGCAGACCTGACCTGTTGAAAAGAGATGGTATTCATCCCTCCTGGGATGGTGCTGCTCTTCTCTCTAGTAATATGGCACATAGTCTTAGAGCTCAAACATGACAATCTGGGGCTCAGGTCAGGAAGCAGACATACTGGCTAAACCGACCGTCTGCTAGCTGTCTCACGTCACTGAGGTCAGATAAATCCCATCACATAGAGACTCTTTCACCTAGATATCATCATATAGAGACTGTGTCTGTTCCCCGAATTAGGAAATACAAAAAACTTCCAAACCCATCTAAGGGTAAACATTTTATTGATGTTCAACAAATAAACATATATAATACAAATGATAAAGCTCGGGTTGCTGAATATTTGATCCCTTACTTCAAAAGCACTCATTGTTAATGATATGATTACAGACTATAACCTAGAAGTTGTTGTGAACTTTTTCTTCTAAAGTGTAGGAACTCAGAAGTGAAGACCAGGGGCCTCATGTATAAAACTTTGCGTAGAATTCATCCTTAAAGTGTGCGTACGCACATAAGGCAGAATTTGCGTACGCACAAAAGTTTTCAGATTTATAAAACCGTTCGTACGCCAGAACCTGCGCAGAATTCATTTTATAAATCCCAGTCAGTGGAAGATTGTGCGCACGCACGTACGTCTCCTCCCCGAAATAACCATATATGGAGCTTACAACGCCTAGTTTTACTATGCATATCCTCATCTGCATGTCATTTGCATATGATTATTCATCCACGTGATACCATGTTTAACGGTACGAAATACGGATGTGCCGTCACATTATTACATTCATAATTTTTTTTAGTAGCTTATATCCTTGCCTTGTTTTTGAATAAATAAATCAAATAGTGTAAAATACATTTCAGAGAAAGTTTTTCTCAATCTTTTCCACTGGCCAAATAGTATTTTTAATTGATTTATATTTTTAATGGAAACAGATAGACATTGTTGTGCATTATTTGCACGAAACAATTTCCCCAGACAATCTGCTATTAGCTATCAGTTAAAACATTAAAACACAGCATGACAGAGAGAAAAGTGTTCAAAAGCATTGCATCCACAACAAATAGGTCTATTTTGTGTAACAAATAGCTCGATGCAATTAATAGTATCGATGCAATTAATAGTATCGATGCAATTAATAGTATCTCCCACCTAACTCTTAAGCATCTGGAGGATCCCAAGGCTTATGCACGCCTTTTGTTCATTGATTTTAGTTCTGCTTTTAACACAGTACGGCCTCATCTGCTTTTACAGAAAATGACTCAGATGAACGTCAATCCTTTTATTATTAAGTGGTTTTATTCTTTTTTAATAGATAGAACCCAAAATGTTAGGATTAATGATTCACTTTCGGAATCAAAATGCATCAGTACGGGTGCACCGCAGGGATGTGTAAGCTCACCGGTCCTGTTCACCCTTTACACTAACGACTGCACCAATAGTCTCCCGGGCAACCTGTTTTTTTAATTTTCTGATGACACTGCCATTCTCAGTCTGCTTCACCAGAACTCAGACCTGTCATTGTACTTCACGGAGGTTAATACATTTGTTCAGTGGTGCGACAAGAACTATCTCACCATTAACATTAAAAAAACTGAGGAGATGGTATTTGACCCTCGGTCGGTGGGGGATCATACCCCATTGTCCATGCACAGGGAGGAGATCAAACAGGTCACTTCTTATAGGTATCTGGGTATCCACCTGGATAACCTCTTAAGCTGGAGTGATCATGTTGAGTATGTATGTTCCCGTCTACAGCAAAGACTGTATTTTTTACGCAGACTGAGGGTGTTTGGTGTCAGCCAGAATATTATGTATTTATTTTATCAGGCAGTGATGGAGAGTGTCATCAGGTATGGGATGACGGCGTGGTTCGGCAATCTCTCCACACAGTCCAAATCAAAGTTACAGTGCCTGGTACAGAGGCAGGCACTGTAGTACAGAGGCCTGGTACAGTGCCTGCTCTATGAGCAGTCTGTACTCAGGCAGGCGCGGAGAGTACTGTTGGACCCGTCCCACATCCTTTTTCCCAAAACAACATTAAACCGGTTTAAATACTCTTTCGTACCCACCTCTATTAAAATTTTAAATCAAAATTTTAAATAGACTTGTATGTGGAGGCCTGGGAAGTGTGCAATAACTTGGTGGTCTGCTTGTTGTAATTTGTTTTAATTTTATTTATTTTTTATTTTTTATTTTTTTTGTGTAGCTTATATGTACGTCTTTAGTTGTTATTTGTATTTTAACGTGTATTTATTGTCTGTAAGGGCAGCTACTACTATGCACTATGCACTCTTGAGTCCATGACAAATTTCCCCTGGGGGACAATAAAGTATATTCTATTTCTATTTATTGAATATATATTTTTTGCAACTTCTCAGTAATGATTTCATGTAGCTAGTTTAAGTGAAACTCCATTAATGAGAATGGCATATTTAATCTAAATGTTTATATCAGAAGTAAAACAGTTTAAATCATTCTTTTATTTATTTAAAATGTTATTGTGAACACATGCTTCTTGACGGTTTTGTAATGAACACCGTAGTTAGGACCGATGATGAGTAGCGATTGTGCTTCATGACTGTATTTGCAGACTTTGACATTTTATGATATATGTACATTAAGGAAAATATTTCCTTTTTACACTGTGTTCTGCAGTTCTCTAATAAAAGGGTATTTCATGCTATTCTGTATCACATGTAGTCGCGCCATGTCCTCCTGCGCTCCCGTTGTGGACAATGTGACTGTAAGGCAGCGCTGATTATTATTATTATTTTTTTTATATACATTTTTAATTATGTTTGGATTTTACTAGATGTATATAGCCTAAAACAATCGGCACAAATAACACTGTTGGATTTAATCTTCATGATAATGTGGATATAACGTATGAAATGGAGTGAAAATTAAATGTCATTAATTCTTATAATCGTTCTTCTCACATTTATTTTCTACAATCTAACTTCAGGTCACTACCTCACCATCTGTGTCGCCAATTCCCTTTGTCTCCAGAATGTGCGTACGCACGGTCAAGAGCATCCTTACGGTGCACACTTATTTACGCCAAGTTTGTTTTTTATAAATCCCGATATGTGCGTGGAAAAATGCGTACGCATAGGCCCCAGGAGACTTGGTTGTATCTTCAGCAATATTCTTTATTGAGAAACACGAGCTGTTGGTAGCTGCAGTCCTCATCAAGTCAAGTCTAACTAAGGGAACTTTACATTGCAGTTGATATACCTTTTTAAGGGGGAGGGGTTACATAGAGGTGGAGACACTCTGAAACAGCATGTACATGAGAGACACGAAAACCGGATGGGCAGAGCTTCCCGCACTGAGACAGGAACCCCAAGACAAATGGTCTCCGTAATAAAATAGCAGGTGTTCAAACTTGCTCAGCATGAGTCTTCACCCGGTGAGACACGAGGACAGGAAAGGCATGGCCCTCTCGTACTGAGACGGGAACTTATAAACATAAGGTGATGGTATAAATTTTACTTGCAATAGAAAGATCAGGACAGGTTTGTGACATTTACCTTAGTTAAAAAAATTCACACTAATAAACTTCTATCTACTATAGTATGGGAAATCTAAATTAAACATTTAAAAATAATTTTGTAATCCTACAATGTGCTGTGTTTGACAGAAACCTGGCTAAAACCAAACAATTACATTACTTTAAATGAGTCCCACCCCCCAAGATTACGGTTATAAACATGTTTGTATGAAAGGCAAAGGGGGAGGTGTTGCTGTAATTCTGAAAATATTACTATAAATTACTAAGAAGTCTATGTTCAAATATAATTCTTTTGAATTGTTGGCGATTAATGTAACAATATCTAGTGTAAATGATAAATCACGTTTGAGATTTGTGCTGGCTACTGTATACAGGCCACCAGGGCACCAAACAGACTTTATCAAAGAATTTGCTGACTTTCTATCAGAGTTAGGACTGGCTGCAGATAAAGTCCTAATTGTTGGTGATTTTAATATACATGTAGATAATGAAAAAGATGCATTGGGATTGACATTTAAAGACATTTTTAATACTCTACATCTAATATCACATGAAATCAATGTTGATGCCTTTAAAATTCTGGAGCAGAGCGATGACATCTCAGATCACTATCTAGTCTCGTGCCAACTTAATTTAGCCAAGGCTGGAAAGTTACAAATATGTTACAAATATGTTAGACCTATCACTTCTGCCACTAAATATTGCTTTATAAATAATCTTCCTGATCAGTTTCATCATCTCAGCATCCCAGATAGCTTAGAAGAACTTGATATTGCGACAGAAACTTTTAACTCTCTCTTTTCCAGCACTTTAGACACAGTTGTTCCTTTGCGCTTAACGAAGATTAAAGAAAATAGTCCAACGCCATGGTACAACGAGCACACTCAGGCCCTTAACCCTCTGGGGACCAGAAACGCGCCCGCGCGTTTTGCCGTTTTTTTTTCACATAGCAGAAAAATAGACTTAAAATACTCTGTTGATTTTGATCGTACATATAAGTGTTATACATCAATCGATCTTGTTAATTGTCTATTATTTTTCTGTATACTCACAATAAAAACAAAGTTTTGTGCTTTTTGTCAAATAAAGAAAAATAAACATGATGCGAGTTTTGCCTTCTCTCTGTCAGTGCAGTCCATTCTGAAACACGTCCGAAAAATTAACTCTAACTCTGCAAATACTTGTCATACAGGCACGAGAGATTTTTCTTTATGAAGCTTGAATTCTCTTCTTTTCAATGATGTAATTTATATAAAAAACAAATATTCTCAGTTTATGTAATCTGTACGAAAAGAGAGTGCTGTCAGATTTTTTTTCCCCAGCTCATTACACTTCATTACGCGTTAATCTGACACGCCCACGGAGGACGCGCGCTATTCAAACGCAAATGTTGAGGCAAGCCATGACAATGCCCACATCAGCCGTTCCACCGCGGCGGTAAAATTTGGGGTGTATTTTCTGCCTTTTACCGCCAAGAGGCGCTACAATCATAGACTCTGAAAAGTGTTTGTTTATTCTCTCTAATGCGTAATCTGCTGCCGCACCGCACTGATTCAGAGCGATTGAAAGCTGGTAGCAGATGAATTCAACAAGTGAAACGTATAGTTAAAATAATTCATAATCACAATACTGAAATTAGGCTACTGAAATGAAATTGAATAAATAATGAAAAAGTAAAACATTGCAATAAAAACATTTACAGACGTACAGACGATAGCTCAGTGGTAGATGTTGGCCAACAGCGTTTATATTTTACCTTCTTGATGCTTAAATAGCTAACTGTTTATAACTGTTTACTTATTTAAAGTCAAGAGTTTTGTTTAATTATTATTACAACATAAATTTGCTACATTCCTGTAGAACCGCAGCCGCTGCACAAACGACAAAAACTGATGAAGGAAGATTGTCAGCCGATTGCATCAGAAAATGAAAATGAAGAAGCACGTCTTTAGTCTGCTAAATTATTGTGTAATGTAAAAGAACACTAAAATTACTTAAGTTTGAAACCAAGTTCGAACATTTCAAGGTTTAAATAAAGTGTCGGGACAGTTTTTTTAATTTAAAACAGGGTTGCATCGGGTTTAGAGTTTATTTCTTTTGCGATGCAAAATAAGAAACACTAGGCTAATCTTATTCTTGCGACATTTTAAATTTGTATTGCCAAAGAAATGACAGCTATATTAAACAATTAAAACAGTAGGCCTACAAAACGAAAATTGTCCAAAGCAACATAATTAAATTAAAACATGCGTTTTTCTTTGCCTCTCTCGCGCTGAATCTCTTTTTAACAAGTTTATTTAGTCTCCCTCGCTCTCCATATGAAAGAGGAACATTAACACCTATGCCTATTGTCCTGCGCGCTCGATACAGCACTGAACTGTCCCTCCAACCCCCCACAGGCTATCGGAGTCTGAGGCTGACTTAACACAAAGAGAAGTCGCAATTCACACTTAAATCGCTATTCTAGACAGTGTTGATAATGAAGGAATTAAATGATTTAGTTACATGTAGCCTAGTGATATTTCTATCATAAAAGTTTATTACTAAATATTTCATTATTTCAGTAATTGATGAAATAAAACTGGTTTGGGCCAGCTTTTTCCAAGCAAAACTAAATATAATCTGAAAAAAACGCATGTTAATTTGTTTTCATGAACAAAATGTTCAACTCAATATTAAAGTCTACATGGATCTTTGGATCCTTTCAACCAGGCATGCAATTTGTGAATTAAGTTTTTTATTTTTTATTTTTTTATTCAAATAAATATCGAACCACGGTGCTTTGTGGTAATGCTGCTAAATTAAATAACATGTATTGAATAATTATGAACTTAAATGAAACAATATCGCAACATTTCGACAAATACATTATTTGATCTGTTTTTACATTTTAATTCAGGGCGATTTAGCCTGCTACATTTAATTAGAGCGAGATTTTCACCCTTGTCATTTTCTCATTGGGAAGCGCTTACAGGCTACATGTTTGAGTACATCCTCTGTACCTCTCGTTTTCATATGGATTACATAATCAGATAACATTTATTAGCCAGAATATTTAGACATTTAAAGGCTTTAGACAGAGCCGATTTCTTATAGTGACTGAGCTGAAGTGGCTTCGGTTCATTTTTGTGACGCGCAGTTCCCGGAGACAGAGACGACAGATAAACTGTTTTTGTCGTTAGCAAAAGTTCGAATAAAACCCGACTTTAGAAAAATGCATAGGGCCACTCGGCGTGGTCTGCCAAAACACTTAATTATAAACTTCAATATTTCATTCAAAATAATCTCAACACGCTTTGTAAAATTTTGAAAAGCCGTGCATGCATTAAGGCCACTTGAACTAATGAACAACTGAAACGCTGGTTTTGATTTTATTGTTTGTCGTTGTTTAAACGTGCTTGTTGCATATCTCTATTTTATATTTGATATGGTCTATTGGTGAAGTAGCCTATAGCATTGATTACTGTGGAGGGAGGGGTGTGGGGATTCAAATAATTCAGCAGAAGCAGGGATGTTTAGACCAGAAGGAAATCCCCGTCCCCTCTGGCAAATCACACTTTACTTAAAACCATGTTTTTAAAAACTCTAGGTTGTAGGGAATCAAAATAATAATAATAATAATAGGCCTAATAAAAAGAAATATATATATATAGGCTATATATGTAAAATTACTTTTTTTACAGAACTGCTTTTGAAATTACGATTGGTAGCCTCGTACGATTGGTACAGATGCAACGTCGTTGTGTTCGATACTATTGTTCCTAGTGTAAAATGGAAATGCATGGTAATTTTATTTTATAAATATAACCAAAAAACTGTATGGCGTAACAGAGTTTTAGAGCTAGACAAATCTCTCTGCATTAATAAATATAAAATTTGCAGTAGACCATGTTTGATCGGGATTTGAACCCGTGTCATCTTGATGATGAACCGTAAGTTCTACCGCTCGGCTATTAATTTCCTCACTGAGAAATGCCCAAACGTTTGTTTCTCACATGAGCGAGAAAACGTTTTGTCGTTAGCCTGTGTGAGTGTAGGCCTACTTTAGCCTACCTACATGAATAAAAGTAGACCTTTTACAGTTTTAAAAGATGATATCTTATCTGTATGACCAACAATTACGCAGTAAGTTCTTTTAGCTGTTATGAGAAAAATAAATCCAAATGAACGCGCCGCCGCGTTTGTCAAACTCTAATTCAACATGCCAGAATAAAGCCAGATTTTAGAATAATGCATAGCCACTCGGCGTGGTGTGCCAAAATACCCTAATTATAAACTTCAATATTTCATTCAAAACCATCTCAAAACGCTTTGTGACATTTTAAAAAGCCGTGAATGTATTAAGGCCACTGGAACCAGGATCGTAACTGAAACGCGCTGCATGTCTCAATACAGGAGCGCTGGTTCAGATTGTATTGTTTGTTGTTTAAACGTGCATGTTGCATATTTAAAAATATTTGTTTAAAAATAAATGTTTGTTGTAGGCTTATTTGTAAATTACCATAACTTGTAGAATTTCATCCTTACTGTTGTTAATTGACATTAGCCCCACTTACGTTTTGATAAATGTCCCTTTGCGCCACCTGGCGGTCATTTCGCGAGCGACTTTGAAATGCGACTGGTTTATTTTTATTGTATTGGTCTACTTTAAAAAATAATACTTTATAAGACATTTATGGGAAAAGACTATTTTCTTTTCAAGATGTTTCCAACTGTAACTTTGAACCAATTCTGTAGAATGGCCCATATAGCATTTGACCAGGATTTGTTTCCAGGTATGACTAAAAATGTGCTTCTGGCTTTCATTTATATTTTGATTGTTTGTATATATATATATATATGTGTGTGTTTGTGTGTGTGTGTGTGTGTGTATATATATATATATATATATATATATACACATGTAGGTTATATATATATACAAGAAAGAATGCAATGACAAAATATATATATATATATATATATATACATGTAGGCTATATATATATATACAAGAAAGAATGCAATGACAATATATATATATATATATATATATATATATATATATATATATATATATATATATATTGTCCTTACATTCTTTCTTGTGTGACACCCCTGAATGAAAGGCTCATTATTATGCAGGGTCACTGTCTGAGAACCACTTAATTATTCATGATAGGGGTTGGGCCGTTCCGCCCATCCGCATATTGCCTTGGCAAACAAAAAAATGTTTTTCACAATTTAAAACAATCTATTGTTTTATGTGAATGATTAGGAAGGATGATTTTCAGATCATTTTGAAGCAAAAACTCTAGGCAACAACGTACATTAGTCAAAAGTCTTGTGGACTCATATTTAGTATGTTTTTTGTGTCCTTATTTCAAAAACTTTATTTTTTAGTTTTTTCAATAACCACGCATAAACAATATTCTCTCAAAAATACAAACATGTACATACATGTTGCTCACACATTATGGTAGACCTGTTTGTGCTAAATAGAGTTTAATTTCACCTGTGCCATTAATATGTTTATAAGCAACTGAAAAAAGCACAAATGTCAGAGCATGTCAAAACATCCAAAGGGCCCCAAAAACACTCTGGTCCCCAGAGGGTTAAGAGAGCAGCCAGAAAAATGGAGCGCAACTGGAAGAAAACAAAACTAGAGCTATTTCGCATTTCATGAAAAGAGAGCACAATTGCATACAGAGAGGCCTTAAAAACTGCTAGATCTGCTTATTTTTCAACCCTATTAGAAGAAAATAAACAAAACCCTAGGTATTTATTTGAAACAGTGGCTAAACTAACGAAAAATAAAGCTTCAAGCCCAGACATTTCCAAGCAGCACAGCAGTAATGACTTTATGAACTTCTTTACTTACAAGAAATATCAGGGAGAAAATTATAACTGTCAGCATCCACTACAGTATTGCATCAGGCAGTGCATTGTAGTCTCCTTAACGAAAAATTCCATTCATTCATTGCTATAGGAGAGGATGATTTTTTTAAACTCGTTAAATCAGCTAAATCGACAACATGTATGTTAGACCCTATACCAACTAAACTACTGAAAGGAGATGCTTCCAGATGTCATAGATCCTCTTCTTAATATCATTAATTCATCTTTGTCATTAGGATATGTACCAAAAACTTTTAAGCTGGCTATGATCAAACCACTTGTTAAAAAAACGCAACTTGATCCTACAAAATTAGTCAATTACAGGCCGATCTCGAATCTACCTTTTCTGTCAAAGATACTAGAAAATGCAGTATCTTCACAACTATGTTCCTTTTTAGAAAGAAATGTTATCTGCGAGGATTTTCAATCAGGATTTAGACCGAATCATAGTACTGAGACAGCTCTCATTAGAGTCACAAATGATTTGATCTTATCATCCGATCGTGGTTGTATGTGTAGGTAAATATGTTCATTTGTTTTTTTGCCTTATGTGTAATTTATATTAAAAACATTTTAAATGAAAATACAGACACTTTTAGGAAAAGTCATGTACCAGCAGTATTTATTTCTTCAACAAAGTTATTGCAGATATAAAATTCAAAACAGTCAAAATGACCATCGTGGCCGTTCTAGTGTTAAAAATGTTTTTTTGTGTGTTTGATCAATTCAACAAGACTGTAAACCCTTTAAGTGTGTATAAATGGTGTGCCTTAGCAAGGTTAAGTGATAAAATGCATTGTATACACTTTTAATTTTATTTTACATTGCTTAGGAATTAGCCATTTTATTTTACCTTCATTTAGTTTACTATTTTTTTCATTTTTATACAATCAGTGGTTCCCTATCAAGGGAACTCGAGCTGCGTCGAGACGCTGTGGGAACGCCCCTGCATGATTGCGTCGTGAAGCACGTGTATAATCAGTCCAATGGAGAGACGAGACGTCATAGGCGGGTGACGTCATCGACCAGGAAACTATAAAGCACACCTGAAAACAGACCGCGCTAGCTTCTGTCCCTTCAGCAAGCGCACTGTGTGATCTTGTCTCTGTCTATGTATTGTTGTTTGTCCACAAGCATATTAGACAAGAGTATGGAGAGCAAACAGCCTTGGATCGTGTGTTCGTCCCTGCCCTCGCTTCATTACGAGTGGGGACACACGCAATTCATGTGTTGTCTGTTTGGGAGTGGAGCATGCACGGTCAGCTCTTGTAAATTGGGGCTGACAGTGTTCATTCATAAATTCCCGACGTGTAACATATGCACTATCGAGAGTTTTAGCTCTGCTCTGTTGTGGCAAAACTTCTGTTAAACATCATCACTGCGTAAGAGACACTCAGAGTCAAATTAATAAAAAGAAGTATTTTATTCTTGCAAGAATAGGTTCAGTCCCAAACACACAGAAGTTCAATCTGTGCGAGGAGTGACCCAGATGCATGAGCAGAAGGGGGGTTCTTATAGCATTTTCAAGGACCTTTCCTTCTAAGTTTACACTATGATATGGGCTGTTATGTCTTTTAAGGGCATGACTTCAACTTTCAAGCACCTCTCAGGGCGCCTCAGTCCCTCTCAGGCCTTAACTTAATACAGAAATGCACTGGTCAACACTGACCAGTCCCTAAGGTCAAAAGGTCTCCTCCCATCTGCTCCTGAGCATCACCCCAAGCACGTACACAGACATTTTAGTTCATGTTAAAGGATCATCAGGAGCCACATGGCTCAGATTCACCTAGTAACATTTACTACTGATCAATGTAAGATTAAAATTGCACCCACAAATCCCCACTTTTTATCATTCAGATTACTCATAATCACAATAATAAAAAAAAGAACAAATTTTAAGTCTTACATCACACTTATACTCTTCATCTCTGATTTTCGCATAAATGATCACTCTTCTTAAACATTTGTGAAATATTATTTTGAAAAGGAAAAAGCTTTGGCTGTTTTGTGGGGATAGTCCCTTAAGTATCAGCAAGCAAGTAAAGATTTTATTCGAAGCCGGGCTGAATGAATAAGCACTGTTATTGCACTCCTGAACTAGATCAGACCCTCAGTCACCTCAGAATAACAAGAAAAAGCTTACAGATTAGTAGGAATACAAAATCATCAATCCAAACATAATTAATAAAAGTAGAATAAAATCCCTCATTTCAAACCCTGTCCTTGTACGCCACCTTGTAACACGGATGACCGCTGTTTGTAACCTTCTTTAAATCTTTTGCCCTTGATCTTTCTCAGAAAATAAAAAAAATAGAAGAAAAACAAACAAGACATACATACATTTAACACACATCTCACTGTAGCTTCCGCTACCTGTATCGTCGCATAATTTTGTTCATCCTTGGGATAGACTGTCATTTTTTACCAATTGAACAGACAGCAGGTTTTCACCTGTCTCTGTTATCGTATTCACCCATGAATAACAAAACTATCATAACACATACAATCCTAACTCCTACCATTAAGCCTTTTCCATTAATCTATGCCCATCTCCATATTTTATTCACCTCTAATTCAATTTAGTAAGCTCCGTTGAACGCTGTTTAACAAATCTAACCAGAGAAGTCTTATAATTTTATCCATTCCTCTAACCAAATTAGTTGTTCAAAATTAACTCTAATATCTCTAATACGGACACATCAATCAATAGATTTTCTACATTTACAATCAAATCCATACCTAGTTTGATTCAATCAAACAAAATCATCACAAAAACAGATTCTTCTGTTAAACTTAAACCATCAGTTGGCAGTTGGTTCCTCCAGGTGTGTTGATCATCTCGTTCGCCCCACGGACGTTCCGTGTTCGCCAGGGTGACACTTTGTGTGCCGTTGCAATGGTCTTTCCCTCGTAGGCGAGGCAGACAGTTACTAGCACAGTCTTCTTTAAACCTCACTTTATGCTCTATTGGATGGTTGAGGCCTGTTGGTGTTGTCTAAGGTGAGAGGCTTGGACCCAGGTGTCACACTCTCCAACCATTTTCTGATCCTTACAAGGTTTTCCCTTAAATCACGACCGCACCCCCACTGGAATGAACCATTTATTGCCTGCTGTCACCTGTGAATGGAGACCTTAAGTACTTTGTTAGTGACCGCTTGTCTAGCCGCTCGTCCCTTTTGGTGTGACCTGTGGAATCAACAACCTGAAACATTATCACCGGATAATTTCTTGCTCACTTAATAGCACTCAGGGTCCTTTTCCCCTGAAAAACACTCAACCCACTTTGGTCATGTCCACAACACAATATTTATATATTTGGAACAGAATCAGTTCTGTTTTCTGCAATCCATCCTGACATTCTGCAAAAGGAAAATCTTAAGTTATGCGCTGCACAGGTGTGGCACCTTTCTGCTACAATAATAACCCAGGCCAGGATAGTTAGCCAAATTCATCCATAGCCATCATTTTATTGGGCACATTCTGCCCTGTATCAAAAGTCTGCATGATCTGTAGAGAAAAACAAATGTCGAGGTTATTTTCAGATAGTAAAATTCACGTAGTTTCTTTTGTCTGCTGTGCTGCCATGGCCTTCGCTGCTGCATCTGCCCTGGCGTCTCCTATTGAAACAGTCCTGCAATTTTGTTATCAGCGTGTGCGGCACACTTACAGACAGCAATATTGCCCCACATGTGCAATGGCTTTCAGCAAATGTGAACCCCTTAGTAAACCATATTTGGCAATTGTTACCATCCCCCTTTTGATGCATGACCCAGCTCATGCATCAATTTAAACTAATTTGATTTGCCATCAACACCAACCCAAACGGCGTCCTTCAGCCAAATTTTGCCCAGACATCTTTTTCTGCCTCTGAAACAAAATATTACATTCTACACTTAAAGCCCAATCTCATCTTCTTATCTAATTATTTTTAAGGGCAATGGCCCTGAGTCTCACAGCGAATCCTGCTTTTCAGGCCTGTTGTTTGTTTCTATCAGGTCAGGTCGTGCTGTACAGACTTGGTCAATGTCAGTCAATCATTTTTCCCCCTTTGTTCACAATAATCATAAATGTTAAGGGCTCTCTTGATAATTTCATGTTGACTTAGCCAATATGTCACTTTGTTGTTGCCGTCAAATCCCCGGACGGCGATCTACGAATTCACAATTCCAATTTACAGCAATACTTCAACTGATCTTCAAATCTACATCATGTATGACAAAAGTATTACTACCAGACAGAGCTTGATGTCCAATCAACTTAAAGCTCGTCCCATGTTCTGTATTGTCTTTTCATCCGAATTATCAGCTTCTTTAAAGTTTGTCATTTGCCTTAACCCATCTGTGATAATAAAACACTAATAAAACATACAATGCTTTTGTAGCGGGACTCGACTACGCCACCCTGTTTATCAGGGAAATATTAATCCTAAAGATTTAATGTTTTACACAAAAGACACACAGGAACGTGATTGTCAAAGGAGGCCAGAGACGTGGATACTAAATATACAAAAGTTTTATTTTAATACTCACAACCATTTAAAACAAGGACATTAAGAAAAAACTGGTTCATCAGCATTCACCACAAAAGAGACCAAGAGATAAAGGAGGCCGAGGCTTAACGGCAGATACACAAATCTCAGTGTGCACAAAGCTTCTATATCACTCTCAACCCCCCGTGCACAAGCATCAACACACACTGCAATCCAGTCCAGCACAGCACTCTGTGACGAGCCCACCACCGCACGTAAGGCCTACTAGTGGCCTGCCCTGAAGCCTCGGCTCCTGTAACGAGAGTAAAAATTACTACGGGTCTCAACTCACAAGACACTTACTCCAAACATGCACACATAATAAACATTTAGACAAGTAAACAAAAAAACATATTACAAAAAAAATGAAAATCAAGGTTTGATGTCACCACTGGGTTTCTATTAACCTCCCCGACCTTCTACCAGCACATTTGAGGGAAATCAGACCGCAAAACACAACACAATTCTGCAAAAACACTGACAAAGCAAAACAATCAGAACACTCCAAATGAAAAATGAAACCAATGACAAATGAAGATACACACACTGACAAAGCAAAACAATCAGAACACTCCAAATGAAAAATGAAACCAATGACAAATGAAGATACACAAAAAAATAAAGATAACAAACAAACACACAACTTGAAAGACTAGTTAGTAAAAAAACGCCCAGCAATCACAGTGACACGCACTGAAAGACAAGCGTCCCACAAAACACGTAGGCTGTGCACACACGCGTTGGGAAGAGTTATTATTGTAAATAATCTGAAGGTACAAGCAGCAGCGTCACACAGCGTTGCCCACCAGGCACGCAGAACATCTATTACTCCTAAAATACAAACATAAACGTATTTGCAATATATAACAGAATGGGCGCTGCACAAAATGGACGTTTCATGTACCTTTAATTCAGAAACTGACGCCCATCCACGCCACACCGAACAAGCACGGGAATGCGAGAGGAACATGCAAAGGGAGAGCAGCCGCCGCCCAGAGCCCACACAGCGAGCTATCCCCACCGCTATAACCCACACAGTTATTACACCACATCACACATCGGGGCGCTAACTAATTAGCCAACGCACACATACGTTACCTCAAAGCATCAGGCGACACGGGACTGCAAGAGAGGCATGTAACGGGAGAGCCGGGGCCGCCAACAGCCGCGAATTATCCTGAAGCTCAAAGGCGGAAACAGCAACGAAAACAGAAGGGGCGGTCCCCGAGCAATGACGCGACTCAGATGGCAAGCACACGCAAGAGGTGCCTACAATTCCTTTTTATACTGTCCCTCCTGTTTGTAATTGGACCCTCACTACCACCGGCACATCAGTTTAATTATAGAGCCACAATAAGTCCCACTACACTTTCACCATCAAACACACACATTCATACCCGACTATGAACTGCTTATATTCTCATATTCATATATTTTAAATAAGATTATAAACTTCATTTTCTTGTAGCTTTTACCTAATTGTACATGGTCTCTCAACCAGTTTCAAAGCATGTCTGTTCATTATTCATTTGAATTTAACAAGGTCAGCTGGGTTGTTTTGGTTCATCATCATTATTTTGTTTAAGCTTTCTTTAGCAGGCCAATAACGGAAAGACAGACACAGTTACCATCCCTTCCTCCGCTCAAGCAGTCTCTCTCACTATAAATAAATAATCTTTTCAACAGCCTTCTAAGACTGTAACTTATACTAAATTTAAATCCATTACAATAACCTTTGACCATTCACCTTTGTTATCCAGACTTTTTCTCAAATCTACAAAAGCTGTCTTCATCTTTAGCCACCACCATGTCTAACGACCTTCAGGAGTTAGAACTATGTTATAGACATACTAGTTCTAAATCAACACTAATTTTCCTTGCCCATAAGGCAACCGACATCAAAAAGTTTTATTACTGTCTCCACAACAACTAATGGGAATCACTTCATGGCCCCGACTGAACCCCGAAAGCCCGTTCCTGTTAGCTGTTTATCTATAACCTCCATCAGGGTGTGGTCCCCTGGCATATTTGCAGACACTTGTCACGATGAGAAATACGCCATAATGAATGCGGTTTCTGGTGGGTGGTATAGAGGAACTCACGTTTCTGGATCAGACTGCCGTAACTCCTCACAGCTCATCCGCCCTAACGATAAAGGATGCTGCTGGCCTCACAGTCATCCGCTCCACTCTCATATCCATCTCACATAAACACCTCCATCAGGAGATGCTCCGTGTCTGCGTGACCCCCCTGCCTTAGGTTGCCCTCTGTCTGGCCAAAGAAGGTCTGGGAAAGTCACCTCGTGACACTGGTAACCGCTCTTTTCCAATACATACCAAATCAGTCTTCTTCAACAAAATCAGTTGTTTTCTGGAGCTTAGGAAAGGCACGTTCAAGAGTCACCAGAGCCATTCCGATTGCCTAATAGTGTTCACACAGGGAGACAGGTTAATAACAACAGTATTTAATCACTTAAATCCATTAACCATCTTAAAAGCAGAAACCTAGCTGCTTAGATTATACTCAGTTAATTTAGATCACAACCGTACATTCAGTGTACTTCATCTGTAGCCGGAGCCATCGGC
Source organism: Rhinichthys klamathensis goyatoka (assembly GCF_029890125.1). NCBI lineage: Eukaryota > Metazoa > Chordata > Actinopteri > Cypriniformes > Leuciscidae > Rhinichthys > Rhinichthys klamathensis. Next base: position 1,462,735 of record NW_026606589.1, read on the forward strand.
CCTGAATGGTGGAGACTAAATGAGACAAAGAAGTTACTGGTCCTAAAATAAAATAAAATGTCTTCTATCGTTTAAGATCTGCATTATTATTTTAAAGACTTCTGTAAATTCATCCAGTTTTACATTTAAAACATTTCAAATACAAATTGCCCTCTGCATGGCAATGATTTCATTTAACATCTCTGTGTCTATGATTTTCAACTGAAACACTGTGCTTTACTATAAATAGCCTATTATTACTCATGACAGGCTCAGATAACAGCTTTTAGCTGACATTGACTGAGAGAGACTCTGAGACATTCAGGACTGGTACACTGCTCTCTCATATACTTCTAACATCAAACTTTTATCTACCATCTTTTAACTCTATCCCAGCTTAAGGCATCTTTGCCAGAAATTACATGTGTTTTCAAATAAACATAATTTAATAGTTGTCCTTTGCCCATATCTCAGGGAATTTAGACATTACAAATTTCCACTCAGATTGAGTCTCTGTCGCTCTGGCAGTTTTCAGCCACATCAACATCAGATTCAGATAAGCGAGCTGTTTCATTACAGCCAATAACAAACTTATCTTTTGAAAGCAAAACATCAGCTTCTAGTTCTTTCATGGTCAACCTTTTTTAAGCTGTTTGTTTAATTAGGTGCATTTCTACACATTTTACATTTAGCACCTGTTAATCCAGTAGCCTACTGCTTCTGCTTATTTGTTCTTACATAAAAATAATTATTCTAGTTCTCAATAAAGTTTCACATTTCTCAATCTCAATTACCATAGTTTAATCTCTGACTTCAAAGTTATTTCTAGGAGTTTATCAATCTCCAATCAGGATTCACACTAACTTTGACAAGGCTACTCTGCATCTTTTGCAGTTATTATAAATCATCTGTGAGATCTGTCTCTCTATATTACCTGAACCCTTTTTAAAATGTTTAATTAAAACACAATCATCCTTTAAGTTACTTTTATATATTTTGCAACTCACATTCATCACCATTATCCATAATTTTACATCTCTGTATTCACTTATAAAAATTACTATTATAGATCTTTTCAAAAGGATTCACTTTAAGACTTCTATCTTTTGACCTTGTTTTTTATCTCTTATTTTTCAGACAAAAAATGTTAATGTCGTCATTTAAACACTGATCTACTTTCAAACCCACATTAATACCAGAAATTTGTCACTATCACATTTTTAAACACCTTCTCGGTGGGCATTTACAGTTACGTGTTAAATGGTCCTGCTGACCACAATGAAGACACTCTGTCATCTGGTGGATTCATGTGTCAGCCTCAATTACAGCATCAGACACCTTGACTATAGTTCGATCACTGTGAGCTTGCAAACGGCTCCAACTTACTGCACACCCTTGAAGCAGTGTGTGTCCCATTCAGGAATGCAAACAGAGCCACTGATAAGCAGTTCTCTGTATTCTTTTTACAGCCCACCAATGGCAGATACAACAATAGCCGAATCATAATCTTCATTATTATTATTGGCAGAACATTATACATTATTGATTTCCAGAATCTTTGGACATAGCTATCTTTACATTTTACTGCTTTGGGATTATCATCAACAAAACTAATTACAGAAAGTACATATGTCACAGGTCGGGGGGGCCAAGCCAGACTGCGCCCACCCCTCAAAACCCAGGACCACCTCGAAGAGCGTACCAGAGACCAGACAGACAAGAAGATTTTCTAAAAGTAACAATCTTTATTTAAATAAAAGCAGGAATTAAAAGTCTTAATATAGGCTTCGTCTCTCTTTCCAGGGAGGAGGAGACCGAGGGGTGCGCTGCGAGGGCCCGGACTACTGGCAGCCACTGAGGAGGAGGGAGCCGAACGCCCGTCTGGCGTGCAGGTAAGTAACGTGGTAAGAAGGCTCTTTTCGGCGAATTACAGGCGGACAACGGTCTGGGCAGACCCGGGCCGGGACCACGGGCCAGGCGAGGACTCTCTCCACAGGACAGGTGGGTAGCAGGTAAGTTTTCTCAAGCGTCAGCTATTCGACAGGTGCGAGGTCCTCCGGGTGCCTTTCCGCCCTTGACGACTCCAGCCAGAGACGAGGGTACCCTGTATCATCCAGGACAGAGACAAGTGTGCAGGTTTAATTCTATTTCGGTGAAGGGTGGACTTACGGCTGGAGCGGGTGGTTCGGGACGAGCAGCGCTGCTGCTGGGGTGTGTCTCTCCTCTGAACAGGCAGCACACAAGAAAGCCGAGGCAGAAGAATCTTCTGTCTAGATAGGCAAAGCCTTTGATACAAGAACGAACAGGATCCTTTCATATAGAGGGGAATCAGGCTTACGGCTGGGCTGGGTGGCTCCCACGGTAACACGAAGGCTGGGGCGTGTCTTTCCTCCGAACAGGCAGCACACAAGCAGGCGGTGGCGGAGAACGTTCTATTTAAATAGACAGAACAAGTTGAACAAGGCAATCACCCTCCTCTCCCATATCACAGGACCTGGTGGCGAAAGTGGAACATACACGTTCAGCCTGAGGGCTTCGTTCCGCAAACACTGGGGAGAATGTAAACTGGAGAACACTGGCGGTTAAATAAACAGGTATATCCACACACTGCAACTTCACGTCAAGTCCAATACTGTGTGACACTTCAATTCAGGCACCGCAATCCACTCTCAAATCTCAGTGCAATAAGGCCAGCACTCACCCAATGTTCAATCCCTCCACTGTTGCGCTGATTCGACACCCAGAAGCTGGTGAGATGCAGAGGATTTCACACCACATGGAACACAGCGTCTTCAACACTCTTTCACACTCAGAAGAAGATATCAGGGGTTCAAAGATGAATCAGTTCACACTCTTAGTGGTAATTATATTTGTGGTCAATACACTTCACAATTCCTTATCCAATTCAGTGCAAGACATGCATTCACACGGATCCGGTGTTTCATTACTTATCTTTCTCCCTCGAGTGATGACATTCTCCAATCTTGACTCAATCTCCACAATTCGCTCACTTCACATCCAATTTACGTTCCGGCTTGCACTCCTTCAATCACCGTTGCACCCCTTTCCAGTCAGATCCTCACAGCCGCTCCAAAGATCCCAGCAAACCCAAGCCACTGCCAAAGGAATCGATCTCTCCCGGGAGAGTACCACGCTCGAATGCCTTTTGCTTTTCCCTTTTAACTGCCTCTCTGGGCCGTGTTTCCCAATCACAGATCCCCACACCAAACACCCGCACCTGGTCCCGCTTAGCTAAATCAGCTGTCGCTGTCATGGCAACTGACAACAGCAAACCAGCACGGTGTGCCGGTGAAATCGTCCCGGGGGGAAACACACTCCTAGCGGAAATTGGTTCCGCTGGATTTGTCACCTTGTGACACATATCTAACATCCGGAAGCCGGGCTGAATAAGCAAACACTGTTGCTGTACTCCCAGCATAGCTGGACCCTCAGTCACTCCTCAGATATTAAATACAGACATTGTCTACAATCATAAATACCAGGATATGCATTCGTTTTTTATAAAACTATAATTTCCAATTCCTTTCATAATAAACGAAGATGGATGGTAAATCCATTCCTTTCACTACCCCATTATAGACCCTTTAGGTTCAAAACACAATAATTGTCAAACTAAAACTAAACATAATTTCAATCTTTATTTTAGCATTAAAAATATAGAATCGTTCCCCATTCTGCTTAAAACATTCTTCATATCATGTTAATCCCTGTCAATCATACAATGCCTTATTTTATTCTAAAACTGACTTTTCATATCATTTAAACAGTTAATTTGACTTCCATAAATTCTGTCAGACATTTTATTTTCATCACATACAGTTTTCTACTATATTTCTTCTCAATCTTTCCCTACATGCCCAGTTCCTTCTGTATCCTCTCCTTTCTTTTCTCAAACATGCCAGTTCCTTCATTATCTAACCAGTACATGATTGTTTGCACAATCCCCAAACATATCTCACACACCAACCTTCTTGTTTTTTTTTCCACTTCCCTCTTCCATCAAGTCTCTCACTTACAGTTCCCTCTATTTCACACAGACAGCCTTATTGCTGCTTGCTACTTCAATCCTTATCATATAAATGTAAGTTCTATAGGCATCTAATGTCATGCATGCATTTACTGGATGCAGAAGTAAAAACTTTATTTCTCCTGGCAGTTCGACATTTTATCTTCAAGCCAACAATCCCATTATCTGTTTACATTTTTTTACACCCATGTTGAACCCAGCCACAACAACCTTTTGTCCCGCTGCCCTGTTCCACTGATTCTCGCACACTCTTAGTCTAGTTGTGTTCAGTGCTCCCTCCCTGGGGAAATCATGGTATTTTATCAGTTTTTTCAATGTCGAACATACCTTTTTTCCCCCATACTTTTCCTAATTTTACAGAAAACCGGTGTATCAAATTTGGCATGCTTACCCTGAGATTTTCCCATAGTGGCTGTTTCTGTTACTCTGTGGATTTTTCGTTCGACGCTGCGTCTAATAATCTGTTGGACGTCTCCACCAGATCTGGTCACTTCACCCAAGACCAGAAAGGGCACACTCAGTGCTTCTGGCGACCCGATTAACTCCCAGTAAACTGCTACGTGAAGATCCCTTGATCTGCATGCACGTCACCCTTGGACCTGTCTGCAGAACGCACTTCACGTAGTTAGCCCTACCGTATTAACCCTGTCCCGACCGTAAGTCTCAATTGACCCCAATACACTGCTGCGCAAGGATCCCCTGAATTACAAAACCGCACCCGTGGCTTGTTTTGCAAAACGCACCTCACGCAGTTAGCCCTATTGCATCAGTACTCTTGACCTACACCACAGAAACGAACAGACCCATCCACCATGGTTTTACTCACAAATTGAAAAATATTTTAGCCCAAAAGAAAATATTTTAGCCGTCTCTTACCAGAGATGTCTTGAGTTGCCACGGGTTCGTTTTCACTCAATTCCAGTGGAGTTTCTCCTGGCCCTGATAGCGGTCGGCCCCTCTCTCTGAAATTTACGAGGTAGAGCTGGAACTGCTCAGTCCAGGTGGCCAAACACCGTCCGCTCTCAGGTCCAGAAGGCACATCCAAGGAATCCCACTCTTCTGACACCAAATTGTTGTGGCAAAACTTCTGTTAAACATCATCACTGCGTAAGATACACTCAAAGTCAAATTAATAAAAAGAAGTATTTTATTCTTGCAAGAATAGGTTCAGTCCCAAACACACAGAAGTTCAATCTGTGCGAGGAGTGACCCAGATGCATGAGCAGAAGGGGGGTTCTTATAGCATTTTCAAGGACCTTTCCTTCTAAGTTTACACTATGATATGGGCTGTTATGTCTTTTAAGGGCATGACTGCAACTTTCAGGCGCCTCTCAGGGCGCCTCAGTCCCTCTCAGGCCTTAACTTAATACAGAAATGCACTGGTCAACACTGACCAGTCCCTAAGGTCAAAAGGTCTCCTCCCATCTGCTCCTGAGCATCACCCCAAGCACGTACACAGACATTTTAGTTCATGTTAAAGGATCATCAGGAGCCACATGGCTCAGATTCACCTAGTAAAATTTACTACTGATCAATGTAAGATTAAAATTGCACCCACAGCTCTTGTTGGCTTTCTTCTCGAGGGAAGAAAGTCAATAAAGATTTGGCTCGGATCTCGCGTTTGCCGAGGCAGCGCGTAGATTACGGGTCTGCAATAAAGATTCTGTGACTCGATCTCGGATCTCGCGTGTGCCGAGGCAGCACGTAGATTACGGGGCTGCATAAGAGTCGTGGCTCGGATCTCGCGTTTGCCGAGGCAGCGCGTAGATTACGGGGTTTTTTAATTTTATTTTAATAAGTATTTTTATTAGGATTTTAAATTTTACAAAAGAGTGAAAGAAAACAAAATACATTTAGATGTATACAACTCAATGAATGATAATATCAGCAGAAACAACAATATGAATAATTATTTATATCATCCACTATTAATAACGATAATATATAAATAAAAAAAAAAATAAAAAAAAATAAAAGAAATAATAATAAAATAAAAGAAAATAAAAAAGGGATAAACTAAAAATAAATAAATAAGAGCAACCAGGGCATATGCAGTTTCAGAGCACAAGCAAAAATTCAGTAGAGGGCAGAGCAGACGTTACTGATCAGAGTCAGTGTTAAACTGGGTAAGATGATCCAGAAATGGTTGCCATATATTATAAAATTTATCAAGGTTACTCATAATTCCGTACCGCACTCTCTCCATGTGGAGTATTCCAGTTAGGTGAGTCAACCAGGTCTTGAACTGAGGAACAGTATCTGATTTCCAGAGTCTTAGAATGATGCTCTTAGCAATAATCATTCCATAAATAATAGTGCTTTGTACAGAGACATTATGGTCTGACAAAGAAACAGAATATCCAAATAATGCAATCTCTGGATCAGGGTTAAACACAAAACCATACATGTCAGAGAACCACTTAAAAATGTTACACCAAAATTCGTAAAGCTTAGGACATGTCCAAAAGAGATGGGTAAGAGAGCCCTCTGCAGATTTACACCAGTCACATGTAGGAGAAACGGTGGGAAGAATTCTATGTAATTTAGATTTTGAATAGTGCAATCTATGCATCACCTTAAATTGAATTAACTGATGTCTGGAGTTAATTGAACAAGAACGAACCCTGCTAAGGCTCTCCTCCCACACTTCAGCTCCGATCTGTGTACCCAATTCCTCCTCCCAAGCATTTTTTAAAGAATGTGTAGAATAACTAATTTCTTCAGAAAACACAGTAACAAAATTTGAAATCAAATTTGTGGAACCAGGTGATCCCAACAACAGTCTATAAATCTTCCTTTCCTCTGGCATAGATTCAAAATTAGGCACTGCATGGCGTACATAATTTCTAATCTGTAAATGTCGAAAAAAGTGTGTTGTGGGTAGAGAAAACTTCTCTTTTAATTGAGAAAAAGAAGCAAAATGTTTGTTAATGTATAAATCCTCCAAGGTAACAATACCATTCAACCTCCACATATTGAATGTTGCATTTGAGAGAGAAGGGGGGAAATGCGTGATTTCGGTATACTGGGGCGAAAATAGCAGTGTCAGGTAATCTGCATACTTTCTTAATTTGTCGCCATATTTTCAAACAGTTTGAAACAATAAAATTATCCACCTTAATAGATGTAGGCAATATGGGAGTTGAAAAGAGAAGGACTGGAAGCAAACTTTTTTTAACGCCATTTTTTTCAATGGCAACCCAGGGGGGAGTGTCAATAGAAATTTCTGTTTTATAATCCTCCTGCCAATAAACAAGTGCCCTCGCATTCGCAGCCCAATAATAATGCAAAAAGCAAGGTAACCCTAGCCCACCCTTATCCCTTGGTGTCTGTAAATGTATTTTTGATATTCTGTGAGCTTTAAAACCCCAGATAAAAGGCAGGATAATTGAATCTAATGTTTTGAAAAAAGACTTTGTCAAAAAAATAGGAATGTTTTGAAATAGATACAAGAATCTAGGCAGAGAGACAATTTTAACAGCGTTTATACGGCCTATCATAGAAAGAGGAAGAGTTCTCCATTTGCTAATGTCTATCTTTAAATCCTCCAATTTCTGAAGAAAATTCAACTTAAAAATTAATTTAGGGTTTTTGGGCAAAACAACTCCAAGATACTTAAGTCTGTCTGTTATTTTGAAAGGGAGATTTTGTAGAAATTCAGTATCAAGATCACCACATAAAGACATGAATTCACTCTTCTGCCAATTAATTGTATATCCAGAGACTGTACCAAAATATTCCATAAGATCTAACAGCAAAGGGACTGACTGCTCAGGATTTGACAGAAAGAGAACAACATCATCTGCGTATAAGGAGATGTGATGATCTACATTTCCCAGTCTTACAGGCTCAATAGATGGATGGTTTCTAATACTAATCGCAAGGGGGTTCGACCGCAATTGCAAAAAGCAAAGGGCTGAGGGGACATCCTTGACGTGTCCCTCGATGTAATAAAAAGGACTTTGACTTTTCTTGATTTGTGAGTACGGAAGAGGTTGGGTGAGTATATAATGTTGTAATCCATGACACAAAATGACTACCAAACCCACATTCCTCCATAACTCTCACCATATAAGGCCATTCCACCTGATCAAAAGCCTTTTCTGCGTCTAAGCACAGAGCAGCCACTTTAGAGCCTTTTTTATATTTATGGTACATTATGTTCATTAATCTTCTAACATTAAAAAATGAAAATCTATTAGGAACAAAACCAGTTTGATCCATATGTATAATGGATGTTATGTATTTATTTAACCTATTAGCTAATAATTTTGTAAAAATTTTAATGTCAGAGTTAAGTAATGCAATAGGCTGATAAGATGAAGGCTCAGTCTCATCCCTACCCTCTTTTAATATTAGTGAAATATTAGCATCATATAATGTGTCAGGGAATTTTTGAGTTTCAAGAGAATGAGTGAACATTAGGGTGCATCAAATTTGAATGGGAAATTTTAATTTCAAAATATCAATTTGGCTGGCATTGCATTTTGTTCCAATTAACATAAAAATGACTTTTGCAAAGTTTTAAGGAATTCAATTGAGATTTAGGGGTGCCACCTAACACATGAACTTTGGCGAAATTTCAATTTTTAGTCTAATTGCCAAAAGGTTGACATGGGAATGTTGAGTACAGTGAACTTTTATACAGTAACATATTCTATAGGGTTATAAAAGTAAAAGTTGTTTGTTTGCCATTTGGGCAACTTGGGCATTTCTCAGAATTCAACTTTCAAGATTCTCCATTCATTTGTCCTATAGACAAAATGAATGGAGGTCAATGGGACATTTTCACGTGGCCTTACCCTGAATTTTGTGCAGCATGGATGGATGTCGGATAGATGTCTAGTGGCTAACTCACTGGCAACTAACAGGGCCTAATGGTAAGAGCTGACACTAACTAAATTTTAAACTTAATTGCTCAGTCTGTGCCAGAGTCTGCTCCACTGAGCAACATCACCAGGGACAAAGAGAGAGGAAATGGAACCTGAACTCTGAACCTAACCAGTGCGTCTCCCCCAGATATGTCTCCCTACCCGCCACCCAAGAGTAACCGTCCTATTCAGGGATTGGCTAGGGATTGGCTTGCGTTTGCAGTGGCGAAGGTTTGGCTGTATGTTGCGGTCATGTTCAACTGCCTGCAGCACATTCTTTCCTTCACATTCTGCTCCTTCCTTGACACTGTGACGAAGTCGGATGTGAGCTTGACGCCACGATCGGGACACAGTCATTGACCACGTTCATTGCACGTACATTGACCTCACTGTGAAAACCTGGTTCAGGAGGACCTCACCAATGTGGTGCCGGCACCCAGACCAAAGCAGTGGTCGACCCAGTGAGAGCTGTATGGCAATGCAGGCTGCTGTGAGATGGCCGGTGTTTGACGCAGTGGTGTCAAATGCCATGTTGTGTCAAATGCCATGTTGACAACCTGGTCAGTGCAGCACCAGTCCTGCAGCAACTTGCATGTCAACCGGGCAATGATCATTCCACATGCCTCATTGGTCTGCTTCTTATACGCTGGGACACCAAGCAGTTTCAGCCGCTCTGTATCTCCAACCACTACTGTAAAACGCACCTCCGGCGCACATTCCTGAGCATCTGTGTTAACTTGCTGTCCCAGTGTAGGGTGCACAATGGAGGTGGTGTCCACTGCTTGTGCTGTTCCTCACTGATTGTCTCCAGCACTTGGCGTCTTGCTCGGTCAGTATTTGCGTAAGATGCAGAGAGATGTGTACATTCACTGCCTGACTCGGCAACAAGGCCACTCGTGAAGGCAGCCTGTTGCATTGGTGACATCTTCAACCTTGTAGCCAGAGACACGACAATTGGTCGGCTAAGGATGTCATGTGGAATGAAGACGTTTGTCCAGTCTTCTTATGCTTGTGGGATGGTTCGCCCTCAGATGGTGGATAGACTGTGTTAGTATCCTCCTGCCTCCTCATCACTCTCCGACTCCAAGATGGACATTGCCGTCATCTCCTCCAGCTCCTTTTCACAGCGGGACTGCCTGGCTGCTGCGGCAGCTTGACGCTCCTCTCGCCTCTTGAGCTGCCGCTTTTTTTCCAATACACCAAGGGCCGGTTTCACAAAGATAGACTTTGACTATGGCTTAGATATAGTAGATAGTCAGACTTCACATAGACATTTAAATCAGACCGTTGCACAAAGCGCTTAAGACTCTGACTATCTTAAGTAGGACTACACTGCAATGCATTCTGGGTAAAATAAGACACTTTTCAAAACAAAAAACATGGCGGATCGAGTAAGCGCATTCATCCGCTCAGTGCAGTTTACCCCAGGGGAAAATATATGTTTGTTGGAGGAGTATAACAGTTACAAGGACATTTTACTTGGGAAATTTAGCGGAGAATGTAGTAACAAGAAGAAATGTTTAATTTGGAAAGGGCCATTTTCCCTTTGCTTTTGGCTGTTTGTAATGTAACTGATTGTTACTGTTGGTTGCCAAGGTAACAGAGTCTTAGACCTAAGTTAGCCTGGGGGGGAAGGCGTTTAATTTTTTTTGGTCTAAATTAAGTCAGTCTTTATTTTTGTGAAACAGTCTAACTTGCATTAGACTAGTCTATGAGCAAATTTTAGACTTGTCTAACACTATAGACCGGTCTAAAATAGCTTTGTGAAACCGGCCCCAAATGTGGCCACTCTCCCATTCTTCATGCTGGCCAAGAAAGCTAGGTCTTCTGGGTTATCAATCAGCTTTTCAACATTTGGAGGCCACAGCGGAAATGTGGCATCAAGTCTGCACTCCATTTTCTCCAATTGTTTCGCTGTAGTCTCACTGGAGCGATTGGCCTGGGCGATTTTCCGCAGCTTGTTGTTAGCATTGACTAAGTCTACCACCAACTACAATGCTACTCTCAATAAACATGAGTCATCTATACTGTGAATATGACATTGTCCACTCTAGAATACTGTTGATGTTAAGCTTAATAGCTTAGCTAACATAGATAGCTAACTGTGGTTAGCAAACTGTTGCTAGCTAACGTTAGCTAGATGTAATGAGCACCAAATACCTATAAATATGACTTAAATGACTTATGATAAATAAGTATACAAAGATACAATTCCAGATATGATAGTAATAGGTAATAATACATACCAAACACAGAAAGATCACCTCAAACAGAAAGATCACCTCAGATTTCTTGAGCTGTAGTATTGTTTACCTCAGATCTCAATGGCGACCATTGAGCACTGTTAACCACTTTATCCAACAAAAACAGATGTACGGTGGCACCCCTAAATCATCATGTACTGGAAAAATATTTTGCATTTGTTGTGTCTACATATATTGGAACACTTTTAGCACCCAGCCATATCAAAATTCAAGAATTGTGTTTTTTGATGCACCCTAGTGAACATCCTCAGTAAAAGGGGAGCCAGTTTTCCAGAATATTTTTCATATAATTCAATGCCGAAACCGTCTGGCCCCACCACTTTGCCGTTAGGAAAAGATCTTATAGAATCAACAATCTCTGGGATAGTAATTTCAGAGTTTAAAGCCTCACAGGCAGCGTTACTCAATTTAGGAAGATTCAAATGTCCTAGCCAATTAGAAATGTCCCCTTTTGCTCTTGATGTATATAATTGTTCATAATATTCCCTAAAGCGATCATTTAAACTTTTAGGATCCACAAGCATGTCCCCTGATTTTGATTTTATTTTGTGTATGGCTTTATTTGCTTGTAAACCCCTCAGCTGTCGCGCCAGCAATTTATGGGGCTTATCCCCTGACTCAAAATATTTTTGTCTTATCCTCAACAATTGATCCCATACCTGTCCTGATAAAATAGTATTGTATTCATACTTTAATGTAAGAATATTCTGCAAGGTAGAGGGGCTAGAGGAAATTCTATAGGAGGGTTCCAATTGAGATAATTCCTCTTCTATTTCTGCAAGGCGTCTACGTTTGGCTCGTCTGGCCGAAGACTCAAAAGAGATTATATGAACCCTAATCACAGCCTTAAAAGATTCCCATAACGTGGAGTCAGTGACTTCAGAATTATCATTAATATCTAGAAAATCTGAGATTTTTTCAGAGATAAATTGGCAAAACGATTCATCAGAAAGTAGAGAAGGATGAAAACGCCAGCAATATGGTGAAGTCGGAGAATGATCAGAGATTAAGATGTTGTGATAGTCTGAGGAGATAACGTTTGATATAAGCTTTGAGTCAAGTAAAAAATAATCTATTCTAGAAAAAGACTTGTGCCTTTGTGAAAAAAAAGAATAGTCTCTACCTGTGGGGTGTATCAGTCTCCATATATCAACTAGATTCATAGAGGACATAAGGTTATTTAAAACTATGGAGGCAGAAAGTAACTGACTTATTTGGGCTGACCTGTCCAAAACATTATCAAGCACACAGTTAAAATCACCACTTAACCCTCTGGGGACCAGAGTGTTTTTGGGGCCCTTTGGATGTTTTGACATGCTCTGACATTTGTGCTTTTTTCAGTTGCTTATAAACATATTAATGGCACAGGTGAAATTAAACTCTATTTAGCACAAACAGGTCTACCATAATGTGTGAGCAACATGTATGTACATGTTTGTATTTTTGAGAGAATATTGTTTATGCGTGGTTATTGAAAAAACTAAAAAATAAAGTTTTTGAAATAAGGACACAAAAAACATACTAAATATGAGTCCACAAGACTTTTGACTAATGTACGTTGTTGCCTAGAGTTTTTGCTTCAAAATGATCTGAAAATCATCCTTCCTAATCATTCACATAAAACAATAGATTGTTTTAAATTGTGAAAAACATTTTTTTGTTTGCCAAGGCAATATGCGGATGGGCGGAACGGCCCAACCCCTATCATGAATAATTAAGTGGTTCTCAGACAGTGACCCTGCATAATAATGAGCCTTTCATTCAGGGGTGTCACACAAGAAAGAATGTAAGGACAATATATATATATATATATATATATATATATATATATATATATATATATATATATATATATATATATATATATATATATTGTCATTGCATTCTTTCTTGTATATATATATATAGCCTACATGTATATATATATATATATATATATATATTTTGTCATTGCATTCTTTCTTGTATATATATATAACCTACATGTGTATATATATATATATATATATATATACACACACACACACACACACAAACACACACATATATATATATATACACAAACAATCAAAATATAAATGAAAGCCAGAAGCACATTTTTAGTCATACCTGGAAACAAATCCTGGTCAAATGCTATATGGGCCATTCTACAGAATTGGTTCAAAGTTACAGTTGGAAACATCTTGAAAAGAAAATAGTCTTTTCCCATAAATGTCTTATAAAGTATTATTTTTTAAAGTAGACCAATACAATAAAAATAAACCAGTCGCATTTCAAAGTCGCTCGCGAAATGACCGCCAGGTGGCGCAAAGGGACATTTATCAAAACGTAAGTGGGGCTAATGTCAATTAACAACAGTAAGGATGAAATTCTACAAGTTATGGTAATTTACAAATAAGCCTACAACAAACATTTATTTTTAAACAAATATTTTTAAATATGCAACATGCACGTTTAAACAACAAACAATACAATCTGAACCAGCGCTCCTGTATTGAGACATGCAGCGCGTTTCAGTTACGATCCTGGTTCCAGTGGCCTTAATACATTCACGGCTTTTTAAAATGTCACAAAGCGTTTTGAGATGGTTTTGAATGAAATATTGAAGTTTATAATTAGGGTATTTTGGCACACCACGCCGAGTGGCTATGCATTATTCTAAAATCTGGCTTTATTCTGGCATGTTGAATTAGAGTTTGACAAACGCGGCGGCGCGTTCATTTGGATTTATTTTTCTCATAACAGCTAAAAGAAATTAATAGCCGAGCGGTAGAACTTACGGTTCATCATCAAGATGACACGGGTTCAAATCCCGATCAAACATGGTCTACTGCAAATTTTATATTTATTAATGCAGAGAGATTTGTCTAGCTCTAAAACTCTGTTACGCCATACAGTTTTTTGGTTATATTTATAAAATAAAATTACCATGCATTTCCATTTTACACTAGGAACAATAGTATCGAACACAACGACGTTGCATCTGTACCAATCGTACGAGGCTACCAATCGTAATTTCAAAAGCAGTTCTGTAAAAAAAGTAATTTTACATATATAGCCTATATATATATATATTTTTTTTATTAGGCCTATTATTATTATTATTATTTTGATTCCCTACAACCTAGAGTTTTTAAAAACATGGTTTTAAGTAAAGTGTGATTTGCCAGAGGGGACGGGGATTTCCTTCTGGTCTAAACATCCCTGCTTCTGCTGAATTATTTGAATCCCCACACCCCTCCCTCCACAGTAATCAATGCTATAGGCTACTTCACCAATAGACCATATCAAATATAAAATAGAGATATGCAACAAGCACGTTTAAACAACGACAAACAATAAAATCAAAACCAGCGTTTCAGTTGTTCATTAGTTCAAGTGGCCTTAATGCATGCACGGCTTTTCAAAATTTTACAAAGCGTGTTGAGATTATTTTGAATGAAATATTGAAGTTTATAATTAAGTGTTTTGGCAGACCACGCCGAGTGGCCCTATGCATTTTTCTAAAGTCGGGTTTTATTCGAACTTTTGCTAACGACAAAAACAGTTTATCTGTCGTCTCTGTCTCCGGGAACTGCGCGTCACAAAAATGAACCGAAGCCACTTCAGCTCAGTCACTATAAGAAATCGGCTCTGTCTAAAGCCTTTAAATGTCTAAATATTCTGGCTAATAAATGTTATCTGATTATGTAATCCATATGAAAACGAGAGGTACAGAGGATGTACTCAAACATGTAGCCTGTAAGCGCTTCCCAATGAGAAAATGACAAGGGTGTTAATCTCGCTCTAATTAAATGTAGCAGGCTAAATCGCCCTGAATTAAAATGTAAAAACAGATCAAATAATGTATTTGTCGAAATGTTGCGATATTGTTTCATTTAAGTTCATAATTATTCAATACATGTTATTTAATTTAGCAGCATTACCACAAAGCACCGTGGTTCGATATTTATTTGAATAAAAAAATAAAAAATAAAAAACTTAATTCACAAATTGCATGCCTGGTTGAAAGGATCCAAAGATCCATGTAGACTTTAATATTGAGTTGAACATTTTGTTCATGAAAACAAATTAACATGCGTTTTTTTCAGATTATATTTAGTTTTGCTTGGAAAAAGCTGGCCCAAACCAGTTTTATTTCATCAATTACTGAAATAATGAAATATTTAGTAATAAACTTTTATGATAGAAATATCACTAGGCTACATGTAACTAAATCATTTAATTCCTTCATTATCAACACTGTCTAGAATAGCGATTTAAGTGTGAATTGCGACTTCTCTTTGTGTTAAGTCAGCCTCAGACTCCGATAGCCTGTGGGGGGTTGGAGGGACAGTTCAGTGCTGTATCGAGCGCGCAGGACAATAGGCATAGGTGTTAATGTTCCTCTTTCATATGGAGAGCGAGGGAGACTAAATAAACTTGTTAAAAAGAGATTCAGCGCGAGAGAGGCAAAGAAAAACGCATGTTTTAATTTAATTATGTTGCTTTGGACAATTTTCGTTTTGTAGGCCTACTGTTTTAATTGTTTAATATAGCTGTCATTTCTTTGGCAATACAAATTTAAAATGTCGCAAGAATAAGATTAGCCTAGTGTTTCTTATTTTGCATCGCAAAAGAAATAAACTCTAAACCCGATGCAACCCTGTTTTAAATTAAAAAAACTGTCCCGACACTTTATTTAAACCTTGAAATGTTCGAACTTGGTTTCAAACTTAAGTAATTTTAGTGTTCTTTTACATTACACAATAATTTAGCAGACTAAAGACGAGCTTCTTCATTTTCATTTTCTGATGCAATCGGCTGACAATCTTCCTTCATCAGTTTTTGTCGTTTGTGCAGCGGCTGCGGTTCTACAGGAATGTAGCAAATTTATGTTGTAATAATAATTAAACAAAACTCTTGACTTTAAATAAGTAAACAGTTATAAACAGTTAGCTATTTAAGCATCAAGAAGGTAAAATATAAACGCTGTTGGCCAACATCTACCACTGAGCTATCGTCTGTACGTCTGTAAATGTTTTTATTGCAATGTTTTACTTTTTCATTATTTATTCAATTTCATTTCAGTAGCCTAATTTCAGTATTGTGATTATGAATTATTTTAACTATACGTTTCACTTGTTGAATTCATCTGCTACCAGCTTTCAATCGCTCTGAATCAGTGCGGTGCGGCAGCAGATTACGCATTAGAGAGAATAAACAAACACTTTTCAGAGTCTATGATTGTAGCGCCTCTTGGCGGTAAAAGGCAGAAAATACACCCCAAATTTTACCGCCGCGGTGGAACGGCTGATGTGGGCATTGTCATGGCTTGCCTCAACATTTGCGTTTGAATAGCGCGCGTCCTCCGTGGGCGTGTCAGATTAACGCGTAATGAAGTGTAATGAGCTGGGGAAAAAAAATCTGACAGCACTCTCTTTTCGTACAGATTACATAAACTGAGAATATTTGTTTTTTATATAAATTACATCATTGAAAAGAAGAGAATTCAAGCTTCATAAAGAAAAATCTCTCGTGCCTGTATGACAAGTATTTGCAGAGTTAGAGTTAATTTTTCGGACGTGTTTCAGAATGGACTGCACTGACAGAGAGAAGGCAAAACTCGCATCATGTTTATTTTTCTTTATTTGACAAAAAGCACAAAACTTTGTTTTTATTGTGAGTATACAGAAAAATAATAGACAATTAACAAGATCGATTGATGTATAACACTTATATGTACGATCAAAATCAACAGAGTATTTTAAGTCTATTTTTCTGCTATGTGAAAAAAAAACGGCAAAACGCGCGGGCGCGTTTCTGGTCCCCAGAGGGTTAAAATAACAAGCGAATCAGCAGAATCAGACAGTAAAGTAAATATTTTAGCAAAGAAAGTAGGGTCATCAAAGTTAGGCCCATATACATTAAGAAGTGTAACATGAAATTAATAAATGTAACCAGTTACCAAAATATATCGACCGTTTTGATCACTCAAAGTAGAAACATGTCTAAAAGGAACTGTCTTACGGATTAAAATTGCAACTCCTCTTGCCTTGCTAGAGAACGTGGACTGAAAGATATGGCTAACCCAGCTGCATTTAAGCATCTTCTCTCTCGTAGGCCTAATATGGGTCTCCTGTAAGTACATCACATCAGCAGACAGAGATTTCAAATGCGAGAATACTTTAGCTCGCTTGATCACATGACCCAGGCCACGCACGTTCCAGCTGGTAAAAGTGATGCCGCTGGCCTTAGAAGGTAAACTAGGATTCATACAAAAGTTGAAAATAAACAATGTACAAGCCTGGCGCCCTTTTAAAACAATTAATGGTAAAACAAAAAAATAAAAAAGTACAACTTGCGGAAAAAGAACATTACTAGAGTTGTTCCGATTCCGATACTAGTATCGGAAATGCCGCCGATACCAATAAAAATTCTGGCATCGGTATCGGCGAGTACTTCTATCCGCGTACCGATCCGATACCATTTTCTTAAACAATAACTAGTTATGCACGCTAGCCTTGCGTAACGCTGCAAATCGGAGCTCAATTCTTCTTCGCTGCTCTAAACAGTGGTTGCTTGTGGCAACACAGGAAGTCGTGCTGTTGTCACACAAGCAACCACTGTTTAGAGCAGCGAAGAAGAAAACGCGCGCGCGCCCTGCAGTATGTCCGCTGTTTAGCAGTATTTCAGACTGGACAACCAGGTAGTAAAACGGTGTAAGGACTGGGCTAAAAGGGTGAATCTGAATAACTAAATACATCCTGCTAAAGACCCAAAAAGCCTGGAATGTAAATTTACACACACACACACACACACGCATCCCCCACAAGTGAAGACCACACTCAGGACAGAGCGTGGTGTCCAGTTACGAGACATTTTTATGACGGACTGGAATGTCCCAAAGAAGGTGATTCTAAAGAGAAAGAAACTTCTCTTTTTAAAAGACATTTAACCAGATATATTTGATGTGTTTTTATGTGTGTCCAGTTGCCTATGTCACATTGGAATGACTGTGATTCTATCGTAGCTTAAAGTGAATTATAAATACCTTCATTATGCATTTTAAATATAACTGTCTATTTCCATAACTTATACACATAGTTCTGGACACCTCCCGAATGCTTTCGGTGTGATCAATCAGAATACGTACAGTAATATCCAGTAAAATATAGTTTACTATGTTTTCCATCTTTGGAGTGAAAAGAGACCAAAACTATCATCACTGGTGTTCTTAGTTAACAGCGTTTACGACCCAAAGGAATGTTCACAGAACTGTGGCTCTCTCTGAATTCTAACCAAGGAGGAGAAATGAATCCTGTATTCATATATATATGCTATTATATATCCACTTGAGAATTGTATGAACGATGTATCTAAGTTCCCTATTTCATGAGTTGCCTTTCTGTGGTTTGGTCTATGTTTCTCGACAACTCTAATGGGATAATGTTTCAAACTTTGCCAACTAATGTTTAACCAAATCCATTTGTGGCAAGTTTGGTCTCGATAAACTCCAATCTTCGTTCCCCATTTGTTAATTGACATTACATTTTGCTAAACTTTGTGACACATTAGTATTATAAGAATTGTGAAGATTCTTCTCTTAAACACCCAATGAAACTAGTGATTTAAATGCCTGGTTATAACACAAAGGGTCATAAAAACCTCCCTCCAAAGGGACAGCTCCTGATTGGACCCTCTTCCAAAAGAAGGCAGAAACGTCAGGTCTTCAAAAGGACAAACCGCAGGCTAAAGCTCTCTCTTACTCCGCTGGTCTCCTCGTCTGCAGAACAATGTAGTCGTTGACTCGATTTCCCCTCGGGAAATCCCTTTTTGCTCTTTTGTTTCGTCTAAAAGTTTCGTCTTTTTCTTAAGTGTCCTACCAAGTTCACCTCCCAGGAAAGGAGGCGAACTTAGCCGATCTATTTTCTTTGGTAATGTTACCTCCAAGACTTTAAACCTCTGTTCAACACGCGCGCCAAGCAGCACCACGTGACGCTTCCACACGAAGGACTCCGTTCACGCATGCGGCCAGACAGGGCCGTACAGGAATGCCTCGACACAGAGAGACCATAACATAACTTGTGCAAGTATAATCTCTTTATAGAGCTTCTAAGAAGCTTTAAGATGATGTTTCGTGTTGTAATCGGAGAGGTGAATGTCTTAGGAGCAATCCTGCCAATGTTCTCTCTTTCCTCCCTCTCTCTCTCTCTCTCTCTCTCTCTCTCTCTCTTACTCGCTCACGCGTGTAAGTTATCCATTGTCCAAACTTTACGCATTTCTCGTTCATTGATGTCTTATTGTATTGTTCGTTGATGTCTTATTGTATTGTTCATTGATGTCTATGTGTTTGTAAATACATATATATCCCGTGTAACCGTAGTAAATACATAAGTAGTCATGCCTCTATTAAATTAATTATATATTCATTTGATTGATGTGCTGTCTCTTTGCTCAATTTCAAGTCCCTTAAGTGCAAAAGATCTTATGCTACAAGCTTACTAAAATTAAAAATACCTTAAAGAGTATGTGTTGTGTTTATAGGGCGGGAAACCCAATTCTTCTGGCCAGAGAATTGCGTTTCCTGAAATCCTATAAAGTAAGATGATATTGTGGATCCCACAAATATTATCCTGACAATTGAGCTAATTCATTTTACCTGTTTTGTGAAACGTGGTCCGTGTAATTAATTGCAATCAACTTGTGGTTAATTTCAAGGATTCACATGCATGCAGGTAAAATGACAGATCCTCCCTTATCGGGAGATTTATTAACATGTAAGACTGATCTAATCCAAACATGTATGAATAATTATTAATTACCAATTATTAATTATGATATGCAAATTCCCCACGGATAAGATCCGCCCTGAATCCTTACAACGGCGACATGTCTCATATGACATACTGCAATTTCGAGGGGTGGAACAAGTATTAGCAACTTCAAGTAACACGAGTAACCCCGCAGAACACGATTACACAAAGGCAAGGGCAGAGAAGGATGAGCCGCACCAGAATCAACAATCTCTGAAAGCTTCATTCAAACGAAGAGAAATGTTTTCAAAAGACAGCCAACGAGCGATCATAAATATAACCGACACAACATGTAAGTTATTAAGTTTATTATTCTGGATGACCAGCCGATGTCAAAACTGAAATGCCGTTTATTTAACAAAACTGTTTATGGACCTTAAATTATAAAGAGATAATTTTCTTATATTATTCATATATCATTTTTTTAGATTCCTAGATTTATTTGTTGCACTTTTTTTATACAGTTAAAGTTATATATTGTAAATCTAAAATACCTTTTTTCAGTTTACAGTATTAGATGTGTGGCTGCATTTTAAGTTCTTTTTCACTTAAGAAAGATAAATAATATATTGCTGTGAAATGTATGTCAGATAATAAAAATACTCTAGTTCACTCTATATATTTGTTCATGTTTAATTATTAATTATCAATTCATCCAGTGCTAGTATGAATTGCAGCTGTATAGATACTGTACAGACCCAGGTATTGGATCGGTACTCGGTATCGGCCGATACCCTGAGTCCAGGTATCGGAATCGGTATCGGGAAGAGAAAAAGGGTATCGGAACATCTCTAAACATTACACCCCCACCCATACACTGAGGGGTTGCTGGACCATCGGAACAGCGGAACTACAGCTAGAAAGCCCTAACTCCCTCTCCAATCACTTGAACAAGTTATGAACAAAGGAAACGGTCATATAACTTTACATGTCCCAGTCTGAGTAACGTTAGCTGTTGAATAAAAGTCACATACCGAGCTGTTAAGCCAGCATAGGCAATAAATGCTTTTCAAGACAGCGTCTCGATGAACGCCTCCGCTTCCTCGGCCGAGGAAAACACCTTGTCAGTGGTACCATGAGTGACGCGCAGTCTTGCCAGATAAATGAAGCCGCTTCTCACACCGGTTTCTCGGAGATGCTTCCTGACATCATTGAATGCCTGCCGCTGCTTCATTATTTCAGCTGGGAGATCGGGAAAGATGTGTATCGGTCTGCCCTTGTAGCGCAGAGGAAACTGTTGACGAGCCAGCTGAAGTATTTCTTCCTTTCTTTGAAAGTGATGAATACGGGCTATCATCACACGCGGTCGCGCGTCTTCTCCAGAAAACTGTCTCCCGAGACGATGTGCTCTATCTACTTCCAACGGCTTTGAGAAGTTGCTAGTGCCCAGCAAATCTGGAATAAACTTCGTCAGAAATTCCGTGGGGGGCCCATTCTCTATCTTCTCAGGTAAGCCTACGATTTTAATGTTTTGTCGTCTGGAGCGAGCCTCTAGATCGATCACTTTCTCGCGGAGTGATTTGTTCTCTGACTGTACTTTTGAGCACTTCTGCTCGACGAGGGAGAGGCGGCGGTCATAATCGGCAGTAGCATTCTCCACCTCCTTAGTTCTATCCCCGAGGCACACTAAAGATGCTTGAGTGGACGCCAAAGATGCTTCCAGAAGATCAAATCGATCAGTCATCATTTTGTTCATATTCTGTATTGCCAGAAGTATACTGGTAGATTCCGCATCAGCTTCGCCACTCGACCTCGGGGATGCCGCGGCCTGTGCTGCCATCTCCGACTGTGATTGAGCAGGGGATTCATTCAATGCTTTATCCAACTTCTTCCCCCTTTCAGCTTTTGGCTTAGTCATTATACAGCTCTTCAATAAAGACACATATAAAGTAAATCCGGTAGAGAAAAAACCAGAGAAATTTAAACAATGACCGAATAATTGGAAATATGGAGAGGAGCTCAGCAGAACACGTCTACTCCATGCGGTACTCCATAGCGCCCCCCAGATTACGGGTTTGCAATAAGAATCTATTGGCTCAGATCTCTCGTTTGCCGAGGCAGCGCATAGATTATGGGTCTGCATCTCTACTATAAGAATCTATGGCTCAGATTGCGCGCTTGCCGAGGCAGCGCGTAGATTATGGGTCTGCATATCTGCATAATAAAATGGCTCTTCTTACGTTTGCCGAGGCAACGTGTAGATAATGGTCTGCAATGTATAGGCTAATATGCACAGGGAACTGAGTAGATGGGAAATTTCCCTTTCTCTCGTTCTCTTATGATTGTTTGAAAACTAACTTTGTATTCTTTATTGTTTGAGATTATTATTTTAGGTCTATATTAATACACTATATTCAGCCTTTAAACTAGACCGTTTCTACTTGTCTGGTTGATATTTGGCTGCATTTAATTTTTGAGAAAATGAAATATGTACTCATGTAATCTTTGAGTTAAATGTCTGTATTTATATACTATTCAGCTTTTTCATCCAGACTGTGTTTATTTGTCCGGTTGATATTTGGTTGCATTTAATTTGAGAAAATTAAATATGTACTCATCTTATCCTTGGAGTTAGATGTCTGTATTAATATAGGCTACTATTCAGCTTTTTCATCCAGACCGTTTCTACTTGTCTGGTTGATATTTGGCTGCATTTAATTTTTGAGAAAATTAAATATACTCATCTTATCCTTGGAGTTAGATGTCTGTATTAATATAGGCTACTATTCAGCTTTTTCATCCAGACCGTTTCTACTTGTCTGGTTGATATTTGGCTACATTTAATTTTTGAGAAAATTAAATATATAGCTACTCATCTTATCCTTGGAGTTAGATGTCTATATTAATATACTATTCAGCTTTTTCATCCAGACCGTTTCTGGGTGATTCTCCAACTACAGGCACTTTTGTGTCCTTGGCCTTTTTTTGTAAATAAATAAACAAACAAATGCACAAATACATTGTCATTATGAAGTTAATGCTTCAACATCCTAGTAACCACCAAATCTTGCCCCTGTTTTCTTTTAAAAATGCTTTTGCAAGGCTGTTTATTAGCAGATTTTGCAGTTTTATGCTTGTCCCCAGCCCAGACTGGCCCTCTTTGAATGTTACAAATTTATATTAAAGGATCGATTTAAAAATAATTTAACATGTTTGTCTTAAGGACAATTAAAATAAAATCATACCATAGAAATTCCATATGTATATCACAATTTTAAACTATTTTTGGAATAAAATAAGTCTGTCCCCAGGTTTTTCGTCATTTCCACCTCCCTCAACAAAATCCACCCTAATAGTCCTTGAGGCGGGGAGAAAATTGGTATCAAAAAGGGCACCAATTCTAATGGTTATTTTTCAAAACAGGCATGCCCCCTGACCACAAAAATGAATGATAGCAGTGCCATGTAGGTAGCTTAAGCCTTAAGGTATGAAAAATACCAATTTTACTTTTAAATGTGCTGAAAAATTCTAATTACGCAAACTAAATCTCAACATTGATAAACTGTTATATTGACATATCTATTGCTTTAGATCTTCTCTTTTATGATGAGATATCACTGTGAAATTAAAAATAAAATAAAAGATATATGCTCTTTAGGACAGAAAATATACAAAAAAATAAGGAAAATATAACACAATTTTGGAATTATATTAACACAAAATAATATTTTGTGCAAATATGGTTCAATATATCTCCCTTCGAACGGTCATATGTATTGCATAGCTATACGCTATGGGGAACCAACCAAATCACGCTGTGCTATGATAAGAGCAACGACATCAGGATGCTTGCATAAGGGTCCGAAGCAAGGGCCTTTTGGCATGACGTGTTGAACGGGCAAAAGCCCTAATTATGATGGGCCTGGCTCACTGAGGCTGACTTCATCACACAGAAAGGATATGTGCCTGCAGTGCAGAGACTTCCAAGTTATAAAACCTGGCGTAGATGGACTGCGAGGACCAGCCGGCCACTATACATATATCGCCAATAGATACTCCACTGGACCATGCCCAGGAGGAGGCCATGCCTCTAGTTGAGGGAGCTGTGATGCCTATGGGGCATTGCAGGCCCATAGAGGCATATGCTAAAGCCATAGCATCCACCAGCCATCGTCATAATCTTTGCTTTGTGATCAAGCATTTGCTTTGTGATCAAGTGCGACCACCGAAGCTCATAAAGAGCTGCTCTGACTGTTTGTACTGAGCGGAGCGTCTGTACCAGGCAGAGTAGGTGTAATTGCTGCTCATCTTCCGATGTGGGAAGAGCAGAGAGAGTGATCACTTGTGCTTTAAACAGGGTTGAATGAGTTTGGAGAAAAGTATCAGTGACAACCTCACTTAGGTTTGGGACCTGGTGACACCTCACATAGGTTTGGGTCCTGGTTTCTTGCTGAGCACCAGCTAGAGAACACAGACCACTTAAGAGCATAGAGGCGTCTTTGTGGACGGAGCTCTAGCCTCGTTGATTGTGCTCAGGACACTCGCTGGGAGCTCCACTAGCTCCCGTCGAGGGGCCACACATTGAGGGCCCATAGTTTGGGACGGGGGGTGCCAAATCTTCCTGTTCGCCTAGGTCTTTCCTCAGGGGTATTGGCCATGGGGCTGCTGTGAGCAGCAGAATCAACTCGGGGAACCAAGGTTGGGTCCGCCAGAGAGGGGCCACTAGTAGGACTGAGTGTCTGCCCTCCCTGATCCTCTTTATGACCTGAGGGAGGAGCAAGACTGGAGGAAAGGCATACAGGGGAAGGCTGGGCCATTCGTGGGCCAGCGCATTCCTGCTTTTCGAGAAAAATATTGGGCAGTGAGAGTTGTCTTTGGAGGCAAAGGATTTGACCTCTGCCCTCCTGAAAACACTCCAGATAATTTGAACTGTTTGGGGATGGAGGGTCCATTCCCCTGGGGACACATTGCCCCGGGACAGCATATCTGCTTCCTGGTTCAGTTTCCGTGGAACATGCGTTGCTCTCAGCGAGCGCAGGTTGTTTTCTGCCCATAAGAGGAGACTTCTGGCCAGTTCGTACAGTCGTCTCGACCTGAGCCCCCCCCCTGGCAGTTTATATAGGACACTACTGTTGTGTTGTCCGTGTGGACCAGGACATGGTGACCTGACAAACGTGGTAGAAAGGTTTTAAAACCACCAGCAATTCTAGGCAGTTGATATGAAACCGTCCCTCCGTGCTGGTCCAAGCTCACCCCTGACTCCAAGAGACTGGGTTTCGACCAGGGCTCTGGTGCAGCCGTGGTTTACCCTGATATAGAGATGGCTTTAGCGCCATGATTGGGGGGGAACCTGTGGTTTTAGCCAGTACTGCAGAATGTGTAGCATACTCTGCGGACGTACTTATGAAGCAACACAGTCTCATCCCAAGAAGTCATATAACTGACGTTTTTTTTTTAGGGTACCCTTAAACGTCGGTTTATGACGATCCTGGGACGTCATACAACTGACGCTTTACCTTTAACGTCAGTTAGGTGACGGGGTAGGTTTAGGGGTAGGTTTAGGTCTGGGGTAGAGTTAGGATCCGATAACGTCATCTAACCGACGTTTAAGGGTACCCTAAAAAGGCGGATATTGACATATGGTCAAAAGACGTCCCAAGACGTCAGTTATATGACGTCTTGGGATGAGACTGCGCTGTATGAAGCAGAGGCCATGAGGCCTAGCATCCTCAGAAAGGTTCTGTGGGGACTCTTGGTCCCCGCTCTAAACGAGCTTGCGAGTCGCTGAATAGCCAGAGAGCGTTTGTTCGATAGCCACGCTCTCATTGAAAAATTCATTCTTACCTGTTAAACGGAGGCATTTACAGACTGGTCTTAAGTTTAAAACAATGAGTTAAAGCTGTACACCACTATGTTTTCTGCAAAAAAAATAATCACAATAACAATATTTTTTAACCCTCTGGGGTCTGAGGTGTTTTCGGGGTCCTTGAGATGTTTTGGCATGCTCTGACATTTCTGCTTTTTTCAGTTGCTTATAAACATATTAATGGCACAGGTGAAAGTACACTCTATATAGCACACACAGGGCTACCATAATATGTGAGCAACATGTATGTACATGTTTGTATTTTTGAGAGAATATTGTTTATGCGTGGTTATTGAAAAAACTAAAAACTAAAGTTTCTAATATAAGGCCACAAATAACATACTAAATATCTGTCCACAAGACTTTTGACTAGTGGATGTTGTCGCCTAGAGTTTTTGCTTCAAATTGATCTGAAAATCATTCTGCCTAATCATTCACATAAAACAATAGATTGTTTTAAATTGTGAAAAACATTTTTTTGTTTGCAAAGGCAATATGCGGATGGGCGGAACGGCCCAACCCCCTCATGAATAATTAGGCAGTTCTCACCTGAGCAGACTGCATACTAATGAGCCTTTCATTCAGGGGTGTCACACAAGAAAGAATGCAAGGACAATATATATATAAATAAATAAATATTTACACACACACACACACACACACACACATATACACTACCGTTCAAAAGTTTGGGGTCAGTGAGAATTTTATTTTTATTTTTTGGAGGAAAGAAATCAATACTTTTATTTATCAAGGAATAATTAATTTTATCGAAAGTGACAGTAAAGACATTTATAATGTTACAAAAGTCTTTTGAACTTCCTATTCATCAAAGAATCCTAAAAAAAAAAAAAAACTGTACAACTGACAGACCAACAACTGTTTCAACATTGATAATAATAATAAATGTTTCTTGAGCATCAAATCCTCATATTATACTGATTTGTGAAGGATCATTTGACACTGAAGACACTGACACTGGTGATGCTGAAAATTCAGCTTTGATCACAGGAATAAATTACACTATACTATATATTCACACAGAACAGAGCTGATTTACACTGGAATAATATTTAATACTATAACTGATTTTTGTTGTATTTTTAATCAAATAAGCGCAGCCATGGTTAGCAGAAGAGAATTCTTTTAAAAGTATTTAAAATCGTACCGACCCCAAACTTTTGAACGGTAGTGTATATATACACTCACCGGCCACTTTATTAGGTACCCCATGCTAGTAACGGGTTGGACCCCCTTTTGCCTTCAGAACTGCCTCAATTCTTCGTGGCATAGATTCAACAAGGTGCTGGAAGCATTCCTCAGGGAGTTTGGTCCATATTGACATGATGGCATCACACAGTTGCCGCAGATTTGTCGGCTGCACATCCATGATGCGAATCTCCCGTTCCACCACATCCCAAAGATGCTCTATTGGGTTGAGATCTGGTGACTGTGGAGGCCATTTTAGTACAGTGAACTCATTGTCATGTTCAAGAAACCAATTTGAAATGATTAGAGCTTTGTGACATGGTGGAAGTAGCCATCAGAGGATGGGTACATGGTGGCCATAAAGGGATTGACATGGTCAGAAACAATGCTCAGGTAGGCCGTGGCATTTAAACGATGCCCAATTGGCACTAAGGGGCCTAAAGTGTGCCAGGAAAACATCCCCCACACCATTACACCACCACCACCAGCCTGCACAGTGGTAACAAGGCATGATGGTTCCATGTTCTCATTCTGTTTACGCCAAATTCTGACTCTAACATCTGAATGTCTCAACAGAAATCGAGACTCATCAGACCAGGCAACATTTTTCCAGTCTTCAACTGTTCAATTTTGGTGAGCTCTTGCAAATTGTAGCCTCTTTTTCCTATTTGTAGTGGAGATGAGTGGTACCCGGTGGAGTCTTCTGCTGTTGTAGCCCATCCGCCTCAAGGTTGTGCGTGTTGTGGCTTCACAAATGCTTTGCTGCATACCTCGGTTGTAACGAGTGGTTATTTCAGTCACTGTTGCCCTTCTATCAGCTCGAACCAGTCTGGCCATTCTCCTCTGACCTCTGGCATCAACAAGGCATTTCCGCCCACAGAACTGCCGCTCACTGGATGTTTTTTCTTTTTCGGACCATTCTCTGTAAACCCTAGAGATGGTTGTGCGTGAAAATCCCAGTAGATTAGCAGTTTCTGAAATACTCAGACCAGCCCTTCTGGCACCAACAATCATGCCACGTTCAAAGTCACTCAAATCACCTTTCTTCCCCATACTGATGCTCGGTTTGAACTGCAGGAGATTGTCTTGAACATGTCTACATGCCTAAATGCACTGAGTTGCCACCATGTGATTGGCTGCTTAGAAATTAAGTGTTAACGAGCAGTTGGACAGGTGTACCTAATAAAGTGGCCGGTGAGTGTATATATATATATATATATATATACACAAACAATCAAAATATAAATGAAAGCCAAAAGCACATTTTTAGTCACACCTTTTAGCCATCCACATACCATTTTTAGCCATCCACCGCGGTAAAAATAAACCAGTCGCATTTCAAAGTCGTTCGCAAAATGACCGCCAGGTGGAGCAAAGGGACATTTAGCAAAACGTAAGTGGGGCTAATGTCTGTAGCCTAAGGATGAAATACTACAAGTTATGGTAATTTCCAAATAAGCCTACAACAAACATTTATAGCCTACTCCGTAATTGTTGGTCATACAGATAATCTTTTAAAACTGTAAAAGGCTAAAGTATAGGCCTACACTCACAGGCTAAAGACAAAACGTTTTCTCGCTCATGTCAGAAACAGACGTTTGGGTATTTTTCATTGAGAAAATTCATAGCCGAGTGGTAGAACTTACGGTTCATCATCAAGATGACACGGTTTCAAATCCCGCACAAACATGGTCTGTTGTAAGTTTTATATTTATTTAGATTTGTCTAGCTCTAAAACTCTGTTACACCATACAGTTTTTTTGCTTATATTTATAAAATACAATTATCATGCATTTCCATTTTACACTAAGGAACAAAATATCCAACAGAACGACTTTGCATCTGTATAATAATAGGCTACCAATCGTAATTTCAAAAGCAGTTCTGTAAAAAATAAATTATATATAGCCTATATATATATATATATATATATATACTATATATTTTTTTTTTCAGGGCTGCCAACTCTCACGCATTGAGCGTGAGACTAACGCAATTGACCCAAATCTCACGCTCTCACGCCACACCCCCGATTTCTCACGCTGAAGTGTCACCTGGCCACTTCATGCGTTTTCTGTGATCGGATAGCTATCCGATCGTGAAAAGACCAGGTGTAAATGCCCTCTGAAACGCATTCGAGACGGATTTAAATCCGATCGCTCAAAGCACTTCAGGAGGTGGTCTGGGCCGCATTCCAGATGAAACTGGACAAGTGTAAATGCATCTGGTTGTTGAAACCACATATGTAAATTTCACTCCTCACAAAAATGCTAAAAAATAAACGTGTGAGAGCGTGTTATGTTGGCTATATGTCATGTTATAGTCAGATATGACGTCGCTACTGCAACACGCATTACCGCAGATGAGCAGCTGAGCATCTGTTCATCAAACCAACGTGCAAACTATCGCAAATCAAAGTGAAAGTAAGTCGCAGACGCTTAACACACTAATCATCTTCATTAAAAGTAAAGAAACGAAATGATCTTACCAGGGCTGTTGCCGGCCGCTCTCTCTTATTGCGGTCTTTGATTTTGAAATTAGCTGATGAACAATAAAATGCAGCTCATATCTGTTGCTTTCGGTGACGTGCACTCCATTCAATCTGCATATAGCGCGGGAATTGAAGATCGGATTTATATCCGTTTTGCAAAAACACATTTATGTGACCAGGTGTAAATGGAATCGTTTTGATAAATCAGATAGCTATCCGATCTGAGAAAACGCATGAAGTGGCCAGGTGTAAACAGCCCCTTAGATTAATTTATTTTTCTCATTATTACAGCTAAAATAACTTAATAGGTGACTCCGTAATTTTTTGGTCATACAGATAAGAGTAGAGTAGCTTACATCGTTCAAAACTGTAAACTTGTATTCATATTAGGCTAACGACAAAAACAGTATATCTGTCGTCTCTGTCTCCGGGAACTGCGCGTCACAAAAATGAACCGAAAGCCACTTCAGCTCAGTCACGGTAAGAAATCGGCTATGTCTAAAGCCTTTAAATGTCTAAATATTTAGGCTAATAAATGTTATCTGATTATGTAGGCTAATCCATATGAAAACGAGAGGTACAGAGGATCTACTCAAACATGTAATGTAAGCGCTTCCCAATGAGAAAATGACAAGATAAGGGTGAAAATCTCGCTCTAATTAAATGTAGGCTAAATCGCCCTGAATTAAAATGTAAAAACAGATCAAATAATGTATTTGTCGAAATGTTGCGATATTGTTTCATTTAAGTTCATAATTATTCTATAAATGTTATTTAATTTAGCAGCATTACCACGAAGCACCGTGTTTCGATATTTATTTGAATAATACAAAAAATAAAAACTTAATTCACAAATTGCATGCCTGGTTGTAAGGATCCAAAGATCCCTGTAGACTTTAATATTGAGTTGAACATTTTGTTCATGACAACAAATTAACATGCGTTTTTTCAGATTATATTTAGTTTTGCTTGGAAAAAGCTGGCCCAAACCAGTTTTATTTCATCAATTATTGAAATAATGAAATATTTAGTAATAAACTTTTATGACAGAAATATCACTAGGCTACATGTAACTTAAATCATTTAATTCCTTCATTATCAACACTGTCTAGAATAGCGATTTAAGTGTGAATTGCGACTTCTCTTTGTGTTAAGTCAGCCTCAGACTCCGATAGCCTGTGGGGGGTTGGAGGGACAGTTGCTGGACAAAGGTGTTAATGTTCCTCTTTCATATGGAGAGTGTCGGATAGCCAGCCTGATGAGCAGGCAAAATTATTGTAAGGATAAATCTGTGTCTAAATGTAGGCCCCATATCTTATTAAATTACAAATATTGTAGTTTATTTATTGTAGCC
The DNA here is from genome assembly GCF_029890125.1 of Rhinichthys klamathensis goyatoka. Taxonomy (NCBI): domain Eukaryota; kingdom Metazoa; phylum Chordata; class Actinopteri; order Cypriniformes; family Leuciscidae; genus Rhinichthys; species Rhinichthys klamathensis. The sequence continues at coordinate 1,493,552 of NW_026606589.1, forward strand.
TATTTAAAGTTTTTTTCACACAAAATTTCAATTGAAGTTATTGTAAGGTGAATTCAACAAGGCATGCTGTGTCTTTGAAGCAACAATTAAAGGCTAAATCATTTTTTCGTGATTTGTATGGCTGACACGCAGCGACATATACAGTATTATCAGCTGTATGATGTGTTTTTACCCTGCAATGTTTAATTTCGAGAGAGACCCGGCGCGCGCAGCGAGGGAGACTAAATAAACTTAAAAAGAGATCCAGCGCGAGAGAGGCAAAGAGAAACGCATGTTTTTAATTTAATTATGTTTCTTTGGACAATTTTCGTTTTGTACTGTTTTAATTGTTTAATTTAGCTGTAATTTCTTTGGCAATACAAATTTAAAATGTCGCAAGAATAAGATTAGCCTAGTGTTTCTTATTTTGCATCGCAAAAGAAATAAACTCTAAACCCGATGCAACCCTGTTTTAAATTTAAAAAAACTGTCCCGACACTTTATTTAAACCTTGAAATGTTCGAACTTGGTTTCAAACTTAAGTAATTTTAGTGTTCTTTTACATTACACAATAATTTAGCAGACTAAAGACGAGCTTCTTCATTTTCATTTTCTGATGCAATCGGCTGACAATCTTCCTTCATCAGTTTTTGTCGTTTGTGCAGCGGCTGCGGTTCTACAGGAATGTAGCAAATTTATGTTGTAATGATAACATAATCATTATCACAAAAACAAAACTCTTGACTTTAAATAAGTAAACAGTTATAAACAGTTACTTATTTAAGCATCAAGGTGGTAAAATATAAACGCTGTAGGACAACATCGGTTAACAACATGTATGCTACATTGAGATTCGATCTCGGCTCGATTGAAGCTCCTCGAAGCTCGTGTTGTTGCGTTGATCACTGAGCTACCGTCTGTACGCTGTTAAAGTTGTAAAGCCTCATTGATGTAGCCTAAATGTTTTTATTGCAATGTTTTATGTTGAAATGTTTTCATTATTTATTCAATTACATTTCAGTAGCCTAATTTCAGTATTGTGATTATGAATTATTTTAACTACGTTTCACTTGTTGAATTCATCTGCTACCAGCTTTCAATCGCTCTGAATCAGCTGCGGTGCGGTAGCAGATTACGCATTAGAGAGAATAAACCGGAATAAACGAACACTTTTCAGAGTCTATGATTGTAGCGCCTCTTAGCGGTAAAAGGCAGCAAATACACCACACATTTTACCGCCGCGGTGGAACGGCTGATGTAGGCATTGTCATGGCTTGCCTCGACATTTGCGTTTGAATAGCGCGCGTCCTCCGTGGGCGTGTCAGATTAACGCGTAATGAAGTGTAATGAGCTGGGGAAAAAAATACTGACAGCACTCTCTTTTCATACAGATTGCATAAACTGAGAATATTTGTTTTTTATATAAATTACTTCATTTAAAAGAAGAGAATTCAAGCTTCATAAAGAAAAATCTCTCGTGCCTGTGTGACAAGTAATCGCGGAGTTACAGTTAATCTTAGGACGCGTTTCAGAATGGACTTCACTGACAGAGAGAACGCAGAACTCGCATCATGTTTGTTTATCTTTATTTGGTGAAAAGCACAACACTTTGTTTTTATTGTGAGTATCCAAAAAAAAAAAAAAAAGAAACTTAACAGGATCTAATGATGTATCACACTTATATGTAAGATCAAAATCAACCGAGTATTTTGAGTCTCTTTTGCACTGATAAGAAAAAAAGCGAGACAATCGCGCCGGCGCGATAGCCGACCCCAGGGGGTTAAACAAGTTAAAATTTCGACAAAATTCCAACCTAAAATTTCGACAAAATTCCAACCTAGATATCACCAAGTATGAATGTTTTGGTACCAAAAATAATGAATTATAGAAATAACCGGCCGTAAATGGAATTTGCCAAGTGTTTGGGGGGTCAAACATAAAATTGGTGATTTTTTTACCTTAAGCTACCCACTAAGAATTGCTATCATGCATTTTTGTGATCCAGGGACATCCCTCTGTTGAATAAAAAAGAGTAGCATTGGTGCCCTCTTATGAGACAAATTTCTGAAATTTGGGGGTTTGCCTCACGGACTATAATACATCCATCTTAAATATTGTATTTACTTGGTAACCATGGAAATATTAGAGAAAGGATGTATTAGTTGAAGATGAAACTTCAGGCACATGTGCTCTTCAGCACAAGAAAATAAATCAAGGTTACTCAAGCTTTTATACAGAGTATTTTTATTCAGCGTCATTTCCATCTTGGCTGTAGTTCGGTTGAATTATGTACAACAAATATTAAAATAATGTATTTATGTTTATTATGAGTAAACAACATTCTAAGTTCAAAAGTAACTAAGTATGACATGAGGGTGTGCTAATATTGCAGAAAAACTGCTAAAATGTAATTTCCACCTCCGTCATTTCCACCTCTGAGAAATTACAGGCGTAGCTTTGGACATGATATATGCCGTTTTTGTGTGCTATTTGTGTGTTCTCATGACATATTTGTGCTTTTGGACTGAGGACTTTATATATCACCATTCCAGTACAATCTATATATTTTTATTTTTATATTTATTATTTTTATTTATCTATATTAATATTTAAGATGCCGAAGTCGCGGCCAAGAAGTCACAGGAATACAGGGACAGAATAAAAGATGATCCAGTTAAATATCAACAGAAATTAGAAAAAGACAGGGAAAGATATCGCAGGAAAAAAGAAAGAGGACTAGTGAAACCAATCTTAGAGGTCTCCAGTAAGAAGGAAAGAAAAAGAAAACAGTGGAAGATCAGCTGCAGCTGCTTTGATCCGCAAGTTGTGACCTTCCAGAAGGAAGGATCGGTTGCCCTCTCACAAGGCCCACCAGCACAACACAACACATCCACCAATGTGCTGCAGCGCATTGAAGAAGTCAATGACGGCCTGACTGGAAACTGGTGTGTTGTCATATATGATGGCATTTCCAGGCATCATCCAGGAGGTGGATGCAACTGACCGCTGTGTTCTTGTTAAAACAATGAGTGGTATAGGCAGTAATCAGTTCTTCTGGCCGATGCGTGATGACGTAATCTGGTACGAACCAGACAATGTTCTTGGTCTCATTCCTAAACCTACTCCAGTAACTAAACGTCATATTCAAATCAATGCTACTGCCTGGCAGGAAATTTGCAGGAAATTTGCCAGATAGTTGATAAGTAACTGCTCCAGCCATTTAATAGGTTAGAAAATTGCAATGAGTTGAGTCCATTTGACACACATTAACTCAAACAATCCATATACAGATTGTATATGATATGGTTATCTGTTCTGATTGTATATGATCTAGTTCTGTTTTCTGTTTTGTATTTTTGCTAAAGAGCAGTACACACTCCCACAAGGTTATTGTGGTTATGGTAGATGAACATTTTTTTGTTTTTTTTACTGTTTTTTACTGTTGTTGTTTATGTAAAACATGCTAGTTATGTCTAGCCTGTTTTACGTAGCCTATGTGGTTATGGCTAAGATTGCTTTTAACTGTTCATGATGGTAGCATTTTAATGTCTAATGCACACAACGTGATTGATAAGCTGGGGCATTCCATGCATTTTTATGTTTCATGCACACAGACACTATGACACTACATTCAGTCTCTCTATCTCTCTCACACACACACACACACACACACACATACTTGTTTTTGCTACGTTGTGGGGACTCATGACTAGAAGGTGACACGTGGGGACAGCAATTTCTAAATACAATAAAGCCATCATTTTAAGTCAGAAGTGTCTGGGGGAATTTTTGAATCCCAAAAATCAACTTTATTATCATAAATTCTTAATTTTAGAAAGCTTAATATTTGTCAGGTTTTTCTATTCTGGTGGGGACGTCCCCATTGTGTCTTACCACAAACCACCACTGTGTGGCACTATTATGAGTTATCTGTAGATTAACGATTTTTTTACACAAATTTAAACCTGTACCAGATTAACAATAAATATTAAGTTTAGATAATCATTAAAGAATTGTTTAAAAGGGAGAATTGTCTATATTTATATTTGTATGGATTTTTACTTCATTTTACAATTCACTAATTCCCTATATTTGAATAGACCATTTGTATGGATGTAAAAAGTGACAACAGCCTCACCTCACTTCCTGATTAACAGGAATCTATTTTTCTTCAACTCTGAGAATCTGAAAAGGTGCACATTTTGATAAATAAGACAGTCATGTTGTATGACAAGCAGGAAATGGTCATGGGGCATTGACCCCACGGGTATAATTGTGTTTGCTGAATAATGATCTGCGCATACTGGAATCAACTCTGAATTAAAACAGCACATGCCTGGCATTCAACAGGGTTGCGAAATATACTGCTATTTGTGTTTTTCTTATTCGTAATACTACAAATTTGTCACGTACAGAAACCTGGGAAGCCCCATGAGTCCAATATGTATTAATTCGTTGTGGAAAAAATCGCCAAACAATACAAAACAGTCTTTAAGCAGTGAGGATGATTTTGTTGTCCTCTCTCTTCTTAAAAAGAGAAAAAGAAAAGAGGAAATCTTTTATCCTTAAACTCAACACAAAACTGTATTATCTATCTGTATTATCTATCAATCTGGCATCTGTATGTCTTTATATCGGTCTGTTTATCCATCTATATTTTTTATGCAAGTGTGCCACAATTTTGGGACCACACCGAATTCTTTTGAGTAGAAGACATTTGACGTAGAACCCCCATAAACTTCCCCAAGAGAAGTTTGGACATTTGGGCTATTACAAAAAAAAACAAGAATCTATGTTTTCTTAATGCTCTTGAACATTTATTTAAGTACCAGTGTTTTCACTTGAGTTTTGAAACACATTTTGAACTTGTTGCCCAAACAGAAAATAAACCCCCATCTAGGTAAAGGACTTTTACATTTTTCGCTTTAAAGCATACGATTTTTAACATAAAATTTCACCCCCTCCCAACTTCTCCCCTGAAGTGCTGCTGGTGACCTTTCAATGCACTCCATGCATTGGGCTTTACCAGGAACCTTCCCAGAGTGGATGTTGTTCATCAGAGTGTTTTCCACAGCCTGGATCTCCTCTTTAGACCACTTTCTCCGTGGGTTTTGTGAAGATACTGAATAAAATAAAAATAAATATTAGTAATTGTGATTGGGATAAAAGTTATTTTTATTTTATTCCCACACGACATGAACGTGAATAACATATCAAATAAATACATGGTCTTTGTTTTTTCTCTCATTTCTTTACAGTTTTATACATACATGTTTGCTAAAATCTAGTTATCATGGTTGAAAATGTGACAATATTTAGGCTTTATTGGTCTTAACCATAAAATACTGCTTGGGAAATTGAAGAAGTAAATTCTTTTCTTTACATGTTTAAGCCTTTAGAAACTAAACATTTTAGTTATAGGACCTAACTAAAGCTGCCGCACCCCACAGTGTTTTCTTCTTGACAAATTGTGCAGTCTTTACAGTCTTTATCCAGGGGGGGGGGGGGGGGGGGGGGATTTAATTAAAAAATATTTTTTTTATTTGATGGGGGAAGTTTAGACTTTTTTTTTAATTACTTTTATCTCCTATATGCTCACTCATTGCATTTTTACAATGGGGTATTTTTGTTCTTAAGAATTTATACAACACAAGGAAGCTTGATTTCAATCTTTGAATTAAATTGAAAAAAAGTAGCACAAATAAATACAATAGAATAAAGATACCTATAAAGAGAAAAGTTTTTGCTTAGGTCTGACACTAGTATTCAGAAATACTACAGAGACTGAATAAATTAATCAAATGTAAAATAACACAGGGTAGTATTTTAGTCCTGACTAAATTAAATACATAGGATATTAATCCTGATTCATTAAAATTAAAGCTATGTTTTGTTGTTTTGACAACCAAATTACTGACAGACTAGACATATGGCTGCTGTCACTGTGAGCTCGTGCACAGATCCTGTAGTACCAACATTATACGGTCACGTGTGATGTATGCTTATTAAGACATAACCGAATGTGTTTAGAGGATACTCACCAAGACCGAAATTGACATGATTTTCGCATGTTTTTGACTGTTAAAGTGATATAATCCACGAAAAATAAAGTTTGTTACCCGTGAGCTGTTTGTGAGGCGGCTTGTATGTGTGACGAAAAAAAACCCGACAGAAATCTCGACAGCGCACAAGTAGCCTACCGAATAGTTTAAGATCACGTGAATGTTTAAACTGGTGAGACTTAAGAAGACGTAAGAAGCCTTTTCTAGCTTTCTTATCATTCCCTTTCAGTAGCTGACTACATACCTGCTGAATCTGAAGGTGAAGCACCATTTCCAGTCTCATTTTCAGAGTCTGATCCATCACAGTCCATCAGTACTTTCTCTATAAAACACAGTAACCATACAGATAAAATTAATAGGTAACAAACTAAATATTTGTATATTGTCTATAACCACGGGTGCACATAACTGGTATGCAGCTATGCATGTGCGACAAAAATCAGGAATGCGTAATGCGACGGTTACTCCGCACCTTTGCATACTTAACCGATCTTCTCATCTAACCTTACACATGACATGTTGCTTGTCAACTAAGTTATACTGTCAGAGATGTCCAAAAAGCAACAGACATTAAGCAGCTTCTTTGGCGTTTCGCCACCTACAAAGAAACGCCAACTGGAGCCAGAGCCGAAAAAAAATACTTTGTTGCTTGAAGCTAACGATGAGTGCACTGAAATGTGGTGCAAGATTTGCCGATCAAGTCCACATCTAGCAGACAAAACAGGTGCGTTTTATAAAGGAAATTCTCAAAGAATTTCAACCATCCTTTATTTGTAGGGATGCACCGAATCCAGATTTGTGGGGTTCGGCCGAATACCGAATCCACTGGTTAAGATTCTGCCGAATCCGAAACCGAATACCGAATCCTACTCTCATCCTCAGTCCATTAACACAGTAAACACATTAATGAAGTAAACAAAGTGGATTTTTCATTTTATTTTATTACTGTAAATAATAAACACTACTTTTACTTTTATAACTGTAAAAAAAAAAAAAAAAAAGAATAAGCAACATTATGCATTTTAACAGCGGCGATGTTGTGTAGCCTATTTAGAGTCCTTGCCACCATGAGACAAATCGGCATTGCAAATTGAACATGCACCTCGACTTGAATTGCCTTCTTTCACTGAAGGTACTGCCAAACAACACTTTTTCTGCTCACGAGTTCTATTTTCACTTTCTCACAGCCTACTGCATTCGAACGGTCCACCTACTGTACGAGTGGAAATAAGGTGTGGCCCCTTTAAGAACTGCGCGCCGTATGTGTCGTGCGCCTCGAACACATGCCCATGTATGCGGGTTATTTCTGTTTGATGCTCATTTTTACCTTATTTTGTTAAGTAACGCTGTGGACGGTAGAACGTGTGACAGACAGTTACACAAGTTCGATTGTGGAATAAAGTGCGAGTTGTAAGATGCCAATCGCCTCCGTGAGTCTGTCTGGCGTCTGCAATAACTTTAGCTGTGAGCTAGCCCTATTTTTCTTCCTGACACAACGCGTTACACTACAGGCTTGTAGAGTTGTGACGTTCGCGAACGAACCGATTCTTTTGAACGGCTCATAAACATGAACGATGGGAGCCGAGTCGCGGCTGGAGGGGAGCCGTTCTTTCTGTCGTTCTTTTTTCATGCGTGTTTCACACAGATGCACACAAATTAGCTCCTCAGTTATAGGGGAAGGGGCGCACCCAGCGCAGGGGTGCTACTGCCTAACAGCATGATGATAGTTGTGCACGCGCGCGCATCCTTTACGTGAGTACTCCAGTGGGAAAAAACCCTACGTGCTGTCATTGGGTAGGAGCAGAGCCAATGACTTATGCCGTCACATGGTTACTCCAGTTAAAAAAAATAAAAAAAACCCCACTAAAGTAACACTAAGTTCCTTTGTAAATAAATACAAAGGAACTGCTTTGTATTTATTTACATTGCATTTTGTGTTCATGTTATTGTATCTACAGTATATATTTACAACTTTAAATAGTTTTTGTTTTTTTATCAAAATGTTCTTGTGGTATTGTATGAATAACATAAGTCAACATAGCTTTACACATACACATACTTTGTACTAAAGTTAAATCCAAAATAGTGATATCACTTTCTAAGCAGAGGGATGTTGTGCAACCCTATGGAATATAGTCCACACATGACAAATGAGGTAATAATCAATATTTCAGAATAATTCAAACTCAGATATTGGTGTGTGATATCTGAGTTTTAATTAATTGACTACAAATCTCACCTCATCATTCCTCCCAGTGATTATTTCCAGGATAAACTGAGATTCCCCCAAGCTGGCTTCTTTAAACTGACTAAATATTTAAAAAGAGCCAAAAGAGCCGTTCTTTTGAACGGCTCTTTGAAAGGAACGGATCGCAAAGATCCGGATCTCCTCAAAGAGCCATAAATCCCATCTCTACAGGCTTGTTCGACTTGAACCGGCGCTGCACAGACAGATCAGTTTATGACATCAAAGTCCCGCGAGAGCAATTCAAAAGCATGGAGCCGTCTGCTCTCTATTCGTTCACGCGGTACTTTGATGTCATTGACTGATCGGTGACTTCGACGTAGCGCGCGTAGTGCAAGCCTAGGGTTCGGTTCGGTGGAAAAAAATTCTGAGGTTCGGCAGAAACCGAACCCCGTTAAAAATCCCAATATTCGGCCGAATCCGAATCCGAATCCTGGATTCGGTGCATCCCTATTTATTTGACAAACATGAAAAGAGCAAGGAGCACACAAATGTGGCACAAGCTATTGTTAATAAACAAGCTAGCCGAGAAGAAATGTCCAGTTGCCCCACTTGCCAGATGGCGAGACAAGCTGAATGAAGAACAGCGGCAAGTTTAATGTTTTTCTCCTCACCTACTATTACGACGTGGTGCAACACGATTCACTACTATTACGACGTGGTGCAACACGATTCACTACTATTATGACGTGGTGCAGCACGATTCACTACTATTACGACGTGGTGCAACACGATTCACTACTATTACGACGTGGTGCAACACGATTCACTACTATTACGACGTGGTGCAGCACGATTCACTACTATTACGACGTGGTGCAACACGATTCACTACTATTACGACGTGGTGCAGCACGATTCACTACTATTACGACGTGGTGCAACACGATTCACTACTATTACGACGTGGTGCAACACGATTCACTACTATTACGACGTGGTGCAGCACGATTCACTACTATTACGACGTGGTGCAACACGATTCACTACTATTACGATGTGGTGCAGCACGATTCACTACTATTACGACGTGGTGCAGCTTGATTCACTACTATTACGACGTGGTGCAGCACGATTCACTACTATTACGACGTGGTGCAACACGATTCACTACTATTATGACGTGGTGCAACACGATTCACTACTATTACGACGTGGTGCAACACGATTCACTACTATTACGACGTGGTGCAACACGATTCACTACTATTACGACGTGGTGCAGATTGATTCACTACTATTACGACGTGGTGCAGCACGATTCACTACTATTACGACGTGGTGCAACACGATTCACTACTATTACGACGTGGTGCAACACGATTCACTACTATTACGACGTGGTGCAGCACGATTCACTACTATTACGACGTGGTGCAACACGATTCACTACTATTACGACGTGGTGCAGCTTGATTCACTACTATTACGACGTGGTGCAGCACGATTCACTACTATTACGACGTGGTGCAACACGATTCACTACTATTACGACGTGGTGCAACACGATTCACTACTATTACGACGTGGTGCAGCTTGATTCACTACTATTACGACGTGGTGCAGCACGATTCACTACTATTACGACGTGGTGCAGCACGATTCACTACTATTACGACGTGGTGCAGCACGATTCACTACTATTACGACGTGGTGCAGCTTGATTCACTACTATTACGACGTGGTGCAGCACGATTCACTACTATTACGACGTGGTGCAGCACGATTCACTATTATTATGACGTGGTGCAACACGATTCACTACTATTACGACGTGGTGCAACACGATTCACTACTATTACGACGTGGTGCAACACGATTCACTACTATTACGACGTGGTGCAGCTTGATTCACTACTATTACGACGTGGTGCAGCACGATTCACTACTATTATGACGTGGTGCAACACGATTCACTACTATTACGACGTGGTGCAACACGATTCACTACTATTACGACGTGGTGCAGCTTGATTCACTACTATTACGACGTGGTGCAGCACGATTCACTACTATTATGACGTGGTGCAACACGATTCACTACTATTACGACGTGGTGCAACACGATTCACTACTATTACGACGTGGTGCAGCACGATTCACTACTATTACGACGTGGTGCAACACGATTCACTACTATTACGACGTGGTGCAACACGATTCACTACTATTACGACGTGGTGCAGATTGATTCACTACTATTACGACGTGGTGCAGCACGATTCACTACTATTACGACGTGGTGCAGATTGATTCACTACTATTACGACGTGGTGCAGCACGATTCACTACTATTACGACGTGGTGCAGATTGATTCACTACTATTACGACGTGGTGCAGCACGATTCACTACTATTACGACGTGGTGCAGCTTGATTCACTACTATTACGACGTGGTGCAGCACGATTCACTACTATTACGACGTGGTGCAGCTTGATTCACTACTATTACGACGTGGTGCAGCACGATTCACTACTATTACGACGTGGTGCAACACGATTCACTACTATTACGACGTGGTGCAGCACGATTCACTACTATTACGACGTGGTGCAGCACGATTCACTACTATTACGACGCGGTGCAACACGATTCACTACTATTACGACGTGGTGCAGCACGATTCACTACTATTACGACGTGGTGCAGCTTGATTCACTACTATTACGACGTGGTGCAGCACGATTCACTACTATTACGACGTGGTGCAGCTTGATTCACTACTATTACGACGTGGTGCAGCACGATTCACTACTATTACGACGTGGTGCAACACGATTCACTACTATTATGACGTGGTGCAGCACGATTCACTACTATTACGACGTGGTGCAGCACGATTCACTACTATTACGACGTGGTGCAGCACGATTCACTACTATTACGACGTGGTGCAGCACGATTCACTACTATTACGACGTGGTGCAGCTTGATTCACTACTATTACGACGTGGTGCAGCACGATTCACTACTATTACGACGTGGTGCAGCACGATTCACTATTATTATGACGTGGTGCAACACGATTCACTACTATTACGACGTGGTGCAACACGATTCACTACTATTACGACGTGGTGCAACACGATTCACTACTATTACGACGTGGTGCAGCTTGATTCACTACTATTACGACGTGGTGCAGCACGATTCACTACTATTATGACGTGGTGCAACACGATTCACTACTATTACGACGTGGTGCAACACGATTCACTACTATTACGACGTGGTGCAGCTTGATTCACTACTATTACGACGTGGTGCAGCACGATTCACTACTATTATGACGTGGTGCAACACGATTCACTACTATTACGACGTGGTGCAACACGATTCACTACTATTACGACGTGGTGCAGCACGATTCACTACTATTACGACGTGGTGCAACACGATTCACTACTATTACGACGTGGTGCAACACGATTCACTACTATTACGACGTGGTGCAGATTGATTCACTACTATTACGACGTGGTGCAGCACGATTCACTACTATTACGACGTGGTGCAGATTGATTCACTACTATTACGACGTGGTGCAGCACGATTCACTACTATTACGACGTGGTGCAGATTGATTCACTACTATTACGACGTGGTGCAGCACGATTCACTACTATTACGACGTGGTGCAGCTTGATTCACTACTATTACGACGTGGTGCAGCACGATTCACTACTATTACGACGTGGTGCAGCTTGATTCACTACTATTACGACGTGGTGCAGCACGATTCACTACTATTACGACGTGGTGCAACACGATTCACTACTATTACGACGTGGTGCAGCACAATTCACTACTATTACGACGTGGTGCAGCACGATTCACTACTATTACGACGCGGTGCAACACGATTCACTACTATTACGACGTGGTGCAGCACGATTCACTACTATTACGACGTGGTGCAGCTTGATTCACTACTATTACGACGTGGTGCAGCACGATTCACTACTATTACGACGTGGTGCAGCTTGATTCACTACTATTACGACGTGGTGCAGCACGATTCACTACTATTACGACGCGGTGCAACACGATTCACTACTATTACGACGCGGTGCAACACGATTCACTACTATTACGACGTGGTGCAACACGATTCACTACTATTACGACGTGGTGCAGCACGATTCACTACTATTACGACGCGGTGCAACACGATTCACTACTATTACGACGCGGTGCTTCACGATTCACTACTATTACGACGCGGTGCAGCACGATTCACTACTATTACGACGCGGTGCAGCACGATTCACTACTATTACGACGCGGTGCAACACGATTCACTACTATTACGACGCGGTGCAGCACGATTCACTACTATTACGACGCGGTGCAGCACGATTCACTACTATTACGACGTGGTGCAACACGATTCACTACTATTACGACGTGGTGCAACACGATTCACTACTATTACGACGTGGTGCTTCACGATTCACTACTATTACGACGTGGTGCAGCACGATTCACTACTATTACGACGTGGTGCAGCACGATTCACTACTATTACGACGCGGTGCAGCACGATTCACTACTATTACGACGCGGTGCAGCACGATTCACTACTATTACGACGCGGTGCTTCACGATTCACTACTATTACGACGCGGTGCAGCACGATTCACTACTATTACGACGCGGTGCAACACGATTCACTACTATTACGACGCGGTGCTTCACGATTCACTACTATTACGACGCAGTGCAGCACGATTCACTACTATTACGACGCGGTGCAGCACGATTCACTACTATTACGACGCGGTGCAACACGATTCACTACTATTACGACGCGGTGCAGCACGATTCACTACTATTACGACGCGGTGCAACACGATTCACTACTATTACGACGTGGTGCAGCACGATTCACTACTATTACGACGTGGTGCAACACGATTCACTACTATTACGACGTGGTGCAAAACGATTCACTACTATTACGACGTGGTGCAACACGATTCACTACTATTACGACGTGGTGCAAAACGATTCACTACTATTACGACGTGGTGCAGCACGATTCACTACTATTACGACGTGGTGCAACACGATTCACTACTATTACGACGTGGTGCAACACGATTCACTACTATTACGACGCGGTGCTTCACGATTCACTACTATTACGACGCGGTGCAACACGATTCACTACTATTACGACGTGGTGCTTCACGATTCACTACTATTACGACGTGGTGCAACACGATTCACTACTATTATGACGTGGTGCTTCACGATTCACTATTATTACGACGCGGTGCTTCACGATTCACTACTATTATGACGTGGTGCTTCACGATTCACTACTATTACGACGTGGTGCTTCACGATTCACTACTATTATGACGTGGTGCAACACGATTCACTACTATTATGACGTGGTGCTTCACGATTCACTACTATTACGACGTGGTGCAACACGATTCACTACTATTATGACGTGGTGCAGCTTGATTCACTACTATTACGACGTGGTGCAACACGATTCACTACTATTACGACGTGGTGCAACACGATTCACTACTATTACGACGTGGTGCAGCACGATTCACTACTATTACGACGTGGTGCAACACGATTCACTACTATTACGACGTGGTGCAGCACGATTCACTACTATTACGACGTGGTGCAACACGATTCACTATTATTATGACGTGGTGCAGCACGATTCACTACTATTACGACGTGGTGCAGCTTGATTCACTACTATTACGACGTGGTGCAGCTTGATTCACTACTATTACGACGTGGTGCAGCTTGATTCACTACTATTACGACGTGGTGCAGCACGATTCACTACTATTACGACGTGGTGCAGATTGATTCACTACTATTACGACGTGGTGCAACACGATTCACTACTATTACGACGTGGTGCAACACGATTCACTACTATTACGACGTGGTGCAACACGGTTCACTACTATTATGACGTGGTGCAGATTGATTCACTACTATTAGGACGTGGTGCAACACGATTCACTACTATTATGACGTGGTGCAGCACGATTCACTACTATTATGAAGCGGTGCAGCTTGATTCACTACTATTACGACGTGGTGCTTCACGATTCACTACTATTACGACGTGGTGCAACACGATTCACTACTATTACGACGTGGTGCAACACGATTCACTACTATTACGACGTGGTGCAACACGATTCACTACTATTACGACGTGGTGCAGCACGATTCACTACTATTACGACGTGGTGCAACACGATTCACTACTATTACGACGTGGTGCAACACGATTCACTACTATTACGACGCGGTGCTTCACGATTCACTACTATTACGACGTGGTGCAGCACGATTCACTACTATTATGACGTGGTGCAGATTGATTCACTACTATTACGACGTGGTGCAACACGATTCACTACTATTATGACGTGGTGCAGATTGATTCACTACTATTACGACGTGGTGCAACACGATTCACTACTATTATGACGTGGTGCAGCACGATTCACTACTATTATGACGTGGTGCAGCACGATTCACTACTATTACGACGTGGTGCAGCTTGATTCACTACTATTACGACGTGGTGCAGCTTGATTCACTACTATTATGACGTGGTGCAGCACGATTCACTACTATTATGAAGCGGTGCAGCACGATTCACTACTATTACGACGTGGTGCAGCTTGATTCACTACTATTATGACGTGGTGCAGCACGATTCACTACTATTATGAAGCGGTGCAGCACGATTCACTACTATTATGACGTGGTGCAGCACGATTCACTACTATTATGAAGCGGTGCAACGCGATTCACTACTAATGATGTTTCCTAACAAAGTTCGGGAGGAGCATGTTCAGATAATTAAACACATGTGGAGCACATTCAGGTAATCAAGCCTAATTAGACACGAGTGGAGCACACTCCCAATCAATGAGGTAAGAGGTATATATTCAGCAAACTTAACTCAGTTCATTGACAGTCTAACAGCATCCCTCCACCACCCCATCTCCTCACTTCTTCTCCTAAATACTCTTACAACAAGGGGGGAGCACTCTGGGTTCGGGCAAAAATTTCAGAGCTCGGAGCCCTCCCCCTGGACAGCACGCCAAATACGCATAATCTTTACTCTGTTTAATTGATGTAAATGTGAACTCGTGAATTACGATAGTGGTTATTGCTTTATCATACAGACCCGCGTCAACGCGTCTTTACATTAACGGTATGTGACGCTCAGGACACGCCTCGCACTCTGTAGTGTTGTAATCCGTCATATTCACGTACAGCAGCGTCAGCAGTGGTGCTGAGAGAACGCTCCAGCAACAGTTCAGAAAGGAGAAATCAATCTAGTCGAACTGGACGCGCGAATGAGGCGAAATCGCGTCTATCCTCGCGTCTATCAGGACCTCCAGACCCGCGTCAACGCGTCTTTATTAACTTAACATGGAAGTCACCCACTACAGACGCTCTATCCGCGTCCGGTGTGAACGCAGCAGTTACATAATAAAATATTGGTCACAAATGATTGGTCACTTTCTAAATAGTAAAAGTATAGCACATCTACTAATAATTATATATGAACAAATAGTTTTTTACCAATGCAGATATGTTAGAAATATACATAGAAATATACATAAAGATACATCGCGATACAAATGCCAACTTGTATCCGATGCATACTTATTTAAATCGATGCATCGCATTGTTAGCTTTTATGTCGATGCACCATTGCGAATCTGTGAATCTTACCATCCCTAATATATATGTTTATCTGTGGCAGGGTTCCAGACTGCGACCATTTTTTGAGAATGTGCGAGTTAAAATTTTATGTGGTCGCATTTGTGCGAGTGCATGGTCATGTACGACTCAGTTAAATTCACGCATGCGCAACAGAACGCCGTTGTATCAGCAGCTGCTGCAGTCCGTAACTTATGTTCAAAATGAACGAGTACATCATGAATCCATTTTTCAAACCGTGTTTTTGACTTATCCTGAATCACTACGGTACGCCTATAATAAGTGTTTATATTCTGACTATTTTATCCCGAGGTCGGCTCAGCTGCGGAGTTGCCCAGTGACTGCCTGACTCGACATAGACATTGACGGAGAGAAGTAGCTAGTAGGATTGTAAAATGTTTCGATGTGATTAATAATTAAATTAAATATTTAATAATCAAATATAACGACTAATAGAAAGTGTCACCAACGCCGCCTCAGATTTGTGCTTGTCAGAATGTGTGACTGTTGTGGTCGTGCTCTTCCTGGAACAACGCTCTGAAAACGGCAACTAAACCCGGCAACTAAACCCAATGAATTCACAATGATTTAATAAAATAGTGTTCTCATGTTATGTAATATGACAGTCCCAAATTACTCATCGTTATTATTAGTCGTGCATTGCTGCTTGAGTGGAGCGCGCTGAATGAATAACCGTTGAGCACTTTGCTAGCGTGTTATTTAACTCAAAGAAACGCATCCTATATGAGATTAATCAGACAAAATAAACATAATATTACAAATCATATCTGCACAAAATGACGTGAATCCACAAGTGAACTTGAACTAAAGCCTAGTTCACACTACGTGATTTTAAGCCCGATTTGAGCCCGATTTGCAAATCGTTGAGCTCGCCGACAGGTCAGGGTGCTATCGCGTGCAAATCGCGGGTGATTAGCGCGCGATGAACGCTCGCCAATCTGTTAGTATGAAAGAGCCAACAATGCATCAAAGACGCTCGCAGACGCGTCACCGAGCCCAGAAAAATATCTAGCATGCTAGATATCCAGAGCTGTGGCGCGACTCAACCTCACGTGATGTTGAGAGCTACAGCCAATCAGAGCAACTAGAGATTAAACATACAAGTATGTGTAGACATAAAAATATAATTACTTATGCTTTTCGGGAAGAATATCCCTGTTTGTAATCATAGGTTTTACTAAAATACTTTTAGGAAAAAGGAAAGTCAACTGTATATTGCCGATGTCCACAATGTTGATGTTCTGGGTGTTCTTTTTTAAAATGAAGTTGTAGAGTGTATGTTTTTTTTTAGAGCAAATTATCGCGCAAACAGTTTGCAGCTTTAGTTTCTGTCTGACGCCCATACGCGTGTTGTGCTCTTCTTCCCTGGGTATTGGCGCGCGTGCTGTTTCGCGTCATTTTCGGTTCATTTTATCGCGTGATTTTTCGTGAGAAAACGTGGTTTGTGGACAAGATAGAATCGTTGGGTGACAGAGTTGTTGTCAACTCGTGTAGAGCGTTACCTCCTGTTGCGGATCAATCACGTTGTGTCGTGTGGTGTGAACAGCTCAACAACTTGAACACTCCTGATTTCACAGAGAGCAAGTCATGTAGTGTGAACCGCACAGTTCAGCCCGACGTTTTAAAATCATGTAGTGTGAACTAGGCTTAATACGTGCCATTCAGAATGACTCGTGTTGTGGACGCTCTTCCTGGAACAACGCGACACGGCAAAACCCAAATAATTCACAATGTTTTATTACAATATTGTTCTCTTTATAATATTACGTAATATGACAGTCCCAATAATAGTCATTATTAGTCGTGCATTGCCGTTTGAGCTGCGAGTGCTAAAGACAACGCTTTAGTAAAAAAAAAAAAAAAAGTGCGACCAAATCATGTGTTGGTGCGACCAACTGAGAAAGTTGGTAGCACCAGTGCAACCAGTGGAAAAGTTAGTCTGGAGCCCAGTGTTTATATAGCCTACCTTTCTCTTCTCTTCGGGGGCATCTGTCACATCATCCACTGAAATGTAAATTACAAAGAAGTAAATTTTCCATTTTACTTCCTCCTAACTATAGTTCTAGGCTTAAACCCCAAGATAATCACCAGAATTGAATAACGAACCAATAGACTTAAAATAAGTATCAAAATAAGGCTGACATCAATGACACCATTTTGGCAAAACCTGTAGTTACCTTAAATTTAATGTGATCTGTGACTTTTAATTTCATACAATGATAAAAAAATTACAACAAAACAAACTTAACTACAGTATCTGTTGAAATTGACAGCACACAGGACAACATGTTGTATTTACTCAGCACGTACAGTTAAGTAATTATATCTTTGTCCAGTTACTGAACCATGTCAGAGTTTAGGGATAATTACCCAAATTTATTTAGCCATTAGAAATTAATTTTCACCAACGATGAATGCATGTTAAAATAAATGTAAGATATCAGCGAGGTATTTTTTATCTTTATATTGAACATGAGAAGTACACTTTTGGTTTCACAATAACATGATCATATGGCTAGACATATTTATATTGTTCAATGACACAATACCAAACTTTCTGTCATTTGAAAGCGTTTCAAATGTTTAACAAAAAAGTAAAAATACTGGAATGTTTTTTTAAATGAACATTTTCACTAAAATATGCAGATATAATCACGTTTTTGCCTTAAATTCTAACAGATGATCTGTTTTCTTTTTTAATAAAACCGTAAAGAAAAGTTACAGATCAAGTTGCAACAAAAAATTAAGTTTACATAGATTAAACTTAGATTGTATTAATTACTACAATCATCCCTTAATTACTTTGTAATAATCTATTGGCCTCTAAACTTCTATTTAAACTGACCGGTTATTAATTAAAACATTATTTACCTATAAACAAAAGATAGCAGATTAAAAGATTAAATTTCATGCACTACCATGAATTTGGCATGGTGTTGCAAGAGAATGAAAGGAGGGAGCGTGGCTATGTTTCTTTTTCTTCAAGATTGTGCTTTTAAAAACCTCGGTTACTCGGATTCATTAAGCTATGTATATAAGCTTTAAGAATTATTTTAAGTAATAAATGACGCACACGAATTTGACATACTACAAATGAGTAAAATGTGTTTTGTTTGATCTTCTCATTCTCACCTGTGCATCCAGAGCTGCCATTCCTAGTTTGATCTTCCTGCAAGCACAAGTGTCATAGACAGTCAAACATCATAGTCTAACATCACATGGCACTGTATTTAAAACTGTAATGGTACAATTAGGCAATATATTAAAGTAATTGACATTGTAACATAAGCCAATACAATTTCATACCATTTTGACTGAAAATAAATGCCATTTATTGTCTGGTCTTGAAAGCTGCATTACAGAAGTAGAAAAAAACTTGTTCTGAATTTATTAAACTTCCCTCTTGCTTTGTTGAATCACATTATTGGTGTTTAGAGTGATAAAACGTCATGAGTCCTGCAGGCCTCAGACTCACATGGCTGCACGTGTAGGCCGCTACAGATGCAACTCCTGGCAATCTTTAATTAATGTTACCAAAATTGAGCTAAACATCTAGGTGAAGTAACAGGGACGCAAAATATGTCTTTCAGAAATAACATAAAGACAACAACATTTTAAATTCGGCGAAGTTTAAAAGCGGATTACCGCTAGAATGCAGTCACCTATGCAATCCTAACTGTGGCCTTAAAACAGCTTAAGACTCTTAGGAATCTAAAGCCCTAATGGATATATTATTATGATCATTACTGTCATTTTGGTACATTAATCTATACTTTCTCCAAAGCTGCTTTGTGGTTATGCTTAAGGTGAAAAGTGACGTGACCTTTACGTTACGATATATGATATATAATACGATATATAGGTTGCAAACAATATGCAAGTTAAATAAACAGCACCATATTATATTGAGAGCCTTGCACAAAAAGTCAAAAACCTACTTTTTCGTCGGCCATCTCGATCCCGTCTCCTCCGCGCCGAGTCTGCAGCATCTGTGACTCGCAGGTGAGAGGTCCAGGGGTAGGGGAGGGGCGGGGAGAGGAGGCGATAGTCGCGGTGGGGACTTAAAGCCTCAGGTTCTGTGTGATGTATCAGCCATTACTGACACTCACTCGGCGAACTAAGGCTATATTAATATTACCCGCGCTTTTTTTTTCTTTTTTTTTTCTTGTGCGGTTTTTGTTTTCTTTATAAAATGATGTATGGACATATATGCTCTGATAATATGCTCTGAAATAGTGTAAGCTATATGCTGTTATAAAATAAATAAATGTTATGCTCAAATTCAGATAGCCTATGTTTTTTTTTGTACAAATAAAATGACAGAGTGTAGATGTAAAAAGACATTTAGGCCTATATTATATTTAATATTAAAAAACAACACATTAATGAATGAACAAATTTGGAACTATTAAACAGCTCACAGAGAGATTGACATTCATAAAATAAAAATAAACTATTACAAGACCTTGTAATCAACAGAACAGATATTATGTTTACCCTCTGAGAGCCGAGGAGATAAAATAAATAAAATAGATTTGAAAGAAGTGAGGCATGAGACCAAACTCTGGATATGAGGCCTCCACACAAGGCCCGCCATGCTTCTTTGTTCTTGGATGGTTTCTTGCATTTGAACTGGGTGAAATATGTCAAGACTGTGGTGTCATAGATACAAGACCCCGCTTGTTTACAAAAGGTACAAAACAGAAAGTGAGTTGGGCTGTTGTTAATGTTACCGTCCTTAGAAATTGTCTATATTGATTCTGAAACTCTTTAACTGCATACTCCTAACTATTGTTAAAATAAACAATCTTCACAACAATTGCTCACCTTGCTTGTACTGTTCAAGACAATGATTGAAACCATGTATTGCTAGCACTTTTCTTGCTACAGACAAATTGCTTGTTGTATTCCTCATTTCATTTGTAAGTCGCTTTGGATAAAAGTGTCTGCTAAATTAATAAATGTAAATGCACTCACCAAGACAGCAGTTCGCCAGTTAGAGGAGAATGGGAAAAGACTATATTTGCAAACTATATAAATGAATTGTCAAATACTAGCACATGATTTAATTTAGGGTAAGAATAACACATGGTAAAAATAATTCAACAAATGATGATGCAGTTTTTCCACACTGGACACCCTTCTGGCTTAGCTACTGGTTCAGATTCTCCCAAAATGACATGAAACTATATACAACACCTCACTTAAACAGAAATAAGTGTTGTGGACATGCACGTACATGTAGCCTACGTCATCCATACATTGGCATGTGTTAGACTAATGATTATGATATACTGTAGTGCTCATCATTTCCAGGATTTGAGTTCACCTTGTCAGAGTAGCCATAATGATTTGGCACTTGTTGTCACCAGCATTTGGAACCACAGAGGTCAATGTGCTGATAGATAGGTTAGGGTTAGTGTTAGGAGCTGCTCTGAGAGGTACTGGTCCACCACACTCAGACGCTGATAGATAGGTTAGGGTTAGTGTTAGGAGCTGCTCTGAGAGGTACTGGTCCACCACACTCAGATGCTGATAGATAGGTTACATTTACATTTACATTTAGTCATTTAGCAGACGCTTTTATCCAAAGCGACTTACAACTGAGGACTAAACCAAGCGAGTCATCGTGAAGAGGCAAAAGCAACGCAAGAAGTGCTCAAAATACAAAGTTCAGACATAGCTCGGAGTAGCATAAGCCAGGCAAGCGAGGATTTAGAGGAAAGATTTTTTTTTTTTTTTTTTTTTTTTTTTTTAGTTGTTAAGTGCTCCCGGAAGAGATGAGTTTTCAGTTGTCTTTTGAATGTTGTCAGGGATTCTGCATTCCGGATGAGGGTGGGGAGATCATTCCACCAGCATGGAACCGCGAATGAGAATGTTCTGGAGAGTGATTTTGTGCCCCGCTGTGATGGCACCACGAGCCGTCGCTCATTGACCGATCGTAGGCTTCTGGTAGGGATGTAGACTTGTAGTAGTGAGTGGAAGTAGGAGGGAGCTGAACCTGTGGTCAATCTGTAAGCAAGCGTCAAAGCCTTGAACTTGATGCGAGCAGCGAGTGGTAGCCAGTGCAGAGAGATGAGCAGAGGAGTGACGTGGGCCCTTTTGGGCTCGTTGAAGACCAGACGAGCTGCAGGTTAGGGTTAGGTTAGGGTTAGTGTTAGGAGCTGCTCTGAGAGGTACTGGTCCACCACACTCAGATGCTGATAGATAGGTTAGGGTTAGTGTTAGGAGCTGCTCTGAGAGGTACTGGTCCACCACACTCAGATGCTGATAGATAGGTTAGGGTTAGTGTTAGGAGCTGCTCTGAGAGGTACTGGTCCACCACACTCAGATGCTGATAGCATTTCTGCTTCATACCATGCTTGCTCTATTAGCTGCTCTGCTAACATGACTATTGGTGATGATCAGTGCTCCACTGTGGCCTTTAGCTGTTCCTGGTGTGACACTGTGAACTGGAGTGCATACGCTGGCACATGCTTACATCAGCAATTACACAGGCATTCGCCATGTTTTTAGAAAGTGATCATTGCCCCGCTTCTACTTCACTAGCAGCACATCTGATGCTGGATCAGGAGATTATTTCTTAACTTTTGATCCAGCATCTGTTTCTCTCACACTCTGCACTGTTCACTTCCATTAGCTTCATGAAAAGAGGTGTATCTGGTCCCATTCTCCCACAATGAGCTCTCTCCAGGTCCTGCTAAAGCAATATCAGTCTCTCTGTTATCTCACAGCATCTGTAGGGTACAGGGTATTGGATGGCTACTAAACTGTGAGATATGATGTATGATGAGGGTATAATGTGCTGCTCTGTTAGCCTAGCGGGTAGCATTTACAAGATAATAAAGTCATGAAACATTTATATAAAAATAGTGTGTTAGTAGTTCACTTTTAAGGCTTTTGAGAGAGCACAGAGCTTTGTAGAATGTTTGTAGTTATCAAATATTACACCATTTGTGCAAAGGAATGACTAAAAAAGATGACCAAATCTGTTGAATCTCATTTGTATGTAGTGATATATTAAAAAGAAAGCCAGAAGATTAAAAAAACAGCAGCTGCCAATTTTAGAAACAAGATTGTATATAGTCAGGGCCTGTTCATTTATTAATTTCATATGAGTTTATTTCATAAAAGTTTATTAGTGATCTGTTGAAAGTACATTCTTTGAATTCTGTTTAATGTATGCAGAAAGGCTCTGTCAGAGGGGTAGCCCAGAGTGAAAAATCTGTATATCATTTACTGATCATGATTTAATTAGATTATAATTAAATGATAATAATATATTAAAGTAATGATATAATAATGTATTAATTACTTTAACAAAATCACTTTGAAGTGTTTTTAACCTAAACTGACAATTAATTCATGTAGATTTTGTAGATGATCCTCTCACATAAACCAGTCCCCACAGAAGCGAGACTGAAACACCTGGAGTTGGCTAACCTCGTTTAGATTTCTTTCCTATTGTCATCAATAATGACTATATGAATATAGACAGATCCATGATAAATTACATAAATGGCATTTTTAACAGATCAGTTATATTCTAATCATTTGATGCCTTACGATAAATAAAACAAAGAATTTGCTAAAAAAAAAAAAAAAATTCTCTGTTTGTGGCTCAGTCTTTCCAGAATTTACATTCTAGTGCACCAACAGCACATTTATTTAATTCAGTTTATTTTATAAAGTAATATAAATAACTAAATATTATACTAATGTATAAATATAAATAATTAAAAACCCTATTAATTCATATCTTACTTTAGTAAAAAGACACATTTTTAAAATAGATTGCCAAATTGTAATTCTATTATTGACCAATACCTCCAATAGGGAGCTAGAGAGTGCCGCACTTTTCCGGAACAATGTGACTTGTGGGGACGGCAATACTCTGTGTGACCACCAGGGGCGCCTAGATATACACTAACACAGATTTTTGTCTTGAAAATGGCCCTCATGAGGACTTCAAAAAAAACTACATGGGGCGTGTCCAAACACTGTTTGGGAGGTGCCTGAGGGGCTTTGCCCGTGGGGACCTCTATTTAGGTCCCCACGGTGACACGAGTCCCCACGAGTCTGTGTGCGTTCAGGTTGAAGTCCCCACCGGGATAGAAAAACAAGAACACACACACACACACACACACACACACACACACACACACACACACACAGTGTACAGCTTTTTTGAATGAAATTAATGTTTTGAGCAGGTTCATATAATTTGCATATCATTTTTTATCATTATTTTTAAAACTATTAGGTATACTGTTCAATGTATATATGTTAAATAATAAAATAAATGGTTAAAAATATTTTGCACTGACAATTTAAGAAAAAATTAACAGAAACAATCTTTCCAACATAAACCGTCATTTCCACCACTTTCCACCACTCAAAAAAAATGAATAACCAATGATGTGGATCTAAATGTATTTTAAATCAAGTACTAATAGGTAATTTCTTACAATATATGTGTTAGTGACTTTAAAAAATAAACATAGACCTGAGCAAAAATGAAATGCTGTAGGCAAAAATCCCAACTCGTGGCAGCTCGTGGCATTTAGCAACTTTAAATAAAAATGTATTAACCCTCTGGGGACCAAGGTGTTTTTGGGGTCCTTGAGATGTTTTGACATGCTCTGACATTTGTGCTTTTTTCAGTTGCTTATAAACATATTAATGGCACAGGTGAAATTAAACTCTATTTAGCACAAACAGGACTACCATAATGTGTGAGCAACATGTATGTACAAGTTTGTATTTTTGAGAGAATATTGTTTATGCGTGGTTATTGAAAAAACTAAAAAATAAAGTTTTTGAAATAAGGACACAAAAAACATACTAAATATGAGTCCACAAGACTTTTGACTAATGTACGTTGTTGCCTAGAGTTTTTGCTTCAAAATGATCTGAAAATCATCCTTCCTAATCATTCACATAAAACAATAGATTGTTTTAAATTGTGAAAAACATTTTTTTTGTTTGCCAAGGCAATATGCGGATGGGCGGAACGGCCCAACCCCTATCATGAATAATTAAGTGGTTCTCAGACAGTGACCCTGCATAATAATGAGCCTTTCATTCAGGGGTGTCACACAAGAAAGAATGTAAGGACAATATATATATATATATATATATATATATATATATTGTCATTGCATTCTTTCTTGTATATATATATATAGCCTACATGTATATATATATATATATATATATATATATATAGTCATTGCATTCTTTCTTGTATATATATATAGCCTACATGTATATATATATATATATATATATATATATATATATATATATATATATATATATATATATATATATATATATATATATATATATACACACACACACACACACACACACGTATATATATATATATATACAAACAATCAAAATATAAATGAAAGCCAAAAGCACATTTTTAGTCATACCTGGAAACAAATCCTGGTCAAATGCTATATGGGCCAGTCTACAGAATTGGTTCAAAGTTACAGTTGGAAACATCTTGAAAAGAAAATAGTCTTTTCCCATAAATGTCTTATAAAGTATTATTTTTTAAAGTAGACCAATACAATAAAAATAAACCAGTCGCATTTCAAAGTCGCTCGCGAAATGACCGCCAGGTGGCGCAAAGGGACATTTATCAAAACGTAAGTGGGGCTAATGTCAATTAACAGTAAGGATGAAATTCTACAAGTTATGGTAATTTACAAATAAGCCTACAACAAACATTTTTTTTTAAACAAATATTTTTAAATATGCAACATGCACGTTTAAACAACAAACAATACAATCTGAACCAGCGCTTCCTGTATTGAGACATGCAGCGCGTTTCAGTTACGATCCTGGTTCCAGTGGCTTTAATACATTCACGGCTTTTTAAAATGTCACAAAGCGTTTTGAGATGGTTTTGAATGAAATATTGAAGTTTATAATTAGGGTATTTTGGCACACCACGCCGAGTGGCTATGCATTATTCTAAAATCTGGCTTTATTCTGGCATGTTGAATTAGAGTTTGACAAACGCGGCGGCGCGTTTATTTGGATTTATTTTTCTCATAACAGCTAAAAGAACTTACTGCGTAATTGTTGGTCATACAGATAAGATATCATCTTTTAAAACTGTAAAAGGTCTACTTTTATTCATGTAGGTAGGCTAAAGTAGGCCTACACTCACAGGCTAACGACAAAACGTTTTCTCGCTCATGTGAGAAACAAACGTTTGGGCATTTCTCAGAAAGAAAATTCATAGCCGAGCGGTAGAACTGACGGTTTGATCATCAAGATGACACGGGTTCAAATCCCGATCAAACATGGTCTACTGCAAATTTTATATTTATTAATGCAGAGAGATTTGTCTAGCTCTAAAACTCTGTTACACCATACAGTTTTTTGGTTATATTTATAAAATAAAATTACCACGCATTTCCATTTTACACTAAGGAACAATAGTATCCAACAGAACGACGTTGCATCTGTACCAATCGTACGAGGCTACCAATCGTAATTTCAAAAGCAGTTCTGTAAAAAAAGTAATTTTACATATATAGCCTATATATATATTTTTTTTTTATTAGGCCTATTATTATTATTATTTTGATTCCCTACAACCTAGAGTTTTTAAAAACATGGTTTTAAGTAAAGTGTGATTTGCCAGGAGGGACGGGGATTTCCTTCTGGTCTAAACATCCCTGCTTCTGCTGAATTATTTGAATCCCCACACCCCTCCCTCCACAGTAATCAATGCTATAGGCTACTTCACCAATAGACCATATCAAATATAAAATAGAGATATGCAACAAGCACGTTTAAACAACGACAAACAATAAAATCAAAACCAGCGTTTCAGTTGTTCATTAGTTCAAGTGGCCTTAATGCATGCACGGCTTTTCAAAATTTCACAAAGCGTTTTGAGATTATTTTGAATGAAATATTGAAGTTTATAATTAAGTGTTTTGGCAGACCACGCCGAGTGGCCCTGTGCATTTTTCTAAAGTCGGGTTTTATTCGAACTTTTGCTAACGACAAAAACAGTATATCTGTCGTCTCTGTCTCCGGGAACTGCGCGTCACAAAAATGAACCGAAAGCCACTTCAGCTCAGTCACTATAAGAAATCGGCTCTGTCTAAAGCCTTTAAATGTCTAAATATTCAGGCTAATAAATGTTATCTGATTATGTAATCCATATGAAAACGAGAGGTACAGAGGATCTACTCAAACATGTAGCATGTAAGCGCTTCCCAATGAGAAAATGACAAGGGTGAAAATCTCGCTCTAATTAAATGTAGCAGGCTAAATCGCCCTGAATTAAAATGTAAAAACAGATCAAATAATGTATTTGTCGAAATGTTGCGATATTGTTTCATTTAAGTTCATAATTATTCAATACATGTTATTTAATTTAGCAGCATTATCACGAAGCACCGTGGTTCGATATTTATTTGAATAATAAAAAAAAATAAAAAAAACTTAATTTACAAATTGCATGCCTGGTTGAAAGGATCCAAAGATCCCTGTAGACTTTAATATTGAGTTGAACATTTTGTTCATGACAACAAATTAACATGCGTTTTTTCAGATTATATTTAGTTTTGCTTGGAAAAAGCTGGCCCAAACCAGTTTTATTTCATCAATTACTGAAATAATGAAATATTTAGTAATAAACTTTTATGACAGAAACATCACTAGGCTACATGTAACTTAAATCATTTAATTCCTTCATTATCAACACTGTCTAGAATAGCGATTTAAGTGTGAATTGCGACTTCTCTTTGTGTTAAATCAGCCTCAGACTCCGATAGCCGGTGGGGGGTTGGAGGGACAGTTCAGTGCTGTATCGAGCGCGCAGGACAATATAGGTGTTAATGTTCCTCTTTCATATGGAGAGCGAGGGAGACTAAATAAACTTGTTAAAAAGAGATTCAGCGCGAGAGAGGCAAAGAAAAACGCATTTTTTAATTTAATTATGTTGCTTTGGACAATTTTCGTTTTGTAGGCCTACTGTTTTAATTGTTTAATATAGTTGTCATTTTTTTGGCAATACAAATTTAAAATGTCGCAAGAATAAGATTAGCCTAGTGTTTCTTATTTTGCATCGCAAAAGAAATAAACTCTAAACCCGATGCAACCCTGTTTTAAAGTAAAAATAACTGTCCCGACACTTTATTTAAACCTTGAAATGTTCGAACTTGGTTTCAAACTTAAGTAATTTTAGTGTTCTTTTACATTACACAATAATTTAGCAGACTAAAGACGTGCTTCTTCATTTTCATTTTCTGATGCAATCGGCTGACAATCTTCCTTCATCAGTTTATGTCCTTTGTGCAGCGCTGCGGTTCCAGGAATGTAGCAAATTTATGTTGTAATAATAATTAAACAAAACTCTTGACTTTAAATAAGTAAACAGTTATAAAGAGTTAGCTATTTAAGCATCAAGAAGGTTAAATATAAACGCTGTTGGCCAACATCGGTTAACAACATGTATGCTACATTGAGATTCGATCTCGGGTCGATTGAAGCTCCTCGAAGCTCGTGTTGTTGCGTTGACCACTGAGCTATCGTCTGTACGTCTGTAAATGTTTTTATTGCAATGTTTTATTTTTTCATTATTTATTCAATTTCATTTCAGTAGCCTAATTTCAGTATTGTGATTATGAATTATTTTAACTACGTTTCACTTGTTGAATTCATCTGCTACCAGCTTTTAATCGCTCTGAATGAGCCACGGTGCGGCAGCAGATTACGCATTACAGAGAATAAACAAACACTTTTCAGAGTCTATGATTGTAGCGCCTCTTGGCGGTAAAAGGCAGAAAATACACCCCACATTTTACCGCCGCGGTGGAACGGCTGATGTGGGCATTGTCATGGCTTGCCTCAACATTTGCGTTTGAATAGCGCGCGTCCTCCGTGGGCGTGTCAGATTAACGCGTAATGAAGTGTAATGAGCTGGGGGAAAAAAAATCTGACAGCACTCTCTTTTCATACAGATTACATAAACTGAGAATATTTGTTTTTTATATAAATTACTTCATTAAAAAGAAGAGAATTCAAGCTTCATAAAGAAAAATCTCTCGTGCCTGTATGACAAGTATTTGCAGAGTTAGAGTTAATTTTTCGGACGTGTTTCAGAATGGACTGCACTGACAGAGAGAAGGCAAAACTCGCATCATGTTTATTTTTCTTTATTTGACAAAAAGCACAAAACTTTGTTTTTATTGTGAGTATACAGAAAAATAATAGACAATTAACAGGATCGATTGATGTATAACACTTATATGTACGATCAAAATCAACAGAGTATTTTAAGTCTATTTTTCTGCTATGTGAAAAAAAAAAACGGCAAAACGCGCGGGCGCGTTTCTGGTCCCCAGAGGGTTAAGTTCATGAAGTATTAAGATTTATTTTGTTACATGATTAGGTAGCCACTGATGTTGTTGACTGATACATAATCTTATATAATCAGTTTTACAATAGTATATTGTACTAAAATACATAAATTGAAAAGTGGTGGAAATGACATCTTTGAAAGCACTCTTCAGAAAAACTGTTAAAAATAATAATATTACATGGAATTCTAAAACTGCCCACTATTATATTGTGTTAGAAGACAAATTAATGAAGCTAGGAAGATTGTTTTAAGTGTGTTTTAAGAGAGTGAATTTTCCATAAGCTCACAGTGCCAAAAGTGCCCCTAGTTGGAGAATCACCCTTCTACTTGCCAGTTCGGTTGTTCCCTGCCGGTTCGCCGTTTCAGGGCACTGAGGTGTCAGTGTCCTCAAACGAACAGTCAGTTCGGTTTTCCCTGCCGGTTCGCCGTTAGGGTCGCAGCGCTGCCAGTTCGGTTGTTCCCTGCCGGTTCGCCGCTTCAGGGCACCGAGGTGTCAGCGTTCCCGAACGATCCTCCGAGGAGGGTAGTAGAACAGTCAGTTCGGTTGTTCCCTGCCGGTTCGCCGTTACAGGGCACCGAAGTGGCTGTTCGACCAATACCAGAGGCCAGTCTCGAGAGACTGGTCCCCTTAGTAGATTTTCTGGCAGCATGTATGCTACTGCCAAATATATCTCATTGGGTCCTGCTCACTATAGAAATGGTTTCAGAATTCAGTTCAGTTCTTCTGCCTAGATTTCTAGGGGTCCTCCCTACGTGGTGGACCCCGAGCAGGCTCTGGTTATGGAGCTGCCTCTGGGGCTCCTCTGGGGCTGGACGCTATGATGCAGACGTGGTCGAGTTCTGGAGAGAGTTCGCCGGGACGGGGCCCATCTTCTGTTATTAGCCCCGTGTTGGCAGGCCCGAGTATGGTTCTCGGACCTAGAGTCTTTCCTCGACGGCTCTCCTCTGGAGATTCCGCTCGGGGGGGACTTTTTCTCTCAGTCGAGCGGGTTGATCCTTCCCCCCTCCCAGAATTGTGTAAACTTTGGGCTTTGCCTCTGAGGGGGCCCAGCTCATAAGTTCAGGTCTCTCAACTGAGGTTGTTGAGACCATCCTCAACTCCAGAGCTCCCTCCACGAGGAAACTCTACACCTTGAAGTGGAAATTGTTCACTTCCTGATGCGGAGAGCACCGGCTGGACCCAGTTATCTGTCCTATGGTTGCAGTGCTGGAGTTCCTGCAGGAGCATTTCTCCGCAGGTCTATCCCCGTCCACACTAAAGGTGTACATGGCAGTCTTAGCTGCTTACCACGTCCCTTTAAGTGGTGTATCCTTGGAGAGACACCCTGTAGTACGTTTCCTTCGCGGCACTGTGGGGCATCTGACCAAGATAGGAGTAGGAGTATGGCTGCCTCAAAGGCTATGACTTGGATCTAGGCTCCACTCCGGGGTCTAGGGTGCTTGCTTCTTAGTGTGCGCATTTGCTATTATGGCGTAGTGGGTATAGTGTTCCCACAGCGTCTCGACGCAGCTCGAGTTCCCTTGAAAGGGAACGTCTCAGGTTACGACTGTAACCCTGGTTCCCTGAGAGGGAACGAGACGCTGCGTCGCCCTGCCATACTCCCTGCATGCCTGTGATCGACTTGCTTCGGCCTATCAGAAGCTAGCGCGGTCTGTTTTCAGGTGTGCTTTATAGTTTCCTGGTCGATGACGTCACCCGTCTATGACGTCTCGTCTCTCCATTGGACTGTTTATACACGTGCTTCACGACGCAATCACGCAGGGGCGTTCCCACAGCGTCTCGACGCAGCGTCTCGTTCCCTCTCAGGGAACCAGGGTTATAGTCGTAACCTGAGACATTTTGTGCACACAAGACACTGATGCATGCAGATAAGTTGGTGTTTTAATGTAGGAAGACACTCAATTGAACAAAAGAAACATATATTTTTTTATAAAAATGAAAAACCTCCATCTTACGGTGTTGACACAAAACTAACGGTGTTGACACACAATTGACGGTGTTGACAAACTAATCGAGAATGAAACTGATTAAAGATAGTTACCTAGTTTTGACATGGCAAAGGGAGAGAGTATAAAGACGAGTTGGGAGAAGCAGGGGATTCGGTCGATGAAATGGAAGATTTGGTGGATGAAATGGAAGAGGACAGGATCACATGAAGGCACACATGAAAATGTCAAAATGTTCCTGGTATCTAAAAAAAACAAAACAAATGTATCTGGAGGTCCTCTATTTATCATCTATATTTGAACTAAACTGTAAATCTAACAACTGATTTGCAAGAGGACACAATAGGCTGAGAACTAACTAAGAACGTTATGTAATAGTGTACAAATGTTAAAGTGTAACAGGATCCAGAATTATCCCCATGTATTTCCTGACTCCTTCCAAAGGCTCACTGAAAAAATGAAAAGTGAACAATTAGACTCAGTGTTTCTGTAAATCTAAATTGGTTGACATGTCTGCTGTAATGCCAGCTATACTTTAACATATGGGTTCAGACAGGTAATTAATATTTTTCTACAGGGCCTCAGGCAGGTAAGTTCTATGATTTGCTTCAATTTCTCTCAACAAGTAAATATATAGAGATAGTTTAATCTGTCATTACTGCCCTCGGTGTAGAGCCAAGCATTAGATATTTATATAATAGTTTGTCTAACCTGCTGGACTTGGGCATTGGACAAGAGGTGTTGAACATGCCTACGCTCTATGAAGTCCATAACATTAGGGGCTATGGCATAGAGCT
Source organism: Rhinichthys klamathensis goyatoka (assembly GCF_029890125.1). Classification (NCBI taxonomy): domain Eukaryota; kingdom Metazoa; phylum Chordata; class Actinopteri; order Cypriniformes; family Leuciscidae; genus Rhinichthys; species Rhinichthys klamathensis. The sequence continues at coordinate 1,525,741 of NW_026606589.1, forward strand.
CCCTGGTCCGGCTTGCTTGGAGGGGACAAGCTGTCCCTGTCAGTTTCAAAAGGACATCTTTCACTGGAAGGAAACAGACATCTCTCATCCCATGTTTTGGGTGAAAATTGGCAGTTGGACCACGAGGATGCATAAACTCAACTTTCACGTCTTGGTGTTCTATATCTACATCAATGGACTTTCCTAACCACCAGTGATCATCATACACCACTGCCAGCCAATCTCCTGTCTCAATACTGTTGATAGTTAAATCAACAATAGCACCCTCAGGACCTTTCAATGGCTCCTCTTCCATTTCATCCACCAAATCTTCCATTTCATCGACCGAATCCCCTGCTTCTCCCAAATCGTCTTCCATCTCCTCCATCAATTTGGCCAATGGACGTCTCTTCCTGGCCTTGCATCAGTCTGCTGCTCCTCTGAGCAGTCTCTTATAGAAAGAGTAGCTGGGGAAAAGCATTGGCAATCCAATGGCTCACTGAAAAAGCATGATAGCTGTCTGTGGCAGATGCAATTTTGATGTGGGATAACCTGGTGTATTTGTCTTGTTGATGGAACCTGTTTGAGATGTTGTGTAACAAGTGTGTCATATGTCTTCAAGTTCTCTTCCAAAATATGATACAGTTGAACACCATTCAAACTATTCGAGATCTTCAAAGAAATCTTTACCATCCACAACATCATTTCCTGTAGAAGCAAGGAGTCTGCAGTTCTTTTTGCTGTCCCTCCAATGCCGTCGGGGGCACCTTTTCCATGGGATGTTGGAAAAAAATTCCATGTGGTCCTGCTGAAGCCCAGAGTGGGTGGTACTTCAGAAATGAGGTAGAAGTTCTTCTTATTCTTATACTGCTTACTGGTGCCATCTGGCCAGAAGTGCACAGTAGTAACTGATGGATATTTAGTCCGTATAGCTCTAAGGACAGGATCCATGTGAGTCCAGATTGCTTCTGCATCTTGTCTCTTAGACTCTGTCACGGTTTGGGTTTTGTTTCTTGTTCCTGGTTCTTGTCTGTCATGTGATCCCCTCTTCTAGTCATGGGATCTTGCCTTGTGTTCCCGTCTGTTGTGTCATGTTGTCATTGGTTGATTGTTTAAATGTTCACAGGTGTCCCTTGTCTCATCGTTAGTCCAGTATGTATTTAAGCCCTGTGTCTAGTTCAGTCTTTGTGAGTTCTTGATGTTGTAATGTTGCATGTTGATTGTTCGGTTCACAAGTTCTGTTCCAGAATCTTAGTTTGTCAAAGTTCTAGCCTTTATTTAATAAAAACACTGCTGCACTTGGATCCTGCTTCCTGCTGTTTCATAACAGACTCGGACACTGAGTAAAATGCCCCCTTTTCACCCTTGGTGTAATACATTCCAGTATGCAGAGTTAACTGAGGTAAGTTCTGGCCAAAATGGCAAGCCTGATTTTCAGAGGATTCTGAAAAATCAACATGTGAAATTACTGTGTTCTCACTGCATGTTTTAATAAATTCTCTGTATGATTTTGCCTGATTGTGAACCAGGCACACATGTGTTGTTGTCTCACTTCTAAGTTTCACCTCATACTGATGAAGCAACTCTGAAAGACTCCCACTATGCAAGTTGAGTTTCATGTTGAAGTGGATCCCACTGGCTGTTTGGTCTTGAACTCACTCCCTCTGCCTCCATTGAACACTGATTCCACTTATCTCTGGAGCCAGAACTGTATGCTTGGTTTTGCACCGTAAACAGGTGCGAAGGCAGGCCTCAGTTGCTGGAGTGCAACAAACTAATTGAAAACTATCCTCTAGTTTGGTTGACTTTAGAGCACCCAATGACCTTAGAACCTGAAGAATCAAGTCTGCATTTTCATGATGACGACACAGACATGTACTTCTGTCGGATGCCTTAGGTGCTGTAACATAGAAGGGCCGCAAAGTACAGAAGGATGAGTAACTCAGCTTCATACTCGGGTTCTTCTTGAGAAAGTCACTATGGAGGTTCAGCATTGAGTCTGTTAACCCTCTGGGGTCTGAGGTGTTTTGGGGGCCCTTGAGATGTTTTGACATGCCCTGACATTTGTGCTTATTTCAGCTACGTAAAACATACCATTTGCCAACATATAAATTTGCTGTATTCAGCACAAACTCTACTACAATAATATGTGAGCAAAATGGATGTACATGTTTGCATTTTATAGAAAAAAAATATGATGCGTGGTTAGTACGTTTTGGGGAAAAAAATGTCACCGCAATAAGGCCATTTAACACATACTGAATAATTGTCCACAAGACTTTTGAGTTACTATTCTTGTAGGCTAGAATTTTTACTTCAAAATGAAGTGAAAATCATTCTGACCACTCTTTCACAAACAACAATATAATGATTTAAATTTCTTACGTCAGTTTTTGGTCAGCACTGCTGTATGCGTGGGAGTGTGAATGGCTATGAATATTAATGTGATTTACATCTGGGAAGACTAAAGGCACTCCCCCAATGGCTAATGGCCCAAGGTACTGTGAGGCAGCCTGGACTAAGAATGATTCACTGATGAATAAAAAGTTAAAAAGAACAGCATTTATTCAAAATAGAAATCTTTCCTAAGAACGTAAAGACTTAAATTCATTACTATCACTTAACACATCCTTTCAAAAAAACAAACATAAAAAGACCAAACTTGTTTTTTTTTTATATATATAAAAAAGTGGACTGCCTGTTGCTTGCCTGCTTGTTTGCCTTGGCTCTCTTCGGAACTGGTGGATGGACGTGTTCATTGTCACATCTGTTATAAAAAAGAAAAAAGCATGAGCATGCTGATAACACAATCAAATAAACTGTATTATCATTATCAATCACTAATTGCCATGGATATTTTTTTTTTGTGTAATTTCACACAAGAATAGGTAGCCTACTTTTACATTATGACGATGTAAACACAATTAGGCTAAATTTCATCTGTAAAATATTACGTCTGTGCACTTACTCAGTATGATTCTCGATCGCACTTAGGACTGAACGACACCTGCGTGTCCCTCTGCGAGGTGCTGGCGAAGGAGAGCATGATGCAGACACATTCCTAAAAAAACTAAAAAAAAAACTGTTTAGCATACATTATCCAAAGTAAACTGATGGACAATTAATGGGTATGGATGCACAATGTATGTATATATCTGTTGATGGGCCATGGGACAGAGAAATAGGCTGTTGATGGCCCATATAGACCGCACGCATTTAGTGATAGGCCTACACGCAATGAACGGATCGTTCGCGAACGACACATCACTACATTTCAAACATTTACACCTGTATTCAGTTATTTACGCATGATATAGTGTCATAGGCTAACCAAAACTGAACATTTAATTATAAAAAATATATATTGTATTTAGACCTCTTTTACCGGAGCCTGAAATATTTCTTGTTATATAACTTAAGCAGTTATTCACAAACAAAATACATTACGCATAAGGCACTATTTTAGCATAAGTAGTGTCATAGGCTAACCAAAACTCAACATTTTTATATAAAAAATATATTGTATTTAGACAGTATCACATATTTTACCGGAGGCTGAAATATATTTCACTAAATCAATAGGCTATACCTAAACATGCAGTTATTCGCAAACAAAATGCATAACGCATAAGGCAGTATTTTAGCATGATAATCAGTGTCATAAGCTAATCAAAACTATATATTTAATATACAAATATGTTTAGAGAGTAATATCACATTTAAAAAGTTTACACGAGCGTATACACGAATGTTAGGGATATTGTGAGGCAATCTTTTCTGTAAGATGTCAAAAGCTAGGCAAAATATAGTCTGAAAATTCATTTGAGCTCTATACGATCAGAAAAGAAATGATAAAACACTAAACAACTTACTCCGAACTTGTATCCTCGGCGGGATCAATTCGTTCTTCAAAATGCAGCCGTTCCTCGTCCGAGTTATAATCTTCCTCTGAGGAAAAGTGAATTCTTCCTCACTGTCCAGAATCATCTGAAGGGCCTCTTTGTCGGAGTACCGTGCCATCCTCAAAACGCAATGAATCTATCAGTGAAGAAACTTTGTGTTTTTATGCCATTGATCGCTGCTGGGCGTGTGCTATGCATAACGTTAGATCACCTACTTACCATGTGAAAAGCGCTAGGGGCGTGGTGGCCTCAGCTAATTAAAGATAATGAACTGAGAACGAAAAAACTGTACCTCTCCTTGGTTTCAAACGGATTACATAAAATGGAAATATTTTTTTTTTTTAATAAATTACTTCATTTAAAATAAGAGAATACAAGCTTTAAAAAGACACGTCTCGTGTCTCTGTGACAAGTATTGACTTAGTTACAGTTCATTTTTCGGACGCGTTTCAGAATGGACTTCACTGACAGAGAGAACGCAGAACGCGCATCATGTTTATTTTTCTTTATTAGGCGAAAAGCACAACACTTTGTTTTTATTGTGAGGTTCCACAAAAAAAATACAAACTTAACAGGATCGAATGATGTACAACACTTATATGTAAGATCAAAATCAACAGAGTAATTTGAGTCTCTTTTGCACTGATAAGGAAAAAAGTGAGCTGGTATCGCCGGCGATACCGCCGACCCCAGAGGGTTAAAATCATCCTTTGATGTTTCATCTTGTTCCTGGTTATGGTGTCAGTTTTATCAGTTGTCATGCGAGATGAGTTTACAATGAACTCCTTAACAGTCTGGCTGATACGTTGGAGATATGTTGCCTTCGTATGTGTCGTCTGTTTTTTGTCACTCATTAACTTGTAGCTGACACCAAACTGGCGAAGCTACGAAGCACCCGATACTTCTTTAGAACCTTGCCTGATAATGCCAGTTGTCTGTGACCTGATTTTTCAATGGCTCGTCTCTGTGCCACACGAGTTGTATTATTCCTTCTCAACTCTTGGCAGAGAACATTGTGGAAAAGAAGAGATCTCCTAATGTTGGGGTTCCGAAGTTGGCTTCCCGGTATCATCCTCTCTGTTTCTGTTAGTGGAGAATCTACAATCGTTTTATCTTTTAGTTTGACATTTGACTTTTCTATTTTGAGCCTTCTTTTTCCGCCATTCCTGCATTCTTAGTTTGTGTCGCTCTTTTGTTAATTTCTATTTTGAGCCTTCTTTTTCCGCCATTCCTGCATTCTTAGTTTTTTGTCGTTCTTTTGTTAATTTCTTAACCTTTTCTTTCAATGCTTTTATCTCCCTTGCGTGTCTTTTCCTGGTTTTTCTCCTCTCCCTCTCAGTTGCAAGGGCACGCCTGGTTGAAGTAGGCTCCTCAACAGTCTGGTCCAGAGGACTTTCTGGTGGGGAGTCTATTTCATTTAGCCATCTATTCTGCATAGCTCTGGACCTTTTCTTTGCTTTTCTCCAATACTTTCTGCGGTGCCTCTTTGCTCTTGGTCCTAATTCTCCTACTTGTTTTACTTTTTTTGTTTTGGACCCTGTCCTTCCATCTCTGTCTCTCCTTTTCTAACTGGTCTCTTCTGCTTTCTGGGTTACTGTTAATTCTTTCTCTCCCTTTTCTCTGGTACTCTGTTTCTTTTTCTTTGCTCCTCCACTGACAGTTTTTGTCTAGCCAAGTCTGCCTACAGTACAGATAAAAACAATACTTTTTATTAAAGTTATTATGTGGCATTTGGGTATATTAAGATATTTTAAGTCAATCAACATGTATACTTAGATCATATTATTGCGTTATGTAGTTGTTATACATTATTTAAAGTCCCTGTAAAGGCAATTCTAAAAAAAAATTCTAAACACATTATAAATGTTAGAAATGTATTGCTAAAACATATTACAAAGACTGTGAACTGTGAAGTACTGAATTGTGGAGTTAGACCGTTAAACAGTTTTTCACCATTGCTATTTTCCGGATTTTTTGGGCGGGGCTAAAACGGGGCTCGATGACGCACTGGAGCCCCTGAGCTCCTGGACACGCCCATACTTGATGACGCACAGAGGCCACTGAGGCTGGCCCCTCCCCTAACAATAGAGCACAGTTGCATCAGTTTGGCGCTCAATCGCGAGTTACTGTCAGTACTATTAGTTACTACAGCCTACAGTTTGCTAGCTAGCTATGCCTTCGACACGGAAATGCGTAGGCTTAGGCCGGGGACACACTGGCTGCGTGGCATGAGCATGGCGTTTCTGTTGCGTGTCAGCTGCGTGGCGGCTGCGTCGCGTTTTCTGTGTCTTTGCACACCAGAAACGTGTCTGACGCGGCGCTGCTGCTGCTAGGTGACGTACAGGGAGGACGTATTGTGGAAGCCCTATAGGCTACTTCATGTTAAGCATAAATATAAAGCCTACTGATAAAGACACTGTCAGCAGTATTGAGAGGAAAATAGACTACATAATATTTCGTTCTGTATTGACAGGTGCAATATTTGAAAATTGATCATTATTTATTTTTAAATTATATGTATATCTGAATTTATGTCAACCTAGACTTTCAACCATCAAAATGTAATTTATTAATATGTATTCGTGTACAAAATAACATAAACATATTTTCCTATTCTATTTTGCCTGGAAACGCTTCCAACACGCTTGCGTGTCGCGTGAAAAATAGGTGTCGGTTCTATTTCTAGCATGCAGTGTTTTCAGCGCGGCTCGAGCCTGGCAGTCTGCAAGCTCTAACCTGTTAACATGAGAGCCGAAATAAAAACGGACACGCCACGCAGCCAGTGTGTCTCCGGCCTGGCTACTACCTGGATGCGATCATGTACAAAACAGATCAGTGTCTTTATTTAAATTTCCTAAAAACGATCACATCACATCAAGGTGGATTCATTTTGTGAAGAGCCAACCTTGATGGAAAGCTGAGGATCACCACCAACACTCGCCTTTGTAGTGATCATTTTACACGGGATAGTTTTATAAACTTTCGTCAGAGACAACTGGGATTTACTGATAATCCGCTGTTACTGGTGAATGGGGCCAAACCGACTATCTCCCGCCTCGGCCTTCATCCTCCCGTCGCGAAAGCAGTATCACCTAATATCAGCGTCGGCAGCTTTCCCGCGAGTAGGCGTGGTTTCAGCGCAGCCAGCGGACACGCCCCCAGCATTTGAGAGCAGAGAATAATGCTAATTTTTTCAAGATTTTGATAGCTTATTTTATGTACTTGCCGGCTTCAAAATTCAAATTTGGCTGGGCGGCTAATAAAACATTTTTCTGTGGTGTGACAAACTCAGAACACATACTTAATTTTGACTTTACAGGGACTTTAATGAGTATTTGGGAGCACTTTTCCACTCCGTCAGCTTACGTCAACACCATCAGACGAAATATCTGACGGAGTTGACGTCTGACGGAGTTGACAAAACAACATGTTTTTTTCAACTTAATCATGTCTAATAAATGGTAGCCATTTTGATCATCCTCAGTTTCCAACTGCCACTAAACTAAACCAAAATACCAACTTTTATTTCAAAATTCTTAATTAAAATCATCCCTACTTTGAAGACAGTGTTGACACATAAAAGCTGTGACCACAGGGATTTAAACTTGTTTGCTGAATATTAAAGAAATTGTAAAACTTACGAGACCATGTGTTGGGCTGCTGCATTCATCAACAGAAAGAAGTCAAAGGGGGTCCTCAGGGTTAAAGCTGACCAAAATATGCCTGATTTATTTCGAATTTGAAAAATATCTGACGGAGTTGACAGATTTTGAAAGGCTGTTGTTAATGTATAAAATAATGCAATGTTCAATTTTAGTAATTTTATTAAGCCATCCAATTAACCTTATATTCAAATTTGTGCATTTTAAAACACTTTTTTTGGTAGTTTGATACTGTGACCTCTACGGAGGACGAGTTCATTTGCATGGGCTTTCATAGTACAGTGCCGGTATTTTACAAAATCACTATGAAATAATATAAATATAGACAAAACTAAGGGTCTAAACATACACAAGTCTTTCATATCCAACTTTTAAAGCCTTTTTACATTAAACAATGTATTGTTTTTTAAGGCAAATTGCAACATTCTGATGGGGACATGTTTTGTCCCTTATTTCAAGAATCAGTGATATATATATAATCCAAATATAAATGAAAGTCAAAAGCACATTTTTAGTACATAGTCATACATGGAAACAAATCATGTTCAAATTGGCTATATGGGCCATTCTACAGAATTGGTTCAAAGTTAGAGTTGGAAACATCGTGATATTTTTTTTGTCTTTTTCCACAAATTTTGTATGCATGCAAATTGTATAATATCCAAGGTAAACATTTCTAGTAATTGTGCAGTTAATTCTCATACTGTATTTTCAGAAAGTTTTGGAATATATCCTCTCCCCAAATGTGTCACCAATAAAAAACAATAATAAATAATTTAATGAGAAGGCTTATATTGACCTATAAAGATTTTGTTTACATCTACCTTGTAAATATATTATTTGCTATTTTATTAAAAAGTTTTCACATGTAAATCAACAACAATTACAATTTTAACAATATTTCAAGTGTAATCTTTCTTTTTAAAAAGTATACATTTTATCATACGTATTTCAAAGTTAAGGATTCATTAGTTTGAATATAACATACTATATATTTAACATGAGCAGAAATTGGTGAACAAAAGCTTATTTGATGTAGCAATAGTCTATCTTAGAGTAAAAACTTTATAATCTATCCAAAACTAGTCAACGAAATGTTGTCTTTCATTTTCGTCTGTAACATATCGTTTTTATGATAACCTATATTAGGACATATAAATGTTAATTTGCAGTTTAATACGTTGCTTATACAAAGACATTTTATTTCAACATATTTCAGTCGATTTTTACTCAGTATAGCAATATAGTTTGGTAAAAGCTAAACTATTAGATGTGTTCATGTAAAAAATAACATGTTTACTAATGTAAGTCCCTGTAACAGTGCGCATTTGTGCCGTTCATTCATTCACACACAGAAATGCGATTCAAATTTAAACAGTCTTTTTGCGGTTTACAGACACTAGTCCATATCGCGATTAGAACAAAGCACTTACGAATAAAGAACTTACTATTCACAATCCTCAGCTGGATCCGTTGCTCCTCGAAGTGAAACTAAACCAGCACTTCTGAGGTAAATTTTCCAGGATTATTTTTACGATAGTATTATTCCTCACAGCGTCGCAAGACGACGTAAAGCACATGAATCTGATTAAACTTGATGTGTTTTATCGAGTTGATGTGGGCGTTCACAGGTTTGCATGGATTGCCTCAGATCATTTGCGTTTGAATAGCGCGCACTCTCCGTGGGTGTGTTCACATTAGCAGATAATGAGCTGAAATGAGAACGACTGACATCTCTCTCTCTCTTTTCATACAGATTACATAAACAGAGAATATTTGTTTTTGTTTTGAATTAGATAATTTAATAGTAAACACTTAAATGATTATAAAGATGTATTGCTCCTGCCTGGGTGACTAGTATTCTCTGAGTTTTGTTTAAGTTTAGAGACGTGCTCCAGAAAAAAAGTTCACGAAGACGGAGAGGCAGAAAGCTATATGGGACCCACAACTCAGCTCCAGTTCACCGTCACGTCCCAGGGTTCTTAGTAGGCCCACTAGTGACTGCACCTGGAGAGCAAACCTCTGAAAGGTGGAGATATCACCTCGCTTGATGTCAGGACTCTCAAGCACGATGGCAATCCTCCTTAGAACGAGCTGATGCGGTTGGCCGAATTTCTCATGGAAAATGGGAATGGGTTAGGTGAGTTAAAATAAGCATCCGCTATCATTCTAGCCTCCTCAAGCCTAAGATGATCCACTAAGATCTGGTATTTGAAAAGTTCGGTCCCGTCTGGAAGGAGCAGGTTCTCCAAAGCTATCCGGAGTCGGGCGAACTCACCTGGATCAGGCCAGCTAAACTTAGGGATCGTAGGAGTAGGTCCTCTGTACACATATGCAGACCAAGAAGGTGCTACAGATCGTAGATTGGGCTCTGCTTTTGGTGCTAAGGCTGGAGGATTCGAATAGGCAGGCTGAGCTGAATCGGAGGATTATAGGCACTGACGTGCGGTTGGCAGGTAAGTGCATGGCCACAGGTGTTAGTAACTCTTGAAGCTCTTTAGGGGTAGGAGGGGGAGGAAGTCCAAAAGCTTCCGGAGCATAAGGCTGATGGCGTGATTGAGAAGCTGCGAAAAAAAAGGGACACTTTCTAGTCTCTGGCATCACAGGTTGCTAAGTAGTGTTTCGAATGCATGGGATGACCATCGACCTAGCATTTTAATTATGTGTGCGGAAAGGCCCCCCTGGGCTGCTGTGGTGGCTGTCCCTATGTGGAATAAATGGGAAGAGAAATATTTGGTTGGGATTCCGTATCTATTTAGGATGGTTTTGAGATTCCCTGGAAACCAATGTCTGGAGGCAGGGAGGTTTTTATCATCGAAAAAAGGGGTGAGTGGAGAGGTGATTTGGGATGCCCTCTGGTAAAGAAAAAGGGCCATGGACTGGTGTGGTTGAATGGGGTTGGCCAATTTAAAATGTAAATTGATTGACCGTTTTTCAATTGATTAGTTTTGCTTTGTTTGATGTTGAAACGTATGGTGTCATGGTTTATTTCTTGATGGTCAGAGAATGTGGGATGGATAGCTGAGTTAAAGTTTGAGGTAGTGGTGAGTTCTGCTTCTGAGACTCTGAGGAAGCCAAAGAAAGCCAAATTGAACATGGCGTCTACTGTTCTTGTTTTGTTATGGGAAAATAAACCTGAGGTGAGAGTAGTTAGGCAGAATGGAAGATGTTAAGAATGTCGATAGTTAAAGGTTGTCTGGTGTCTGGATGAGGGGGGTTGTTTTTTTTGTAAACCTTTGATGAGGAGGGATATCTGGGGATTTTGAATGTTGGGGCACCGTATGAAAGCAATGCAAAGCAATGTATGCCGCTGAGGTAGACTTTGATTGTTCCTGGCTGATTTGAATTGATATGATGGAGGTAAGAAATGAAGGAGGATATTGAGATGAGGGAAAACTCTGGAAAAACCATGTTGTGAGCTCTGTGGAAGTTATTGAAGGAGCTCCAAGCTGTCCTCTAGGTTTGGAGTATTCTGGGAGAAACGGATTGTAATATAGTATTTGTGGATATGGTATGGAGATTTCTGAGGGGATGGTCTAGAACAGGCATATTCAAATGGCGGACCGTGGTCCGGGTCCGGACCCTGGCTTGGTTTCAACCGGACCGTGAGACATAATGACAACCATAGCACCATCAGAACAATGGAGCGGTACACACCACAAGTGTAATGATCTTTCGGCGCTATATCCTCTAATATTTTTATATAGAGGCAAAAGCGCTACATTCAAGCTCTTATCGTTCAGTGCGCATTATTTCTCTCTTGCTAACGCCACACAAAGGGCTGCAGATGACGAGATTTTTTTCAACAACAGTAGCAGAAACATGGTGAGCATTTAAATAGATGGATATCTTCGCTAAAATACTGCAGAAACAACAAAGCTGCAAATATAGTTGTTTTAATGTCATATATGACCAGTGATGGGAATAACGGCGTTATAAATAACGCCGTTACTAACGGCATTACTTTTTCCAGTAACGAGTAATCTAATTGATTACTCTTCTCATCTTAATAACGCCGTTCTCGTTACTGCCAAAAAATGCGGCGCGTTACTATAACTGATGAAGCTGGGGTTTTTTTTTTCATCAGACCAACTAGATCTCTGAGCGAGAGGCAAATACTTTTTTTTACTGTTCTTCCTTGGTTAGTGGGCAGAGCACGAGACAAGCGCATAAATGCTGACGACTGAGGTAGAGTAAAATGTCATTGTAAGCCAATCAGAGGTAGAGTTGGGCGGGTGTTCGAAAGCACGCATAGTTGTGATGGGCATTCGGCTCTTTTGACTCAGCTCACTGAAAAGAGCCGGCTCTTTTGGCTCACAAACGGCTCTTTAAATGACTTTGACTATAATATTTAAATTTTTATTACATAATAATTTTTAATTTCTATAGGCTAAATTTGTAAAAATAGAGTCGGCTCTTCATATATGCGAGCCAGCTCCCGACGTTCACCTAAAAGACCCGGCTCTTAGAGTCGCCTCATTCGCGAATCGCGAACGACCCATCAAAAGCTCATTCGCGAACGAGTCGATCCATCATCACTAACGGCTAACGCTCATGAATTGCGAACGACCCATCATAACGCATAGTCGGACAGGACAGGACACACAATGAACAACACAAGCAAGCCAGTCAGTCAACGAGAGACAGGTATGGCGACGAGCTTAACAAGCTTGCTTGGGCAATATTATAGCTTGTGTTAAATTTTGCCCAGTTGTGGCCTGTTGAGGGGCAATAAATATCAAAAGTTCCAAAACATCTATTGTGTTATTTGCATTGATCCACTATATAAACATAATATCTACATGGCATTTGATTGGAGGCTAGTCTCACTTTGTCCCACAGCAACATTTTTTTTTTTTTTTGATGTGTGTACAATGTTTCATGTTTCTGTTAATAATGTATTGTATTAAGTGTCCATTTCATTATAATATTCAGATTTATCATAAATAATTGAACATGCACATGTATTGTAAGTTCCGTTAAAGAGGGGTAGAGGTGGGGTCACATTTGAGCATTTAAATTTTAATTTTTCTTGAAAGTAACGCAATAGCTACTTTCTTAAGTAACTAGTTACTTTTAAAATTTGTAACTGAGTTACTAATTTAGTTACTTTTTGGAAGTAGTAACTAGTAACTGTAACTAATTACTTTTTAAAAGTAACTTGCCCAACACTGTATATGACTTGGATGTTAAGAGCCTTTCAAAATGAACATAGGCTATAATTGTTATAATTGGGAAAATGATTTGTAAATGGCAAGGAAAAACAATATAAACTTTGAAATTACTAGTTAACTTTGTTTTCTGCTCATGATGATGGCGTTTTGATTATTATGTACATTGTCTGTTGGTTTTTAGTTTGTAAAATAGGTAGGCCTAAGTAAAATATAAAAATGGTCCAGACTTCAAGAGGAAAACCCTGAACCCCCATACAGTATTTTCTGTCACATGGCCTTCTCCATGTGAGAGATGCGAGACCGGTGCATCTCACAGGTGTCATTCATTACCTCGCGCAGTTCTCTCACGTCCCTCAGCCTCGTCCTGCTCGCCACAGAAACATTCTCAGACGCCACTGCTTTGGCTCTGAGGGCCCAATATCCTCATCTTTTAGCACTTTTCCACTGCGTTGTACGACTCGACTCAGTGTAAGACTCGGCTCGGCAGCGCCATTTGATGACTATCTATATACTGCTTTGGATTTTTTTCTTTAACAAAGCACTACTAGTGTCCAGATGGAAATTTATAACTATTCCAATATATATATATATATATGGGATTATATAGTGTCCGGACCTCTGCTGGGAAGGAAATATAGAGACTGGACCTCTTGGAACTTTAATTTAATACACCTGGTCTAGAGAAATTTGAGCTCTGAATAAGGAGGTCTTGCTTCCGGAGACAATGTTCTGAATTTCTGACAGAATTATTCCAGTAATACAACATTCTTCCAGTAATGTTAATAGGATGTTTGTTCGAAGTTATCTGTTCTTTTTAATAATGTTCACACAAAAACATTACCTTTAACAATCCATAAATTATGTTTTTTTTTCCTGAAACTTTTTAGTTGGACGGTTGTCTAATATTTTTTAAATGTTCCTAATTGCTCCAGAATGTTCAGAGAACAATCAAAAGTAATGTCTCCATGTTTGCAGAATTATAAAATGAAATGTTCCCTTAATGTTCACATAACCAGAAAAAAAATACTTAATGGGAACGTTAGAACATATTTTTGTTAGCTGAGTTACATTACATACAAGGAATAATTTTGTTTGAGCTACATGAAGGCAATTGCTCCTGACACACCAGCACATGGGTGTCCAGTCCTTTTCCTGGAGGGCCACTATCCTGCAGAGTTTAGATCCAGCCCCAATGAACCAGTGAATCAAGTTCTTGGGGATCATTGAAAACATCCAAGCAGGTGTGCTAAAGCAAAACTCTGAAGGAAGTCCCTCGAGGAGCAGGATTGGACAATCCTGTTCTCATACAAAGCAATGTGTTAAAAACTATTGAGAAACTGTGAAGTAATATCTTGTTACCTCATTGAAGACAACACTTTAGCACCGTTTTTTCAACTTGCAAGCACCACTCATGTTTTCTTTAGAAATCATAAAAATATAGTTTCCTGTTTATCCACAAAAGCTCTTTATTTTCAGATGTATCTACATGTAAAATGATATTTAACTTTGACCATTTTAACACTGCTCTTCTATTTTTCCTAAAAAATAAAGCAGTTAGGCGGAGGAGAAGCTTTCTGACAGCCTCCTCAAAATGGCATCTGCAAATTACAGGCTGTTACGTTCTCTTAGCACCTATTAATTAATTATATCAAAGATGAGAGCGGCCAGCCGCACTGTGATTTATTACACCACTAACTTGTTGTGTCACTCTTGGGATAGTGGGAGGAGCAGACGACAGGAGAGAGAGAGACAGCGGCACTGGACCTCGACGACCCAGACAACCCTCAGCGACCTCACCTGAGAGACAGACAGACACGGACAGTAAGACAGGTTTCTAGTTGACAGTTTGGCTCAAACCTGAAGCTCAAAATCAGAGCTGAAAACAGCCTCATACAAACAGACACAATGGCTAAGCTGGCACTTTTACATTTTGCCAAAGTAAATCTGCCGCTGAAGCAGGCCCGGAAATGAATGGGGGCTTGGGCAAAATTGCCACCAAAATAAACAAAATGCCCCCAAATCCAAAGTAAGGGGGGACAAATTTAATTGGTGTTGTAATAATCTTTAATATTTTAAATGATTGAATTAATTGGATGAAATTAAGTATTTATTAGTATAAACAACCCATATACACTTAAAAATGATTTTTTTGATAATGTTATCTTTATTTAAACCGTTTAAACACATTCTGATTTAACACCATTGTATTAGGTTTCTCGTTCAAACGTAATTTCATCATGTTAAACTGACTTGAAATGGTTACTTTTTTTAACTCAGTGTTTTTATTTTGAAAGAACATGTTTTAGGTCAAAATTAGGTCAGAATTTTGCTGATTGTTACATTTTCTTAAATAAAAGTAGTTAATCAAACACAATTCAAGATGTTGTCACAACTTAATTTCATCAAGTTTAACAACTTAATACATTCTAGTTCAAACTATGTGAATGATTTTAGTTGTGTCAAAAGCCCTATTCGCACTGGATAAGTATTACCTGGTGACCTCTAGTCATTTGTAATAATTGCGGAGGTTGTCTGTGATCTTAATCCTGTGCAAATCGGCCATGTCTGTAATTTGTAAAGTAAAAATTCCCCCGCAAATGACCTACCATATTTCGCTGAACACAGAGGCCCTGTGATAATATTAGTCCCGTGCGAATCGACATCTCTGTGATTTGGCGGGGTCGTTTATAATTTTTTCAAGGTTTTTGTTTCCTGTGCACTTTTTTATCCATCTTTCGCGAAGAATGGAGGCTGTGTTCGAGTATTTTGGGTGCTGGGTCATATCAGTATACACCATACAACTATACAATTTGCAGAAAGACAAAGCTGAAAACCATCAGAAGAGCAAAAACAAAAAGAATGATTAGATGGAGATGAATGACATGTATAGCAGCATGCGGTAAGGAACATTCTTCTGTTTATGATATATCATACAGCTAGACCTATAATAACGACAAGACATTTCCAAGCCTATTGACATCATATAAGTCAGTAAATTTGAGTAAAATCACAGGCTTCGCTTATCCCGTGCGAATGCGCCACACGAAATTCAGATGTGGGTGGGTAATTACTAAATCACACGAAGTCCCCAGATAATACTAATCCAGTGCGAATAGGGCTAAAGTAACATTATTGAAAATAGGAACAGGATTTCCACTTCCTATCATGGGGCTGGATAAAAAAGAAAAGAAAATGATGAAATAAAGTGAGATTTTATGCATGTTTTAGGGTGTATTCACACCTGCCTTGTTTGGTTCGATTGAATCGAACTCTAGTTCGTTTCCCCCCTTGGTGCGGACCTTTTGGGCAGGTGTGAATACAGCAATCGAACTCGGGTGCGGACCAAACAACCGAACCGAGACCCAGCTGAAGAGGTGGTCTCAGTACGGTTCCAAACGAACTCTGGTACGGTTCGTTTACGGTGTGAACATGAACTGACCCAATTGCAAGAAAGCACTGTGCCTTTGAGTTAACAGGCTTCCGTAGTCGGAGTTGCGTTATGGGAGAGTGATCTGTTGTAGCCTAGCTACTACATTACATCTGTTGCGCGTCTTTCTGCGAGTCGTGTGTGCATCATTGGAATGGAATGAATGAATGAGTGTGCATCAGGACATTCACATACAGAGCGTTCTCTTTAGTCTAATCGCGCATAGATGCAAAAAAAAAGCATTTGCAGTTCATATAATGTAACGATAGTTACAATACAAGGATGATGCTGCGTTAATTTACGTTAAGCCTTTTTTGCACTTCCTGATTTCCCTACTTAAGAATCCTTGTCCAATGAATGGACGACCTTAGCACACGTGTGGTTTTGTTTACAAATAATGGTTCACTTGCAAAGAGAGCAGTGTGAAAGCGAACCGTACCAAAAAAAAAAAAAAAAAATGTATTTGGTCCGGACCAAAGCAAGTGAACTATCGGACTTTCCTGGTGTGAATACACCCTTAATCAAGATGATAAAATGGGGAGACTTGTTAATGTTTAATGTTCTATTATGCTGGTATTTAAAATAGTTTCTGTTATGTTGGTGCTTTTGGAGGGTTATCATTGTGGTGAAGTGTAGAGCACGTGCTTAGGGGCTTGAGGTCCTGCTAATATAAATTTAAGTTGTTTTTTAGTTAGTTTAAAGTATCTTTTTTTTTTAGTGTGTAATTATATAGAAAGCCCTTATTTATGGAAGCTTGTTTAAAACAAAATAATCTCACAAGTCTGACCTTATTCTCAGAATTTCAAGTTTATATCTCACAATTCTGACTTTATTTATCGCAATTGCGAGTTTAAATAAAAAGTCAGCATTTTTATTCCATACAAGCACTGATTGCCCCTTTATAGAAAGTTAATTTCTGACCCAGTGCTAAAGCACATTTGCTAATCTGATACACATTTTATTATAAAATGAGAGCTAGAAGAAAATGTAATTAATCAAGAGTTATGTTGAATCAACATGTCTCCGATGATTTTTCCTAAAACACCAATGAGCCAATAGTTGGCACAGCTACAAAAGATTGTGGAAAACATATTAAGGGCTTCCTTATGAGCTCATCTCTGGTGTCTAAGCCTAACAGATATTAAGAGATTCTCTCTTACACGCATCCAAAAATTCACCTGTGGCCGATTAGATACTCCGAATTGATGGCCACTTTCAAAATAACTCATTTGGTTTGAACCTGAAACACTCCATCAGAGCTGATCCAATGACCTCGCAGCACAAGTCTGAACCATCCAATGGAATTTCTTGTTGTGGCAACCCATGACATTCATAATTAATTTTTACCCGGAGGAGAATTTTTGCACGGTCTGTGGTTCATTCTGCCCCACTTACTCCGCGAGAGAAGACTATGAACTTCTGTCAATTTACACCAGAGAGAAATCGATACATCAGCAGGTCGAGGGGCTATTAGGAATAGACAGTGGACTAAAACACAGCCTGAGAAGATTGTATTAATCACACACACACACACACACACACACACACATACACTGCAGGGCACTAGATTTTCTTTCAGTGAGCGATCATTCATGTGTACATGTTATATTTTTCTATTTTCCGCGGGAGGCCATTTAACAGCGCACTTCTCTAGTGTATAGGGTAAATGCTCTTTTTCGATATACATTAGAAATAACAAGATATTTGAAATAACTGTGGAGCAAATTGGCTAGTGATTAATATTGAAGCTTGTTTAAAAAGGGGCGCTCCCTCGTGGCATCCCCTGCTAAGTCGGTTTATCACTTTTCCTGCTTTCATTCTGTTTTGAAGTGGTCAATTTCCAGTTGGTTTTATTTGATGTGCCATCACGGATACCTTACAGTAGTCGTGATTATCATCAGATATTATTCTGATCTTTAACTCGTCTTACACTTATTCAAATTTGGTTTGGAATATCAAATTCCTAATTTAAATTTGAATTAAGTTTCTCATGTCAATTCCTCTTTTCCTTTTTTTTCCATTCCGTTGTGAATTGTTTTATTTCTACTTCTCTCTTTGGATTATTTCATAATTATTGATGATACCTTGCAGTAATCTTGATTATTATCAGAGATAATTCTGATCTTTAACTTTCGGTACACGCTTATTTAAATTGAGTTTAACAAATTTTAATTTTAATTTAAATCAAGTTGGCTATTCAGCCATCTGATTTATCATCAGATATTATGCTGATCTTTAACTCGTCTTACACTTATTCAAATTCGGTTTGGAATATCAAATTCCTAACTTTAATTTGAATTAAGTTTCTCATGTCAATTTTGTTTTCTCTCTTTCCTCTCTTTTCATTCCGTTATGAATTGTTTTATTTCTACCTTTCCCTTCTGATTATTGTATAATTATTGACGATACTTCACTGTTATCGTTAATTATTATAGGATATCATCTTGACTTTTCAATCCCCTTACACGCATATTTAGATTTGATTTCAACTCCTTTGAATTTAAATTTAAATTAAGGTGGCTGATTCAACCAGGTTAACCACAAGTGCGCCCCCTGGTGGCAAAAACCCACTACTACGGTTCACTTCCTCCTGCGTTCAGCCTGCTCTCTCCAGTTCTACCTTTCGTTTGTGATTATCTAATAATTGTGGATAATACTTCACTGCTATCATTAGTGATTATTTGATATTATTCTGATTTTCCCTTTAATTCTTCGTACATGCTTATTTAAATTTAATTTAACCCTCTTTGAATTAAATTTGAATTAAGTTTGTCTATTCAAGTGACACAAACACGCTACTACCTGCCTCCTCCTTTGTGCCTCTGGCTTTCGTTATTTTCTATTTTCTCTTTTGGGTTAGGTCATTTTGATAATTACCAACATTATCATAATTTCCTTTTTGTTTACTATTATTTAATAAAGCCTTTGCCTTTATTTCTACATACATAATTACTCCATTGGGTTAGGCAAGAAAACCTTAATTCACTTTGAGTTTCGCTTGCTAAATCCTGTTCTGTATTTGTACGTAGAATTCCCCAGGGCGCTGTCGTGATTTGACTATCATCTCTGGCTGGTTTCCGGCAAGCTGGTTTGTCTGACTGGCGTTACCGGCGCGGACCGTGAGTGAGTCTCGGACTTCTCTGTCTCTCCCCATTGGTGCGACACATAAAACTGTGTCATCAGAAATCTGGCACTCCAAAGTCGCAGATTGTTTGAGAGGAACGCACCTTGGTACAGATGAACAGAGAGGCCCGAGGACACGGCGGTTGAGCGTGGGGACGACGGAAGGATTAACCACGACGCTGGCTCCAACCAGAGTGACCTCAATTCACCCAGGCAAACAAAATAAGGCTTTCCACCGGTAAACCCACTAGCCCGTGGGCCCGGCTATAAATCCGGCTGGATACCAGGCTCAGGCTCCCTATCCCCTGTAACACTCTCTGTGTTAGTATATCTCCCATTTTATTACAGACCTATTCATTTGTTCTGTTTAATTTTACTGCAATCTTTTCTATCACACTATTTTTTTTGTTCTGTTGTGATTTGTTTCTTTCAGTTCACCTAGAGACAGAACCTATGACACGAAGGACAGCTAAATAACAGATCGACCACTGAGCAGCTAGCGTCACCATGTGACCCACTAGGCTGCCGCCCTGTCAAAATCTTTATTTAGGCCTTGCGCTGACCTACGCAAATTGTCCCAATCTAACTGTCTGCATCAGTTAGCCAAAATTCTCATAGACGGCATAGCCCGTATTAGCATAATTCATTAGCTCGTAAACGAACTTGCAGTGGTTTTGCTTTCTTGTGTGTGTGCTGTGCTCCTCTCGCCCGCAGTGAGCCAGTATGTTCCGGTCTTCCTGTCCCGCAGCCCGCTGGGACAACCTGGAAACATGGCCGAGATCCACAACACCTCCACTCCTGCCCAAGGTCGCCAGTGACTCAGAGCCCCCGAGCCAAGAGCAGCTGGACGCCGACTTGGACAAGCTGATGGCTCACAAACCGAGCCAAAGCTACAACGACAAAGACTGGGCCCGACACGTCGGAAACCTCGCTCACAAGCTCATCGCACAAGCACGCCTCCACGAAAGGAGCCGCATCGCCCTGGAGCATGAAGGAGCAACGCTAAAGATGCAAGCGGAGGAGGCCCAGATCGTCAATCGTCTAGATCAACTACTCCTCGAAACCGAGGAAGAGGATGACACCGACCCCAAGCTACAGAAGGAAGTGGAAAGACTTCAAACTGCCCCGTCGGATCTTCGTCTACACACAGACCGAAAAGAGCAGTCAGAGAAAGAAACCAGAGAGGAGCTCAACATGAAACTCCAAAACGGTGAAGCTCTCCTTGCAAGAGCAGAGACTGAACTAAAAGAAATAGACACTAAAGCCAAGGCCTGCGAAAAACACTTGCAAGCGGCCCAAGCTGAAATCCATGAACTCATTCAGCACAAAGACAATATCATATACAAAATTGACATTGTTCACAGAGAGCTGAAACACTATTATAGATTACAAAGCGACCGGAAAGGGGAAACGCACACCACAAAGTTTCCCCTGACCAGCCGGTCCGCACCTTTCAGCCAACAACACAGAGCTGAAAAGAAAGGTGAAAGTCCACCGTTCAAAAAAAACACCACCAGCCAGCCCACAAGGACCCCCGTCAGCGAAAGGGGGAGAGCCTTTCCAAAGAACCCCTGCCACTAACCACGGCATGGCTCCCAATAAACTTGACAAGCTGGCCAGAAACATCCCGACGGTCACTTCGAACCCCGCAAGAGGCCACGACGTGCACGCCTACCTGCAAGACATTGACTTTCACTTACAGACTGTTACCAACACAACCGCGTGGGACAGACTTTACCTGATAAGGATTACGTCCAGCCGTGAGGTGCGCAGCCTCCTAAATCGTCAAAAAGACACTGTCAAAACTGACTACCAGCAGCTGCAACAAGCTTTGATCCGTGAATTCTCTGATCCAGAATCAGACCAAGGGTTATTCACCGCCATGGACCTCAAGCAGGCCCGACTTGAAACCCCACAGACCTTCAACAACCAACTCCGACAAGCCTATTTCGGAGCCCAAAATCACCCAGGTATGGAAGAAGATTTCAACTTCAGAACTCTGTTTCTCCGAAATCTGCATCCCACAGTAAGTCATCACCTAGGTGGCCTGGCCTGTCCCCATAGCATGTCTACCCACCAGCTAAGAGACTTGGCCCAAAAAGCTTACACCAAGCAAAAGACTCTGTCCAAAAGACTTTGAAAAACCCAACAATCTACTCTGTCTCTGAACACTACTCAAGAGCTGCCCATAGAGGGCGCCCCACAACACCCAGCCACGTCAAAGATCCTGAAGGTGCTGAAAGAGCTTCTTCACGGGAGATCTCACAAGAGAAACAAGAGGTACGAGCCCGACATCCTGTGTCTAAGCACCCTGAACACTGCTCGTCGGCCCCAGGCCACAGAGCCAGCCGTCACACCACAAAGTGACAGCATCACCCAGCCACCACAGCTGACCGCTGCACAGCCTGAGCATGACAGCACAGTGTCACACAACTGGGACCAAAGTCCCGAAAGACCAAGCAATGCTGTTTTGGCTACCTGCCTCCGCAGCGACCCACACAAGGCCGGCCCTGACCGCCCATCGATCCACACACCAGCCCCAACGCCAAGACTTCTGGGAAAACTGATCCAAAGGGGGGGCGGCCCGAAAGCTCTACCTAGCCATCACGATAGACAATAATTTCAGCATTAAAGCCCTGCTAGTCACAGGCTCAGACCTGATTTTGATATCAGCTGAACTTTTTGAAAGACTCAAAGCTAAGAGACAAGATCGAACTCTTACATCTCAAACGTGTGAGCTGAACGTGCAGTCGTACAGCCCGAACAACATCTGGCTAGAACAGGTAGCTCACATCCACCTGACAATTGGTCCTTCGAGTCCAGCCCATCACGTGCTCATCTCACAGATGAACACTTTTTCACTTCGAATTGGCAGAGAGCTGCTAGATCGGTTTGAGCCTTTAATAGACTTCAAACAACTGCAAGTTTGGGCTCAAGTGCGAGAACCTGACCCCCTTCAGTCACACAGGTCACCAGAGCCAGACTGGCAGGCCACAGAGGTCACGGGAACTCCCACAGCCAGCCATGAAAAGACACAGACTCAACACCAGGTCAAGGTTCAACTGTGCTACCCTGCACCTTACAGCTCACTAAAGACTTTGACACCTGCTGCCCAAGGTCATGACTGACCTGCAGCTATATGATCAAACACGTGCCCTTGCCAAACCTGGCACATTAAACAACAAGCTGGGGCCACTTTCAACCCTCAAGGTTGAGGTGAATAAACACTGCTTGGCAACTTTACGAACTAAACTGCCTACCTCAGAGCCACTTCCGCTGGCTCCGCTGTTTACAACAACCAAAATAGCGGATGCGGGCTTCTGACACAATAAAGACTTTGCTTAACCACCTCTTGACCCCCTCCCTCTTGGTTTCACTTTCACTTTCAAATTGAAACCCAGATACTTTTGTTTTCATTTGTTATTTATTTTATTTTGACTTAAGGCGACCCCTATTTTATTTGTGAGTGTTTACACCTGTTGAGCCTGAACATTCCCACTCAGTTCAGTTGAATTAAATTAAATTTGGGATTTAATTAAATCAACTTGCTTAGTCGATTTCCATTCTAGTTACTAGAGCTATGAGAACACTCGATGTTTACCCTTTTATTTTGATTTTATTTCAATTTATTTACTTCAGGTTTCAGCCTGAATCCTTATTCAGCTCAATAAAGCTTAACTAGATTTGAAATTTAATTACATTGCCTGATACGCTCTCCCTTTAGTCTCATAGAGCTATAAGGACGCCCTAACTGTACCTTTACTTTATTTTAGATAAAGTCACTATCCTCATCTTCTTTCTCTCTATAGGATTACAATATCTAGCGACTGTTGTTTCCTTAGCGAGTTACACAGGTCAGTAATATTCTACTTCCTGTTTGTGTTTTACCCCTCCTCACTCCTTAGCACCAAGCTAAGTACATGAAGTACAGATAACACCAATGCACAGCAGGCCCCAGACAGAACTGCAAACACTTCCCGTGGTTTCTTCTTCTGTTGACCTTGATGTTTGAGGTGTCCCTGCCAGTTTAGTCTAAAACAGCAGCTTACCCATAAGGAACAACAGTCTACTTATGTCTCCTAGCTAAACTTAAATAGGTAAAACACTCCTTTCTTCCTCTTCATTTCTGGTTTCATCCTATCTCTTATTTTTGTTTTTACTCTATTTTGTTACTCTCGAAGTATAACATCTGAAAAGAACCAACATGCAATTTTTTTTTTTTTTTTTGAGTAATAGGTTATGACATGTAAGAAACCAGTCATCAGTCGACGCTGCTTAATGCACATCTACTAAGATAATCAAAACCTTTTGTGTGTGTGCTCACCAAAACCTAAATTTTTGCTGCATCTACAAGCAGAGTGATACCTAGCGGTCAAAACTGTTCACTAGCTGAAAAGTCTGCTTTTATGCATAAGAGGGCAAAACTATAGCTTAGACAAGTTTTGACGTACAGCTAATCTATTTTCTTACTCTGTAAACAAATAAAATAAGTTGTTTAAAGTAAAGAGAAGAGTTCCATGAGTAAAAGTAACAAATGCCAAAACACATTTGCATTTTACTGAATGTAACGCCAAGTTCTTGAAAAACAAAGTATAGGCGCCTCCTGTTAACCCGTTAAAACGTGTGTGATTCATGTAAAATGTACAGACATTCTTCAAGTACTGTTGAATTGTTCTGACATGCTCTGGTTCCCATGACAACAACTTGCCACAGGAAGTGTTAACTCGTAATGTCACTTTTGTAAACAAACCAGCCTGGGTGGCTAAGCTAAATCTAGCTTAGCATCAAGCTAACTTAGGCTAAGCTAACCTAACCTAGCTCCCGTACAGCATAGGCTAAGCTAAATAACTTCCACAGTTAGCAGCTAGCATAATTTACTTGAACCCTTAATCACCGCCTGTGTTCCACAGGGCAAAGTATTCTAGAATACTTTCCTCAACACCAGTTAGGGTTTCTAATTATCCACTTTCCGTGTTTGCAATTCTTATTAGCTAAAGTTCACCTTCACTGGTTTAGTAATACTCCTTGCTAACCGTTGAAGACTAACTTCGCAGATCCCCTGTCAATTAAACTTAAGTTTAACTACATGTTAACTGTGCAGCTAGAGAAGAATTCGTATAGTAATGAGAATTTCCATCAGCATGTTGACTTAACATTTGGAGGGACACACAGAGTGTGGCCTTGAACACGCAACCGCTGTAACCCACTGTGGAGTGTTGGTCTGGGCAAATCCAAAGTTAGTCACTAGTGCTACTGATTATTATCACATTCAGATAATTACCGCTGTTTTGATTACTTACTTTATGTTTATTTATTCTTTTAAATTTTTGTTTTCATTATTTATTTATTTATTTATTTACTTTTCCCACTTTGATAATAATAGCAGTCAGCTATTCCCCGGTCTATTTGGTCATCTATATGATTTAATTTAATTTACTCTCTTGTTCGAATGTGGTTCCATTTCCCTTTGGGCCCAGAAAGGAAACAGAGACACCTTTATTTGTGATTGTGCTTACTTTCAACAAGTGCACTCATTTTTGTGACCCTGCAACACAGGTAATTTCAACAATTTACTAGGGCACAACTATAGTCCAAAGGATTGATAATAAGCGTAATTGGAATAGGAAAGCTGTCCTTTTTCTCCCCATCATTCACTTCGTCAAGCCGTAGTGAACCACTACTTAAGTCCAGAGAAATAATTAAGCCGTAAGAGCCATCTTAAGTCATTTATTTAATCTCGGCTATGCCCTTTCCAGGAAATACTCTCGGAACCACATAAGTCTTAACATCCACAGCCAAGATGATAAAGATAAAAGAGACACATCACTAGCTAGATACACATCACTAGCTAGATACACATGAAACACCTAACTTTATGCTGCATATCTAGCGAACCCATTAAACCGTGGTTCTGAACTTTTAGGGTCATGCATTATTCTCTCACCACAAGTATGACCAAATGTCACAAAGCCCCTGCTTCACCTGACCTTAACCTTCTAGCTACCAAAGATTGTGACAAAACAATGGACACTATGAGAAACCACCTCTCTACCCCGCCAACCACCCACGAACACCGTCTGCACCCAGCGACAACCAGTGCCCCTGACACCCTACGTCAACAAGCACATGCTGCGTGCACAGGACAACATTCAGCGTTCTGCACCTGATGCCATCACTGCGCCAAAGCTTGTGATGCCACAGTGCAAAAAGGGGGGTCATGCCAATGTACGCCCTGGACGCACCACGTGCTGCTCAGCACCAGAGACACTAGCAAGTGGCATACCGGCATCCTCAAAGCGAAAAGACTGTCCGAGCCAACCGAGGACGACACTCGCTGGAATTTTTCCTCCCTTTCTCTTTCTCTCTCCCTTTCACTTTTACCAGGATGATGCTGTGGTTCGTGATGCCTGTGCCTCCAGCCAACCAGAGGACAGCCGCAATCGGACATCTCACCAGGTCCGACAGCAGGCATCGTCCGGAGAGGACAACAACTCCTGATCACCAACTGCAGGAACCACACCCAGAAAGTGGGTGTTCGACGCAACCCCCGCAACGTCTACAGAGCACCTCACCCCAGCACAGCAGCCCAGCTGTACAGCTGGACCCGTGCCCGATGGACAGAGGACTCCCTCGCTCACGCCAAGGCCAAGGCCGAGCACATGCTCAACCAACTTGATAAAACGACTGTCACACAAGCGGACTTAGGTGGACACAACCACCGTTTCAAACGGTTCCTGGGAGCTTCGCTCGGAGCCGCCGCTGCTGCCAGAACTCTGTTAAGCATTGGTATGCCCAGTGCCAACGCAGTGAACCATTTGACTGAAATTCGGACTGAGGTCCCACAGCTAAGACTGCAACTCACGACACAGAGTGCATCCCTGCAGACCATCGGAAAGACATTGATGGGAACTGTGGTAATTCTCAACATTCACAGCGTTCTGCTGAGCCAGACAGTAAAATCCATGAAACAGCTGTTTACTGTCTTCCAGAAAGACTTTGCTCAAACTCCGCTGGTCACAGCCCCGGACGGGGTGGCCTACCACATGACCAGCGACACACCGCTGCACCTGGCCCCACATGTGCAGCCCACGACCAAAGACATTCACTATCTCTGCCCTAGTAAACCCTTCCTCAAAGACAACACTGACGGAATCTGCGGTTTGCAACCCATGATCAGCAACACACGCTGCCTTGCAGAAGCCAAGCCTCGCACGCAAGTCACCGAGATACAAGCAGAGACTGTAGGTGACAGATGGCTCGTCAACACTCCCGTGCGAACAGCTACGCTCACTTACAACCAACATGACACTGCCACCCGTGTCACCTTGCTCAAACAGAGCGTGTGGTTTCAAGTACCGAAAGGTGCCATCCTCCACCTGGATGACCTGACATTGTTCCATCTTCCAAGCAAAGAGTACAGATTAGAACTGGAAACCCCATCCTTCGTCAGGAACCACACTGTCACCCTAACTCCAGAACGGGAATTGTGGTTTGCAAAAGGGGGTCCCAGTGAATTGACATTGCTCGTATCGACACAGCCCTCCAAGCTCTGTCTCGACCGCCAGTCGTGACTACCGCACCTGTGGTCCGAGCCTGGACCGCAGCCGACACTGCGCAGTGCATCTCTACGGTAACCGGCCACACTCTGACACTAGGTTTGGCCTCCGCTCTGCAAAGGAGACTCAACGAGATGCTAACATCTTCAGCCAAGCTCACGAAAGCCGTGCCTGAAGGTCTCAGACAGAATCCCCGGAAAGATGGGGGGTGCCAAGTCAGAGACCACGCCGAACCTCATCGGGCTGAGCCCTCAGTACTAACAACCACCTGTCATCCGACCTTCATGACTTACCTGCTATCCTACCATCAGGTTCCACCTGCCATCCTACCTTCACGACTTACCTACCATCTGACCAATGTGACGGTTTAACGAGGCCGCCCACACGGGTCCTGCCAAACCGCCAAAGGGGGGAATGTAGTGATAATCAGATAGGTAATCGAGCCAGCTCTGGTATGGGGAGTGAATTAACTAGATTCTAATTTAGTTAAGTTCCCCTTAACTTCCATTCGTGAAACAAAGGGGGTAGTGTTTTGAATTGATTAAATCATTGACTATGACTCGCACATGCAGCATTTTTCTCTAATGAATGAACAACGGAATGCTTTGCTTACGAGTTGAGTCAGCCCTGGACATGTGACTCGAGATGAGATCACGAGTCCATCTCGAGTCCGGCCGAAGACCACGCGACCCCTTAGGGTCTCCTCCATCTGACCACCTCACAATAGAGCAATTGTGCAATGAGTAAGTCAATTCACAATGCTGCCTGAGTGCTGACAGACAATTACGCATTCCACACACACAAACACCAGCCATGGAACCTTTCAGAGGAAAGTACCTCTAAATGTTTTAAATGTATTCATTTTGTGCTTAGATGTCGTCACATGCCATACTGGAAGTACTGACAATTTTATTGTGTGTTAACCAACTTTAAAATGCTTGTAATTCTGCATATGAATGTAACCCTATGTTCTTCTACTTTCACCTGCCATGTCTGGTGGCTGTTTGACCGCCTTGTCTTGACTGAACCAGTCATACATAGGATATTACTGTAAAATCTATTGTACAATCTTTCTGGGTAGGAATGACAAAATGTTATACCATCATAAATGATCCTGACAAGACAAAGAGGAAT
The DNA here is from genome assembly GCF_029890125.1 of Rhinichthys klamathensis goyatoka. Classification (NCBI taxonomy): domain Eukaryota; kingdom Metazoa; phylum Chordata; class Actinopteri; order Cypriniformes; family Leuciscidae; genus Rhinichthys; species Rhinichthys klamathensis. The sequence goes on from NW_026606589.1 coordinate 1,553,698, forward strand.
CTTCCGCGGCACTTTTCTCCCAGCTGATTGGTGCCTTCATGCCAGAAGGGGCGTGAACCTAAGTGTCCTTAAAGAGACGCGCCGAGCTTCCCTTGTCTGCCTGCTAAAAAAAAACGCTTCTGAAAGCTTCCAAAAAACCCTCTGCCAAAACTCCCTGGCTCTTCCTGCTCTTTGTGGCTTCATCATGTGACTCCTCGTGCGTCTGGACATCGCCTTAGTGTGATGATCCATCGTTTCTCTTTTTGTTTTCTTCAAGTTTATTTTATCTTTTTCGAAGGCTCCTCTGTTCATGTCTTCTCGCGAAGAAAATGAACACAGCCAGACTGGCAAGCTTTACCTACAAGGACATTCAAACACGCCGCGCTCGCTGGACGAACTCGAACGCTCGGCATCCACATGACAGAGATACACCCACACGCCCTTTTCAGATCAGCCCCACCAAAAGAGCTTTACCTGTGCAAGTATCCGTTTTACTATGCTTATTTAAGATCTGTTGAGTCTTGTTCTAATTCAAAAGGTTCTGTGTCTGTGATGAATTGTGCCAAGAAGATCTCTCATCTTCTCTCTCTCTCTCTCTCTCTCTCTCTCTCTCTCTCTCTCTCTCTCTCTCTCTCTCACTCCCAATCTTGCGCTCTCGCAATCTCTCTCTCTCACTCCTGTTTGTTGTTCGTCTGTCTCATTTGTTTTACTGTTTATTGTACATACATGTATCCCGTGTTTAAATGTAGAATTCTGTATCCGTAGTTTCATTTTATTAAAACCATTATATTCTTGATTGTTTTGAATGCTCATATTTTTACAAGTCAATGAAATGCGATCCTAGCTACAAAGCTTTACAAGTTGTTACTATATCAGTAACGTAAATTTTATAAACACGAGAAAATTAATGTTCACGGCCGGAACATTGAGATTTCTTGGAGTTTATAAAAAGGGATAACGTTGTTGAATTAATTGATGGGTTAATCTTACAGCCGTTTGCTGGACAAACCGATTGTTTGGTAGCCAATTGATTCCCTTAAAGTTATCCCATATAATCGATCTGTAATGAGATCATTGATATATGAATGAGGAATTATAATTCGTTATGATTGATCATTCATATATACAATCGATCTATTTTCAATTTCGATAATTTAACTGTAATATGCAATATATTAATCATATTCATGATTAATTATTAAAATTCCCTATGCATAATCTGAGCTAATTAAGGCACATCTCAATGTCGCGACAATGGTGTGAAGCGACCTCAGATGCTTCTGACGGCCTGTGTCGAGGAAGAGTCGAGAAATGAAAGTATGCGTCCTTCAGGTCGATCGCTGCAAACCAATCTAGGTGACGGATGCATTAGAAAATGCGTCTCTGCGTGAGTGTTTTGGACGGTAGCTTGTGGAGACTCCGATTCAAAACTCGCAGGTCCAAGATCGGTCGTAACCCACCGCTTTTCTTGGGTACAATGAAGAAGGGACTGTAGTACTCTGACCTCATATCAGCTGGAGGGACCGGCTCTATCGCGTCCTTCACCAGTAGGACTGCGATCTCTGCCCACAAGACATGGGCATAGGCTGCTTTTAGCTTAGTGGAGTGGATGGCCCGAAACTTGGGGGGACGCCGGGCGAACTGAATTGCATAGCCGAGCCTGATGGTCCAAATGAGCCAGCGAGACGGACTGGGGAGCGCTAACCAGGCTCGCAGAGACCGTACAAGCGGGACCAAAGGGACCATAGGCGTACCCGCAGTGGGGCAGCGAGGTGGAACGCAGGGACGTGGCTCGGGAGGCTCTCTCTGGGAGGCGGCCCGTAGAGGGGTCTGAGTGTGCTGTGCAACACTTGCCTGGTTACACAGGGCAGGAGGCGGCTTGGATGCGTTCTCGAACTGCACGCTGCTGCCCGCTAGCGATAGAAGAGGCGGATGAAAGTGGTGAGGATTCTCTCCTCTCACTGCTCTCTTCAAACCCAGAGATGGAAGAAAATATTTTCCACCCGGCCCTCTTCCGGGGGAGGGAGCGGTGCGGTCACCACCTCCTGGAGAGCAGTCCCATCCATCTCCGGGTCGCCCGTCCTAGGGCCGCTTACCCCTGGCGGGGGTAACTTTGGAAATTTGTCGGTCTCCCTCATGCAGTGGTGGACAGTAACGAAGTAAATGTAATTCGTTACTGTACTTAAGTAGCTTTTTTGCGTATCTGTACTTTACTCAAGTATTTACATTTTGGGAGACTTTTACTTTAACTCCACTACATTTCAAAGTCAAATATCTTACTTTTTACTCTACTACATTTTCAAAATCAGTCGTTCCTTTTTATTTATGAGTGGATAAAACGTAACTGGTCAAACGAGCCACCAATCACAGTACAGCGCGCGCGCGCTTTGTTTTGAACTTGCCTTGGCGGTATCTACCAGAGCCATAGAGAGAAAGAGTTGCGACACTCCCATAGACCGCCATAGGAACTTTGGAATGCGGAAGTAACGCGTGTCGTGGAGCAGCCAATAGTTCCAAACACTGACAGTTCCAGCATTGAACTCCATTCATTTTCAGTGCTTCCGAAGTACGCTCGCTGGTAAATTAATGAAATTACTGTATTTTTTTACTTTTACACACATTAGCCGACCTCTCGTGAATCTAGTCTGTAGTTATATTTTATGTAGCCAGTTTTAGTAAATGTTTATTGGAAGATAATAGGTTAATTGCAGCGATAGCTTACGTGACCAACACTTCACTAATGTTAGCTAAGTAACCTGATGTATATAATATATAATATTTTTAATAATATTTTATATGTATGTATGTATATATATATATATATATATATATATATATATATATATATAAATATATATATATAGCCTATATATAATATTATATATACATACACACACACACAATTCATTTATTTAAATGGGTTAGGGTTATGCAAATATGTGCTTATATGTATTTAGGAACATAGTTAATTCACTCATTAACTATCTCTCCGGTTTAATTTTATAAAGAATATTTTTCGGTTGAATATTTACCGAACATTGCTGTATATAGTCGTTGCTTTCTACGTTATGGGAGCAGTCTATTTCCCTCCTAAATCATTCATTTGTACATGCATAGCGTAATTATTTATATTTTATGTTGGTTGGAATTCTGAACGGACTGCAGACCTCTTTGCTTGATCACGAAGGTAGGCTAATGGCTGAATCGGAATTTATAAGCAAGATCACGGGAATCAATAGCCTAATACAGCCCAGTTGTGCTAAAATAAATATCATGAGAGAGACGTCCATCATCAGATGAATGATATGGAAAAGTTAAGTTAGAGCCGCTAAAGCCAGTGCTACTACCCATGCGAACATGAACACTAAGCTTTTCCCTCCAAAAATATAGCCTAAAACTTATCTAAGTTGTCACCCTGCCTCTCCAAATGCAAAACTGACATTAACAAAATGCAATAACAGCTTAAAAAGTACTTGGGTGTGCGTTTTATTTTATATTTACCGTTTAATAATGCAATCGCTGCTGTCTGTCCATAGAAGAACATGACAGCCCGCGTATGTTTTGGAACTATTGGGGCTTACATGAACCACGTGACAGCCGTCGCGGCGACATCAAAGCGTGTCGCAACTCTTTCTCTCTATGGCTCCTCTGGTATCTACTAAGCGCGAACCAGAGCCGTTAAATATGAGAGTTGCGAACATAGATGGTTGTGACAGTGATCTCGCCGCCGCACGGTCACGTTATTCGTGTAGCTCTCAATAGTTCCAAACAAATCACGTTGACAATGATTTTAAGCGGGACAGAGAGCAGCAGCTATTATTGCAGCAATTATTGGTAAGTATTGACGCATAATGTACATTGCTTACGTTGCCACTAAAATGACTTGCATATAATAGCTTTTTTTTCTGGGGAGTAGCCTAGCAGAAACACTGCATTAATACGTTTTTGTGTTTAATTTTGGAGGGAAATTGGCTGCTCCCATAACATAGAATATAGAATATATATGTATGTGTGTGTGCGCGCGCGTGTGTGTGAATATGTGTGTGTGTATGTGTCTATACAGGTCCTTCTAAAAAAATTAGCATATTGTGATAAAGTTCATTATTTTCCATAATGTAATGATACAAATTAAACTTTCATATATTTTAGATTCATTGCACACCAACTGAAATATTCCAGGTCTTTTATTGTTTTAATACTGATGATTTTGGCATACAGCTCATGAAAACCCAAAATTCCTGTCTCAAAAAATTAGCATATCATGAAAAGGGTCTCTAAACGAGCTATTAACCTAATCATCTGAATCAACTAATTAACTCTAAACACCTGCAAAAGATTCCTGAGGCTTTTAAAAACTCCCAGCCTGTTTCATTATTCAAAACCGCAATCATGGGTAAGACTGCCGACCTGACTGCTGTCCAGAAGGCCATCATTGACACCCTCAAGCAAGAGGGTAAGACAGAAAGAAATTTCTGAACAAATAGGCTGTTCCCAGAGTGCTGTATCAAGGCACCTCAGTGGGAAGTCTGTGGGAAGGAAAAAGTGTGGCAAAAAACGCTGCACAACGAGAAGAGGTGACCGGACCCTGAGGAAGATTGTGGAGAAGGACCGATTCCAGACCTTGGGGGACCTGCAGAAGCAGTGGACTGAGTCTGGAGTAGAAACATCCAGAGCCACCTTGCACAGGCGTGTGCAGGAAATGGGCTACAGGTGCCGCATTCCCCAGGTCAAGCCACTTTTGAACCAGAAACAGCGGCAGAAGCGCCTGACCTGGGCTACAGAGAAGCAGCACTGGACTGTTGCTCAGTTTTGCATGTCATTCGGAAATCAAGGTGCCAGAGTCTGGAGGAAGACTGGGGAGAAGGAAATGCCAAAATGCCTGAAGTCCAGTGTCAAGTACCCACAGTCAGTGATGGTCTGGGGTGCCATGTCAGCTGCTGGTGTTGGTGCACTGTGTTTTATCAAGGGCAGGGTCAATGCAGCTAGCTATCAGGAGATTTTGGAGCACTTCATGCTTCCATCTGCAGAAAAGCTTTATGGAGATGAAGATTTCATTTTTCAGCACGACCTGGCACCTGCTCACAGTGCCAAAACCACTGGTAAATGGTTTACTGACCATGGTATTACTGTGCTCAATTGGCCTGCCAACTCTCCTGACCTGAACCCCATAGAGAATCTGTGGGATATTGTGAAGAGAAAGTTGAGAGACGCAAGACCCAACACTCTGGATGAGCTTAAGGCCGCTATCGAAGCATCCTGGGCCTCCATAACACCTCAGCAGTGCCACAGGCTGATTGCCTCCCTGCCACGCCGCATTGAAGCAGTCATTTCTGCAAAAGGATTCCCGACCAAGTATTGACTATTGAGTGCATAACTGAACTTAATTATTTGAAGGTTGACTTTTTTTTTTGTATTAAAGCTGCAGTAGGGAGTTTTGAGAAAACGTTGACTTAGCCTGAAAATTTGAACAAGCACAACTTACAGGTCCCACCCCCTTGCTCTCTGCTGCGCTACAGCCCTCCCTCCACAGCTCGTCCTCCACAGCGGAGCCTGTCGTGAACGCGCAGGCTAGTAAACAGGGCCACCCATAACGGCAGATAAAAAGTTATATGGCACATTCACTAATAGGGACTAAACGTCAATAATATGCTTTACATTGACTATGGCCTGCCCATACTTTGACTACAAAATTGGTCCTCAAATCATTATGTATTTTCCAATAGCCTACATGTAACTTTATAACGTTGCACTCTTTCTATAAGTTATAAATAGCTAGTAAGATAACGTTAATATACCGGTAACTAACGTTACAGTATGTAAGTAATTATTCTAGCGATATATAATGCTAGATAAGGTGTGCTAGTACATTATTTCAGCAACATGACAAGCCACTGAATTAGCAGGTTTCAATTGTTGCTTAGCAGAGTGCGTGACATTTTATCTACATGTTATGCGGCTAGAGTTTTGACACCGAGTCAATGGGCTCTGTGTAATTCTTTCTTTTTCGCTTGTTTATCGTCATCGGTCTTTTTCCTTTTACCTCTTTGTTTTATGAGCAGGTGTCACTCGAGAATTGGCAGTTTAGGTTGTTTCTCCGTCATAAGCACAGCAGCAGCTCGCCGGCAATCTTGAGTTTGAATGACGGCTCGCGCTCCGGCGCTCGCGCTCCGGCGCTCGCGCTGTGCAAGAGAGGGGTGTGATCAGCGCATACACGAGTGTGATTGACACTGCTAAGACACTCCTCCTGGCTCTGATTGGTTGTTTCTGACCGGGAGCGTGTATTTCTTGCAAATGGCAATAGGACCACTGGGAGGAGCCAGAGGAGCTTGATTTTTACACAGATTATCTGTCTCATATTCTACTGTCAGGACATAATGACAGTTTTAGCAAATACATGTTTTCAAAAGTTACCTACAGGAGCTTTAAAAACACTTATTTTATTGGTCGGATGAAATATGCTAATTTTTTGAGACAGGAATTTTGGGTTTTCATGAGCTGTATGCCAAAATCATCAGTATTAAAACAATAAAAGACCTGAAATATTTCAGTTGGTGTGCAATGAATCTAAAATATATGAAAGTTTAATTTTTATCATTACATTATGGAAAATAATGAACTTTATCACAATATGCTATTTTTTTGAGAAGGACCTGTATATATGTGTGTATATATATATATATATATATATATATATATATATATATATATACATATTTAATGGCGTTGTGCAGGTTTATGTGAATGTATCATAACATTAAGATGTTAATAATTATGACCATAGGCGCTGGAGAAAAATATATACAGTAAATACTGTAAATGTTTTATACCTCATGGGAACAGTCTCCTTCCCTCCAAAATTAAACACACAAAAAATTAATTCAATTCAAATATATATATATATATATATATATATATATATATATATATATATATATATATCAGACTAATTAATGTCATTTCATTAATAGATTGGTGTGCCAAGAGTAACATTAGTCTTCACTTAGACTGAGTTAAGCAAGAGTCTTGTGACAAAATATAATAGGACATTATAGCCATAAAAAAAATCAAAGTACTTGGATACTTAAGTACATTTGAAGGCAAATACTTTTGTACTTTTACTCAAGTGAATGTTTAAAGGCAGCACTTTTACTTTTACTTGAGTAATATTTTACCTTGAGTATCTTTACTTTTACTCAAGTACATGGTATGTGTACTTCGTCCACCACTGCCCTCATGTCAGCCAGACACAGCCAGAGATGGCGTTCCTGGATCACCATAGTGAACATCGTACAACCCACCGACCACGCGGACACCTTCGTTGTCGGTTAAGTCCGACGAGTACTTACAGGCCCGGGAAGGGAGAAACGTTTACGCCTGAATTGCAATCGCACCTGCTGCTCATTATATAACTGCGCCGCATGGCTGAACAGCTGATGCACATGATTGCACGCCAATGTGTATTGGCTCGTTTAGTTTCACTCGAAGTAGATTGGCCTCTCTAGCGAGATTCCTATTCATCGGTCACGGCGTACACGAGAGTATAGGGAATGTTCTTATAACAACGTTCATGGAACGTCCTTGTGATGTTATTTGTACTTGACTGATGTTCTCATAATGTTGAGAGACAACGTTCTTAGAACAACATTCAACAAAAAATAAAAACAGATAACAAAAATATGTTTTTAGAATGTTTTGCTGACATTCCCATTAAGTTATGAAAACTTTATTTCTGAATGTTTTCTGAACGTTCAAAACATCAATTTTTTTTTAATCATTAAGAACGTTTTTTTTCTTTGTTTTTGTGAAGTTAGAGGAAAATTCAATTCTATCATTTTGGAAATGTTATGAAAACCTTATTTCTGAATGTTTTCTGAACGTTCAAAACATCAGTTTATTTTTAAGTATTAAGAACTTTTTTTTTTTTCTTGGTTTATGTGAACATTAGAGGAACATTTCATTCTATCATTTTGGACATTTTATGAAAACGTTATTTCTGAATGTTTTCTGAACGTTTAAAACATCCGTTTTTTTTAAGTTTTTTTCTTTGTTTTTGTGAAGTTAGAGGAAAATTCAATTCTATCATTTTGGAAATGTTGTGAAAACCTAATTTCTGAATGTTTTCTGAACGTTCAAAACATCCAGTTTTTTAAAAATGTTTGAAGAACGTTTTGCCCTAACATTTATACATAACTTTTAAAGAAAGTTAGTGAACGTTATGGGAACGCTCTCTTTAGGTTATAAAAATAAAACCTTAAACTAACCTGCAGGGAACGTTCTGGAAAACTCTCTTTAAAATATAAAATACAACCTAAAAATAACGTGCAGGGAATGTTCTGGGAAGGTTTTATTTAGGTTATAAAATAAAACCTAAAAATAACCTGCAGGGGAAGTTCTGGAAAGTTCTCTTTAGGTTATAAAAAAAATAACCTACAGAGAACGTTCCTAGAACATTCTTATTTGGTTCCCAAAAAAATAACCAAATGGCAACCATATGGGAACGTAAGGGGAATGTTCTGTGGATTGGGATTGAACCTAATGTGGATTGAGATTGAACCTAATGCATTACACTAATCAGTCAGGACTTTGAATTTCCCTTCAGTAACAGCATTTCATCTGATTCTGAACTAAATTCTCTCATTGTCTTTCTATCAATCACAACTCTGCGCATGCGCTCCATTCCATGCCATTATTAAACCAAACACCCAGCGTCTCTAGACAACCATTACACTCTAAGGTCTCTCTTCAGCCTGAAGCATCACTGTAAAATGACAATGTTTAAAACTCCAAATGAAACTTCATATACACAGAACACAATTTTGTGGTGTTTTCTTTTTCTATTGTATTTTCCACATGTCTTGTTAGATTTGACTTGTATCTAGTTGTATGTTTGAGTTTGTGTTCTTTTTTCCCTTGTGGTGCGGTTGTGTTTTTGGTTTAGAAAGTTTAGAAATTGTAATTTTTGCTCTTTATGATTCCATTGTTTGGACTGTGTACTTCCCAGAGACTCTTACAAAATTGTGTGTAGCCTACTACTATAGTAAAATGTGAATCTTAAAGTAAAATCGTATCTGTTATTTTTGCAATTTAAATATTTAATGCACTTAGAAACTTTATACTCTGTAAAAATGTAAACACTCTGGAGAAATGTGTCAACACAGTTTTTGGTACTTAAAAATCCTGTCACTTTGAAATCCAGACCTGTAACATTCACATAGACCAAGAAAAAAACGGATGTTTTGAATGTTCAGAAAACTTTCAGAAATAACGTTTTTAAAACATTTTAAAAATGATTGAATGGAATGTTCCTTTAACGTTCACATTAATAAAGAAAAACATTCTCTTAATGTATTAAAAAAACTGGATGTTTTCAACGTTTAAAAAACGTTCAGAAATAACGTTTTCATAACATTTTCAAAATGAATGAATGGAATATTCCTTTAACGTTCACATTAACCAAGAAAAAAACTTTCTAAATACATAAACAAAAAACTGGACATTTTCAACATTTAAAAAACCTGATGGGAATGTTAGCAAACATTGTAAGAACATATTTTTGTTAGCTGGGTTGTTATCTTGTTAGTTTGTTTGTTACCATGTCAACTAATTACTTGCACCTGTCTATCATTAGTCCTTTGTCATCTATAGTGTATTTAAACCCTCAGTCATCCGCTGCTTATTTTCTTGTGTTAACGTTTCATGCTGGTGTTTCCTGTTATTATTTCTCTTGTTTATTAAATGTGATTTAATAAAATGTGTGTCAAGCCTTTTGAATCTGGATTATCAAGTCATGCCACTCCGTGGCAGAACAGAAGACCGTTTTAAACCATGGACGCAGCAGTTTGCCTCTTGTGCCTTATTCAGGCAAAAATTCTGAAGTTAAATATTCATCTCTCCAATACTTTTTCTTGAACTGAATGTCTTACCTAGCTTCAAAACTAAAGTGGAAGCTCGATTAGCAGATGTCTCGCACATACAAGTGTTTTCCGTGACGTGCATTTCAGCTTCAAGCGAACATTGTTTGAAAGAAAATGTAATCAGTCCACAGCTGTAGTCCTTTTGCGGTCTGCCATCCAGACCTGGCACTGCCTCCCTCAGCACATTCAGCCAGTGGTCGCCCAGGTCTGTTTGGACAGACCATGTGAAAGCTCTCCAGACCTCAGAACCAGCGCTCTGAGACTGACCTGGCAACCCGATGCGAAGCGCTGCCAATGCCAGTGCTGCTCTGGCAACCTAGAGGACGTTCAGGCCAAATGCGCTGAAGGTATGGAGATAAGACAGTCCAGAACTTCTATATACAACTCAAAACATCGTATTGTATGCACTGTAGTACAAATTTATGGAAGGACAGCTCATATTTTCTCAACATGACACGGGTCGTTCACTATTCAAAACTGACTGAGACAAAGTTGGTCAGATAACTATGGAAGCTTGATTTCACTACGGAATAAAAAATATAAAAGGTAATTGAGTCTTTTTAATCGCACATTTCTGATTCTTTTTTTTTTCAGAGTAAAAAGATATAAACTTGCAATTGCAAGAAAAAAGGTCAGAAATGCGAGCGATAAACTGGCATTGTGAGAAAAAAAGAATTGTGAGATGAAAAGTAGCAGTTATTTTATTTCTAAAGCTATTGTTATCCTTTCAATATATCAACTAATATGTCAGCATGCATGTAAAGCAGCTCTACAGAAGACAATAGTGTCATTATTCAGCTCAATTCAGTTCAAGTTTTGTTTTCATCCAATAGTGTCAGATAACTGGCGGTGTACCAGTATGATCAGCCTTCACATCAGGTGTGTTTCCGTGATGCCATGATTCCAGTTCTCTGGGTTTTGGAATAGAGTTTGTGTGGCCAGAATAAACTGCAATGTGGACCAGATTCCATGATGACAGTCAAAAGTCTGGCTGAACGTTGCTGTTTAGAATGGCTTAATCAAAAGGAATACATGACACAAATCTAAATGTCATCAATCCTCATTGAAGAATCATCAGGACAAATATGAGGACACAGTGTTGTACACTGTAAAAAATGTATATTTTTCAAAGTTGTAAATTAAGATTTTAATATGTTTTACAAGAAAAACGCTTTCAGTCTTTCTACTTCAAAATTCCACTTTAATTCGATGTTACTTGCCGTTTCTTTGTAATTATTTGTGAAATTTACTAGTATTTCTCAGTGAAAATTATTTAATTGTTCAAGGTAAATCCACCATTTTTTACATTGTATATAGGGAAAACAACAGCATCTAAATCAGAATCGAATTCTGTTTGTTAATGATAGGAAAATGATTACTAACATTTGAGAGCTTTTAATGTCTTTACAATCCCAGGAAATTACAGATGTTACTAAAACGACTCAGGCAGCTCAGGCAGACCGAGGCAGCTCGGTCATTGGCTGTGCTGCGGCAACTTGCACGAACCTATGACGGGGCGACTCTGAACCCGCTGCCAATGAGCGTGCTTCGCGCCCACGCGCGTCAGAGCCCGCCAAGATGGGCGTGGCCAAGGGCTATATATTGGGCGCCCCGTCGTCTGAGTTCTTTAGGTTCAATCGACTGAAGCAAACTGACCAAGCACAAGCACGGCAGATTACGCAATACTCGTTCCCTCCTCTCAGGGAACCGAGGTTACGTTAGTAACCGAGTCGTTCCCTTTCGAGAGGTTCCTCCTATTGCGTAATAGCTTACGCTATGGGAACGCTATGTAAAACGCCGTGCGTGCTGACTTCGCTCTATTAAGCCGGAGGCAGATGCCTGAGCCTTTAACCCTCTGGGGACCAGAGTGTTTTTGGGGCCCTTTGGATGTTTTGACATGCTCTGACATTTGTGCTTTTTTCAGTTGCTTATAAACATATTAATGGCACAGGTGAAATTAAACTCTATTTAGCACAAACAGGTCTACCATAATGTGTGAGCAACATGTATGTACATGTTTGTATTTTTGAGAGAATATTGTTTATGCGTGGTTATTGAAAAAACTAAAAAATAAAGTTTTTGAAATAAGGACACAAAAAACATACTAAATATGAGTCCACAAGACTTTTGACTAATGTACGTTGTTGCCTAGAGTTTTTGCTTCAAAATGATCTGAAAATCATCCTTCCTAATCATTCACATAAAACAATAGATTGTTTTAAATTGTGAAAAACATTTTTTTGTTTGCCAAGGCAATATGCGGATGGGCGGAACGGCCCAACCCCTATCATGAATAATTAAGTGGTTCTCAGACAGTGACCCTGCATAATAATGAGCCTTTCATTCAGGGGTGTCACACAAGAAAGAATGTAAGGACAATATATATATATATATATATATATATATATATATATATATATATTGTCATTGCATTCTTTCTTGTATATATATATATAGCCTACATGTATATATATATATATATATATATATTTTGTCATTGCATTCTTTCTTGTATATATATATAACCTACATGTGTATATATATATATATATATATATATATATACACACACACACACACACACAAACACACACATATATATATATATATACAAACAATCAAAATATAAATGAAAGCCAGAAGCACATTTTTAGTCATACCTGGAAACAAATCCTGGTCAAATGCTATATGGGCCATTCTACAGAATTGGTTCAAAGTTACAGTTGGAAACATCTTGAAAAGAAAATAGTCTTTTCCCATAAATGTCTTATAAAGTATTATTTTTTAAAGTAGACCAATACAATAAAAATAAACCAGTCGCATTTCAAAGTCGCTCGCGAAATGACCGCCAGGTGGCGCAAAGGGACATTTATCAAAACGTAAGTGGGGCTAATGTCAATTAACAACAGTAAGGATGAAATTCTACAAGTTATGGTAATTTACAAATAAGCCTACAACAAACATTTATTTTTAAACAAATATTTTTAAATATGCAACATGCACGTTTAAACAACAAACAATACAATCTGAACCAGCGCTCCTGTATTGAGACATGCAGCGCGTTTCAGTTACGATCCTGGTTCCAGTGGCCTTAATACATTCACGGCTTTTTAAAATGTCACAAAGCGTTTTGAGATGGTTTTGAATGAAATATTGAAGTTTATAATTAGGGTATTTTGGCACACCACGCCGAGTGGCTATGCATTATTCTAAAATCTGGCTTTATTCTGGCATGTTGAATTAGAGTTTGACAAACGCGGCGGCGCGTTCATTTGGATTTATTTTTCTCATAACAGCTAAAAGAACTTACTGCGTAATTGTTGGTCATACAGATAAGATATCATCTTTTAAAACTGTAAAAGGTCTACTTTTATTCATGTAGGTAGGCTAAAGTAGGCCTACACTCACACAGGCTAACGACAAAACGTTTTCTCGCTCATGTGAGAAACAAACGTTTGGGCATTTCTCAGTGAGGAAATTAATAGCCGAGCGGTAGAACTTACGGTTCATCATCAAGATGACACGGGTTCAAATCCCGATCAAACATGGTCTACTGCAAATTTTATATTTATTAATGCAGAGAGATTTGTCTAGCTCTAAAACTCTGTTACGCCATACAGTTTTTTGGTTATATTTATAAAATAAAATTACCATGCATTTCCATTTTACACTAGGAACAATAGTATCGAACACAACGACGTTGCATCTGTACCAATCGTACGAGGCTACCAATCGTAATTTCAAAAGCAGTTCTGTAAAAAAAGTAATTTTACATATATAGCCTATATATATATATTTCTTTTTATTAGGCCTATTATTATTATTATTATTTTGATTCCCTACAACCTAGAGTTTTTAAAAACATGGTTTTAAGTAAAGTGTGATTTGCCAGAGGGGACGGGGATTTCCTTCTGGTCTAAACATCCCTGCTTCTGCTGAATTATTTGAATCCCCACACCCCTCCCTCCACAGTAATCAATGCTATAGGCTACTTCACCAATAGACCATATCAAATATAAAATAGAGATATGCAACAAGCACGTTTAAACAACGACAAACAATAAAATCAAAACCAGCGTTTCAGTTGTTCATTAGTTCAAGTGGCCTTAATGCATGCACGGCTTTTCAAAATTTTACAAAGCGTGTTGAGATTATTTTGAATGAAATATTGAAGTTTATAATTAAGTGTTTTGGCAGACCACGCCGAGTGGCCCTATGCATTTTTCTAAAGTCGGGTTTTATTCGAACTTTTGCTAACGACAAAAACAGTTTATCTGTCGTCTCTGTCTCCGGGAACTGCGCGTCACAAAAATGAACCGAAGCCACTTCAGCTCAGTCACTATAAGAAATCGGCTCTGTCTAAAGCCTTTAAATGTCTAAATATTCTGGCTAATAAATGTTATCTGATTATGTAATCCATATGAAAACGAGAGGTACAGAGGATGTACTCAAACATGTAGCCTGTAAGCGCTTCCCAATGAGAAAATGACAAGGGTGAAAATCTCGCTCTAATTAAATGTAGCAGGCTAAATCGCCCTGAATTAAAATGTAAAAACAGATCAAATAATGTATTTGTCGAAATGTTGCGATATTGTTTCATTTAAGTTCATAATTATTCAATACATGTTATTTAATTTAGCAGCATTACCACAAAGCACCGTGGTTCGATATTTATTTGAATAAAAAAATAAAAAATAAAAAACTTAATTCACAAATTGCATGCCTGGTTGAAAGGATCCAAAGATCCATGTAGACTTTAATATTGAGTTGAACATTTTGTTCATGAAAACAAATTAACATGCGTTTTTTTCAGATTATATTTAGTTTTGCTTGGAAAAAGCTGGCCCAAACCAGTTTTATTTCATCAATTACTGAAATAATGAAATATTTAGTAATAAACTTTTATGATAGAAATATCACTAGGCTACATGTAACTAAATCATTTAATTCCTTCATTATCAACACTGTCTAGAATAGCGATTTAAGTGTGAATTGCGACTTCTCTTTGTGTTAAGTCAGCCTCAGACTCCGATAGCCTGTGGGGGGTTGGAGGGACAGTTCAGTGCTGTATCGAGCGCGCAGGACAATAGGCATAGGTGTTAATGTTCCTCTTTCATATGGAGAGCGAGGGAGACTAAATAAACTTGTTAAAAAGAGATTCAGCGCGAGAGAGGCAAAGAAAAACGCATGTTTTAATTTAATTATGTTGCTTTGGACAATTTTCGTTTTGTAGGCCTACTGTTTTAATTGTTTAATATAGCTGTCATTTCTTTGGCAATACAAATTTAAAATGTCGCAAGAATAAGATTAGCCTAGTGTTTCTTATTTTGCATCGCAAAAGAAATAAACTCTAAACCCGATGCAACCCTGTTTTAAATTAAAAAAACTGTCCCGACACTTTATTTAAACCTTGAAATGTTCGAACTTGGTTTCAAACTTAAGTAATTTTAGTGTTCTTTTACATTACACAATAATTTAGCAGACTAAAGACGTGCTTCTTCATTTTCATTTTCTGATGCAATCGGCTGACAATCTTCCTTCATCAGTTTTTGTCGTTTGTGCAGCGGCTGCGGTTCTACAGGAATGTAGCAAATTTATGTTGTAATAATAATTAAACAAAACTCTTGACTTTAAATAAGTAAACAGTTATAAACAGTTAGCTATTTAAGCATCAAGAAGGTAAAATATAAACGCTGTTGGCCAACATCTACCACTGAGCTATCGTCTGTACGTCTGTAAATGTTTTTATTGCAATGTTTTACTTTTTCATTATTTATTCAATTTCATTTCAGTAGCCTAATTTCAGTATTGTGATTATGAATTATTTTAACTATACGTTTCACTTGTTGAATTCATCTGCTACCAGCTTTCAATCGCTCTGAATCAGTGCGGTGCGGCAGCAGATTACGCATTAGAGAGAATAAACAAACACTTTTCAGAGTCTATGATTGTAGCGCCTCTTGGCGGTAAAAGGCAGAAAATACACCCCAAATTTTACCGCCGCGGTGGAACGGCTGATGTGGGCATTGTCATGGCTTGCCTCAACATTTGCGTTTGAATAGCGCGCGTCCTCCGTGGGCGTGTCAGATTAACGCGTAATGAAGTGTAATGAGCTGGGGAAAAAAAATCTGACAGCACTCTCTTTTCGTACAGATTACATAAACTGAGAATATTTGTTTTTTATATAAATTACATCATTGAAAAGAAGAGAATTCAAGCTTCATAAAGAAAAATCTCTCGTGCCTGTATGACAAGTATTTGCAGAGTTAGAGTTAATTTTTCGGACGTGTTTCAGAATGGACTGCACTGACAGAGAGAAGGCAAAACTCGCATCATGTTTATTTTTCTTTATTTGACAAAAAGCACAAAACTTTGTTTTTATTGTGAGTATACAGAAAAATAATAGACAATTAACAAGATCGATTGATGTATAACACTTATATGTACGATCAAAATCAACAGAGTATTTTAAGTCTATTTTTCTGCTATGTGAAAAAAAAACGGCAAAACGCGCGGGCGCGTTTCTGGTCCCCAGAGGGTTAAGCAAAGTAATTATCCAACGAGCCAGCCGAAGGCGGGCTTTATAAAGGACAACGTGGAACGGCCCAATGGGCGTCCAGAGAAACACACAAGCACATTTTTATGTACTAACATGCATAAAAAAAACGCTATAGCGCTATAGCATCAACTATCCAGCGCGATATTCTCTGCTTTGATATAGCGAGACCTTTGGTGCGGCCGCCAAAGCATACGAACAATTGCTCTGTCTGTCTGAACAGGGCAGAACGTTCCAAATATACTCTGAGCGCCCTGACCGGGCAGAGTAAATTAGCGTCGCTTTCGTCTGCTGGAGACGATAGCGCGGCCAAAGATATCACCTGTGCTCTGAAAGGTGTAGAGAGCACCTTAGGAATATACCCGTGTTTTGGCCTGAGGACAACCCTGCTGTCGTTAGGTCCAAACTCCAGGCAGGCAGCGCTTGATGACAGCGCGTGCAGGTCGCCCACTCTCTTGACCGAGGCGAGAGCCAGCAAGAGAGCAGTTTTGAGCGAGAGCTGTTTAAGGTGCACAGTTCGGAGGGGTTAGAACGGGGCACTCTTGAGTGCGTCCAGGACCGTGGCCAGGTCCCAGATCGGCACCGAGGGGGGGCGTGGGGGATTTATCCTCCTGGCGCCCCTCAGGAAACGAACAACTAGGTAGTTTTTCCCTAGTGTGCGTCCTTCTACAGGGTCGTGTGATGCCGCTATGGCAGCCACATATACTTTGAGTGGAATCGGCCATGGGGCAGATTGCATCATCTGCATCAGTTCTGGAAACCACGTCTGGTTCTTCCAGAGTGGGGCTACCAGGAGCACTGCACATTTCTCCTCCCTGATCCGACTGATGACCTGAGGTAGCATCGCGACCGGAGGGAAGGCATACAGCGGGCGGCTCGGCCAGATTTGGGCGAGCGCGTCTGTGCTCTTTGAAAAGAAGAGAGGGCAGTGCGCATTTTCCTTGGAGGCAAAGAGGTCGACCTCTGCTCTGCCAAAGGTTTGCCATAACCACTGAATCGTCAGGGGGTGGAGAGACCATTCTCCTGGGAGAACTTTGTCTCTGGACAGCATGTCCGCTCCCTGATTCAGAACACCTGGCACATGCGCTGCTCTCAGCGAGCGCAGGTTGTGCTGGGACCATAGGAGGAGCTCCCTGGCCATCGAGTGCAGGGAGCTCGATCTGAGTCCACCCTGACGATTTATATGCGAGACTACCGTCATGTTGTCCGTTCAGGCTAGGACGTGCTCGTCCTTCAGGTACGGGAGCAGGGCTCTGAGAGCCAAAGCGACCGCTTTCAATTCCAGACAGTTTATATGTAGGCGCTTCTCCGGGTTTGACCACAAGCCAGAAACAGGCCTGCCCTCGTAAAGGGCCCCCCAGCCTATTTTGGAGGCATCTGTCGTGATCATTTTTCTCCTTGTGTTCACGCCCAAACTCACGCCTGACTGATACCAGTCGACAGCTTTCCAGGGCGTCAGGGCTTTTATGCAGCCGTGATTTGCTCTAATTAAAAAGTGGCCCGAGCGCCACGCGTGAGTGGGGACACGGCTTTTGAGCCAGCGTTGGAGAGGACGCATGTGCAACAATCCTAGCTTGAGTACAGCTGATGCTGAGGCCATGAGACCGAGCATCCTTTGAAATCGCTTGACGGGGGCGCGCGCACCCGCTCTGAACGATGTTGCAAGGCGCCGGATAGTGAGCGCGCGCTCTGATGAGAGGCGCGCCGTCATCTGCACTGAGTCTAGCACTATTCCCAGAAAAGAAATATTCTGGCTGGGGGATAGCATGCTCTTTGCAAAATTGATTCTTAGACCCAGGCAATCTAGATGACTGATAATCCAAGACCTGTGTGTCACTAACTGGCTTTCTGATTGTGCTAGGATCAGCCAATCGTCGAGATAATTTAGTATTCGCACTCCCCGCTGCCTCAGGGGGGAAAGTGCTGCATCCATACATTTCGTAAATGTACGGGGTGCCAGTGACAGGCCGAATGGTAGTACTGTGTACTGGTATGACTGTCCCTCGAAAGCGAATCTCAGAAAAGGCCTGTGATGAGGCGCTATCGGAATGTGAAAGTAAGCTTCTTTCAGATCCACTGATAGAAACCAATCCCCGGGCGAACTTGCGCGAGGATATGCTTGGTTGTTAACATTCTGAACGAGCGAATCATTAAAGCTTTGTTCAGATGTCTGAGATCTAGAATGGGGCGGAGACCGCCATCCTTTTTCGGGACGAGAAAATAGCGGCTGTAAAAACCTGCCTCGCTCATAGAGGGAGGGACTGTCTCTATAGAGCCTTTCTCTATCAGTTTGAGCATCTCGGTGCGTAGAACATGTGAAACATCTTTTCTCACTTTCGTCTCGACCACTGCTGTGAAGCGGGGGCGGTCTGCGAGCGAATTGAAGCGAGTAACCGTGTTTTATTATGTTCAAAACCCATTTCGGCATGTCGGGGATATTTTCCCAAGCTTTCGTTCGCACAGATATGGGCTGAATGCTGGCTGGGGGCGTGTCGCAGTGACGTATGGCTCCCGCCAGCGAATCGCCCTGTGCTAATACCGAGCTTACGGCTCTCAGCGGCGCGGGCGCGCGCTGAGCAGCTTTGTTGAATGCCGAGTGCAGGGGTGCGTGTGAGATTACAGGCACGCTCGCCGTAATGCTCACAGAGTGAGATGGGGAAATGTTTAACACTGAATGGACAGTGCTTATGGGTGGGGGTGCATAGACTGTGGTGGGCACGCGCGCCACTTTCATAAAACTCGGGCGGGAGGTTTTTGGCCATATAAACAGTGTTTGTGAGCTGGGGTGCGTGCATAACAGCGGGCACACGCGCTACTCTCATAGAACTTCCCGCTTTTACTGGGGAAGTGTTTATAACTGTGGGAACAGTGCTTATGTGTAGTGGTGCATACGTGACAGTTGGCACACAATCTACATTTATGGGGCGTCCAGCCTGAGCTGGGAAAACATTTGGCACTGCGTTGACAGTTTTGATATGTGGGAATGCGCACTTTGGTGTGGACACGTGACCCTTTAATGACACAGGCAGAAAATAGCTCTTTATGTGATTTCTGTGTGTCGCCGTAAAAACGGCGTTTGTTTGCAGGTGGGCGAGCTGTGTGGCTGGCACATTGGCTGCTGTATAGACATTTCCAGCCGCCTGTAAGGGGACTGGGTAATGTTTTAAACGTTTCGGAGAGAACGGTCCGGCTCTTGCGAGACACGCTTTTTCTCGCTGTAGCTAGGAGGACTTACGAGGCTCCGGGTTCAGCACAATCTTGGGCCGAGGTCCCCGTCGCTCGGGCGGTTGCTTCCTGTTGGCAGAGCGCGAGCGGCGTCGAAAATCCGTTTCAGGTCTGGGCTGAGAGACGGGAGGCGCCGTCTTAGCTCGCTGCTACTGAGGCGGCCTTTGGCGGCTCTGCGATGAGCTAGATCGCTTGGGCAGGAAGTGACGCATAGCCTGCGAATCCTTACGGGCTTCGGTGAAGCGCTCGGCGAACTCCTTCACCGCTGGTCCAAACAGGCCGCTTTGGGAGATAGGCGCGTCGAGAAATGACGCCTTATCTGCATCCTTCATCTCTGTTAGCGTCAGCTATGGACACAGATGATTGGCCACAACCTCCTCGAGGGGCGGAGTCTTTCTTTCGCGCCGTCCACAGAGGAGAGCGACAAAGAAAAAGAAGGCTTCAGGCGAGCGGAGTGCGGGGCTTTCCACGACTTCGTGAGTTCGTCGTGAACTTCCGGGAAGAAGGGGGAGGGCCTTTGTCGAGGGGCCTGTCGGCGCCCCTGCAGGAACCACTCGTCCAGTCGGCTGCGGGCGGGTTCTTCCGGGGAAGACCAATCGAGCCCGAGGTCTTCCACGGCCTTAGATAGGATGCGGACGATCTCCGAGTCCATGCTGGAGCCCACGCTCGTGCCCGCTAATGTCGATGGCGCGGGGTCGAAGGACGAACCCGGCCAGTCGTCGGATGCAGCGTCACAGGAAAGGCTGTCATCCTTGTCATCGTCATCCCCTGATGCGCCAAACGAGATGAGCCCCATCGCTCCGCTGGAGGGGTGCTGGTCCGCCTGTGTGAACTGGACTGGCGGCGGGGAGTCTTCGGGTGGTGGTGAAGCACGCTGGGATTGGCCCGGCGTGACATCACTGCAAACCGCGTGCTCTGGCGGCCTCTGTGAGCGGCGCTTTTTCTTGCGCGGCTCGACCAGAGGGGATAGCAGCACAGAGGAAGTGGGCTCTTTCGCGGTGAAAACGGCGAAGCGAACGCGCAGCTCGGTGAGGCCCAGGGCGTCACCGCTTAGCAGAAGCGGTGGCTTAGCAGAAGGCGATCGAAGGCGGCTGAAGGCGCCGGCGTCCTCGAAGCAGTCCTGCTGTAGGCTTGTCGACGGCGGCAGCGAAAAGACTCCAAGAAATCCGGAGGATCCAGCGAAGAGAAGGTCTTTGCTGAAGGAGATTAAATCTAAAGAACTCAGACGACGGGGTGCCCAATATATAGCCCTTGGCCACGCCCATCTTGGCGGGCTCTGACGCGCGTGGGCGCGAAGCACGCTCATTGGAAGCGGGTTCAGAGTCGCTACGTCATAGGTTCGTGCAAGTTGCCGCAGCACAGCCAATGACCGAGCTGCCTCGCTCATTGCTGTATGCTGTGCAGCTGCAATGCGTTTTACATAAAGACTTCAATATTTCTCGAGAAAAGGAGTTTTCCCATAGCGTAAGCTATTACGCAATAGGAGGAACCTCTCGAAAGGGAACCCGCCTTAAAGGGATACTCCACTTTTTTTGGAAATAGGCTCATTTTACAACTCCCCCAGAGTTAAACTGTTCAGTTTTACCGTTTTTGAATCCATTCAGCCGATCTCCGGTTCTGGCGGTACCACTTTTAGCATAGCTTAGCATGCATCATTGGAGTGGACAAGACCATTAGCATTTCTAAAAAAAAAATGACCAAAGAGTTTCGATATTTTTCCTATTTAAAACTTGACTCTTCTGTAGTTACATCGTGGACTAAGACCGACGGAAAATGTAAAGTTGCGATTTTCTAGGTTGATATGGCTAGGAACTATACTCTCATTCCTGCGTAATAATCAAGAAACTTCACTGCCGTACCATGAGTGCAGCAGGCGTAATGATATGACGCAGCGCCTGAAAATAGTTCCGTTGTGTTGAAGGAAGGTGGCCTATTTTCAGGCGCTGCGTTATATCATTACGCCTGCTGCACTCATGGTACGGCAGTCAAGTTTTAAATAGGAAAAATATTGAAACTCTTTGGTCATTTTTTTTGAGAAATGCTAATGGTCTTGTCCACTTCAGTGATGTATGCTAAGCTATGCTAAAAGTGGTACCGCCAGAACCGGAGATCGGCTGAATGGATTCAAAAACGGTAAAACTCAACAGTTTAACTCTGGGGGAGTTGTAAAATGAATTGAAAAGATTATAATGTCCGCAACACTGCTACTTACTCCCATATTTTAATAAAAAAGGCAACGTTTCGACCCTACTGGGTCTTCTTCAGGCAATTAGCAAAACACATTTGATACAGAGTTATATAGGCCTTACAATCTGACCCACCCCGTGATTTCAATTAGCTTGATTGGGTCTAAACAAGCCTAATAACCCCACTCATTAATTAATTAAGAGAACACTTGCATGGATAAAACAATCAACATACACAAGAATCAATTCCATATGCACATAACTTCCTACAATGTAGTCAGAAACATGCAATTAACTACCAAGAAACAGTGCATACTCACATATACATGATGTCATATATATATAAATCCACAACCAAATACATAGGCTACATAAATACACATTATATTATGACATATACATGACACAGAGCCATTCATTATAAGAATGGCTTTATGTCAAAATCTTCATTAAGACCATAAGGAGACATTGTGTTCAAATAGTAAATCCAAAAAGTTTCCCGTTGGAGAAGCCTTTTACCATGATCTCCTCCTCTAAACGGTTTATTGACCCGCTCCACCCCGATGTATCTAAGGGCGCTGACATTGTGGCCAGCTGATTTAAAATGAGCGGCGACAGGACTACGTTCATCTCCTTTTCTGATGGTACTTCTGTGCTCACTGATTCTGGTCCGTAGCGCTCTCGTTGTTTTACCAACATATGATAAACCACATGGGCAACTGATTAAATAAATAACATGTGTGGTGCTACATGTAATAGTACCGCGAATAGATAATGTCTTACCAGTGTGTGGATGATTAAAATGTTTGCATTTATGCGTATACGAGCACTGGGCACAACTGCCACATCTATAATTACCATCTGGCATACTAAGAAAAGGCGTTGTAACTTGAGGACGTATATCATTCTTAACTAGATGGTACTTTAAGTTAGAAGCACGCTTATAAATAAGCTTGGGTTTTTCTGGGAAGACTCTGGTTAGTTTAGGGTCCGACTCAATAATGTGCCAGTATTTATAAACAGATCTTCTAAATTCTGACACAAGTGGAGAATATTTTACACAACATAAAGGAGACTTATTTGGAATTTTTTTGCGTATAGATCGAAGGCACTCGTCTTGCGTTATCTGATCAAATTGTTCTTTGGCCGAATCGACCCAATCTTGTTTATACCCAGTTGTAAAATGAGCCTATTTCCAAAAAAAGTGGAGTATCCCTTTAAGTCCTGAGGCTATTTTTAGAGTTGTTTTTTTTCTGAGTGACGCACACAAAACTAAAGACTGGTAACTTTGACATGCAACAACTTGGGAAGGAAATACGGTAGGGGGGAATTCTTTTTTGGTGAAGTTCCCCTAAATGTGAGCTGCATCTGGATCAAATTTTGTGGTGATAGCATAAAGTACTCAAAAGTTACAGCATTTGGGACAAAGGTAGCCTTTTTGTTTAGTCTTCACACATTTGGAAGGCATTTATAAAATTGTTGTTTTCAGAGTGACACACACAAAACTAAAGACTCATAACTCCAAAATTATAGCAAGGAGAGTCAAAAGGTATCGAACACTTTTTAACTTTTTTGAAAATATACATTAAATTACATTTGGACATTCTCATGCTGAGAAACTACTGAGAAAAGACAAAATATCTATATATATTTTTTGATTTAACATATCTTTCTTATTTGACATGGAATAACTCAGGAAGTAAATAAGGAAGGAGGAAAATTATTTTTTGGTGAAGTCCCTCTACACGTGAGCTGCATCTGGATAACATTTTGTGGTGATTGCATAAAGGAATCAAAAGTTACAGCATTCGCCGGCGGTGGTACACTTCGGGTTTAAGGGGTTAAGATGATGGAAGACATGGAAATGAAGAGAATTATAACCAAGCCAATCTGCTTTTAGTTCTGATTGGTTCGATTTTATGATTCCAACAAAAGACTGAAAATTGATTGATGGATGGATAAATGAATGTATTGTTGTTTTTATTTTTTATATTGTATTATATTATTAGCCTTTGTAATTTATTGTAATTAAATGTGTCCAAACAGGTTTGACATCAAAACTCTGGTTGTTCAGAGTGTTGTTTTGGAGTCAAGGATCTGGCAACCCAGAAACCCCTTTTACTGCAGCCCTGGGGTCACAATGAATTAGCTGCATTTATCTGAGTCAAACAGTCGTGCTCTGTGACAGCCTCTTTCTTTCTTTCTTTCTTTCTTTCTTTCTTTCTTTCTTTCTTTCTTTCTTTCTTTCTTTCTTTCTTTCTTTCTTTCTTTCTTTCTTTCTCTCTCTCTCTCTCTCCCTCTCTCTCTCTCTCTCTCTCTCTCTCTCTCTCTCTCTGTGTGGTGGTTGGGGGTGAATGTGCGGAGCGAATTTGAGAGTGTTGTTGTTGAGGGCGATTTTTGTTTTTTTTGTTTTTTCTCTCTTTTCTTCTTTCTTTTCCCCTCGCTAGATTCGTCCGCTATTAGGGTAGGGAGGTAAAAAGGTTTCTCTGTGTGTGTGCGTGGTTGGTAGCCGCTGGCATGGCGACTGGAATGGCTACAGGTGTGTACCTGAGCCCGGGGTGACTGTGGAGGAACTGCTGTTGATTATCGGGGATAAACTAGGGTTCGATAATATCGTCTCGGCCTCGAGAATGAACAAAGCGGTGGTTGTGTTTTTAAAAACTGAAGCACTTATTAATGAGTTGACTGTGAGTGGATTATGGGTGAAAGAGAAGTTTGTACCGGTAACCCCGCTATCCGCTCCAGCAACTAAAGTTATTGTCTCTAATGCGTTCATTTCAAATGAAGCCATTGTTAAAGAACTGCTAAGATTCGGGAAGATTGCGAGCCCTGTTAAAGCAGTACCTCTGGGATGTAAAGATGCCGCTTTAAAGCACTTGCTTTCTTTTAGGCGTATGGTTTACATGTTTCTTAGCTCTCCGGAAAGAACATTGGAGGCTTATTTCCGTGTAACTCACGGAGAGAGCTCTTTTATGGTCTATGCTAGCTCGGAGAGTCTAAGATGCTTTGAGTGTGGAGACTTAGGCCATAAGCGATTTTCATGTCCGAAAAAAAACGAAGTGCGCGCTTCCACATCTCGCGCTGACGATAATAACATTGAACACCATGTAAATATCGTAGAAACTCAGAGATATGAAGAACAAGATAATGGTGCTACAGAGGAAGTGGAGGGACAGCAAGAGGTGAGTGATTCTAATGTTAATAATGCTGGATGTGTGGAACAACCTGGATGTAGTCATTTACCTGATAAAGATGTGATTGCTAGTGTTGATAATAATGTGAGAGATGCTGAGGATAAAGGTATGAGTAGTGATGTTGTACAGGTAGCTGGCTCTCAGGAGATGATGGTTTTGAGTGTTTATCCCAGTACACTGACGATGGAATGAAAGATGATGAGTGGCCTGAGATGACTAAAGAGGCTGAGAAGGATTTGTATAGTGTTGAACAAATCAATTCCTTTTTAGATCAAACAAAAGGTAAAACAGGGGTTGAGATAAGTGATTACTTCCCGGATACGGAAAAGTTTATTGTTTCAGCAATGAGGGCTAGGAAGGTCAGCAGCTATGAGGAACTTACTCAGCAAAAAAGATACCGTCTTAAAAAGCATGTAACAAACCTAGGTAAAAAGCTATGAAAAGCAAGGGTAAAATTTAGATAATCACTATGCTGCCCTACAAAGGCAAAAGACCTTAATTCGCTAGAGAATGGAACTGAGAAAAATGACTTTAAAGATTTTTAGTTGTCCCGCCAAATTAATTATAGGTAGGACACTGAAAATCTGGTAATTAGATGTTTAAGTAATGAAAATTATCTACATAACAAAATTTTGAGCTCAAGCTCTATTTTAAAGTTACTGTACTCTGCCTTTGTATTGTCAGCAAAAAGTGAGAAGTCATGCCAAGGCAAAAGGCAGTAACTTAATAATAATAATAATAAATTTGATTTATAATGCACTTTACATTTCAAAGAAATCTCAAAGTGCTACAATAGCAAAGAGGATAAGAACAATTCCCAGAATATAATAAAATCAACAAAGCATTAAGACACCTTAAAAAACTGTTAAAAGGCCTTTAGAAATAAGAAAGTCTTTAGGTCCTTCTTAAAAACCTCCAGAGTTTGTGGGGCCCTTAGGGCCTCTGGGAGGGCATTCCAGAGCCGTGGGGCGACTGCCTGAAAGTCCCTGTCTCCCATGGTGGAGAGTTTTGTCCTTGGTTGGTGCAGGCAGTAGGTAGAGGTGGAGGAGCGGAGGTTTCTTGAGGTTTCTTTTGTATGATTTACAATTACCTAGCCTTCTAGTTATTGTGCTTTGGTTGCATTCTGGTGGGCCTATTAATACATTAGACATGACAAAATACCTCCATAGCGGTAAAGACTAAAGAGTATCTTCAAGTGGCATAAGAGTGGCACAAGACTTGCTAAACACGCGTTATAATGTAATGTAATGATCACGATAAAACAGATCCTCGCGCACATTCGACCCGGAGACTGGTTTATAGCGGTGGATCTGAAAGACGCATACTTTCACAGGCGTTTACCGAGATTCGTGTTCGAAGGTGTCACGATCCGTTCACGAAAAGTAGCCTATGCAGTGCTTTACCCCTTAGGACTCAGTAGGGAGCGCGTTCTGGACTACTTAGACGACTAATGCATTTATAGCACAACCTTCTGTGTTCTGCGTCTTTTCAGTATGCGTTGTTTTCAGCTGTCTGCCCTATTATTGTGCCTGCACTTCGCTCGTCCCGCGGATTTATTCCGGATCCGGACGCTGTGTTTTGTATGCATGCTTTTAACAGCTGTTCTGATGTTGTATGCACCAGCACTTCTTGCTTCATTATGTTGTATACGCCAATATACCCTTGTTGCTTCATTATTATCACTCTGTGATATATTAGTCCCGCGTCGGCTCGACCGTGTTCAAGGCGGAGCTGAAGGCACCGACGAAGTTTTGGCACTCTGCCAGCTAGATGCATGATTGTTTCAACTAGGTCCGGTACCCGAACTGGGTGAGGCGGGGCTTTAGTTCTTTGTTGTATTGACCTGCTTCGGCATGTGTAACATTTTTCTGTCAACTCTGCATATATCCTTCGCGATCGATATCGCACGTTTGTCGATGGAGCAGGTTAAGAGCATAGGCTACTAAATGTTCTGACCGCATTAGTGCAGGAAAAGCTCTGAGGACATCAGAAGTGACAGGGACGGATTGTAGCTGTACAAAGTACACAGGCTACATCGTAATTTTAATTTTAATGGAGAGTAAAATAAAGGCAGAACACCGTATAATCTGATAGGTAGCATTATTTGATAGAACGCCAGCACCGTAACTTCATATTGACGCGCGGCTAAACAAAGGCAGAGTGCCGTAACTCAATATGAGCGTTCCAAAAATAAGCCAAAGAGCCGTAACTGGTGTTACGGTGTTCTGCCTTGGTTTCTCATGGGGTTTTGGAAGTTACGGTTAAGACAAACCATTATTTTCTCGAAAAAACAACGGAATTGACTCAAGATACTTATCCACATGATAAAGGAGGTCTTGAATGTGGCAAAAATATCAATAACTCATTTTCGACCAAAACGAAGTTACAGTCTTTTGCCTTTGCACGGCAGTATGGCTGAAAACCTTTCCTTTCTGTTGTTTTCTTTTTTCTTTTTTTCTCTTTTCTCTATGGAGACTCTGAGGGTGGGATCTCTTAATATTAATGGGATGAGGGATGGGAACTACTTTCCTAAATGATTGGATTGAAAGGCTTGAATGTTACTTTTTTGCAAGAAACTCATAGCACTTGCAAGAATGAAGTTGACTGGGGTCTATAGTGGAAGGGAGACTATGTTCTTAGTCATGGTACTAATTTAAGTGCTGGTGTAGCTGTCCTTTTTTCTCCTACATCTAATGTAAAAATTGTATCAAAACAAGAAGTAGTACCAGGAAGGTTTTTAATTGTTGAGGCTGAAATCAGTCATCTAAAATTTCTTTTTGTAAATATTTACGCTTCTAATGTTGGACCGGAAAGAAAGTTATTCTTTGCTAAATTAGAAAGCGTAATCAAAGAAGAAAGTGAGGATTTTCTTATTGTTGTAGGAGGGGACTGGAACTGCACTCTAGATTTTGTTCTAGACAGAAACGGGGAAGAACTGCACGCACAGTCAGCCTCTTGTTTGGCTAGTGTTTTAAAAAAGCTCAGTCTCTCAGATGTGTGGAGAGTGAATAACCCTTCTATAAAACAATATACATGGGTGAAAGTGAATAATGGGAGGATTTATGCTGCACGTTTGGACCGTTTTTATATATCTTCTAACCTGAAAAATAGAGTTGTTAACACAGAAATTATCCCTAGTAGTCTTTCAGATCATAAGCTTGTTACAGTTGGGTTTACCTTGTCTAAAAGTGTAAATAAGAGCTATTATTGACATCTGAATACTAAACTCTTAGAAGATAAGTCTTTTTGTGAAGATTTTGAGGTTTTTTGGGAGAAATGGCAAATAGAACAGAGTAATTTTGAAAATATTATTCAGTGGTGGGAGGTTGGCAAAGCCTATATAAGAGATTTCTCTCAAAAATATACTGCATACTCCTCTGTACAGTTGAAAAATACATTAAAAGAGCTGGAAGCGGAAATTGCTGACATTGAAACAAATATGACTGTTAATGATGATGCTAATTTAAAAGACTTGTGGACTGAAAAGAAAAATGTTTTAAGTTCAATACTGGATGAAAAAGTAAAAGGGGCTCTTATAAGAAGCTGCTATTTACACTTGAAGGACATGGACGCTCCCACTTCTTATTTTTTTAACTTGGAGAGTAAAGTGGGTCAGCAGAAACAAATGATTTTACTGAAGGACAATAATGGACATGTCACATCAGAACCACTGGAGATGCGAAGAATTGCTGTTGACTTTTATTCCAAATTGTACACTGCTGAAAGCTCAGATAAACATTCCAGGACTGAGCTGTTAAGAGATTTACCTGTTTTATCTGAAGAAAATAAGCTGTCATTAGAGAATGATGTCTCTTTTGAGGAAGTCTCTCGAGCTGTGATGGGTCTATCTTCAGGCCGTTGTCCGGGAATGGATGGACTACCAGCTGAGTTTTACAAGACTTTTTGGCCAATTGTAGGTCAGGACTTTTTTAAAGTGTTTCAGAAATGTTGTCATGAAGGAATTCTTCCAACCAGCTGTCAAAGAGGTTTTGTCTTTGCTCCCGGTTTTGTCTTTGCTCCCGTAAAAAGGTGATTTAACACTCCTAAAGAATTGGAGACCTGTTGCAATCTTGTGTACAGATTATAAAATATTTTCGAATGTTTTAGCAAATAGATTAAACAAAGTTTTGCATGAAATTGTACATAAAGATCAGTCATATTGTGTTAAAAATCGGTTAATTACAGATAATCTTCATTTAATTAGGGATGTTTTTGATTATGCAAATTGTAATGATCTTAAGTTGGGCCTTTTGTCTTTAGATCAAGAAAAGGCTTTTGAGAGGGTTGATCATGTTTTTTTGTTTGATGCCCTTAATGCTTTTGGTTTTGGAAAAAGTTGTATTTCAATGATCAAAATTCTTTATACCAAAGCAACATGTATGATTCAAATGGGTGGTGGGTTAAGTATCCCTATAGATGTAAGAAGAGGTATTAGACAGGGTTGCCCAATTTCAAGACAATTGTATAGTATCGTAATTGAACCATTGCTATGTAAACTGAGAAGGGAACTAATGGGTTTACAGGTTAATACCATGAATTACTCTATTAAACTATCTGCATATGCTGATGATCTCACAATTATAATTAGAGAAGAAAGTGATATTCAGGTACTTAAAGAGTCTTTAGAGTGTTTTGGTAAAGCCTCGTCCGCTGTAGTCAACTGGAGCAAAAGTGATGCTTTGTGGTGTGGAAGGGGTTCTAAAGGTCCAATACTTCCTGGTGGGTTACAGTGGGGGAGAACAGGTTTTAAGTATTTAGGGGTTTTTATAGGAATAGAGGAGTATAGAGATAAAAATTGGGAGGGCCTTGTGGAGAAAGTGTGTGCCCGGTTGTCTCGCTGGAACTGGTTGCTACCTCAGCTGTCCTATAGGGGGAGGGTTCTGTTATGTAACAACCTGGTTGCTTCTTCATTATGGCACAAAATGATGATACTAGAACCTCCTGAAAAGCTGGTGAAAGAAATACAGCAGCGGATAGTAGACTTCTTCTGGTCGGGACAGCATTGGCTGAAGGCTGCTGTGCTATACTTACCAAGGCAAGAAGGAGGCCAGGGGCTGATTGACATCAAATCGAGACTAAAGGCTTTTCGAATCCAGACAGCAAGGAGATTAATCTATGGTGTGGATGTGAGCTGGGCTGAGATCGCATGTGCTCTCCTGAGAAGAGTAGGAAACATGGGATTAGACCGTCACCTGTTTCTGATGGATCTTAAAACTGGATTTGTCTGGACTGAGTCTCTTTTACAGATCACTCTTTAACCCTCATGTGGTGTTCAAAACCCTATAACACCTGTGGTGTTCCCGGTCAAAAATGACCGGGCCATAAAAAAAACCTTATAAATCACTCATTATACCATATTTTCACCCAATCTTGGATTCAATCTTTTTGTCAACATGTTCTCTTTCAATTAGGACTGGTTTTATATTTTGATTTGCATCTGAATAATCATAGGCCTCATTTATTTGAGAGTAGGCATTTCATTTTTTGAGTAATTTTTTTTAAATTTTTGAATAATTTTGGAAATATTAAATAAAATCTGAAGAAAATTGGTATTGTTGATCACACTAGTCAACTTAACATTTTCACCAGGAATTTTGTTTTGAAACTTTTGTTTTGTAAAAAATATGGCACATAGTCACACTTGTGGTGTTCCCGGTCAAAAATGACCGGCCTATAAAAAATAGCTTATAAGTCACTCATTATACCATATTTTCACCCAATCTTTGATTCAATCTTTTTGTCAACTTGTTCTCTTTCAATTAGGACTGGTTTTATATTTCTGTTTGCATCTGATTAATCGTGGGCCTCATTTGTCTGAGAGTAGGCATCTCATTTTTTGAGTAAAAAACAAATAATTTATGAGTAAATTTGGAAATATGAAAAAAAAAAATGAAAAAAATGGCTACTGTTGATCACACTTGTCTACTCTAATGTTTCACCAGGAATTTTGTTTTGAAACTTTTGTTTTGTAAAAAATATGGCACATAGTCACACTTGTGGTGTTCCCGGTCAAAAATGACCGGCCTATAAAAAATAGCTTATAAGTCACTCATTATACCATATTTTCACCCAATCTTGGATTCAATCTTTTTGGCAACTTGTTCTCTTTCAATTAGGACTGGTTTTATATTTCTGTTTGCATCTGATTAATCGTGGGCCTCATTCATCTGAGAGTAGGCATGGTCAAAAATGGTCACAATGGCCGACCATTGAAAGTGAATGGGAGAGACTGAAAATAACAGAACAATTTAGTTTTCAGGAGCATGTTCATTATTTTCATGTACACATATGAGCATGTGTGCTTGCAAACATCGAGCCCTTGGACCTGTGCATGTATCGATACATTTATACACACGCTACCCAGACACACACATGTTAAAACACACAAACTTTTTTAAATATTACACACATTCTTTTCCACAGAGAGAAATTTGATCCTACCCTAACCTGCATCTAATATACATTTATCCATCTGACATTACCACACACACACACACACACACACACACACACACACACAAACTGGCCGTTACTGCAGTGACCCGGCTTCAAAAGAATCGCCATGAAAAGCCATGTGGGCAGCAAATGTCTTAAAGATTGGACATTTGAGAATCAATAAAGAATGGATTAACCCTGAGAATTTAGCTGAAAAGTTGAGAATTAAATCTATCAGACTGATAAAAAAATGTGTTGACTCAGATAATTGACACCTTGCCTCAGGATTACAAATTGGCAATGGAAAGTTTTGAAAAAGAGACTGATCACTGTAGTTTTCCTCAGTTGCTTTTTTCACCAGAGAATGGTACATGGCAAGAGAAAGAAGGATGTTTGCTCTTTTTTAAGACTCATCAGCCGAAGTACTTTTACAATGCTGATAAGAAGGACATATACTATGTGTGTGAAATCATGGCATCTTAAAGCACTAGAGACTGTAAGTGAGTCCAAATGGCAAGAGTTTTTTGGGCTAGGCGCCTCCACCAAAGGCAGCTGGAGGTCCCTGTACAAACCTCCCATTGAGAAGAGGTCTGGGGACCTGCAGTGGAGGATAGTACGCGGGATTATAGCTACAAACAGGCACATAGCACACCTTGATCCACAGGTAGGGGAGGGCTGTCCTTTCTGTGGGGAACAGGAGACAGTTTTTCATTTGTTTTTAAAGTGTACGAGACTTCAACCAGTTTTTTTGTATTTTAGAAGAGTGGTCTAATAAATTAGGAGACATTTTTACACCAGTTTTTTTTTATTTATGGTCCAAAATACAGTAGAAGAAAGAGGGAAGTGTATGTGTTAATACATTTTATTTTTGGAAAAGCTAAACTGGCAATTTGGCTATCAAGAAAATATCGTTTGAACGGGGCTGGGTCAGATGATATTGTGTCCATTTTAAAAGGACTGGTAAAATCGCGCATTAAAATTGAGTTTGTCACAAGGTGACAAATCTAGCGGAACTAATTTCCGCTAGGAGTGTTTCTCCCCCCGGGACGATTTCACCGGCACACCGTGCTGGTTTGCTGTTGTCAGTTGCCATGACAGCGGCAGCTGATTTAGTTTGATGTGGGGATTTGTGATTGGGAAACACGACCAAAAGAAGCAGTTAAAAGGAAAAGGAAAAGGCATTCGAGTGTGGTACTCCCTCGGGAGAGATCGATTCCTTTGGCAGTGGCTTGGGTTTGCTGGGATCTTTGGAGCGGCTGTGAGGATCTGACTGGAAAGGGGTGCAACGGTGATTGAAGGAGTGCAAGCTGGAACGTGAATTGGATGTGAAGTGAGCGAATTGTGGAGATTGAGTCAAGATTGGAGAATGTCATCACTCGAGGGAGAAAGATAAGTAATGAAACACCGGATCCGTGTGAATGCATGTCTTGCACTGAATTGGATAAGGAATTGTGAAGTGTATTGACCACGAATATAATTACCACTAAGAGTGTGAACTGATTCATCTTTGAACCCCTGATATCTTCTTCTGAGTATGAAAGAGTGTTGAAGACGCAGTGTTCCATGCGGAGCGAAATCCTCTGCATCTCACCAGCTTCTGAGTGGCGAATCAGCGCGACAGTGGAGGGATTGAACATTGGGTGAGTGCTGGCCTTATTGCACTGAGATTTGAGAGTGGATTGCGGTGCCTGAATTGAAGTGTCACACAGCAGAGATGCTCACAAGTCTCTGAGCTAGAGTCCAAGTCAAGTCTCAAGTCTCTGAGCTAGAGTCCAAGTCAAGTCTCAAGTCTTTGAGCTAGAGTCCAAGTCAAGTCTCAAGTCTCTGAGCTAGAGTCCAAGTCAAGTCTCAAGTCTCTTGTGGTTATAAGTGTTGCATCACGTACAGCGACCCATCCAGGTTGCTTAGAACACTGCATAGCTTTATATAAGGAATTCAAAGCTTGTAATATGTTCGGTTACACTTTATTTCGATAGTCCACTTTAGACATTCTACTAACCATGTACAATTTCAACTACATGTCAACTAACTCTCATTAGAGTATTAGTAGACTGTAGTAGACTGTCAGGTTATGATGTGGGTTCGGGTTTGGAGAACAAGTTGACTTGTAGTTGCCAAGTTACTTATAGTCAGTAGAATATCTGTTGGGGAACCAACAAAACAAGATATTATAATATATAATTAGCAGATATTAAGCAGACAGCCTACTAATACTCTAATGAGAGTTAGTTGACATGCAGCTGCAAAGTTACTTATAGTTAGTAGAATGTATAAAGTGGACTATCAAAATAAAGTGGTACCATATGTTATTATGACTCCTTTATCTATTAGCATACAGTATCAGCTTTGATTTTGGTATATAATCAGTGTAAACAGGCTATTGCAACATGACAAAAACACCAAGAATGCTTTACTTTTAGTTAATTTCTTTATTTTGCCTTGTAGCTTGAACATACCAAGACATAAGACCAAATATAGAAAATGATATAACTCGCAACACTAAAATTGACACACTCCTATTTAGTGCAAAACCTCAGTGTAGCTAAATGCAAATAAACTATTGCATCCAAATGAAATTTAACACTACAGTGCACTTCCAAAACATTAAAATGCTCAAAATCTTTAGTGTAAATGTGAAGCAACTGACCAACTTATGGCATGTAACTTGTTAAGAACAAAATGTTTAGAAATAAAAAAATCCAAAGGGTGAGATCAGACTGGTTAACCTTCTCTTCTCTCAACACACTAGGTATGGGCCACAAAACATTTCTGGCTTCTTCTGGCTGCACTGCCTATGCAACTAATCATAGCTTATATACTGTAAGTCAACACATCCCAGACTCTCAAACCAGTGTAACGTTATAACTAAATGAAACAGTAACGTTACATGATCAACAATAAACCTGTTTGTAGACAACGGGCAGCCAGCGGGGCACGTAAATGATTAACGTTACGTTAATCGACCACCACACGTTTGGCAATTAAACAAACGCTCATTCATATTTCATAAGGAAGACAGTCGGAGTTAACCTCTCGTAACGTTAGGTAGCTAAAGCAATAAGCAAGCTAACGGTAGATGGTCAATGCTGAGCTAAACATGTTTACTCACCTCTCAGGGTGCGGTTTCAGATGCCTGATAAAATTAGATGTGGTTGAGCCAGAATCTTTTATCGTGATACTGCATATTTTGCATTGAGCGCTTCTTTTGAGCGCGTCTTGTTTGAAGTTTTTGAACCCAAAGCTAACGATGAATGGCACAGCAGCGGCCGGTGCAGTCAAACTTTTTGTTTGTTATCCTCTCATGTGCGGTCGCGCGCGCGCTGCCAGCAATAGGCCACGTAGTACGTCCCAGCTGGCATTCGACTGACATTAAACGTTTAAATGTGGTTGAAATAATGTCAGTTTATGAAAAAACATTAATTCAACGTTAAAACAACGTTGAACACCAAATAGTTGAAGTTGTGTTGTTGACTCACTACGGATTCAACATAGAAATATAAAAAAAAAATTGAGTTGTACATCAAATCAACATTATTTTTACAACCATGACTTTTAAAAATTTTGTTGAAATATATCAGTAGAAAAATAACGTTGTTCCAAAATCCAATTTGCAATCTGATTTTCAAAATCTAAACAAAATTCAACGGTTATCCAACACTGGCACCTGACGTTGATTCAACAGTGACTCGACGTTAAAATGCCAGCTGGGGTGGTTACGTAGGCAGGTTATAGGTAACGGAGGGAGGGGGATAACAGCGAGCTCATCAGACGTTTCCTAAAAATAAACATTGTTCACGAGTCCCGCAGCTCGAGTCCGAGTCGAGTCTGAAGTCTTTCGAGGACGAGTCTCAAGTCGAGTCTGAAGTCACTGTGTGTGGGACTTAAGTCGCACTCGAGTCCGAGTCTCAAACTCGAGTCCCCATCTCTGTCACACAGTATTGGACTTGACGTGAAGTTGCAGTGTGTGGATGTACATGTTTATTTAACCGCCAGTGTTCTCCAGTTCACATTCTCGCCAGTGTTCGCGGAACGAAGCCCTCAGGCTGGACGTGTATGTTCCATTTTCGCCACCAGGTCCTGTGATATGGGAGAGGAGGGTGATGGTCCTGTTTAACTTGTTCTGTCTATTTAAATAGAACGTTCCTCTGCCACCGCCTGCTTGTGGGCTGCCTGTTCGGAGGAAAGACACGCCCCAGCCTTCGCGTTACCGTGGGAACCACCCAGCCCAGCCGTAAGCCTGATTCCCCCACTATATGAAAGGATCCTGTTCGTTCTTTTATCAGAGGCTTTGCCTATCTAGACCGAAGATTCTTCTGCCTCGGCCTTCTTGCGTGTTGCCTGTCAGAGGAGAGACACACCCCAGCAGCAGCAGCGCTGCTTGTCCTGAACCACCCGCTCCAGCCGTAAGTCCACCCTTCACCGAAATAGAATTAAACCTGCACACTTGTCTCTGTCCTGGATTATACAGGGTACCCTTGTCTCTGGCTGGAGTCGTCAAGGGCGGAAAGGCACCCGGAGGACCTCGCACCTGTCGAATAGCTGATGCTTGAGAAAACTTACCTACTACCCACCTGTCCTGTGGAGAGAGTCCTCGCCTGGCCCGTGGTCCCGGCCCTGGTCTGCCCAGACCGTTGTCCGCCTGTAATTCGCCGAAAAGAGCCTTCTTACCACGCTACTTACCTGCAAGCCAGACGGGCGTTCGGCTCCCTCCTCCTCTGTGGCTGCCAGTAGTCCGGGCCCTCGCAGCGCACCCCTCGGTCTCCTCCTCCCTGGAAAGAGAGACGAAGCCCATATTAAGACTTTTAATTCCTGCTTTTATTTAAATAAAGATTGTTACTTTTAGAAAATCTTTTTGTCTGTCTGGTCTCTGGTACGCTCCCCGAGGTGGTCCTGGGTTTTGAGGGGTGGGCGCAGTCTGGCTTGGCCCCCCCGACCTGTGACAGATTTGGCGTAAGTCGGCAGGGTACCACCTTGAGTTGAGCGGCCAGAGATCAAGATGGCGGACGAAGAGGCACCTGTGGTGCGGCAGCCGGTCATGCCGATCTTTATGGGAGCCCCATGGGCCCAGAAGTATGGAGGTCCAGGATCGGAAGTGAGTTTGTCGGCATGGAAGACCCAGGTTGAGTACCTGTTAGGACTCCAAGGTTTGAGTGCCCCCCAAGGAGTGCAGTTTGTTTTAAATTCACTAGAGGGAGAAGCGGGAAGAGAAGTGCAAGCAGCACCAGAAGCAACGAGAATCACGGTTCGGGCCATCTTTGATTTCCTTACGGAGCAATATGGAGACACTACCCCGGTTGCTGTGCTGCGAACACAGTTCTTCAATTGTAAGCAGGGACCGCGACAAACTATCCGGGCATTTGCACTGCAGCTAAGGGAGCAGTTCTCCCGGTTGAAGAAGAGACAGGATCATGGCCTGGGAGGTGAGGAAGTTCTACTGAGGGATCAGTTCCTACTGGGATTGCTGGAAGGTCCCGTGCGCCAAAGTTTACGGATACAGTTCCGACGAGAGCCAGACCTCACTTTTGAAGATCTACGGAGGGAAGCCTTAGCACTTGAGCAAGATCAGGCCGAGAGTTTAGTTCCTCCCCACTGCATGGCCACGAATGCTGCTAGTAGACCTCCGTCCCCCGTCATGTCTGATTGGAAGCAGGCCTTCCGTGAAGAACTGAAGAGGGATGTTCGTGATCAAATGTCCTCGCTGACCAAATCTTTTATGGACGAACTTCGCCGAGAACACCTCCATTCCTTGTCTTTGCCGAGGGAGCGAGCCCATTCAGAGGGGAATCGACCTCCAGCACACCGTCCACTTCGGCCAGCCGGGACTCGATTCCAGTGGGACGAGCAAGGGCGTCCCATCTGCAATGGTTGCGGAGAGCCAGGACACTACCTTCGCCAGTGCCACTCTCGTCGTGCCTCACAAGGGTTTTTTTTAGTGTCACCGGCCACTGTGGGTCAAGTGGTCGGGACCTCCTCTTCGGACCCATGTTCGTCTGGGACTTCCCAGGAGAGTTTGGTGGGGCGTTGCCCCGTGGTGATGGTCCAGGTAAATGGCCAGAAAGTACAATGCCTCCTGGACACCGGGTCACAAGTCACTCTCTTCTCAGAAAGTTTGTCTCGGGAGTTGTTTGGTGCCCAGGGCCGGCCCATGACAGAAGCCCCATGGCTCACCTTGCGGGGAGCCAACGGCCTCGACATCCCGTACGTGGGATATCTAGTAACCGACCTGGAGATACATGGGATTGTTGTGCCTCAGAAAGGAGTGGTGATCGTACGAGATGCGTGCCTGGGGTCCCACCGCGCACTGCTGGGCATGAATGTCGTCTCGGAGTGTTGGGAGGAAATATTCCGGAATGGGCCCAGTCGAGCAGCATCGACGTCGGAGGGCCGAGAATGGAGTCGTGTGAGAGCGGATTGTCGTCGAGTCTGCCTGGTGGAGTCACAGGGGAACCGCGAGGGCACCGGGAGAGTAGCTTGTCGATATGCTCTGGAAATTCCAGCTCGGAGTGAGGCCGTAGTCTGGGCCAGGCTGCCCTCCCGACTTTATCACCCAGAGGAGTGGGTCTTGGTGGAACCCCATCCAGATTGTTCCAAGGTAGAAGTCGCTTGAGGATTGGCATCTGCACGGAGAGGCCGGGTCTGTGTAAAGGTCAGAAACACGAACTCCTTCCCTGTCCACTTATATCGCCATCAGCTTTTAGCCCGAGTTACCTCGGTGAAGGCACAGCAAGTTCGAGAACCAGGAGAAATCAGATTCAACCGGGTGAGTCCGACAGTAGTAGAAGTGGCCCTGGCACAGACAGATCAGCATGTGGAAGGAACCGGGGAGGGAGTCCCAGCTTATCTCAAGGGAGAGTCACTGTGGGGAGAAGGTCTGACAGGAGGTCAGACAAACCAGCTTCGAGGCTTCTTGTTGCAATGGCAGCACTTGTTTTCCACTCACGACGAGGACTACGGTCGAACCAACGCAGTCCAACACCAGATCCCAACTGGAGATGCTGCACCCAGTAGAGAACGCTACCGGCCTGTACCCCCGACCCTATACTCTGAGGTCCGCACCCTCCTTCAGGGAATGTTGGACAAGGGGATCATCCGTGAGAGCAGTAGTCCCTGGGCTGCACCCATTGTCCTGGTACGGAAAAAGACCGGCTCATGGAGGTTCTGTGTGGACTACCGGAAATTAAATCTGGTGACGAAAAGAGATGCTTTCCCGTTACCCCGAGTAGAGGACTCCCTCACGAGCTTGACACAAGCGGCCTGGTATTCCACTCTTGATCTGGCCAGTGGGTATTGGCAGGTGGAGGTGGATGAGCGGGACAGGGAGAAGACCGCGTTCACTACCCCCTTTGGGCTCTATGAGTGGGACCGGATGCCGTTCGGCCTGTGCAACGCCCCAGCCACCTTCCAACGGTTGATGCAGCGTTGCTTGGGCGGCCAGCTGATGGAGTCCACCTTAGTATACCTGGACGACGTGATTTCACTACTCCCCAGACTTCGAGTCCCACCTTCGGCACCTGGAACAGGTCTTTCGCTCTCTGGAGAAGTACGGGTTGAAGCTCCAGCCAGATAAGTGCCAGCTCTTCCGGAAGGAGGTGAAATTCCTGGGTCATATAGTGAGCGCTGCAGGGATTTCGGTGGACCCAGAGAAGGTATCGGCTGTCCAGGAGTGGGCCGCGCCTAAGACCGTACGCCAGGTCAGATCATTCGTGGGCTTTGTCGGGTACTACAGGCGGTTCATCAAAGGCTTCTCCCACATCGCCAAGCCTATCAACCAGCTGTTAGGGGGCACTGGACGGTCCCGGGGCCGGGGATCTCCCTCAGTCCAGTGGGACTCAGCCTGTGAGACTGCGTTTCAGCGACTCAAGCAGGAGTTACTGCAAGCACCAATTCTGGCCTACGCTGACTTCACTCAACCCTTCACCTTATACACCGACGCCAGCAACCTGGGTCTGGGAGCTGTACTGGCTCAGAAACAACAGGGCGAGGAAAGAGTCATTGCATACGCCAGCCGAAGTTTACATCCGGCTGAGAAAAACGATGCCAATTACAGTTCCTTTAAGCTTGAGTTGCTGGCGATGAAATGGGCGCTGAGCGAGAAGTTCAAAGACTATCTGTGGGGAGCGAAGGTGCTCGTCGTGACTGACAATAACCCCCTTGTACATCTACAGACCGCCAAGCTGGGGGCGGTTGAGCAGAGGTGGGTGGCACAGTTGGCCAACTATGACTACCAGCTGCAGTATCGTCCAGGAAAAGAGCACACCAACGCTGATGTACTGTCCAGACTTCCTGAAGCGCGATCCGTGGGTCAAACATCAGCGCTGAACGAGGGACGTGAGGAAGGATTGATGGTGGGCATCGTGGAGGCACCGGGCCAACCACCCGTCGAACCCCCTGCAAATTGGGGATGGGATCCCCAGCGTTGGAGGATGTGGCAGGAGGAGGATGAGGATGTGAGGCTGGTACGGACTTGGCTGAGTGAAGGGGCTTGGCCCGAAGGCGAGGAACGCCGGGCCCAGACACGGGTGGTGCGGGGACTGCTGGGACAGAAAGAGAGGCTCTTCCTGAAAGAAGGGGTGATGTGCAGGTC
Source organism: Rhinichthys klamathensis goyatoka (assembly GCF_029890125.1). Lineage (NCBI taxonomy): Eukaryota > Metazoa > Chordata > Actinopteri > Cypriniformes > Leuciscidae > Rhinichthys > Rhinichthys klamathensis. The sequence continues at coordinate 1,593,771 of NW_026606589.1, forward strand.
CCTCCAGGACTCAACTCTGGGCAAAGAGGTCTGCCAAGTGGTGGTCCCCGAAGGGAAATGTCATTCCCTGCTACAGGCTTACCATTCCAAATTGGGACATCAAGGGCAGGAGAGGACATTGTCCCTGTTACGGCGGCACTTCTATTGGCCTGGGATGGAGGGAACTACGAGGGCTTACCTGCAAGGATGTCCACGCTGCATGCTCTTTAAGGCAAGGAAGGAGGTAGGTCCCCGTTGGTGCCGATCCGGGCTAAGGCCCCACTGCACATCGTAGCCATGGACTACTTGACGCTGGGACGACCGATGGATCGGATACAGAACATTCTTGGAGTCACTGACCTATTCACGAAGTACGCCTGGGCCATTCCAACCCTGGATCAGACTGCCACTACCACCGCCAATGCTTTATGGAAGTATGTTATCCAGCCATTTGGGTGTCCCGAAATACTCCACGCCGATCAAGGGCCCAACTTCGAGTCTCGGGTGATCCACGAACTGTGTCGGCTGTACGGATGTAAGAAGACCCACACCACCCCATATCACCCCCAAGGGAATGGGGGGGGTGAAAGGCTGGGGACCCTGGAAGGAGAGAAGCAGAGCCACTGGGTGGACAAACTTCCGATGCTGGTCCAAGCGTACAATAACAGCGTGCATAGCACCACCGGGTATGCCCCAACCTACCTGATGTTCGGGAGACACGTGAGACTGCCTATCGATCTGCTATTAGGAGCCACTCCAGCGGAGGAGGGGGGCAGCTTGACAGAGTGGGTGGCAGGACATCACCAGCGCCTTCACATCGCTTACGAACAGGTCTCGGACCGGATAAATCAAGCAGCAGTGAAGAATAAGAGGCTGTATGACCGAACAGCTCGAGAAGCACCGTTACTACCAGGAGAAAGAGTGCTGGTACGGGACAATCGTCGCCAAGGGAAGGGAAAACTGAGCGACCGATGGGAGTCCCAACCATACGTGGTTCAGCGACAGCCGCACCCAGACCAACCGGTATACGCCATTCGTCCCGAAGGGAGAGCTGGCCCAGAGCGAGTGTTACATCGGAATTTGATCCGCCCGTGTCCCAATTACCCGAAACCAGTGGAGAGAAACCCCCCGGTTGAACCACCATCGATGCCCTTGCTGTTGGGTTGGGCAGTGGTCCCAAGGGGACTGGGCGCAGAGACGCGCCAAGTAGATCCTGCCTCACCGCCGAGGCGATCACAGCGGGGTAATCGAGGCCAGCCTCCAACACGGTACGGAGACTGGGTGGCCGAGCCCCGTTCTAGGGACTAGAACGGTTTGGTGGGGGGGTATGTCACAAGGTGACAAATCTAGCGGAACTAATTTCCGCTAGGAGTGTTTCTCCCCCAGGGACGATTTCACCGGCACACCGTGCTGGTTTGCTGTTGTCAGTTGCCATGACAGCGGCAGCTGATTTAGCTAAGCGGGACCAGGTGCGGGTGTTTGATGTGGGGATTTGTGATTGGGAAACACGACCAAAAGAAGCAGTTAAAAGGAAAAGGAAAAGGCATTCGAGTGTGGTACTCCCTCGGGAGAGATCGATTCCTTTGGCAGTGGCTTGGGTTTGCTGGGATCTTTGGAGCGGCTGTGAGGATCTGACTGGAAAGGGGTGCAACGGTGATTTAAGGAGTGCAAGCTGGAACGTGAATTGGATGTGAAGTGAGCGAATTGTGGAGATTGTGTCAAGATTGGAGAATGTCATCACTCGAGGGAGAAAGATAAGTAATGAAACACCGGATCCGTGTGAATGCATGTCTTGCACTGAATTGGATAAGGAATTGTGAAGTGTATTGACCACGAATATAATTACCACTAAGAGTGTGAACTGATTCATCTTTGAACCCCTGATATCTTCTTCTGAGAATGAAAGAGTGTTGAAGACGCAGTGTTCCATGCGGTGCGAAATCCTCTGCATCTCACCAGCTTCTGAGTGGCGAATCAGCGCGACAGTGGAGGGATTGAACATTGGGTGAGTGCTGGCCTTATTGCACTGAGATTTGAGAGTGGATTGCGGTGCCTGAATTGAAGTGTCACACAGTATTGGACTTGACGTGAAGTTGCAGTGTGTGGATGTACATGTTTATTTAACCGCCAGTGTTCTCCAGTTCACATTCTCGCCAGTGTTCGCGGAACGAAGCCCTCAGGCTGGACGTGTATGTTCCATTTTCGCCACCAGGTCCTGTGATATGGGAGAGGAGGGTGATGGTCCTGTTTAACTTGTTCTGTCTATTTAAATAGAACGTTCCTCTGCCACCGCCTGCTTGTGGGCTGCCTGTTCGGAGGAAAGACACGCCCCAGCCTTCGCGTTACCGTGGGAACCACCCAGCCCAGCCGTAAGCCTGATTCCCCCACTATATGAAAGGATCCTGTTCGTTCTTGTATCAGAGGCTTTGCCTATCTAGACAGAAGATTCTTCTGCCTCGGCCTTCTTGCGTGTTGCCTGTCAGAGGAGAGACACACCACAGCAGCAGCAGCGCTGCTTGTCCTGAACCACCCGCTCCAGCCGTAAGTCCACCCTTCACCGAAATAGAATTAAACCTGCACACTTGTCTCTGTCCTGGATTATACAGGGTACCCTTGTCTCTGGCTGGAGTCGTCAAGGGCGGAAAGGCACCCGAAGGACCTCGCACCTGTCGAATAGCTGACGCTTGAGAAAACTTACCTACTACCCACCTGTCCTGTGGAGAGAGTCCTCGCCTGGCCCGTGGTCCCGGCCCTGGTCCTGGTCTGCCCAGACCGTTGTCCGCCTGTAATTCGCCGAAAAGAGCCTTCTTACCACACTACTTACCTGCACGCCAGACGGGCGTTCGGCTCCCTCCTCCTCTGTGGCTGCCAGTAGTCCGGGCCCTCGCAGCGCACCCCTCGGTCTCCTCCTCCCTGGAAAGAGAGACGAAGCCCATATTAAGACTTTTAATTCCTGCTTTTATTTAAATAAAGATTGTTACTTTTAGAAAATCTTTTTGTCTGTCTGGTCTCTGGTACGCTCCCCGAGGTGGTCCTGGGTTTTGAGGGGTGGGCGCAGTCTGGCTTGGCCCCCCCGACCTGTGACAAGTTCACATATCATAAACTGGTAAATAACATGGAGAAGTTTAAACATAGATGGGCTGTAAATCAGTGTCTTTGTGATATTGATAGTGATGATTGTTTGCTTTTGTATTTTTAAATTTATTTATTTCTCTTTATTTATTTATTTAATTTTCTTTCTTTTTTCTTTTCTTTTTTTTTTTGTTTAGATGTATTTTGTTTTTGCCCTGGAAAAATAATGTAAAATTGCATTTTTAATAATTGTTTGGTAAATAAAGGTATTTTGAGTCTCTCTCTCTCTCTCTCTCTCTCTCTCTCTCTGAATTTTAAGTCTGCCTGCTCAGACAAACACACAGTGAGACCAAATGATCTGTTTTAATCTCTGCTCCTCTGTTATCCAAGAATTTGCATCCTTGAAATGTTTCAGTAAGGAATTTTCTAAAAAAATATTACCAGCGGAATTTCTATCTAGATTAGATGAAAACACTAAATATGACTTTCAGAACAAACCCTTTCTGAAAACTGTAATAGATCTAAAAAATCAAGCAGCACAACTGTTTTCAACATTGATAATAAGAAATGTTTCTGATCGTGTGACACAGAAGACTGGAGTAATGATGCTTAAATTTCAGCTTGCATGACAGGAAGAAATCGGGGCTACCTTTTACAATATATTTACAAAGAAAACAGTAATCTGAAAAGGTAATAACATTTCAATTCAATTCAATTCAATTCAATTCAAACAACTTTATTTATCCCCGTAGGGCAATTCAGTTTTAGCCTACCAGTCGTATCAAACAAGACAAGACGACACACTCAAATCGAGCATTCAGAAACACTGTCGATGACATCATATTGCATTTGGGCACCAGAACAGAGCAGCAAATACACAGATCACAATACATGGACTAAGCAGGGAACCAATTTCAAGTAATAAATAAATAAATAGATAAAAATAATACAGATGTTTACGATGTCTGGCACATATCTAGTTGCCGCTGTCGACAGTATTTAAAAACCTGATGGCAGAGGGAATAAAATAATTTGCATATCTATTAGTTTTCCTTGGGGGGGCAAGGTAGCGCCGTCCTGAGGGCATTAGACAGAATTCCTGACTAAGAACATGGTCAGGATGACTCATGACCCGTCTAGCCTTCTGGAGCACCCGTTTTTTCCAGAGGGAGCTCAGGTCAATAAGCTGAACTCCAATAATCTTGGAGCAGATTTTAACAATGCTGCCGAGACTATTCTTGTCCCTCACAGACAATCTATCAAACCAGCAGACAAAAGAAAATGTTAAAAGGCTTTCAATAAATGAATAGTAAAAGTTATATAAGATCCTCTGAGATACATTGAATGAGTTTAGCTTCCGCATCAAGTGGATTCTTTGTTGTCCACGCTTAATGATTGACTCTGTGTTTTTGTCAAACTTAAGATTGGAGTCAAACATGGTACTTATACGTCTCTACAATTTCAACATTTTCACCATGAATGATACTGGCTTCTGGGTTAAAATGATTATTTCTAAAATCAATGATTAACTCCTTCGTTTTTGACACATTAAGGTCCAGGAAGTTATCATTACACCACTTCACGAATTGTGATAAGGCACTTCCATGGCCCGATTGGGCCCCCTGAAGAAGTGACAGTAGGGCAGTGTCATCAGAAAATTTCACAAGATAGCTAGCCTGTTGGGAAGTCCTGCAGCTATCTGTGTACATAATAAAAAGCAAAGGAGAAAGGACACAGCCCTGCGGAGACCCTGTGTTTGAAGTGGTGATACTGGACATGTGGCCATTCACAAGTACCTGCTGGAGTCTTGTCTGTTAAAAAGTTTAAGAGCAACAATAAAATCTGATCAGGTAGATTAAAATAAGAGGCAAGTCGCTCAATTAAAATATGAGGCTGCATCTTGTTAAAAGCTGAAGAAAAATCAGCAAATAAAAGTCTTGCATGTGACTTGGGTTTTTCAAGGTGCTTGTATAATCTGTCTAAAATAAAAATCTTGGAATCATCCACACCTTTTCCAGCTTGATAGCCAAATCGTAATGGATCTAGTTTGCCATCGATTAGGGAGACAATTTCATCTTTCACTATTTTCTCGAAAGTTTTCATCACAAGTGATGTTAGAGCAACTGGTCTGAATTCGTTCAGTTCTCTTGGATTATTAGATTTAGGGACAGGTATTATAATTGAAGTTTTCCATATGGCAGGAATCTGACCACATTCGACACACATCTGAAAAAGTGTTGTAAACACCTCACTGAGCTGGTCCGCACAGTGACACAAAGCGCGTCCACAGATGGAGTCAGGGCCGGCAGCTTTACGTATGTTTACTTTCTTAAAAAGATTTGTGACATTACCTTGTGTTATCACTAGACCATTCTGTGGAACCAAAGATTCACGCATTTCAGAGATATTATTCACAAAGTCAGACCTTTCAAAACGAGAAAAGAAAGAATTAAAGACATTTGCCAAATCAGTATTATCTACACCATTTACATGAATGACCTGCTTGGTCTCACAGGAAGACTGATTAATTGATGCCATAGATTTTATACCTGTCCAGGCTGCCCTAAGGTCCCCTCTACAATACAGACTTTCGATTTTATTTCTGTACTTCATTTTGGCCTTCTTTATTTCGACCTTAACTTCTCTGGAAGCTGCTTTTTTCTCCAGGGGGTTACCTGAATCAAATATTATTTTCTTTTTATTAATGGCAGATTTAAGTTTTTTAGTCACCCAAGGTTTGTTATTTGGGAAAATGACAATTTTTTTAGATGGGATTACTGAATCCACGCAGAATGTAATGTATGATGAAACAGTGTCTGTAATTTCGTTCATATCATCACAACCATCATAAAAACATTGCCAGTCTGTACACTCAAAGCATGCCTGGAGAGAGGAGATGCTGGCCTCTGACCAGATCTTCACTGTCCTTTCCTCTCGCTCTAGGCGCCTAAAACATGGTTTGTATACAGGCATAAGATAGACACTGTCATGGTAAGAAGCACCAAAAGAAGCCATAGGCAGAGATGTATAAGCCCCGCTTACTGAGCCATAGCATAAATCTAGCATGGTGTTCTTCTGTGTGGTAGAACAAGTCACATACTGGTCATACGTCCTCAAAGACTTTTTTAGATTACAATGATTAAAATCTCCAAGGATAAACTTGGGTGCCTCTGGGCAGATAGAGTCCAATTTATGCGTAACGTCAGCGATCAGCTGGGCAGCAGCTGTGGCGTTGGATCGTGGGTGAATGTACACTAATGTGTAAAAGAGCTGTTGAAATTCACGAGGCAAATAAAAGGGGCGGAGTGAAATAGTCAACAGTTCCACGTCTGTGGTACATATCTTCTCTCTAATCACGACAGTGTTACAGTACCTTTTGTTCACGTAGAAGCACACGCCTCCCCCTCGGTTTTTGCCGGTGATCACCGGTGACCGGTCCATACGAATTGGGCTTCCAAACCCAGTTAAGTTCAGGTCCGAGTCCGGGTCTGCATCCCCGAGCCATGTTTCGGTGAAGGCAAGGAGACAAGTGTCTTTCACTTCCCGTTTAAACTTGGCATACGTTTCCAGCTCATCTATCTTGTGTCTGATAGACTGCACGTTTGACAGCAGGACCGAAGGAAGTGGCGGTAGTTTGCGGCGGTTGTCAAGCCGAAGAGTCTTAAGTCTCCGACGTAAACCACCTCTTCTTCCTCGTTTCCGATGACCTGACGTCTTAGTCGGCCTGCAAAGTTCCATCGGTATGCCCGTTGATACAGTTCCCACTGCAGAGGTCCGTAAGGACAGGAGAAGCTCACGGCTTACTTTCCCGTATACACCATGTCCTATGGCGTGACTGGCAAAGCCCAGAAGTAGCGTTGACACGCAAAAAAGTGCAAAAAGCTCCACAAGTAATCCCATAATCTGCATTACTGAAGCACTGACAAGTTATTCCTTTCATACACACGCGCCACTCTTAAAAACAGTTTAAGACACAGTAAAAACACAATAAAACAACAAAAACGACTGGGAGACTACTGGGTCGCACACTATGAAGTGCCCCGGAAGTCACAATATTTCACAATATTACTGTTTTTATTTATTTTTTAATTAAATAAATACAGCCTTGATGAACTTAAAAGCATTAAAAATTCGTAGGCCTAATTATTCCAAACTTTTGACTGATAGGGCTATATAGCCTATTGTTAACATATAACATTAAATCATATTGCCTAAACCTCGATAATCAATTATGATGTTAAAATAAAATATAGGTTACTAAAATATTGCAACGTAACATGGTAAATAGAAACTATATATATTTATATAGGCCGATATATATATATATATATATATATATATATATATATATATATATATATATCGTCGTGAGAGTTTCTATTTACCACGCTACGTTGCAATATTTTAGTAACCTATATTTTGGTTAACACAGCTAACTATATTTTGGTTAACACAGCTCTGTAGGCCTACATGGGCCAATATATATATATATATATATATATATATATATATATATATATATAGGCCCATGTAGGCCTACAGAGCTATGTGCAAACACAATACCCACCATTATAAAGACTGTTGCCTTCTACTGGTGCAATGCCGCAATTAAAATAACCAATACTGATATGCTCCATCCTCATAAAACGTATTTTCCGCACGCCAGTTTTGATGAATGGCTGGCCTGTGAGCGGAGCTAAAGCGGTCACGATGAGTTTCTCCATCTGTACGTGGAGCCAAATGGAGCAGTCATAAATCTATTGGGGTTCCTGCCGGTGGTCAGGATGGATCTGAACCAGCGTGAGAAAAGTCACACTAACAACAGAGCTCATAAAAAACCCTGAACTTCTTCGGTGGTAATGTGTAAAAGTCAGCATATGAAAGATGGATGTGTCTTTGCATTCTAAACGGTCATGTTTGTGTGTCCGTCGCTCCTGAACTGTCAGAGATAAAATGCTAACCATCTACTCACCTATGGAAGCTTGTTTCCGCCAAAAAAAGCAAAAAGGTAATTGCAACTTTTTATCTCACAATTCTGAGAAAAAAAGTTTGAATTGTTAGGTTATACGTTATAAAGTATGAATTGTCAGTTTAGAACTGGTAATTCTGACTTTTTTTCTCTCAGAATTGTGAGACATAAACCCACAATTGCAAGTTATAAAGTCCGAATTGTGAGATATAAACTGCATTGCAAGATAAAAAGTCACAAAAACCTTCTTTTTTTTTTTTGTGGCGGAAACAAGCTTCCATTAGACAACTGTATTCTGTTAGACATGTAAATATTTTCTCTGACAATGATTTCATTATGATGATTTTATTTGTTATTAAACAAAATCTAAAAATTGGTTATAATTTAGTTAAATTCCATTTGTATGTACTATTAATCAAAACATGCACAAATGCTGCTAGGTCATTTGATAAAACAGGTGTTTTTTAACAGACCGTTTTTACATTTAAAAGGGTTTAAAAGACAATTAATATTGAATGATATTATCTAGTTAGGCTAATAGTTAAGTGCACTAGCGCTATTGGATGATGATACAATTTTAACTGAATTGAGCATTTCACAGCTAAAATTTAATTAGTTTCATTATTGATAAACTTTGCAACATTGACACTATTGAACTGAACTGAATCAACAACTGAATTGATACAAATAATTACATTATTGTCTTCTGTATAGAGCTCCTTTAGCTGAAAATTAATTTGTTTCAATAGATTAATGATGAATTTATTTATATTAAATAATATTGCATTTTATTTTAATAATATATTTTAATATTAATTAACATTAACACTGTTATTTTCCTGTTTACGACTGTGAATATATGTCAAAAGTGGCAAATTTGTGTACGATTTTAAATATTCCATCAGAAAAACAATATGATTAAATTGTGCCACCTCAAGCTATATTAATAAATTATGTTAAATGTTGGGTCATCTCATACCTTCAGAAAGGCAACAGCTTTGGCAGCTTCACATACCCATTATTTATCTTTTTTTCTGTGGCCACAATTTCAAACTCATGTAGGATCTGAGAGCTAATCAGACCACAATGGCTCCTTCAGACTGTAAAAAAAAAAAAAGAGAGAAAAAAAAGCCAAATTCCAAGTCAACACTCAGGACCCTAAATCAGAGGATCTGCCATTTGGGATGCCATTCAGCCCTGAAACAGCTAAGACCCAGCTAAGTACTTTATGGCCATGCAAGCTTGTAAGAGATGATCCTTGCTAAAGGAAGAATGTTGTCAATGTTAGGCAGCTAACCCAAGACTAATGGTCAAAAGGATGTGACACCGTGACTTGCACAAGAAAAAACGTGGGTTAACGCCAGAGGTTGTTTGATCCCCAAAACAGAGAGATATAAGACAGACCTTCTTCTTAAAGGTGCCGTAGGTGATTCTCTGCAGAATTGTTTTTTTGTTATGCTGGTTGAAAAACCCCTCATATCCTGATAGCAATCACTCTGTTAAGTGGTCTAAATGTATTTTTATAAATCTATGTCATCTGTGGAAGGCGTATGGTATGACCATAAAATGACCATAGCATGTGTTCCACTTCCCTGTCAGTCAACATGTGTTTGCATACCACTGCGCAGGCTGTTCACGCAGACATAAGAAGTCATCAGCGTGTGCACATATGCTGTGCAGTGTGCAGACAGAGCAAGAATAGCAGGCAAACAGCAACAACCTAACTTTCCTTGGCACTGGCAAAGGATCTACTATCTATATATCTTCATCGGAGCCAAGCAGACTCTCATCGTGGAAACCCTGTCATGCAAGAAATATTACACACTGACAAGTTTTTAAGAATTTGTTTATGTTTGGTATTGTAGTGTTACTAACTGTACTATAAAGTTTTCTCACCGGTGAATGACACATGATATTGGTATTCCAGTAACGTTGTGTCCGGTCTTCTTGGCTGTGCGCGTTCATGCTTTCAGGAGGCGTGGCTTCGGACAGCGATTTGCAGGGAGGGTGGGACGTACGCTTTAGTTAGTGCTATCAGGCTAACGCTTTAGTTAGTGCTATCAGGCTAAAGTAAAAGCATTTTCCCAGATGTCCTACAGCACATTTAAAGACCTCAGAGTGGATTAACAGTTCAGACCTCCTAAACACAGGATTGAAATCCACAGAAAAAACACAGACTGTTTTTACATATAAAACTCCCTCAGATTATTTTGTACTGTAAATATTGCAATTTCATGTTTGTCGAGGTGATCCTTTTGCTGGTGCTGTATTTGTATTTTATATTGTGAATGAATTAATCAGTAAGAATGCTCTTTGTCCACTGTATAAACCTGCTGATATTTTGCCTCTGCCCAGGGACTACAGATGAAAATTAGCTTGAAGCTATCTCTGTCTTGTGTAACACATTTGTTGTGCAATTTCCCTGTCAAATAAACAAATAAATAAATTATTCCAAAACAACGCTAGATGGACTTATAATCAAACATCGTTCAACAGCATAATTCTACATCATGTCTACAACCTATATAACTTTTAGAAGAATAGTTCTTCAAAATGAAAATTCTGTCTTCATTTACTCACCCTCAAGTTGTTTCAAACCTGTATGAATTTCTTTCTTCTTCTGAACACAAAAGAAGATATGTTGAAGAATGTTGGTAACCAAACAGTTGATGTACCCTATTGACTTCAATAGTATTTTTTCTTACTATGGAAGTCAATGGGGTACATCAACTGTCTCGTTACTGACATTCTTCCCTTGTGTTCAGCAGAAGAAATAAATTCATACAGGTTTTCATACAGCCCATGTGACTCAGATAACGTGTCATTTATGGTAATTAACTCCTCGATAGGCTGGAAAGACACCTCAGGTTAAAATCTCAGGACACGAACAAGCATTAGACGAGAAAAAAGACAGACAATCAAGATCAGATGAAAATGGGTTAACAGCTTCATTCAAGCCATCTAACTACTCTTGTCTCATTCACTTTTCTTTATTTTACTTAGTTTTCTTTCCGTTGAGAGTTTTGTGTTCTAAGTTAATGTAAGTTTTGCCACTTTGCCGCAAACTTCAAACTTCTGCCACGAGAGAGACTCCGCATACAATCATCCACCAACACACCAATGTGAATGGCCTCCCAAGACGTCACTCCAGAGACAAAAAAGACCTCCAGCGAATCGAAAACCCGGTGAAACCACGCAGCGAACCACGCCTTCCGAAATCCCCAAAGACACAAACGCAAATTGCCCTACAGATTCAAGCTGAACTGGTGCATTGATATATGTAATAACCTTGCCTAAGAAACGATAGAAGGGTTAAATTAATTATAAATGGTTTGTTCAGGTCAGGTTTATAAAGTGCATATATTGCTAGAAACTTGGGACTTCATCATTTCACTCTCTTAAAACTCATTCTTTCCCTAATTTCTTTCTTTCTGCAACTCTTGTGAATGTGTGTGTGCGCGTGTGTTTATATGTTAGATATTAGTTTTATGTGTTAGAATAATCAATAAAGTCTTGTTTGTATTTAAAGAGAAGTGTCTTGTCTTATGTGCATACGGATTTATTGTCATAAACTGCTGATCTTGTTACCTTGCTGATCTTGTTACCTTGCAAATAAATAGTATTTTCAATGTAGTTTGGATATTTATATCCGCTAGTTGATAGTTACAGCCCGTTCATCTGCTCTATCAAGTCATCTTCATTTATATAGCGCTTTTAACAATGAATTGTTTCAAAGCAGCTTTACAGAGATAAACATAAAATTTAAGGTAACAGATTGTTTTGGCGTTATAGCGGTTCTTGAATAATGTTACTTCCAGCTAAAGTTAACTTTGATTCACCTCCGTCGAAATGATCAGACTTTAAACGTGAACCTGTGATTAACGCTGACGGCGTTCACATGCTCATTCAGAATTCTATAGTTATGTGCTTTTTAAAATATGTGCGCAGGTTTGTAATTCATACAACCCAGCCTAAACAAACTACTTTTCTTGCCTATAAATTTTGATACAGAATTTTGTTTAATTTTATCACTTCGGGGTACGCGAGCCGGAATTCACAGCGCTTTATCTGTAGAGTGGGAAAGGGATCCTCCATAGGGAGAGGATAGTGGATACTTCAGCACTGCATTGTCATCGGGTCCAGGCGAATCTCCTTCGTCAGATCTGGACACGGCCTGGATCCGGCAGGCTGCAGGAAAACCTCGGGATAAACAAAGACACTAATATTAGCGTAGATGCCATTCTTCTTATGATGTAGCGAGTACATCAAGATTTAAGGGAAGTGTTCCCAGTTCCGGCTGACCTAATCTATGCAGCCTAACATTGAATTTATAGAAGTCTATAATGCATTTGAGCACTGAACACCAAAACACACACCCATAGAAACAGTTTCGGTAACGTTAGATTACAGCCCGGAAAGTACTGTGTAATTAAGACGAATTTACATCGTAACTTTCGGTAATTATAGTGTACTTGCATGTAAGTATAAGGGAACAATTATGTCAATTTTGGGGAATAAAGGGGTAACAACCAGGAGATTTAAAAAAATATTTATACTGTAAGTATTATAGAACTAAGGGGTAGTTATTCTACTATTATGATTCAACAATCACATTTGGGAGCAATTTAGCAAGAACATACACTGTGTACCATTTTGTAATAATTGTGTACCAATACAAACTGTATAGGCTTTTTAAAAATTGCAGGGTACATATCCATGCATTTATACAGTTTTTCTTTTTTTTTTTATAGCAAAAGTGCAGGTGTTTAAGTTTGGGCTTAAAAAGCAGTTTTAAACAAAAAAGAAGCGTTGTAAATCTGTTTTGAATTAAGTTGTTTTTCAAATAAAGGTTTCCGAGTCAGAGATATTAGATTGTGTATGTATTTTTATTTTACTTACCCTGTAACTACATGGAACAAGAGGGTAACAAGCACCACTTTAATTTACGGCCCACAATGTCACACTTACCCTGTAACTACATGGAACAAGAGGGTAACAAGCACCACTTTAATTTACGGCCCGCAATGTCACACTTACCCTGTAACTACATGAAACAAGAGGGTAACAAGCACCACTACATGAAACAAGAGTATCTTTCCCCAATATTTAAGCAAAAGTTGCAATTGTTTAAGTTTTCATTGCACTTTCGTTAAAAAGATTACTGTATAAATGCATAGATATGTAATTTTTAAAAAGCCTATACAGTATGCATTGGTACACTAATACAAAAAGGTACACAGTGTATGTTCTTGCTAAATTGCTCCCAAATGTGATTGTTGTATCATTATAGTAGAATAAGTACCCCTTAGTTCTATCATACTTACAGTATAAATATACCCCTTTATTCCCCAAACTTTACATGTTGTTAAGTAGTAGAATAAGTACCCATTTGTTCTATAATACTTACAGTATAAATATTTTTTACATTTTCCTGGTTGTTACCCCTTTATTTCCCAAACTTTACATGTTGTTCCCTTACTTACATGTAAGTTCTTTATAGGTAAACTATAATTACAGAAAGTAACACTGTAAAATCGCTTTAATTACGCAGTACTTTCCGGGCTGTAATCTAAAGCGTTACCACTATTTCTTACCTCAGGCAATCCATCTCATGAACAGTTAACTGGCAATAAACGTGCAATACACAACACTATTTATATATTTATTTATTTAACACACAATACTTATTTGCATTTATTTGCATTGATAGTCTGTACGTCTGTGTAGAACTGAGGAGACCAGACTCTGAGGTGAGGGTGATGCAGGTAGTTATAGGGTGTGTTGATGAGGGAGTGCAGCTGCAGGGAATCAGTATACTGGTGATGATCTGCAGCAGGTGTGATGATGGCTGAGTATAACGCCCGTTTCACACATACTCCGTTTGCAGTGCGTATTTTTCCGTACCCATGTTAACAGGTTAGAGCTTTCACACTGCACATGGATGCAGTCCGTCGATCCGTTCCAGTTGCGGTGCGTATACAGCAGTGCAGAGATCGTTTACGCCCGTTTCACACATGCTCCGTTTGCAGTGCGTATGCGGTGCGTATTTTTTTCCGTACCCATGTTAACAGGTTACGCCCGTTTCACACATACTCCGTGTGCAGTGCGTATGCGGTGCGTGTTGCGGTGCGTATGCGGTACAGGAGCAGCACGCGCTATAGTGCTTTCACATATGCTGCGTGCGTTTGCAGTGCGCAACTGATCCGCGGCTGTACCACAAACACATTTACTCACTATTTGTATTTCAAAAAATCATCAATCAAATCAAGTTATCAGCAGCAAAAGTTTTTGCCTCCAGTGCAATTCTCTTTGTAGGCCTATTCACGTTTAAAACACAATTTAAACAACGTATTATTCAATGCATTACTTTTATATAGGCCTAGATTATATATTAAGTTGCTCAAGCAAGTGGTAACATATTTAACCATGTACTTATATTAAAATCGCAAACATTTTAAATTAAAACTTAAAATTGACAAAAACAGCAGACTCATACCTTTTCTTTTGCATAATTCAAATCTGTATACAATAAATCTTGCATGTCACAAATAACTTGTTTTTCCACCTCAACGAATGAGACGAGTGTCGTTCATTATGTGGCCTTGTTGAAGTAAATTGTAGCTTTCTTTGCTTTACCCCGGTCTTAAAGTAAAAATATGACTGTGAAAAAAGTAGTATTTAATTAAATGCATTTATGGTTACATTTTATTTAATTAAATACATTTATGGTGAGATTACTACATTTTATTGAATTAAATGCATTTATGGTGAAATTACTACATATTCAGGTCAGTCTGTGTTCATTTTGACCACGAACCGTGCGCTGTCACTTTAATTCAGCGTTTGCAGCACAGCAGAAATAGACTCGGTGCGGAAACGATCTCTGCACTGCTGTATACGCACCGCAACTGGAACGGATCGACGGACCGCATCCGCGTGCAGTGTGAAAGCTCTAACCTGTTAACATGGGTACGGAAAAAAATACGCACCGCATACGCACTGCAAACGGAGTATGTGTGAAACGGGCGTTAGAGCGGTCACACTGCACGCGGATGCAGTCCGTCGATCCGTTCCAGTTGCGGTGCGTATACAGCAGTGCAGAGATCGTTTCCGCACCGAGTCTATTTCTGCTGTGCTGCAAACGCTGCCTGAATTAAAGTGACAGCGCATGGTTCGTGGTCAAAATGAACACAGATTGACCTGAAAATGTAGTAATTTCACCATAAATGCATTTAATTCAATAAAATGTAGTAATCTCACCATAAATGTATTTAATTAAATACTACTTTTCATCTTTTTACTTTAAGACCGGGGTTTTAAGCAAGGAAAACGACAATTTACCTCAACAAGGACATAATGAACGACACTCGCCTCATTCGTAGAGGTGGAAAAACAAGTTCTTTGTGACATGCAAGATTTATTGTATTAAAATTTAAATGCAAAAGAAAAGGCATGAGAGTCGGCTGTTTTTGTCAATTTTAAGTTTTAATTTAAAATGTTTGCAATTTTAATATAAGTACATGGTTAAAGGTCCTCTATGTATTTTTTAGCAGCCTCTAGCGGTGATGTTTCAGATTGCAACAAGAGGGCTCATGTGCGTGCTCGATCTCAAGAGCGAGCATTCACTACCGGCCACACGGAGACTTTCAACGCAACGGCGAAAGCATCACACAACATGCTGGAAACTCATGTAAACTCCCACTGCAACGTTACAATAATAGGCTACTTTTATCAGCTTGAGTTGAACTAATGCTCCATGCTCGTACCATGATAACATTACATTGACTGCATTTAGCCGACATGTGATGTTATCTAGCATAAGGCATTTCACTAACTATTCGTGTATCTTTCACAATCAGCAATGTCAAAATAGGTGAATGTATAATATGATAACGAAAACGGTGAACTAGACTGAACAATGTCAGTGTAACAGTAAGACAGTAGGAAGTAATATTACTCTACTGAACGTGTCTGGAAATGTTTATTATAAACAATATGATAGTAGTGGGATGAGTGACGTTAGACAGTACATAAAATAAGTTACATCCTAAAGCACCTACTTTTTGTTATCCTGGAACAGTCTTTTGTATTAATTTCATGTCTCATGTAGTTTACCTTGCTATTTCATTAGAGTTTACTAATAATTCAAAAGCTCTGCCGATGTTGATCCGTGTTTTCGTCCTGAGTCGATCAGAATCACGTTTGGCCTGACGAGCTTCAGCAGATAAAACTTTTTTTAGTTTTTTATATTTTTGTGGAGTTTGTGTTGGAGTCTGTGTTGTGCTGGAGGCAGGTCGTTTTGGGGTGTTATCAGACTCCATGTCGTTAGCTGCAGTGCCGTCGCATAGACTGTATATAAGGAGAGAGGCTCGGGAGCGCGCATGCACGTCACATCCGATGGATTTCGTGGTAAATCCGACCCGGAGACTTCACATATAAATATGAATATTGGCAGGGCCGGCTCTAGCCCTTTGGTTGCCCTAGGCGAGATTGAGTTTTGCGCATGTCCCATGACAGTAATACCCATAGGCTATATTGTAAAACAAATGCACTGAAAAATAAAGGAAACTTTCATAATTATTTTTGTTACTTGGAAGTAACCCAGCGCCGCCAATTAAACAAAACAAAACGAATGGGCCGATGTACGAGTTTTATGGGCCACTAAGACAAAAATAAATAAATAATAAAAGTATTATGTATCGGCCCAAAAAGCACGTCGGCCCACCGGGAATCTCTACCATCCTGGGGGAAAAGAATTCGCTCCCGGTAGTCCCGATGGCCAGCATGCCTGTGCACAATACTAAGTAAATTTATTTCGTTTGACAGCTTAATGGCTGAGATGAGAAGACTTACCTCTATACTGGGCTTTCTTTTTATCTAGTTGCTTTCTCCGTTTTCGTCCCTGTGCACCAGAGGGTTTCGATCAACGCGCCAGCAGCTGAGCACTTGCCTAACGTAACGTAACGTAACGTAACCCCCCACCCCACGTTAGGAAATGATCGACAATAATCATCAATTCAATCTAATAATCAGGTTGACAAGTAATTAAACGTGTGGCTGAGGGGGCGCCTTAGGATGATCAGGTTTAATAAACATGTTTTTGTTGCGCTTGTCATTCTAATTCTGTGATTAATGGGAAGTAGGCCAAGGGCGAAATTAGAGGGCGCCCGCGCGCCGCACCTCCAACACATTTGTCGCCCTAGGCAACCGCCTAGTTCGCCTATAGCAATCGCCGGCCCTGAATATTGGCCTTCAGAGGTAATAGCAAAACCCGACAAGTGGATCATTGTAATGTGTGATTACAACCCCTTCACACACAGGCAATAAAAAAAGGATTCATTTTAGAAGAAAAGCTACATAGAGCACCTTTAAATATTTGACCACTTGCTTAAGCAACTTAATATATATAGAAGTAATGCATGGAATTATAGGCCTATGTTGTTTAAATTGTGTTTAAACGTGCACTCAACGTCCATTCAAGTTTGTATATGTGTACAAATAGAATCGCAATGCTGACAAAACTTTTTTTTTTTAATAAAAGTTGCTGCATAACTTCTGGATTTGAAATAAAAATAGTGAGTATGTGTTTGTGGTACAGCCGCGGATCAGTTACGCACTGCAAACGCAGCATATGTGAAAGCACTATAGGACGTGCTGCTCCTGTACCGCAGACACACCGCAACACGCACCGCATATGCACTGCACACGGAGTATGTGTGAAACGGGCGTAAGGGTGCTTTCACACTGGGCTCGTTTCACTCAACGGATTCTTTTGAGGAGACAGTGGATTTCCAAATTTGTTGCCCTGATTCCACACGCTATGCGCGAATACACTGCAGGCTCACTCTCGCTCGTATCCAAGGTAAATCATCAACCCTGTCATCCCTTACATGTGTTTAATTTAACTAAATACATAATAATCAGCTAAAACACATGCGAAGGTCACTTTACTTCCTGAACAAGTGAGCACCCGAGTTCGTGTTGCTTTCACATTCACGCGAACCGCGGCACGGTTCGAGTGCAACCGAACTCAGACCACCTCCTCCAGGTAGTCTTGGGTTTGGTACCCCAGTGTGCACCTGGGTCCGCATGACAGTGTTCACATTAGCGATTTTTCATGCGAACCGTGCCCTGTTCCGAACTAAACTGCCATTGTGAAAGCACCCTGTGCAGGTGGGGACCAGGAGGGAAGCTGGGAAATGTAGTGCTGACAGGTACTGAGCTGTTGACGGTGACAACTCTATTGTATTCAATTGTCTTCAATTACTGACCTTTTCACTCACATTTATTAAATGCAGTTTACTCATTTACTTAATAGAAAATAATAACATCTTGCCCTGTTCGTGACTTCTGCTGCAAACTCGTTTCGGAGGATTACATGATGTTAAACTAGACTACACTTTAAAACCTTAAAATGAATAACATTTCTTTAATCGTTTAACCATTTTGTAATATTTAGTTTGTTTGGCGTGAGAGACAAAAGGCATTCCCTTTCAAAAGCTACTCTCAATGCTGCGCAAAACATCTTAATTTGACCGGTTGTGAACATGTGTGGCAAACACGCCAAAGAATTTGGCTTTAAATAACCTCTGATGATGACTTAATTGGAATGCGCAAGTCAGAGCCTATAAATAGATGTGTGACAGGCAGTGTTGGGCATGTTACTTAAAAAAAAGTAATTTTTTATAGTTACTAGTTACTTCACAAATAGTAACTGAGTTAAATCATTATAAAAGTAACTAATTACCAGGGAAAGTAACTATTGCATTACTTTAAAAAAAAAAATAGGCCTATGTCAAATAACTTGGATGTCCCCCATATTAAATATGTTAAATTAATGAAATGAACACTAAATAGAATAAATTATTATTATAAAACATTGTACACTAATCTACACTATTGTAATGTTGCTGTGGGACAATGTGAGAGACACATTCAATATATTATTTTAAATATTATCATTATTATAGTAGAACAATAAAACATAATAGATGGTTTAGAACTTTTAATATTGAATATTGCACAGACCACAACTGGCCAACAAATAAGTCTAAAAATAAATTATGCTTCCTAAGAAATGTATAATGTAATGAATAAATAAAAATAAAAAATATGCATACACTCTTTGTAGTGCAAATTAAAATGATAAAACTGTCACAAAACTTCACGACTGGTAGACATATTGTAGCCTAAGTATTTTCTTCCTCACAAAAGTAAACAGTTTAACAAGAAGTGCTCCCAGAACCTTACCTGCAGGTTATTTTTTTAGATTTTATTTGTATAACCATGTAAATTAATTAAAACGTTGCAGATGATACCAATAGGCTACAGAGATAGCCCCTTATGAAACCCCTTATGATGCACAATAAAACAAGGACTGTGACGTCGCCCGGAATGGCGCAGCCGGGGCCCCACCCTGGAGCCAGGCCCGGGGTTGGGGCTCGTATGCGAGCGCCTGGTGGCCGGGCCTCTCCCCACGGGGTCCGGCCGGGCTCAGCCCGAAGGAGCGACGTGGGACCGCCTTCCAGTGGGCTCACCACCTGCAGGAAGAGCCGTAAGGGGCCGGTGCAGAGAGGATCGGGCGGCAGTCGAAGGCGGGGGCCTCGACGACCCGATCCCTGGACACGGAAACTAGCCTTAGGGACGTGGAACATCACCTCGCTGGTGGGGAAGGAGCCTGAGATCGTGCGTGAGGTTGAGAGGTTCCGACTAGAGATAGTCGGGATCACCTCTACGCATGGCTTGGGCTCTGGAACCACACTCCTTGAGAGAGGATGGACTCTTCACCACTCTGGAGTTGCCCATGGTGAGAGGCGACGGGCTGGTGTGGGTTTGCTTATAGCCCCCCAGCTCAGCCGCAATGTGCTGGAGTTTACCCCGGTGAACGAGAGGGTCGTTTCCCTGCGCCTACGGGTCGGGGATAGGTCTCTCACTGTCGTGTGTGCCTACGGGCCGAACGGCAGTGCAGAGTACCCGGCCTTCTTGGGGTCTCTGGGAGGAGTGCTGGAAAGTGCTCCGACGGGGGACTTCAACGCTCACGTGGGCAGCGACAGTGACACCTGGAGGGGCGTGATTGGGAGGAACGGCCCCCCCGACCTGAACCCGAGCGGTGTTCAGTTATTGGACTTCTGTGCTAGTTACAGTTTGTCCATAACGAACACCATGTTCAAGCATAAGGGTGTCCATCAGTGCACGTGGCACCAGGACACCCTAGGTCGTAGGTCGATGATTGACTTTGTGGTCGTTTCATCTGACCTGCGGCCGTATGTCTTGGACACTCGGGTGAAGAGAGGGGCGGAGCTGTCAACTGATCACCACCTGGTGGTGAGTTGGATCCGATGGCGGGGGAGGAAGCTGGACAGACACGGCAGACCCAAGCGTACTGTAAGGGTTTGCTGGGAACGTTTGGCCGAATCTCCTGTCAGAGAGATCTTCAACTCCCACCTCCGGCAGAGCCACGACCGGATCCCGAGGGAGGCTGGAGATATTGAGTCTGAGTGGACCATGTTCTCCGCCTCCATTGTCGAAGCGGCGGCTCGGAGCTGTGGCCGTAAGGTCTCCGGTGCCTGTCGAGGCGGCAATCCCCGAACCCGGTGGTGGACACCGGAAGTAAAGGATGCCGTCAAGCTGAAGAAGGAGTCCTATCGGGCCTGGTTGGCTTGTGGGACTCCTGAGGCAGCTGACAGGTACCGGCAGGCCAAGCGGACTGCAGCCCGGGTGGTTGTGGAGGCAAAAACTCGGGCCTGGGAGGAGTTCGGTGAGGCCATGGAGAAGGACTATCGGCTGGCCTCGAAGAGATTCTGGCAAACTGTCCGGCGCCTCAGGAGAGGGAAACAGTGCCCTACCAACGCTGTTTACAGTGGAGGTGGGCAGCTGTTGACCTCAACTGGGGATGTCGTCGGACGGTGGAAGGAATACTTCGAGGATCTCCTCAATCCCGCCGTCACGTCTTCTATTGAGGAAGCAGAGGCTGGGGGCTCAGAGGTGGACTCGTCCATCACCCTAGCTGAGGTCACCGAGGTAGTCAAGAAACTCCTCGGTGGCAAGGCACCGGGGGTGGATGAGATCCGCCCTGAGTACCTCAAGTCTCTGGATGTTGTGGGGCTGTCTTGGCTGACACGCCTCTGCAGCATCGCGTGGCGGTCGGGGACAGTGCCTCTGGGATGGCAGACCGGGGTGGTGGTCCCTCTTTTTAAGAAGGGGGACCGGAGGGTGTGTTCCAACTACAGGGGGATCACACTTCTCAGCCTCCCTGGGAAAGTCTATGCCAGGGTACTGGAGAGGAGAATACGGCCGATAGTGGAACCTCGGATTCAGGAGGAACAGTGCGGTTTTCGTCCAGGCCGTGGAACACTGGACCAGGTCTATACCCTCTACAGGGTGCTGGAGGGTTCATGGGAGTTTGCCCAACCAGTCCACATGTGCTTTGTGGATTTGGAGAAGGCATTCGACTGTGTCCCCCGAGGCGGCCTGTGGAGGGTGCTCCGGGAGTATGGGGTCCCGGGTCCTTTGCTAAGGGCTGTCCGGTCCCTGTATGACCGAAGCAGGAGCTTGGTTTGCATTGCCGGTAGTAAGTCAGACTTCTTCCCGGTGCATGTTGGACTCCGGCAGGGCTGCCCTTTGTCGCCGGTTCTGTTCATAATTTTTATGGACAGAATTTCTAGGCGCAGCCAGGGGCCGGAGGGTGTCAGGTTGGGGGACCACGCGATTTCGTCTCTGCTCTTTGCGGATGATGTTGTTGTGTTGGCCCCCTCACACCAGGACCTTCAGCGTGCACTGGGACGGTTTGCAGCCGAGTGTGAAGCGGCTGGGATGAGAATCAGCGCCTCCAAATCCGAGGCCATGGTCCTCAGTCGGAAAAGGGCGGCTTGCTCACTTCAGGTTGGTGGAGAGATCCTTCCTCAAGTGGAGGAGTTTAAGTATCTTGGGGTTTTGTTCACGAGTGAGGGAAGGATGGAACGGGAGATTGACAGACGGATCGGTGCAGCTTCTGCAGTAATGCGGTCGATGTACTGGTCTGTTGTGGTGAAGAAAGAGCTGAGCCGTAAGGCAAAGCTCTCGATTTACCGGTCAATCTACGTTCCTACTCTCACCTATGGTCATGAGCTTTGGGTCATGACCGAAAGGACAAGATCCCGGATACAGGCGGCCGAAATGAGCTTTCTCCGCAGGGTGGCTGGGCGATCCCTTAGAGATAGGGTGAGAAGCTCGGTCACTCGGGAGGAGCTCAGAGTAGAGCCGCTGCTCCTCCACATCGAGAGGGGTCAGCTGAGGTGGCTCGGGCATCTGTTTCGGATGCCTCCTGGACGCCTTCCCGGGGAGGTGTTCCGGGCACGTCCCACTGGGAGGAGACCCCGGGGAAGACCTAGGACACGCTGGAGAGACTATGTCTCCCGGCTGGCCTGGGAACGCCTCGGTGTCCCCCCGGAAGAGCTGGAGGAAGTGTCCAGGGAGAGGGAAGTCTGGGCATCTCTGCTTAGACTGCTGCCCCCGCGACCCGGCCCCGGATAAGCGGAAGAAGATGGATGGATGGGCTACAGAGATTCTAATGCTGAAATTTGTAATTTATTTATAAACAAACTATATAATGCTCGGACACCCTCGGTCTTTCTCACAAACTGTCGAGCGCGCTCTCGGACATGGTCTCTCTCGCGCATTGTCAAGTGCGCTCTCGGACACACTCGGTCACTCTCGCGCATTGTCAAGCGCGCTCGCGACGTTCGCTTCGCTTTTGTCCAGTCAGGCGCCTCATAAACACACACACACCAGAGAAAAAATGTTGCAGGTCCTATGGCGGAGAGAGAGCCTACTCGGATGAACACTGCTTCAGTGAGCTCAATTAGGGGGGTTGCATCCTCCAGGGCTTTAGTAAGAGGCGCCTCCTTGTAGCAAGTATGTGATGCAGCAGGCTGGTCCTCTCCGCACACATTTATCACATTATCATGTTATTCTGGACTCTCACGTCCTTGAGTCGGCATCCCAAGCTCATATCTGAGGCCCTTCTCGTGTTTGTGCACACATACTACACAACATTGAGGGGTCAACTTCCAGTGTGGCGGCGTTGGTATTCTCGTTCCCCATAGCGCTTTAAAATCAAGCATATCATTGAGAGTAGCTTTTGAAAGGGAACGTCTCAGGTTACTTGACTGTAACCCTGTTCCCTGAAAAACCAGGAACAAGATGCTGTGCTTCATTGCTGCACTGAGGGCGTGTTCGGAACGTTCTTCAGACAAAACGACCTGATGAGCGCACCTGTCACGCATCTATTTATAGCCTCTGGCGTGTGCATTCCGATTACGTCATCATCAGAGGTTATTTAAAGCCAAATTCTTTGGCGTGTTTGCCACACGTGTTCACAACCGGTCAAACGAAGACGTTTTCCCCATAGATCTTTAAAATCAAGCACAGCATCTCGTTCCCGCTTTTTCAGGGAACAGGGTTACAGTCGAGTAACCCGAGACGTTTTATCCTCTAGAACAATAGAACCATAAAATACACCAAAACACAACTTAAATTTACAAAAGACATCAATGTTATTTGCTCGATGTAATTCCAAATCCAAACATTTGCAAGAAACAGATCCAAATTCATCTCTCCTTATCCAGCGATCTTCATCTCATTTCTCAGCAGCTACCGTAAACGTCAAATCCCGCGATCGTTATGATGAATTCTAATTAAAAAATTGTGCCTTCAAGAAGCGTTACAATATGTTTTACAGCAGTGATATCAAACGTTCATTGACTCTCACCTACTTCGTCACAGATTGCGTCATGCCGTGTTTAAAATGTACCTTTGCCATGTACATTTGAAATTGGGAAATGTGCGCATTCACAGAGCGAAGCCGAATTAACATTTTCATGGATTAATTACTTAAATTATGCTCTGTACCTCATACAAAACTATTATATTCCGCCAGAGAGGACTGCGACTGCAACACGACTTTTGGTACCGCTTTTGACATTTTCGCAATAAATACATTTTGTGATTACACTTGTCTGTCTGTTATGTTTTTCTTCATAACTGTACGTAGTTTAAAAAAAATTGGTTATGGGTAGGTTTAGGGGTAGGAGTAGGATTAGCAGCTCAAAATATCTTTTTTAATGCTATATTGTTAATAACATTGTCATTACCCAACACATCTCTGTCTATTATGTTTTATTCTTTTTATATTCTGTATAAAATGTGTATGTTTAGGTTTGGGAGTAGGGTTAAGGGATTCACAAGCTCAATTACTGTATTGGATTAAGAAATAAATGCATGCATTGTGTATTATCATACTGAACAGAATCAATTCTTAGATTTTGTATTTGATGGACAGAGTTTTCATTGTCAGATCGATGCATTTTTATGCACCCGTCTGATGAGAGCGGAGAGAAGGAGTGACTGGACTGATGTCCCAATGATTCTTTGGGATGGGGTCATTTATACGCTATTATCTGCACCATTAAGTAGCACATTGGCAGGCTCAATGTATTCATCATAATGACCTTGATTAGTGTCTTTTTCAATGATTAAAATAAGCTGTTTTTCTTCAACACTGATCTGAGAACAATGTTTTTTCTTCTGTGTTCCATGAAGAAACTGTGTTGTTCTGAAAGTCAAGCTTTTCTTATGTTGATTTGTCTTTATGTAACTGGCATGGAGGGTGATTTGACATCAGACATCACCTCATTTAGCAGGACATTCACCTACAAAAAAGGTATTTGATTTAACTTGAATAGAAATTCACTAAGAAATAGAAAGCAAATTTTAAAAAAAGGCAAGTAACATAAATTAAAGGCACAATATGTATTTATTTTTTATTCAAATATTCAAAAACCACTAGAACAATGTTATATATTTTTGTTGACTTGTCTACTTACAATTTCCCAAATTTTTCCAACAATGTTTAAATCAAAAGCAATCAGCTATTTTAACCAATGTAACGGCCCATGTCATTGCAGCAATTTCCGGTTTGACTTCAAACCTTGGAAACACCTAATACACTTTAATATATTATGTTTTTTTATAAGACATGTGAACAACTGTTTTGGATACCTTATCAACGGAAAACTAGTCATTGTTATATAGCTGAACACGGTTAGTCTTACTGTTTGAATTTCTTGCTTTATCATAAGTAACATGTTTGTGCCATGCCTCAGAGACAATGTTATTTGTCAAGTGGCTAACATCCGAAATCCGAAAGAGCTTTTTTTGTAGTAACAGCCTACAATATATTTTTTTAATTAATTGCATGCCATTTAGCAACAAAAGTCATCCAGCTTTAAATATGATATTCTGATATCTATCTAGCTTACTGCAATGTGCATCATACCAGCCATTGAGCTAAAGCACAGAGCACCTTATTACCAGTACCGGCTCCTGACCATAAATTTAGTTAGGGCGGATTCTAGGTCCTAGTGCTAGTTTATGATAAACATTTTGTAAGCTTTATATTCTAATCTCTAAATACATGCAGAACACTTCTGGCAGAGGTGTAATGTCCTTGCGTTGCCTTTCAAAAACTACACTTAATGCTGCGCTTGATTCAGTGCTATGGGAATACTTTTTGTGTCATTGGAATGCGCGTTCGTCAGAGGCTATACTTAGATGTGGCACAGATGCATCTATAGGTCTTTTTGTCTTCAGACCATACTCCGTGTGTGTGTGTGTGTGTGACGCAAGCTCTCTCTGTGTCTCTGCTAGGAGTACGTTTTCACAAGGCAAGGCAGTGCGCAGAAAATTCTCTCTTTAACCTCTCACTCTACAGTAGTAAACAAGCAAAGAGGGTAAAAAAAAAAAAAAGAGCGATGTGCAAAGCAAACGGTGTGTGCCTCCGTGTTCACGGCCCATGTCTGAATGCAACACACACCATTATTCCATTGTTTGTTTGGGGGAGGAGCACGCTACCCTTGCGTTGGAGCAGTGTCCAATCTGGGCTCTTCAGGCCTACGTCCACCACACTAGCCAGTGGAACTATTTGTTTGTCATGGGGGCCATAACAGGGGGGCGGCCGCCACAAAACTGACATTTCTCATTGGGTGAGGGATGCCATTGCCCTTGCCTATGAGGTGTGTGGTCAAGCTTCGCCAATATGCATCAGGGCTCATTCTACCAAGGGGGTCGCTTCTTCTGAGCATTGGTGGGGGGTGCCCCCAGCAGCATGTTTATGATGCGGCAGGCTGGTCCTCTCCACAGACATTCATAAGATTTTACAGTTTGGATGTTCATGCCACTCCGGGCTCACACGTCCTTGAGTCAACATTACAAGCTCATGTCTGAGACCACTCGCGTTCTTGTGAGCACACACTACGCAACCGTGAGAGGTACAGACACCCCCAGCCTCTGACGAGCACGCATTCCGATGAGGTCACTGTCCGAGGCTATAAAAGTTAAAAGTCAATTCCATTGACGTGTTACTCTCATTTTCACAGCTGGTCACATAAAAAGTGTTCCCATAGCGCTGAATCAAGCGCAGCATCTCATTCCCGCTTCTTCAGGGAACAGGGTTACAGTCAAGCAACCCGAGACGTTATTCAGCCTGAGGGTGATGCTCAACTGTACACGCATAAAATGCTATCTAGTTGCCTTAATGTAGTATTTATTGCCTCCAAATTTTGTTTTAGAATGTTACAAGTTCCAGTGAGGAAAAGAATGTCATGTATTTTTTCAGAACAAACATAAAACAAACACAACAGATTATTAAGGCTATTCACATGAGCATGTTTAAACTAAAGGATTTATACTTTCATTACTTTGATATGCTACTCCACATAGGAAAAACAGACTACTGACCTGATGCAGACTAATATACACATATCAGAAGCGGATTGATATCGTCTTGGTCTGGCGCAATGTTTACAAAGGTAATGCGAAAATAAGCCGGGCAGTCTCAAATCTGCCCAATGGCTCTCAATTAGAGCGTGCTGCTGTTAAATAGTATATAGTTTTTCACTGTAGATTTACATTGGAAAATTGTGGGGCGCTGTAGAGCTGGGGAGGGCTCAGGCACCCTCTGCCCCGCTTAGTATTAAGGCTATGTCTACATTAATCCGGATACATTTGAAAACGGCGTTTTCGTTTAAAAACGCTCTCCGTCCACACTAGCGTTTTCAGGCGTTTTCCGACGTTTCAGTGTAGATGAGAAACTTCTAAATTCACCTTACTGCGCATGCGTGAAACCTCACAAAAGCTCACCGAGATGATACAGATGGAAAAATAAATAATAAAGTTACCGCGCAATTCTTCTAACATGATAATTTTATTTAGCAAAATATCTCACCATCACTGATGCGTCCAGGTCACACTCAGTCACCATATGTTTGGTCTAAAACGCAACCGCTCTCATGTTTTGCCGCAGAACAGCAAATGTGAGTACATTTTCTGTCATTGTGCAGGACTGTGATATGAAGAGTGTGCAAAGTAACATATTTTAGCAACAGTGTGAAAGTGAATAGCACATAACAGGCACAATACTGCCCTACAAAGGCAAAATACCTTAACTCGCTAGAGTGTGGAACTGAGAAAAATGACTTTAAAGATTTTTAGTTGTCCCGCCAAATTAATTATAGTCAGGACACTGAAAATCTGGCAATTAGATGTTTAAGTAATGAAAATTATCTACAAAATTTTGAGCTCAAACTTGACTTTTGACCACTATTTTAAAGTTACTGTACTCTGCCTTTGTATTGTCAGCAAAAAGTGAGAAGTCATGCCAAGGCAAAAGGCAGTAACTTCCACATTATCAATATTTGGTTGCTGATCACCATTAACAAAATCATTATAGTAACACCTGTATAAAATCTAGTGATCATGGCATTTATTTTGTATGATTTACAATTATAGCCTTCTACTTATTGTGCTTTGGTTGAATTCTGGTGGCCCTATTAATACATTAGACATGACAAAATACCTACATAGCGGTAAAGACTATCTTCAAGTGGTACCGAGTGGCATAAGACTTGCTAAACACGCATTCAAAATGATCACGATAAAACAGATCCTCGCGCACATTCGACCCGGAGACTGGTTTATAGCGGTGGATATGAAAGACGCATACTTTCACAGGCGTTTGTTTACCGAGATTCGTGTTCGAGGTGTCAGTGTGTCACGCTCCGTTCACGAAAAGTAGCCTATGCAGTGCTTTACCCCTTAGGACTCAGTGAGCGCGTTCTGGACTACCTAGACGACTAATGGATTTATAGCACGACCTTCTGTTTTCTGCGTCTTTTCAGTATGCGTTGGTTTCAGCTGTCTGCCCTATTATTGTGCGTGCACTTCGCTCGTCCCGTGGATTTCTTCCGGACGCTGTGTTTTGTATGTTTTTAACAGCTGTTCTGATGTTGTATGCACCAGCACTTCTTGCTTCATTATGTTGTATGCACCAATATACCCTTGTTGCTTCATTATTATCACTCCCTGTGATATATTAGTCCCGCGTCGGCTCGACCGTGTTCAGGGCGGAGCTGAAGGCGCCGGCGAAGTTTTGGCACTCTGCCAGCTAAATGCATGATTGTTTCAACTAGGTCCGGTACCCGAACTGGGTGAGGCGGGGCTTTAGTTCTTTGTTGTATTGACCTGCTACGGCATGTGTAACATTTTTCTGTCAACTCTGCATATATCCTTTGCGATCGATATCGCACTTTTGTCGATGGAGCGGGTTAAGAGAGCATACTAAATGTTCTGACCGCATTAGTGCAGGACAAAGCTCTGAGGACATCAAAAGTTACAGGGACGGATGGTAGCTGTACAAAGTAGGCCTACACAGGCTACATCGTAATTTCAATATTAATGGAGAGTAAAACAAAGGCAGAACACCGTATAATCTGATTGGTAGCATTATTTGATAGAACACCGGCACCGTAACTTCATATTGACGCGCGGCTAAACAAAGGCAGAGTGCCGTAACTCAATATGAGCGTTCCAAAACTAAGCCAAAGAGCCGTAACTGGTGTTACGGTGTTCTGCCTTGGTTTCTCATGGGCTTTTGGAAGTTACGGTTAAGACAACCCATTATTTTCTCGAAAAAACAACGGAATTGACTCAAGATACTTATCCACATGATAAAGGAGGTCTTGAATGTGCCAAAAATATCAATAACTCATTTTCGACCAAAAACGAAGTTACGGTCTTTTGCCTTTGCACGGCAGAATACCGGTAAACATTAATATCTATTGGTACAACATGGATCACATGACTAAACTTACCAGCCCGTTCTCATCCTTTGGCGTCATACATGTGACGCTTTGTACATTTCGTTGAAATCTTACGCACATGGCATCCTTTAGCATCAATATGAGACGCAGAACCCAAGGCGTCATACAGGTGACGCTCGTCTAAATCCGACGCACATGGCATCGTTTAGCGTGAATATGAGACGCAGATCCCAAGGCGTCATAACCGTACCCTACCCCAGACCTAAACCTACCCATAACAGTGCGTGTTATATTGACGCTAAAGGATGCCATGTGCGTAAGATTTCGACGAAATGTCAAATGGCGTCACCTACATGACGCCAAAGGATGAGAATGCGTTGAACTTACGTCATCGTTTTCAAATACCTCCGGCTTCACAGTCCACACTACAACGTGAAAACGGCGTTTTCAAATTTATCCACTTTGGAGAGCGTTTTCCAAAAGCTACGTTTTCATTGACTTAAAAAGCTGTCTCAGTGTGGACGGAAGGCCAAACCGGAGAGAAAAATATACGTTTTCAAACGAAAACGTATTAGTGTGGACATGGCCTAAGATAAATGCCTGCCGAAGCCATGCGTTAAGCATTAATATATCCTGTTCACTTTATAAATTAAAATAATCTAGAACATCTAAAAAAATATTTGTTGCAGAATGCTTAAAGCTGCAGTCCGCAGTTTTTCCTCTTTGTCGCCATCTCTGTTCGAAATCTGCATTTGCAGTTATTCGCGGAATTATCAACTTTATGTGAGTTGTACTTCGATACGACACAGCGCGGATGAACACAATGTTTGAGGAGAGTGTGTGGCTGTCAGTCACCGCGCCGGTGTGGATACTGTCATTCAGAATCACAGATTGTTATTTTTGGAAGTATGACCAACATAATAACTTTCACCGGAAAATGTCATCTGAACAAGCAAGAAACATCCACTTTTGTTCTAGTTCTGACATTGCAGTAAATTGCGCTGATTAAATATGACAATCGCTTATCATATCACGCAAAACCGTGCAAATTATACTTTGTTCTCAAATTGTTAAGGTTAACAACGTCAGCATTGCGTGACTACATGTAATGTCCTTCCGATATGTATCCTTGTTTTCGCATGGGCCGGTTGCAGTCTCTCTTTTTCTGTAGCCACTCCGAAGTCCGAATGAAGTCTTTTGCATTTTACAACGGGTGAATCTGTTGTCACTGGTGATTGTCATTTGAACCTTTCTGGATCCGCCATCAAATTGATAAGTTTAATTATATCAAGTGCTGTGAGAAAAGACTATAAATCTCCACCTTCAACATCCTCACACGCAATATAGTCTACTAGCCGAGACTCCTTCTTTATGTGTACAGATGTGACGTAATGACGCAAAGACATGCTCGAATCTCCCGCGGAAATCCACCAGTACCACTGGAATTAAAAACATTATTACAAGCTTACCGCTTTGAATCGAGCTAAGGCAAGCAGATAGTTTTGAACACTGGCTGGTTATGTATTTTCTCAAATATGTATTTTGGATAATTTTTAACCCAAAAAAAGCTACGGACTGCAGCTTTAACACATTCACAATGTATTATTGATTCAGTTTATTTAGAGTTTTGAATTAATATGTTGGTGGGGCACTGACCAACCTGCCGTTACAGATGAGCTGCGGTTACTTTTTAGTATGATTGTTTTGACCAAGTCAAACTGCGATGTGTTAGCCTACCATTTAAAGGTATAGTTCCCCAAAAATGTTTAATTCTGTCATTAGTTACTCATTAATTACCCTCATGTTGTTCCATACCTGTAAGACTTTCGTTCATCTTCAGAACACAAATCAATATCTTTTTGATGAAATCTCAATGCTTTTTACTCTCCATTGACAGCTATGCAACTACAACTTTGACGCTTCAAAAAGTACATAAATATCGTAAAACTATGAATTCAGCAGCTTATTCCATATTTTCTGAAGAGACTTGATCACTTTATATGATGATGTAACGTTGCGGGAAGAATGAACCTAGAGTGAATCCAATTGCAAGCACATTTATTAAACAAACAAAAGAAACTCAGACTGGAAAAACGGACACAGCAACCATTACAACATTAAGAACTCACAAGGACTGAACTAAAACACAGGGCTTAAATACAGAGGAACGGGTGAGTGAAACAAGACACAGCTGGGCAAATTAACTAGGAACACAGGTGGAAAACATGAACACAAACGAGGAGCGGGAAAACTAGACAGGACTAAACCAAATACACAATAATGGGGGGAACACAAGACAGACAGGAACAAGACATGAACCCACACCGTGACATAGCCCTCCCCCTATGGGCGGCTCCCGACGCCCATAAAAAAAAAAAAAAGTTCAGGAGGGTGGTGCAGTGGAGGCGGTCTTGGGGGAGGGATGGAGGGCCAGATCCACGCAGGGAACAGGACAAGAGCCTTGCAACGGCGGGCATGGACCAGGGAACGTGGGCGGAGCAGGATGCGCAGGCGGCGGCCAGGGCGGAGCAGGATGCGCAGGCGGCCAGGGCGGAGCAGGATGCGCAGGCGGCCAGGGCGGGGCAGGATGCGCAGGCGGCCAGGGCGGGGCAGGATGCGCAGGCGGCCAGGGCGGGGCAGGATGCGCAGGCGGCCAGGGCGGAGCAGGATGCGCAGGCGGCCAGGGCGGAGCAGGATGCGCAGGCGACCAGAACGGAGAAGACCCCTCGGGCGACCACGGCGGTGAAGACCCTTCGGGCGTCCACGGCGGTGAAGACCCCTCGGGCGGCCAGGGCGGTGAAGACCCCTCGGGCGGCCAGGGCGGTGAAGACCCCTCGGGCGGCCAGGGCGGTGAAGACCCCTCGGGCGGCCAGGGCGGTGAAGACCCCTCGGGCGGCCAGGGCGGTGAAGACCCCTCGGGCGGCCAAGGCGGTGAAGACCCCTCGGGCGGCCAGGGCGGTGAAGACCCCTCGGACGGCCACGGCGGTGAAGACCTCTCAGGCGGCCACGGCGGTGAAGACCCCTCGGGTGACCACGGCAACTCGGGAACAGATAACACACACACTTGCTCGGGAACAGACAACACACTCACTGGCTCGGGAACAGACAACACACTCACTGGCTCGGGAACAGACAACACACTACCTGGCTCGGGAACAGACAACACACTCACTGGCTCGGGAACAGACAACACACTCACTGGCTCGGGAACAGACCACACACTCACTGGCTCGGGAACAGACATCACACACACTGGTTCGGGGACAGACAACACACACACTGGCTCGGGAACAGACAACACAGACTCTGGCTCGGGAACCGGAACAGACAACACACTCACTGGCTCGGGAACAGACATCACACACACTGGTTCGGGGACAGACATCACACACACTGGTTCGGGAACAGACAACACACACACTGGCTCGGGAACAGACAACACACTCACTGGCTCGGGGACAGACAACACAGACTCTGGCTCGGGAACCGACAACACAGACTCTGGCTCGGGAACCGGAACAGACAACACACTCACTGGCTCGGGGACAGACATCACACACACTGGTTCGGGAACAGACAACACACACACTGGCTCGGGAACAGACATCACACACACTGGTTCGGGAACAGACAACACACACACTGGCTCGGGAACAGTCAACACACTCACTGGTTCGGGAACAGACATCACACACACTGGCTCGGGAACAGACAACACACTCACTGGCTCGGGAACAGACATCACACACACTGGTTCGGGGACAGACATCACACACACTGGCTCGGGGACAGACAACACAGACTCTGGCTCGGGAACTGACAACACAGACTCTGGCTCGGGAACCGGAACAGACAACACACTCACTGGCTCGGGGACAGACATCACACACACTGGCTCGGGAACAGACAACACACACACTGGCTCGGGAACAGACCGCGTCTCAGGAACAGACCGCGTCTCAGGAACAGACCGCGTCTCAGGAACAGACCGCGTCTCAGGAACAGACCGCGTCTCAGGAACAGACCGCGTCTCAGGAACAGACCGCGTCTCAGGAACAGACCGCGTCTCAGGAACAGACCGCGTCTCAGGAACAGACCGCGTCTCAGGAACAGACCGCGTCTCAGGAACAGACCGCGTCTCAGGAACAGACCGCGTCTCAGGAACAGACCGCGTCTCAGGAACAGACCGCGTCTCAGGAACAGACCGCGTCTCAGGTACAGACCGCGTCTCAGGTACAGACCGCGTCTCAGGTACAGACCGCGTCTCAGGTACAGACCGCGTCTCAGGAACAGACCGCGTCTCAGGAACACACACCGGCTCAAGTGTGTGCGCAGCCCACTCACACCACATGGCTGTGGCCATAATGGCCAGTGTTGCGGTCACTGAGGGCTCAGGCATAGCAGTGGCCATATCTGCTGAGGGCTCAAGCGGCGCACATGTGGCATGAACAGTCTCTGGCTGAGCTGACGTGACGAGAACAGTCTCTGGCTGGGCAGACGTGACGTGAACAGTCTCTGGCTGGGCAGACGTAACGTGAACAGTCTCTGGCTGGGCAGACGTGACGTGAACAGTCTTTGGCTGCGCAGACGTGACGTGAACAGTCTCTGGCTGGGCAGACGTGACGTGAACAGTCTCTGGCTGGGCAGACGTGACGTGAACAGTCTCTGGCTGGGCAGATGTGACGTGAACAGTCTCTGGCTGGGCAGACGTGACGTGAACAGTCTCTGGCTGGGCAGACGTGACGTGAACAGTCTCTGACTGGGCAGACGTGACGTGAACCTCTGGCTGGACGTGGTTGCCGTGAAGCTCTGGCAGGACGTGGCTGACGTGAAGCTCTGGGCTGGACGGGAACAGCGGCGAATGGGGCCCTGGGCTGGACATCACCAATCCAGGGTCGAAGAGTGGCCAGCGTGGAGAGTGGTGTCGGGGCTCCTCTCGACCACCTCCTCTACTGAGGCCTCCACGTGTCCCACGAAACTTGACCAACCTGGTCCCCTCAAAAGAGTGGCCTCTCCTCCGCTCGGTGGCTGGAGAAGAGACACTGGCGAACATGCTGCTGGATTCAATGAGGGTGAGTTCTTCTGTAACGTTGCGGGAAGAATGAACCTAGAGTGAATCCAATTGCAAGCACATTTATTAAACAAACAAAAGAAACTCAGACTGGAAAAACGGACACAGCAACCATTACAACATTAAGAACTCACAAGGACTGAACTAAAACACAGGGCTTAAATACAGAGGAACGGGTGAGTGAAACAAGACACAGCTGGGCAAATTAACTAGGAACACAGGTGGAAAACATGAACACAAACGAGGAGCGGGAAAACTAGACAGGACTAAACCAAATACACAATAATGGGGGGAACACAAGACAGACAGGAACAAGACATGAACCCACACCGTGACAGATGAACAGATTTAATTTAGACTTTTTTCACATTTAAGCATTGATCAGCGAACATAAAACAAAATCTAAACCGAACCTGCTTGACAACCGAGAATAAACCTAATTGCTTCTTGCAGAAGCTCAAACGTGCTGTGCAACACGAGAATGAACCTCAATGGTTCTCGCACATCAAGCAAATATGCTTGAGCTTCCGTTTACCACAGCTGATGTGTGAGTCGATGAACGTTTATATTTTAATAAAAGCCTAAATTAAATCTGTCCATCATATAAAGCGATCTTGTCTCTTCAGACAATTTGGACTAGACCGCTCAGTTCATATGAATTAGTTTTACGATATCTTTATGAACTTTTTGAAGCGTCAAAAGTGGTAGTTTATGTCAACGGAGGGACAGAGGGACAGAAAGCTCTCAGATTTCATCAAAACAATCTTCATTTGTGTTCCAAAGATGAACGAAAATCTTACTGGTTTGTAACAACATGAGGGTGAGTAATTAATGACATCATTTTCAATTTTGGGTAAATAAATCAAATAGCTTTAATAGCTCAAATAGCTTTAATAGCTTTAATAGCTTAGCTCATACATGAACATGATTTCTGCTTGAGTCCCATCTGATTGCTTTCCATCGCATGTGGAGTCTTCACCTCCACATGCGATGGAAAGCAATCAGTTAAAAACTCCCATGATTCCATGTTCATTCACATCGTCATCAAGCTACGCCTTTGTTATTGTTTTGAATAAGCGTCAATCCTCTAGTGGCGAAACTTATTGTGCCTAAAAATGGGATATTTTTGAGCTAGGCAGAAAGACTTAAATAGTATTTTCTTGTAAACTTTACTGCCACTAAATGCTCTAATGCACAAAATTTATAAATAAACAATCTCTGCACATTTGCAGTTAAATGTATCTCAACTTTGTCATGGTTACATCATTGATCATGGTAATAATACCATAGCACATGCTGTTGCGGTTGCAAGAGTAGGAGACTTGCTTCAGGTATAAGTGCAGCTATTTACAACACATTAATACAATAAAATAATACAGGAGCAACAGATGATCACAACTGAAAGAAGATATAATCTAAAGAAAAATGCAAATGTTATATCTTAACTTAATGGAACATGATCTGATCTAAAACACTATCTGACAATAAACTGAAGAAACAAAATAAGAGTATAAAAAAAAGTACATGTTCAAATAACATTATAACATGATACCATGTTCAAAAGCAGAAATAATGATTGAGGTACTTTTCATAAGGTTTTTTTCTTTTATAGTGTATTTTTGACACTGCCAAACTGTCTTTTATATTTTAAATGGGAAATGTATTCTGGTAGATTTGTTATAAATCATTTTCTTATTTATTGATATTTTCAATGTCTGATGATCCCTTGGTTTTGTAATAGAGTCAATCAGTTTAGTGAAGCAGGTTTTATGGTCATGTGATGTTTGACAGCAGTGAATGAATTTGACAACTTTTCTCTTGAACTGGGTGCAAAGCATTTGGCAATCTCCCCTGAGAACAGCTGCGCTGCTTTCGCTTGCTCTATGCTGCTTTTCCTGTTTCGGAAATGGATGAAAAGAGCGTGTCAACCTGCTCTCAGAACTCGATTTTCATTTCATGCTCGGCAAAAGGCCATTCCCTCTCGTGTCCTCTCGCTATTGTGATTCCAACATGCTGTGAAGCGCTGACTCAGCGGTAACGTCACACACCATTAGTTTGTAGCACAATGATGCATATGCGGATATTCTGTGCCTGCAAACTAGCAATTAAAACTGAGCGCCCACAAAATACTGCGCTAGCCAAATTTATTTACTCGCTTATTTCTGTACATTTTATAATGGAAATAGAAGAAGGGTGGCATTTTTCACAATTGTGGTACACTATGGTGTCCCGTGTCCTTTAAAATACTCCAATCCAGTCTTTTTTTGTTTGTTTGATTTTTGCAGCAAATCTATTAGATGTGACCTAAGATAAAATAAAGATAGCAAAAACTATAATTAATACTATAAAACTATCATTTTAATAATCTGTTCAGTTGAGCTAAAATTAAATAAAAAAATGCTAGTGATTCTGACCAAATTAACTTTAGTTAAATAGTTAATTTAAGTTAAATCATTTAAGCATTAACTGACATTAACTAACATTTGTTAGTTTTTATTAATCAAATAATTCACACACATCATTAAGACTGTCCCTAATTTTGGAATGCAAAAACTAAAAATGGAAAATAAAACAGGGCAGTGTAATATTTAGTGTGACCTCCTAAGTTTGACGTATTTTGGATGTGGAAGTTAAGCAGCATTTATTGAAAAAGAAATGAAAAAAAATGACTTCAGGCTGTTTTGTATCCTACTCATGAATTGTGCCAAGAGCATTTCTGCTTGCGTGCAAACGTCAAGAGCGAGAAAAAATAAAACCAAATTATTTCTGCGCTTCAAACAAATCTGACAGCTTCTGTGCTAATGACGCCGCATGTGGCATCTACTGCAAACGGAAGACACTGAGATCTCGCCGCAAGTCAATTAAAAACATGCAGGCTAAGCGATAGCAGCGTGCTTCCGCCCTCTGTTCCAGGCAATTTTACTGTGTTCGCCTCCCATTTATTTCCGACCAGCCAAGTTTGGGAAGCCAGTCTGTAAAGGAGAGAGATAGTGAGAGAGATTCAGGCAATAAATTTGCTCGTGCTTCTTGCACAGGAAGACAAACAAACTCCATTCCATACAACTTGAACAGTAAGCTCATTATAATCAAAATATTTCATTTACATATAAATTGAGTTAAATCGCGTTACACGCTGGCTGTGCTGCTCTGATTACCGAATCTTATCTGCAGCGCTGCCTGTTTGTGTTGCCCGAGAGCTGCATTGTTGACACTATTGAAATCTGGCAAAAGCCAGCAAGAGCGTTCCAATGAACCGAACTGTACCATAAAAAATAAACTCTGGCAGAGTCACGTACCCCTGGGCTCCCATTGTTTATTCTCTCATTGTGTACTTTCATTCAGTCAAAGAATGGTCATTAGCACAAACGCTGGTAGCCTCTCGTGCCTTCAAGACGTTGTGGGTTTCAGTCAAACTCTGGCTGGGCGACGCCTTCGGTTAACCACATTTGGTTTCCCAAGTCATTTGAGACACAAACTAGTGGCCAAACGCAATGAGATCATGAAACTGCCTGGTGTTTGTCTTTGTAGACACAACAATCTCCTTTTAATCACAGAGTGATAATGATGATGATCTGTGTTTTAAACACCAGTGTTCCATACAGGTCAATATAAATTCCATGCAGGAAATGTGGCCTGATTAGAGAAGAAAACAGTGGAATGAGCAATGTTCGAAACACCTCAGACAAACACACGAGACGGAAGGTCTGTGTACATTTAAAGGACCAGCTCACCTAAAAATGAAACATCTGTCATCATTTACTCACAGTCATATAGTGCTGCAGGAATTACATTTTTTTTTGTAGGCCAAAACACAGAAACTGGTTGCATTTTAGCACTTGGGTTTCTGAATGGGTTTTTGGTTAAAGGGGACCTATTTTGCCCTCTTGCAAAGTCTTGATTTTGTTTTTGGAGCAGACTAAAATAGGTTTTTATGCCTGAATGTTAAAAAAAAAAACATTATTTTTCACATATTTGACATTGTTGCAGCACATCTCTTCCCAGTCTGTCAATAATCCTTGCTAAATGAGCAAGCACTGTTACTGCATTCAGATATCAAATACAGACATTAGAGAATACATGAAAAGAACATTTTAGTAATCACACTGGTAACTTCTATAACAAAGTAAAATCTCATAAGCCTTAGAGTAGTCATTCAACTCATTTTATATTTAGAAGGAAAAATATTGATTAATACCTTGATTATAATCACTCATTAGATATACATTGAAGCAGCAGTGGATTCCAGAATCCACCCCCTTCACACTTTACCCGTGAGGACTTCTTCACTGTTTTTGTTCCCTGTCGTTTTGCTTTATTTGATGTTTGATTCATCGTGGGTTCCCTCATACATCATACTAAGGTTCCCATATGTATTTATGCACATCAAAAACGGTGTTGATTGCTGACATGCTAAAATATATCAATTAAAAATGTAAATAAGATAATCGATATAGAATATACTAAATGTCAGCTTGCTTACTGTGCCCAAGAACACAATCTATTTAAATCCTCATGTCATTTTAACATGACTATGCTTCTAATCACAACCCAAGAACTGAAATTCCAACCTTGTTTGTTTGCAGGGCTGTTTGCGAATGTTCGTTTGGACTATGGTTTTGGGAAACACCAAATTGTTCAACTTTGTTGTTAAAGATGGAACTTGCGACCCTAGTTGGCTTATGATGCTTTTGGGAAATGCACCCCAGTTTCCTGTCTCTTTGAAGCCCCATCCTTCCAAAAAGTGCAGTGTAGTCCGATTGGCTGATTGGCGTTGTGATTGGTCAGCTGCTTCAAGCATGTTTTGCAACACCCCTTACCATAAATAAGTTTCAACACACTACTAATGCAACTCAATCAGGCCCGCCCATTTCAAGGATAATGTTTTTAAAAAAAGACTGAAAGAGTTGTTGAAGCTTAATGATGGTGATGCTGAAGTCATGTGACCATATGAAGTTCATTTATAGCCTATGTTTAGCTTTTTATTTCTGCCAACTGAATTATGCTTCAAAATTCATAAAACTAGTATTTGTTTGTGAAGATTATCATGATGAAGGACGTTTTTAAAAATCTTTTCTTTTTTTTTTTTTCTCTTTTTTTTTGTCACAGAGCTTTTTTTCTGCATTAATCAAAAAGCCAAAGGAAAAATACCACTGTTTTTGTCGAAGGGAAACCGGGTGATGCTATCATCACTCCAAACCGTTATTTCTTCTATTAAAGACAAAAGGTGAGATTTTGAATAATATTCTGGCCACTCTTTTCAAAGAATATAAGTAAATAAAGACTGTGGCTGTCAAGCACCATATTGACAGAAAGATAAGGTAATCCATGTGGCTCTATATTTTCGAAACAATTCAGTCAGTCAATACAATTTTAAATGATTCATACATAATCTGATCTGGTTGCATCTCACTGGAGGTGAAGATTATCAGTCAAAGCCGAAAACTGACCACTTTTGTCTTACATTAATGCCATTTTGTGTGCAAATTTAAGCTTAAAAGCTCCAACCCTTGTTCACTAATATTGCATGGAAAGAGTTTCATGTATGAAAAAGACATTTTTACAACTTTTAATTGTAAATGTAGGCTAGTGTTTTTTTTTATTACGTGAGCTTTTGCTTAAAACAAGAGAGAGAAAAAAAATCTGTCCATGAGGTAAGAAAAATATCCAAACATGTTTATTTTTCTTCATAAACAGATTTTTTAAAGCATACATTTATTAAACACAATTTTTATTGAAAAACAAGAATTAATCTTTAAGACTTAATATATTTGTATTGGAAAAGACAGAAACTAAATAGAAAATAAGGCAAAAAATAAAATAATTTTTTTTAAGTGCATCTTAAAGGGTTAGTTCACCCAAAAATGAAAATTAAGTCATTAATTACTCACCCCCATGCTGTACCAACCCCGTAAGACCTTCGTTCATCTTCGGAATACAAACGAAGATATTTTTGATTAAATCTGAGAGGTGGATCACTGCTACATAGGCTACCTAATGCTGGGTACACACCAAAAGATTTTTTACATCTTATACGATTTTCAAAATGTGAAAGACCACACACATGAGGAGAAAAAATCCTAAATTTAACCGTTTTGCTCCTATAGTGTGTGGTGTGCCATGATGTGACAAAGACAGCACACCACGCACGAACAAATTTTCAACCAGATTCTCGACTGTGAACACAGGAAATCTCGCAAAATCTCGTGAGACATCAGAATAATCAAGGCAGACCATAACCACAAATTAACCATAGTTTTGCAAAAAAAAAAAATTCTAACTATAGAATTTATTTGGTTATACAAATGTTCAATACGCCTATAATAAAAAGATGGTTAATTTTCCGTCTCTCTCTCTCTCTCTAATATTGCAGAAGCTATTTCTGACCAACTCTTCTCCTTGTCCAATCTATTATGGTAGGTTTTACACCACACGTTGTACAAACATTTGTGCTGTTGCCACAAATCAACAAGCTGATCCTCCATCTCTGCTGTCCACATCAATTTCACTTTGTGCTGCGCCATGACTGCGTTTGTTATGCTTCCGTCATCTCGCTTTCTGATTGGATATTGTTTCGTTTCACGTGATAATCTCCAGAGCGAGCGCGCGTTTGTCCTCGGGGTTCCCCCCACACATCAGGATTTCCGATCGTAAATATTCAACATGTTGAATATTTACGATTCGCGATCGGGGCGCCTCCGACGTTCTTCCGAGCAGGTTCGGACACTCTTAACACATCTCACACCAAGGGAGAATCTGATAAGATAATCTGTAGAATCATCAAGATAATCGGGACATAGCTAGGATTGTCGGAAGGGGGGAAATCGGCCCAAAATCAGCCCGATTATCTTTTGGTGTGTACCCAGCATTAGGGAATGAAACTTGACGGCCCAGAAAGTCATTAAAGAAAATGTTTAAATATTCCATGTGCCTACAGTGTCTCAACTATAAGTTTATCAAGCGACGAGACTACTTTTTGTGCGAAAAAACCCCATAAATAATGACTTTATTCGACTATTCCATTACTTGCTTGTGGGCCTGAGACGAGAGTTGAAGAGATTTCCAGAACGCATGCGCGAGAACTGAGAAGAGGATGTTCTTCTTCTACTACTTCTTGTTCAGTTCTCGCGCATGCGTCGTGGAAATCTCTTGAACTCCCGTCTCAGGCCCACAAGGAAGTAATGGAATAGTCGAATAAAGTCGTTATTTATGGGGTTTTTTTTGCACTAAAAGTATTCTCGTCGCTTGATAAACTTATAGTTGAGCCACTGTAGGCACATGGAATATTTAAACATTTTCTTTAATGACTTTCTGGGCCGTCAAGTTTCATTCCCTTAGGCAGCCTATGTACCAGTGATCCACCTCTCAGATTTAATCAAAAATATCTTCATTTGTGTTCTGAAGATGAACGAAGGTCTTACGGGGTTGGTACAGCATGGGGGTGAGTAATTAATGACTTAATTTTCATTTGTGGGTGAACTAACCCTTTAATTTACTGGAAAACAATACTGAAAACAACAGCACCTGAGACTGTTCACGTACACTAGTGACGGGCATGCACTGCAATCTGGAGCTTATTTTCACAAACTAGTAACCAAACTATGAAACAAAAATATGTCACAAAAATTGCGACAAGATTCCGTCTTGTAGCGTGCACTATAAGCTTCAATGGACAAGAAACACTGCAGTGAAGAAGGTGCAAATGCGACGCTGCATGCTTAGGGCCTCAGGATGTGCCAGTAACACGCTGGATGACAAATGACTGCTTAAGAGTGTTTTAAGAGGATTACTGCCCCTCCCAGG
Source organism: Rhinichthys klamathensis goyatoka (assembly GCF_029890125.1). Taxonomy (NCBI): domain Eukaryota; kingdom Metazoa; phylum Chordata; class Actinopteri; order Cypriniformes; family Leuciscidae; genus Rhinichthys; species Rhinichthys klamathensis. Next base: position 1,635,796 of record NW_026606589.1, read on the forward strand.
AGACGAGGGAGCGAGCAAGGAGGCCAAGCATCTCGTTCAGCCACATTATCCAGCTCCTGTTGATTTATCGTCTATGACGGCATGTGCCAGAAACATGCACCTCCGTGAAGCAGTTGTGCTGCAGGAAGTCTCGCTTTTAATCCCGTCAGTTTCCTGAGGTCGTCAGTGGGAGTATCGCCAGTCAATTAATCACTTGCAAGAAGAAAAAAAATGAAGACAGGTGTAGCCCAGATGTGATTTTGTATGCATATAGAAATACAGACCGCAAGGGGTTAATAAGTTTGGGTTAAATCTATTAACATTCACATGCTTTTATACACCCTAACTAGCTTGCACTGAAATACCTGCTTATTTTTATTTTATTGTTTTCTGATTGGATAAATTCCGATGTTGATTACTCATGAGGGGGCGGGGTTTGGGAGATGTGCACCGTATTTGGCAGCAATGCATGGTGAAAGTGAAAGGAACTTGCAATCCGCTTAGTTCTGTTAAAAAAGATGATAAAGTACACCCAGTTATTATGGATGACCAATCGTTGTGCTTTTCTGGGATGCTTGTCTAATTGATTGAAGGAAACGGACAGTTGTTTCTTGTGGTTGTGTTTATGTACGAGGATCATCTCTGCGTCAGTGGGGAAAGATATTCTACAGTTTCTCTGATGATTCGTGGCGTTGAGTATTCGTCACGGGAATCCGTATCTGCTAACTGGTTGCTGATTGAACTTAGAGCCTTGAACAGTTGTGCCTGACGTTCGTCTGCAACTGAACATCTTCTCAGGTCGTGAGTACTACCAAGCACTTGCAGTAACTATTTTGTTTGCTTTAAAAGTGAAGCGGCCATTGTGTTTTTGGCCACCACGCTCTCAAGCTACGTCACAGGCCTGCAACGATTTATTTTGTTCAAGACTGAATGAAAGAGAGAGGTGAATGAATGTGTGGGCCCACTTGATTTATTGTCACTAAGGTTCTACTAACTTGATTGATTTGATTTGGGTGTCAATTGAATTGAGGATTCATATTGGAATTGTTTTAATTTTGTGTTGCATATTATTTAATTTTTTCCCTCTAAATTCAACATATTCGATCACACAAATTGAATACTTTATTTTCATTTCAGTAAATTGTATATAATTACTTCATTCACATTTCTGTGTGTTTTTTTCCAGCCAGTTTACACTATTATTGGTGGGTTTAATCTGTGAGTTAAAAAGCATACATTCTTAGTAGTGTAATTTGAATTAAAGTAATAATTTACTACTAAGTGGAGGCACCGCCAAAGTAAGTTGTTGCAAAGTTTATTTAACCAAGTAGTCATAAAATAAACCAACATCTGCATTATTTGTTTTATTATTATTTATTTTAGAACAAACTCAGGGCCCCATCTTGTGTTATATTTACTAAATTGGGTTAGCTACATTCGGTATCATAATTAGCACAGAGAAGAGGGGTTACACAGTAAAGCACGTATGAGCATATTGTCACATATATCTGCATCCAAATAATGTCTCAAAAACATGTTTGCTATGATACCACACTAGATGTATTCTCGTAGTTGTAAGTGGGATTGTATTTACCACTGAGAGCAAAACATACAAAACGTTAACAGTTTCTGAGCATCATTTGATGCATTATTACAAAGTTATGTTATGAAAATATCAGATTCTTTTTTAAAAGACAGCTTCAAACTTTGAACTTAACTCATCCAATGAGACTGTAGAGTCTAAACTCTCTGCTCTATCTGTTAATTTTTGACTATTGTAAGTCTTTTAAACTCAAGTGTTTCATAACGAGAAGCTGTTTTTACAACAATGTCAAACTGATATCTGTTAAGAATAATCTGATCTTTTGAATCATTTGATCACCCGAGATTTTTCCCAGTATAAAATATAAAGTGTTGCAACAGCTGTGCTAATGTGATGACAAAAATATGTAACACGAAAAAATGCCAAGAAAACACGTCTGCTGCACAGATACAGATATATGACTCTTATGAACCGTTTCTTTTTGTTTAGTCAAAGACACAACACAACCAGGGGTGCATTTCCCAAAAGCATCGTTATCTATGGTCGCAAGTTCCGTCGTTATCAGCATAGTTCAACGAGTCAGTGTTTCCCGAAACCATAGTTCTAACGAACGTTCACAAACAGCATCGCAAGTTGTGAGGTTGGAACGACAGCTCTCGAGCTGTGGTTAGAAGCATAGTTTCTTGTTTGCATGACATATGGACTCAATGAATCCTTATCTTGAGCCCAATAAGCAAGCTGACATTCAGTACAATCTATATATTTTATTTAGGATGCATACAAATGTAATTTACGTCTTTTAGTTTGTCAAGAGATTTAAAGCACCGCTTTTGAAGAGTGCGCATGTGTGAACATGCTCTACTATGTAATGATTGAATCTGGAAATAAAGCAAAATAACTGAGAAACATCAGACAAATAGTCCTCAGATGCCATGTCCATAATTTATAGCATCTAGCTATAACATCTAGCATCAATTCGATCTCAAACAGATTCATTAAAAGAAGTTATTACTCCACCACCTGCGTGACATCGTTAACCAACATGGTTGAATGACCAATTTGCGACAGCACGGTTTCAGGAAAAAGTCGCGACTAGCTGGTTGGTTTCTTCAACTATGCATCGTACTATGGTAGTTAAGCAGCGAGTTACGTTGTTGTACTGGAAACGCATCCAAGTGTAGCCAAATTTACAAACAAATGGACTGTTTAAATTATTTAAGTATAGTATTATTTTTCACAATGCTTCTCATTATTTATTTTGTCGTGTGTCTTGTACTTTTAAAAATTTGTGCTGCGCAAATCCTCCGACTGATTGCTCCACTTTCGCCATGGATACATTTGACATTCATCAAGATCCAGACCACGGAAACTAATAGCAGAGTTAGGAAAGAATTTAATCTTAAAGGAACACTCCGACTTTTTGGGACTTTAGCCTATTCACCTTATCCCCCAGAGTTAGATAAGTCCATACATACCTTTTTCATCTCCGTGCGTGCTATAAGTCTGTTTGACGCACCCACCGCTAGCCTAGCTTAGCACAAAGACTGGATGTAAATGGTTGCAGCTAGCATACTAATCCATATAAGTGACAAAATAACGCAAACATTTTCCTATTTACATGTTGTGATTTGTATAGTCACAGAGTGTACAAAAAACAAAGTCACATGAGACACAGACATATTTTAACCGTAAGGCGAAGCACTGCTACTTGGGCGGAGTGATAACCGCAGCACCTGAGACGCGCTGTGGTGAGGAGCAGAGAGCGCGTCTCAGGTGCTGCGGTTATCACTCCGCCCAAGTAGCAGTGCTTCACCTTCAGAGAATATAGTTCCCAGTATTTATACGGTTAAAATATGTCTGTGTCTCATGTGACTTTGTTTTTTGTACACTCTGTGACTATACAAATCACAACATGTAAATAGGAAAATGTTTGCGTTATTTTGTCACTTATTTGGATTAGTATGCTAGCTGCAACCATTTACATCCAGTCTTTGTGCTAAGCTAGGCTAGCGGTGGGTGCGTCAAACAGACTTATAGCACGCACAGAGATGAAAAAGGTACTTATCTAACTCTGGGGGATAAGGTGAATAGGCTGAAGTCCCAAAAAGTCGGAGTGTTCCTTTAAATAGATATTGACATTTTTGAAAAACAAACTTTATTTGGCTTGACAAGGCCTTTTCTTAATTCAAAATAGTTTGAACTTTGAAGTTCAGGCTGGATAAAGATAGTTGGGTGTTCTGTGTTGTTGCTAGGTGGTTGCTAGGCTAAGTTGTTCTAGGTAACCTTCAGTAATGCCCACTTTCTGATATTCACACCTCTGTTAAAACCCTCTGATGGTCTTCGGGGTCTATTGGACCCCAAATGACTTTTGCTCAAATTAAAAAAAATGTTCTCTTTGTCCAAATGGTTTGAAACTTTCTACGGCTCTCAACACTTTCTAGATCTACAAAAAAAAAAAAATAAATTTAATGATATCTGTTTTTATGTTGGCGTGACAAAAATAGTCACACTCGTGGTCTTCGGGGTCTATTGGACCCCGCAATCAAAATAGACAAAATAACATCATCAAAATCAGAAACAACGTAGAACACATAGACAGAAATGACTGAAATAAAGTGGCACACTTCCAACAATGCAAAAAACATCCACAATCCAAAATTATCATGCTCACCACAGGCGCACACACACACACAAACACACACATAAAGAGGAATACATTTATACAGGAATACATACAGACTATAAAAACTGTTCTCTTATCATTTGTAAAATAAAATAATCTAAAATGCAGAACCACCAGAAAAATAAATTGGTAACACTTAGACGCATTGAAAATGTGCGCACACACACATACACACACACACACACACACACACACACACACACAGACACACAAACACACACACAGGAATACATTTGTAAGGCTATAAAAAGTCTTATAATTTGTCAAATAAAATCATACAAAATGAAGAACCACCACAAAAATAAATTGGTGACACTGTACACATAAAAATAAAAATAAAATGTACACACACACACACAACAACAACAACAACAGTGAAGTGCCAAACCTGCTCCAACCCTGTCTGCAGAAGTCATGCGGTTTACCATGCATAGTGTTTTTTCAGTACAAAAAATGCTAAATTTTGACAAAAATTATATTATTTTTGTTATAATTGTGATTTTATAATATTTAGATATGAATCCAACTGAATCCAACTTTAGAAACTATATCTTTCAGTAATTCAAATAGCAAATAGCATATAATGGAGCTCTATAGCCATCTAGTGGTTAAAGTGATTTATTACAAATTTTAACCTGTATTTTCCAAAAAATGGGCAAAAATCTTACATTAAACCTTGTAAAATTATCCATGGTATCCCCAGGAATGAAAGTTAGAAATCTGGGTCTTTTATAAAGTTTATTTAACATAAAATGCTGTTTTTTTGTAAAAATCCTATTTAATTAAATATTTATTTATTTATTTATAGAAATTTTAAAAAAATCATAAATTCTCCAAAAACTGCCCAAATGTTGAGTAAAAACATTAATAAACAGAGTAAAATTATATTTGTTAAAAAATATATATATTGTTTGGTTACAAAATTAAATGTTGTTGTCTGGGGTCCAATAGACCCCGAAGACCACGAGTGTGACTTTTTTTTGAAGACCATCAGAGGGTTAAGAAGTCTCAGAAGTCTTAAGTCACAGTGCTTTGATATTTTGACAGTTGTAGCCATTTCAAAAGTTTTGGTTGCTCTTAAACTTGATGCACTAAAACTTGTGATTTATATCATCCAAGTAGCCTACATGATATTAATAAACTCTTCTCTAATGAGCTCAGAGTGTTGATGTGTTTTTAATAGACAGTGTCTTGGTGCCTTAAATGTTGATATTTTGTTATTAGAGGTCCAAGCACCAAAAGTGAATTGGATCCCTAATAAATGTATGATGCTAACTGCAAATTGTAAACCATCAGCCATTTCAACTGAAACATATAGGCTGTGATATTAATTTAGTTTGTTTGTCAGGATAAGGAATCTTTCAAGCCTAATGTTTTTTCTGTCAGTTTCAATCCCTTTGAATCAAAATAATAAATATGGTGTACTGACAGTATGTTTTTTTTTTTCCAGTTGTGGTCAGAATTAATGGTACCCCTGGTAAATCAAAAATGGCTGTAAAAAATAAATCTGCATTGTTTATCCTTTTGATCTTTCATTCAAAACATTTGCAAAAATCGAACCTTTCATTGAAGTAAAAGAATTGAAAGTGGGGAGGAAATCACATTAAGAAATAAATGTTTTTCTCCAAAACATGTTGGCCACAATTATTGGCAACCCTAGAATGTTTTACGAGTTAAATATCTCTGAAGTATTTTCCCATTAATATTTAACTTTTTTTAGCACACCAGGGTGATTATGAACATGAAATTGTCTAGCTATGACTTCTTGTTTCACAGGAGTTTAAATATGAGGAAACACAAAGGCCAAATTCCCTTAATCATCCATCACAATGAGTGAAACCAAAGAATATAGTTCTGATGTGCATAAAAAGATTGTTGAGCATCACAAAACAGAAAGTGGCTGTAAGAAAATAGCTAAAGAATTGAAAATCCCCATTTTGAACATCAGGGCAATAATTCAGAAGTTCCAGTCAATTAAAGATGTTACGATGCCAGGAAGAGGACGTGTGTCTATATGGTCTTAATGCACGGTGAGGAGAAAAGATTGAGTGGCCAAAGACTCTCCAATGATCACAGATGGAGAATTACAGAGATTACTTGAGTCTTGGGGGTCAGAAAGCTTAAAAAATATATTCACACTAACACTTCAACTGCAAGCATACGTCAGGCTACACATATTATAGAAATAAATTATGAAAATTAAAAGGGCCTAAAGATAAATGCTTCAGAAAGTTTTGAGCTGCAAATTATACCTTTACATTCTTTACATTTGTCACAGTTTCACTCCTCACATGTGTTTTCCTGTCTGGTTTTCCCGCCACTGATCAGTCACCATGGACACCAATCACCCTCATCACAGCTGTTAGTCATTTGTTAATTATCTCTGTGTATTTAGTTCCTGCTTGTGCTCTGTCTGTTGTCCGGTATTGTTTGTATCACTCGTATGTGTGCGTGTTCCTGTCTTCTTCTGGAATAAACTGCTATTATTTGGATTTGCTTGCCTTTGTGAACTCTTTGAACTTGCCTCACGCAGCATCGTGACAGAATACCGGACCAAACTAAGAACGCGTTTGTACATTTTCCTTTGTTTTCCCCGTTTTCGTGTTCAGTGTTTTTGTTCCGTTTTCACCCCTGCTTATCACCATGCACTTCCCAGCAGTAAGACTCATGTGCCTTGAGCAGGGAGAACGCTCCCTCGAGGAACACTTGGAAGTGTTTTTGGATCTCGCCCATCAGACCACCTTCCCGGACGACTGCCTGTGCACATTCCTGCGAGTCGGACTCAACGCTGCCACACGCGCACAGTTGTCCGGGGAGGTTCCTCGAGGGAGCTTCACGTCATATGTGGAGTGGGTGCTGGCGTCCTGCGGATCTGCGTTCACCGTCGAGGATGCCGCCAGCCCCACTCCCCATCCAGTGCCCAGCCAGAACCACCCCGACGGCGAGGACTGTCGACATGAGCCCACCGCAGGTAGCGCGACGGAGACCGCGGCGATAAGAGCGAACGAGGGTCACATCGCCATGGAGCCCGAGCAACGTGCGCCTGACCAGGTGTGTGAGCCAGCCGAGCCATCCATCGCTGAGGGAGTACTGGTGGACTTCGAGGGTTTGGAAGTGAGCCCCGCCCACTCCTCCGCTACTGAGAGTGTGTCTCTGGCTGGTACACTTTTTGATTTTGATTTTGGAGAGGAGTTTTGTCTAGCCCCTGTTCTGTTGCCTGAACTTGTCAATCATCTGCCTGTCTCATTAGCCCCGCCCAACCTCCCTCTCCCACCTCCTCTCCAAGGTATCCTGGACACTTTATTTTTTTAGGTTTCTGCATTGGACTCCAGTCTCTTCCCCAGTCTCCAACCATCTGTACCACCCAGTCATCTCTGTCACCCTTCAGTCCTTCGGTACCACCTCTGCCTCTCTGTAGCGGGGTACCACCTCGGACCTGTCGGGAGCCATCTTCTCCTGAACAAGAGGAGTCTGTAGCTCCGCCTGCAGCCTCGGTGCGCTACACTCTGCCTCGACCTGTCGCCCTGGCTCCCGAACCTGCGCTCCTTCCACCCTCGACCTCGGCGTGGACCATCGGCCATTCGGTCTCGCCGGACTCCCTCGGCATGTCGGCTCCACCGAGGTCAGACATCGCTTCACCTCCACCACGGACTTGCGAACCGTCCGCTGCTCTCTGGTTCTCCACCCCTTCTGCTACGGCTTGCTCCGCCCTACCTCAGGCTACACCTCCGCCCTCGGTCGTTCCAACTCGCCCTCAGACCTCCGGATCCCCACCTCACTCTCGGGAGGTCGTCGCCGCGGCTCCGTCGCGGTCACCAGGATCTTCACCATCTTTCCACTTCCTCGGCTCATCGGCTGCGCGGTGGACTCCATCCTCGCCGTCGTCGCCTCCGGTCACCCTCATTGCGGCCCTCATCTCTATTCCTCCATGGCTCCTCCCTCCATCAACGCCGCTGTGGGGCACCACTCTGGTTGTGGCCTGGGTACCTTCCATCACGCCCCTGCCCAAGGCCCTTCACTGGCTCTCACCACGATCTGCACCACCCTGGACCCTTCAGTTCTGTCTCCTCCCTGTCCTCCGCCCGAACCTCCTCCAGCTTCCTCTGCCTACGTTGCCTACCCTTGGCCATCCCTTCACCATCTCCTGGCTCCTTGCCTGCGGCATCGCCTCGCCCACTTTCTAGACCCCCTCCATCCCTCCCTCTATTCTTCTGTTACGGCGCGAGGTCGCACCTACCGAGAGGGGGCGTTATGTCACAGTTTCACTCCTCACATGTGTTTTCCTGTCTGGTTTTCCCACCACTGATCAGTCACCATGGACACCAATCACCTTCATCACAGCTGTTAGTCATTTGTTAATTATCTCTGTGTATTTAGTTCCTGCTTGTGCTCTGTCTGTTGTCCGGTATTGTTTGTATCACTCGTATGTGTGCGTGTTCCCGTCTTCTTCTGGAATAAACTGCTATTATTTGGATTTGCTTGCCTTCGTGAACTCTTTGAACTTGCCTCACACAGCATCGTGACAACATTCATTCTATGACATTTGATTCATCTAAATTTAAATGTTGAATATAAGTCCACATATATTACACCACATAGGCCTATATTATGACTATGAGAAAACATTTTTAGAGGGGCATTTTTGACTTCTCGTTTAATCTAACAGTAAAAATGAGTGATTTTAACACCTGTGTGTTGCTGTAACCCATTTCATCAAACCCTTACTTTCAGTGAAGATTCAAGATGGAGATTTGCTGTAAAACAACATAATTAGATTAATTTCAGTTGGATAGCTAATCATCCACAGGGACCATTGGTGCTTAGACCCCAATGATTGCCGCTTACAGCTATATTTTGTATGATTTAGGCTTAGTAGTATAGATGATTGCATGCTTGTTTGCATTGGCGTTGCCACACAGTCCTCATGCCACCCACTTGCCACCCTATAAATAATGAAAATAATCAAATGAGATGAAGCACATTTCATTCAATGGTTTACAGAGATATTATCATTAACTAAATCTAAAACCATATATATAAAAAAAAAACATTATCAGTACTTGAAATAAAATAAACATCAACCAATGCCTAACTAGCCATTGCCACATTGTTATTTAACACTTTTTTGTGATATACTATTATGATGACATACAATTACTCATACTGTCCATGATATAGATAATATAATGCTCATCCAAACCTAGAGGGAGCAGATTTACAGAAGAACATGCTGATTCTCGCCTAACCATATTGATGGATAATCGCCGGTGGATTCGTAAATTACACCTAAGCGAGCGGGATGCTGATGAATCTTATGATAGCGATGCCCTTTTCTGACTGTCTGATATTATACTGTGACAACAATCATTTTTCAAGATTTCGCAATGGACTTATTGATCAGCAATGGTGAGATATGGCAGCAAGAAAAACTCGGATGACAGTATGAATCTAATGAGGTTTGTTTTTTCTACACTGATCTACTCTCTATATTCAAGCTTGTCCTGAAAATAAGAAATGAAAAGTTAATGTTTCCTCCCTGAACTCACAGTCTCTCAGCATGCAATGTTCTGCTTGTTTCCACAGACCAACAGCATTTTCTGCCAACTCGCATGGAGACTTCAAAGCTAACTCTAGCATTTGATCTCGCACACTAACACACATTCCTACAACATCAACACAGAGGGGCCTGAACATGTGGGGAATCATGCTGCTCGTGATAGAACAAAGGGCCACAGAGTTGTCACAGATAGAATATTTGTCCCATTTCAATTAGCCTGAGAAGATCACTATGTGCTTTCTGGTTTATCTCTGTAATTGTGGTCTACAGGTCAGAAGTATCTTATGTCAGTTCACTGCTGCCCACAGACTCCCTGAAGGTTCCCTCAACAAATATTATACAGGTTTTAGTCTGGGGTCTTCAGAGTTCAGATGAGTTAGTTTTGGAATTGCCTTGTGAGAAAGAAGTGTGCTAATTGTACTGAATGTGCACTTGAATTGTACTTCAAATCTTAAAAAAAAATCTGGAAACACTTCTTTTTAGTCACAATTTAATAGTGTCCTTGTTACATGTTGCATGTACTTACCATAGTAATAACAGTGAATTATGCATAACTACAAGCAACTAACCCTCAACCAAATCCTAATCCTAACCTAACCCTATAGTAAGTACATGTAGTTGATTAATATTACTCAATACTTAAATATATAATTACACTGTAACAATGACACCTTAAAATAAAGTGACAAAAATTATTGTATTTTTTAAAAAGTGTACTTAAAGATAATATAATACTAATACAATAAAAGGCCACTTATGTACTTAAAGAGAGTACACTATCATGACTATGTTTCTTACTATTTGCATTTTTTCATGTCACTCTTGCCCGTCTTTAAAACTTGAGAGCCCTGCAAATGTCATGTTTCTCTAAAACAAGTTTGAACAAGTTTGCGTTCATATTGTGTACTCATAGATTAAGGGTTTTTTGTTCTTTTTTTATATTTATTTGAATTAAAATTAATTATTTCACTGCTAGTATGTGTCTTTAAAATAGTTTTACTTAAGAATAGAAATAACCCTGATTTGCAAGTATGAGAGTAATTACTGTATAATATCGATTACTTCTCATAAAAAGTGGTCATAATGAAAAATATCTTTTATCTTACCTGTGGACGCAGGACTGTCATAACAGAAGCAGTAGTGAAACATTAAATGGAAAAGTTGTTACATAAATCAAAGTAAGGACTGTAGTGATCAGGAAGATGTTTGGAGTTGCTTTTGTCCAATTTGATTCACTGGATCATCTCTATATGCTGAGTAAGGGTAACCTGGCCCTAGCCAGATGAATTTCGCTCCGCCTAGCTTCACTCACATCCATCTGGAACCTCTTCTATTGAAAGTGATTTCTCCAACCAACTTTATGGTTTAGCCAATCAGGACGCAGGGCGGGAGTTTCATAGATGTGACGTAGTGGAGAAGCGACCGTGAGACTGTTTTGATTCAGACAACAATGGCGGCTCGCATCGAGGAAACAAGCGTTAACATTGATGCTGCTATTTCATCCGTGTTGTCCAATCTACCTAATATTGTTTCATTAAAAGAACATCAGAGAACGGCTCTTAAGGCTTTTTTTTTCACGGGTTGGCTTCGGTGTGAGTGGTTGAAATAGCACGTCGATAAAGATGACAGACAAGTGGCTTATCCAATCATATGCAAGGATTATTGATAAGGCCCAGCCTTCTGAAACGCCATTTCAATGGATCGGTTCCAGATGGATGAGTGAAGCTAGGCGGAGCGAAATTCATCTGGCTAGGGCCAGGTTAGAGTAAGGGTGTAATGGTTCAAATTTCTCACAGTTTGGTTCAACTGGTTCAGTGTAAGAATACTCTATTTGGTATCAATAACTTTTGTTTTTTTATATACATGGATAATGTGCAGTCATCCTGTTGTTATTGTAAATTATTGCACAACTGGAATGTTTGATTCTGAACCATTTTATTTTCTGATTATTATGACTGATATTATTGTATATTCATGTACCATGAATGGCTTTTAAATGTCCTCCAAAAACAATACTATACTATACTGTATAAAATAGAATATACTTTTCTGCTTGTAATAATTTTATTGTATAAATTTTATCTTAATATTTCTTTTGTTATTAGAGAGATGTACAGGATGTAACTCATTTTACTTTTCCATTAATGCTGCTAATCAAACTCATCTTTATTAGTTTTCAATATCTCTTTCTCTATCATTACTGGCCTCAACTTTTCTCAGAGGTAAAAGATCAAGGGAAGGTTATCCTTCCTCAGCCATTAGCATCTAACATCTAAATATTCTTCATTATCACACTGCAGTGATCTTGCGGTGAGTCAGCGGAACCCATTGCTCAGACGTCCATAAAGGTTAATGAACTTTGCTGATTGGAGCCTCTAAATGCGTTTTGTGGGTTTTTCATATAAGATTGCGTGGAAAAATAATGAAAACCAGAAAACAACATCTGAATTAAACACACACAAACACATTAATTTTGTTACTTGTTTACTACTGTTTTTTATAATATTTTATTTTTAATTTTAAAAGACTACCGAAATGTAAACACCTAATTGATTAACGGTACGTTTCTTTATATACAGTGAAAAACAAATAATTCTAACGGAGAATTTCTTGTAATTTTGTAGTAAAATACTGTTAAATGTACTGTTACAAATAAAAAAGTTTGAGTCATCTTATAATTCATACAATGGAAAACGTCTCAGGTTACGTATGTAACCCTGGTTCCCTGAGAGGGAACGAGACGCTGCGTTTGAGACGCGGTGGGAACGCTCTGCGTGATTGCGTCATGAAGCACGTGTAAAATCAGTCCAATGGAAGCCCGATACGTCATGGGTGACGTCATAGACCAGGAAACTATAAATCACCCTTGAAAACAGACCGCGACAGCTTCTGAAAAAGTCTGAAGCAAGTCGATCAGGGCATGCAGGAAGTATGGCAGGCAAACGCAGCGTCTCGTTCCCTCTCAGGGAACCAGGGTTACATACGTAACCTGAGACGTTCCCTTTCAAGGGAACTTCGAGCTGCGTTTGAGACGCGGTGGGAACCCCATACCCACTACGCCATAGTGACAAATGCCCGTTCTGTGTGAAGTCCTTGCGCACACTAAGAAGCAAGCAACCTCGCCCCAGGAGTGGAGAGGTCAAGGTCATAAAACCTGACAAATGTATGTGGAGAGGACCAACCTGCCGCATTACAAATGTCAAGAAGGGAAACACCCGAAATTAAGGCCGTAGAGGCCGCCATACTCCTTGTAGAATGGGCCCGTACAGCCATAGGTGAAGGCTGACCGGCCGCTTCATAAGCCAATGATATAGCCTCAACTATCCATTTGCTCATAACCTGTTTAGATGCAGGGCACCCTCTTCTGAGTGACCCAAAACATACAAATAACTGCTCTGACTTACGCCACAGGGCAGCTCTGTGAACGTAGGCATCCAATGCCCAAACTGGACATAACAGGTTCAGTTGTTCCTGATCTGGGGTATTAAAAGGTGGAGGATAAAAGGCCTGCAACACTATTGGGCCCCTAACATTAACTGGGACCTTAGGAATATAACCCGGTCTAGGGTAAGAAATGCTTTCACCATTCCAGGTGCAAATTCCAGACATGACGGAGCAACCGACAGGGCATGCAAATCTCCAATTCTCTTGATAGATGAAATAGCAAGGAGAAATAAAGCTTTCAAAGTGAGGAATTTTTCTGAAACCTCTTCAATAGGCTCGAAGGGAGCCAGAGCCAGACCCTCAAGTACAATGGCTAAATCCCAAGCCGGTGCTCTAGAGTGCAGTGCAGGTCTCAACCTCAATGTACCACGGAGAAAACGAGTAATCAGAGGATCTCTCCCAAAAGAAGTACCCCCCAGAGGGGTATGATAGGCCGAAATAGCCGCCACATAAACTTTTAAGGTGGAAGGAGATAATCCAGCAGAGAAACGGTCTTGCAGAAAATCGAGAACTGAACCAACAGGGCAGTTAACAGGATCTAACTGACGCTCACCACACCAGGTGGAGAATAATTTCCATTTCAGTGCATACAGTCTTCTCGTGGAAGGAGCTCTGGAATGGAGAATGTCTCAACGACCTCAGTCGAGAGACTGGATTCTATGAGCCTGGCCCCCTCAGAGGCCAGGCCCACAGTTTCCACAACTCCGGTCGAGGGTGAAATATCGTGCCCCCTGCCTGGGACAGCAGGTCCCTCCTGAACGGAATCTCCAAGGGAGAGCCGTCCAGAAGAGACAAAGTCCGAGAACCAAACTCGAGTCGGCCAGTATGGGGCTACTAGTAGCAGATGAGCCCCTTCCCGGCGAACCCTCTCCAGAACCTCCGGGAGCATAGATATCGGGGGAAATGCGTACAGGTGCAGCCTCGGCCACACCTGCACCATCGCATCCAGTCCGAGAAGAGCTGGCTGCGTGAGGGGGAACCATATAGAGCAATGCGTTGTACAAACGATGTGAAAGGTCGACTTGACTTTAGTTAGACCAAAGTTCTCCCTAAGAAGCTCCACCACCTCGGGGTGAAGTCTCCAATCTCCTGGGCCTCAGCCCCTGCCTCAACAGGATATCTGCTCTGATATACGAGACCATCAGTGTGTTGTCCGCCATTCGCCGAGCAACCACTCATGATCGCCCCCACTTGTGAGGGAAGCATCCGTCGATAGCAATATGCGTCGACAAGAAGCCCCCAACACTGGGCCTGGGCGAGGAACCAAGGTTCTTCCACATGACCGAAGCACGAAGGCATAGCCGCGTGACCTTGATCATGCGAAAACGTATTTCCCCTCGGAGAAAACCCCTTGGTCCTGAGCCACCACTGCAGGGGTCTCATGAACAGAAGGCCAAAAGTAATACGTTGGACGCAACTGCCATGAGACCCACCCGTCTGAAACTGTTTCACAGTGAGTGACTGGCCTAGATATACCCCATTACGGCTGTAAGAATTGCTACACCTAGAAAAGTGGTCCTCAGAGCACACTCTTCTTGGCGTTGAGAGGCAACTCCAACATCCTTAATGAGACAGAACGACACCTCGATGCCGAACTGCCATAAACTCAGATTGAGCTAGGAACAACCAATCATTGATGTAGTATAATACGTGAATGCCCTGGAGTCTCAGAAGAGCCAGAGCTGCATCCACGCATACTGTAAAGGTGTGGGGTAATAAACCTAGGCCGAATGGAAGAACCCGATAATGGTATGCTTCGCCCCCGAAAGCAAACCTCGGGAACCTCCCTCATCCTCTTTCGGAAACAATGAAGTAATGGCTGTCTGCTGGGAGGAGGAACCCCTTCTACAGCTCCTTTTGCAGAAGTGACAGTACTTCCTGCTCCATAACCAAAGCCTGCTCGGGGTCCACCAATGAGAGGAGGACCCCTAGAAATCTGGGCGAACGAGAACCGAACTGAATTCTGAAACCCTTTTCTATAGTGTGCAGGACCCACTGAGAAATATGTGGCAGTAGTTTCCACGCTGCCAGAAATTTACTAGGGGAACCAGTCTCTCAAGACTGGCCTCTGGATTTGTTTGAACAGTCACTACGGCGCCCTGAAGCGGCAAACCGGCAGGGAACAACCGAACTGACCATTCTACGACCCTCCTCAGAGGATCGTATGGGGATGCTGACACCTCGGTGCCCTGAACGGCGAACCGGCAGGGAACAACCGAACTGGCAGCGCTGCAACCCTCCTCAAAGAGTTGCACCCCAGAGGAAAAACGATTTCTCAAAACCATCCCTTGGTTGAACAGTCACTACGGTGCCCTGAAGCGGCGAACCGGCAGGGAACAACCGAACTGACCGCTCTACGATCCTCCTCGGAGGATCGTATGGGGACGCTGACACCTCGGTGCCCTGAACGGCGAACCGGCAGGGAACAACCGAACTGGCAGCGCTGCGACCCTCCTCAGAGAGTCGCACCCCAGAGGTCGCCGAGGAGAAACGATTTCTCAAAACCGTCCCTGCCCCGGAGGAGCCCTCAGAAGCCTGATAGCCTCGTTTTCTTGCGACAGGACTTCTTGTCTAAGCTTTATTAGAGATGATGACAGTCCTCAGATCTTGCCTACCTCTAACTAGCTTAGTTCCTACGACCCTCCTCGGAGGATCGTTGAAAAAAGCAGGCACTTCGGCGCCCTGAAACGGCGAACCGGCAGGGAAACCGAACTGACTGCTCTTCTTTTTTCTTATTTGAAGGCTCGTTTGGGGATACTGACACCTTGGTGCCCTGAAACGGCGAACCGGCAGGGAAACCGAACTGGCAGTACTGCGACCCTCCTCAGAGAGTCGCACCCCAAAGGGTGCTGAGGAGAAACGATTTCTCAAAACCGTCCCTACCCCAGAGGGGACCACCCTTAGAAGCCAGATCGCCTCGGCGTCAGGGCTTCTCCTTTGTCAAAGCTATTTTAGAGATAAAACAGTCCTCAGATCTTGCATGTCTCTAACTGGCTAGACTGCGACCGCCACCCAGGTACCCCTCAATTGCGGAGGAGCCCGAATGGCGACGCTCTGTTTTGCACTTTGTGCTGAGAGGAGCATAATAGTTCTCAGGAACATTAGATTGGTGAGGAAGAAACCTCTGGAACGCCGCTGAATGGTTTATTTCTTAGTTTTCTTGAAAGCGGAGCGTCCAGAAGAACAGACATAATTATATCTTTATTTTCCTTTATCTTTATATCAGAAAAACTTATATATATATATACATATATATCACTCTGCGGCCACCAGCAGGAAACAACCGAACTGGCAGCGCTGCGACCCTCCTCAGAGAGTCGCCCCTCACATTCATCCATGTCCTTATATACTCTACCCACCAGCGCTGCCTAATAAAAATGTATTCATTATTAAGATGGCTGGTGGGTAACGTCGGGGTTAATAACGATAACGCCGACTCGGGAGAGAGAAAGCTCGCAAGCGTCTCTTTAACCCGAGGCAATGTCATACTATGATACTTAATACCCAAACATTACTATAGTCAGACATCTGGGGATTAAACACATAAAATACAAACCGGTTTATTCCACGATCTCGACACCTCAGTGTGGAGATAGGGAAAAACCACAGTCCGACGAGGAGGCTGAGATACAGAGTTTTCCTGTTTTAAGATACAGTTCATCTAACAAACTCTTCTTTATTTTCAATCTCATAATGTTCAGCTGGCCAGTAAATATTTAACTGGCAACAGCACTAGATAAACCCTCCTTTTTTTCTTTAAAAAAGCTCCTCTTTATTCAACAGAGTTATGAGCTGGAAAATGTATTCATTGAAAACTCAAACATCTGCCTTTTTATAAAGATTTGTATTTGTTTTCTTTCTTTTTAAACAAAACACTAACGATACCAATTCCTCGGAACTGGAAATCGCAGCACACTAGATCTGGCATGTGAAAGCTGAGAAAGGGCGGAGCCCGTCCCAACCCCCGCTGTCAGATCCGTTTTCGAACCCCGAAATACGAGCCGTCTCCGAGCCTCGGCAACAGAGAGACCGCTCGGGGAACGCGAACCGAACCGTCCTCCTCGAAGAACGCCCGGCGAGAGCGGAGCGTCCTCACGGACAGCTTCTCGCAATGCACAGTCAGATCCCTCGAGAAATGACTGTTGCATGCTCCACTCCCAAACAGCAACAAAAAGCTGATGTGTGTCCCCACCCGTGATGTAACGAGGGCAGGGAACAACACAACGTCTATAATATTGCTTTGCTCGCCATAATGATAGATAGTGATATATATATTGGGCTTGACAAACAACAATAAATAGACAAGGACAGAATCACAGAGAGCGCTTGCTGAAGACTACAGAAGCTGTCGCGGTCTGTTTTCAAGGGTGATTTATAGTTTCCTGGTCTATGACGTCACCCATGACGTATCGGGCTTCCATTGGACTGATTTTACACGTGCTTCATGACGCAATCACGCAGAGCGTTCCCACCGCGTCTCAAACGCAGCTCGAAGTTCCCTTGAAAGGGAACTTGTAAATTGTCATTCCTAGATATCCCTGTGTGACACTTCACATTAGATGTTTTTTCATGTTAATAATTATGTTTATTCTATGTTTTTTTAATGTCCTCAGTTATGCACATTAGGGTTCACTTTCATAGGTACACTTGATGCTGTGTCAGTAGCTGACGCTATTCTATCCAGACAGTGTTATACTTGTCTGGTTGGTCTATTGGCTACATTAAGCTCTCTGAGTTCAATTCAGAATAAGCATCAGTCTGTGAGGAATTTTAGATGTTCTATTATTTTAATTGATATATATATATATATATATATATATATCATTCAAAACGTGTTACCAGTGGCGGCTGCAGGTCTTTCAAAGAGGGGAAGGTCATTTTAGGCCTACATCATAAAAACTGTCCTTTTATTTATGCACTATTAACAATTTATTGTAATTTTACAGGAAATTCCCGGCAACTAATTGCAGTGAATTTACAGCAAGTAACATACAGGATTTTTTTACTGTTTACTGTTACAATAAAGTACTGTATTTATACAGCAGAGCTACTGTGATTATAGTAGCATTATTACAGTAAATTATTACTGTAATTTATTACAATTTACTGTATATTTACGGCAACTAAGTTGCCAGGAATTCCCTGTAATTTCACAGGACAGAATTAGAATGTAATATTGTATTTCAATATACTGTATATATACTGTTATTTGTGAATATTACAATCAAATGCTGTAATTTTCTGTATTAGCCAATTAAAAACACAACAATGGTAAAAAAGAATTGGTGAAATTTTTGGCACCATTATGGTGAACAGTGTTGCCTTTAGTTGGGCAATTTGACTTGACTTCTTATGTGAATTTATGGTCTTTGTAACAGTGATTACCAAAATACATAATTTGTAGCAAAGAAAGCCAGAAACAAAGGTGGTCTAGTGATAGGCCTATAGTTTACAACATAATTGTCATGATCAAGGAGACAGAAGCAATGATGCGATACAACTCTTTATTGAGTAAATGAAGTACCGGGACTGGCGGATTAATACGAGAATGAAACACAGGCTTAATTTTGGATACATGAAAGGCGGGATGAATCCTCCTGTACGCCGGAGGCAATTTTAGGCGGACTGCCACCGGACTAATTATCTTGGTGACAGTGAATGGGCCAATAAATGGGCCAGCAAGTTTATGAGAAACGGAGCGGAGAGGAATGTTCTTTGTAGAAAGCCACACTTTTTGACCAACGACGTATACGGGAGGCCTTGACCGGTGGCGATCGGCCTTCGCCTTGGTGCGCGCCCCAACCTGGAGTAGAGTCTCCCGGGCTCTAGTCCAGGTGCGGTGACACCTCTGGACGAGGGCGTGAGCGGAGGGAATCGCGACCTCGGATTCCAGACTGGGAAAAATTGGTGGCTGGTTACAAAACAATTGGTTACAAAACTCTCGCCAAAATTTGGACACAAACTGGGATCCCCTGTCGGAGACCATGTCCATCGGGAGGCCATGTAAGCGAAAGACGTGATCTACGACTGTCAACGCTGTCTCCTTAGCTGAAGGTAATTTGGGTAAGGGAATAAAGTGAGCCGCCTTCAAGAACCGGTCCACCACCGTCAAAACGACCGTGTTACCCTGGGAGGGCGGGAGGGCGGTAATACAATATAGTGGGACCAGGGACCAGGGTCTCGAAGGGACAGGCAGCGGTTGAAGTAACCCATCTGGAGGTCGATTGGAAGTCTTACCAGTGGCACAAACCGAGCAAGCTGTAAGGGGTGTACAGTCAAAGACCCAGAACCAGATATGAAGAATGAAGACCCGGAGTCAGAATTATAAAAAATTAAAGAAAAGTTTTACTGAAGATAGTTTGCATTTTCATCAGCAGAAGTCAGCTTCAAGACTCACACAGGAGTTCGTAGGCCGCCCCGCTTACAGTTACAAAGATCACAGCAGTTATACCATTTCCAAGGTCTAAGCTACGTCATTGCTTACAGGTTGAATGATTCTCATTGGCTAAGAAACATTAAGAGCCTAAACAATTTAACACATGTGAGGAGATAGGGGTGCCTATCGCCATTAGTAAAGATAGTTGTCGTCCACTCATTAGATTTAGGTCTGTGGTGGCCTCGCAGGTTAGAGAAGGGCGCCGGGGTGTCTGGTCCGAACGTCCAGAACCTACATAGAATGTCATACGCACACACACACAAATAACAGACACTAGCAAATAACAGCTCCCATCAAGGCTGAAGAGAGTCTGAGCTCCTTATTATCAGTTAAGTATACCAAAACATAATGCTAAAACATTCACTCGTTTGGGAGAAAAACAGATCACTGGCATTTACTCCCAAGGAAGGAAATATACTGGAAAGAATACATTTTAATACAACAATTAAAGTTTGATAGTAACGCTCAATATAGCTTGACCATATGTCCAGCGAAGAATCATATGTGCCCACGCTGCCTTTAGGACCCTCTAACCTTTCTACTGATCCCAGAGAAAGAGACAAACGGCCTTGTGGGTTACGTGGCCTTCGTGTCCTGCGTGTACTACGTGCAATCTCAAAGTAAGATTGGAATGCACCTAAAAGAAACTGGTTACTTGCATCCATGCATTTAAGAAAATATAATTTCACAAGCACAAGAATATAAAAATTATTATGTGATAATGAATATATTTGATTATTGATTTTTATAAAGGAAGTATATAACCATTCAAAATGATATATGATTATATATGTATTTGAAGAGGCAAGGGATTTTGACCAACCCTTCAAAGCCAAAACAAAACTGTGAATGTCACAAGCCATAAGTGGCCACCAGAATCGTTGCTTGACTAAAAAGCTAGTGCGGTTAACTCCTGGATGACAAGCCACGTTGGAGCAATGACCCCACTGAATGACGTCAGACCGTAATCCCTTCGGCACAAATAAACGATTCGGTGGGCAACTGGGCGGAGGCGTTACCCCTTCTAAGGCCGTCTTGACCTTCGATTCGACCTCCCATACGAGTGTGGAGATAAATAGAGTCTCGGGTAAAATGCACTCGGGAGTAGACGGCGTTCGGAACGATAAAAAATGCGAGACAAAGAATCGTCCAGACGATAAAAGGTACCCCTGACCCTTCTAACCAGTGACGCCATTCCTCCAACGGTAACTTGACTGCCAACAACTCTCGGTTACCAATGTCATAATTGCATTCGGCAGGGGACAAACGATGAGACAAAAACACGCACGGGTGCATCCTGTCGTCTGTGGGAGAACGCTGGGATATCACTGCACCTACCCCCACCTCTGATGCGTTGACCTCCACCACGAACTGACGTGATGTATCAGGGGCAATGAGGATGGGGCTGTGGTGGCAATTTTAATGATATTCATTGATCTTTAGTAAAATATAGATGATTCAAAGAATGTCACATGTGTGTCTCTCACTTGTAGTGAGAGAAGATTCTGTTTATGTACCTGGGGAGGCAGAAGAGGGAGACACTCCAGAGAACAGCAAACAAGGACCTCTGACCTAGATGTCAGAAGGCCATTTGGTGCAGGGGAGCTTAGTGGGCCAACTAGGGACGTCTATGGAAAACTACTGGGAGGAAGGCTCTGGGGGGAAGAAGGCCTTGAAACTAAGATAAAAGCTAGTTCAGTCTGTCTGGGGGTGTGTCACTCTTCTGCACAGGGTAACAACTGTGTATTAGACTGCTCCTATTCTTGCAAGAATAAATACTTCTATTTTATATAAAATTATATAAAATTTGACTCTGAGTGTCTCTTACGCAGTGATGTTTGTTTGAGATGAATTTTTGCCACAACAGGGCTGAAACAAAGCGGCCCTTCAGTTTGGCAAACGCAGCCTCAGCTGCGTCTGACCACCTGAATGTAGTTCAGGGGGAGGTCAAAGCGGTCAGAGGCGCGGCTAGTTGGTTGAAGTTGCGAATAAACCGCCGGTAAAAATTGGCAAATCTCAGGATCCATACGTATTCCCTCAGTCGACACAATGTATCCTAGGAAAGGAACAGACTGTGCATGAAAAACGCATTTCTCCGCCTTGACAAAAAGCCCATTCTCTAGCAACCTCTGAAGCACTCGCCTGACGCGCTGAACGTGTTCCTGGAGAGAAGATGAAAATATCAATATGTCATCCAGGTAAACATATATGAACTGGTCAACCATATCTCGTAGCATGTCGTTGATGAGTGCCTGGAAGACTGCTGGGGAGTTGGACAAACCGAAAGGGATGACCAAGTATTCAAAGTGCCCCCTTGGGGTGTTAAAAGCAGTCTTCCACTCATCCCCTTTCCTAATGTGGACCAAATGATAAGCGTTACTTAAGTCCAATTTAGTGAAAATAGACGCTCCCTGCAACCTCACGAAAGCTGAAGACATCAACGGCAAAGGATAGGTATTCTTTATCGTGATGCTGTTCAACCCTCGGTAATCAATACAAGGTCGCAGAGATCCATCCTTCTTCCCCACAAAAAAGAATTCCGCCCCCGCTGGAGAAGAGGAATGGCGGATGAATCCTGTTGCTAGAGAATCAGAAATATATTTCTCCATAGCCTCCCTCTCTGGAACAGAAAGCGAATATAACTTGCCCTTAGGCGGAGACTTACCTTGCAGTAAATCTATAGCACAGTCATAGGGACGATGCGGAGGAAGAGAAGCAGCACGAGACTTACTGAACACCTCCTTCAGGCCTAGGTACTCCGCGGGCATGTTAGATAAATCCACTGCCTCCTCCTGAAACACAGAGACAGCAACAGACGAACAGGCAGACACAAGACAGGACTTATGACATTTATTGCTCCACTCCAACACTGATCTTTGCTGCCAGTCAATTTTGGGATTGTTTTTTGTCTCTCCAGATAACCCACGTTGACGGAGAGTGCTTTGTGCTCATTTTGTTGATTATCCCTACTATGTTAGACCTGATTAACTTATTGGGTTAATTGATTGTATTGGACCTTATTAGGTTAATTGAATTCTTTCTGATTTCAGGTGGGACGTTACTTATAATTTTCTGACATTCTCATTGTGTGTGTTACTTGGCCCTGAAGAAGACCACTTGTGGGTCGAAACATGTTGGCTTGTGACTTTTTTATAATGAAATAAGCCATATCTAATAAAGGCTTTTTAACCTTCTCCTTCTCCTCATTATCTACTTATTGAGTGCCTGGGACTTGCATATTATCTCATTAGATCCTTTCCCTACCCCAAGAGCACCTATCACGGATATACTTCACCTGAGCGCCTGGTTGAATCTCTTTTAATTTTGGGATTGTGTTCGATGAGCCAGGGGTGTCCAAGAACAATGGGTGCGAGTGGAGAGTCCAGTATATAAAATGTAAGTGTCTCAGAGTGGTTGCCTGACGTGATGAGTGTGACTGGTCCGGTGATGAGGGAGATGGTGGGTAGATCTTGACCGTTGAGTGCATGTACGGCTATCTTACAGGTGAGGGGTAAAAGGGGAACTTGAAAGTTTTGCGCAAACGAATGGTCCATAAAGTTACCTTCAGCCCCTGAATCCACCAGTGCTTGACAGTCGTGATTGTGGTCTGATCATCTTAGTCTTACCGGGAGGAGCGTAGATGTTGATGAGGTCTTCTCAGCGGAGATCCCACCCGACAGTAGCCTCATACTTACTTGGCCTTTTACTGGACAGTTATACGCGTAGTGTCCCGCTGCTCCGCAGTAAAGGCAGAGTCCTTGAGATCTCCGCCTTTCCTTCTCCTCCCAGGAAAGCCGAGCTCGCCCGAGCTCGCCCGACCTGCATGGGCTCGTGATCGTAGACGGGGCTGACCGCGTCCCCGCCGCTGGACCGCTGACTCTCGGCTCCTCCCAACTCTCTGCTGGGCATTACCCGTCGTTTGACCCTGGTGAGTCGCGCATCCACTCGAAGAGCCAGATCCACCAGTCCATTGAGCGAAGTGGGTAGGTCCAGGGCGTAGATTTCTCTCTGAACGCGGTCAGCCAGCCCATGCAGGAACATATCCCACTGCCCCTCAACCACCTGTGGATGGAATGAGCCAGCTCTTGTCGCACGTTTCCTAGAGGGGCTTAGTGCAAACGTCAAGGACGAGGTAATCGCCCGCGAACTACCCACCCGTCTTAATCCTCTCATCGAGTTAGCCATCCGTGTCGAGAAGCGGTTTGACCTCCGCCGTCGCACAAGAGGATTGGATTCCTTCACTCAACCGGCTGTTTCAACTATCTCCGCCCCTCTTTCTACCAACCCCCCGTGCTATGCCGGTGAGCCCACTCAGTGTCGCTCGTTTCTCACGCAGTGTGAGGTTGTTTTCTCCCTTCAGCCGACTACTTATTCAAGAGAGCGAGCCCGGGTAGCTTACGTCATCTCTCTCTTGACCGGGCGCGCTCGTGAGTGGGGCACCGCCGCCTGGAAGGCTGAGGTAGACTTCACCACCTGTTTTGATTTATTCAAGGAAGAGATGATACGTGTGTTCGACCGTTCTGCTCATGGAGAAGAGGCGTCTCGCGTTCTTTCATCTCTTCGCCAGGGAAGACGGACTGTTGTGGATTATTCCATTGAGTTCCGCACCCTGTCAACCACCTGTGGATGGAATGAGCCAGCTCTTGTCGCACGTTTCCTAGAGGGGCTTAGTGCAAACGTCAAGGACGAGGTAATCGCCCGCGAACTACCCACCCGTCTTAATCCGCTCATCGAGTTAGCCATCCGTGTCGAGAAGCGGTTTGACCTCCGCCGTCGCACAAGAGGATTGGATTCCTTCACTCAACCGGCTGTTTCAACTATCTCCGCCCCTCTTTCTACCAACCCAGATCCAGAGCCTATGCAACTTGGTGGTCTCCGCATTTCTGCCAAGGAGAGGGAACGCCGCGTCATCAATCGTCTTTGCATGTATTGCGGGGCGGCCAACCATTATGTTTCTGCATGTCCAGTAAAAGCCAGCGCTTGCCAGTAGAGGAGGGATTACTGGCGAGCGCTACCTCTCTGATCTCTCCATCGAAGTCATGCACCATCATTCCTGTAGTCCTGCACTGGTCTGACTTTTCCGTTTCTTGTAACGCTTTGATAGACTCTGGTGCTGAGGGGAACTTCCTTGACGAGACTTGGGCACTTAAACAAGGTATTCCCCTGAGGAAACGCGATGAGACCACTCCCCTTTTTGCCCTAGACGGTAGTTCCCTTCCTGAGGTTCATCTGCGGTCCATCCCCTTATCTCTCACTGTGTCAGGCAACCACCATGAGACTCTTTCTTTTATAATTTTTCACTCCCCTTATTCCCCAGTAGTACTAGGACACCCTTGGCTAGTTAAACACAACCCTCACATTAACTGGTCAAATAATAGTATCCTCTCATGGAACCTGTCTTGTCATGTCGAATGTTTATTGCCTGCTAATCCTCCTGTTTCCCCCGTCTCTGTGTTTCAGGAGGAGCCGGGTGATTTGACTGGGGTCCCGGAGGATTATCACGATTTGCGGGCGGTTTTCAGTCGTTCCAGGGCCACTTCTCTCCCACCTCACCGTCCCTATGATTGCAGTATTGATCTTCCTCCCGATACTACGCCACTCCGCGGCAGGCTTTTTTCCTTGTCTGCTCCCGAGCGCGACGCGTTAGAGAAATATCTTTCCGAGTCCCTCCGCGCTGGTACTATAGTTGCTTCCTCCTCTCCAGCCGGTGCAGGGTTTTTCTTTGTTAAAAAGAAAGACGGCTCTTTGCTCCCCTGTATTGACTATAGGGGTCTCAATGACATTACCGTTAAGAATCGCTATCCCTTGCCGCTAATGTCATCCGCCTTTGAGTTGTTACAGGGGGCAAAGATCTTCACTAAATTGGATTTGCGCAACGCGTACCACCTTATTCGCATCAAACAGGGAGATGAATGGAAGACTGCGTTTAATACTCCATTAGTCACTTCGAATATCGGGTTCTTCCGTTCGGGCTGGTAAACGCTCCCGCTGTCTTTCAAGCCTTAATTAATGACGTCCTAAGAGATATGCTTAATGTCTTCGTCTTTGTGTATCTTGACAACATTTTGATCTTATCCCCCTCTCTCCAGGTTCACGTACAGCACGTACGCCGAGTCCTTCAGCGCCTTTTAGAGAATCGTCTCTTTGTTAAGGCGGAGAAATGTACCTTTCACGAATGATCAGTCACCTTTCTCGGTTCCGTAATTTCAGCAGAGGGCATTGGTATGGATCCCACTAAGGTGCAGGCGGTCACCGATTGGCCAGTTCCTGACTCTCGTGTTGCGCTTCAGCGCTTTCTTGGCTTCGCTAATTTCTATCGCCGTTTCATACGTAACTTTAGTCAAGTAGCTGCACCCCTTACAGCCCTCACATCTGTCAAGTTGCGCTTTAAATGGTCAAAGTCTGCTCAAGAGGCTTTCAATCATTTAAAGTCTCTATTTACTTCCGCCCCCATTCTTGTGACACCAGACGTTACTAGACAATTCATAGTCGAGGTTGACGCTTCTGAGGTGGGCGTCGGAGCCATCCTTTCCCAGCGCGTTCCTGCGGACGACAAGGTTCACCCTTTCGCGTTCTTTTCACACTGTCTCTCGCCCGCGGAACGCAACTACGATGTTGGTAATCGGGAATTACTCGCCATCCGTTTGGCCTTAGGAGAGTGGCGACAGTGGTTAGAGGGGTCCACCGTTCCATTTGTTGTCTGGACTGACCATAGAAACCTAGAGTACATCCGCTCCGCTAAGCGTCTTAACGCTCGTCAGGCTCGCTGGGCTTTGTTTTTTGGTCGTTTTGATTTCACAATTTCTTACCGTCCAGGTTCTAAGAACATAAAACCTGACTCTCTCTCTCGTCTCTTCGATCCCACAGATGTACCCTCGACTCCCGAGGTGATCGTTTCGCCAGGTCAAGTTATTGGTGCTGCTATCTGGGGAATCGAGAGACTAGTGAAGCGCGCTCTGTCCCGCTCTGTCCCGCTCCGTCGCTCCGCGTAACGTTCCTAGGAATCTTCTTTTTGTACCTGTTACTGCGAGTATGGCGGTACTTCAGTGGGCTCACTCGTCTAAATTGACTGTCCATCCCGGCGTTAGGGGCACACTCTCAACCGTTCGTCAACGATTTTGGTGCCCCACTCTCGAACGAGATGCACGACGCTTTATTGCCTCGTGTACCGTTTGCGCACAGACTAAGTCTAGTAATTCCCCACCAGCTGGTCTCCTTAGACCTCTTCCTATTCCGTCTCGTCCATGGTCTCATGTCGCTTTGGACTTTATTACTAGTCTTCCCTCGTCGGCTGATAATACCGTCATCCTGACTGTCGTGGATCGTTTTTCCAAAGCCGCTCACTTTATTCCTCTCGCTAAACTTCCCTCTGCCAAAGAAACGGCCCAGATTATGGTCACTCATGTTTTCAAGATTCACGGTCTCCCTTCAGACGTCGTTTCAGATAGGGGACCTCAATTCACATCACAGTTCTGGAGGGAGTTTTGTCGTTTAATCGGTGCGTTTGTCAGCCTCTCGTCTGGTTTTCACCCCCAGACTAACGGTCAGGCTGAACGCACCAACCAGATCGTCGGTCGTCTTCTGCGTAGCTTAGCCTTTCGCAACCCCTCAACTTGGGCTGAGCAACTGCCCTGGGCCGAGCATGCCCATAATTCTCTGCCGACGTCCGCTACTGGCCTTTCCCTGTTCCATTGCTGCTTAGGGTATCAGCCTCCCCTGTTCTCCTCTCAGGACGCTGATTCTAATTTGCCGTCAGTAAAGGCTTTCATCCAGCGTTGTAAGCGCACCTGGAGAAGGGTTAGGTCAGCCCTCTGTCGTTCGAGGGCTCGTACTCAAAGAGCCGCAAACAAACGTCGTGTCAGGAGCCCCAGATATACTTGTGGTCAGAGAGTGTGGCTTTCCACCCTCAATTTGCCTCTCCAGGCCACTTCCCGCAAGCTGGCTCCTCGTTTCATCGGACCTTATCAAATTTCTAAGGTCATCAGTCCTGTCGCCATCAGATTAAAACTCCCTCCTAATCTTCGTCGTGTTCACCCTGTTTTTCATGTCTCGTGCATCAAACCAGTCGTGCGCGCCCCTCCTCACACCCCCCCTCCTTTCCCGCTTCGTGTCGAGGGAGCCCCTATTTACACCGTTCGCAAGCTCCTTGATATGCGTCGTCGGGGTCGTGGCCACCAATTCCTAGTGGACTGGGAGGGGTATGGTCCTGAGGAGAGGAGCTGGATTCCTTCCTGGGACGTCCTGGACCGCTCGCTCATTGATGATTTCCTCCGTGCCCGCCAGGCCCCTCCCTTGGGAGCACCAGGGGGCGCTCGTTGAGGGGGGGGGGGGGGGGGTACTGTCATGAGTCTGGTATCCTTCTAGCTCCCTCTTCTGGTTACACACACACTACCTCACACACATTTAGTCACCCTCAGCTGTTTCTAGTTATACCCTTGTCACACTCATTCTCTCACACCTGTTCTCTCTTTTCCCTAATTGTCTGTGCTATTTCCTGCTCTCCCTTTTCCCTGTTTCTTTGCCAGATTATTCCGTTCTCTACTCATGCAAGAGGCATCTTTTGACCTGCTGTATCTGTCCTGTCCGAGTCCTGTCCTTCCGCCTGCTGCAGACGAACATCCTGGGCTTTATTCTCTGCAGTCCAGTAGAGCGCTCATTCTCGAGGGATCGGAGAAGAGTGTCCGCCGGACCCTGTTCTCAGACTGTGTGCCGCTGTCTACTTTAAGGAGATACTTTCTCATTTTTGTTATTGGAGCGCCAGCATCTACTGCTGCCTTTCTGTTGGTTATCTCAAAGTATATTTCTGTTGGACTGAATTCACTCTCACAATTAAAGAGACTGTTATCGGCAATTCGCTTTTGGGTCTTACCTTCTCTCATAACACAAGGAATGTGGTACATAATTGTGTGAAATGTATGATGAAAATTGGCTAGCAATTTCACCAAGCAAATACCAAGAAATAGGTTGCAGCAGTTTGTCTTTCGACTACACTTGCAAAATCCGCGATGGGTCTGAGCTCGAATAGCTTCAGCGTCAGCGACTTTTTATAATACAAAATCGCTGTCGACAGACCCTCCAATAATCACGCAGAAGGCCGGAGTCCAGGCCATCCCAATCCTCCATTCACCCCCAGAGAAGCACTGAAAAAAACTGTTCAAAGCAGCCCCGTTGAAGTTAATGGACGCTAGGCTAGAAATGCACTGTGACACTACGAGAATGTTTGAGAAGGAAATCGAGTCAGCCGACCTGCTATATGTAGCTGATTCTGAACGAACTCGTCTTCGAGATGAACGTGTTCTAACACATTTTTAGTCGATAAAATATTAACACAATAGTACATATTTGGCCATTAATTTTTTGACATGGGGAAGCCGATCTTCACTTGCAGTCTTAAAGAAAATCCCCACTGATATTGCCTGGTTCATTTATTGGCTAAATTTAATTCTGAGGAATTAAATGGTGGCTAGAGTGACCTCTTGCTAAACCTGACATCGGGAAGAAGGATAATATCTTCCTTTTGGATGCTCTTCTGTCTCAGGAAGGCATCTCGTTCTCAGGGCCTAGGATGTCTAAACTTAGGGGCAGTTTTTCCCTTGATGCAGGGGCTGAGGCCTGGAGAACCCTCAGGTTGTGAGCCTGATATGGCAGAGATTTGTTCAAGCAGAGGTAGAACTGTTTGCATCAAATGAGATGACTCGTTGGTTCTGGTTCTCTCTGTCTTCTATTTTTGAGAAATTTGGGATTCAGTATCATCTGTATGCAGATGATTCTCAAATTTATTTACCACTGAAATATGGCCATAATTGTGCCATTCAGTCTCTTCATGCATGTTTGGCTGAAGTTAAGTGTTGGCTTGCGAATAACTTTCTCCAATTAAACGAGGATAAGACAGAGATGATTTTATTTGGAAATAAGGGGTGTGTGGATGATGACTGCCTGGGGTTGTTTCCCGGGAAAAAACTGTCTAGCGTGAGGAACCTTGGTGTCATTTTTGACTCTGAGCTTAAATTCGATCGTCAAATCAATGCTGTCGTTAAGAATAGTTTCTTCCATCTTAGATCAATCTCTAAATTGAAATCTATCCTTTATTTTGACGATATGGAGAAGGTTGTTCATGCCTTTGTGTCATCTCGTTTGGATTATTGTAATGTGTTGTATCTGGGTGTGAGTCAGGCCTCTCTCTCCCGTTTGCAGCTCGTTCAGAACTCAGCGGCCAGGCTTTTAACGGGTACTAAGAAGAGAGAGCACATTACTCCGGTGTTAATTAAACTACATTGGTTACCCATACGATACAGAGTTCAATACAAAGCGTTGTTGTATGTTTTTAAGTCTCTGCATGGCCTAGCACCTGAGTATGTTACTGATTTAATCAGCCGCTGTCAATCCAGTAGATCTCTGCGCTCAAATGATCAATTGCTTCTCATGGTTCCGCGATCCCGTTTAAAATGTAAAGGTGATCGGGCTTTCTCTGTTGCAGCTCCTAGGCTCTGGAATGAGCTTCCTCTGTCTGTAAAAACTTGTCCTTCATTGGGTGTTTTTCAGAGTGCGCTTAAAACTTATCTGTTCTCTTTAGCATTTGATAATGCTTTGTAAGTTGTGTATGTCATGTTTGCATTGTTTTTATGTCTTTGTTTTTATTTAATTTTTTATACCTTCTGTACAGCACTTTGGTTCCACTTGTGGTGTTGAAAGTGCTATATAAATAAAGTTGAGTTGAGTTGAGTTGAGTCTTCTCTGTTGCCTCGGGGAGAGGACACACTGGCTCAGGGTTAGCCAAGGGCTAGCCTGTACACCTTCCCACCGATTAACTTACCCTCTGCGGTCTTTCTTAGGGTGAGAATGGAAAGCGTTTGTTGTTTTTAGCTCCATTCTGGTCCTCTCATGTATAGTTTTCGGACCTGGGCGGTCTTCTGGAGGATCCTCCCTAGGAGATAACTCATACCATACTGAAATCTAGGGCCCCCTCTACGAGGCGGCTGTATTCCTTTAACCCTCTAGGCGCCACGGTCGAGTTTACTCGACAAGATGCGGCACTGAATAAAATGGCCGATTTTGTCAAATTGGGTGTCAAATTTCGTTCGACCTCCCCTCCACTGGATGGCAGACATGTCATACTTCATCCCCGAATCAAAAAAAACGTCATGTTTCTATACAAATTTTTCGAGTTAGAGCGCATTGAATCAGTGAGATCAAAAGCGGAGCTAGTGTGCGAGTGAGCCATGTTATCAGATCCTCTCCGCAATCGCGGCGACAGTATTGTGGTGGAGACTTTGTCTAATACCACTGGGTATGTTAGACGAGGTCGAAGTATTCATAGGACAGTTAGGAGGCAACGTGGAGGCAGGGTGGGTAGTCGCAATGACAATGACAGTAGTCCGAGCTGTGCACACTCGGCGCGTGCGCGAGGCAGATCTGGCCGCGCTGCTCATCATCTCACTCATGATCTGTGCCTTGCCGTGGCGAGTGAGCGTTTGAACTAAACTGGTCTTGTCTACTTGTGTTTGTATGTCATATGAATAATATATATGTGCCCCATACATGGAATCAGAGTGCCTACTGTATTTAGTAAATGGAAAATCTCTACAGCAAAAGGCCAACCACTACAGTACATGCATTCGGTTTGTTTCTACCATTTATTAGTAATGATTTACACAGTTTGTTTACTACTTACTATATACCTGAGCATTCAGTATTGTGCAATATAGCATACAGAAGGTGATGGACATTTTGGGGGGAAAGAAGTGCTGCATTTTATCATTTAAACATGTGACTTTTCATGAAAATTCTATAATCCAAGATTGCCGCCACCATATGACGTCATAATATGCAAATTAGATGGAAAAATGTAATCCCTACATAAACTTTGGGTCATCCTTAATATTTCTCTAATTTACATGAAGTCTCTATATTTTATCACTTTTAAGATATAGCCTTTTGAAATTGAGATGTCAAAATCGAACGTTTTAGGAAAAAACCTCTGGCGCCTAAAGGGTTAAGTAGCAGCTCCTTTGTCCTGCCCTTTCCTGGTTCTTGCTTCCTGGCAGTTCACTGCCCTGTTGGTTCTTGCAATGTTGGCCTGACTCTGTCATTGTCGGGAGAGTGGAAAGTTACAACATGGCTTGATGTGTTGAGGCGCTGCTCTGGGACAAAGTGAGGTCCCACACGCAGGGCCGGCGCTCCGCACACGCACATCACGCGCTGCGCGTAGGGCACCAAGTGCTTGGGGGGGCACCAAAAAATCTGGGTCGTGAAAAATCATCACAATAGGCTACTAGTATAAATAACAAATAAAATATGTCTAAAGCATGTTAATATACAAAAGCAATACAAAAGTAATTTAGGCCTAGACCAAATTAGTCGAGAAAAAGGTGAATCTCCTTTTTCGTTTCCCTCTGGTGCCCCCCCTTCCCCACCTCCCAGTGGTCTGTTCGTTTATGCCTCAATCAATGTAAAATTTGGCAGACACCGACAGACATGGCCTCGGAAAGGCACCAAGAGTCGGGGGCGAAAAAAGGAAAAAGAATAGACAGCGGGATGATACTCGCGCGTCGCTTTGCAGGTAAGACAATGTTTATAAAAATGTTAGTTTTGTAGCGCGGGCGCCCTTGCGTCGTGTATGCATGTCCAGGTCGCTAGTAGTGCAAATGAAATGATCCGGGGCTTTTTTAGCCCTGCATGTTGAATCTTTTATTTTAACGGGGGTCCGGGGCTTTCTCACCCGGAACATTTTGAAACTTGGGCTGTTTAAGATGCAGTTAGTTTGTTTGAGAAGAAAAGGAAGACCGCTTAGATACGTTTTTTCGTTGTTGTTTTATGCGGATAATGCGTTCATTTTCAAGAGGTTCATAGGCCAAGGCCCAAGGGCGACATCTGTTGGTGAAACTGCAATTAGAAAAAAAAAAAAAAAACACAATCTCAGTGTTTGTATATTTTCATATTCACAGAGTTGTCAAATTATTAGGGCTGGGAAAAGATTAATCGCATCCAAAATAAAAGTTTGTGTCTACATGATATATGTGTGTGTACTGTGTATAATTATTTTGTATATATAAATACACACACATATGCACGTATATATTTAAGAAATATTTGCATGTATATACTGTATATATAATTTAGATTATATATAAATTTAAATATTTTATATATAAATAACAAATATTTCTTAAATACATACATGCAAATGTGTATTTATATATATACAAAGTAATTATACACAGTACACACACATATATCATTCATGTAGACACAAACTTTTATTTTGGATGCGATTAATCGCGATTAATCTTTTCCCAGCCCTACAAATTATGTACAGAATTATTATATTGTGCTTCATCAGACTAAGAAATTCTGAATGGTTGTTATTCCTTGGGTGGGGGGGCACCACCAAGCATTTGTGCTTAGGGCACCCAAATGGCTAGCGCCGGCCCTGCCCACACGAACAGCAACCAGAAGAAGAAAGGAGAGAGAGTGTCACAGAGATAGTGCCCTTTTAACTTCTGTAGATGTCACATCTCTCAAGTTTGGCTTGACCAATGAGAAAGGTGTAATTTCCAAGTGTGAAAGGTTTCTTTGTTTGGAAGCTGACTCATTTACATGATCAGAGTGAGCTAGCAGTTGGTGTCTCTTTGTACTCTGATTAATACAACATGCATACAATGCATGTTATAAAGAGGTGATATACTGACTGATTGGTTTAGCCAATACACCTGGCAGATTTAAAGCTTGGATCTACCAGCATTGCATTCTACTATGAGTACTGTGGCCTTTGCTGGTCTATGTGGTCCCATTGTCAACAGTTGCATCTCTAGAGAAGAAGAACATTTCTCCATAGGTGGTAGGGTTTTTTTACCCGAAGCTTAAGTAGTGAAGCACTATATGGAATCAGTAATGTCATGCAGCTCCCATTCACTGCTCTTACTGAAGAGTTTATGTTGGCATGTACGAGAGAATCCTAAATAATCCTAATAATCCTCTAAATCCTAAATATACTGTATATCAGCATTGCCATTCAGAATTTAACTTTGAGCCTTTTACATGTAAACTGCATATAATCAATAATCAATAGTCAAATCCAGATTTGTTTAATTATTAATTATTTTGAGAGTGCTTATGCATTTGACCCTCATCCTTCCCTCAGGTCATTTTGACCCAAAACTCTTTTTTTTTAATTTTGTAAAAATGTAGTGTTCATCAGAGGGGTCCAAAACCCTAGGACTTTTGTTGCACTTGAACCACGAATACACACACACACAAAAATTTATGGATTCGAGGAGTTTTGTGATTGAAATTTAAAAAGTAGCAAATCTTTCCCTCGCGGGTCAATTTGACCTCCTTAGGAATGAATGGAATGCGAGGAATGCTTCAGTACACATAGAAAAACCTAAAAATGCTCAAAATTTCAACTAAAAATGCGAGGGAAGGATAAGGGCTAAGCAATTGAGAAAAAAAAATACATATCAGAGAAAAACGTACTCGGTTACCTAACGTAACCTCGGTTCTCTCTAGAGAGGGACGAGTATTGCGTAAGTTTAGCTTACGCTACGGATAAAGTTAATCTTTTCTCGAGATACTGAAGCCAAAATTATCCTTAATTTTGTAAACTTTGTCAACGCAGTGCAGCAGCTGCAGACCTAGAGCAGGCTGTCTAGCGCGCTCATTGGCTGCCCTGCGGCAACTGCAGCAGCCTACCAGTGAGCCTGGCGTGACGTCACGCCCAATGGTGATGCTTCGCGCCCACTACGCATCACAGCCCGCTCAAGTGGGTGTGGCTTAGCGTATAAAAGCAGGGCTCGGAGGCTGCTTCCCTGGTTTTCATCATCTGAAGCGAAAATCACTCGTGGCGCAAGCACGGCCGGTTACGCAATACTCGTTCCCTCTCTAGAGAGAACCGAGGTTACGTTAGGTAACCGAGTACGTTCTCTTACGAGAGGTTCTCTCGTATTGCGTAAGTTTAGCTTACGCTATGGTAACCCTTTGTCAACGCTGTGCGCGCCAAGCATCCACTCTATGAGTCCCAGGGAGTCAGGGGAACACTGAAAGTGGGAATTCAGCTGGCCAGCAAGCGGGCCGGCACATGTATAAACATAAGCACCCATGGGGAATGCAGAGCGGCGTCGCCGGGCTGCATGTTACATATATTAACCAATATAAGTGCAGCTCAACCAGGAGAGCTAAACAGTGAAGTAGCCTGCGCACGAGCATGTGGGCAGATCATACACATATTAGACTGACAGAAGTCTAGCCTGCAAGGCGGGAACTTCCATGTTATAGAATCTCACAAATGTAGACGGGGAGGCCCAGCCCGCCGCCATACAGATGTCGTGAATGGAAATTCCACTGGACCATGCCTACGACAAGGCCATGCCTCTTGTGGAATGAGCCCTGATGCCCAGAGGGCATTGCAGACCTTTTGACGCATAAGCAGCAGCAGCAATTGCGTCCACTATCCATCTGGATAGGGACTGTTTCGAGGCGGCGAGACCTTTGGCGTGCCCGCCCACCAAACGAAACGAAAAGCTGTTCGGAGCGTCTGAAAGGGGCGGAGTGCGTAACGTAAACTCTCAGTGCCCTAACGGGGCAGAGGAGGCTTTCGCTGCTCTCGCTGTCGGATGGTGGCAGAGCCGACAGAGAAATGACCTGTGCTCTGAAGGGAGTGCCAATCACCTTCGGGACATAGCCATGTCTTGGTTTGAGGATGACTTTAGAGTCATTTGGACCAAACTCAAGGCACGCTGTGCTAACAGATAGCGCGTGTAAGTCCCCCACACGTTTAACTGATGACAGAGCCAAAAGGAAAAACGGTTTTGAGCGAGAGGTATTTTAGATTCACTGAATCTAATGGTTCGAAGGGATGCATCTTTAGGGCCTCTAGGACCACGGAGAGATCCCAAATAGGAACCGAAGGTGGGCGCGGTGGGTTCATCCTTCTGGCTCCTCTCAGGAAGTGGATGACCAGCTCGTTCCTTCCTAGCGACCGGCCTTGCTTCGACTCAGCGAAAGCTGCAATGGCCGCCCCGTAAACTTTGAGCGTGGATGGGGACCTGCCCTTATCCATTGAAGGAAACCGAGCACCTGCGAGATCTCACCCGTACGTGGGTCCAGATTTTTGTCGGTCCACCATTTGGAGAACACACACCATTTAGATGCATAGAGCCGTCTCGTAGAGGGAGCTCTAGACTACGTGATCGTGTTTACAACTCCTTCTGGCAGGACAACGGGTATCTGTTGATCAACCATACGTGTACCTGGATGGGGATGCCAGATCGAGCCGTGGGCTTGAGAGAGGAGGTCCCTCCTCACCGGAATCGACCACGGGGCTGTGCGTGACAGCCGTGTTAGTTCCGGGAACCATGTTTGGTTCTCCTATCGCGGGGCTATAAGGAGCACCGGGCTGCGCGATTCCCTGATTCTCTTGATTACTTGTGGTAACATAGAGATCGGAGGGAAGGCGTACAGCGGGCGGCTGGGCCAGCATTGGGCCAGCGCATCCTCGTTCTTTGAGAAGAACACTGGGCAATGAGCGTTGTCCTTTGACACAAATAGGTCGACTTCCGCTCTGCCAAAGAGGCGCCATAACAACTGGACTGTTTGGGGGTGTAGAGACCACTCCCCGGGGGGGATATTGTTCCTGGACAGTCTGTCCGGGCCATTGTTCAGGATCCCTGGCACATGCGTCGCTCTCAGCGAGCGCAGGAAGCACTGGGCCCAAACGAGGAGGCGTTCCGTCAGATCGCAGAGGCTCCTGGATCTGATACCACCCTTACGGTTCACGTAGGACACAACGGACGTGTTGTCCGAACGGACTAGAACGTGTTGGTCCTGTATGAACGGGAGGAAGCGCTTCAGCGCGTTCTCGACTGCCAGCATCTCCAGACAGTTTATGTGAAGGCGTTTCTCCCGGTCTGACCACAGGCCGAAGACTGGTCTGCCCTCGAAAAGGCCGCCCCAACCTGAGTTGGAGGCGTCTGTCGAGATGACCTTTCGGTGCAAAATCACTCCCATCGTCACCCCCTGCTGGTACCAATCGGCTGCTAACCAGGGCTGCAGAGCTGAAATGCAGCTCTGAGACACTCTGATCCGCCTGTAGCCGCATGTCCATCCTTGGCGAGGTACGCGGGCATTCAACCAGCGTTGTAGCAGACGCATGCGCAGTAAGCCCAGCTGAAGCACTGCTGCAGCTGAGGCCATACAGCCCAGCATCCTCTGAAACATTTTCAGGGAGGCGGTTTTGCCCTTCTGGAAAGATGCGGCTAGGTGAGTGAACTGTAGTGCATAGCCCTGTCTTATTGTGCTCAGCACCCACTCTGAAACCCCTGGAATCGCTTCCCATGCTTTTGCATGTGTGGCCAGGGGGAGAATGGCCTCCGGGTCCCGATCGCCGCACACTGTGGGCTTCGGGAACTGGACCGGAGATGTGGGCGCGGCGAACACGCCCTCGGTGCTTGAACAAAGCGGCTCGCTGACAGCCACTTTCGGCTGATTCGTATGTAACGACCCGATTACACTGAATGGGGAGTGTTCTACGATGGCTTTTTGAAGCGCGAGGGGCGCTTGAGGCGGAGCGATTGACAGTAAGTGCGAGTGCTTGTGAGCGAGCTCGCGACATACATTCGCAGTCTGACCGCTATGAGTGCTCGAATACGGCGGCTCGCTGACAGCGATGGCACGCTGTTTCATATATGACGCCCCGGTTACCTTGAATGGGGAACGTTTTCTGAGAGCTTTGTAGCGAGTGAGCGGCGCCGGAGGCGAGGCGTTTATTAGTAAGCGTGAGCGCGCTGGGGCGGGCACGTAACTTACATTCGCAGCCTGACTCATATGGGTGTTCATATGCGGCGGCTCGCTGACAGCAACAGCTGGCTGTTTTAAATGAGACGACCCGGTTACTGTGAACGGGGAGCGTTTTATGAACATTCTGTGACGCGCGAGCAGTGCCGGGGACAGTGTGTCTGTTAGTAAGAGTGAGCGCTCGTGAGCGGGCACGTGACTTACACTCACAGCCTGATTTATACGAGTTTGAACTGGCCGTGTGACAGAGCGGGCATGAAATGAATGCGAGCGTGAGTTCGCGGGCGCGATGTTTACATCTAACACTCGAGCGGCATTTGCCAGCTTTATGAGAGTGGGCTCTGTGGGCATGAAGGACACATGAGTTATAGTGCTTGTGTGTAGGGGTGAACACTGGGGCGTGGGCACATTCTCTACACTTAAAACACCAGCGGCGTGAGCCGGATAAACAGAAAATACACTCTTTATGAGATTTCTGTGGGTCGCCGTAAAAACAGCTGTTGTGTGCAGGCGAGAGGGTGATGTAACCGGCTCGTTGGCTGCTAAATACTCTCTTGCTCAACGCGCCTTCTGTGAAGGGACTGACAAGGTGTGGCGTTTTGACGGTGGTCCGGCCGCAGCGGGACTTAACCGTATTTTCTCCCTTGATGTTAGGAGGGCTTCGCTTGCTCGGGCTTCAACACAATCCTAGGCCGGGGTCCCCGCAGGGGAGGCGACCTGTGGCGGCTATCCGAGCACGACCTAGGGCGGCCGCCCTGTCGTCGCTGCGAAGCGGCAGGCTTGGACGCTGAGTCGAACTTCGAGCAGGCGGCTTGTCACGTGAGCGGCCAGTAGCTGAGCTCGAGCGCTGTGGCAGAAACAAATTCATGGCCTGCGAGGTCTTTTGCACTTCGGAGAAGCGATCCACGATGCCGTTGACCGCTGGGCCGAAGAGACCGGTAGGGGAGAGTGGCGCGTTGAGAAACGTGGCGCGCTCAGATTCCCTCATGTCTGTGAGCGTCAACCAGAGGTGCCTCTCTGTGACGGTGAGCGTAGCCATGCATCTGCCGATGGCCTGTGCTGCAGTCTTAGTGGCGCGAAGGGAAAGGTCCGTCACGCTCCTCAGGTCAACGACCGCAGCTGGATCCGAGCCCTTCTCGCCCCATTCGCGGAGGAGGTCGGCTTGTAGGATCTGGAGAATGGCCATTGAATGCAGGGCGGAAGCAGCTTGTCCATTGGCGGAGAAGGCGCGGCCGACGAGTGAGCAGACTTTAAGCGCCATCCGGTGGAGGGCAGGCAAAGGTGCGCGGCAACCGCTTCTTCCACTTGGGGGATAGAAATGTACCCCTTCTCGGCGGCGCCGTCCACGTGGGAGAGCGCCGCGGAGACACTGGTGTGGAGCCTCGCAGAGAATGGTGCATTCCACGATTTTGAGAGTTCGGTGTGGAGCTCCGGCTGGAAGGGAGCAGGCCTTGATGCCAGTGGCTGATGACGGCGCTTTAGAAAACAGCCGTCTAGGCGATTAAGCGCAGGCTCCTTGGGCGGTGACCACTCGAGGCCGAGGCGGTCGACGGCCTTGACCAAGAGGCGGATCAGCTCGGCGTCCACACCCGAACGCGTCCGTCTGGACTCCTGGATGGAAGCGGAGGAGGAGTGGAGAGAACCAGGCCATTCCTCGCTGTCCGAGGCCAGGATAGAGCAGCTGTCGCCCGCGGCGCCCCTATCCGCCTCGTCCTCTGAAGCAACGGCAGTGAGGGCGGAAGCCGGCATCTGCGCGTCAGTGGGGGGGGGGGGGGGGTGGGGGGGTGGGGAAGGCGAAAGAGGCACTCGAGGGAACAGGTCCGGCGAGTGCTTGTCTTCCGCGTCGGGCTCCGGCGGTCTCTGAGCACGGCGCTTCTTTTTGCGCGGTCCAACAGATGGCGGAGTGACAGCTTCGGCGTTGAAGAGGTCCAGACGAGCCCTCAGGGTCGACATGGACAGTTCTTCACAATGGACGCAGCCGCCCGACGAAAGTGCGAGGGCTGCGTGGTCCTGGCCCAGGCAGAGAGCGCAGATCACGTGGCGACTCCGGCGCTGAGTGGGGCTCGGCATGAGCCACAGGAACTGCGAGGCATTCTGACAAGAACGCTCGCGCTCTTTTAGAAAAGTGTGTATCGCAGCGGCGAGCACACATACACACACAGTAAAAACAGTGCAAGAGCAGAAAAGGATATGTTGCCGGATAGCGTTGCTGGCATGGAAGGCTGAAGGCGGCGAGAAGTCGACCGGCTTCCTCAGGCGCTTTCCTCTGCTTGCAGTCACTGAATTCGACGGCGGCGGCTTCTCTCAGATCCAGCGGTGCGAAGAGCTTCGCTGAAGAGATGAAGACTCGGGAGAGAAGATACTGTACAATTATGCATTTTATTAACAGCCCAGCAAGCAATATATGCAATAAAGTTCTTTGGCGTAGGCCCCGTCCATAACTCGCGATCCGAGGGTACGGATTCTGCATTTCCTGCCCGAAGATGAAGGCAGGAGCGCAGCCGACCCCCCTTAGGGTATTGGAAGGGACCATCCTGGTGGTGGTGGGAAGGATGGAGGGAAGACCGTCTTGGTGGAGGTGGGGAGGATGGTGGTAAGTGGAAGCGTCAGCATCTGCCAACTCAGACGAGTGTAAGTATGGATCTTTTATACTTCACGTATTAGAACGTGATTGGATAGATGAGAAGGTAATAAATGACGTAACAATTAAGTCTTCCTGGCAGAACTTACGCAACGCTTTCATTTTCCTGTGGCGTCGCTATGACGACCGGGTACTATTTGTGGCGGTACTGTCTGCACTCTGCAATGGAAAACGGAGCGAAAAGCGAGCCGAGCGAGCCATTATTGTCCTCCCTCCCTGTTAATTAGTTTGGTCTACTCCATTGCCTGTCTTTAAACACGCCCTCTTTCACGTCCTGGAAACACACCAAGCCGCGCAGATGAAAGCCGACTCCCTGGCGTCGCCGCGTCGCGGGAAAAAAGCTGCACTTGAACCGACTTGAACACACCAGGAGAACTACAGCCGACTGACAGCTAGAATGCGCGTTCTGCGCCTGCGTGTGAATGAGACAACTGTCTATTTCTGCAGATATATCCATCTATTCGTCATTCAAAAAGAGAAACCGACGCTGCCCGCTGCAGATACACAAACCGTTAACAAAGCAGTGCGTGCATAACGTTACAGTTTTGAATATCAATCCTGCTAAACATTTTCTTTATTCCACTCCGCTCATGTTAATATTTAAATATTCGCCAAGGAACACTCAGGTAATATGACGTTATATTAGAACAGCCATGGATGAAAAGGGGAAGAAAAGAAAAGGTGGAGCTGAAAAGTTACGCGTTAAAAAAAGCATTAGAGGTAGATGCTGTGAAATGCTTCAAATTAACCGATTATACATTTGGCGCGAAGAGTAGCAGTTCGGCTCTAGCTCCCCCTGACTAGCTGATATGCTGTCTTTATAGTTTTATATTAATAATGTTGTGTGTCTTAATGTTCTTCTGTTTGTTTCCCTTTGGTTTTACAAATATGACCTAATATATGTTGTGTTACTTAAAATAAATGTTTAAATAGCATTTTTTTTTTGTATTGTGTTATATTTCTATGCTATAGGTGTTAAAAAATATTCTGCACATCAATGGGCCAATGTGTTGTGATGTGGGATGTGGTGGGCTGCTGTGGGCCAGAAAGTCCGAGATGGTCCTCACTGCAGAACATGAAATCCACGGGGAGGAGTCGGATCCAGATCCAACTCCAGCCACCTTACATATACCTAAACCTACCCATCTCCGCCCCCTGATCCCTAAACCCACCCCTAATCCCTAAACCCACCCCTAATCCTACCCATCTCCACCCCTTGGATCTTGATCCGACTCCTCCCCGTGGATCTCATGTACTGCATTGAGGTGCTACTGGAAAGTCCAGGGCCACTTTTTGGTCCCAGTCCGCCCCTGCTGGTAGGCTGCTGCAGTTGCCGCAGGGCAGCCAATGAGCGCGCTAGACAGCCTGCTCTAGGTCTGCAGCTGCTGCACTGCGTTGACAAAGTTTACAAAATTAAGGATAATTTTGGCTTCAGTATCTCGAGAAAAGATTAACCCTCTGGGGTCTGAGGTGTTTTCGGGGTCCTTGAGATGTTTTGGCATGCTCTGACATTTCTGCTTTTTTCAGTTGCTTATAAACATATTAATGGCACAGGTGAAAGTACACTCTATATAGCACACACAGGGCTACCATAATATGTGAGCAACATGTATGTACATGTTTGTATTTTTGAGAGAATATTGTTTATGCGTGGTTATTGAAAAAACTAAAAAATAAAGTTTCTAATATAAGGCCACAAATAACATACTAAATATCTGTCCACAAGACTTTTGACTAGTGGATGTTGTCGCCTAGAGTTTTTGCTTCAAATTGATCTGAAAATCATTCTGCCTAATCATTCACATAAAACAATAGATTGTTTTAAATTGTGAAAAACATTTTTTTGTTTGCAAAGGCAATATGCGGATGGGCGGAACGGCCCAACCCCCTCATGAATAATTAGGCAGTTCTCACCTGAGCAGACTGCATACTAATGAGCCTTTCATTCAGGGGTGTCACACAAGAAAGAATGCAAGGACAATATATATATAAATAAATAAATATTTATACACACACACACACACATACACTACCGTTCAAAAGTTTGGGGTCAGTGAGAATTTTATTTTTATTTTTTGGAGGAAAGAAATCAATACTTTTATTTATCAAGGAATAATTAATTTGATCGAAAGTGACAGTAAAGACATGTATAATGTTACAAAAGTCTTTTGAACTTCCTATTCATCAAAGAATCCTAAAAAAAAACAAAAAAAAACTGTACAACTGACAGACCAACAACTGTTTCAACATTGATAATAATAATAAATGTTTCTTGAGCATCAAATCCTCATATTATACTGATTTGTGAATGATCATTTGACACTGACACTGGTGATGCTGAAAATTCAGCTTTGATCACAGGAATAAATTACACTTTACTATATATTCACACAGAAAACAGCTGATTTACACTGGAATAATATTAAATACTATAACTGATTTTTGTTGTATTTTTAATCAAATAAGCGCAGCCATGGTTAGCAGAAGAGAATTCTTTTAAAAGTATTTAAAATCGTACCGACCCCAAACTTTTGAACGGTAGTGTATATATATATATATATATATATATATATATATATATATATATATACAAACAATCAAAATATAAATGAAAGCCAAAAGCACATTTTTAGTCACACCTTTTAGCCATCCACATACCATTTTTAGCCATCCACCGCGGTAAAAATAAACCAGTCGCATTTCAAAGTCGTTCGCAAAATGACCGCCAGGTGGCGCAAAGGGACATTTAGCAAAACGTAAGTGGGGCTAATGTCTGTAGCCTAAGGATGAAATACTACAAGTTATGGTAATTTCCAAATAAGCCTACAACAAACATTTATAGCCTACTCCGTAATTGTTGGTCATACAGATAAGATATAATCTTTTAAAACTGTAAAAGGCTAAAGTATAGGCCTACACTCACAGGCTAAAGACAAAACATTTTCTCGCTCATGTGAGAAGCAGACGTTTGGGTATTTTTCAGTGAGAAAATTCATAGCCGAGTGGTAGAACTTACGGTTTATCATCAAGATGATACGGGTTCAAATCCCGCACAAACATGGTCTGTTGTAAGTTTTATATTTATTTAGATTTGTCTAGCTCTAAAACTCTGTTACACCATACAGTTTTTTTGCTTATATTTATAAAATACAATTATCATGCATTTCCATTACACTAAGGAACAAAATAGTATCCAACAGAACGACTTTGCATCTGTATAATAATAGGCTACCAATCGTAATTTCAAAAGCAGTTCTGTAAAAATTAAATTATATATAGCCTATATATATATATATATATATATATATATATATATATATATATATATATATATATATATATATATATATATACTTTTTTTTTTTTTTTCAGGGCTGCCAACTCTCACGCACTGAGCGTGAGACTCACGCAATTGACCCAAATCTCACGCTCTCACGCCACACCCCCGATTTCTCACGCTGAAGTGTCAACCCGGTCGGTCAAATTCCTAAAAGATATAGTTTATCTATAGATCTACCTGTTGAGCCACTCGTGATCGACTAGTTATACCTAGTATATATCTAGAGCGAGCGTGCATGCGAGACAGATTGTGCTCCAAACCATGCGCGCGCATGGCAGAGAGGTCTGTTCCCTACAACCTAGAGTTTTAAAAAACATGGTTTTAAGTAAAGTGTGATTTGCCAGGGGGGATTGGGATTTCCTTCTGGTCTAAACATCCCTGCTTCTGCTGAATTATTTTAATCCCCACACCCCTCCCTCCACAGCTAATCAATGCTATAGGCTACTTCACCAATATCAAATATATAAAATGGAGATATGCAACAGGCACGTTTAAACGACAAACAATAAAATCAAAACCAGCGTTTCAGTTGTTCATTAGTTCCAGTGGCCCTAATGCATGCACGGCTTTTAAAAATTTCACAAAGCGTGTTGATGAGATTATTTTGAATGAAATATTGAAGTTTATAATTAAGTGTTTTGGCACACCACGCCGAGTGGCCCTATGCATTTTTCTAAAGTCGGGTTTTATTCTGGCATGGTGAGTTAGTGTTCGACAAACGCGGCGGCGCGTTCATTTAGATTAATTTATTTTTCTCATTATTACAGCTAAAATAACTTAATAGGCGACTCCGTAATTTTTTGGTCATACAGAGAAGAGTAGAGTAGCTTACATCGTTCAAAACTGTAAACTTGTATTCATATTAGGCTAACGACAAAAACAGTATCTGTCGTCTCTGTCTCCGGGAACTGCGCGTCACAAAAATGAACCGAAAGCCACTTCAGCTCAGTCACGATAAGAAATCGGCTATGTCTAAAGCCTTTAAATTTCTAAATATTTAGGCTAATAAATGTTATCTGATTATGTAGGCTAATCCTTATGAAAACGAGAGGTACAGAGGATCTACTCAAACATGTAATGGAAGCGCTTCCCAATGAGAAAATGACAAGACAAGGGTGAAAATCTCGCTCTTATTAAATGTAGGCTAAATCGCCCTGAATTAAAATGTAA
The DNA here is from genome assembly GCF_029890125.1 of Rhinichthys klamathensis goyatoka. Lineage (NCBI taxonomy): Eukaryota > Metazoa > Chordata > Actinopteri > Cypriniformes > Leuciscidae > Rhinichthys > Rhinichthys klamathensis. Next base: position 1,680,379 of record NW_026606589.1, read on the forward strand.
AAACAGATCAAATAATGTATTTGTCGAAATGTTGCGATATTGTTTCATTTAAGTTCATAATTATTCTATAAATGTTATTTAATTTAGCAGCATTACCACGAAGCACCGTGTTTCGATATTTATTTGAATAATACAAAATAAAATAAAAACTTAATTCACAAATTGCATGCCTGGTTGTAAGGATCCAAAGATCCCTGTAGACTTTAATATTGAGTTGAACATTTTGTTCATGACAACAAATTAACATGTGATTTTTCAGATTATATTTGTTACATGTATGTCCTGTGTTTCCCCCGTTCTTAGTGTTTTTGGTTCAGTCCTGTGTTCCAGTTTTCCCGCTCCTCGTTTGTGTTCAGTTCCTTCACCTGTGTTTAGTTAATTTGTCCGAGCTGTGCCTTGTTTCCCTAATCTGTTCCATGTGTATGTAAACCCTGTGTTCTCCCTCACTCCTTGTCGGTTCTCGTTCGTATGTACGTTTGTATATGGTGTGTTAGTGTTTTCTGGATTCCTGGTCTGAGTTATTTAGTAAAGATTATTGTATTTGATCTGCTGACTGCTGCCTCTCCTTCAACCTGCACCACACCCGTAACAGAAGAACCGACCTAAGACAAGCGTGATGGCTGAAGACAGACTCTTCAACTTGCAGCAGAATGGCCGTTCGTTGGAGAGGTATGTAGAGGAGTTCCTGGAGGTTTCCCATCTAGTGAACTGGGGTGATTCCACTATTAACGGCTGCTTCCGGTTGGGACTGGACGATGATAATTTATTCCATTTCATCTCCGTGGAGAATTTTTATAAATCCGTCCCGGACTTTATTAATTATGTCCTAGAATTTCATGGTTCTGATTTCCTCGTTGACTATGCAGAGGATAGTCAAAATCATCGTCCAGTCCCCATCCGGAAGTATGTAGACGCCCCAGTTCACCTCGATCCGGAACCCGCTGCATACCTCTCCAAGAACTCCGTGTCCCTTACTTCACCCAAGATGGCCGAGTCTTCACCGCTGGTCCCGTCCAGCACAGATCCCGAACCAGAGCTTCCGCCGCTGGTTCCGTCCAGCCCAGCCGACCCTTCATCACTGGTTCCGTCCAGCCCAGCCAAGCCTGCACCACTGGTTCTGTCCAGCCCAGCCAAGCCTTCACCGCTGGTTCCGTCCAGCCCAGCCAAGCCTGCACAGCAGCTTCACGTCGCCTGCCCGCCAGCGCCCCACTGCAGCCCTGCCGAGCCTGAGCCCCACTGCAGCCCTGCCGAGCCTGAGCCCCCCTGCAGCCCTGCCGAGCCTGAGCTTCCCTGCAGCCCTGCCGAGCCTGAGCTTCCCTGCACGCCTGCCGAGCCTGAGCTTCCCTGCACGCCTGCCGAGCCTGAGCTTCCCTGCACGCCTGCCGAGCCTGAGCTTCCCTGCACGCCTGCCGAGCCTGAGCTTCCCTGCACGCCTGCCGAGCCTGAGCTTCCCTGCACGCCTGCCGAGCCTGAGCTTCCCTCCACGCCTGCCGAGCCTGAGCTTACCTGCACGCCTGCCGAGCCTGAGCTTACCTGCACGCCTGCCGAGCCAGAGTTTCGCGTCACGCCTGCCGGGCCGGAGCTTCGCGTCATGCCGGCCGAACCAGAGCCTTCTCCGCTGGTCCCGTCCAGCCCTTCAGAGCCTTCTCCGCTGGTCCCGTCCAGCCCTTCAGAGCCTTCTCCGCTGGTCCCGTCCAGCCCTTCTGAGCCTTCACCGCTGGTTCCATCCAGCACAGCCAGGCCTTCACTGCTAGCCCAGCCAGAGACTTTCCACGTCCCGTCTGCCCACCCAGAGACTGTCCACGTCCCAGAGCCTGTCCCAGAGCCTGTGATTCCCCCCAAGAAAGTTTTGGGGGGGGGATATAGGCCACCTGAAGGTGCGTCTCCGCCATGGCCGCCCGAAGGTGCGTCTCCACCATGGCCACCTGAAGTGGCCTCTCCACCCTGGCCACCTGAAGTGGCCTCTCCACCATGGCCACCCGAGGGACAGTCTCCACCCTGGCCACCTGAAGTGGCCTCTCCACCCTGGCCGCCCGAGGGAAAGTCTCCACCCTGGCCGCCCGAGGGAAAGTCTCCACCCTGGCCGCCCGAGGGAAAGTCTCCGCCCTGGCCTCCTGCACGTCCTGCTCCGCCCTGGAGGCTTCCTGCTCCGGGTAGGCCACTCCCTCGTCAGCCTCCATGGCGCCCACCCCCCCACCCTTATTGATGTTACTCGGCGCGAGGACGCGCCTTGCAGGAGGGGGGGCTAATGTTACATGTATGTCCTGTGTTTCCCCCGTTCTTAGTGTTTTTGGTTCAGTCCTGTGTTCCAGTTTTCCCGCTCCTTGTTTGTGTTCAGTTCCTTCACCTGTGTTTAGTTAATTTGTCCCAGCTGTGCCTTGTTTCCCTAATCTGTTCTCTGTGTATGTAAACCCTGTGTTCTCCCTCACTCCTTGTCGGTTCTCGTTCGTATGTACGTTTGTATATGGTGTGTTAGTGTTTTCTGGATTCCTGGTCTGAGTTATTTAGTAAAGATTATTGTATTTGATCTGCTGACTGCTGCCTCTCCTTCAACCTGCACCACACCCGTAACAATATTTAGTTTTGCTTGGAAAAAGCTGGCCCAAACCAGTTTTATTTCATCAATTATTGAAATAATGAAATATTTAGTAATAAACTTTTATGACAGAAATATCACTAGGCTACATGTAACTTAAATCATTTAATTCCTTCATTATCAACACTGTCTAGAATAGCGATTTAAGTGTGAATTGCGACTTCTCTGTGTTAAGTCAGCCTCATACTCCGATAGCCTGTGGGGGGGTTGGAGGGACAGTTGCTGGACAAAGGTGTTAATGTTCCTCTTTCATATGGAGAGTGTCGGATAGCCAGCCTGATGAGCAGGCAAAATTATTGTAAGGATAAATCTGTGTCCAAATGTAGGCCCCATATCTTATTAAATTATAAATATTGTAGTTTATTTATTGTAGCCTATTTAAAGTTTTTTTCACACAAAATTTCAATTGAAGTTATTGTAAGGTGAATTCAACAAGGCGTGCTGTGTCTTTGAAGCAACAATTAAAGGCTAAATAGTTTTTTCGTGATTTGTATGGCTGACACGCAGCGACATATACAGTATTATCAGCTGTATGATGTGTTTTTACCCTGAAATGTTTAATTTCGAGAGAGACGCGGCGCGCGCAGCGAGGGAGACTAAATAAACTTGTTAAAAAGAGATCCAGCGCGAGAGAGGCAAAGAGAAACGCATGTTTTTAATTTAATTATGTTTCTTTGGACAATTTTTGTTTTGTACTGTTTTAATTGTTTAATTTAGCATTAATTTCTTTGTCAATACAAATTTAAAATGTCGCAAGAATAAGATTAGCCTAGTGTTTCTTATTTTGCATCGCAAAAGAAATAAACTCTAAACCCGATGCAACCCTGTTTTAAGTTTTAAAAAAACTGTCCCGACACTTTATTTAAACCTTGAAATGTTCGAACTTGGTTTCAAACTTAAGTAATTTTAGTGTTCTTTTACATTACACAATAATTTAGCAGACTAAAGACTAGCTTCTTCATTTTCATTTTCTGATGCAATCGGCTGACAATCTTCCTTCATCAGTTTTTGTCGTTTGTGCAGTGGCTGCGGTTCTACAGGAATGTAGCAAATTTATGTTGTAATGATAATTAAACAAAACTCTTGACTTTAAATAAGTAAACAGTTATAAACAGTTACCTATTTAAGCATCAAGGTGGTAAAATATAAACGCTGTAGGCCAACATCGGTTAACAACATGTATGCTACATTGAGATTCGATCTCGGGTCGAATGAAGCTCCTCGAAGCTCGTGTTATTGCGTTGATCACTGAGCTACCGTCTGTACGCTGTTAAAGTTGTAAAGCCTCATTGATGTAGCCTTGATGTTGAAATGTTTTCATTATTTATTCAATTACATTTCAGTAGCCTAATTTCAGTATTGTGATTATGAATTATTTTAACTACGTTTCACTTGTTGAATTCATCTGCTACCAGCTTTCAATCCTCTGAATCAGCGCGGTGCGGCAGCAGATTACGCATTAGAGAGAATAAACCGGAATAAACAAACACTTTTCAGAGTCTATGACTGTAGCGCCTCTTAGCGGTAAAAGGCAGCAAATACACCACACATTTTACCGCCGCGGTGGAACGGCTGATGTGGGCATTGTCATGGCTTGCCTCGACATTTGCGTTTGAATAGCGCGCGTCCTCCGTGGGCGTGTCAGATTAACGCGTAATGAAGTGTAATGAGCTGGAAAAAAAATACTGACAGCACTCTCTTTTCATACAGATTGCATAAACTGAGAATATTTGTTTTTTATATAAATTACTTCATTTAAAAGAAGAGAATTCAAGCTTCATAAAGAAAAATCTCTCGTGCCTGTGTGACAAGTAATCGCGGAGTTACAGTTAATCTTAGGACGCGTTTCAGAATGGACTTCACTGACAGAGAGAACGCTGAACTCGCATCATGATTGTTTTTCTTTATTTGGTGAAAAGCACAACACTTTGTTTTTATTGTGAGTATCCACAAAAAAAATAGAAACTTAACAGGATCTAATGATGTATCACACTTATATGTAAGATCAAAATCAACCGAGTATTTTGAGTCTCTTTTGCACTGATAAGAAAAAAAGCGAGACAATCGCGCCGGCGCGATAGCCGACCCCAGGGGGTTAACTTTACCCGTAGCGTAAGCTAAACTTACGCAATACGAGAGAACCTCTCATAAGAAAACTAGGAGTTTTAAAACTAGCCTAAAACTAGGCTAGGAGTCAAAAAAAGCAATGCAATTTAATAGGGATGTCCCGATCAGGTTTTTTTGCCCTCGAGTCCGAGTCCGAGTCATTTGATTTTGAGTATCTACCAATACCGAGTCCTGATCCGATACTTATATAATACATAAAAAAAGAATAAAGAAGAGAGAAAAAACAGATCCAGGATGTTCCTTATTTTTAATTTAATTCACCTTATTTTAACATTCAACAACTCTGTTAACAAACAGAGCACTTCTGTGAGGTAGCTTGAACAATTAAGTAATAAATATCATAAAATCTTCACTTTTGGACTTTAGTGCAACAGTGAATATAGAAAAAGTCTAATATAAAAACAAATAGCACCTCAACTTAAAATACCCGGCAGGCATGTAAACAAAAAATAAAAATGTATTAAAAGTGTATAAAAAAATAATGAGAAAATATATATATATACATTGTACACATGTAACCAGTGTTGCCAGATGTATGATAATTATCGTATTTGTACGATAATTTTGACCTCTGTACGATGTACGATCAATAATGAAAAAATCCCATAATGTACGATAATTTCTGAATTTTGTGACACTTGAATCGGAGGTCATTTCTCGGTTAATACTCATTTATCTACTGTGGATCTACGTCATGATTGTGAGGAGAAAGTGAAGGTGAGAGAGCACGGTAGAGAGGGAGAGAGCGAGAGACCCTAAGTCATGAACCCCCCATCCCCCCCGTCAACAATCCAGTCAACTCCCCCCCCCCCCCACCCCCTCAACAATCCAGTCAACCCCCCCTGTCAACAATCCAGTCAACTCCCCAACCAACGTTGTAGTGATCGCGCCAGCGCGGATTTTGTCTGCAGGAAAAATGGTCCTAGGAATCATTCGGTTTGTATGCGTACCGAACCGGAAGCCTCGTTCAAAGCCTCGGAAGCAAACGGTTCAATAATTACGAATACATGTACCGTTACACCCCTAAATTACATATATCCGAGTCCTGATCGGGAGGTAACGTCCGATTACGATCGAGTCTGAAATCACGTGATCGGGCCCGATTTCCGATCGCGTGATTGGATCGGGACATCCCTACAATTTAATTACTCAGACTGGTTTTATGAACTGGATTGACAGATTCATTGATTCCTCTTTTTTGGCTGTCTAGCAGCTCTGTGTGTGTTTGTGTTCGCAGAACTAGTACGACCTGAACCTTCTTACACAATTCAACACACAGTACGTCTGTAATTTAGGGGCCTACAGCTGTTTTCATGCACATCAAACTAAATATGCTATCAACCGTGACCATAAGCACAACACTTTCTATCTCTGTTTCATCAGTAAAGTTTGATTGTGTCCATGTTCACATATTGGCTACACACAAATTTCCTAAAGTGCTGTTTTAAAACAGACAGGCAGCTCACAGTTATGAGGTGTCCATTAGCTCCAATGAAAGAGCAGGAAACTTCATACCTGTCAGTCTCCCTTATTCTCTCTGATCTATGGCCTGTCAGGAAGGATATGTACAGAAATATTTTTTTTCCATATGCAAAGCGGCAGAGGTCTGATGTGCCACGATCAGAGGAAACAATCCCTCCATCTGACGCTGAAACTGAACATTAGAGAAAGCAGACAGATGGCGCAGTTTTTTCACTCCTTTTTGTAGCTAGACAGCCGGTCACTATGAACTGTTGTAGTTGTTATAGCAATAACTACTTAAATATTCTTTTTTGACCTGCATGACATATGACCAATAACCGATATCAGAGAACTGTGAACATGTGAATGTGTTGTTAAATGATTGAAATATTAACTTAAAATATCAGGTAGACTTCAAGAAAATATTATACTGTATGTCTTTATTAAGAGCTTTGGCTGACAAAAAAGTTTGGGAATCAGTGATCTGGAGAATGGGGCATTTATTTGTCGCTAGGCACTAAAGGGGTCTGAAACTTATCAATGATTCAGCCAAAACATAACTAATAAACCAACCGAAATGTTTAACAGAGCAATCTGTACATCACTTGCATGGACAGTATAAAGTTATATTTTTGGCAAATGTAAAGGCCCTTTTACACCAAAAGTGAAATAAATAGGCCTCAGTGTAAAGGAAATACAAATTCACGCCTGTACAACATGGGGCGCAGCTCAGACAAACCTTTTATCTTTGCTGCCATTCTGGATTGCATAATATTCAGAGTTTGAATTTCACTGTTTTATTCATTTTGAGGAATACTGAATCTGAGATGAGTAAATGCATGCTCACATTTAGTCTAGAACACTATTTGTGATTTAAGTATGCATTATATTATGCATTTTCTTATTGGATTAAATATGATATTTCTGAAGAAAATTTGAAAAACAAGTTAGAAAAACAACACCGCCATCCCGATGAGGCACAACGTCACTTTCACGGACATTTACCTTGACTGTTCCATGCTGTTGGAATGACCTGCCTAAAACAAACCGAGCTTTTCAAGAAACTGATAAAGACGCATATTTTTTCGTCCACACTTGACCCATTAATAATTACACTTTAAAAAAGCCTTGCTACATGTACTGTGCTAGACTAACTGGTACTAGTCACAGCACTTTGTTGCCGTATTGTTGGTTTGATTGCTTGTTCTCCTCAATTGTAAGTTGCTTTGGATAAAACCGTGTGCTAAATGATTAAATGTAAACGTAAACATTTAAATTATCATCAATGGACATGAAATTTACCCCCTAAATTAAAGAATGTTACATATGTTACATAACAGCATGTTGATGGTTAATGTGTTTCCATCTGTACACTCTGAATTGAAAGTAGATTATTTTCCTGTATCAAATCACTAGAGACAATATGAAGAGGCGTTTACTATGGGGAAACTAATAAAGCGATTCTGTAATATTCTCAACTAGTCGCCTGAGGGAAGAACCATCCGTGCAAACGCTGCTAACAAAAGACACACACGCCTGGCTGCTTCTTTCCTCCCGACAGATGCGCGAGACCTGCATGCTACGGCGGCGCCGTGGGCGACGATTGCCTCTGACATGCGTGACCTTTGACCCTCCACCTCTGCCTTTCGCAGCTGGCAGCAATGACAAGCTCCTGGTTCTGGAGCAATGGAGGGTTTGGCTCAAAAGGTAGCGCTGAAGTTGTAGCAAAACTAAGGCGCCACATGTGTTTGTCGCCGCAGGGCTGAGAGTGTCTCGCTGTCACTCTGGCCAGGTGCCTGTCTGTCTATCAGGTTCACACAGATGGTGCATGTTTACAGAGAAGTGCGGTTGTTGTGCTAAATGATGAATTGTTTATAAGATCAAAAGTCACCAGTTAAATATAACGTGCCTGGAGTGCAGAGAGACAGACATATATAGTAATAGACAAAACTGAGAAGATGCACCGTCAGAATGAACAAGTTGTGTGTGAGCGTCTGACTGGTTCTGACAACAAAATCCATTTTATGAATATTAATGAGGCTAGGAATTATAGTATAGCATTTACTGAGAACTAATGTCAACCGTTCATAACGAATTACTATTAGAAACAAAAAGGTAACACTTTACAAAAAAGTCTAATTTTTTAACAATAGTTAATGCATTAATTATTATGTACTAATAATGAACAATACATTTTTACAGCATTTATTAACCTTTGATAATGTTAGTTAATAAAAAAAATGTTCATGATCATGTTAGTTCACAGCCCAGACGAGATATATCCAGCTGCAGACCCGCAGCACCACCAGTTTCAGAACCCCAGCGCCAGAACCGGAAGTGAGGGAGGGGCGGAATTACCGGTATTGAATGACACAAGCATGGTTATTTTTGTAAGTATTTAAAAATATTTAAAATTGTTGCATCTTTTAAATAATATTTAGGGTATGTTTTTATTACACAGTGAGTCTATAGGAATACTAGACTTACATTGCACTGCTCGTTGTATGACATATAACTGGTATGTGACAAATAAAGAGCAAGACAGCGCTCGTGTTGTTTGAAGACGTGAGAGTGCGCGCGCGCGGCTCGGGGCTCTCTCTCTCTCTGCGCCCTGTCATGCGCAGCAGTCATTCTATTCTCCATCACTCAACGATCAAAATAGGCTTTGGCGTGACACAAATTTCCTTTGGCGGCCGGCAAAAAGCGGACGATCTGACGGTTTTAGAAGATTAAATACAACCTGAAACTAAAAAACAGACCGACCTCTATTTGAGACCGGCCTTTATTTACCCAAACCTGCAGCCACACCAGGCGTGTAAAAGAGACAATCGTCTATTTGGGACTCGGCTATTATTTGAAGTTTTACAGTACATTTTTATTGTTTCTTTTAAAACAATGCCGAATTTTTTAGATTTTTGACATTATTTTACATAAAGAAAAATCCATGCTGCACATGTTCTTGTGAAATAAAGTATATTTTATATAAAATGCCCATAAGTTTCAAGCATTATTTTTCACCATCATGATCAGGAAGTAACTCTGATAATACAATGAAACGGATAACTATATACAATTATATTACACAAAATCAATGTTTTAAAATGCTTATTGTACTATACCTTAATGTATCATTATAATACGTATAAAGTATGACGTTTCGTGTGTAATAATGCCGTTTCGTGTCTAAGCAAATTACGCTCCAAAACGTTAGGTGGCGTTACTCGGTTTAGAACGTAAGCCCCTCACTTCAGTCCTGCTGCTGGGGTTCTGAAACTGGTGGTGCTGCGGGTCTGCAGCTGGATACTATAGCCCAGACAGCAACATAGTGTCAGCCCAGATCTGGCCCACATCTGGTACACTTGGATTCCACACGGTCCAGATGTGGGCCGGATCTGGGCCTACACTATGTTGCTGTCTAGGAGTGCATAAACCAATTTCAACAGATACAACTTTTGATCTTAAAAATGTATTGGTAAATGGTGAGATTAACATTATCTAAGATGAATACATGCTGTAAAAGTATTGTTCGTTGTTAACTCATGTTATTAATTAACATGAGTTAACAACGAACAATACTTTTACAGCATGTATTCATCTTAGATAATGTTAATCTCAAACCTTCTTGTAAATTGTTACCAATACAAATTGAAACATTTCAAAGGTCAATAGCAAGTTGATTGACAAATCTATTTCAAAAAAAAAAAAAAAAAAAAAAAAGCATCAGTTCTTCTTCGTTCATCATTACGTTCATATTTAGGCACATATTTTTCAGTTAAATTAGTCATTTAAACGTGTTCTTGATTATTTATTTGTTATAATTTCTGCTAATTGCCTATAAGATTTGGTAACACTTAAGAATAAGGCCCAGTAGGTAATGTTAGTTAAAGGGGTCATATAATGGTACATGCACTTTTACAAGTTGATTGTACTGAAATGTGTGTTGGGAGTGCCTGTACACAACCATCATATAATGATAAAAATCCATCCAGTGTTTTTGTTTTAATCTCCTTATGTTTTCCCCTGTCTCAAATCGAGGCGTTCGATCTTGTGACGTCACTAGATCGGACGCCCCTCCCACGATTGATAATTGACAGCAGTATTACAACACAGACCCGCCCTGAGCGAGCTGTCATCATAGTCTGCCATTGTTGAATAGCAGGAGAGTTCTGTTCTTGGGTGCAATAACGAACACAGCAGTCATTTTGATGTTCCTAAATCCGAACCGCTGAAGACGCAGTGGCTGAGTTTTGTTTTCGAAGGGAATATTCCCCACGAGCAACGTCAATGCTTTCATGTTTGTGTAGCAGATATTGATACTCCCGGTCGAAGTGCTCTGGAAATAGCGGAAATATGACACAGTTATAAGTGACGCGGGACAACAGTTGCTCTTTTTCCATTCAACCGGAATATATCTTTATTAACAACTTCATTTCAACCTTATACCTGCAATCAAGATTTATTACTGTTATCTTTGGTTGCTCTGTATTGAAACACAGGTAATATCCACAATTGGATAACATGACGTCACATATTCTTCAAAACGTACATTTCCACATATTTCCTCAACATTAACCTATCACAGTTTTATCTTAAACCATAAACACACATTTTCTCTCTAAACCATATTCTCCGTTATCTCTCATTAAACGAGAATATGGTTTAGAGAGAAAATGTGTGTTTATGGTTTAAGATAAAACTGTGATAGGTTAATGTTGAGGAAATATGCGACTCATTAAACGAGTATTTGGTAACGCTTCCTTTTACAGTACAGTACTTAAGTGTACTTACAGTGTACTTACCTAGAAAGTACTGGCTAATAAGGTAAGTACATGGGTTAGGGGTAGGTTCAGGGTTAGTACCTAGTTATTACCCAGTAATTATAATTACTATAATAAGTACATAGTAAGTACATGGGTAACAGGATTGTAAAAGGAAGCGTTACCGAGTATTTCTGTATTCATTATACATTTTGTAAGTGTTCACTTAATATAACAGAATAAATCCCATTTGCAGTTAAGTTAAATTATATTTACATTATATGAGTACAAACTTCAATAGTAAACATAACTTTTACACTTAATTCCTATGAACCGAAACTGTGTTATAGTCTAATAATATTACCACGTGCATTTAATACTACCACGTGTGTTTCACCCAAAGCTAACGTTACATCTGTAAACTGCTTTTACTCTACATTAGCGTTATTTATCACCAGTAACGCATAGTCTTACACACACAGTTACTTTACACATGTACAGTAATAAACTCAGAAATATCCCTGAGCCGTTAGGAATATATAAAAGAAAACATTAGCGCGAGTGTCGGCCGCCATTTCCTCAACTTCACAACGTTATCATTAGACTTGACTATTTACACACTTAACATACTTTTAGCTTATATTATCATATTAGCTTATAACCCTTTGTAGTCACAACAGTTGCTCTTTTACCATTCAACCGGAATATGAGCTCTCGCTAAGGGTCCCAGAGTGACGCGGCTGAAAGGTACTGCCACCTTGTGTCCATTCTGTGAAACAGCATATAGCGCGCTTCTGTGTATTCTCTCAATAATATTTAATTTGTAATAAAAGGAAAGAAACAAAAGATCGTGAGCTTAGAATTATAAGGTTCTATCTCCGTTTAGGGTAGTTCTGAGGTATTGAGCATCAAAGTTTTTACATCCCTGCTGGTTTGTGAGATGGAACCTTTTTATTTTATTAATAACTACTAACAAAATATTTTTTTTTTACAAAAATAACACCACACAGGCATTAATAAACACCTAATGGATAAGATTATGTCAAAAACTCAATTTCGACCAAAAGTGGAGATAGAACCTTATAATTAAGCTCACGAGATCATAATCTCAACAAAACCTATTTTTTCACACATTTGCGCGAATCATTTCTCACCAGACTGCTTTATAAACGAGGGTCAGTATAAACTGGTTTTGCTAAGAAGCTGCTCCTGAAAAAAGAATCGGTACCAACTATTAATGTTCCTGCTGCACCTCCAGAAGAAGTGAGTGTAAAGTTGTATTAACCAAATATTAATCTTTGCAAATCGCGAAAAAAGTTGTTCATGACCATTAACTGTAACATCAATCTGTCAATGAACTAACATAAACATCAGTAAACACATAGCCCTGCCAGTACATACAAAGATAGATCAAAGTGACATTACGTTAACCAACCATTCAGAAACGTACTGTTCGAGGCTTAATTGTCGAACTTCTTCGGGGCGTCATCTTGTTCCGGGTCCAACTCCAGTTCAAACTGATACGGTTGCACAGATGTGTCATCAGAGACTCCCACTGCCATTCTTTCTCCAAAATATACCCTCAACTGTTGTCAAGGCAACACTCCACGTGTGTTGTCAAAACGCCCCACAGAACAGGGGGGCGGGGTGAGATAAGCTCATTATCATCTGAAGACAAATGCACTTAAACGGCGTGCTGAAAACAGAGCAGGTAAAATGAGTGTTTTCTTACAATACTAATGAGAATTTTTAATTAAAGTATATTACAAACTTTTCATTTAGACCCTAAAGAATCAAATTAACTTGTATGAAAATGGCATTATATGACCCCTTTAATGCATTAACTAACATCACTAACAATGAGCAATTTGTTACAGTGTTTATTAATCTGTTAACTTTAGTTAATGAAAGTACAATTGTAAATTCATTGTTAGTTCATGTTAGTTCAAAATCCATTAAATATTATTAACAGATTAATTATATATTAACAACTTTTAATAATGTATTAGTACATTTAGACTATTGTTTTGACTAGAAATAATAACTAGATTAAATGCTTTGATTTGTAACTAATGCAGTTAACTTTTAGCAAATGCAACCTTGTTGTAAAGTGTTACCAAAGATACTTTACACAGCATCAGTCAAATCATTGATTAACTCCAAATGCTCTTATATCGGCTCATTCGCTGCCATCTCAGACATGAAAGACATGCTTTTCAGTGACTTGTTAACTCAAATAAATTCAGTTTGGTTCATGAACGAAATGTTCAGACTGATTTTTGTGAAGTGGATTGTTGATTGATTGAAAAGACATGTTCATGAATCAGACATCACTACACTAAAATTCTGCCTGCACTGACACGCACACACATGTTTGGTTTCCATGTTTTATGGAGACATTCCATAAACACAATGATTTGTTTACTGTACATATTCTATCCCCTATAATCTCTACCCCAAAACACAATCATCACAGAAAACACTGCATTTTTACACAAAAAAAGATAATCATTATAAATCATATGATTTAAAAGCTGTTTTCCTCTATTGTATTACTATCCTTGGATGCATATGAAGCATACACTGTAAAAAATATGTTTGCAATTTAGTTGTTTCAACTTATTTTTGTGAGTAGAGATAACTAGATTATCCAGATAACAAGACATTTTAAGTTCCCCTTCAGGGACTACCGCTGCGTGTAATCGCAGTGGGAACGCCCTCAGCGTGACGCGTCTGAAGCATGAATGAAATCAGTCAATGGAGAGAATGAGCGTACGGCGAGTGACGTCATCGACCAGGAAGCTATAAATATCCCCTGAGTACACAATACGCCAGCTTTTAGTTACTTCAGCAGCTCTGTGTGTGTCTGAATCTGTCGATTGTGTTTGTCTGTTTTGTCAGGAGTTTTCACTATATATATATTTTATATAAAAAAAAACAATATGAGCGAGCAGTATAAGAAGTATGTGTGGCTTGTTTGGGAGTGCAGCAATGCCCAGTCGGCTCTCGAGGGAGTCGATTGTCAGCATTGCGAGCGTTTTCCCTTGAGAACTCTGCGCTCGCGGCGATCGCTCTTCGAGGAGAGTGATTTGTTGCGAGCTCCCCGAGGCTCGGGTCCCGCTTCTGTTGAGGCAGAGCGGCGGCGCTTGTCTTGGGGCTCGCAGATGGATCTCGCTGGCGACGTTGAGACGGGCTCCGCCCTATCTCAGCTATCTCCGACGAGATCTAGTGCCTCTCACCCGGCTCTGGAAGCACGCGCTGCGGCGGTTACTTCTGCCCGGGTGGAGGCACATGATGATGTTGAATTGAGATTTTCCAGTTCTGAGGAGCTGGATGTCGAAAGTTTTGCATCAGAGAAAACTAGTTTATCACATTATACTGCAAATGAAGAAGGTTTGATGGATGTATTATCTCGGGCTGTTGAAAAGCTGAAAAAAAAAAAAAAAAACAGTATCGAGTGGCCAGCTGATAGACAGGTTTCTAGAATTAAAAGCAATCTAGATGATAGATTTCTGTCTGCACGACCTCAACCTTCTCGCCGGTGCTTACCGTTCTTCCCAGATCTTCATGCTGAGGTTTCAAAAACCTGGGTTAGACCGGTTTCAAGCAGAATTTACACAAATCAGTCCAATGCTTATGGTAACATTGTTGGTGCTAAATCTGCTGGTTATGTGACGATACTGTAGGCGGAGGAGACGCTCGCGAGCTATCTCGCTCCTGCTTCATCGTCTTCACTTAAAGCACCGGCTCTTCCAGCAAAATATATATATATATATATATATATATATATATATATATATAAATAAATAAATATATATACCTCTGTGCTGGTGGGGAAGGCTTACTCTGTGGCTGGGCAGGCGGCTGCATGTTTGCATACGATGACTTTTATGCAGGCTTTTCAGGCCGACCTGCTCAAAGGAAATTCTGAGGGGGGTCCCCGCCGAGAGAGACTTGCGTTCACCTCCCTTAACCCTCTGGGGACCAGAGTGTTTTTGGGGCCCTTGGGATGTTTTGACATGCACTGACATTTGTGCTTTTTTCAGTTATTTATAAACATGTTAATGGCAAAGGTGTAAATTCACTCTATATAGCACAAACTTGGCTACCATGAGATCTGAGCAACATGTATGTACATGTTTGTATTTTTAATAGAATAATGTTTATGCGTGGTTATTGAAAAAAATAAAAATGAAAGTTGCTGAAATAAGACCACAAAACACATATTGATTATTTCTTCACAAGACTTTTGAAAATTGTATCACATAGCCTAGAATATTTGCTCCAAAACTATGTGAGAATCATCCTGACTACTCATTCAGATAAGTCAATAAAGTCTTTTACATTTTTAATGACGTGTTTTGTTTGAGAAAGCTTTATGCAGGAGGCTTGATCTCTCATTAATATGTATGGCATTCCACACCTGAGAAAGACAAAGACCCTCCCATAATGGCCCTATTAGGTGCTATCAGGCCATATCATTACAGGAGCCTTGCACAAAGAATGAGGAGATTTAAAAAAGAATGGCTTTTAGATTGTTTGGATATTATAAGGAAAATACAGGGTGCATACGTCTGGACACTTCTATCACACACCCTTCACCATATAGACATGGTTTTATTTCAGTTCAAAGTTAGAGTTGGAAACATCTTGAAAAGAAAATTGTCTTTCTCCATAAATGTCTTAGTTTGATCATACATATTTCAAAGTTGAGGATTCATTATTTTGATATAGCTTGAACAAACACTATAACATCTTAGTTGATTAGTTTATTGACAAAACATACTATATATTTAACATATGAGCAGAAACTCCTAAAAAAGCTTATTTGATGTCTATTTTAGAGTAAAAACTTTATCCAAAACGAGTCAACGAAATGTTGTCTGTTATTTAGTCTGTAACAGTGCGTATCTGTGCGTTCATTCATTCATTCACACACACACACACAAACTGTGTGACACAAACATGATTCACATTTAACAGTATGCTATTTTTCCGTTTACAGACACTACGTTATTCTATATCGCGATTAGAACAAAGCACTTGCAAAAAACACTTACTTCTCAGCTGAATCTGTTCATCCTCGAAGTGAAAATAACCCAGTGGTAAATGTCCCAGGATTGTTCCACATATAGCCGCGCAAGACGACAGTAGATTAATCTGACTAAAAAATAATGTGTGTTTTCAGAGTTCATGGGCGTTAACGCGTCTCAATGTGTTGCTTCACATATTTGCGTTTGAATAGCGCGTGCTCTCCGTAGGCGTGTCACATTACCACAGATAATCAGCTGAGAGAACGATAATGAGATGGGCTGACACGTCTCTCTTTTTATATAGATGACATAAACGGAGAATAATAATTTTAGTTTTGAATCGGATCATTTAAAAGTACAAACTCAAATGATTTAAAAGATATATTGCTTATGGCTGGGTGAATAGTATTAGCTGAGTTGTGTTGAAGATTAGAGACGTGCTCCAGAAAAAAAGTTCACGGTGACCGAGAGGCAGAACGCACACCCTGTTTATTTTCTTTATTTTACAAAAGCACAATATTTTATTTCGATTGTATGTGGGCACATAAAAAAGTAGACATTTAACAGATTATTTTCTCATATTTCTTAACTCTATATGAACAGAAATGATGGTAGTACTTTAAGTCTATTTTTCTGCTATGTGAAAAAAAACGAGCAAAACGCGCCGGCGCGTTTCTGGTCCCCAGAGGGTTAAGGGTGCCCTGTCTCTCCCGGCGCCCTCAGGGGCCCGTCCTACTAACCCTGCCGAAACAGGGCGTAGAAGGGTCTGGCGAGTGCTTTCCCGAGGGACGCTCTAAGGAGGGTTCTAGTGTGTTCAGACCAGTCGTTCCCTGCTGGTGCGCCGTTACAGGGCACTGTGTCTGTCACGCAGAATGTTCAACCAGAGCAAAGTTTTTCGTCGAGTTCGTCTTCCAAAAGAGCGCAGCAGAAGCGGAGTGTCACGTCTCGTGCCCCCCTGCAGAGAAACTGGAGGGACGAGGCGGGGCGCTCTCCGGCGCGGCCTTCTCGGGGCAGGACTGATCTGAGGACAGTCATTGTCGCCAGAAAGGCCGTGTCGAAAAAGTCCTGACGGGCTGAACATCAGGACTCTGAGGGTGGTCCCCATCGGGAAAAACTTGAGTTCACCGCACAAAGACACGGTGCCCTGTCTTTCTCGATGCCCTCAGGGGGCTGTTCTACTAACCCTGCCTATACAGGGCGTAGAGAGACTCGGCGAGCGATTTCCCGAGGGACGCTCGCCCCCTCCAAGGAGGGTTGTGGAGTGCTCAGACCAGCTGTTTCCTGCCAGTATGTTACAGGGCGCTGTGTCTGTCACTCGGGATGTTCATCCGGAGGCCAGCCTCGAGAGGCTGGTTCCCTTAGTAGAGTTCCTGGCGGAATGGGTCCCCCACCCAGCAGGGAGTTAGGATACTACTTCATCAAAAAAAAAAAAAAAAAATCCTGACGTGCTGAACGTCAGGACTCTGAGGGTGGTCCCTATCGTGAAAGACCTGAGTTCACTGCACAAGAACACGGTGCCCTGTCTTTTCCGATGCCCTCAGGGGTCTGCTCTACTAACCCTGCCTTCACAGGGCGTAGAGAGACTCGGCGAGCGATTTCCCGAGGGACGCTCGCCCCCTCCGAGGAGGGTTGTGGAGTGCCCAGACCAGCTGTTCCCTGCCAGTACGTTACAGGGCGCTGTGTCTGTCACTGGGGATGTTCAAATCAGATCCGAGGACTGGTTTGTCATGATAGATCTAAAGGACGTTTACTTCCATGTATCTATCCTCCCTCAACACAGGAAGTTCCTGAGGTTCGCTTTCGGGGGCGAAGCGTACCAATATCGGGTTCTTCCGTTCGGCCTAGCACTGTCACCCCGAACATTCACGAAGTGTATGGATGCTGCTATAGCCCCGCTGTGGTTACAGGGCATCCGCTTTCTGTACTATATAGACGATTGCTTGATTCTAGCTCAATCGGAACAACAGGCGGTTCGGCACCGAGATGTCGTTCTTGCTCATATCAAGTGACTGGGGCTGAGGCTCAACGCCAAAAAGAGTGTTCTTTCTCCATTACAGAGAACCACTTTTCTAGGTGTAGTGTGGGATTCAACGACGATGCAGGCACGATTGTCTCCTGCTCGTATTGCTTTGATTCTCGCTGCAGTAGATCAGGTCAAGCTAGGCCAGTCATCCACTGTAAAACAGTTCCAGAGACTGTTAGGTCTCATGGCAGCTGCGTCCAACGTGATACCTCTTGGCCTCTTCCACATGAGACTGTTACAGTGGTGGCTCAGGACCAAGGGATTCTCCCCGAGGGGAAATCCGCTTCGCATGATCGTGAGTTCGCGACGGTGTCATCACGCCCTGATCATGTGGAAAGATCCTTGGTTTCTGTCCCAAGGCCCTGTGTTAGGAGCTCCTTGTCGTCGCGTTATGCTAATGACAGATGCCTCTCTCACGGGTTGGGGGGCGATCATGGATGGTCGCCCGGCTTAGGGTCTGTGGGAGGACCATCATCGTCTGTGGCACTTAAACTGCCTAGAGATGTTGGCGGTGTTTCAGGCTCTGAAACACTTCCTCCCAGACCTAAGGGGCCACCATGTCCGGACAGACAACACATCGGTGGTTTCTTATATCAACCATCAGGGGGGTTTGCGTTCTCGCCCGCTTTACAAACTGGCACGTCAGATCCTTCTATGGTCCCAGGGGAAAATTCTTTCTCTGAGAGCTATTTATCTCCCGGGGTATTTAAATCAGGGGGCAGACATCCTGTCAAGACAGGGGCCGAGGCCCGGGGAATGGAGTCTTCACCCCGAGGTGGTGGAACTCCTATGGAAACGTTTCGGTCTTGCCGAGGTAGACCTATTTGCTTCTCGAGAAACATCACACTGCCCGCTGTGGTTCTCTCTCAGCCATCCAGCCCCGCTGGGGTTGGATGCGATGGTACATCCGTGGCCGAGGTCACGCTTGTACGCTTTTCCCCAGATCGCTCTGCTCCCAGGAGTTCTGGAGAGGGTTCGCCGGGACGGGCTCAGTCTCCTGCTAATAGCCCCGTTCTGGTCGGCCCGGGTATGGTTTGCACACCTAGTGTCTCTCCTCGACGGCTCTCCCCTAGAGATACCGATCAGGAGAGATCTGCTCTCTCAGGCGAGTGGGTCGATCCTTCACCCCCGTCTAGAGCTATGGAGGCTGTGGGCTTGGCCTCTGAGGGGGCCCAGCTCATAGATTCTGGTCTCTCGGCTGAGGTCGTTGAGACCATCCTCCCATCCAGAGCTCCCTCCACGAGGAAGTTATATGCCGCGAGGTGGAAACTTTTCACCTCTTGGTGTGGAGAGCGCCAGCAGGACCCAGTTAACTGCCCGGTTGGTACAGTGCTGGATTTCCTGCAGGACCGTCTCTCCACAGGGTTATCCCACTCCACACTGAAGGTGTATGTGGCGGCCTTAGCTGCTTACCACACCCCTTCAAGTGGAGGTTCCCTCGGGAAACACCCACTTATGTCTCGCTTCCTTCGTGGCACCTTGAGGCTGAGGCCTGCAGTTCGCACGAGGGTACCAGCTTGGGATCTGGCCATCATCTTAGTAGGTCTCTCCCTTGCTCCTTTCGAGCCCATCGAGGAAGTTTCGGAAAAGTTTCTTACTCTAAAGACTGTCCTTCTTCTCGCTATCTCATCTCTGAAAAGAATTGGAGATATTCAAGCACTTTCGGTGGCTCCCTCGTGCCTGGAATTTGGTTAAGGCCTTTCTCTTTCCGAGACCAGGTTATGTTCCTAAGGTTCCAACTGTTTCTGTTAGACCTACAGTTCTGCAGGTTTTCTGTCCTCCGCCTTTTCTGACGTCAGACCAGGAGAAACTTAATTTGCTGTGCCCAGTTTGGGTTTTAGATGCTTACGTCCACAGAGCTGCCCTGTGGAGGAGATCGGAACAACTGTTCGTCTGTTTGGGTCACCTAAGAAAGGGTGTCCTGCATCTAGGCAAAGGATGAGCAAGTGGGTGGTCGAGGCCATCTCACTTGCTTATGGTTCGGCCCATCAGCCTTCACCTTTGGCTGTAAGGGCTCATTCCACCCGGAGTATGGCTGCTTCTACAGCTCTTCTTTCAGGAGCTTCTCTTCAGGACGTTTGTGATGCGGCAGGCTGGTCCTCACCGCACACTTTCGTTAGATTTTATTCCCTCGATCTTAGCTCCACTCCCGGGGCTCAGGTTCTCTCGTCGGTTTGTGTCTCCTAATGACACACGACGGGGATTTGGTCGTATGGGGATGTGGGTATTGCGTTCCCACTGCGATTACACGCAGCGGTAGTCCCTGAAGGGGAACGTCCCGGGTTACGTATGTAACCCTAGTTCCCCGAAGGGACGGACGCTGCGTGTCCTGCCATACTCTCGGCATCCCCTTGGGTCGCTGCTTCAGTAACTTTTAAGCTGGCGTATTGTGTACTCAGGGGATATTTATAGCTTCCTGGTCGATGACGTCACTCGCCGTACGCTCATTCTCTCCATTGACTGATTTCATTCATGCTTCAGACGCGTCACGCTGAGGGCGTTCCCACTGCGATTACACGCAGCGTCCGTCCCTTCGGGGAACTAGGGTTACATACGTAACCCGGGACGTTTTCTTGTCCTCAACTATACTGAAAGTTGAATGAACAACTTAAATTGTTATTTTAACTCAAAAATTTATGTTTTAACAACTGCACTAGATTTTCTGTTGAATTAACAAGTATAATTGTTATTTTAACTTATAAATGTAAGTTGAAACAACTGCACTAAATTTTCTGCGGGTTTTACTTCAATTATACTATAATGCTTTAATAGCAGTACATTTACTTTGTAAACTAAACTTAGTAAACTAAACTTAATATGTTTATTGCTGTCTGGTAGACTGCATTACAACCTAAACTTGAATTTTATTTTAGTTTGTACATTAAAAACCTTAGCCTACTGTTATTTACAATAATGAGCACATATTAATTAAATAAATGTAATTAAATTACACAAAAATTTGTCTAGCTGTTTCAGTTTTAGTCAGAATTAGATTCAATCCATCATGGGCGGATTAAGCGATTCATGAAAATGAACCTCTCAATATGATTCGGTGAATCATTTTTTTTTCTCTGAGAATTTTCGAGAGAAGCATGCGATGCGGCAACCGGATGATTTTCCATGTTCACACGTGTCTTCAGAAGAGTAAGTGTGACATTTTATATTGTGAAAGTGGACGCACGTTTTTAGTTCATAAATGTCAAATTGAATCGATATGATACAATTAATTGAATTAATACGTCTGTGGTTTGAATGTTTTCATTATTACTATTCGGAGTTTGGATGTTGCGCCATGTCGTCGCGCAAATGTTCATGTTTTAAGAATTATTGATAATAGTTATTATCAAGATAACTTAAAACATGAACTATTATCAAGATTTCTTAAAACATGAACATTTGCGCGACGACATGGCGCAACATCCAAACTCCGAATTAGTCACGAATTTAAGATTATTGAGTGTATTTCGATTATTGAGTGTTTTGCACATAGAAGATTCGCTCATTGTATTTCCTCCTGTTGACTCACAGGTTCCAAGTTGACCGGATTTTTTACCTCAGTCACTACATCTCAGTTGCAGAGCACCAGATACAGGTGAGTTTTCGCTGCAATCTTTGGGAATTCTTAAAATGAACTATCAATTTGAATTGATGTGGGTAAAATAAGTAACTTATTGTATATGTACTTTTAAATGTGTCTGTTTTTATTAATATTGGAAATGGTTGTGAGTGACACATTGCATGTTTCAGTGATGCGTGTTTAAATATCACTTGTAATTTGAGAACACATTTCAACCATCTTCCTAAATTCATCATGTGAATCGTTTATAAACCTGTTGTCTGAAGTTTTAGTCATTTGAAATCAAAAATATTAAAGGGTTAAGTTCACCCAAAAATTAAAATTCTGTCATGCATTAATCATTTATTGTAAAATAATTCTGTAATTACCCACCCTCATGTTGTTCCAACCCCATAAGACTTTCGTTCATCTTCGGAACACAAATTAAGATATTTTTGATTAAATCTGAGAGCTGTCTCACTCTTTCATAGGCTTCTAGGCAATTTCATTCTGCCGGTCCAGAAAAGTTGGTACAAACATTGTTAAAATAGTCGAAGTGACTACAGTGGCTCAACCTTAAGTTTATCAAGCAACGAGAATACTTTTTGTGCGCAAAACAACAAACAAAAATTACGACTTTATTCAATTCTTAATTTTCTTTCGTGTGGGCCTCTGATGTGAGTTCACGAGAGCGCAATGATGCATGCGCGAGAACTGAGAAGATGACGTAGATGGGTCTCAATATAGTGTTTAAAATGGTTCTAAAGTGTGCATTTCCTAGATGTCCGAATCGTGAGAAACCAATGAGAAAACATAAAAGTGCCTTACCAGTGCCGCAAAATTAATGGCTTACCTTTCACACTTTCCTATCAAATAAGCAAGCGTCATCTTCTCAGTTCTCGTGGTGCTATCGTGAACTCATT
Source organism: Rhinichthys klamathensis goyatoka (assembly GCF_029890125.1). Lineage (NCBI taxonomy): Eukaryota > Metazoa > Chordata > Actinopteri > Cypriniformes > Leuciscidae > Rhinichthys > Rhinichthys klamathensis. Next base: position 1,702,855 of record NW_026606589.1, read on the forward strand.
CAGAGGCCCACACAGAAGAAAATTAAGAGTTGGAAAAAGTCTTCTTTTTTTTTTTTTTTTTTTTGCACAAAAAATATTCTCGTCGCTTGATAAACTTAAGGTTGAGTCACTGTAGTCACTTGGACTATTGTCACAATGTTTTTACTAACTTTTCTGGGCTGGCAGATATCGATTACCTAGCAGCCTATGGAGGAGTGATCCAGCTCTCAGATTTCATCAAAAATATCTTAATTTGTGTTTCGAAGATGAACGAAAGTCTTACGGGGTTGGAACAACACCTTTAATGCTTTTCAGAGTTTCTTTTTGTGAATTGTTGTGAACAGGATGTTTCATTTGTTGGTATGTTGTTGGAGTGGCATTTTAGAGTGTTTAGAGTGTTTCTTTTGGAAGAAAGGATGTTTCTATATTGAATGCTGTGGGTTGATCTTGTTTAATGTTATGTAACAGATTAATCCACAAGACCTGCATTGAGACAGGTGTAAAACACCTTTCCATGAGGTTGTTTTCTGCAATTTCATTGCAGTTTATTGCAAAAAAATTTGTATTGTATATAACACCTGATGTACACGTTACATCATAAGAAGAATGGCCTTTACGCTAATGTTAGTCTTTCTGTTTATTCCAAGGTTTACTGAAGTCAGCCGGATCCGGGCCGTATCCAGATCAGGTGGTGGACCTGCACCGGGACCAATCCACAACGCATCCCTGTGCCAGTGCCAGCCTCATCAGCCCTGTGAAGGCCTCATCGACATGACAGCCATAAGCACTGATCCTCAACTCGTCTCCATACCGGCGTGACTCCGACTTCCAATCAGATGGAAATGGATAAATATTCTGAATGTTCTGATCCAATCTGACTTCTGATCTATAATGCTGCCTGAATCATAATCAAACACTGTTCGTGCATTGGCCAGAGGAGAACTAGCCCCCAACTGAGCTTGGGTTCTCCCAAGGTTTTTTTCTCCATTCTGTCACTGATGGAGTTTTCGTTCCTTGCCACTGTTGCCTTGGCTTTTGGCTTGCTTAGTTGGGAACATTTAATATTTAAAGGGACATTGTGTAGGAATTTCTCCCATCTAGCGGTGAAATTGTATTTTGCATTCAAACGAATTGTGCTCTCCAGCGCCTCGCTTTTTCAAATGCGTGTTGCATCTACGGTAGCTGTTATGTACCAAAAAGCTATGACTGGATGTCTTCTAATAGCACTTTGTTGAGTTTTCCTTTGGGTGAACAGGTTTATTTCAAACAAACTGCAACTTGACACAACGAACGTTACAGAATGAATAATAACAGTGCAATGCAGCCTTGGCATGTGTGGCAGTGAAAAGCGCCTCTCACTGCTTTGCTCCTCCGGTTCTGCTGCTTTCAGTCACGTGATGCTGGCTCTGAACGAAAACGCGTTGTGGAAACGCGTTGGTCTAGTACTTTTTGTCCCTCTCTGCTATTATAGTTTTTCAAGATGGCGGAACTACATGGAAGCCTCCGTGCACCTACCCGTCCCATGTATATAAAGATAATAAATTCTTCGTTTACGAGGATAAGTCAGATAATTGGCAGAAGTATTTGTACACCATTGAGGACATACTGTATTTATGAATAAAAATATTGATTTTAGATAATAAAATACCTAAAAAACTACACATTGTCGCTTTAACAATATTATTGATCTGCCTAACTTAAGGTGGACGATGATGCAATTTTCTTCTAGAAACAAACTTTGTTGTATTATTTTCATGTTACATGTTATCACTGTGAATCTGCTTTGATACAATCTGTATTGTACAAAGTGCTATATAAATAAAGGTGACTTTACTATTGTAAATTGTATCTGTGATCGTTAATTTTCCATATATATTTTTTTTAAATCAAATGTATTTTACAAATTAATATTCTAGTAGTAATTAATTATTTGGTACTGCTGGTTTCAAAACACCACTTTAGTTTGCTGAACTTATTGGATGCAGTTTAGAAAACTTAACTTTAGTTTGCTGAACTTATTGGATGTAGTTTAGAAAACTTAACTTTAGTTGGCTAAACTTAAATTCGAAGTTTACTTAACTAAATTAAATCAGTTCATTGTACTTTATAACTTGTCAGGTAAACCTTTCTAAATTTGTCAGGTACACTCTTCCAAATAAGTTAGTTAAACTCAAAAAAACCAGTGCAAAAAGATAACAAAAAATAATAAGTTAAGTCAACAAAACATTTTTTACAGTGTACTATCCTACTATCCATAACACAGGGTTCACCAGGACACACACACACACACACACACAGATACATTACACACGCATATACACACAGATTTTTTTTTCTATCATAATAGACCAAGTTCCGTAATTATTTGTTCCTTGGTTCCTTTGTCTTCTATTGCATTTTTACTGAGCTAATGATATTTTCTTTCCCCCAAATCAAAGCCTGAAAACCTTATTGCATTTTATTATTTTCATAAGAATTATAATATACTTATAATATAACATCAAATAATAAATATAGTTCCTAAACAGAATCCTCTCATTCTCTTTCTCTCTAAAATTCTGAAATTTCTTCATCTTTTCCACATTCGGTTGTCTATTTGCTCTTTCATTCCCTCCTCATATTTCCACTTTTCATTTTCATCTTTGTCCTGTTCTTTTCTTTTTCCCTTTATCCCCCCCCCATCCCTCCCTCCCTCCCTCCCTCCCTCCATCCCTCCTCTCTCTCTCTCTCTCTCTCATGCTGTTATCCCTCTTTAGTGGAAGGGCAAAAATCTAATCAAGTTGCATTTGAATATGGCATGGGGCTAAACGAGAGACAGAGCAGGTGGATGTGAGATACAGGACAACACTGCCCCCTAGCTGCAACAAACCACACACAGAAACACTCGACTGTTATTTTGGGGACAAATTGAGCTAAACCTGACAAAATCTCTCAAATCCTCCTTTTGGGGACGTCTTCATTTGTAAAAAAGGGTTTGGTAATATTGTTTATAACTAGTTGTAAATAAAAACAATAAAAGTCTAGGACTTTATCCCCGTCATTTAGACAGCTGTGTGTGTGTGTGTGTGTGTGTGTGTGTGTGTGTGTGTGTGTGTGTGTGTGTGTGTGTGTGTGTGTGTGTGTGTGTGTGTGTGTGTGCAGGGACGTGCACAGGAATTTTGAGGGGCAGTTGCTCTGACCTGAAAAAAAAAAACCTCACAGGCTATATGAAGGACTGAGAATAACAGGGTCTTTATTAAAATATATATACACAAAGAAGTAAAAAAGTGAAATACAGCACTCGATCACCTTAACTACTACGGTAATAATAACACAGAAAAACATGACTTGAGTCATGAAAATCCCTGCAGATGATAAAATGGTTCTCACACTGTGAATTGAATTAATCTTGCACTTGTTCATAGTTTTTGTATTATGTCATTATTTTTATATTATGTCAAATGTTCAGTTGAATTTTGCCCATGCAAATTGCCTTATCTGACAGTGTTTATGTCCAAACTCAATGCCTTATATTATGGTCTTATTATTATTTATAAAGATTGCAAAACGTCAGAGATGACAGGTTTATGATATAACTTTGTAAACAGTATACAAAATGTATTAACAATATGTTAAATATCACCAAAATACACGAGAAAAAGAGTTCATCATATTATTGTTTGTTTTTTTAATTATTATTATTATTATTATTTTAATTTGAAAATAAATAATCTGGATTGAATTGACAGATGGGAAAAAACTCGCTTAAAAACAAAACGCTTAGATTTCGGGGAAAAAAATACAATCCTTTTTTAACCTTTTGGCTTCCCGTACATTCAGTTGTGCTTCTTGCTCGTAGTCTATGGTATTCAGTTCTGATGGTACGTATGGTAACTGGGCAACTACGCATGATTTGTAGTATGATTCGGTCGCGTGCAGCGCTGCAGCCACGTAAACAGAGTTTGCCCTTCCCCTAACTTTCACTTTCGGTGCCCGAATGGAAGTGAATGAGGCTTTGCGGGTTTTTTTTTATCTAGGCTTACGTGAAATTCTGCATCCATTGTACGATTTTTTTTTTTTTCGGAAGGGCAACGTGAGTCGAGAAGGGCATATATGCAGTTGCCCGGGCAACCTGAGCAACCCCCCTGTGCACGTCCCTGTGTGTGTGTGTGCGTACGTGTGTACGTGTGGAGAGAGAGGATAACTTTTATTATATTATATTATATTATATTATATTATATTACATTATATTATATTATATTATATTATATTATATTATATTATATATTTAGTAGTTAGTACTGGTCCTCAAATCTGATTGGCTGAGAGGCCTTTCAGGAGTGCCATATTGCCGCATAGTGACTCTTCACCGTTTGTATCACTCGTTGTCATGATTCTGCCATGTCATTGATTTTTCCTAGTCTTGTGGCAGGATCATGACAGACCTTTGTTTTGTGTACAAGCGCATGGCCGGTTGTTTGGGCCATGTGCTTGTGTTGTCTCGTTAGATACCCCGCCCCCTTGTCATCCTCGTCTTGTCATTGTCTAGTCAGCTTCATCTGTCCTCGTCATTAGTGTTCCCTATTTAATCCCCTTGTACGGACCTAGAGTCTCTACTCGACGGCTCTCCTCTGGAGATTCCGCTCAGGGGAGACCTTTTCTCTCAGGCGAGCGAGTTGATTATTTACCTCCGCCCAGAATTGTGGAAATTTTGGGCTTGGCCTCTGAAGGGGGCCCAGCTCATAAGTTCAGGTCTCTCAACCAAGGTTGTTGAGACCATCCTCCAACTCCAGAGCTCCCTCCACGAGGAAACTCTATGCCTTGAAGTGGATATTTTTTCACTTCCTGGTGCGGAGAGCACCAGCCGGACCCAGTTATCTGCCCAGTGGGTGGAGTACTGAAGTTCCTGCAGGAGCGTTCCTCCGCAGGTCTATCCCCCTCCACACTAAAGGTGTACATGGTGGCCTTAGCTGCTTACCACGTCCCTTTAAGTGGTGTATCCTTGGAAAGACACCCTCTAGTAACGTTTCTTTCATGGCACTGTGAAGCTGATTTCATACATGATTCATGACGCAATCAAGCAGAGGCATTCCCACACCATCTCAACGCAGCGTCTCGTTACCTCTTCAGGAAACCAGGGTTACAGTTGTAAGCTGAGACGTTTTACATACATTCTAAACCTAACAGGAAACGTCCTAGAGATTAAATAGATGTCTCCGAGATGTACTTGTGCTATCGCCTCTTGAAATGATAAATAATTATTTATTTTAATTATTTATGGAAATTTATGTGAAAAATTTTGTATTATGGTTGGTTACAATAGTGACTGGTGGGATAATGTGTATACTGAATTAATATCTGCGATCATCAAAATTCTTGTATATCTCAGCCCAGTTTTTTTTGGGGCTCTTTCATCACATTCTAGGGTTACTATTATATATAAAACCCATTATACATCACTGATAGGAATACTGAGATAAAAGACAAAAATACAACCATCAACGTCTTTCAAAATTGTTACTTTATTGTAGCATATATCATAATATTGTTATATTAGTGCAACCAGTATTAAAACATCAATATTGTAAGTTATTTGTAACATTTGAACTTTATTTTAGTGCATCATTCACTGTAATTTTCTCTCCGCGACATTTTGTCCAACCTTCACTATAACTGCAATTGGATAGTTCATTGTAAGTATATGTATACCTAAATGCACTGTATTATCCCAGTAGTCACTATTGTTGCCATCAACATGTTTACTCATTTTATGAACACACTCAACAAAACTGAATAATTGTGAATTCATATATTCTGTTAGGTTGGTCCATATTTGACCCAAACATGGGTTGAAACAACACGGGTTGAGTGCAGTGGTGAAGTGTTGATAAGTTTCTATGTTGCTGAATGTTTCTGTGTGCGCGCAGTGTGATGTGTGAGTAACTGTCTGTATGTGTGTGTGTGGGCTACCTCCAGTGAAGAAAGCGTATTAGCCCTTAGCGCATTAGAATGCTTCTAATCTTTTAATAATATTTTATTAGATGTAGAGTGTTAATTTGTGCAATGATAACGTACTCGGTTACTAATGTAACCTCGGTTCTCTCTAGAGAGGGAACGAGTACTGCGTTATATCTTACGCTCGGGGAAAACCTCTTTTCCTCGAGATATTGAAGCCAAAAAATTATCCTTAATTTTGTATTAATGCAAAATGCATTGCAACAGCAAGCAGACATAGGCAAGGCGGCTTAGCGCGCCTATTGGCTGGCCTGTGGCAATTGCAGCAGCCTATCGAGAGAGGCCATTCAGTGACAGTCCAATGAGGGTGCTTCGCGCCTATTGCGTCACGCTCCCGCCGTAACGGGCGTGGCCTAGCCTTATAAATACGGCTCGATGGGCTGATATACTCTGGTTTTCATCGCTGAAGCGAACCAGCGTACTGCATGCACGGCAAGATACGCAGTACTCGTTCCCTCTCTAGAGAGAACCGAGGTTCCGTTAGTAACCGAGTACGTTCTCTTACGAGAGGTTCTCTCGTACTGCGTAATATCTTACGCTAGGGGAACACAATGCAAAACGCCGTGCGTGCTGGGATCCGACACCAAAGTCCCAAGGGCATGTGCCCGGGGCTCATATAGTGCACAATCACCAGGGACTCACACAGAGTCCGAGAAGAGAGGCTGGAAGCATCATTCTCAATAACATTTAGCATCCTAAGGGAGCTAGTCACTTAAGTGTTCCACACAGCCAGGGTGAAGCATTCAGCCTGAACTGTGCAACAAATCACAGGTCTAGTTGCCCATGTTAGCTTTAGTCGGCCGCGAGCCGTGCTCAAGCGGATGCAGCATTCTGAGCCGAAGTTCGGGGCAGATAATACTTATTTAACCGACAACAGCTTGGCCTGTGAGGCGGGAACTTCCAGGTTATAGAACCTGATAAATGTAGACGGGGAGGCCCAGCCTGCCGCCATACAGATATCTTGAAGTGTAACTCCGCTAGACCAAGCCCACGACGAGGCCATACCCCTCGTGGAATGCGCTTTAACGCCTATAGGGCACTCGAGGCCCAATGACGCGTATGCCAGCGCTATGGCATCGACTATCCATCTGGATAGGCTTTGTTTCGAAGCGGCTAGTCCCTTAGAACGCCTGCTGAACGAAACGAAAAGCTGCTCAGTCTGTGTGAAAGCTGACGAGCGAGACACATAAGCTCTTAATGCCCTGACTGGGCAAAGGAAGCTCACGTCCCTTTCCTCGCTACAGACCGGCAGAGCGGACAGGGAGATAACCTGGACTCTGAACGGTGTATTGAGAGACTTGGGAACATATCCATGTCTCGGTTTGAGTATGACTTTTGAGTCATTTGGCCCAAATTCCAGACATGTCGCGCTCACAGAGAGCGCTTGCAGATCCCCTACACGCTTCACTGAAGCGAGAGCCATGAGAAACGCTGTTTTGAATGACAGGTGTTTCATATCCGACGAGCGGATTGGCTCGAATGGGGCACCTTTCATGGCTTCCAGAACCGTGGAAAGGTCCCATATGGGGACTGAGGGGGGTCTGGGAGGATTCAGCCTCTTAGCTCCTTTAAGGAAGCGGATGACCAGATCATTTCTTCCCAGTGATCGGCCAGTCGCAGGTTCTGTGAACGCAGCTGTGGCCGCCACATATACTTTGAGCGTAGATGGGGTTCTGCCCTTATCCATTAGCTCTGGAAGGAAGGAAAGAACTTCCTTGACCCCGCAGTCTGGAGGTGAAAGGTCATGGGCTTTGCACCATCCAGAAAACACCGACCATTTTGAGGCATAGAGTCGCCTAGTAGACGGTGCTCTAGCCTGTGTGATCGTGTTCAGCACTCCCTCGGGGAGGTTTGCGGGTATCCGTTGATGGCCCATGCGTGCAGGGACCATTGCTCCGGGTAGGGATGCCAGATTGAACCCCTGGCTTGAGAGAGGAGGTCCTTCCTCATCGGTATACTCCATGGGGCAGTGCTCGTCAGCTGCATCAGGACTGGAAACCATGCTTGGTACGTCCAGAGCGGCGCCACAAGGAGCACTGAGCATCCGTTTTCCCTTATTCGTTCCAACACCTGAGGCAGGAGCGAAATGGGGGGAAAAGCATAGAGGGGGCAGCGGGGCCAGACGTGGGCCAGCGCTTCCCTGCTCTTGGAGAAAAACTTCGAGCATTGAGCGTTCTCTTGAGACGCGAACAGGTCTACCTGCGCTCTGCCGAATGTCTCCCATAGCAGAAGGATCGTCTGCGGGTGCAGAGACCATCCAGTGTTCCCTGCTGGAACATTGTTCCTGGACAATCTGTCCGGTCCCAAGTTCAGGTGACCAGGCACATGTGCTGCTCTCAGTGAGCAAAAATTGTGCTGGGCCCATACCAGCAGGCGTTTCGTTAACCTGCAAAGGTTTCGGGATCTGACACCGCCCTGGCGATTTATGTAGGCCACCACTGACATGTTGTCCGAGCGGACTAGGACGTGATGACCTTTTTTTCGGGGACAGAAGCGCCTCAGCGCGAGATCGACTGCCATCATTTCTAGACAGTTTATGTGTAGGAGCTTCCCCCGTTCTGACCACTGGCCGAAGAACGGTCTGCCCTCGAGCAGCGCTCCCCATCCCGAGGTGGAGGCGTCCGTGGACACTACCTGCACACTCGAGGAAGTCCCCAGGTTTACACCTGACTGGTACCAGTCGTTCGCCTCCCAAGGTTTCAGGGCTGAGACGCATTCCTGATTGACCCAGAGGCGAAACTGACCGGAGGCCCAAGCTCGAGGGGCACTCGTGCTTTCAGCCACCACTGCAGTGGGCGCATGCGAAGCAGACCCAGCTGGAGTGTTGATGACGCTGAGGCCATGAGGCCCAGCATTTTCTGAAACCTCCTGAGCGGGACTATAGTGCCGCAGTGGAAGGATTTCGCAAAGCGCTGAATGTTCAGTCTGCGCTCTGGCGATAGTCGCGCTGTCATTGACAGCGAGTTCAGCTCTGTGCCCAGAAAGGATATTTCCTGGCTGGGGAACAGCGAACTCTTCGCCCAGTTGACTGTGAGACCAAGATTCTCGAGGTGTTCGAGTAGCATGGTCCTGTGTTTTATGAGCTCTGAACGAGATCGAGCTAGAATCAGCCAATTGCCCAAATAGTTCAAGACTCGCATGCCCTGAACTCTCAGAGGCGCGAGCGCCGCGTCCATGCACATCATAAATGTACGGGGTGCAAGGGACAGGCCGAACGGTAGGACTGTGTATTGATATGCCTGGCCCTCGAAGGCGAATCTCAAAAATCGCCTGTGACGTGACGCTATTTGTGTCTGGAAATATGCGTCCTTCAGATCTATTGAGATAAACCAGTCCCCTTGGCAAATCTGCGCGAGGATTTTGCTGGTTGTGAGCATTCTGAACTGGCGTTTCATAAGCGCTCTGTTCAGATGTCTTAGATCTAAAAAGGGTCTGAGACCCCCGTCTTTCTTTGGTACCAGGAAATATCTGCTGTACAGACCCCCTTTGCTCTGAGCTTGAGACACGGGCTGTAATGCCCCTTTGCTCAATAGTGTCGCTATTTCGGCTCGAAGTAGATGTGCTACTTCTGTTTTCACCGTGGATTCGACGCGCGCCGTTACAGCCTCTTTTTATAGTGTTCAGCACCCATTCTGATACCCCGGGAAGCTGTGCCCACGCTTTCGCGTGAATAGCTAGGGGTAGAATGAGATTTGGGCTCTGGCCGTGACATAGTGACGGCAAGGGAGCTCCGGCGTGCTGTAACGCAGACACTGTGTTCACAGTGTGTGAGGCGGGGGCGCGCCGATCGCGATGGGCAGCCTGGCCGCGCTCAAATCTCTTATAGCAGTTTGCTGAGGGAGAGAGAGAGAGCGGGGCGAGCCCCGTGGGGCTTAACATGTCTGTGAGTGAATGTGGGCGCGGGGCAGCGGGCACATTTACTGCATTGAAAACACCGTCGGCCTGAGCTGACTGAATGTGTGTTGGTTTCGTTTTTACAGAAACCGTGGGACATGTGGTGTGTAGTGTTTGTGGGCACTGAGACGTGGGCACATTCACTACATTTGCACAATCGACATGAGGCGATTTTGTTTGTGCGAGCCCTGCATTTTTGCGGGCTGTGTTTGTGTGTAGAAATGAGCACTGGGTTGTGGGCATTTTTATTACACTCATAACACCATCGGCTGTGGCCGGAATACCAGAAAATACACTGCTTATGTGATTTATCTGGGTCACCGTGGAAACGGCATTTGTGTGCAGGCAAGCGGGCCGTGGTACCGGCTTGCTTACTGCAAAATACACTGGAACAGTCGCATTTTCTGGAACTGAACGAGCGAAAAGTTTCGGTGGAAGTCTGGCCGCGGCGAGACTGAAACACTGGCATTTTCCTAGGAGGCTAGGAAGACTTGTGTTGGTTTCGTTTTACAGAAACCGCGGTACATGCAGTAGTGTTTGTGGGCACTGGGTTGTGGGCACATTCACTACATTTAATGCACAATTGACATGCGTCGATTTCATTTGTGCGAGCCCTGTACCGTGGCGGGCTGTGTTTGTGTGTAGAAATGAACACTGGGCTGTGGGCATTTTATTACACTCATAACACCATCGGCTGTGGCCGGAATACCAGAAAATACAATGCTTAAATGATTTTTTTGGGTCGCCGTGGAAATGGCATTTGTGTGCAGGCAAGCGGGCCGTGGTACCGGCTTTTTTACTGCAAAATACACTGGAACAGTCGCATTTTCTGGAACTGAACGAGCGAAAAGTTTCGGTGGAAGTCTGGCCGCGGCGAGACTAAATTTTTATCTGCTAAATTTTTATTTTTTATCAGATAAGAGAGTGTCATCACAGTTTTGTGTGTGTCAGCATTTATTTGCAGGCGTGCGTGTTATAAACATGCTCGTTGCTGCAATATTGACATTTACAGCCACTCAAACTAAGAGGAGCTGAGAAATGTTTGAGAAATGGAGATTAGCTGCTAGTCCGGCCTCGGCGGGACTAAAACACACTCTTTCCTCATTTTGCCGATGACGCACGCCCATGGCTGGGCGAGGGCGGGGTAGCTTTCTTATAACGTAAAGAAAGCTAGCCGCGGTCTTGATGCTGGCCCGTTTCCCTGACGACTCGCGGACAGAAGGAGGGGAGGTCCACAGAGCTCGCCCAATCCTCACTGTCCGACGCCAGGATAGAGCAGCTGGCCTTCTCTTCAGATGCAGCTATCTCGTCGTCATTAATGGCGGAAGCGGCGGCGCGCAGCGGCCGTTATCCGTCAGTGAGCGTCTCGAGTGAACCGGTGAAGCTGGCGGGCGAACCGGCGAGCTTTCACGGGCTGGAGAAGGCTCGGGGACCCGCTGAGTACGGCGCCTTTACGGCGCGGCACTGTAGCGGGTGGAAGTGCAGTCTCGCTGAAGTATGCCAGTCCTTGGAGTCACCATAGGCAATAGCTCGCAGTGAGGGCACCCGCCGTCGGCGAGCGCGAGAGCTGCACGATCCTCTCCCAGGCGGGAAACGCATATCACATGGCGGTCCCCATCGCTGAGTGGGGCTCGGCACGAGCCACAGGAGGATGGCATCTTTAAAAAGACGCGGCTCTTTTAGATGATAGACGCGTGAGTCGCGGGGCGAACACACACACACACACATACAGAGCAGAGTATAGGATATATAGTACGCCGGATAGCGTAGCAGGAACGGCGGCTGAAGGCGGCGAGGTGAAGGCCAGCGACTTCAGTTGCAGAGGCTCGTCCCGCAGAAAGCTGTTTCGACGTCGCGGCTTCTCACTCTGGATCCAGCGGTGCGAACGCTTCGCTGAAGAAATGAAAATCAGAGTATATCAGCCCATCGAGCCGTATTTATAAGGCTAGGCCACGCCCGTTACGGCGGGAGCGTGACGCAATGGGCGCGAAGCGTCCTCATTGGACTGTCACTGAATGGCCTCTCTCGATAGGCTGCTGCAATTGCCACAGGCCAGCCAATAGGCGCGCTAAGCCGCCTTGCCTATGTCTGCTTGCTGTTGCAATGCGTTTTGCATTAATACAAAATTAAGGATAATTTTTTGGCTTCAATATCTCGAGGAAAAGAGGTTTTCCCCGAGCGTAAGATATTACGCAGTACGAGAGAACCTCTCGTAAGAGAACCTTCCAGCTATGTAAAAATGATTTTATTAATATATTAGATTTAGTACATTACAACATACATGTATTTGAATTACTACATTATTATTTATGTGCTTAAAAAATAAACAATCAGAACATTGCACCTGGTGGGGAGTGCCCAATGTTAACATGAAACCTAAAAAAACAAAGGTTCTAAACAGTGTGGCAGCATCCAAAAGCTGAAAAAGGCTGCCTCTACAGGTAGGATACAGAGGAAGGAAGGGAACAAGGCACGTCCGAATCCAATGATCGTACCACATCCTGTCTCCTGAGATACATTAATCTGATAGATTTTTGAAGGCAGCATAGATGTATACTTCGCTGCCTTTGATATCCCACAATACTGTGCGTTCCATTCCGTGACAGTTGAGCTAAAAAATAAATATGGCGTCTGAAAGTTGCGGTTGTTTGTGTGTAAATGTACACACCTTTTCTTCTTTTGATGTTACAGTATTTCTACAGAGAAATTCACTTAGTTATCACCAAAGCTCTCACCAGTGTTGGGGAAAGTTACTTTGAAAAGTAATGCGTTACAATATTGCGTTACTCCCTTAAAAAGTAACTTATTGCGTTACTTAGTTACTTTTTTAGAAAAGTAATGTGTTACGTTACTTTTGCGTTACTTTTTTTTCACCTGGGCTGGGCTTGTTTTTTTTTATAACAAAAAAGATATATTTTTGGGCAAATGTAAAGACCCTTTCACACCAAAAGTGAAATAATAAGCCTCAGACTGAAGGAAATGCAGATTTACTCCTGTACAGTAGAGTACAGTCGTGTTCAGTAGAGGGCGCCGCTCAAACAAACCTTTCAGCTGCTGCTGTTCTGGGTAACAGAAGAAGAGGATGCAGGAGAAACAAATTTAACACTTACTTTACCAATAAAAACATAAAAAAATCTATAGTCATTTTTGCTTATGGTTTAACTGAAAAATCGGAGGTCAGAAGCAAGTACTTTGGTCAATAAAGATTAAATGCATAAAAATGTATGCTTATTTAACATATTTAGGTATTGGAGGTTTGCATGGTGTTCTGATTCTGCATTTTGAGGAATATTGAATCTTTTTTTGTGCAAGTGAGATGAGTAAATCCACGCTTACGTTTAATCTAGAACTATAATAACCATCATGTTTACACACAACGCTTCTGCACTTCGATTTGTCTCAACATTAGGACAGAAGAGCTGTCAGTCTATAAAGAGGAAAACAAAGTAACTTGCGTTACTTATTAGAAAAAGTAACTCAGATATTTTGTTGTAAATTTTAAAAGTAATGCGTTACTTTACTAGTTACTTGAAAAAGTAATCTGATTACGTAACTCAAGTTACTTGTAATGAGTTACCCCCAACACTGGCTCTCACTATATGTTGTTGTAGATCATTAAACCGTTATGCTATGTACTCTAAAAAGGTTAAATATGATTTACTAATTTTTTTTGGTGAAACATATTTACACTAAAAAAAAATTAGTAAATTTTAAAGCTGCCTCAGAAGTCTGTCCGTAATCAGTTTTGTGAGGTACCTGTGTGCTGCCCTCATGACAAATGCTGCCTGCAAAGTCATCAGGTGTGTTCAACTTGAAGTGGGTCATGACCCCCCAAACAAGTTACTGTTTACGAGATTACAGTTTTTAATTGTAACAGTAGCTAACCCACAAGAGTGGTCAGGTGTTAATTTACCCTTTAATATTCAAAGTCTTACAGTACTAGGTGGCATATGGTGTACTGAAAAGTAGCTAAATAAACCAGCAGACAATGCATTTACTGTAAACAAGTTAACCACTTTACTTGCTTTTGGTTAAAAAAAAATAGCAAAGTGCAAAATTGAAGAATAATTATCTACAAATTAAATATCTTAAGATAAACAGTATCTATTTATATAAAAAAAATATGTAAATGTACAAAACAGACATTATGAAATAAAATACTTAATGACGTAAAATTAACAGATCAGATAGACATGTAACAAGATAACAATAATACATTTTAAAATAAAAGGGATAGTTCACCCAAAAATGAAAATTCTGTCATCATTTAAGGTCCTTGAGTCAGAAATTTTCGTATTCGTTTTTTCATATTCGTCATCCTAAAAATGCGTCACACTGAGTCCGAAGCGTATTAATTAATCCGTAATCTGTTTTAACTTCCTCGGTTTTCTTCTTTTTCTTTTCTCGGCAGCAGAGGGATATGTCCATTGTAATATTTATGTCAGTCTGCCCACTAGGCATTTACTATAACCTTGTAAATATGGTTCATTTGAATGAATGATTTGACGTTTATTTTTGGACTTTGAGTGGATTTTGAGTGGAATAAGCAGTCTCGATATCAATATCTCTCGAAAATCAAACTGGGCTCCTGGAGCGGTTGCTTTCCACTACAAATGCAAAGTTGAACCAACGTTAAACCAACCACCAACTAGTTGTGTGCCCTGGCGCAGGCTCTGTGTCAAACACAGCCCTAATAGAAAATATATGAAAAATCCAACACAAACACATGCTTTATGCAGATTTTGAATGGTAGTAATTGTTATTATTATTAATATTATTATTTAGCTAACCATATTCCTAACCCATAACCTTCGAGAAAAAAAAAAAAAAAAACTTTTAGATCATTTGAAATTACAAAAAAAAATGTATTTCATTATTCCCATGCAATTATAGTAAACATGTGTACAAGCACATTTCTTAGATATCTAAATGGGGTCATTGCATAGACAGCTATTGTTTTTATATAGCGTCATATGTAAAAATTGCATAGCGTCATATGTAAGAATTACATAGCGTCATACGTTTTGTTACAAATGCCCCTTACAACACCCACCACTACAAGCTCTATGCATTAGTCGGATGGCCGTCATTAACTACTCGGCGTTTAACTCACTGGTACCAACTTATTTATAAGTCTCTGCTTGGAAAAGTCCCCCTGTACTTAGCTGTCTAGTTACCATCGCTCTACCTACTCGCAGTTTATGATCTAGTAGGTATATCGCCTTAGTCACTCCGAAAGCCTGCACAACATTCGGCCGCCAATCCTTCCAGTTTGCAGCCGCCAATGACTGGAATGAACTGCAAAAAACGCTAAAACTTGAAACACTCATATCACCAGTTGCTTTTAAACTACTCCTTTCTGAACAACTGTCCGATCTATGTACCTGCTAACTGTCTTCAACTTCTCTCCCTTATGCTATGCCCGCATTGCACAGTGGACCTCTTTCACCTGCACTACTGTCATACCTGCTAACTTTCTTGTATTACTCTTGTTGCTCAGATATTTCTCAAATGCTCTTTCCCATAATCGCGGTCATATAATCCATGCACTCAAATGATCTACCTGCTAGACACACTTTAATCCTTGTATATCCAGTAAAATGTTATTTTTTTTGTACTTTATATTTTAAAATATATTTGCTAGTGCCTTAGCTATGCTGCTCAACTGAATCCACATATACCTTATCCTGTTCTCTTGACCCTGTTTTGCCTTATTGTGTTTCACTGTAATTTTTAATTTGCACTCCTGTGTTCTGTGTACTTATTATGTAACTCTATGTTGTCTTGCATATTTGTTCGCCTTATCTTGGCCAGGTCGCCATTGTAAATGAGAATTTGTTCTCAATCGGCATATGTACCACACGGAACCCATTACATATGTGAATATCTGAAACAGAGGAAAGAGTCTCACTGACAAGAGAATTGAACAAAGTGAGTCGAGTCACTCAAAACAAAACAATTGATTAATATCACTCACTCACTGCTTTTATGTAAAACGCCTGCAATTGTCCATACCGACATTTAAAAGACATAACAAGTACGTAAAATGTTGTGGGACCGCAGGTCGAAAAGAACCGTCCATCCGGTACAAATAAACCGGTTCACCAATTTTGAAACAAAATGATTCCAAGAAATGAATCGACTTATCAGCACCGTGAAAACCTTCAAAGCGTGTGCATGCTCAGTGCCGTGGGTTGGACCAGTGAGGTCATTTATCAAGCTCACGGATAATTGTGCGTGCATTCTTAATCAATATGATACTAAACTCATAATAAAGTATACTACAAAAACCAGATAAGTCCAGAATATGAACGCAAAGCGTTTAATTTGACGTTAAGCATTTTCCTCCCATAGAAACTCATTATAAGAACGCTAAATGTAGCTTAATGCATATTAGAATGCGCCCCTTATTATGTCGAAATAACGAGATATTATGTCGTAATAACGACTTATTATGTCGTAATAACGAGATATGTCGAAATAACGACTTATGTCGAAATAACGAGATATTGTGTCGTAATAACGACTTATTATGTCGTAACAACGAGATATGTCGAAATAACGACTTATGTCGAAATAACGAGATATTATGTCGTAATAACGAGATATTATGTCATAATAGCGACTTATTAAGTCGAAATAACGATATATTATGTCGTAATAACGATATATTATGTCGTAATAACGAGATATTATGTTTTAATAACGAGATATGTCAAAATAACGACTTATTAAGTCGTAATAACAAGATATTATGTCGTAATAACGACATATTATGTCGAAATAACGACTTATTAAGTCGAAATAACGAGATAAGTTTTCTTTCTTTTTTTCTCACCTTGCGGTTCAGGGCTTCCGTATTTTTACATACATAAATTTGTTTTTGGTAAGTGATGTAATTCAAAATGTCGTTTTTTTTTCTAGTCAGAAAAGCATGGATACATGTGTGAGGGAAAACTCTTCGAGTGGCAGTTACCCAGTCTTATCGACAAGTTTAACGGTAAGTTCATGTTTATTATACACTTTTGCAGCTTTTACATATATAATTGACTGCCTGTGATAATCAACTCAACCTCGTGTAACTTAACGTAGCCTATATACATTTGATCCGTTCTATAGTTATAGGTAGCAAACAAGGTAGCAAGGTTATAGGTAGCAAACAAGGCTGCCAACTTCTGAGTTTAGCAATTTATCAATGTTTTAAAGGAAATTTTGAAGGAAAAAATCTCTCGACTAATGCTAAAAACATAAAGGGAGCACTGTCAGCTGGTATAGTATGGACTACCGGTATGTTAAATGGTTATTTCTCCATTTGTGTTACACAGAAGAAAGAAAGTCATACATCGCATCTGGGGTGGAATGAGGGCGAGTAAATGATGAGAGATTTAAATTTGTGGGTGGAGAATTACTTTATTAATCTATTTCATTTTTTCAACTTTAGTTAGTGTGTTATGTTGCTGTGCATAAAAAAATATCTGCAAGGTTAGTTGTTTTAGATCTTCAAAATTATACAACATAAAAGGCAACTTTAGGTATGTAGTATCATTATTGCATATTTATTTCTATGTCTGTAGCGTATTGCACTAACTTTATTATATATTTGTTGTAGCTGGTCCTGTTTCTGAGATGTTATGTCTCTTTTCTGCAGAGAATAGAGGTGATATTGCTCGTTTGGTCCTTCCCCTTCTTCCTGCCATGGTGTACAGAATTGGTCAGAGGGTCTTTCGTCCATCTATTGACGAAGCTAGAAAGGCTTTCATTGATCTTCAACCAGTAAGTATAAAACTGCACAACTGGTATTTAAGGATGGTTTTTACAGTTCCCAATTCTGTAGGACTTGCATAAATCACTGGAAGGTACCCAATGTTGGTTGGTTGGAATTGGATCTCCACGGATCACTGTATTAAAACCAGTCCAGGAAGGAAGGACTTTGCCATGGACTGCAGTCTTCATCAGGAAGTAGGCACCATCTAATTGTTGTGCTGATTTCCTGGTAAGGATGTGGGTTTCTCGATTTAGTTCCACTTCTTTTCCAAAATGTTCTGGGCCTGTTCTCTTCCCTCTGATGTATGTCTCAAGGTTAGTAGGGGGCGGATCAAGACACCTCTTTCTTGTTTTCTGTAAACACTGATGGTCAGGGGTAGGTCCATTACATGGAATCATTTTTTGAGTTATTATGCCATTTGTATTGTGTGTAGTCCCCTTACCAGGCAACGTTTCCTCTCCAAAATCATTATTGTCCCAAACTAGAGTTGCTTGCAACTGTACTTGCATGTTTTGGGGGATGTAAGTGTCACCTCGTAGGATTTGTAGCTGTGCTAACACTGTGTCATGTTCAAGTACCTGTGAGTTAGAGGAACAGTGCCCAAGACCATTCAATAAGCCTATCAGCTGAGCTGATCCTGTCATGTGTCTAACAGCCATGGTTAATGCACAATGTTTGGGCATAAGCCATCTCCCTTTCATTGTTAGCTTAATAACATCCTGGCCAATTGATACAATCTTCTCTGCCTCCTCTTCACTAACATTCACTCTTTCATTGTCAGTAGAGGGATCTGTTGTCATGGCTGTAGTCCATGCAATGAAATTGAATAGCTTATCTGGGACCAGATTTGATGCAGCTGACATCGTAAGTTGTTGTGCTGTTGGTGGCCATGTGAGTTTGGGTGTTGCCTTACACTTTTCAACTATGGCATCTTTCAGTGCCATGGCTGCATGGAACAAGAGCCGGGTCTCATTTGTGTCATCCGTTTCAATTTTCTTTGTGTCGTCTTCATCTGATGATGAGGATGAAGATGCTGATGACAAAGATGATCCAGGTGTGGCAAATTCATCTTCGACCATTTCGTGTGGTGTCAAATCCTCAACATAGACAAAGTCATGCCTTGATAGTTTTTGGAACTTTAGAAAAGGATATGACTTTTTTAGTCTCACTTTTAAGGAACCAGATTTGTAAGAGGAGATGTCAATTCCTTCTGTTTCATGGACACATTTCTTGAACAGTGCATTCAACTTTGATAGCTTAAGCACCTTCCGCTTTCTTAGCAAACTTTCCTCCACCACTGTTGTACAGAAATGCTTGTATCCAGTCTGAAACTGGCTGTTTCCTGTGCAGTCATGTTCATCTGTTTTGTACAGAAATACAGTGTAGTTTCTGTAGCATCTGAAATGATACATTGCTTCTGAGGCAACAATGTCCATTCCACGTATTTGTAGTAGCAGATTTTCATCCCTGCGTGACTCCGCTGCAAGAAGCAGCTTACCAGCTGTCAGTGTTTCACATTTTTGAAGATTCTCCTTTACCCTCTTCCGGTTATGTTTTTGGGTGAAATATTTATCACTTCTGCATATTATGCACTGCCTTGGAAGGAGATGTGGTGCTCTTTTTAGATGACCCGGAACCTCTGTTGTGGTTGAGCGGAGAACTCTAACCTCTGTTGGCGTATTATCATTTGTGTTTGTGGTGTTGGCTTCTACATCTAATATATTGTAATGGAAAAGATAAGGGAAAAACAGAAAAATGTGATGACTGCATGGATTGTAGTAGTAATGCTTCCAACTTGTTAGCAGAAAACACTTGAGATTCAAATTCTTTAAATTGTCAAATAAAACAAACAACATATAATTGTTTACTGTAATAAAGCTTTTTTCCCCTTTTGTTTAGTGTATTAATTACTCATGACATATATTTTCTAGAAATGTCAACCTTATTTTCAGTTTCAGCAACTACAAGCTGATACCAAGTTGGATAACCACTTCAAGTTACTGCTGAGCCCTAATAGTCCAGTCATTTTATGAAAAAAGGTTGAACAAATTGCAACAGAAGCAAACTCAACTGATTTTGTATCCTCAATATGTCCTGAGTAAGGAAAAAAAAAAAGCCCCGAAGAATCCCATTAGGGGAAAGTTTAGAAAAAGACCCAAATATATCCCATTCATACGCCTATTCATTCTTTTTCTCACGTGAAAAGGGTAAAAAATTTAACCTTTAGATATCATCATGAAAATCACTGAGTTGATTACTTACATCAAGACAAACAAAAAATGTATTACAAGTTTTTTTAAATTGTTTGTTAACATGGACAAACGGTGCATAATATAATTACGTATTAGCTAATTTGCATAATTACCCAAACAGATCTAAACATTGGGTATAGCAGGTGAAAATGTTTTTTTTTTTATCTTGTTGACATATAACAGTAAAAGACTTGTTAAGGTCTGAATGGAACCCATTTAGGCTACCCATGAACATTAATACAGGAAGAAGTACTTTAGAAACCAGCCTTTATTAATTATTATTGCAGAGATGGGGTTTGGGCATTGAGTGCATTGTGTACGTAATTAGACTTTTTGATCCAGACACTTTTTATTTCACCTACCTTTTGTCTTCTGCATTCTCCTTACCCATGTCTCCTGTTCTTCCCTCAGACTCATCCCCCAGAAACAGTCCCACTGACCCAGCCCCAAACCCCATCTCTGCCAATAATTAATAAAGGCTGGTTTCGAAAGTACTTCTTCCTGCATTAATTTCATGGGTAGCCTAAATGGGTTCCATTCAGACCTTAATATTAAATAGTTTACTGTTATATGTCAACAAAATTCTACAAGACATTTTCACCTGCTATATACCCAATATTTATATCTGTTTGGGTAATTATGCAAATTAGCACATATGTAATTAGATTATGCACCATTTGTCCATGTTAAAAAACAATTGCAAAAAACTTGTAATACATTTTTTGTTTGTCTTGATGTAAGTAATCAACTCAGCGATTTTCATGATGATATCTAAAGGTTAAAATTTTTACCCTTTTCACGTGAGAAAAAGAATGAATAGGCGTACATGAATGTGATATATTTGGGTCTTTTTCTAAACTTTCCCCTAATGGGATTCTTCGGGGCTTTTTTCCCCTTACTCAGGACATATTGAGGATACAAAATCAGTTGAGTTTACTTCTGTTGCAATTTGTTCAAGGTTGACCCCCATTTTGGCTTAAAATGACTGGACTATAATGGTATGCTTTTATTATTCATATTGACACAAGGTGTAATTACTGTATGCATTTTAATCTGGGCTCATCTAGTTACACTTTTTTTTTTAAGTGCCTCATAAATGTAAATCCTCAATTTTACTACACTGTTTACAACTCTGCTCATCAGGGGCCCGTTTCAATAAGGAGGTTCAACCAACTCTGAGTTCAAACTTGAACTCTCTGAGTTGACTTACCCTGAGATGGGAAACTCTGAGTTTTCGGTTACAGAACAGCTGAAATGAGTTAGTTCAATCAACTCTAAGTTGACTGACTCTGAGTTAAGCGCGTGCACCACAACTATAAAAAGTCATTATCAATGGAGCGCAGATATTATGAGTCACCATGGCAACAGCGCCATACAAAAAGAGGTCTGCATATTTCTCACCAGCAGAACTGTTTTAGTTTGGGAGAAAATAGTTGCTCGAGTCAATGCTTAAGTTTACATTTTAATTACTGTTATACAGTGTTGGGTGTAATTAATTACCAAGTAATCTAAATTGTAATTCAATTAAAGAGATTACTCTTAATTATTCTGTAATTTAAAGTAAAATCTGATGTAATTGCATTAAATACTGCATAGACTATAGAACAATTCTGTTTAAAACAATAGTGGATTTAACATACATTTTTAAAAGGTATATTTTTAATGTTACCTTCTCCCTCTACACACTTTGGTCAATTCAAGAATAATTCATGCAATTGTATATTGTTAATTTGAAAGCATTAAAAGTGCAGTTTCTTGTCTCTCCTTGTATTGTTCAAGTGGTTGAGGTTGATATGGGATTTAGTAATTAGTAATAAGTAGACCAATACATTCTAGAGATAGAAATTATTACATTAATCTAATTACACTGTTGAAGATGTCATTTGTAGTTAGTAATTAATTTAGAGTAACTTACCCAACTGTTATAATATTAGAGGTGAAACTGGAAGAACAGTAGCCTATGTTATTCAACCTAATTTTAATTTTCATGTAGGTGCAATCCTGCAGGCATTAAAAGAACGCAGCAGCTGAAAATGAAATATAAAAACATAATTTAATCAGGTGTAGCGGGTAGGGTGGTTGAGACGGGAAGTGTAGCTTGAAGCCCTGCCCACTGGTACTAATTATTTGGGCCAGGTGTCACAAGTGATGCGTCCCTTTAAATGTGTCGTGCGGCAAGGACAGAAGAACGTTAGTGCGGTGTGCATTGAAGAGTGAGTTTCGGAGTATCAGCTGTGCAAACGGGAGAACCTCGGCCTGGCGTTTGTGCGTATGGTGACCAGTAAATGGTACACGCAGTTACGAGTCTACAGAAATTCTTGCTTGCCTAATCGCGAGTAGTGAGTTTGTTCTACATGTATTTGCAGCAATAAGCAACGCTGACAAAGAGTGTGCACAGTTATTAGTCATCCACACCGTTAAAATATCAGTACGGTGCAGATAGCGCCAATTCATCTTGGCTGGTTTCGAAACGAGAATTGCCTTCGTCTGTCCAACGAGCCACTGTTTTTCCTGGGTTTAATTATTTTTTGTTATTTTTCATTTCTTTGAATGTATGTGCGTGCCTCGGAAATTTGTCCCATCGTGACGTGCGGATCTGGAACTGGGTGGGCATAGGGTGGAGGCCTGCTACCAGTGATATCCAGCTAAATGTAAATGTTTTGTTTGTTTGTTTTGTTTGTTGTTTGTCAATAGTAATTTGTATCACCGTATTCGGCCTATGGGCATTGTGCAATATATCCTGTGGGGACAGTGCTTGTTCACTAGTGTGAAGCGTCGTTTTAGTGTGTGTACTGCCTATTTAGTGTGAAGTGTCTCTTGCAGTGTTGAGGTGTGTGTATGTGAGAAGTATTTATTTATTCGACTATTTATTCACTATAGCCTATGTATTATGATATTTTATGCATTGTAACTCATTTACTATGAGACTTTATCCACTGTTCCCTACGGAAAATATCTGCTTGCTATATTTGCCAATGTATTGTCTAGTGTTTAATAAATTTACACATTTGAGTACATCAGTCCCATTTTGTGTTCCTTCATTGGACATAACCTGCCTAGATAGTTTAAAGGGGAGCGCTGGTTGGTTTTTTCTAGCTTATATATCCAAATTGCACGCCAGAGAGCGCCCCCTGGTGGTCACATTTGGCATAGTCGGCAGGATCGTGGGACTGGTGTAAAACTTGTGGTTTGTTTTTGTGTACTTTTTTGTTTTTGTTTTGATTTTGTTTTTTTTGTGTACATGTGTTGGCAATAACCGAGGTTACATTGATTACAGGAAAAACAGTGGCTGAGGAGAGGTCCAAGATAACAGCACCGTAAGCAATACGTGGTTTGTGTTTAACATTTAATTGTCTCTTTTTTTTTCTCTCTCTTTCTCTTTTTTTCTCCTTCCTTATTTTTTTTTTTGATTCGGCTCAAATATCACAGGCCATGGAGGACCAGGTTAGACTTTTAACTGAGCAGATTAGACAACTTCAAGCAGATAATGAAAGTCTTCGGCAGAGAAACGTAGTGCCCCCAGCGGATCCAGATCAGGGAGAGCCAAGTCGGCCAGTGCCAGGTTCGTCTGGTATGAGGTATGTCTATGTGCCAAGAGAACGTAAATATCCCAAGTTTTCTGGTAGTCCAGGTCCAGAATGTCCTCCCGTAGAGGAATGGGTTGAAGAAGTTCGTAAATGTTTACAGGCTAGACATATGTCCCCCAGTGAACAGGCTTATTTTGTGTATGATCTTCTGGAGGGGGAGGCTAAATTGGAGATTAAACTTCGTCCAGCCACTGATAGGGCTAACCCTGAAAATATTTTTTCAATCTTATTGGAGACTTTTGGTTGTGCACACTCTTACATTGAGGCCCAACAAAAGTTTTTCCAATGCCGCCAGCGTGAGGGAGAAACATTGCGTGAATTTTCCCATTCTTTAATGGTCTTAATGGAAATTTGTCAGCGTAAAAATTCAAATGCTATTTCTAACCCTGACTCGGTTCTCCGCGATCAGTTTGTAGAAAATGTTAGGGACAAAATGTTGCGCAGGGAATTAAAACAATTCATTCGCCTCAATCCTGGTTCGCAGTTTTTGGACGTGCGTAGGGAATCATTTCGTTGGGCTGACGATGGGGAGGGGGCCCGCCCAGTGCGCGCCAGGGCCTTCTCTTGTGATGCTAGTTCCGGGGTAGTAGGGGAATGGAGTGCCGAGACCCAGGCCGTAGCTGCAAGACCAAACGACGAATTGGCTGAACTTAAAGATTGTTTGCGTAGACAACAAACCCAATTGGATACCATCTTAAAACAATTGTCCTCTGGACCAGTGAATTCCAATCCCAACATTAGGCCAAGTAATCCACCCCGGCGTTATAGATTTGAAGCCGATGGTCGGCCTATTTGTCTGAGGTGTGATCAGGCTGGTCATATGGCAAGGGACTGTTCGACGTTTCGTCGACAGGGACAGCGGGTGCGGAGTGACTCCGGGCAGAGGGCAGTTAATGCAGTTGATATTCCATCCAGTGGGTTGCAGGGAAACTAGCACCCTCTAGTGTATGGAGCCAAGCACTAGATGAGGCCTCATCAGGCTCAGGTTCGTCTCTTTCCATACCACGTTCTCATTCTGTACTTATAGGGCAGTGCACGGTGGCTGACGTTAAAATAGGAGGAGTGCCTATAACGTGCCTTGTTGACACCGGCTCTATGGTATCTACCATCACGGAATCTTTTTTTAAAGAGCATTTCCAAGTTCAGGGGCGAGATCAGCTACGCTCCTGTGGATGGCTGCAGTTAAGAGCAGCCAATGGGTTGAATATCCCCTATCGAGGCTATTTAGAGCTGGACATCGAAGTCTTGGGTAGGGTGCTTCCGTCCATAGGCATTCTGGTCGTTCATGATCCACCAGATTTTGGGTCAAAGTTGAAGAAAGACACTGTCCCAGGGCTGATCGGAATGAATGTGCTTCGTTGCTGTCTGCGAGAAATGTTCTGTCAAGGGAGCATTAGTTTGTTTGCGTCCTCTTCCTCCGATGTCCCTGCGGTCTGGAAACATGCTTTGTTGGCTTGTCAAAACTTCGAAGACTTGTCAACCTCTGGTTTCTTAGGTAAGGTCTCGACCCCCCCAGGCTCTTCCATTCTTGTGCCTGCTGGATCTATGAAACTGATTACAGCTGTATGCAGGCAGGGGCTTTGCCCTTTGATTTCCTCAGCGTTTATAGAGCCAGGAGAGGTGGGGTGGCAGTTGCCACCAGATTTGCTCATTCCTAGCTCTTTACTCCCCATGGGTGATGGCACAGTTGATGTGCCAGTAGTCAATGTGGGAAAGGAGGATCGGTGGATAAGGCCACGCACCACTTTGGGTCAATTACATATGATAGAGATATGTTCTGCTAATAAGCTCATTTGTTTTCAGGAAGAAGATGGTAACCAGGGTCCGGTAGCTTTTATTCAGTCTATGGAGGTCACCACCGCTCACCTTCCTGACCTTTCCGACACTACTTGGCCTAATTTGACAGACTTAGAGCAGCAAGAGGCCAAGTCTTTACTTCGGAAGTATAGTGCAGCTTTCAGCCAGGGGGAAGGGGAGTTGGGTTGCACAGACCTTATTGAACACGAAATCCCATTAATGGATGAGACACCGGTGCGGCAACGCTACCGTAGACTGCCACCGTCGCAGTATGATGTTGTAAAGAGACACATCCAAGAGTTGTTGGAACAGGGGGTGGTAAAGCCAAGCTGTAGTCCTTATTCTTCACCCATTGTCGTAGTTCAAAAGAAGGATGGGTCGATCCGTTTATGCGTCGATTATAGACAATTGAATGCAAAGACTAGAAAAGATGCCTTTCCATTGCCTCGGATCGAGGAATCCTTGGATGCCCTTTCAGGTGCTTGCCTCTTCTCCACTCTTGATCTGGCGAGTGGCTATAATCAGGTGTCGGTGGCAAAAAAGGACAGGGCTAAAACAGCATTTTGCACCCCATTTGGTCTCTGAGTTCCAGAGGATGCCGTTTGGATTGTGCAACGCACCTGGAACTTTTCAGAGGTTAATGCAGTGTTTCTCAACCTCTCCTGCAGGGACCCCCTGACAGGCCATGTTTCTGTTTTAACCCTGAAATGGCACACCTGATTCAAGTCATTAAAGGCTTAATGAGTAGTTGACTAATTGATTAATTGAACTATTCCTACTCTAATTACTCATTAAGCCTTTAATTACTTGAATCAGGTGTGCCATTTCAGAGTTAAAACAAAAACATGGCCTGTCAGGGGGTCCCTGCAGGAGAGGTTGAGAAACACTGGGTTAATGGAAAGGATATTTGGAGATCAGCGTTTTCATACCCTTCTTTTGTATTTGGACGATGTGGTGGTATTTTCATCTACGTTCCAACTACATCTGGAACGACTGGATCTCGTGTAGGGTAGGTTGACCTCTCATGGCCTTAAGCTTAACTTGGGGAAGTGCCACTTCTTTCAGCCTGAGGTGAAGTTCTTGGGGCACATTATTTCAGCTGCGGGAGTCTCAACTGACCCTGACAAAATTAGTGCAGTTAGGGACTGGAAAATACCAGCTACCATCACTGAATTGCGCTCTTTCCTTGGGTTTGCGTCATACTATAGGCGCTTTGTAGAGGGGTTTGCGAGGTATGCAGCCCCCCTGCATAAGTTGGTAGTAAAACTACAGCCAGCCCCAAAGAAGAAACGAGCAAGTTTTAATGCCTCTTTGCGGGGCCACTGGGACTGGGGCTGTGAAAGGGCGTTTGAGACACTAAAAGAAAAGCTGATAAGTGCACCTGTCCTGGGCTACGCAGACTTCAGCAAGCCTTTTGTTCTTGAAGTAGACACGAGTGGGCTTGGGCTGGGCGCTGTTTTGTCCCAAGAGCAGGGGGAGGGACAGCGGCGGCCAGTTGCGTATGCAAGTAGGGGGTTGCGACCAACAGAACGAAATATGAACAATTACTCAGCTATGAAGCTTGAGCTGTTGGCCCTTAAGTGGGCCGTAACAGACAAGTTTCGAGACTACCTTTTAGGTGTAAGGTTCACTGTCTTGACTGATAATAACCCCCTTTGTTATCTGCAGACGGCCAAATTGGGGGCTGTGGAGCAACGTTGGGCGGCACAGCTGGCTTTCTTTGATTTCAAAATTGAGTACCGCCCAGGTGCGTGTAACAGAAATGCGGATGCATTGTCTCGCTTGCCTGCATTCCCTGCTCCAGAATCCATAGAAGCGGTAGCACCAGGAATCTCCTTTCCTACGGAGATCAAAAGTGTTTTGGCAATCCACCCCCCCCCCCCGGGCGATTAACATCCAGGCCATAGATGCCTCCCCAGTGAGGACTAGGGC
Organism: Rhinichthys klamathensis goyatoka; assembly: GCF_029890125.1. Lineage (NCBI taxonomy): Eukaryota > Metazoa > Chordata > Actinopteri > Cypriniformes > Leuciscidae > Rhinichthys > Rhinichthys klamathensis. Next base: position 1,730,055 of record NW_026606589.1, read on the forward strand.
TGATCTCCAACTCCTCCAGTCAGAAGATCCGGTGCTAAGGGCCTTTCTAGTTTATTGAAAGAGAGGTAGACCCCCCACAGCGTTGGAAAGGGCCAAAGAGTCCCCGGCTGTGGTAGAACTTGTGCGTCAGTGGGCCAACATACAGGAACATGGTGGTGTTCTTTACCGGCAAAGTCATGGTCCTGGTGGTAGTGTAAAAGTAATGCAGCTGCTGTTGCCTCAGCTGCTACATGAGGAAGTCTTGACCGCTTTACACAATAATCATGGACACCAAGGGGTGGAAAGAACCACCACACTCATTCGTCAACGGTGTTATTGGCCCTTTATGCGCAAAGACATCAAGCGCTGGTGCTGTGAATGTAAACGATGTGTAGTGGCAAAAGCGGTGCAGCCGAAGCTAAGAACATTCATGGGTAGCCTTCTTGCGTCCAGGCCTTTAGAAATTCTAGCCATTGACTTTACCATATTGGAAAAGTCTAGTGATGGGAAAGAAAATCTTCTGGTTGTAACGGATGTGTTTTCCAAATTTGCTCAGGCCTATCCCACCGTAGACCAAAAGGCCACAACTGTGGCACGGGTTCTCACTGAACAGTGGTTTTATACCTATGGAGTCCCCCAACGTATTCATACAGACCAGGGTCGCCAATTCGAAGGGGAATTGTTTCAGCGGCTGTGTCAATTATATGGTATTCATAAGTCCCGTACAAGTCCTTACCATCCAGAGGGCAATGGACAATGTGAGCGATTTAATCGTACGCTTCACGATTTGCTCCGTACCTTGCCCTCAGAAAAAAAGAAAAGGTGGCCACAACATTTGCCTCACGTGTTGTTTGCATACAATACTACGGCCCATCAGTCAACTGGGTTTTCACCATATGAACTAATGTTTGGCCGGAAGCCCATGCTCCCCCTTGATTCGCTCTTAGGTACAGTTGACCCTCCATCGGAATTGACCACGGAGGAGTGGGTTCGAGAACATCAGGAACATCTCTCCGCGGTTTATCGGCAGGCTCGAACAAATCTTGAGGTAGCAGCCAAGCAGCGGGCAAAGCATCAAGCTGTTCCTCTGCCCATTTTACCTCCCGGTACATTAGTGTACCGCCTGAGTCATCCGCTGGGTCGTCACAAAATTCATGACCATTGGGACCATGTAGAGTATGAAGTGGTGAGTTGTTTGGATGAGGTTGGCACCCTCTATAAAATTAGACCAAGGGACCAGCAGGGGCCAGAAAAAAACATTCATCGGCAAGAGTTGCGTCCCCTTCCCGGTGACCCCTATCCACCCCTGTTTACATCTGCGAACACAGAGCCCAATGTGGATCATTCCGATCTGGTATCGGAGGACTCGAACAGTAGTGTGAATGAAAATGATGATCTTGCACTATTGGTAGCACTAGACACTCCTTGCCTGGATGGGCAGACCAGTTATGTCCCCACTGTGGCTGGTGATCAGCTGCCTTTAGCTTCTGTGCAACAGGAGCAGACCCTGCAGGATTTGTCTGTAGAACATATCCCAGGAGCTGAAGCGCCAATACCTGAGCGAGATCTAGTGCCAAGGCGGACCAATAGAACAACAGCAGGCCACCATTCAAATCCCTATAACCTCCCGTGTACATTAACCGATCGACCGTCTCAGGGCGAACATGGGGAAGCTCATTTAACTGTTAGCTCCCACCATGTTGTTTTTAGGCCCTGGTTGTAGCATTTTTGCCATCTGTCACCGAGACGGTGACATTCCGGGGGTGGTGAATGTAGCGGGTAGGGTGGTTGAGACGGGAAGTGTAGCTTGAAGCCCTGCCCACTGGTACTAATTATTTGGGCCAGGTGTCACAAGTGATGCGTCCCTTTAAATGTGTCGTGCGGCAAGGACAGAAGAACGTTAGTGCGGTGTGCATTGAAGAGTGAGTTTCGGAGTATCAGCTGTGCAAACGGGAGAACCTCGGCCTGGCGTTTGTGCGTATGGTGACCAGTAAATGGTACACGCAGTTACGAGTCTACAGAAATTCTTGCTTGCCTAATCGCGAGTAGTGAGTTTGTTCTACATGTATTTGCAGCAATAAGCAACGCTGACAAAGAGTGTGCACAGTTATTAGTCATCCACACCGTTAAAATATCAGTACGGTGCAGATAGCGCCAATTCATCTTGGCTGGTTTCGAAACGAGAATTGCCTTCGTCTGTCCAACGAGCCACTGTTTTTCCTGGGTTTAATTATTTTTTGTTATTTTTCATTTCTTTGAATGTATGTGCGTGCCTCGGAAATTTGTCCCATCGTGACGTGTGGATCTGGAACTGGGTGGGCATAGGGTGGAGGCCTGCTACCAGTGATATCCAGCTAAATGTAAATGTTTTGTTTGTTTGTTTTGTTTGTTGTTTGGCAATAGTAATTTGTATCACAGTATTCGGCCTATGGGCATTGTGCAATATATCCTGTGGGGACAGTGCTTGTTCACTAGTGTGAAGCGTCGTTTTAGTGTGTGTACTGCCTATTTAGTGTGAAGTGTCTCTTGCAGTGTTGAGGTGTGTGTATGTGAGAAGTATTTATTTATTCGACTATTTATTCACTATAGCCTATGTATTATGATATTTTATGCATTGTAACTCATTTACTATGAGACTTTATCCACTGTTCCCTACGGAAAATATTTGCTTGCTCTGATTGCCAATGTATTGTCTAGTGTTTAATAAATTTACACATTTGAGTACATCAGTCCCATTTTGTGTTCCTTCATTGGACATAACCTGCCTAGATAGTTTAAAGGGGAGCGCTGGTTGGTTTTTTCTAGCTTATATATCCAAATTGCACGCCAGAGAGCGCCCCCTGGTGGTCACACAGGTAAGGCTTGAGCATATCATGGATGTAGGGTACCTGACTTTACAAACATTTGACATACTAAATAGCATCCAGCATATAGCAGTGCAGCAGCATTTTTGACATATAGGTCTAATTCTGTTTTCACACAATTAAATGTTCATTTTAATTTGACTACTACTCAGTCAACAGAAACAAGGCAGAGGCTCGCAAAACGGGGGGAGGACCTGCACCATCACCTCCACAAATGCAGAGGAGATGGCCTTGAGCCTGAATGCTGGAAGGCCAATGGCTGAGGGAATTCCTGGAGGGGCTTCATCAGAGCCAGTCACTCCCCAGGATTCAAGGGCCTTCATAAAATTTAAAAGGTGCTGAGCATATGTTATTTTTTATATAGGCTATTTTTGATATTTCCATTTATTTTACTTTGGGTTGGATTTTTTGTTGGTCCCAACAGATTCTGATTGTAATATCTGTCTTTTGGAGCCTCCCAGGCAGTTGTGAGTACTCAATACACCAAAAATTATGACAAATAGTATTATAAAGTTTACTCAATCAAATGCTTATCTTCACAGGACGATGGGGATGAAGAAACAGTTTCTGCTGCCACAAAGAGGCATACAGAGGTAATGTTAATATTATGTGTCTACACATCAAACAATCTACACATTCACATTTCTTCACATTTTTATGTAGAGTAACCTATAGAATCTAAGTTTATATCTAAGTATAAATGGACATTCTCACCTCATTTCAGGGTTAACATACTCAGAGTTTTCACTTAACCTCCTTTCTGAAACGGGCCCCTGTTTCCCCAGGTAATCCCAGATCCTCAGCCCTCCTGTGAGACATCTTCTTGACCTGATCTGACTAAGCCCTGACACATCTATTCTGCGGAAACAATGAAAATGCCTTTTGTTTTTCACGGTTCATCATAAAACCCTTTTAATGTTTTGCTCATCTGATTGGTGGAGCACATTTCATGTTGAAAAATGTCTATAGAAGCCTTTTATTAGTTTACCTTGGCTAAAATGCCAATTAATACACAGGGCTATGTCTGGCCTTTCTCTTAATACATCCATGGTCTGGCCTGGCAGGGTTTACATGGGCAGGGTTTATTTTTTGTGTGCATAGTTTCGGAGGGATCTATTTATTGTTGTTAATATGATTTGTTAAATGTTCTACCATTTATACATATTACTGCCATATAATACTACTAAAGCCTGCTTGACCAAATAGTTGAATTGGCATTTAGTTATAAAGGTAGTCATGATAAGATAATACATATTCAACTTTTATAAGAATAAATATAATAATTAACTTTTATATATATAATTACATTATATAATTATATCTGTATGTTTCTATTAACTATGTAACTATTTCTGAGATTTAAATATCAATAGCTTATGTTTGGGGTTAAAAAGGATTCTTTTTTTTATTTTTTTTATTTTTATTTTTTTATTCACAATTTAACACATTACACACAACACAATCACAGAAAACACCAAGAAGAGTACCGCTAAGTATATCGACTAGACACACATCATCAACAACAACAACAACAACAACAACAACAAAAAAAAAAAAAAAAAAAAAGAAGAAGAAGAATCTACACAGTCTGTGGGTTATCCATTATTCCATTTAAGATGATAATTGTATAGTCTCTATATAATTTAATACTAAGGCCCATGTGGTTTGGAACTCTTGCAGTCTTGAATGCTGTTTACTTGTAATTTCTTCAATGGGCAACAAATCTATTATCTGATCCAGCCATTGACCCAGTGTGGGTCCTGACTGGGAAATCCATGCAGTAAGTATGCATTTTTTTGCAAAATAAGAAAACATTGTAAACACACATTTTTTTGTAAAGGGAAACTTATTTTCAATATCATGATTCAATAAATATAACATAGGGCATAGCTCAAAAGTACAGTTACACATATCTTGAATTACTTTATGAATCTTCTCCCAAAAAGAAAAAATAGCTTTACAATACCAAAATAAATGCATAAATGTTCCTAATTCAATTCCACATTTTCTACACATAGGAGAGTTTGTGTCATTAAATGTATTAAGCTTCACTGGAGTTATATAGTATTTATACAGAAATTTATAATTAGTTTCTTTAACTTTAATGTTCACACTCAAGGGTAAGGTCAAATTAATACACAAAGTTAACCACTCTTTTTCGCTGAACTTCCTTTTAAGCTCTAATTCCCAATTTGTTCTCAGAGGAAAAAAAAAATTTGGTGAGCTTTCTAACAGAATTTTATACAAATGAGAAATCTTCCCCTTAACCGAAGTAGCAGAAATAATAAAATTTTCCAACTCTGTAGGATATAATCTAAGTTGTCCCTTTTTATGTAGAGATGTAATAATGTGACGAACCTGCAGATATTTAAAAAAATCTGTTCTAGGAATTTGATATTCAACACAAATAGCAGTAAACGATTTAACAGACTTAGAGTCTTCATCAAACATATGCGCAAAAGTTTTCAGCCCATGAAGTGACCAGTTTCGAAAATCAGTTTGCAAAAGTGCTAAAAAGTCAGGGTTAAATGCAATAGGAGAGTTTTTGCTTATATGACCTTTTGTGCTCAAATACCTATTACAATCCTGCCAAGCTTTCAGTGTGGCTTGTAAGGGGGGCAGCCCCTCTACACTCATCAGAAACTTCAAATTATTAACATAAAGTGTTGATGTAATCTCCAATGGATAGCATGCTAATGATTCCAAAGTTACCCACAGGGAACTATTTTCCAGCTTCCAACCTATGATATTTCTAATTTGGCAGGCCCAGTAATACCACTGAAAATTTGGAAGTCCTTAGCCCCCTTTTAGATCTGATTTTGTTAAAGTGGACAACTTAATTCGCGGGGTCTTGTTGTTCCATATAAACTTTGTTAAACATCTATTAATTAGCTTAAAAAAAGAAAAAGAAATATAACATGGTAACATATTAAAAGCGTAAATAAACTTAGGGAGTATACTCATTTTAATAACATTAATTTTCCCAATAAGAGATAGTGGGAGGACAGACCAAGTCTGAAGTTTCTTTTTACAAATCTCCAGTAAAGGGTTATAATTGTTCTTAAATAGTTTATCCAAAACGGGTGTCACTTGTATTCCAAGATATTTAAAACCATATACAGACCAGGGAATGGGGCATTCTTTCTTAACATTATTTTCATTTGGAATATTGAGAGGACATGCAATTGATTTTTATAAATTAATCTTGTATCCTGAAATCGCAGAGAATTTTTGAATATCTGCCAGAACATGGCGCAAGGTTAACATAGGTTCAGTAACAAATAATAAAGTATCGTCCGCATAAAGTGAAATTTTATGATATTGCGTGCCTGTAGTCACCCCCTTTATCATAGGAGTATTTCTAATCAATTCAGCAAATGGTTCTAAAGCAATAACAAATAATAATGGAGAGAGAGGACACCTTGTCTGGTACCTCTTCCTAAGTACATTCGGGGAGATTCTACATTATTAGTGCAAACAGTTGCATTTGGGGTGTTATATATTGCTTGAATCCATTGAATGAAGTTATAACCTAATTTGAATTTATCTAATACTAAGAACAGAAAATCCCATTCTAGACGGTCAAACGCCTTCTCAGCATCAAGAGATATTAATAGTGAAGGTGTTTTTTTCTGATTCAAATAATGAATAATATTGAACCCGTCTAGTATTATCAGATGAATGACGGCCTTTGAAGGATTCTAAGCATTTATACCATGATTTATCCAAACATATGAGGTCAAACAACTAGGCTACACTTAACCACTATAAAGCTGCCTTACAAACCTTCAACCTCCTGTACTGTCTTTTCTTTCTTCTTGCTGGCTCTCTCAATATTTATTTTGTTAGCATACTGCATGTAGCATTCTCTATGGTAACCAACATGAATTGGCACATCTGGAATGTTGCCTTCTGATTTCATATTTTTCCACAGCTTTTTGGGCGATTTGGCTTTCTTTTGTATTTAAATTCACCCACTCTAAAGAACATTGTACACAAACTTGATCCAACTTGTTAATGAAAAGGGTATGATGTTTGTTGATGTACAGCTAGTAACATGCACACAACACTCCATATTCAAGATAAAGTGTCTTATTTATGTTAGATATATAAATATAGGCCTACAATAACATTACCGCTATTAACCCCATTTTGGGGTCCTAGTCTGGCCGTCTGCGATTGGTTAGTATTTTTAATGAGTTAAAAACTACAACCCGATTGGTTCAGCTACTAGAGCTGTCCCGCGATTTGCCTAAGAAGATTGACAATCAAAACATACGTTTGTGAAAATATATGATCAAACCTGAATTGCCAACAAATTTGATTTGACTACATATAATGACTTAATATCGTACATAAAAGAAGTGCATACTCTATCGATGGAGATCGATCAACAACACGAAAAACGCGTTCGGCCCACCGTCTAATAATGGCCCTATCAGGTGCTATCAGGCCCTATCATTATGAGGAACCTTGCACAAAGAATGAGGAGAGATTTAAAAAAGAATGGCTTTTTGATTGTTTGGATTTATTTACAACACAACATAATCCAAAGATACACAACAAAGGACAAAAAAGCACATTATTGAACACACTGATCTAAAGACAGAGAAAAGACAGAGACTTGAACAGTCACAACCTTTGTGCCATTCCTGAAACATAGTACATACCTGTCATTTCCAAGGTGATTGATTTTTCACTTTACCATGTTCATGTACAGAGACTCATGTGAATGTTGAAGTCAGCAGGACTCATCAGTGGCATCTGGTCCCTGTTAAAAAAAAAACAACAACAACCTTGTGTTCATGCTGATATCAGGAGAAACTAGGGCTGCACGATTTTGGGAATACATTTTAGATTTTTCTGGTTAAAATTGCGATTTAAAATTGACAAAATACACACACACACACACATATATATATATATATATATATATATATATAATGAACACCAGGGGCCCGTTCTTCATACGTCGCTAACTCACTATACATAGAAGTCCCATTTCATTGGCTAGGTGGCAACCAATAAAACGGCTCCTTTGAACACCCCTGCTCCCGCCCCCTTTTCTCTCTCGCCACTACTGAGTTACAAGTGCACAAATCAGTTTTGCACCTCATATATCGCGAAAATAGTAGCAAAAGTCAAGGCGCGAAATTTGAACTTGCAGTGACAGATTTGAGAAGTTGCAAGTGCCAATTTGAGGTTGTAGTGCGAATTTGAATGTTAGAAGAAGTGCAAATATATTTTACATGTTTGTGACTGTCATTGTATTTCTGTGAATGACATTTTACACATTTGTGACTACTTGTCTGCAGCTTCAAATTCAGAATACAGGTTTGTGACTATTGTCTGCGAGTGCAAATTTCAACATTCAACTTCAGATTTTTATTTTACAGGTTTTCACATTGGAGCTGTGAGTGTAAATGTTCACATACAAGTACGAATATTTATTGTACAAGTTCTCAAATTCACATCTACGTGCTGTCGAGTATTGCTACTCTTTTACCTTCATAGTTTTCCCTCTTTCACAAACTGCAACAACAAACACTAATTGACACACCTGTAGAACCCCGTTCCCATCAGCGGAATTTGCCAGCTGATTAGATCAAAGGAGGCTAGATCTCTTAGGCCCTGTCCACACGGACACGGGTATTTTTATAACCGTGACTTTTTTTACGCGGTTCGGTGGTATGCTCTTGACCGCGCTTGATAGCGTGTTTTTAAATTTTCATGTAGATGGAGACCGAGCATGTGTGGACGGGATTTTTTTTTTTAAACGCTGTAGGAAAAACTCCGGTTATAAAAATACCCGTGTCCGTGTGGACAAGGCCTTACAGACGAGGTGAACGCTCTGGGCAGATGGATGTGCCGTGTGTGGTAGCGGACTGGCTTGCGAATCTTCTCTTCTCCCGGTGTTGCTGCTGACTGGATCTTTTGTGCCTTGGTGGAGCCGACTCTTGGACTTTGCAGTATCAGACATTGCAGACTATCGCTCACAAAACTCCGACTAAAGGGAAGTGGTCCTTTTTCTCCCACACTGATGCGTGTATGTGTGTGTGTTTTCTTTGCATTCGAGTTAAAGGAGTCGTTTAGTGGTTGTTCATTTATGTGAAGGTACCGACGGCAGAGCAGCGGATACGGCAGTATTATTGATGAGCCCACATGAAGTACAGAAAAGGAAAGTCGTCAGTCACGCGAGACTGTTTTGAAGTTGCCGGCTACGAGCAGGCTGCCCATTGATTTTACATTTTTCCACTGACAGAAGCGGAGCGGCACCGCGGAATTCCTGGCTTTGGACTTCCGGATTTGGAATAGGTTATTTGAAGTCCCGCTGAAGCAAGATATTGTGCGCCGGCGACAGGGAAAACACGAAGCTGACTCCAGGCTGGACTGGACTCGGGTATTGTTTCACCCTGGGACAGAACATTGGACAATCCATGTTTTTATTGTCTCCCCGGGTTTTTGAGATGTTATTTTAATATAGTTATTGTCAACTTAACTCTTAAAATAATAAAAAGCTATTTTCTATATATTTCTTGTGTCTTTCTCGCTGTGTTGGTGTGGCTGGGAATCTGAATCTAGATTTAGTTTAAATTAAAGTTCTACCAGAAAGACTCGGGAGATAAATTGAAAAGCTGTATACATTTATTGACAGCTCAGCAAGCATAAATTTATGAGTTCTTTGGCGTAGGCCCCGTCCTTAGCGAGCAAAGCGAGGTTAGCCGAATCTGCATGTCCCGCCTGAGATGAAGGCGGGGGCGCAGCCGACCCCCTGGAGGTAAGGAAGGGACCATCCTGGTGGTGGTGATGGGGAGGATGGAGGGGAAGGTACCGTCTTGGTGGTGGTTGGGGAGGATAGAGGTGAATGGCAGCGTCAGCATCTGCGAACTCAGACAAGTGTAAGTACCAATCTTATATACTGTGACTGTTAACACCTGATTGGATAGGGATGAGGTAATACATGGCGCGCTGATTGAGTCTTCCTGACAGAACTTAAGCTAAAGCTTCCATGGGTCATATAATGCCATTTTTGTACAAGTTAATATGAATGTTTAGGGTCTAAATGAAAACTTTGTAATATACTTTTATTAAAAATTATCATTAGTGTTGTAAGAAAACACTAATTTTACCTGGTCAAAAACAGCTCTGTTTTCAGCACACCGTTTCAGTGCATATGCCTTTAAATGATAATGAGCTACGCTCACTCCGCCCCTCTGTTCTGCAGGCGTTTCGACGCACGTGGAGTGTTGCCTTGACAACAGTTGAGGGTATATTTTGGAGAAAGAATGACAGCGGGAGTCTCTGAGGACACATCTGTGCAACCGTATGGAGTAGGACCTGGAACAAGATGACGGCCGCAAAGAAGTTTGACAATTAAGGCTTGAACAGGACGTTTCTGAATGGTTGGTTAACGTAATATCACTTTGATCTTTCCCTTTCGAGGGAACTCGCGATGCGTCATCGACGCTTTGGGAACGCCCCCAGCGTGAATGCGTCTGAGCATCAATGTCAACTAGTCCAATGGAAAGAATGAGCGTCACGGGCGGGTGACGTCATGACCAGGAAGGCATAAGAGCACATCCGGTGAAATGCGGCATTAGCTTCTGTGTCTCAGCAAGCGATCTGTGTTACTCTGTCTCTGTCTATTTATTGTTGTCTGTTCGATATTATTGGGGAGAGTTATGGCGAAACAACTTTACAAACTCTGTGCTTCTCCCTGCCCGCGTTATTTAACGGGTGGGGACACACACGAGCTTTGTGTAGTTTGTTTGGGAGTGGAGCATGCGGTGTCAGCCTTCGAGGGGGCTGATTGCCAGCATTGCAAGATGCTTCCGCTCCACATGCTCCGCTCTCGCCTGGCGCTTTTCGAGGAAAGTGGCTAGGCTCGCGATCCTCAGGGTGCAGGACCCGCGTCTGCCGAGGCAGCGCGGAGAATGCATTCCTGTGGATCGCGAATAGGATCTCTTTACGGGGTTGGAGACGGGTCCGCGGATCTTATCTCCTCCCTTTCCACGAGGGATCCAGTGCTCTCTCGCCGGTCTCGGAAGCCCGCGCTGCGGTCTCTTCCGCCCGGGGAGAGAAATCAATGCTTCAGTGCTCTACCTCCGAGGAGGTAGATGTGCTGGGCATTGAAAGTGACACAATCATGGGGGAAGTGGATTTGCCATCTCTTCCCCAGCGTATGAGAAATATATATAGCCTATATATATATATATATATATGATAGTTTATATATTATATATAAAATAAAGTGTATATATATAAAGAATGTATATATAAAAAAAATAAAAATAATAATAAGCTGGTGGAGGTGTTTACTAAGGCTGTAGATAAATTAAATATTTAATGGCCAGCAGAAATAAGGGGGCACTCGTCCTTAAAATAAATTGAACGAGTTTCCTTCCTTCTATTTTTCCACCTCCATCACGGGGCCTTCCATTTTTCCCGATCTGCACAGCGAGCTGTCTAGATCATGGAAAAAGCCTTACTCATTTTTTAGCCCCACATTCATGTATATTCAGATATTTGGGGGTTAAGAGAGTATGGCTATGGGGCAATACCCCGTGTAGAACAGACACTTGCGAGCTATGTCTCCCGGTTCAGTATCGTTCCTGAAGGCGTCGGCTTCTCTCACTAAACCATTAAAGAAAACTATTTTTTAATCTAGTGGGAAAAGCATATATGGCAGTGGGTCTAGCATGAGCCTGCTTGCACACTATAGCAGTGCTGCAAGCATATCAGGCTGACCTGCTGTGGTATTTGGACAGAAGTGAGGGAGTTTGGCCCGATGGGGTTTGAGAACTCCGTCGGGCCTCAGATTTATCTCTCAGGGATGGCAGCCCTTGTGGTCACTGAGAGACACCTCTGGCTCAATTTGATGGGAATCATGGAGAAAGATACAAGATAATCTCTCCCTCGCTATGTCCAACCCCCTGGGGCTGCTGGGCGTGAGCAGCTCCAGCCGGCTAGTTTCTCATACACAACACAGCAGCCAAAGCCTTCAAAGCAGAAGCCGGATCCGAGGACCGTTCTTCATGCTGAGAAGGCTGCGGCTCAAAAGAAAAGGTATGGCGCCACCGGCGTCAGACCGGTGAGGGCAGCCCCAACCGGGGTGGAATGGTGTACACCTCATTATACGGTGCCCTTTCCATCTCTGTGCCCTCAGGGGACCGTTCTGCCAACCCCGCCACCCTTGGTGCTTCGGGGCGCAGCGTTCTCCAGCGAGCTTCTGGCGCAGCGTCAACTCGACGTTGCGTCGGACTCGCGCCCTCTGAGGGGGGTTCGAAAACAGTCAGTTCGGGTGGTTCCTGCCAGTATGTTTCAGGTCCCCGAACTGGCTGTCTTTATTACACCAGAGGCCAGCCTCGAGGGGCTGGTTCCCTTGGTAGATTTTCTGGCAGCGCGGAAGCTACTGCCAAATATATCTCTATGGGTAATGGTAATCTCTCTGGTAATGGAGCAAGGGGTAAAGGCCCTGTTAGCAAAGAAAGCTATAGAGCAGGTGTACTCACCCGACATTGCGTCGGGTCTTTACAGTCGTTATCTCATTGTTCCAAAAAAGGATGGAGAGCTGCGTCACATACTAGATCTTCGTCTGTTGGAGTGTTTGGTGCTGGAACTCAAGTCCAAGATGCTGACACTCAAACAGATCGTGACTCAAATCAGATCCGAGGACTGGTTTGTCACGATAGATCTAAAAGACGTATACTTCCATATCTCCATCCTCCCTCAGCACAGGAGGTTCCTGAGGTTTTCTTTGGGGCAAAGAACACCAGTATCAGGCACTTCCTTTCGGTCTAGCTCTATCACCCCGCACATTCACGAAGTGTGTAGACGCAGCTCTGGCCCCGCCAGGCTGCAGTGTATACGCATTCTGAATTGCATAGATGACTGGCTGATTCTAGCGGAATCAGAACAGTTAGAGGTTCGGCACCGAGGTGTCGTTCTCGCTCATATGCAGATGTTGGGGTTGAGGCTCAATGCCAAGAAGAGTGTGCTTTCTCCAGAACAGAGAACCACTTTCCTTGGTGTGGTATGGGATTCAGTGACGATGCGGGCCACTCTGTCGCCCGTTCGTGTAGCTGCTATCCTAACAGCCACAAAAGAGCTGAGGCTAGGCCAGTCACGCACTGTAAAACAGTTCGAGAGACTGTTGGGTCTTGTGGCAGTAGCGTCCAACGGGATACCTTTTGACCTGCTGTACATGAGACCTTTGCAGTGGTGGCTCAGGACCAGAGGGTTCTCCCCGAGGGGAAACCCACTTCGTATGATCAAGATCACGCGGCGGTACCTTCGTGCCTTGGTTATATGGAGGAAACACTGGTTCTTAACCCAGGGTCCGGTGTTGGGAGCTCTTTGCCATCGAGTTGCTATCTCGACAGATGCTTCCCTCACCGGCTGGGGAGCGGTATTGGAAGGCCGCTCAGCTCAGGGCTTGGGAGGAGTCATCATCTCGCTTGGCACATGAATTGCCTAGAGATGATGGTCGTCTTCAATGCGTTGAGACATCTCCTCCCAGACCTGAGGGGCCATCATGTGTTGTTCTGAAACAGTGACTGTTAGGCCTCAGGGCAGCAGCGTTCAATGTGATACCCTTTGACCTGCTGTACGTGAGACCTTTACAGTGGTGGCTCAGGACCAGAGGGTTCTCCCTGAGGGGAAACCCACTCCGTACGATCAAGATCACGCGGCAGTATCCCCGCGCCTTGGTTATATGGAGGAAACTCTGGTTCTTGACCCACAGACAACACGTTGGTGCCCTATTATTTTGGTCCCTCAGGAAATTACGCTGTCTGAGGGCATTGTATATTCCAGGGGGGCCAGAATATTGGAGCAGACACCCTGTCGAGGCAGGGGCTGAGGCCAGGGGACTCCACCCCGAGGCGGTGGAGCAAATATAGGAGTTTTATGGCCAGGCAGAAGTGGATTTGTTCCCGTCTCAGCATACGACGCACTGTCCACTCTGGTTATCCCTCACTCAACCAGTCCCCTCGGGGCTGGTTGCTATGGTGCAGACGTGGCTGAGGCTACGTCTGTACGCATTTCCCCCTGTTGCTCTGCTCCCAGGAGTTCTGGAGTGATTCCGCCAGGATGGAATAAGCCTATTTAGTAGCACCACCCTGACCGAGCTGAATTTGGTTTACGGCCCTAATTTTTCTCCTCGACCCCCCGATCAGGAGAGACCTTCTGTCTCAGGCAGGGGATGCAATATTGCACCCCCGGCAGGGGATTTGGAAACTGTGGGTTTGGCCTCTGAGGGGGCCCAACTCATAGAGAGTGGTCTCTCAACCGAGGTTGTTGAGACCATTCTAAGCTCCAGAGCTCCCGCTACGAGGAAACTATATTCACTATTTCGAGAGTTTTTCACTTCTTGGTGTTACCAGCGTCAGTGGGATCCGGTTAACTGTTCAGTAAACACAGTATTCGAGTTTCTGCAAGAACGCTTTGTATCAGGTCTATGTCCTTCCACGCTTAAGGTATGCGTGGCGGCCATTGCGGCTTTCCACGCCCTGGTGGGTAGTACATTTTTGGGTCGAGACCCCCTGATCACTCGTTTCCTTCGTGGCACTTTGAGGCTGAGGCCTGCAACTTGCACTAGGGTGCTGGCTTGGGACCTTGCAATAGTTCTAGAAGGCCTATCTGGGGCTCCCTTCGAGCCCTTAGATTTGGTCTCAGAGAAGTTCCTTTCTTTTAAGACTATTTTCTGCTAGCTATTTCGTCCCTATTAGAGTCAGACCTTCAGGCCCTTTCGGTCCCCACCTGCCTTGAGTGCACCGGGGATGGCCAAGGCATTCTTACCCGAAACATGGATATGTTCCAAAGGTGCCTACCATTATTCCGAGGCCTATTGTGCTGCAGGTTTCTGTCCTCCTTTTACATCTGCGGACCAGGAAAGGCTGAACCTCTTGTGTCCAGTGCGAGCACTGGATACTTATGTTCATCGGACATCTTCAATGAGGAAGTCCGACCAGTTATTTATTTGCTTTGGATCACCTAAGAAGGGTCTTCCTGCTTCTAAACAGACGGTTAGTAAGTGGATAGTTGAGGCTATTTCACTTGCATACGAGTACTCTGACCAGCCGTGTCCTTTGGTGGTCAGAGCTCACTCTACGAGGGGTATGGCGGCCTCTAAAGCCTTATTATTTGGAGTTTCTCTTCAAGACGTATGTGATGCGGCAGGCTGGTCCTCACCGCTCACATTCGTCAGGTTTTACAGTTTGGACCTGGATGCTGCCCCAGGTTCTCAGGTGCTTAGTGCTTAGTTCCAACAGACTAACACTCAGGTACTTGGAATTCTGGCGTTTTGGGTATTCTCGTTCCCAAAGCGTCGATGACGCATCGCGAGTTCCCTCGAAAGGAACTACGACTGTAACCATAGTTCCCTGAGAAAGGGAACGAGACGATGCGTGACCCTGCCATACTTCCTGCATCCCTGTGATCGGCTTGCTTCGACTTTTTGAAGCTAATGCCGCGTTTCACCGGATGTGCTCTTATGCCTTCCTGGTCATGACGTCACCCGCCCGTGACGCTCATTCTTTCCATTGGACTTAGTTGACATTGATGCTCAGACGCATTCACGCTGGGGGCGTTCTCAAAGCGTCGATGACGCATCGTCTCGTTCCCTTTCTCAGGGAACTATGGTTACAGTCGTAACCTGAGACGATTTTTGTATGCACTGGCAGGGTAGAGTACTGAGATACGAACACTGTGTGTTTACTGATGTATACGTTAGTTCATTGACAGACATTGACGTTACAACTAATGGTCATGAAAAAATTTTTTTGTGATTTGCAAAGATTAATATAAAGGTTAATAAAACTTTACACTTACTTCTCCTGGAGGTGCAGAGGGAACATAAATAGTTGGAACCGATTCTTTTTTCAGGAGCAGCTTCTTAGCAAAACCAGCTTTATACTGAGTCTGACCCTCGTTTATAAAGCAGTCTGGTGAGAAATGATTCGCGCAAACATGAAAGCATTGACGTTGATCGTGGGGAATATTCCCTTCGAAAACAAAACTCAGCCACTGCGTCTTCAGCGGTTCGGATTTAGGAACATCAACATGACTGCTGTGTTCGTTATTACACCCAAGAACAGAACACCACAATCGCTTAGACACCATTCTGCTCCAGCGTATCAACAATGACGGACTACAATGACAGCTCGCTCAGGGCGGGTCTGTGTTGAAACACTGCTGTCAATCAACAATCGTGGGAGGGGCGTCCGACCGTGTGACGTCGAACGGCTCAATTTGAGGCAGGGGAAAACA
This sequence comes from Rhinichthys klamathensis goyatoka, assembly GCF_029890125.1. Classification (NCBI taxonomy): domain Eukaryota; kingdom Metazoa; phylum Chordata; class Actinopteri; order Cypriniformes; family Leuciscidae; genus Rhinichthys; species Rhinichthys klamathensis. The sequence continues at coordinate 1,746,167 of NW_026606589.1, forward strand.
TATAAGGAGATTAAAACAAAAACACTGTATGGATTTTTATCATTATATGATGGTTGTGTACAGGCACTGCCAACACACATTTCAGTACAATCAACTTGTAAAAGTGCAAGTACCATTATATGACCCCTTTAACAGACTTCTAATCTGTTACATTAACAAGATTAGATCGCGGCTTTATAAGCGGAGGTGATACGGGAAGTCTTTTAGCGCAGCGCGATAGTGTACTTTTTGAGAGATATAATTTTTCTCATGACTCGTGAGGATGTCGTTTACATCAATTTGTTGGAAACGCATAAATGTTCGACCCGTCGGAGTCGGGCTTTAATAACAGTGCAGGCAAGTTACTATTGCGATTCTTATCCAGATTAGTAATATTATTTCAAATTTTAAAAAGGCAGTTGACAGACTAAAATCTCTTAGATGGTGTGTGATTATGTTCCATATCACAAATATGGCCAGGATCTGTGCATGACTCAAGAATTTTCAGAGATTTATGCACATTATTTGAACATGGTAAGGAAAAATATAAATATCAAGCTCACTGTATTACATACACTTATGCTTATCCTAACAGAACTGAATTTTTCCATTATACAGGTGATTACAACAGGATCCTGCTTGGAGACAGGTGTTTTATGACCACATTCCCTGACCCAAACCCCAGACCAGTTACAATGCCGCTCTAGCCAGGACAAGGGCACACAATGAAGTGAACTTTAGCCAACTAAAGTGTCTGAAAAGTCTGAGGGTTGCACCTGACAGGGCCTGTCATTGCATGGGCCATATTACACAACATTGCACCATCAGAAAAAATATAAAACATGTCATTAATGTTTAATAAAAGACAAGGCAAATATGCTTAGTTCTTTGAGTTTTATTTTAATTGTTCTTTGTAAAGAAAAGCCAGTGATAGTCATCTTTTGCCTGCAATAAGAGATATTATGCAAAGTCAGCAATAGTACTCTGTGTGAAATACTATTAGCACTTACTCTGAAGTTCCTATGAAGCAACTCTATCTCTAGTGCCAGTTTTTTTCTTTAAGTTGTCAAGTATTTTCAAAATACTCTTTCTAGGGGTAGGGGTAAACCTGTCAACACATGGCTTATGCATCAAAAATTAAAAAGGAAAAGGAAAAGTGCAACACTGCCCACCTCTGCATCACTGCTTTGTGCAGACTCTTCTGTAGGTGTGGACTCCTGCAACTCATATTGCATTCAGAAATAATAGGTACTCAAGTGTAAATTAAGTAAAGCTATTTCTGTCAGGTCCATAAAGTCAAGAACACACAGACAAAATAATTAGGAATTATTTGAATAGATTGCAAACATGTTGATGTTCCTGAATTGAAATTTGGCGGTATGGCTCTGTTCAGGGAGTCCTCTGACCTTTCATGAGCACCATGAAATAGCAGAGAGTCAGAGGACAGCAGCAGCAGCATTAGGGAACGCTCACACAGTTTTAGACTGTGAGAGCTAGAAAATCCCCCCAAACAAAACCACACCTGGCAATCCTCTGTGATACAGAGGATGATTATTTACCACATGAGCTATTCCCCCCAAAACAAAATTGAGTGTCTCGAACGGTGTCGACTGAGCCGCCCTAATTTAGCGATTTATAATAGTAAAATATTAATTAATTACTGAAATGACTAATCAAGACCGCAATAGCTAAAACATGCTGTTACCTAGATTATCTGTATTTAAACTGTTTGACAGTCTACAGTGTAGCTCTATGGATAGATGACTAATCCACCTCTGAGAACGAGCTAGATGAATAAATTAACAGCTGATAGCGCATTCAGGGGCGTTAACTGAGCAGAGCGCGAGCAAAATAATGATCAAATGTGTTTTATTAACGAAACAAATCAGAGACTTGAGCTCATGGCTTCTGGTCGTCAAGAATATCCCGAACATCGGGACGGAGGTATCGTTCGTAAGCAGCAGAAACCACCGCCCCATAGCTTAAAGGGTTAAACCGGCGCGAGTGTCGCCGCCGTAGTTGTTGCACAATGCGTAAGAATGAGCTGTATACGGTCCGGAGGCAGTCCGCAGAAGTTAATTCCTATCACAGCAAGCTGTTTGAATCTGCGCTGCATAGTGGTAAAAGCCAGCGTGAGCAACGCGATCAGTTGCCAATGACAACAGATAACGCACGTAGCCAATATGATCGCATAAACATTTTTATGAAAACGACTAGTTAGATAGCCCAAATGCCACACGGATAGCATTAACAAGAAGCATGTTGCCAACACACTGATAGCATTAACAAGAAGTATGTTGCCAACACACTGATAGCTTTTAGCAATGAAAAAAGGAACTTAGCTTCGTGAAGATTTTCAGAGATGAATGGAGAATGAATCACGTCGAGTCTTGTGTCAATATTTGCAGCAGAAGCGAGCAGCGAGCCAGCAGAGCGAGCAGCAAGCATGTATGAGCAAGGTGAATGAGCTTTAGATAGGGCGTCTTGTTTTAGCTTGGCCATTGAACAGCGAGGGGAGTTAACCAGCTAATGCAGCTCAGCTGGAGCAGATCAGCTGACGGGACAGTGTTGATAGCAAATAGCATAAGCAGCGGCTTGACTACCTGGCCTGCCAGAACTGACGCTGACGCTCAATTTATGCACTTAAAGATACCTGAGAGGGTTTCTTCACTGTCCTGTGCATTGGGGGAAAAAATGGGCATTACAAAGTGTTGTACTTTCTTCCCTTTTGATGTAACGTTAGAAAAAGTCCACTTACTGCACATGCTTCAGCCACCACTTGCTTGGGAACAGGTAAAAGTGTTGGTGTATTGTTTAAAACTGCACAAAAGAGGAAAACACAATTTCATTACACTGGGGGAAAATGTGATCAATAACTCATGGCAACATATTTTTTTTTACATTAACTAACTATGTAGTTTCACAGTCACACATGTAGACTTTCACAAGTCAAAGCAATTCATTACTACTCAAGTTTTAACAGTTGATATGACTGGACAGCCATTTGGATTATAGGCCTACTTAATTTAATGCAGCAACAAATTATTTTACAGTGTACTAGGATCATATAAAGCTCATTTACCAGCAGTAAAGGTGTTGCTGCTTCTGGCCTCTGGCTGTGGGTCTGAGGAAGAGCTGAACCCAGGGATGCCCTCCACAATGGGTAGGTTCACATTCAACCCAAGGGCCAGCTCTCCTGCCTGGGTATAATGTGGGGGTGCAGGACCACCACCTGTTTGTTTTTCTTTTCTTTTTTTTCTCAGCTTTTTCTTGGTTGCTTTTATAAACAGGCAAACATTTATTAACAGTGCCTTTTTAAAAGAGATTAGTATAAGTAGTACAAATTACCATTATGTAGAATATTCTAGTACTTCACTTTTACTTGTTCCCATGTTCTAGTAGTGGGTGGTGACTCTGACATTACCACTGAACAAAGTTATTAATTATTTAGAAATTATGACGGGTAGCCTACTTCGTTCCCTTTCGAAGGGAACTCAACAATACGTCATTCGACGCTATGGGGAACGCCTCAGGCGTGACAGGTGTCTGAAATCACTATCAAATCACGTCAATCACATTGACCGGCGACAGCCCGTAAATCATTAGGTGAAATGATTAACGTGCGACCTGGAAGTATATAAGGGCGCCTTGCAAACATGACAAATCATCTCATCGTCTTCAGGGACTGTTTTGTATGAAACGCTACTCAAGTTACGAGCAAAAGGTAAGATGAAACGCACAGCAAAAGCAGATTGTTTTCGTATGTGTGCCGACCCGTGTCCGAGATTTCTGACACCGGCTGACACACACGAGCTGTGCGTTTTTTGTCTGGGAGAAGAGCACGCACGGGAGGTTCTCGAGGGAACCCTCTGTGCGAATTGCGAGCGCTTTTCTCTTAAAGCGCTCCGCTCTCGTCTGGCCCTCTTCTCGAGTGAAGGGGGCTCAGCATCTGTTCCTCATGGTGCAGGTCCCACTCGTGCTGAGGCCGAGCGGCGACTTACATCATGGGGTTCTCAGATGGAGCTCATTGATCGCCTTGAGGGGGCTGTAAACCTCTCAGATGATTCAACGGCTGACGAGGGCGAGCTGCAGGTCGATGAGGAAGATTTTTCACCGACTGTGCCTGCAGCTGAGGCTCTTCAGGACGCGCAGGAGATGGTTGAGGAGGTTTATGATCAGGAAGATCCTGAACCTCTTCAGCCATCCTGCCCCGTGTATGCTGAGCTGGTGGAGGTTATGGAGCGCGCTGCTGGCAGGCTGCGGTTGCCTTGGCAGCGGGCTAGAGGAGGGACCGCTCGCGGAAGGCTCGATGATCGGTTTCTCCCCGGCCGTACACCACCAGCTCGGGTGAGCCTTCCATTCCTTCCTGATCTGCACATGGAGATCGAGAAGGCATGGAAGAACCCATACTCTGCCCGTATTCACCAACATCAGCGGGCCAGTTTCGCTGATGTTGAGGGGATCAGGGAGCATTGACGAGACGTTTGCGAACTATCTCGTGTCTGGGCGGGCAGCGACACTGAAAGCTCCAACCCTGCCATCCAAGCCGCTGAAAACATCAGCTCGTTTGAATGGCAGAGCATACACGGCAGCAGGTCAGGCCGGTGCTGCACTTCATAGTATGGCAGTGTTGCAGGCGTACCAGGCCGACCTGCTGGGGGATCTCGACCAGGGGGCAGGGATGTCCCCTGAGGCGGTGGCTGAGCTGCGCCGCACCACAGATCTGGCTCTCCGGGCTACCAAGCAAACCGCTGCCGCGATCGGTCGGTCGATGGCGGCGATGGTGGCCACGGAGAGGCATCTGTGGTTAAACCTAGCTGGCATCGGGGAGAAAGAAAAGACCTTTCTCCTCGATTCGCCAAATTCGCCTTCCGAACTCTTTGGCACCTCTGTAGAAGAGGTGGTGGGGAAGTTCAGGGAGGCGAAGGCGCGCTCAGCAGCATTTAGGACATGTATACCGCTGAGATCCGCGTCCGCACTCAGGCAGGCGGGAGAGCCTGGCCCTTCACGGTCTGAGGACCGTAGGCAGGGCCAGCGAGCCAGTGTCGCCTCTCGTGCGCCCCCCTCCCTCGAGGAGCAGGTCGCAGAGGGGGCGTGACTCCCGCAACAGAAGAGATTTGAGGGAGGTTATCCAGAACAAACGCTCACAGCGTCGGTAGTGGATAACCTCCCCGGAGGGTCACGAAATCTGCCCTCTCTCTTCTGACCCCCAGGCGTTCATTACATCAGGCCTGGGGATGGGCCTATGATGAGAACTATGTTCTGATGGCCCACCTGGGCCTGGTTAGTGGAAACGCTCCTTTCAGGCATGTAAAGTGGCAGTTCCCAGGTTCGTAAAGAACTGTCTGGCGAATCTTTGCCTTGCACGCCGCAGGTGAGCTGCTGGTCTTCTCAAAGAGTATTTTTTGTGATTAAAAAATAATATATTTCTCTTTACAGACCTCGTTCCCTGTATAGAGTTATGGGGCCATGTCAAGGTAATAAGGTAAGAGAACTTTATTGAAACGCTCACAGCGTCGGTAGTGGATAACCTCCCCGGAGGGTCACGAAATCTGCCCTCTCTCTTCTGACCCCCAGGCGTTCATTACATTAGGCCTGGGGATGGGCCATGATGAGAACTATGTTCTGATGGCCCACCTGGGCCTGGTTAGTGGAAACGCTCCTTTCAGGCATGTAAAGTGGCAGTTCCCAGGTTCGTAAAGAACTGTCTGGCGAATCTTCGCCTTGCACGCCGCAGGTGAGCTGCTGGTCTTTTCAAAGAGTATTTTTTGTGATTAAAAAATAATATATTTCTCTTTACAGACCTCGTTCCCTGTATAGAGTTATGGGGCCATGTCAAGGTAATAAGGTAAGAGAACTTTATTGAAACGCTCACAGCGTCGGTAGTGGATAACCTCCCCGGAGGGTCACGAAATCTGCCCTCTCTCTTCTGACCCCCAGGCGTTCATTACATCAGGCCTGGGGATGGGCCTATGATGAGAACTATGTTCTGATGGCCCACCTGGGCCTGGTTAGTGGAAACGCTCCTTTCAGGCATGTAAAGTGGCAGTTCCCAGGTTCGTAAAGAACTGTCTGGCGAATCTTCGCCTTGCACGCCGCAGGTGAGCTGCTGGTCTTCTCAAAGAGTATTTTTTGTGATTAAAAAATAATATATTTCTCTTTACAGACCTCGTTCCCTGTATAGAGTTATGGGGCCATGTCAAGGTAATAAGGTAAGAGAACTTTATTGGATTATCAGGGCCCTGAAGTTCCCCGGTAGGTGGCCAGAACGATAACTATGTTAGCCTTCGGGCTGTTAGCCACCTCAGGGTAGAGTAGTTGGTCTCTCTCTTAAAAAATTTTATTTAGAGTGTTGACTGATGCTAGAGCTTCAGATAGATCTTAAGTCCGGCCCACGGGACCGTTTGACTTTCCTGAGTATTTCGCCCTTTGAGCTCTGTTTGGGTTTCATTAGGCTGAGCGATTCTACAGCCTTTTGTATCGAATAATACAGACTTTATTCCTTATTAGGCTGTGGCTCCTCTGAGCCCTCAGATAGATCTATGCTTGCAGGTTAGCCCTTACCAGGGCCGCCTCTGTAGCTGGCTTAGGCTGTGCCAGGGATAATAGAGGCGTTCTGCTAAAATTAGCATTTCTTCCTCTGACCCTTCACTTTGTGAATGTAGGTTTCTAGCATCGCTGTATAAACAGCCTCCTCCCATGGGAGTCGTTAGGCCAAGGCCCGCCCCCTTCTCTGCATTCTGGGGTGATTAGAGTAATGCAGCGTGGTGCAGAGGATGGTTTATAAGGACACGGTAGGCCTCTGTTAGGCCTCCGTGGTATATAAGTCCTTTTGAGCAGGGTTAGGCCGTCTTTCGCTTCACGAAGAAGACTGAGTCTCCTGCCCGACCCTGCCGTGCAGAACTGGCCTACGGATTTAGGCCGCCAGTATGGGCTTCACTTACCTCGCTGAGCTACTGCTCGAGCGCCGGGTTGTAGGTGGGTGGCTTTCATTCAAGCCCCACTCCCCTAGGTTGGGCACAGATACATTTCTGTCACCCCTAGAGCCGCTGGCAGGCCCGCCCCCTGGTAACCTCAGGGTGAGGTGTGAGTATTCCCCTGTGATTCAGGGTAGGTCTGAGTACTTCACTCCCAGTTCTGTTTATCCTACCTCGCACCACTATGGCTCGGGTCGAGTATGAAGTAAGCCTTCACTTCTTCTTTGGTCGAAGTACGCTCCCCTGTAGCCAGAGCATTGCCCTGAGCTGACGCCCATGCATAGATGGTAGGCCCCTGACTAACTGGGGCCTCCGTTGAGGCAGAGTGGCGTATGTTGTGCTCCCCTTGTTTTTAAGGGTGCTAAGCTCTCTTGCTGAGTACACTGCCATGGGCAATGTGATTAGGCACCAGGATGCTGTAGGCGCTGTGTAAACAGCTTATCTGCCAACGAAGGCTGCGCCATCAGGTAGAAGGCCTCAGCAGGCCTCCTTGTACGGGCAGCCCCCAATAGGGCGCTGTAGGCCACTTCTCGAGAGAAATGGTTGGCCTTGGTGGTTCGGGCAGTTGACTCACCGGTGGGTAGTAGGCCTTAAACAGGCCTCCTCGGAGGTGAGTCCCAACGTTGTGGGACATACTTTATAGCTGCTGCAGGTAGCTAGCCGTACTAGGCCTCCTGTGGGTGGGCCCAATAGTTACGTTGGTGTAGTATGGTTCCCAACAGTGTTCCTTTGTAGGAATTGACTTGCTATTAGCTGGTAGGCCCAACCGGGCCTCCCTGATAGGCGAGTCCCCAGTTGGTTGGCCTTAACAGGCCGCCTTGGAACTGTCACCCGAACTCAGCAACCAGTTGCTAACAGGTAGTAGGCCACTCAGGCCTCCCTGAAGGTGATTTCCCATTTAACCCTTTAGGCGCCAGAGGTTTTTTCCTAAAACGTTCGATTTTGACATCTCAATTTCAAAAGGCTATATCTTAAAAGTGATAAAAGATAGAGACTTTCTGTAAATTAGAGAAATATTAAGGATGACCCAAAGTTTATGTAGGGATTACATTTTTCCATCTAATTTGCATATTATGACGTCATATGGTGGCGGCAATCTTGGATTATAGAATTTTCATGAAAAGTCACATGTTTTAATAATAAAATGCAGCACTTCTTTCCCCCCAAAATGTCCATCACCTTCTGTATGTTATATTGCACAATACTGAATGCTCAGGTATATAGTAAGTAGTAAACAAATTGTGTAAATTATTACTAATAAATGGTAGAAACAAACCGAATGCATGTAGTGGTTGCCTTTTGCTGTAGAGATTTTCCATTTACTAAATACAGTAGACACTCTGATTCCATGTGTGGGGCACATATATATTATTCATATGACATACAAACACAAGTAGACAAGACCTGTTTAGTTCAAACGTTCACTCGCACAGATCATGAGTGAGATGATACGAGCAGCGCGGCCAGATCTGCCTCGCGCGCGCGCGCCGAGTGTGCACAGATCGGACTACTGTCTTTGTCATTGCGACTCCCCACCCTGCCTCCACGTTGCCTCCTAACTGTCCTATGGATACTTCGACCTCGTCTAACATACCCAGTGGCATTAGACAAAGTCTCCACCACAATACTGTCGCCGCGATTGCGGAGAGGATCTGATAACATGGCTCACTCGCACACTAGCTCCGCTTTTGATCTCACTGATTCAATGCGCTCTAACTCGAACATTTTCTATAGAAACATGACGTTTTTTTGATTCGGGGATGAAGTATGACATGTCTGCCATCCAGTGGAGGGGAGGTCGAACGAAATTTGACACCCAATTTGACAAAATCGGCCGTTTTATTCAGTGCCTCATCTTGTCGAGTAAACTCGACCGTGGCGCCTAGAGGGTTAAGATGGTTATCAGGTAGTAGGCCTCACCCGGCCTCCCTGAAGGCGAATCCCCACCTACATTGGCTATCAGGTAGTAGGCCTCACCAGGCCTCCCTGGAGACAAGCCTAAGGACAGACAACTGAACAGCTAGCCTGACTTTCTATAGGGTAGCAGAAAATGCTCCCAGATATTATGGCTGTCAGGTAGTAGGCCTCACCAGGCCTCCCTGAGGGTGAGTTCCCCACGTACTATAGTTGGCGGGTAGTAGGCCTCTCTAGGCCTCCCCTCCCTGTAGGTGACCACATACTGTTGCTATCAGGTAGTAGGTCTCTCTGGGCCTCCCTGAAGGTGAGTTCCCACATGCTGTGATTATCAGGTAGTAGGCTCCTCCAGGCCTCCTTGAATGAGAACGGTCAGGTAGTAGGCCTCACCAGGCCTCTCTGACGGTGAGTTTCCACAGGTTGGGGTTATCAGGTAGTAGGCTCCTCCAGGCCTCCTTGTATGAGAACGGTCAGGTAGTAGGCCTCACCAGGCCTCTCTGACGGTGAGTTTCCACAGGTTGGGGTTATCAGGTAGTAGGCTCCCCCAGGCCTCCCTGAGTGAGTACGGTCAGGTAGTAGGCCTCACCAGGCCTCCCTGAGGGTCCCCACATACTGTGGTTATCAGGTTGTAGGCCTCTCCAGGCCTCCCTGAGGGTCCCCACATACTGTGGTTATCTGGTTGTAGGCCTCTCCAGGCCTCCCTGTGAGTGGTTTCCTAGCGGTGCTGGGTTCAGGAGGCTAGTGGCCTCTTGCTATCATTTCAGCTGGCCTTATCAGGCAGCTACTGAAGGGGAGCTTGCGCCCTGGCTCGACTAAAGTGTTCATTCCCTGCTACTGGTTCCCTCCCGGAACCTCTTTCCTGCCTACAGCCTGGTTTGCCTACCAGGCGGACCATGTGCTCCCCTCACAGAGGGTCACTATGAGCACGCGGACTCCTGAGTCTGGTCAGACGGTCGTAGGCCTCTCGTGAGGCCTCCCAGTTAGATCAGCCCTTAGGCCTTCACAGGCCTCCTCAGTGTTTGAAACACAAGCACTGGGTAGATCCATGGATCGAGTAGAGAAACTCCCCTCGCTGGTAAGGGTTGGAAAGCACTTGCTGAGTCATACTCTCCGGGATATCCCGTCTCTGAGATCCGGGCCGAGTGGTTCACTGCCAGCTTCGCAGTCCCTCGGGTTGGATAACTTACTTAAGGCAAGTATCCAGAGGCTCTGTCTTCGGACAGACAGGAAGTGGCCAGACTAAGTGTCTATGCTCTGACGCCAGGTCAGGCCGTCCTGGTGGCACTTCGGGGTGAGTACGTTCCCCTGAATAGTGACTGGCTGGGGTTCCTTCGGATTCCCTAGCCACATTCCCTAGAAGGGACCCCTTCTAATTGAAGTTGTGGTCCTAGGCCTTTGAGCAGGCCCAGGTAGGCCTTTCATTTAACTATGTTTATGGAGGTTTTCCTGTGAGGCTTATAGCTTAGGCTATGACCGTAGGGAATGCTGTCACTGACAGCCTAGTGTGACCTGACGGTGAGTGGTTCTAGCGTTTCATTTGAAATTGCTGGTTCTGACAGTTGTCACTGCCTTTGGGCATGCACTCCCCTCAGCATGGCGGAGTGGGTATTTCGTTCCCCATAGCGTCGAATGACGTATTGTTGAGTTCCCTTCGAAAGGGAACGTCTCAGGTTACGACTGTAACCTTTGTTCCCTGAGAACAGGGAACGAGACAATACGTCTCCCTGCCATGCCTCGGGGCCCGCCTGCCGTACAGTCCCTTCAGACGATAAGGTGATTTGTCATGTTTGCAAGGCGCCCTTATATACTTCCAGGTCGCACGTTAATCATTTCACCTAATAATTCACGGGCTGTCGCCGGTCAATGTGATTGACGTGATTTGATAGTGATTTCAGACACCTGTCACGCCTGAGGCGTTCCCCATAGCGTCGAATGACGTATTGTCTCGTTCCCTGTTCTCAGGGAACAAAGGTTACAGTCGTAACCTGAGACGTTTTCCAGTCACACATAGGACTTTCACGGTCATAAGTGACCGGACCCCTGAAATCAAATTTTTTTTTTCAGTAAAATCTATGAAATGTATTTTTGTTCAATAATATTTTTTCTTTTTTTCTTTGGTGTTTTGAGATAATTCTATGATAATAAGTAATATTTATGCAATAATTATGATAAAGTTTTTCCCATTGAATATAATAGAAAATTTATATATATATATAATTTTTATTATTTTTTAATTAATGCTGTATTTCAGATTAAAGTAGAGACTAGGCCTATAGAAAAAAATGTTGAAAGCAGATTGGTGCCATCTGTTGGAAGTAGTGAACATAATTATCATGCAATATCATATTGTAACCACTAGATGGATTTACAGCTCTCTGTAGAAAGGCTTGTGAATTCTAGTTGTTTTGAACATATTTGCCTATTTTTTTTCAGGTTGTGGATTTTAATATATAATAAGAGATTCTCAAAGACTATTTTTGTCAAGTTTTTTGAGAATTTTATGATAATAATTAATATTTATGCAATAATTATTATCCATTTTCCCCATTGAATATAATAGAAAATGTATATATATATATATATATATATATATTTTTTTTTTAATTAATGCTGTATTTCAGGTTAAATTAGAGACTAGGCCTATAGAATTTTTTTTTTTAAATCAGATTGGTACCATCTGGTGGAAGTAGTGAGCATAATTATCATGCAATATATTGTAACAACTAGATGGATTTACAGCTCTCTGTAGAAGGCTTGTGAATTCTAGTTGTTTTGAACATATTTGCCTATTTTTTTTAGGTTGTGGATTTTAATATATAATAAGAGATTCTCAAAGACTATTTGTGTCAAGTTTTTTGTTTGTTTGTTTGGTTTAAAATTATTTTTTGTACAATTCAATGAACAGTAACTCTTATTCAAAATTGGCAACAGCAATTATGAACAAAAAACTACAATAACAGCAAAAGTATAATAATTATCAAACAGTAAATGGAAAATAGGATGATATTTAAAAAACTTTTTTATTTCTCTATTTTCCATTTACTGTTTGACAATTATTATACTTTTGCTGTTATTTTAGTTTTTTGTTCATAATTGCTGTTGCCTTTTGAATAAGAGTTACTGTTCATTGAATATGTAAATAATATGCACATAATATGTAAATATAGTTAGGATGATATTTAAAACACTTTTTTTTATTTCTCTAACTATATTTACATATTTATATACCAACTGTATTTTATTTCACATATTCTCATATTCCTCTGTTACAGTTTCACCAGTCTCATATTTCCCTGTGTGTGTGTGTGTGTGTGTGTGTGTCTATTTAGCAACCTTGATGGCTTACAGTCTCATGCTTTCATTGCTGTGCGCTTTTTATTCCTTACATTGATGAATAATTGCTTTTATTTCACACATTTCCCAAAATTAGCTTTTGCAATGACACACGTTCATTTGTGTGTGCGTGTGTTTTTGTGTGTATAAGTATGTGTGTGTGAGAATGTGTTTGTCTGTTTTGCACTCTTGATGTTTTAGAGATTCACCCCTTCACTGTTGTGTGCTTTTTTTCTGCATCGTGGCTGATTTGTAGATTGTACGCACAAAAAAACTCTGTATTTTCATATTTTTGCCAATTTCCCATTCATTTCCTATGGCGGTCATTTTTGACCCAAAGGTCCCGAGTGTGACTATTTTTTTTACGACCACTTAGACTTTTCAAATCATGTCCCCAATTTTTTTGTGTGTTCATATACCAAGTACCATAAAAGTCACCAAGTTTCGTACCATTCCGATGAAGCTACGATTTTTAAATTTTTTTTATTTAAAAAATTCCGAAGTACCCCAGAGGGTTAATGAGGCCGCGTTTGAGAAACTGTACATGTCTTTGCTTTCATACGGATTACTTAAACAGAGAATATTTGTTTTTGTATGTGTGACAAACATTCGCTGAGTTACAGGTCATTTTCTGTCATGTTTCAGAATGAACTTCACATCGAGAGAGATGGCAGAACGTGCATCATGTTTATTTTCTTTATTTTACAAAAAACACAACATTTTGTTTTTATTATGAGTGTACGCAAATAAAAGTAAAATGAGAATTTAATGCTGTAAAATGAGAACGTCCCAGGTTACGTATGTAACCCTAGTTCCCTGAAGGAACGAGACGCTGCGTGAAACGCTGCGGGAATCAGCCCAACGGCGAGATGGAACGTCACGAGTGACGTCATCGACCAGGAAACTATAAAGCACACCCATGAACACAATGGCGACAGTTTCTGGAAAAAGTCTGAAGCAAGTCGATCAAGGGAATGCTGGGAGTATGGCAATGACACGCAGCGTCTCGTTCCTTCAGGGAACTAGGGTTACATACGTAACCCGGGACGTTCCCTGTCAGGAACGTCGAGCTGCGTGAAACGCTGCGGGAACGCTAATACCCACGTGCCATAAGAGCAAGTGACCGACTGTGTGAATCAAGGATTAAATTCAGCCGAAAGCACCTGCGCCCCAGGGGTGGAGCTAAGGTCTAGGTCTTATCTAAGGTCTATAAAACCTGACGAAAGTATGTGGTGAGGACCAGCCTGCCGCATTACAAACATCCTGGAGGGAAACTCCTGACAATAAGGCTTTGGAAGCCGCCATACTCCTGGTAGAGTGAGCTCGGACAGCCAAAGGTGAAGGCTGACCAACCGACTCATAGGCAAGTGAGATGGCCTCAACCACCCACTTGCTCATCCTCTGCTTAGACACTGGGGACCCCTTCTTAGGGGGTCCAAAACAAACAAACAAACAACTGTTCTGATTTCCTCCACAGGGCAGCTCTGTGGACGTAAGCGTCTAGAGCCCGAACGGGGCAGAGCAGATTAAGTTTTTCCTGATCAGATGATGTAAAAGGGGGAGGACAGAAGGCCTGCAGAACTATAGGTCTGGCCACATTGGTAGGAACCTTAGGGACATAATCTGGCCTAGGGTGGAGAAAAGCCTTCACCATCCCAGGTGAAAACTCCAAGCACGAGGGAGCAACCGAGAGAGCCTGAATATCTCCGATTCTCTTAAGAGAGGAAATGGCAAGGATAAAAATAGTCTTCAAAGTAACAAACTTATCAGCAACTTCTTCAATAGGCTCAAAGGGAGCTAGGGAAAGACCTTCTAGGACGAAAGCTAAGTCCCATGCTGGCACCCTCGTGCGGACTACAGGCCTCAGCCTCAAAGTACCACAAAGAAAGCGAGTTATAAATGGGTGTCTCCCCAAAGAGACTCCACTGAAAGGGACATGGTAAGCAGCAAGTGCCGCCACATACACCTTTAGTGTGGAGGGGGATAGCCCTGAGGAGAAACGCTCCTGCAGGAACTCCAGCACTGCACCCACTGGGCAGTTAACTGGGTCCAACAGGTGTTCTCCACACCAAGAAGTGAAGAGCCTCCACTTCAAGGCGTATAACCTCCTCGTGGAAGGAGCTCTGGAGTTAAGGATGGTCTCAACATCCTCGGTTGAGAGACCAGCCCCTACGAGCTGGGCCCCCTCAGAGGCCAAGCCCATAGCTTCCACAACTCTGGGCGGGGGTGAAGTATCAACCCGCTCGCCTGAGAGAGAAGGTCCCTCCTGATCGGAATCTCCAGAGGAGAGCCGTCTAGAAGAGACACTAGGTCCGCAAACCATACTCGGGCCGGCCAAAACGGGGCTACCAATAATAGACTGACCCCGTCCTGGCGAACCCTCTCCAGAACTCCTGGGAGCAGAGCAATCGGGGGACGCGAGGCGTGACCTCGGCCACGCCTGCACCATAGCGTCCAACCCCAGCGGGGCTGAATGACTGAGAGAAAACCACAGTGGACAGTGTAATGTCTCCCTGGACGCAAATAGGTCTACCTCGGCACGACCGTACTGCATCCAAAGGAGCTCCACCACCTTGGGGTGGAGTCTCCATTCCCCGGGCCTCGGCCCCTGCCTCGACAGGATGTCCGCTCCCTGATTTAAATACCCCGGGAGATAAATCGCCCTCAATGAGAGAAGCTTCCCCTGGGACCATAGAAGGATCTGGCGAGAGCGCAGACCCCCCTGATGGTTTATGTAAGAGACCACCGATGTGTTGTCGGACCGGACAAGAACATGATGACCTATCAGGTCTGGCAGGAAGTGTTTCAGAGCCTGAAACACTGCCAACATCTCTAGACAATTTATGTGCCAAAACCGATGATGGTCCTGCCACAGACCCTGGGCTGGGCGACCACTCATGATCACCCCCCAGCCTGTGAGGGAAGCATCTGTCGTTAGCGTTACACAACGACAAAGAGCTCCCAACACAGGTCCCTGGGACAGAAACCAAGGACCCCTCCACCTGACCAGAGCACGGAGACAATGCCGTGTGACTCTGATCACGCGGAGGGGGTTTCCCCTCGGGGAGAACCCCTTGGTCCTGAGCCACCACTCTAATGGTCTCATGTAAAGCAGGCCGCAGGGTATAACACTGGACGCTGCTGCCATCAGACCCAGCAGTCTCTGGAACTGCTTTACAGTGAGCAACTGGCCTAGCTTTACTCTTTTTACAGCTGAGAGAATCGAAGCAATACGGCCAGGCGACAGGCGAGCCCGCATTGCTACAGAATCCCATAGTACCCCCAGAAAAGATGTCTTCTGTGATGGAGATAGAACACTCTTCTTGGCATTCAGCCTCAACCCCAATTTCTTGATGTGTGCGAGGACGACATCTCGATGCCGAGCCGCTTGCTGCTGCGATTGAGCGAGAATCAACCAATCGTCTATGTAGTTCAGTATTCGAATGCCCTGGAGCCGCAGCGGGACTAGCGCTGCGTCCATGCACTTTGTGAACGTGCGGGGAGATAAAGCTAGGCCAAACGGAAGAACGCGATACTGGTACGCTTCGCCCCCGAAAGCGAACCTCAGGAACTTCCTGTGTTGCGGAAGGATGGAGATGTGGAAGTATGCGTCCTTCAGATCTATCGTGACAAACCAGTCCTTGGACCTGATTTGTGACACGATTTGCTTTAGCGTAAGCATCTTGAATTTGAGCTTGGCTACAGCACGATTTAATAGGCGCAGATCTAAAATTGGACGCAACCCCCCATCCTTCTTCAGAACGATGAAATGTCGGCTGTAATAACCTGACTCCTTGCTGGGAGGAGGAACCCGTTCTATAGCCTCCTTTTGAAGGAGCGTTTTCACCTCTTGTTCCATTACCAGAGCCTGCTCGGGGCCCACCACTGTGGGCAGAACCCCGTTGAATCGAGGAGGAGGAGATCTGAACTGAATGGCATAACCCCTTTCTATCGAATGCAGAACCCACTGAGATATTTTTGGAAGGCTTTTCCACTCTGCCAGAAAATCTATTAAGGGTACCAGCCTCTCGAGGCTGGCCTCTGGAATATTTTGAGCAGCAGACACAGCGCCCTGTAACGGCGCACCGGCAGGGAACAACTGGTCTGACTGCTCTAAACCCCTCCTCAGAGGGGGCGAGCGTCCCTCGGGAAAGCGCTTGCTGGGCCCGTCTGCGCCCCGACACGAAGGCGGGGTTGGCAGAAGGGACCCCTGAGGGCACCGTGAGAGAGCGGGCACCGTCTGAAGCGGTGAACACCTCCCTCTCACGGTGGGGACCACCCTCAGCATCCTGACACCAATGGCGTCAGGACTTCTTCTTAGACGAAGCCTTCTTAGCCATAATGACTGTCCTCAGATCAGTCTTACCACCAGAAGGCTTCGCCTGAGACTGTCTGTTCCCACTGTTTAGAAGGGGGGCACGAGACGCGACACTCTGCCTTTGTTGCGCCCTATGTGAGGAGCTTGTCGACGGCTTGGTCTGCCCTCGCCCAGCAGACCCTGGGACATGAATTTTAAGTGGGAGGAATTTTTGAAAAGCTGCAGCTTGTTTCTTTTCTTCCTGAAATTGATTTATGACCGTGTTTACCGTGTCACCAAATAAACCAGACGGAGAAAGTGGAGCATCCAAAAGAAAAGCTTTCTCTATATCCTTCAAATCAGAAAGATTGAGCCACAAGTGTCTCTCTGCGGCCACCAGGGCTGCCAATAAACGGCCCATTAGTTTAGCCGACTCCCTGGTGGCACGCAGAGATAAATCAGCAGCCTGACGCAGTTCTTGAACCATGTCAGTGCTGACCTCCTCACTCTCACTCATATCTTTTAAAAGATCGGCTTGGTATGCCTGCAATATTGACATCGTGTGCAGACACGCCGAAGCCTGACCAGCCGCCGAATAAGCCTTACCCACCAGAGCCGAAGTATTTCTGAGAGGCTTGGTGGGTAAAGCTGGTGCCTTAAGAGACGTGGAAGACTCAGCAGAAAGATGGCTAGCTAGAGTCTCCTCCGCCTTGGGCATCGCCCCATAACCATATAACTTAGCCCCTGAGATATTAGAATATGTGGATGTCTGGGGACTAAACACATGATAGGAAGCGGGTCTCTTCCACGACCTCGACACCTCGGTGTGGAGGTCGGGAAGAAACGGAAGGCACCGCCGTGGAGGCTGAACGCGGGAAGGCAAAAATCGTTCGTCAAGCTTGCTTTTAGAAACATATTCCTGCCTAACAGCTGGCCACTCAATGCTTAGTTTTGAAACAGCACGAGTGAGCACCTCCATAAGCTCCTCATGTTCAGGGGAATAAGGTGACGAGTCCTCAACATCCCCTGTCTCAATACTGACAACATCCAGCTCCTCAGAACTGGATAGCTGCAGCATTGGTGCCTCAGCCTGGGGGGAAGAAACCGCAATGCGTGCTTCCACACCTGGAACTGAGGCACTGGAACTGGCAGGTAAAGGCTGAGATAAGGCAGAGCCCGTCTCAAACCCCGCTGACAGATCCATTTGCGATCCCCACGACAGGCGCCGCCGCTCTGCCTCGACAGAAGCGGGAACCGAGCCGCGGGTAGCGCGAACCAAACCACTCTCCTCGAAGAGTGATCGGCGGGAGCGGAGCGTTCTTATCGGAAAACGCTCGCAATGCTCACAATCAGCCCCCTCGAGAGCTGACTGGGCATGCTGCACTCCCAAACAAGCAACACACAGATCGTGTGTATCCCCACCCGTAAGATAACGAGTACAGGGGGGAACACACTTTCTATATTGCTGCTCGCTCGTCATAATAATATATATGTGAATATAAATAGTTTTTTAAGTGAAAAACTCCTGCTTAGCAATCACTAAGAACAGACAAAAACACAGGGACAGATTCACACACAGAGCGCTTGCTGAAGACAACAGAAGCTGTCGCCATTGTGTTCATGGGTGTGCTTTATAGTTTCCTGGTCGATGACGTCACTCGTGACGTTCCATCTCGCCGTTGGGCTGATTCCATACTTGCTTCACGACACACAACGCAGGAGGCGTTCCCGCAGCGTTTCACGCAGCTCGACGTTCCTGAAAGGGAACTCAATGCGGTACTCTTCGCTGTGATAGCTGTGCTGTTACACCCGAAGTGTGCATACAGAAATGCGCTGCCTCTAGTAAGCACGCGTACCGAATTGAGCTCTCTTTTGCAGCGTCTTAAGCAAATACACGCAAATACATGCAAAATTATATCAAAATGTCCGTCTTGATTATCCATGTAAACACAGTCGGTTATGTCTTAAGTGGAAGTAAACAGTTAAGAAAATAGCGGATGTGTGTCAATATTGTCTAAACAGTAGTTAATTTTTTGCAGCATTCAGGCGAGATCCCAATTTGACTGATAGGGAACTGGGACTGGACGGGACCAGAGGGAATGGGAAACACAGGACAGCATCCTCTTTAAACTCATCCATGAGCATTTCCTCGACTGCTATGGTGTGGGCAGGGCTTCACTCCATGCCCTCAAACTCCACAAGCAGCCCCACGGGAATGGTCGATTTAGCCGGCACACTATACATCAGTAACCTAGATGTTCTCCTATATCTCTTTTTGCTCCGTTCAGTTTAAAGTCTCCAGAGTCCCCACCCATCTGCCCTCTCCAATTTCTTCTACCAAAATCAGCCAGTGCTTCGATCCCACCTTCGCTGGTCCCCTTCAGCTCCCCTACTCATCCATCCACACCTCTGTGCTGCATAGATACACATTTGAGCTTCCAGTCACCAGCTCCGTCCTGGCAAGAGGATCCCCTGGATTCAGTGTTGGGAAAGTTCACTTTCTACATGAACTAGTTCAATGTTCA
The DNA here is from genome assembly GCF_029890125.1 of Rhinichthys klamathensis goyatoka. Lineage (NCBI taxonomy): Eukaryota > Metazoa > Chordata > Actinopteri > Cypriniformes > Leuciscidae > Rhinichthys > Rhinichthys klamathensis. The sequence continues at coordinate 1,765,192 of NW_026606589.1, forward strand.
GTTCACAAATTTTAAAATGAACTAGTTTAGTTCATAGTTCATACTTCAAAATTTTGAACTAAGTTCACAGTTCCAAAAAATGAACTAGTTCATAGTTAATTTTTTCCATATGTTGCTATTATTTTTTTATTGCCACAGCCCATATACAACCTCAGACAGCAATTATTTTATCGGCGGGCAAAGTTTGCACAGAAATGTAAGATTTCCCATCTTCACCGACCTTGTCATAAATCTCGTTTAAATGATCATACGACGCCTCCTCGATGCTTTGTCGAGCTCATGCTGCTTTTTGTTTTGATGACGCATGCGGCGGCCGTGGTGCGACACTGGTGGCTTGTGTTGCCAGATTGGGTGTTTTTTTCGCTACATATTAAGGCCTGTTTACGTGTGTTTTAGTCAGGTTTTCGTCTAGTAGGCTCTATAGAAATATGGCACCCTATTGAAGGAAGAGAGCGTGCGTTCACAGACACCAGAATGAACGAGTTCACAATATCGTTCATCAGGCAATAATACAGTACGTTCAGTTCACGTTCGCCCAAAATATGAACGCGAGTTCATGAAATGAAAGCGTAGCGTAAGTTCCGCCAGGAAGACTCAATTGTTACGTCATGTATTACCTTCTCATCTATCCAATCGCGTTCTAATACGTGAAGTATAAAAGATCCTTACTTACACTCGTCTGAGTTCGCAGATGCTGACGCTTTCACTTTCCACCATCCTCCCCACCTCCACCAAGACGGTCTTCGCTCCATCCTTTCCACCACCACCAGGTCGGTCCCTTCCAAAACCCCAAGGGGGGGGTCGGCTGCGCCCCTGCCTTCATCTTCAGGCAGGATATGCAGAATCCGTACCCTCAGATCGCGAGTTATGGACGGGGCCTACGCCAAAGAACTTTATTGCATATATGGCTTGCTGGGCTGTTAATAAAATGCATTATTGTACAGTATCTTATCTCCCGAGTCTTTCTGGTAGAACTATCGTTCAATGAACGCGTTCAGGCACAACACTGCCTGGATTCCTGTCAGTCCTCCGAGCCCTTGACTCCACCTCAACCCTCTGACCCTTCACCGTCTCCTTGGAAAATACCTCATTTGAATATTCAAACATAACATTTCAGAAAACTTATAATACAAATATATATATATATATATATATATATATATATATATATGCAAATTTAATGTAATCAATCAACTGGGAAGTATGTGATGTCTATTTGTTATTTTTTTTCCTATTCACATAGGTGTGAAATTCAAAGCTTCAGATTTTGATAGGGAATTTTGAATTCTGAAGAAATCTGTTTTTTTTTTTGGATGCCAGTCGCTTCCGTAACTAACAATTCTGACTCAATGGATTGCTTTAAACAGCAGAGATGTTAGGAACTTTCCATTGTGCATGATGAATGCTACATTAGCATGTCGTCCATGACACGTCTGCCGTTTTGAGACCCTATGCTCTGATTAAATTGGCAAACACTCGGCAAAACATTACAACACCTCGATTATTGTGTTTTCTCATTAAACACAATCTCACTCCAGGCCTGATTACTATCATCTAGTAGTAAACATATGCTAATTAATGAATGTCTGTTCATGCCCCGCTGGAGCACACGCTTTCTTAAGGAAATTAATTCCAGGAGTCAACAGAAACAAACACAGATGAACTAGAATTGCCTGGGTCAAAGGTCACCATTGCACAGTTGTCATTCATTCTTTCGGTAGAAGGATGATGGTCATTTCTGTTATGCAGAACCTTTCAAAATCTCTAGCCTTTAATCATAAATATTGTATGTAATTTAAATAGGTATTCTTATACAAAAGACTATAACGGACTTTCTTATAAAGTGAATTTAGTTACTCTAAATGCTTTATTATCTCCATGGACACTTAAGTGTTACCAGTATGTTTTTGGATCACTAAATTAATTTATGACCTTCTCTGGGCTGATGGTGATCAATATAGTATTTGCAAGAGTGTTTTACCACATATTTTGCTTTTTTTTTCTAAAACTAATGTCACTTCCTGTATGAAGTCACTTACATTTGTTAGTTAAAAGGGTTTTACTAACAGGACAACAGTGAAATTGAGGACAGAGGAAATATGTCTAAAAATGTAAACTATATTCGCAAGAAAACACAGTTTGTTTGAAACATTTTGATTCCACAAAAAAACTATGAATATTATTTAGTTCACAAAAGTGTTTGATTGCATCTGGGGATTGCATCAGACCATAAACACAAACCATTTCAATCTGCTGTCAGCACAAACTCAGGATCAAACCTGTCTCCAATTTGCATGTCAGATAGAAAATTCCAAGGGTAAACTTTCTCATTTCAGCCAGCAAGGATCAATTAGACATTCTGAGATGTGAGAAGACATTTAAATGGAGCCTAATATGTGTCCATGTATCCTGTCATGATAATGGTGTGTCATTTCAATCTCATATTCATGCCAATGATCTACAAGATTACAGGTTGTCACATTGACAGTCTCAGTCTCTCTCTCTCTCTCTCTCTCTCTCTCTCTCTCTCTCTCTCTCTCTCTCTCTCTCTCTCTCTCTCTCTCTCTCTCTCTCTCTCTCCCTCTCTCTCTCTCTCTCTCTCAAAGTGAATTTCAGCTGACGTTGTTTTGGTCCTGTGTGACTAAATGTGTTATTGGGATTTTTTTTCCTCTTTGCAACATAATGAATGTCTCTGGAGCTGAATAGAGGGCTGGAATTCTGTAATCCCCAAACACATTTTTTCTTCCAAACTAAAAATGTGTTCTCTCTCATTTTTTGAAGATAATTAATAGGAAATTGTAGCTTGGTCGTCTGGTGTTTTTGTTAATCCGTGTGTCTCGGCTCTCTTTGAAGCTCTCAGATGGATGTTCAGGCCGCTTTCTGCCTCACTTGTGTTAAACTGGTTTTGTTGAAATTAATGGTTTATTGTATGCTGCTAATTTTCTCACCCATTCATGTAAAATGCTCTTTGTTTGAAAGCTTTGAAAGAAAATGTGCAACTTTAAATGCAGAATAAATGGTAAAGTTTTGGTTCTCCTTAAAGTCAAAACTTTTAGCTCATTGCACATGGAAATATTTATTTACTTATGTATTATATTTTTAAGCTGAATCTGCAGCATCCTTAAATTTAATTCAGTCATAATGTGACTTTAAAGAAAAATTGTCCAAATATTTATTTTAGCTCATTGGCTTTAAAGTCTCACACACACATATTTGAAGAATCTTTGCACCAAACTCTCATTTGAGTTTCCTCACAGTGGGAATTCATTTTTTTTTTTTTTTTTTTTTACAAAGTCTGAAAGGTTCATGGCTTAAAATATTAGAGTTATTTAATGAACTTGGCAGAAAATAAACTACACATACATGAGTAGTCAGAGACCCTGTAATGCCAAAGTCCGTTTCAAGGTATGTCTGTTCACTGAGTGGTCAATGGTGGTCACAGTGGGGGGCTCACTTCACTCGGGCAGCTATTTTCAGTGAAGTACACCTCCTATCTAACTGAATTGGGAAATAAAAATAATAATAAAAAAACATATTTCAAATCAGCATTAAAATCTGACATGAATTGCATCATAAACGCCATTGTACTAAAAAAAAAAGTACTAACCTATGCGCCACACTGGTCTCGAGTCTCACAGAGGAACGGGATGGATAAAAGGAGACAGTCCAAGACAAGAGAGGACCAGGCCTGGACTTTACATCGTGTTTTGTTATGTTTATAAGCGGCAGTCGTCCATGATGGGCTGCCACTTTACTTTCGTTTTGTTTTTTGTTTATTTTGATATTAAAGTTTGTTGAACATTCGCCTTTTCTTTCATTTCTTTCTTACCTTTCATTCGCCTTTCTTCCCTGAGCCTTGAACATTGCTACGCTTTACTTGGTTAATTCTTTAAAAAAGATCAGGCACTGAAAATTGCCTTTGACTTTCCCCCCTTGTGAAAAAGAACACTTTAGCATATTTTTTAAAACAGTACTTATTGTGGAAATAATATAGCCTACTTTAAAAGATGTGAAGTGAATAAAATATTTAATTGCATATACTAGATTGCAATTAAATGAAAATATATTATAGTTTAAATTCAAATGAACTCTTTTCCTGCCAAACACAGAATTCCCTTTCAAGGGAACTCGAGCTGCGCAAACGCTGTGGGAATGCCCCTGCGTGATTGCGTCAAGAAGCACGTATGGAATCAGTCCAATGGAGAGACGGAACGTCATAGGCAGGTGACGTCATCAACCAGAAAACTATAAAGCAACCCGAAAACACAACCGCGACAGCTTCTGTGCCTTCAGCAAGCGCTCTGTGTGAATCATTGTCTCAAGTGTTTTTGTCTGTCCTTAGTTGTCACTAGGCAGGAGTTTTATCACATATATTTCCAATATATATAAAAAAACTATATATAAATGGCGAGCAAACAATATAGGAAGTGTGTTCCTCCCTGTACTCGTTTTCTCACTGGTGGGGATACACACCAACTATGTGTTGTTTGTTTGGGAGTGCAGCATGCCCAGTCAGCTCTCGAGGGGGCTGATTGTGAGCATTGTGAGCGTTTTCCACTAAGAATGCTCCGCTCCCGCTGATCACTCTTTGAGGAGAGTTGTTCGGTTCGCGCTCCCCGCGGCTCGGGTCCCGCTTCTGTCGAGGCAGAGTGGCAGCTTCAGTCGTGGGGATCGCAAATGGATCTGACAGCGGGGTTTGAGACGGGCCCAGCCTTATCTCAGCCTTCACCTGTCAGATCCAGTGCCTCAGTTCTGGGTCAGGAAGCACGCTCTGCGGTTTCTTCCCCCCAGGCTGAGGCCCCAGTACTACAATTATCCAGTTCTGAGGAGCTGGATGTTGTCAGTTTTGGGACAGGAGATACTGAAGACTCGCCACTTCAGTCTCCTGAAACTGAGGAGCTTATGGAGTTGCTCACTCTAAAGTGAGTATTGAGTGGCCAGCAGGCAGGCAGGAGTCTAGATCCAAGAGCAAACTAGACGAACGATTTTTACCTTCCCGTAAGCTACCTCCACGCCGGTGCTTACCGTTTTTCTTACCGAGGTGTCGAGGTCCTGGAAGAAACCGGTATCCTACCGTATTTTTAGTCTGCAGACTTCCATGTATGCCAACATCTCGGGGGCAAAAGCTCACGGTCATAAGTCGATGCCCAAGGCGGAAGAGATGCTTGCGAGCCATCTCTCCTCCGAGGCGACATCGTCTTTTAAAGCACCAGCATTACCCTCCAAGCCACTTAAAAATACTTCGGCTTTGGTGGGTAAGGCATATTCTGCGGCAGGTCAGGCCGCGCATGTCTGCACACAATGTCAATCCTGCAGGCGTACCAGGCTGATCTGTTAAAGGACATTAGTGAGAGTGAGAAGGTCAGCACTGACGCGATTCGCGAGTTACGTCAGGCAGCAGATTTGTCTCTCCGTGAAACCAAGGAGACGGCCAAGTCAGTGGGCCGTTCTATGGCAGCCCTGGTGCCCACGGAGAGGCATCTGTGGCTGAACCTTTCTGGTATGAAGGAAAAAGAAAATAACTTTCTTCTGGACGCCCCGGTTTCCCCTGCTGGCCTATTCGGTGACTCAGTTAATTTGGTCATCGATAGGTTTCAGGAAGAAAAAAAGCAGGCGGCGGCGTTCCAGAAATTCCTCCCACTCCGTGTTCATGTACCTGGGACTGCTGGGCGGGAGCAGTCCCGGCCGTCGACAAGCTCCTCACACTGGGCGCAGCAGAAACAGAGTGTCGCGTCTCGAGCTCCCACACACAAAGATTGGGACGCGGCGCGGCACTCGCAGGCGAAGTCTTCGAAGGGTAAAACTGATCTGAGGACAGTTATTATTGCTAAGAAGGCTTGTCTAAGAAGAAGTCCTGACGCCACCAGCGTCAGGATGCTGAGGGTAGTCCCCACCGTGGGAGAAAGGAGTTCACCTCATTTTACGGTGCCCATTCTCTCTCGGTGCCCTCAGGGGCCCGTTCTGCCAACCCTGCCTTTATAATAATAATATATTTTATTTATAACGCACTTTTCATTCCGAAGAATCTCAAAGTGCTACACAGGAGAACGACAGTAACTACAAAATAATAAAAACAATCAGCACATAAAAGCCTTTCTGAATAAAAAAGTCTTCAGTTCTGCTTTGAAAGTGTCAAGGCTCTGTACTGCTCTCAGCTCACTCGGGAGGTGGTTCCAAAGCCGCGGTGCAGCTGAACAAAAAGCTCGGTCCCCCATGGTATGAAGCCTGGTGGTGGGGACCTGAAGAAGCAAGTGGCCTGATGATCTGAGGGTGCGGGGGGAGGATTTCAAAGTGATGAGTTCTTGTAGATATGGTGGTGCATGTCCGGTCGTGATACATTTTTGTGTAAGCATGAGGATTTTGTAGTCGATCCGGAATGAAACAGGGAGCCAGTGTAGTGAGTGTAGAATGGGAGTTATGTGATCATATTTTCGGGCTCTCATTAGGACTCTGGCAGCGCTATTCTGGATGTATTGAAGCTTCTGGATATTTCTGCCAGAAATCCCAATGAAGAGTCCGTTACAGTAGTCCAGCCTGGTGGAAATAAAGGCATGAACAAGTTTCTCTGCATCTGGAAGAGTTAGAAGGGGACGGAGTTTGGAGATGTTTCGAAGATGGTGGAAGGAGGTTTTGCAAATGTGTTTAATGTGATCATTGAAGGTCAGCTGCGGGTCAAACCGAACCCCTAGGTTTATGACTGAGGAGGAGATAGTAATGACCTGATCGTCAAAGGAGAGGAGCGAATCTGATGAGGGGTGCCAACAAGTAATGCTTCAGATTTACTAGAGTTCAGCTGGAGGAAGTTGCTTTTCATCCATGCCTTTTATCTCCTCAAGAAATGTGGTGAGTCGTGACATGGCTATGGAGGGGCTTGAGGCAGTCTTGATATAAAGTTGCATGTCGTCAGCATAACAATGGAAGGATAGTCCATGTCTGCTGATGACAGAACCGAGTGGAAGCATGTAAAGAATGAAAAAGATTGTGCCGAGAACCGATTCCTGCGGGACACCACATGTAACAGGGAGCATCCTGGACTCACATTCTCCCAATATAACACGCTCAGTCCTGCCAGAAAGGTAGGACTGAAACCACTGCAGTACCGTTCCCGACAGTCCAACTGTGTTGTGGAGGCGGTCCCGGAGGATGGTATGGTCTACTGTGTCGAATGCCAGTGTTAGGTAGAGGAGAATGAGCAGTGATGATGATCCTGAATCAGCTGCCATAAGAAGGTCATTTGTCACCCTGAGCAGAGCTGTTTCGAAGTTGAGAGGCGGCTTCCTTCTCTAGAACCTTTGAAAGGAAGGTGAGATTGGAGATCGGCCTGTAATTTCCCAGGACCTCCGGGTCTAGGGTCGGTTTTTTTTTAGTATTGGACGGATGACAGCAGTTTTAAGAGCAAGGGGGACAAAACCAGTTTTGAGAGAGAGATTAACAAACTCAGTGATGATTGGGCTGACACTAGGAATTAATGACTTAAGCAGAACAGTCGGGATGGGATCCAAGATGCAGGTGGACAACTTAATTTTTTTGATGGTTTCCTCAACGTGGCTCTGCTGAACCACAGTGAAGTGCGAAAGGAATGGCATTCTCCCGGGCAGGGGGTCAGAGGACGGTGAAAACAGGGAGGAAGAGCCAGATATTGAAGAGCGGATGTTATTGACTTTTGTTCTAAAAAAGTCAATGAAGCTGTTACATCGCTCCACTGTGGTTTCAGTGGATAAAGATGATTTAGGCTTCAAAAAATTGTTTACTGTAGTGAAAAGCTGCTTAGAATTTCCAGTATTTTTATTGATGAGGTTGGAATAAAATTTAGAGCGCGCACCCTTCAAGGACTTAAGATAAGCCTTTAGATGGTCGCGGAAAGCAAGCTTGTGAACAGTTAGACCAGACTGTTTACAGCAGCGTTCCAGGATACGGCCCTCGGTTTTCATTTGCCGCAGTTCCTGTGTGAACCAGGGGGCAGAGCGTTCAAAGTTGACTTCCCGTGTCCTGATAGGGGCATGGAAGTCAAAAACACTGCTCAGAGATGTATTATAGTGATCCACCAGTCCGTCCACTGTTGCAGAGGCTGGGCAGTTGATATTGTATTGAAGATCTACAGTGATGGAGGTTGGGTCAAGTTTTTTCCAGTTCAGAAAAGATATTTGGCGCTTGGGTCTGATGATGGGCAGCGGAAATGTAAAGGCCATAGAGACCAACTTGTGGTCAGACACACCCAGATCTTTTACCTCCAGGCTGTTTATGGAGGCCGCGTCAGTAATGACCAGATCTAGGGTGTGGCCCTCGGTGTGCGTAGGAGCCTTCACATGTTGCTGGAGACCAAGACAATCAATTAGACTCAGGAACTCTGTTGCAAGATGACATGAGGGTTTGTCAATATGGATATGGAACAGAGTGATGTGAGTAAATCATGTATTTCAGGGAGAAATGAGGAGTCTGGTTTGGGGGGACGGTATATGAGAAGCACTGTCATGGAGTACGGGGGTTTACATTTGAAGGCTAAACATTCCATTGAGGTAAGATCAGGCAGTGGGAAGGGAGAGAGTTTCAGTTTGTCCCGATGAATGACGGCCAAACCACCTCCACGTCCGGAACTGCGTGCTTTTTCCATGTAGCCATAGCCCTGAGGGCAGGCTTCATTAAGTACTGAGAGAGCGGAGCGGGCTCCTTCCTGGGCTGGGACACCGGATCCAGCAGGTAAGGGCTGAGAAAGGGCGGGGCCCGTATCAAACCCCGCTACTAAATCCATATGTGAACCCCAAGATGTACGCCGCCGCAGTGCCTCGGCAGCCGCGGGACCCGCACCTCGGGGAACACGAACCGAACCATCCTCCTCAAAGAATGCCCGGCGAGAGCGGAGAGTTTTCATGGACAAACTCATGCAATGCTCGCAGTCAGCCCCCTCGAGGACCGACTGAGCATGCTCCACTCCCAAACAAGCAACACACATCTGATGTGTGTCCCCACCCGTAATGAAACGAGGGCAAGGGACAACACAACGTTTGTAATCTTGCTTGCTCGCCATAATGATATATATATATATGAATGATCGGACAGACAACAATAAATAGACAAGGACAGAGTCACAGAGAGCGCTTACTGAAGACAACAGAAGCTGTCGCGGTCTGTTTTCAAGGGTGCTTTATAGTTTCCTGGTCTATGACGTCACCTATGACGTATCGGGCTTCCATTGGACTGATTTTACACGTGCTTCATGACGCAATCACGCAGAGCGTTCCCACCGCGTCTCAAACGCAGCTCGAAGTTCCCTTGAAAGGGAATCACTAATATATCCCTAATCGTGCACCTGTCCTGTCCATGCTGCTGGGTCCTTCCTCATCTGCACCTCCGGCTGCCACAGCACTCTTTCCACTACGGAAAAGGTCTGTTAATTTGGCGCATTTAGCTGCCTCTTGTGCCAAAAATCTTTTCTTTTTAATTCTTTTTTTTTCGGCCCCACCCATTTCTTTCTCTTCTTTTTGCCATTTTTACCGTCCGTCTCTGTTGCATTGCATTCACACAAACCCGCCAAACATGACCAAAAGTAAACTCCTTTGATCGGCGCCTAGTTTGAGCCAATCGGATGTCAGGAAAAACGAGGATCAGTCCAAGTTGGGAGGGGCCGCTCGTATCCCCCCTCAGATTGAAAGTATTGGTTTGGCCCGGTCTGAATCACACACACAGCGTTCTGCTGCAGCTGAGCGGCCGGTTAGGCCAGTCGCGTATCATTAAAAAAAACAATGCTCTTTGACCACCGGCCGGTCTTCGGCCTGAAATGGACCGGCCATTCGGGATTGTTCCCGGTATTCCCGATGGCCAATCCGCCCCTGTTTCACGCTATCGCAGTGAGGAAAAAACAATGAGTTTAGGGCAATTGGTTCAACTGTTCCTGTGTGATACCCTCACGAGGGGCGACCAAAATTTCTGACATGCCAGAAATTCATCCAACAATCCATTTGGCGATCAGGAGAGGTTTATCGCCTCTCGTTTCCCCCGTATACTGCACGAACACTGCATGACAAACAACGCCGGCAAAGCTGAAAATCGTCCCGACTCCAAAAAAATGTCGCACGAGTCAGAATTCGGCTCAAAATCTGATGAAAATCACACAGTGTATGCCCAGCCTTACTTGAATGCTCCTGTGATAAACATGGCAGAATTTGTACAGCTCACTCAGGACGGGGTCTATGCTAATAGGACAGAGTCCGTCAGCATACGTGGGCAGGGCTTAAGCATTTGGGACTTCACACTGCTAGAATCTGCAAATGGCTTGTTCTGAGACACTGCTTATGATTTATAGGGATAAAAAAAGAGAAGTGGATGGATTTTTACCATTATAGGGTGGTTGTGTACACACACTGCCAACACATTTATGTTCAAAAACCATGTAAAAAATTATTTTGCATAATAGGTCCCATTTAAGTAGACTACATCTGTATACAGTGCTAAATATGATCAAAGATGGCTGTAAAAAAATAAATCTGCATTGTTAATCATTTTGATATTTTATTTTTTTTTAAATAGCAAAAATCTAACCTTTCATTGAAGTAAAATAATTGAAAGTGGGGGGAAAGTCACATTATGAAATAAATGTCTTTTTCTCCAAAACACGTTGGGAACAATTATTTGCCCCCTTTTATTAAATAGTTTTTGCAGCCTCCTTTATCCAAGATAATAGCTCTGAGACTTCTCCTATAACGCCTGATGAGTTTGGAGAACACCTTACAAAAGATCATAGACCATTCCTCCATACAGAATCTCTCCAGATCCTTCAGATTACCATATCCATGTTGGCGCTTCTTCTCTTCAGTTCAGCCTACTCATTTTCTATAGGGTTCAGGTCAGGGACTGGGATGGCCATTGCAGATGCTTAGTTTCGTGCTCAGTGACCTATTTTTGTTTTGATGATGGTTTTTGGATCACTGTTCTGTTTGAAGATCCAAACATGGCCCATTATAAGATTTCTACCAGAGGTTGTCAGGTTTTGATTTTTTTTATCTGTTGGTATGTGATCGAATCCATGATGACATGTATCTGAACAAGATGTCCAGGACCTCTGGCTGAAAATTAGGCCCACAGCATTAAAGATACAGCCGAGTATTTCATTTTACACATGGGGTACTTTTTTTTCCCTGTGTGCACCAAACTCATCTTAAGTATTTGCTTTTTGTTTCATCTGACCATAGAACCCATCCCGTTTGAAGTTCCAGTAGTGTCAGTTACTTTTCAAATGTTCTATGGCAGTTCTTGAACTTATGCAAATATCAAGCGGAAAATGTGGTTGGCATCCATAGGGCTGTTTTCGACTAAGGATTTTCATAGTCGAATCTGATTCGTTAGATTTTGCCCTAGTCGACTGACAGTCAAACTTTTTCTTTTTTTTTTTTTGATAGCAGCTAGACGTTCGGTTGAATAACTGTTCGTCTGTTATAGGACAACTCGCTCTACGTTTATTTAAAATGAACAGCAAGACAACTAGAAGTGAATGTGCTTTCCATTAAATGAATCCTTAACACAAAAAAAAACATTGCAATGAACGTGCTTTGTTTTAAATAAATCCCACACAGTAAACAAAACCTTAACAAAAAAACTTTGCAATGAACTTTGCAATTTAGACGCGCAAACTGTGTGCCGGTGCGGTGAGACGTACATGCTCGGGCAGATTCGGCTTGAAGTCGTTCATCCTCGGATGCGGCGTCGCGCGCGCTGTTACAAAAAAAGCTGTGCACACAGCCAAGCGAAATGGGGTCTTGCCGATCTTGCGCACCGAACGCGTCATTTTTTTTGCCGTCCGCACCTTCGCGCTCGTGCGGACGCATCGAGTAGGCCTATAAACAAGGCTTCTCCATGTCAGCGCGCCCTCTGATCGGTAGAGGTGCACAGACCTCTCCCGAATCATCTCCAGCACTCAGCCTCCGACGCACCACTAACTCCGCCTCCGTTTCCCTCGTAAGATGATATTAGTATTTAACACTCTCTATGATAAAAAATGTTTGTAAAAAATATTTTAATAGCACGGTTTTGGCGGTTATAAAGTTCTAATGACGGTGTTCAACTATAACCGTCGGTCTCACAGTTATATAATAACGTCACACCCCTCATAACACTTGCCTACTATTCGACTATGAGGTTCACAGTCGAATCAGACCTCTCCGAATCGAATCGTCGAATCCTCGACTATTAGAAGTCAGCCCTAGGCATCCAATCGCTGTGAAGTTCAGGTAGGGACGTCTGTCTTGCGTGTTTAAAAATACGTAGGTTGTGCCAGAATTTTTGCTAAATTTAGTGCGTATATCATATTGTTTACACATTAGACGCATTGCAGTTTATAGTTTGTGTACTGTTTTGATTTCTAAAAGGGCATATGGACAGGGAAAAGCACCAATTACACTGATAGACACGAACATGAAGTACTTGAAAGCAGCCGCAGATTATCTGTAAGGGCATATTCATAATATGCCCTTATATGACCAAAATATTCATCCAAACATACACCTCTATATACACTGAATTGATAATAAATTGTAAATGTGTTCAGCATTCTGCAACAAATATTTTGCGGATTTTCTAGACTATTTTAAGTCGTTAAGTGAGCAGGATATATTACAATTTAGTGCATGGCTTTGGCAGGCATGTATCATGATGCAAAGCGGGGCGGTCAGTCTCGGAGCCATTCCCATCTCTACAGTGCCCCACATATTTTCAATGTATATCTGTGGTGAAAAATTTCACTGCAGCACGCTCTTATGGAGAGCCATTGGGATATACACTCACCTAAAGGATTATTAGAAACACCTGTTCAATTTCTCATTAATGCAATTATCTAATCAACCAATCACATGGCAGTTGATTCAATGCATTTAGGGGTGTGGTCCTGGTCAAGATAGTCTCCTGAACTCCAAACTGAATGTAAGAATGGGAAAGAAAGGTGATTTAAGCAATTTTGAGCGTGGCATGGTTGTTTGTGCCAGACGGGCCGGTCTGAGTATTTCACAATCTGCTCAGTTACTGGGATTTTCACGCACAACCATTTCTAGGGTTTACAAAGAATGGTGTGAAAAGGGAAAAACATCCAGTCCTGTGGGCAAAAATGCCTTGTGATGCTAGAGGTCAGAGGAGAATGGGCCGACTGATTCAAGCTGATAGAAGAGCAACTTTGACTGAAATAACCACTCGTTACAACCGAGGTATGCAGCAAAGCATTTGTGAAGCCACAACACGCACAACCTTGAGGGCGGATGGGCTACAACAGCAGAAGACCCCACCGGGTACCACTCATCTCCACTACAAATAGGAAAAAGAGGCTACAATTTGGAAGAGCTCACCAAAATTGGACAGTTGAAGACTTTCACACTCCATGTGAAAAATGTTGCCTGGTCTGATGAGTCTCGAATTCTGTTGAGACATTCAGATGGTAGTGTCAGAATTTGGCGTAAACAGAATGAGAACATGGATCCATCATGCCTTGTTACCACTGTGCAGGCTGGTGGTGTAATGGTGTGTGGGATGTTTTCTTGGCACACTTAGTGCCAATTGGGCATCGTTTAAATGCCACGGCCTACCTGAGCATTGTTTCTGACCATGTCCATCCCTTTATGGCCACCATGTACCCATCCACTGATGGCTACTTCCAGCAGGAAAATGCACCATTGTCACAAAGCTCGAATCATTTCAAATTGGTTTCTTGAACATGACAATGAGTTCACTGTTCCAAAATGGCCCCCAGTGTCACCAGATCTCAACCCAATAGAGCATCTTTGGGATGTGGTGGAACGGGAGCTTCGTGCCCTGGATGTGCATCCCACAAATCTCCATCAACTCCAAGATGCTATCCTATCAATATGGGCCAACATTTCTAAAGAATGCTTTCAGCACCTTGTTGAATCAATGCCACGTAGAATTAAGGCAGTTCTGAAGGCGAAAGGGGGTCAAACACAGTATTAGTATGGTATTCCTAATAATCCTTTAGGTGAGTGTATATTTCAGACTGCCCCGCTTATTTTCAAGTTACCTTACGTAAACCTCGCTATCAGAAGATGACATCAGTCAGCTTCAGCTATGTGTATATAGTCTGCATTAGGTCAGTAGCTATTTGGCATGCCTGTTCTTCCTATGTGGAGTAGCATATCAGATTAATGAAACTGTAAAATTGTTGTTTAATCATGCTCATGTGAATCGCCTTTATTTAGCTAGTTCTGTTGTGTTTATTTTATGTTCTTAGAATAGACATGACTTTGTTTTCCTCACTGGAATTCCTACACAACTCTCTCTAAAACAACATTCGGAGGCATTAAATACTACATTAAAGCAATTCTAAAATTGCAATCTATGCGTTTGTCGTGTGTAATAAAGTCTGTCTGTCATAATTTGAACGCCACTCTCAGGCTGAATACAATTAAAATTTACTAAATGTTTATCATAAACTTGTGCTAAGACCCAGAATCTGCCCTACTTAAATATACAGTCAGAAGCCGCTACTGCTTGAAAGCAAAAGTGATGATGCATCGGCCAAAATTACAGCTTGCTTTTCTCAACAGAGAGGAGAGGACCCTGCCTTTGACTGGTTGATAAGCTCATATATTCCTTCTGCATTTACAATGCTAATACTTTTTTTATGAATATGATTTTTTTTTTTTTACATATGGGTAAGCACATCAACTACTACACCAATAAACTGTTGTTTGACAAAATATTTTGAAACTGCATTTAGTATAAGCAAGGCTGCTTGCACAACAGGCAGCAAATATGCAGACTTGAATAAAAATAACATTTGAGTAAATATAGTTAGATTTTGATGTTGTGAAATGTGTATTATATATTATTATGATGCAAACAACTAAGTGTGTGCATAAACAATCATTTATTTGTTCCAGATGCTGAGATTATGGACCACCAGCACATAGAGGCAGGCAGGCTAGAGGAAGGTGATGCTCAAAACAGGGGACAAAATATGTGATGCACATGTCATGGTAGATGTATTCTCTGGTCTCTTCTAGTCTCGTGTTTATGTTGTTGTATGAGTGCACGTGCGTGTGGGCGTGAATGATTGGCATTCCTGATCCGCTCCAGCTGATCGTCATCACATCACCAGCTGCAATCAATCTCACAACTCCATATATACTTACCGCTGTTTCCTCATCCTTGTCAGATCGTTGTATTGATGTCCTCGGTGTTGCTGTTCCTGTTCTGCCTGGTGTTCCCGTTCTTCGTCGTCGTCGTCGTCATCGTCATCATCATCATCGTTGTCGTGTGGGTTTGGGTCTCCGTTTCCCCGTCACCTTTTCACCGCACTTCTCCACGGATTCCTGACCATCGAAGTCCCTGCGTCACTCTCACCATCGGCTGTACTGTGTTCACTATCCTTTCATTAAAAGAGTAACTCGCTTTTGCTTCCTGTGTTTCATCAGCAGACATGACAGCACATGCAATGGACTGATATACATGTGTAGGATGTGGATCCTGTTTTACATTGTAGGCTAATAGACCACATACATGTTATTTTAAGTTATAGACTATGGCTATTTAATTGGCGACTTGCCAATCATCTTCATCCGGCACTGAACACACATATTGACAAGGTATGGATTTTAATTAAACCAATTAAGACCTGCAACCTCATAATTGGACCAGTCTGTACCAATCACATTTTCCCCACACCGTACAAGGTCACTGTATAACCTGTTGACCCCCACCTGCGTGACAATCACAGAAGATGTTTGTGAAGTGTATATTTGTGCACACAAAGCATATTCACTCATATAAGATAAAGTCTCAGTTACGAATGTAACCCTCGTTCCCTGAGTAGGGAACGGAGACGTTACGTTGTGACGACGAAATGGGGTTTCGCTTAGAAAGCCTATCAACTTATAACAAATATACTTATACTTATAACAACTTATAATGAGTATAACAAAACGAGCCAATTGCAAAGAAATGCCATGGGTCTGTAGATTCTGCATAGCGTGACTCCGCCCCACCTCGTCGGTATATAAGGAAGTACGCTGGCAACATCCAGTTATGTTACTTGCTGAGCAGTGTTGTTTTTGGCAGCCCTTTTAGTTTTAGTCTTAGTCTTAGTCTTTTGGACGAAAATGCTTTTTAGTTTTTGTCACATTTTAGTCACTTAAAAACTTAATCGTTTTAGTCAAGTTTTAGTCGACGAAAACAAAAAAAGGTTTTAGTCAAGTTTTAGTCAATTTTAGTAAAAAAAAAAAAAAAAAGTCTTTAAAAAATAGAGAAAATAAAATGCGGCTGTGTCAAAATTGGTATCAAGTTCAAAAATAGAAAAGAAATAAAAGTGCCACTTTGCAATCTGTAAAAAAAAAAAGAAAAGAATAGAAATCCATTTGGCAAGACAGGTCTATTTATCCCTGCATTAGTGGCTGCAATGAGCCTGTTTTGAATTGCACAATTTCTCAAAAGTCATGCTCAATGTTCAGCTGAGATCTGTACTTTGTTTTCAGTGAAACTGAAACAGCTGAAAAGCCCATCTCACAGAGATATGATGTGGCAAAGGGAAGAAGAATGCACACAGCTCTCTGCCTTTAGCATACTTAAAAACGTGATATATATATATATATATATATATATTTTTTTTTAAATAGATAAAATAGACATAACATACTGTTGATATGGGATTAAATGATGGGTAGTGTATGGGCAGTGTATAAGATATAAACTAATGATTCATTACTTTAATATTCCTTTGTTCCGATCAGAGCATGTGAGCGGAGAGCGCATTTCTGAATATCCCTCCACTCGCTCATTCAGCTCAGGGTCGCGCGCTCAACACAGAATGGCCTGCTGGTTCGAGAATATGTGGAATAAGAGCTGCCTCCGACTAAAGTTTTTATTCTAGTCGACTAGTAGTTGTTCATTTAAGCCATAGTGGACAAATCGCATTAAGTAAATTTAATTACTTAAATAGGCTATACGGGATATTGAGCGTTATAGCCGCACGACCGCACGCATAAAGCTTGTCACAAAGAACCGGCAAAAGTAATGATTATGAATGTGTAAAAAAATAGCAAGGAGACATTTAATTGTTTATTAATTAACTGGTGGTTTCGGGTTTCGCTGCAAAGATGAATTTGACGATGCGGACTCGGCATGAACGAATAAAGATAAAAAGGCATAAAACGGAAAATTTCCTCCCGTTTGGAGGAGACCTGTCACGCCAGTGGGGCGCGCCCCACACTTTGAGAACCGCTGGATTATACTGAAACTGAAAGTATGTCCATAAATCATCTCGTCGTTTCCGACCACCAAGCCCGTTTATTGGTTTCGCCGCCATGGTCCTTCGAAGATGTGTGGTGAGTGACAGCCGCAGCCGCAGTGTGTTGTTGTGTGGAATCTGGTGCGCGCGCGGCATGCATGGGTACCCAAAACAATGATAGGAAGCGGCAGCATTGCTGATACTTTTTTAGCTCAAAACAGACAGATTTCACGCAAAATAGGCAGAAATGACATGCATTGCGAACGTCAGACTTATAGTCATTTTCGTTCCGTCTCGTCTTGTCAACGAAAACTCGAAAACGTCTCGTCATGTTTTAGTCACCTTAGAGCTATTTTTAGCTAGTCATCGTCACGTTATCGTCATAAAAAAAAAGTGCGTCAACGAAATCATTTCGTTATCGTCATCGTTGACGAAAACAACATTGTTGCTGAGGAGCCGAGACTGAACTCAGGCTGTTCCAGCGGTACAGCAAAAGTGGCAGGGATATCCTAGTACCGGCTGGTTGAAGCGAGTACAAGAGAGGACACTGGCTCCACTCGGAGATAGTAGAATCTGGCGAATGTGTAGGGTGTCACCCAGCCATGTCTGTTAGCGAGGCGCCATGCGCTAGAGCCCAAGAGAAAGCCACACTCTGAGAGGAGTGGGCCTTCACACAAGGGGGCATGGTCGACCTTGCTGCTGGTATGCCAAGCAATGGTGTCCACTAAAGAGGCTGAAACCATGAAAGCTTGTCGGCTGCACAATTCAGGGTTCCCGGAATATAATGGCTCGAAGCGACCTCAGATGCTTCTGACTCCAATAGAGGAGGTGGCAGGCGAGTTGCGACATACGGCGGGAGCGTAGACCACCTTGTCGTTTGATGTACGCTCTTACAGTCGCGGTATTGTCTGATCGGACTAGTACGTGCTGGTTCTTGAGCAACGCATGGAAGCAAACCAGAGCTGAAGCGGTCTCATATGAAGCAATCTGAGTGGCGTTGCTGTGGCTGCGGATGCCATATGCCCCAGGAGCCTCTGAAATAACTTCAGTGGAACCACACGCGAACTGTCTAAGGCAAGTCAGCATTGGCTGCGCGCGCACTTGCTCGTATGCTGCATGCACATATCGACATGTGACAGTCGATTTCCATACCGAGAAAAGAGATCCTCTGCACGGGGCAGAGTTTGCTCTTTTCCCAGTTGACCCGAATGGCCAGACGAGCTAGGTGCCAGAGCACTAGGTCCCTGTGTTCGCAAACCTGGTCTCGAGAGTGAGCTTGGATCAGCCAGTCGTCGAGACAGGATGCAAACCCCATTTTGCCAGAGCGGCACAAGGGCTGCCTCGACGACTTTCGTGAAGGCGCGAGGAGACAGGGCTAGCCCGAATGGGAGAGCCACATACTTGTATGTCCGCCTCTCGAAAACAAACTGAGGGAACGGTCTGTGTCGAGGAAGAAAGAAGTGGTCTTGATCGTACCCTTCGCCAGTAGGGTGACGACCTCCGTAGGCATGACAGGGGCATAGCCACCCAGCACGGTATATCGGATTCCCCGGAGCGGGGAGGAGACCGTGCAAACTGAATCGCATAGCCGAGCCTGATGATTCTTGTGAGCCAGCGGGACAGATAGGAAGCTCCAAAGCTGAACCTGCGGGGTCATGTGAACCACAGACGTACCCACGATGGGGCAGCGAGGCGGAATGACCGGCCCAGATGTGGGAGGCGGAGCGTCCCGATGTGGGGACATGGTCATATGCCACATCCTGACAGAAGAGGCCAGGGAAGGACTCGTAAGCAGCGCGCACTGTCATCCGCGCCCTCTGGGGCTCAGAGATGGGAATGTCAGTTCTTTGTAGAAGATGTTCTCCCCCGGCCCTCCACCGGGGGAAGGAGTGGCCCTGCAACCACTTCCTGAAAGAACTGCAACCTATCTCTGAGCTGCCCGTAACGGGAGCGCCACATCGCCTGACGTTCGGCAGGCTGCGGGACTGTATTCATCCCGAACTTTGTTTATCAAACATCATTTATTATTAGTAATGTTGTTGTTGTTGTTATAGTACATCTATGGTAATGAGGAGCTTGGTTTTTGCCGTGTCTTGCAGTTAAACTCTAGATTTTATGCAATAACTATGGTAACTTTTCATTATGGCAACTACAAATTTATTATAAATGTTTCTTATTTATTCCAATTTAAAGGACTTTGTGAGCTATATGGGCTGAATTTGAGCCCCAGTCCAGCCCTAATGATTCTCCTCTTCTGACAGTCCTGCATTACCATAGTTTTCACCCTCAGCGAGTTGTACGTTATCCGCCATTTTCTCCGCGCTGGAGCGATAACAATGTCTCATAAGCAATCCCGGTGTTCTGTTGTTGGATGTACTGTAAGAGTGATTATAAGAGTCTTAATTTTCTCCCAACATCTTGAGCCACTAAGGACGCAGTGGATTAGCTTTATTTTTGAAGGTAATGAACCCCAAAATATACCTAAATTCATTTATGTCTGCGCAAATAATTTCACTCCAGACTACTTTGTGAACGAGGGGCAATACAAGGCAGGCTTTACTAAAAAGTTGTTACTCGAGGATATATCAGCATCAACTGTTACTGTTTGCATCGATACTGGTCACGGCAGTAATGAAAGGGAGAGCGCGCACTTTTTACACTTCATAGGAGTTGTTTTACAGATATAAAGTTTACCAGTTTATTAAGAACCCCTTGACAATGCATAAAGTCTGTATATATTTGTTTACTGTTAGTTGTAACAAGTGGTTTTGTGTAATTCACAGCATATGTTGATGATAATGAAAGGGAGAGAGCGAGTTTATGGATAATACTTTAATCACACTTCTTGTACTGTTTTATTCAGCTCTTACTGTGATTTTCTGGAGTGAAAACGGACGCTTCATATTTTGTGTGATGTACAATAAACTTAACATAAAACTCCTTAGTAATGTTGTGGCCATCATTCGGATGGGGTCCGCTACAACAGGCTTGTAGTGGAAAAGCAAGATCACAACATAAGTTATAAACGTAATTAAACTAAACTATGCCTGTTCTATCTCCATGCAGCATTATCTGGCTCTGTAGGCATCATTGTCCGACTCTGGTTCGAACTGAACACTGCTTGTACAGTTTCTGACATTTTATTGCGTGAGATTGTCCTGTGTTTTGTTGCTGGTAGCCGGAAAATGAGCTTGTGAAGCTCCGCCCTCATCTTGAAAGGGGGCTGGGAGAAGCAACTCATTTGCATCTAAAGGGACACACAAAAAGTTTTTGCTCACCCCCAAAAAGTGGCAATTTTAACCCTTTTAAAACCACCAGAGTGTTTTTGGGGCCTTTGGGATGTTTTGACATGCACTGACATTTGTGCTTTTTTCAGTTATTTATAAACATGTTAATGGCAAAGGTGTAAATTCACTCTATATAGCACAAACTTGGCTACCATGATGAGTGAGCAACATGTATGTACATGTTTGTATTTTTAATAGAATAATGTTTATGCGTGGTTATTGAAAAAAATAAAAATGAAAGTTGCTGAAATAAGACCACAAAACACATATTGATTATTTCTTTACAAGACTTTTGAAAATTGTATCACATAGCCTAGAATATTTGCTCCAAAACTATGTGAGAATCATCCTGACTACTCATTCAGATAAGTCAATAAAGTCTTTTACATTTTTAATGACGTGTTTTGTTTGAGAAAGCTTTATGCAGGAGGCGTGGTCTCTCATTAATATGTGTGGAATTTCACACCTGAGAAAGACAAAGACCCTCCCCATAATGGCCCTATTAGGTGCTATCAGGCCATATCATTACAGGAGCCTTGCACAAAGAATGAGGAGATTTAAAAAAGAATGGCTTTTAGATTGTTTGGATTTATATAAGGAAAATACAGGGTGCATAAGTCTGGACACTTCTATCACACACCCTTCACCATATAGAAATGGTTTTATTTCAGTTCAAAGTTCAAAGTTAGAGTTGGAAACATCTTGAAAAGAAAATTGTCTTTCTCCATAAATGTCTTAGTTTGATCATACATATTTCAAAGATGAGGATTCATTATTTTGATATAGCTTGAACAAACACTATAACATCTTAGTTGATTAGTTTATTGACAAAACATACTATATATTATAACATACTAACATATGAGCAGAAACTCCTAAAAAAAGCTTATTTGATGTCTATTTTAGAGTAAAAACTTTATCCAAAACGAGTCAACGAAATGTTATTTAGTCTGTAACAGTGCGTATCTGTGCGTTCATTCATTCATTCATTCACACACACACACACACACACACACACACACACACACACACACACACACACACACACACACACACACACACACACACACACACACACACACACACACAACATGATTCACATTTAACAGTACGCTATTTTTCCGTTTACAGACACTACGTTATTCTATAACGCGATTAGAACAAAGCACTTGCAAAAAACACTTACTTCTCAGCTGAATCTGTTCATCCTCGCAGTGAAAATAAACCCAGTGGTAAATGTCCCAGGATTGTTCCTCATATAGCCGCGCAAGACGACAGTAGATTAATCTGACTAAAAAATAATGTGTGTTTTCAGAGTTTATGGGCGTTAACGCGTCTCAAAGTGTTGCTTCACATATTTGTGTTTGAATAGCGCGTGCTCTCCGTGGGCGTGTCACATTACCAGGGATAATCAGCTGAGAGAACGATAATGAGACGGGCTGACACGTCTCTCTTTTTATATAGATGACATAAACGGAGAATATTAATTTTAGTTTTGAATCGGATCATTTAAAAGTACAAACTCAAACGATTTAAAAGATATATTGCTTATGGCTGGGTGAATAGTATTAGCTGAGTTGTGTTGAAGATTAGAGACGTGCTCCAGAAAAAAAGTTATGGGTGACCGAGAGGCAGAACGCACACCCTGTTTATTTTCTTTATTTTACAAAAGCACAATATTTTATTTCGATTGTATGTGGGCACATAAAAAAGTAGACAATTAACAGATTATTTTCTCATATTTCTTAACTCTATATGAACAGAAATGATGGTAGTACTTTAAGTCTATTTTTCTGCTATGTGAAAAAAAACGAGCAAAACGCGCCCGCGCGTTTCTGGTCCCCAGAGGGTTAACATGCTATAAAAAATATCTGTGGGGTATGTTGGGCTAAAACTTAACATACACACTCTGGGGACATCAGAGACTTAACCCTCTGGGGTCTGAGGTGTTTTCGGGGTCCTTGAGATGTTTTGGCAAGCTCTGACATTTGTGCTTTTTTCAGTTGCTTATAAACATATTAATGGCACAGGTGAAATTACACTCTATATAGCACACACAGGGCTACCATAATATGTGAGCAACATATTTGTACATGTTTGTATTTTTGAGAGAATATTGTTTATGCGTGGTTATTGAAAAAACTAAAAAATAAAGTTTCTAATATAAGGCCACAAATAACATACTAAATATCTGTCCACAAGACTTTTGACTAGTGGATGTTGTCGCCTAGAGTTTTTGCTTCAAATTGATCTGAAAATCATTCTGCCTAATCATTCACATAAAACAATAGATTGTTTTAAATTGTGAAAAACATTTTTTTGTTTGCAAAGGCAATATGCGGATGGGCGGAACGGCCCAACCCCCTCATGAATAATTAGGCAGTTCTCACCTGAGCAGACTGCATACTAATGAGCCTTTCATTCAGGGGTGTCACACAAGAAAGAATGCAAGGACAATATATATATAAATAAATAAATATTTATATACACACACACACACACACATATATATATACAAACAATCAAAATATAAATGAAAGCCAAAAGCACATTTTTAGTCACACCTTTTAGCCATCCACATACCATTTTTAGCCATCCACCGCGGTAAAAATAAACCAGTCGCATTTCAAAGTCGTACGCGAAATGACCGCCAGGTGGCGCAAAGGGACATTTAGCAAAACGTAAGTGGGGCTAATGTCTATTAACAGTAGCCTAAGGATGAAATACTACAAGTTATGGTAATTTCCAAATGAGCCTACAACAAATTGTTGGTCATACAGGTAAGATATCATCTTTTAAAACTGTAAAAGGCTAAAGTAGGCCTACACTCACAGGCTAAAGACAAAACGTTTTCTCGCTCATGGCACCAGGGACACGAAACTCCCGTTCCACCACATCCCAAAGATGCTCTATTGGGTTGAGATCTGGTGACTGTGGGGGCCATTTTAGTACAGTGAACTCATTGTCATGTTCAAGAAACCAATTTGAAATGATTCGAGCTTTGTTACATGGTGCATTATCCTGCTGGAAGTAGCCATCAGAGGATGGGTACATGGTGGCCATAAAGGGATGGACATGGTCAGAAACAATGCTCAGGTAGGCCGTGGCATTTAAACGATGCCTAATTGGCACTAAGGGGCCTAAAGTGTGCCAAGAAAACATCCCCCACACCATTACACCACCACCACCAGCCTGCACAGTGGTAACAAGGCATGATGGATCCATGTTTTCATTCTGTTTACGCCAAATTCTGACTCTACCATCTGAATGTCTCAACAGAAATCGAGACTCATCAGACCAGGCAACATTTTTCCAGTCTTCAACTGTCCAATTTTGGTGAGCTCTTGCAAATTGTAGCCTCTTTTTCCTATTTGTAGTGGAAATGATTGGTACCCGGTGGGGTCTTCTGCTGTTGTAGCCCATCCGCCTCAAGGTTGTGCGTGTTGTGGCTTCACAAATGCTTTGCTGCATACCTCGGTTGTAACGAGTGGTTATTTCAGTCAAAGTTGCTCTTCTATCAACTTGAATCAGTCGGCCAATTCTCCTCTGACCTCTAGCATCAACAAGGCATTTTCGCCCACAGGACTGCCGCATACTGGATGTTTTTCCCTTTACACACCATTCTTTGTAAACCCTAGAAATGGTTGTGCGTGAAAATTCCAGTAACTGAGCAGATTGTGAAATACTCAGACCGGCCCGTCTGGCACCAACAAGCATGCCATGCTCAAAATTGCTTAAATCACCTTTCTTTCCCATTCTGACATTCAGTTTGGAGTTCAGGAGATTGTCTTGACCAGGACCACACCCCTATATGCATTGAAGCAACTGCCATGTGATTGGTTGATTAGATAATTGCATTAATGAGAAATTGAACAGGTGTTCCTAATAATCCTTTAGGTGAGTGTATATAGATAGGTTACGATAAAATGTATTAAAATGTTTGTCATTCTTTGGAGTAAAAATGACCAATTCTGACACCATCATAAAACATGCAAATTAGGCTGTCAGAAGGAGACAAAGAAACTCTCTCCCACTAAAAGTTTTTTTTAAGTGTGTAGCGATTCTTAGCTCAAATAAAGGGAATATAATTTCAATAACTGGACATGAATATGTCCAGTAATCGCATACATAGATTAAAATTACCCGTAAAGGGAATAAGTTACCAAGTTACTAAGTGGTGATGGGGTATGGACAGCTGAATACAACGAATTATAGTCAGTCCTCCATACAGGTAGGCAAAATTAGATCATTTGTGTATATCAATAATCAATCACAACGAATTATAATTAAATATTAATATGTCAATTGTCTAGGATAGATCGATCCCAAGTATAACCTTTCATGGGGTCAATTTATTATCGAATAATCTGCTTTGTCCAGCAAAACTGATCGTCCGATCTTCATCAAACCTCATGAAAGTTATTATAGACGTTCAAGAGAAGTTATTCTCTGGCCAAGAAAAATAACTTTCCTGTTTTATAAAAATACTATTTAAGTATCGACAAATTTGTAAAGCTCGTAGCTTGATCGAACATTTAAGGGACCTTGTAATATTCGCAGCAGACAGAGTCAATCAAATGAATATAGTGTATTTAATAAAGTAAAAACTAAGTATACAGGTGAACTAAAGTTACACGGAATAAATGTATATACAACAGATTAAAGCAACAAAACAATGAAAGAAAATGAGAGATAAAAGAGGTAGAAAGTGGTCAACAGTATGGCAAAATCACAGAGACAGGAACCTTGAGAGAGAGACACCAAGATATCAAATCACCCTAAATGGGCTAAACAAATCTTAAACGCTTTGAAAGCTTGATAAAACGAATACTTGCACATATGGTTCACTTGTGTTGCTGAGTAAGGAAGGCACGTGTGGTCGTTCCTTCTGAGCGTCACGCGTTCTCCGTGGTTCTTCCGGTGTGCGGAAGACGCGGCACATTTAAAGGTCCCTTAAAAGTGAAGTTACTCAAAGAAAAATAATTCAGGCTAAGTTAATTTCACTCGTCTGTGGAAATGAACAAAGTAGAATACGAAACGGGAAACAAAAGAAAACTAAACTAACGGACTGAAGAGAAGATCTTGAAGAAGAAGTTGAAGAGATGGATGAAGAGCTGAAGACTGAAGACGAGGACTGAAGACCAGGAGGAACTGGCGTTCCATCCTTTTGAGGACAATGGAGTTCACACCTCCTTTGGGGTGAATGGTCAATCTCCTTCGAGGATTGCAAGAGGGAAAAGTTTTCCTTTGTCCTGTCAAAGCAGCTCATCTGCATAGTTTACGGCCTTGTTAAAAGATGAAATTTCTAACCAGAAAGCAATTTCTAACCAGAAAGATTCTTCTATGTCTTCTTGCACATAGAAGAATCATACATTTTACTGTAATTTCCTGTATGTGTCTAACTCCTTGAGCTAGAGAGGATTAAAACGATACCAAGAAGATATACACACATAATAGGAATATAAAGATACACCTAAATGAATAATTACAAGCACTTAGAGTTCTACTGATACACTAGGAAATCATAACTAGACTAATATGAACTGGGAAACATGCATATACACAGGAACGTATCATATACAGTTGGCAATGGCTCATTTTAAGTTTAATGTACAAGTCTGTGTGTGTGCGTGAAGAGAGGAGCTTTCTCTTCGATGACCTGACATTCCTTTCTCAGCAGAAAGGGGGTGTTAAGGAGATACTGATCTCTTTGAGGCTCGGGCAAGTTCTATTTTATTGGTGTTTGGGTAAACACTCATGCCGTAAAGGTGTCAATGGGCCAATTTTAACGCAGACTCTATGGTGCCAGGCCAGAGTTACGGATAAGAGTCAAAGGGGTTAAAAGCATTTTCACATGTAGAATTGAATCAGTCATCCTGACACAGTCCAGATACGCTACAAGTGCTATTGGTCAGATCACCCAAAAAATGTGTGGACTAAGTTTTCCTTAAAGGACAATGACGATGGCTCATCGCTATCTTAGTTTTATGTCTTACCTCTGTTTCTTAGTATTATGTTCTTAGTCTTATTCTTTAATCTTTTGTTCTTAGCTTTTTGTCTTAGTCTTATCTCCGGCTTCTTGCCTTGTTTTAGTCTTGTACTCATTAATTTCTATCTCCGGGGTAAAATTTACTTAGCCTGAATTTCCGGCAACTTTGCTTTCAACTAAACCATTTAAACTTGCCGCGAACGACGCGTTCTCCGGAAGAACCGAAAGAACGCTTCAAACTCACGGACACAGCGAGGATCTACACAGACACACACACACATGCATTCTTGCTCGGCACCAAAGATCCATGCAAGAATTATTTCTATCGAGATTTAGATGGGTTTAAGATTGTTTGCCCCTGCCTTAAGGGGATTTGATTCTTTGCTGGCTCTCAAATGTTAACTGTTTGTGATATTTGCCATTCTGTGATCAGCGTGGAGCCAGCCGCAGGCAGGCCGCCCAGCCTGTGTCAGACGCTGCCAATCTAGGTGGCAAGCGTAAGGACAAGCATCCCTGACACAAGCCACCCAGGGATGGGGGAACGAGTTCTTCAGATGGTTACTGTTCCACCGCTGGCTCCCCGGAGTCCAGCGGTACCCAACTCAAAAGAAAGAGCAAATTCCTCTGTTCCTGGGTCCCAAGAGGGCCAGACTGGCAGTGTGCGACCCTGTAAAGCCTTGCACTACTCAGCCCCCTTTTGTATCGCCAGCCGGCAGCTGGGTGTGGTTCGAGGACCCGGTCACGCCTTCTCACGCACCCCCTACCTGTCACGTGCAGACAGGTAAGTGTTGTGCACCGCACCCTTCGGGCCTTCCGAGCCGGGTCCCTATCCTTCATCTCGCTGCCCCACTCCAGGTACGTTTCTGGTACCTCTGGTTCCCTGGCCTGGTTAGTAGAAGTCTAAGATGCTTCCCAACCTGTCCAGATGGTTCCTTCATACAAGCAGACTCGGCTTTGCGATCAATATCGCTCGGCGTCCGCCCGAGTTCGCTGGCTAAGGACGCGATGGAGCCCAGCCGATATGAAGGCCGACTTCTATAGCCCGTACTTCATTGTACCCAAGATATGTGGTGGGTTACAGCCATCTTGGACCTGTGACTCTTGTAACGGGCCCTTTTCTTAAGCCTCCATTCAAGTTGCTAACACAGAGACGCATTTTCGAGTGCTCCGTCCCCGAGGTTGGTCTGCAGCGTTTGACCTGAAGGACATGTACTTCAGATCTCTATCCTTCCGCACCACAGGCCATGTCTGTTTTCTTGCGTTTGAAGGTTCGAAGTATCAGTACAAAGTCCTACCCTTCGAGTGCTCCATAGCCAGTTGGGTCTTCAGGTCAACTGGGAAAGAGTAAACTTGCCCTCGGGCTAAGGATTTCTCTTCTGGTATGGAGATGGACTCGGTCCAACACGTCTCTTCAGAAGAGCGTGTCCGGTCGGTGCTTTACAGAATTGAGAAAGGGTCACACTGAAACTTTTCAGAGGCTCCTGGGGCATATGGCAGACACAGCCGCAGCCACACTGCTTCCTCCATATGAAGACCACTTCAGCACTGGCTTCACGGCAGAGTCCCGAGGTGGCCATGGCAGAGCGGCACACTCCGTGTGACAATCACCCTGGCCTGTCGCAAAACTCTCAGCCCGTGATCAGACATTTTGTTTTTCCTGGCCAACAGCTCCTAGAACGAGTGTCCATCAATACCGGCTGAGGGGCCACGTACAAAGGGCATGCAGTAACGGAGGTCTGGGCGGGCCTCCGTCTGCATTGGCATCCATTGCCTCAAGTTGCTTGCAGTTCACCTCGCTTTGAGACACCGCTGCTCAGCGAGCCTGTACTGATCTGAATAGACAAACACTGCGATCGTTGCGCTAAGCTTCCCTCGCATGTTGCAACTCGCCCGCCACCTCCTCCTTGGAGTCAGAAGGTTCTGAGGTCGCTTCATTCCACTTATTTTTTTTCCGGCCTGCTCAATCGTGCTGCTGACGAGCCTCACGACAGCCTGTGGGAGACTCCGTCCCCAGGCGGTCCAGCTGTTTGGGACCACTTCGGGGCCGCACAGTTACATCTGTTGCCCCTCCGGACTCGTCCCTTCGCCAGTTGTTTTTTTCTCCTGTCTGAGTGGACATCCCTCGACACAGAAAGACTCTGGCCCCGCGGAAATGCGTTCCCCAGTGAGCCTTCTTGCACAAAACTGTGCTAAAGTCAGGGAGGAGATGGAGCAGGTCTTGCTAGTTGCCCATTATTGGCCGAACCAGACCTCTCCTCTCGACAGCCCTTCCTGACTCCTTCATCTGAGTACATTCTCAGGGATGGGGCATGAAGGCACCCACGTCCTTGGAGAGTTCCAGGTCTGGTTCTAAAAAGAACGGGACGCGGAGGTTCTGGTGTGTGGGGTGTGTGGTGTGCGTGTGGGGTGTGTGTGTGGGGTGGGGTGTGTGGGGTGGTGTGCGTGCGTGTGTGGTGTGTGTGTGTGTGGGGTGTCTGGGGTGTGTGTGTGTGTGTGTGGTGTGTGTGTGGGGTGTGTGGTGTGTGTGTAGGGTGTGTGGTGTGTGTGGTGCGTGGGGTGTGTGGTGTGCGTGTGTGTGGGGTCTGTGGTGTGTGGTGTGCGTGCGTGTGGGGTGTGTGTGTGGGGTGTCTGGTGTGTGTGTGTGGGGGGTGTGCGTGTGTGTGGGATGTGTGGTGTGTGTGTGGGGTGTGTGGTGTGTGTGCGGGGTGTGTGGTTTGTGTGTGGGGTGTGTGGGGTCTGTGGTGTGGTGTGCGTGGGGTTTGTGGTGTGCGTGCGTGTGGGGTGTGCAGTGTGTGTGTGTGGGGTGTGCGTGTGTGTGGGATGTGTGGTGTGTGTGTGGGGTGTGTGGTGTGTGTGTGGGGTGTGTGGTGTGTGTGTGGGGTGTGTGGTTTGTGTATGGTTTGTGTGTGGGGTGTGTGGGGTCTGTGGTGTGGTGTGCGTGGGGTTTGTGGTGTGCGTGCGTGTGGGGTGTGCGGTGTGTGTTTGTGGGGTGTCTGGTTTGTGTGTGTGGGGGGTGTGTGGGGTGTGTGGTGCGTGGGGTGTGTGGTGTCTGTGGGGTCTGTGGTGTGTGGTGTGCGTGCGTGTGCGGTGTGTGTGTGGGGTGTCTGGTGTGTGTGTGTGTGGGGTGTGTGTGGGGTGTGTGGTGTGCGTGTGTGTGGGGTGTGGTGTGCGTGTGGGTTGTGTGGTGTACGTGTGTGTGGGGTGTGTGGTGTGCGTGGGGTCTGTGGTGTGTGATGTGCGTGTGTGTAAGGTATGTGGTGTGCGTGGGGTCTGTGGTGTGTGGTGTGCGTGTATGTGGTGTACGTGTGGGGTGTGTGGTGTGCGTGGGGTCTGTGGTGTGGGGTGTGTGTGTGTGATGTGTGTGGTGTGTGGTGTGCGTGTGTGTGTGTGCGGGGTGCGTGTGTGTGTGCGGGGTGCGTGTGTGCATGTGTGTGTGCCTACCTGTAATTGCGTGTGTGTGTGTGGAAAATTAGGTAGAATTAGTTAGCTAGCTAGTCTTTGTGTGTGTGTGTGTGTGTGTGTGTGTGTGTGTGTGTGGAAAATTAGGTAGTAAGTTAGGTAGCAGCAGAAAGTAAGGTAGAACAGTTAGCCTATGTGTATTAGCATGTAGATACAATGGGTTATCCCACCGGTCACTATTGATGCCGGTAACATATTTGTGAGGTCAATGACCACATTAAACAAAGTTGAGTAATTGCAAATGCATATATCAATACTAGACACCTTAAACATGATGTGTACCAAAAATCTATGTCCTATCTTTATGTTAACATACTTTACTAATCTTTTCTTTGGGAGCTTTCTTGCTGCCATCCTCTTCTCTTGGCACAAACAGGAAATAAACAGCTCTGGTCATGTGACAATTTACAGTAAACATGCGACACTGCACATATTTCATTGAGACCCTTTATTATTTCAATATCTGCTGGAAATGCATTGATAGTGTAGACTTGGAATTAAGCCTTTTCCCCGTTATTATTTAATTCACGGGACCAGACACCAGTTATCTTGCCAAGAAAGATTTTTATTCTTATATGTCAGGAGAGAAACTCTGAGAAGATGTTATATTCATGCCAGGTCTATGCGTTTCGTGTTTCTCCTTCCTCTCACCCAGTCATGCCTCCATGTTTCTCTGCTGTAGTACTTACAGTCTTACAGCTTCCTTGTAAGGTAACAAAACATATTGCTTATGCTTAAAATGAAATGTATATGCACATGGTACAATCCACTTTCCACATTAAGAAACTATTTCTCAGTGTATACATTAGTGGTATACAAATGGTACATTTGCATCAGTTGAAACATTCATTTTCTTGCAAAGAGCATACCAACTGTACACATTTGAAGTATATTCATCATTGGAACTCTCTGCTAAGTGAACATTACATACCTCTAAGCAGAATACATAATCCTCCCAGCTACCCTCCTTGTCTAAAATATGTTCCTTAAACACATGTGTCCATGCAATCTATAGTCTACTCATGCATTTTAAACTTCATAAGATAATACAACTTATTATGAATACTAAATAAAGAATAATAATACAGATACATAATATTAATTAATGAAATTATATTCAAAGATGAAATTTTAGTCTTCATCTCCCTCCACTGGAACTACGGCCGTCAGTTCCACACCATCATCCCCAGGTGGCCAACCTATTGAAGTGATAGTGAGGAGAAGAAATAGCAGACCAAGAAATAGACAAAGGATAGAAGAATAGAAACAGAAAGGAAAACGAAAAACCCAACCCATGTTATGTCCCCGCATGCTATGTGTAATTTAACGTCTATGTGTAAGCATTTAAAATGAACCCCAATCATCTAAGAAAAGAAAAACTAATAAATCTTCTGCCCGTGCCTGAACTCGTTAAGTAATTAACTCCTTCAGTTCCGTGCTAAAATAATAAACAAAAATAAATGTTGATGTTAAAGGATCCTATCCCTTAGGGTTGTAAATCAGTAAGCGGGTGTTCATTGTTTGTGAGGTTGTGTTTCGTAGTGTAGAATGTGTAAAATCTCCTATTTCACTCCGTATATCCCATTCTCGGTTCTATCCTTTTGGTTAATAATATTCAACTTAACAGGTTTGGTACTCTTCCTTCTAGTAACACATATGATGAGTTGTATTGTTAACAGAAACAGCAAAACACCTACCATAGTCAAAACTATCCATTCCGACCATGATAGATTTCCCGGAATTTGTGTTAATTTTCTCTCAGACATCAATTTAGCTATTCCGTTTGCTACGATAACATGACCCATTGCTTGAATTCCCTCCTCTTGAGCTGCTTTAACACTCTTTTTAACTCTTCTAACCATTTCAAAGAGTTCATAATTCCTTTCTTCTACTAAATCATTATTCCACCATTGTGGCTCTAACTGCAACAATTGCACATGTGGAACATGAATTCCACCCAAGTGAAGAGGATAGAGAATCTCAAGACAAAATGGATCAGGAGGAATTGGACACAACTTCCCTCCGTATATCATATTTTCACTTTTCCCATCATGTAATATGCACCACTGTGCTTCTGACACCTGCCATGCACCTGTGGCTTGATCTAAAGGAACTACTTCCCAAACTGCAGAACCATTAAGAGATAGACTAAACATTGTAGAGCATGAGCAAATTACCCACTCATGTTCCTCAACACAACAGTCTGTGGTAGAAATCATCGGCATTTCACCTTCAGCCCAATATCCATTCCTTCCTAATCTAATTACTGAATTTCCTTGTCTAACACCCATTGATTGGAATCGCCTAACTGTCATAATATTGCGCTTCCCATATTGAGGCCATATCATAGTCAAAGGTAATGTTCCAGAACCTGACAACGAATTCTCATTAATGCCAATTTTAACTAACGGGACATGTTTAGCAGAAGTCAAATTAAGTTGATTACCGAAAACCATTAACAAAGATTCCGCTATCCGTTCAGGAACTTGACCCATT
This sequence comes from Rhinichthys klamathensis goyatoka, assembly GCF_029890125.1. Classification (NCBI taxonomy): domain Eukaryota; kingdom Metazoa; phylum Chordata; class Actinopteri; order Cypriniformes; family Leuciscidae; genus Rhinichthys; species Rhinichthys klamathensis. The sequence continues at coordinate 1,797,638 of NW_026606589.1, forward strand.
CGAATAACCTGAATATCCTCTACCATTTGATCCTTTAAATTCTGGGCTAAAAATAAACACGCCGCACGATGCGTCTCAAAATCAGACGATTTTGTTAATGCATCTGCCAATTCCTTTGCAGCATTATTAAGATGCTGACCCGCTGCTATAATATGTAGAGTACCTTGAAGGGCCTTAGTGAGTCCTTTCCCACTCATTGTTCTCACCCACTGAGTGTACTCACTTAGTTGATTAATTTGAGCGGTATTGCTAATTGAATTAACAGAACCAAACACCCCCGCTATGTCTCCCCATATACTTCGAGGTTTACGATTTTTACTACTCAGAGGATCTCCAGAGGTATAATGTTTAACTTCTTTTTCCAACCAACCCCTTATTTGTGTGAAATTTCCACAATAAGACTGATCAAAAACAGTAAGAAGGGATTTCAAGTTATAATTTATGCGTTGCCGCACCATGTGGGCTTCATTTATCAAGGTTTTGGTTTCTTTTGCTAACAAAATACCATGAGCTGGTGCAATAGTTGTATTCGGGCATGTTTTAGCTTTGTTTGTCTTTTCCGCAGAAAGATAAAAACACCTTCCAATTTCCCCAGTTTCTAGTTCAGTCTCACAATATTCATTCTCATCTTCTGAATGCCATACTCGTACATAATTTCCCTTGAATCTTGTTGTCCCCGAGGAAGTATCCCTTAGAAACCCTTCACATGGCAACACTATGGGATAAATACACCCTTGGGCCAACGAATCCCATATTGTAAGCATGTGAGTACGATTCAGAATGAAATTAATTTCCACATTAGTAGACGTTATGAGGTCTAACCCCACAACTTCACATTGTCCTTTTGAACAAATTTCTCGTCTTTGAGCACTACCAGAATACCCCCCGTCTTTCACAGGCCAAATTACTCTGCTTTTGTAACATTGATGATAAAAGTTACATCCTCCAAAGATGTCCTCACGATATTTAGCAAGATCTTTATCATTACGTGGCACCCAATCCCATAATCCCCATTTGGAAATAAAGGGTAGATTAAAATGTTGGCCAGATTTCAGAGTAGCATTCCGATTGATTTCTTGAACTCGAGGAGTCCATAAAGCTTGGCTTCCTTGGTAAATGCCAAGTAAAATTAAAAATAAGCATACCATTGTCGTTGGGTATCGAGAATAACTTGCAACCATCTCTAATCAATGTCAATGGAATTGATTCCTGAAATGGAAGCAGAGAAATAATTAAACATCACTTCTTTGTTCCCAATCTTTAACCCTCTGGGGACCAGAAACGCGCCGGCGCGTTTTGCTCGTTTTTTTTCACATAGCAGAAAAATAGACTTAAAGTACTACCATCATTTCTGTTCATATAGAGTTAAGAAATATGAGAAAATAATCTGTTAAATGTCTACTTTTTTATGTGCCCACATACAATCGAAATAAAATATTGTGCTTTTGTAAAATAAAGAAAATAAACAGGGTGTGCGTTCTGCCTCTCGGTCACCGTGAACTTTTTTTCTGGAGCACGTCTCTAATCTTCAACACAACTCAGCTAATACTATTCACCCAGCCATAAGCAATATATCTTTTAAATCATTTGAGTTTGTACTTTTAAATGATCCGATTCAAAACTAAAATTATTATTCTCCGTTTATGTCATCTATATAAAAAGAGAGACGTGTCAGCCCATCTCATTATCGTTCTCTCAGCTGATTATCTGTGGTAATGTGACACGCCTACGGAGAGCACGCGCTATTCAAACGCAAATATGTGAAGCAACACATTGAGACGCGTTAACGCCCATGAACTCTGAAAACACACATTATTTTTTAGTCAGATTAATCTACTGTCGTCTTGCGCGGCTATATGTGGAACAATCCTGGGACATTTACCACTGGGTTATTTTCACTTCGAGGATGAACAGATTCAGCTGAGAAGTAAGTGTTTTTTGCAAGTGCTTTGTTCTAATCGCGATATAGAATAACGTAGTGTCTGTAAACGGAAAAATAGCATACTGTTAAATGTGAATCATGTTTGTGTCACACAGTTTGTGTGTGTGTGTGTGAATGAATGAATGAACGCACAGATACGCACTGTTACAGACTAAATAACAGACAACATTTCGTTGACTCGTTTTGGATAAAGTTTTTACTCTAAAATAGACATCAAATAAGCTTTTTTAGGAGTTTCTGCTCATATGTTAAATATATAGTATGTTTTGTCAATAAACTAATCAACTAAGATGTTATAGTGTTTGTTCAAGCTATATCAAAATAATGAATCCTCAACTTTGAAATATGTATGATCAAACTAAGACATTTATGGAGAAAGACAATTTTCTTTTCAAGATGTTTCCAACTCTAACTTTGAACTGAAATAAAACCATGTCTATATGGTGAAGGGTGTGTGATAGAAGTGTCCAGACGTATGCACCCTGTATTTTCCTTATAATATCCAAACAATCTAAAAGCCATTCTTTTTTAAATCTCCTCATTCTTTGTGCAAGGCTCCTGTAATGATATGGCCTGATAGCACCTAATAGGGCCATTATGGGAGGGTCTTTGTCTTTCTCAGGTGTGGAATGCCATACATATTAATGAGAGATCAAGCCTCCTGCATAAAGCTTTCTCAAACAAAACACGTCATTAAAAATGTAAAAGACTTTATTGACTTATCTGAATGAGTAGTCAGGATGATTCTCACATAGTTTTGGAGCAAATATTCTAGGCTATGTGATACAATTTTCAAAAGTCTTGTGAAGAAATAATCAATATGTGTTTTGTGGTCTTATTTCAGCAACTTTCATTTTTATTTTTTTCAATAACCACGCATAAACATTATTCTATTAAAAATACAAACATGTACATACATGTTGCTCAGATCTCATGGTAGCCAAGTTTGTGCTATATAGAGTGAATTTACACCTTTGCCATTAACATGTTTATAAATAACTGAAAAAAGCACAAATGTCAGTGCATGTCAAAACATCCCAAGGGCCCCAAAAACACTCTGGTCCCCAGAGGGTTAAAGCTAATGGATGAACAGTGCTCAATATCAGGCCATAAGCCGTCATTATCATTTTGTTCATTCACTAAGCAAGGTTTAACTTGTGACCAATGATACCATCTGTCTGTTCCTACACCCTTCCCTTTAAGACAAACACTTGTGTCAGTAGTTAGGAGTATCTCGTATGGTCCTTCCCATCTAGGCTCTAAACCTTTCCTAGCAATTCGTTTGATCATAACAAAACTGCCTAACTCGGGAATGTGTGGAATGTCAGTAGTGGTGTGTTTTTCATCCCATTGCTGTTGAGCTTCTCGCACTTTCTTGTTATTGTCTTTAGTAGCTTTGTCCAGCATTGCGAGATAGCGTCGTAACTTTTCTTGGAACAAAGTAGAGTCTCCTCCTGTTCCCGCAGGTGGCGGAGCATCAGGAGGTAGAACCATTGCTCTTCCAGTCATTAGTTCAAAAGGGGCTAGTCCTGTTTTAATCCCCATCAATTTCATTGCTTCCTTCATCAATTTTCCAGTGAAATGAGTTCCATTGTCAGAATCAAGTTCATATGGAAGACCCCAGCGAGGAAAAACTTCTTCCACCATTACTCGTGCTGCCGCTTCAGCAGTGCAATTTTTCGTAGGGAGTGCTTCCACCCACCTAGTAAATCTATCCATGATTACAAGTATGTATTGATACCCTCCACTGGGTGATAAAGGTCCTGTGAAATCGATTTGGAGATGTGTCCATGGACCTGTTGGTCTGGGTGCATGTGACATTCGCACCTTTACAGATTTTCCCACATTTGCTTTCATACAGATCAAGCATCTCCTACAGTAATCATCAATGTCTCTCATCATTCGTGGCCACCACCAAGTCTCGCTGATTTGAGCTTTCATTGCTTTTGCTCCAGCATGCACTTTTCCATGATACAGCTGCATCAGTTCTCTTCTTGTTCCGATAGGCATCACCACTTGTCCTGTTGGAATTCTCCAGATACCTTGATCATCTTCTTTCGCTCCTGCTTTTATCCATTGCTCTTTCTCTTCATCTGTCTCCATTTGATATGACAGAAGATGGAGCTCAGGATTATCTTTGCTGTTTTCCTTTACCAAGGTAACAGGAGTAAGAGGAAGTAGAGCTGCTTCTCTAGCCGCTGCATCTGCTGCCGTGTTTCCTTGACTTTCTTTGGACTTGTCAGATTGATGTGATTTTACTTTGATCACGGCTGCTTCTCTGGGTAAGTGACATGCTGTAATCAAACGGCGAATTATGGAAGCATGTTGTATTTCGCTCCCACTGCTGGTGATAAGTCCACGTCTTTTCCACAGAGCTAGGTAGTCATGGACCACCCCAAAAGCATAACGACTATCTGTATAGATGTTAACTCGATCTCCTTCCGATAGTTCAAAAGCTTCCGTAAGTGCTATGAGCTCAGCTACTTGTGCTGAAAATTGCCCAGAAAGAGCTCCTTTCTTCACAACAGTTCCATCAGCTTCCACTACAGCCCACCCAGTATGTCGTTTTCCATCAACATAATAACTGGATCCATCGACCCATAACTCTTTATCTGGATTTTCAAGAGCGATTGGATTAACAGGACCAAGACTTTCCTCTTCAACTTGTTTTTCACACTCGTGTGGTGTTCCCTCATGTGGTTCCAGCATCATTGTTGCAGGGTTAAGAGAAATGTCTCTGATGATTTCCACTCTCAAATCCTTGTTTAACAAAGTTGCTTCCCATTTTGCTCTCCTCGCGTCAGTTATGGTCTTGATGTTTGTATTGTTCAACAACGTCACTATGCTGTGTGGAGTGTGCAGTATGATAGTCTGTGCTCCTATCAGATTTTCAACAGCATCCACTGCCCATGTGGCACCATCGAGGGCTTGTATACATCGTGGTTGACCAATCATTGTAACAGGAATCTTTGTGGAAAAGTATCCAACTGGCCTGTATCGATCACCTGGTTTTTGACACAGTACTGCTGAGTAGGACTCGTCTCCCACCCTGGTCCACAAATGAAATGGCAATCGTCCATCAGGAAGTCCCAAGGCTGGAGCTGAAGTCAGTTTCTCTTTCATAGAAGTAAACGCTTCCTCAGCTTCCGGTGTCCAGTTTATCTGTTCCACTCCAGGCTTTCCTCCCTTGTACAAGTCGATGAGGGGGCTAGTGATGCTGGCAAAATCAGGAATATACTGACGACAATAGTTGAAAAGTCCCATCACCTTCCGCATTCCTGTAACTGTTAGAGGTTTTGGGAGTTGCCGTAATGCCTCTACACGCTCTGTTGTCATTCTCCTTCCCTCGACAGATATTTCTTGGCCCAAGTAGATAACCTTGGTTTTGGCCAGCTGTGCTTTGTCAGGGTTGACTTTGAATCCTCCTTTCTTAAGGGCTTGTAGGACAACATTCAGAGCAAATATATGGCTGTTTTCATCTGGGCTTGCAATCAACAAGTCATCAACATATTGGAGGCAAACACTTCCTGAACTCTCAATCTCAGCTTTTTGCTCCATTAAGAACTGATCCAAAGTTCTATGAAATACAACAGGGGAAATATTAAGACCTTGTGGGAGTCTGTTCCAAACATACTGTTTTGCGCCTACTGTGAAGGCTAATTTCTCTTGAGATTTTTCATCAATAGGTATAGACCAGAAAGCTGACAGTACATCTAGTACCGTGAAAATTCTTGCATTTCCTGGAATATCATTCAGAATGGTGGCAGGATTGGCCACAATAGGATGCGGTTTTGGTGTTACACTGTTAAGTCTTGTGTAATCAATGGTTAATCTCCATGAGTTATCCGATTTCCTGACAGGCCAGACAGGACTATTAGTGGTAGATGAAGTTTGTCTGATGATTCCTTCAGCTTCCAAGTCTGCCACTATCTCTTCCACGGCTTGTCTTGCTTCAGGTCGGATAGAGTATTGTTTATGAGGGGCATGTATCGGTCCCTCAATAACAACGGGGTCAATGTTGGCTTTGCCACAATCCAATTTGTGTTTAGCCCAAACATCTGAATATAAACTGCACAGAAGACCCCACACACCATCTTTTCCCCAATTTCTGATGATTGGTTTTGCTGTACCAACAGAACTTAAATTACATGTGCGATCTTCGTGTGGTATTATCCCAGCTGTTGTAGCGATTTGACGACTGTCAGTGAATATGATCATGTTCAACAATGGAAGAATGTCCATGCCAATAAGGCTTCCTTGTGAATTCGGCCCAACCCAGAAAGATGTCCATAAGACTTCATCTTCATGTATTTGCAGTGGAACTTGAATACTTTTGCGAAATTTTGTGATACCTCCTCCAACTCCTTCAACTTCCATAGTTTCATCTGTTGTAGGTAGGTTCAGATCTGTTATTGAAATGGCTGCTCCTGTGTCAACAAGGATGTCACATGGGTGGCCCCCTATTAATGCATTGACGAAAAGGCGATTGTCTCTTTTCTTACTAATACAGGGGGCCGCTGATTCCTATTGCGGACGCATAATTCCCTCAATGAGCTGACGGACTTGTGCTTCAGTCCATGTCTTCCCTTGAGTGGTTTCTTCATGGTTTTTCGCACTGACCTGTCTAAATGATGGACCTTGACCTTCTGCTCCACCTCCTTTAGCCCAACAATCTATTTTGGAGTGTCCACGCTTTCCACAGTTGCTGCAGAAAATCACCCTATTCTTTGTGTCCTTGTTGTATTGAGCTGTTGCCACTCCTCTTCGATATGGCTTGTTTCCTTCTTCTTTATTTGATCTCATAGCCATCTCTAAGCGGCCAGCCCATTGCATAATTTGGTCAAATGTTTCACCTGGATTGACTCCAAGTGATAAGGCATGTTGGTATTTTGTGCTGAAACCATCGACAAGTGTGTCAGTGAACTGTACATCATCTCTGTCAGGTTGTTTCTTAGCACAGAGGGCCCATCTTTCATAAGCATTCCACTTACGCAGAGCATATTCATCTGGAGATTCATCATCCTTTTGCTTAATCAATGTCACTGAGGTGAATGGAATTTTACCACTTCCCAAGATTTCTTGGATTACTTTTCGGAACTCATCTAATGCTTGCCAAAGACCCAGGTGTCTTCCCTGGCCGTCGACCCACAAGTCTACCCACTGGGCTGTTGTTATCGATGCTGGCAAGCGTTCCCATCGGTCTCTTGGGATTTTAGCTTTCACAATGGTGTGTATATCTCTTAATGTCATTTGATGTGCTTCAACTAATGAGTCCAATTCTCGCCAAAACTCTGTGTTTGGATCTTGTCTCTTCAGAGGAGGCAAGGCTGTGAGAATGGCTTGACGTTCTCCTGGTGTGAATGGTCTTTCTTCTGTCATCATTTCAGATTCTTCCCTTTTAATCGCAGGTGAATAAAATTCAGGACCGATCTTATCAACTGTGATCATGTCGTCATCTTTTGTCTCATCGCCCCAGCCAGAATCATAATTCCGAGCTGGTGTACATCGCAGCATGTCTCTGTTTGGCTGAACTGTTTTAGATCTTGTTATTACCGGAGCTGCTTGTGCAGATGCAATATACATTTTGTCAACTGGACCTCCATTTGATCTCGAAGCTTGAGGCTGTGTCAGAGGTTTAGATGAACTTGTACATTGTTCAGGCAAAGTTGGATAAATTGGGTTGTAAGGAGGAGGCGTTACAGTTGTTGCGGATTTCACTGGTGGTTGTGAGTATTTTCTTTCAGCTTCAGTTATTATATTTGTCCAATCTGGATCAAATAAATCTTCACTGGTTGTATTTGCTTCATCTGAACATTTAATAGACATGATTTTGTTCAATTTGGTATATGCTTCAATTTGAGGCTTCATTGCTTCAGCAAGTGGAACTGGACCACCATTCATATCGCAAAAAATTCCACCTTGTTTCACAATCCAATGAGCCGCCAGTATTGGGAATGCTTTTGATTTGATCTTGTCTTTTTGGGACTCGAACCAGCTTAACTGCTCATCCATAGATGCATTGATATCCAGACCTTTTTTCAAAAGTTTAGCTTGTTTCTTCCTCTTCCTTTCCAGGTACCAAGAAGATATTGTTCTGCTGTTACAGACACTTTCTCCCATGTTTCAAAGAATTTGTCACTCTGTGTCTCTGTGCTCAGAACAGCAGGGCTATGTGTGTGTGCGTATATGTGTGTGTGTGTGTGTATGTATATAGAGTGAATTCCAAAGGGAGGGGCTGCTTCTCTCTCTCTCTCTTCTCTAAGCCCTATAAGAACTCAGGGAAAAGAAAATTTTAAAGAAAGATTAAAAACAAGTTATCCCTTATATTTTAGTTATCTATTCTTTTTTCTTTTTAATTTACTTAGTTCAACTCAGATACATTTTTTCTTCTTTCTTTTTTTCCTAGTTTATCTCAGATTAATTTCTTTGTTTTTCTTTTTCCTTTAAGTTTAACTCAGATAAGTTTATTCTTTCTTTTTCCTCTAGTTTATCTTAGATTAATTTCTTTGTTTTTTCTTTTTTCTTTAAGTTCAACTCAGATCAGTATCCTCAAACATTTGAACAGTTTTATGGTCAAAATCAGAATGCCCGCGATTCTAGCTCTTTTTTTTTTCATTGATACCCTTCTTCTAAGGGTTCAATCCTCTGCGTATTTAAACGTTTTAGGGTTTTCTTCGTATCTTCTATATACTGCACTGCACTAACTCAGAGCACAGACCCGCCACTTTAAACCGCTATAAATCACTGCTTGTTACACTTTCCTCGTCTCCTTCTGAGAACGAATCTTCTGTGTGTTGGATGCTTTAGGGTTCATTCTGCCATCTTTTTAGACAGTCCCGCCACAATCCAACCACGTCGCAGTTGTAAACAAGCAAATTTGCCTAGCTTAACCGTCTTATAGCTAATTCTATATGGTCTTCTTTCTAAAAAAGATCCACTTTTACCCAAGCATCATTCAAATATTTTAGAGGTTTTACTGATCAGAGCAACTTAAATAAGCCAAATTTAATTGTCTGACATATATTCATTGGCAACACAACTGGTACTTTAAATAACACAGTTCTTTTAAGCAGTTTCAGTCAATGTCTAATCATCAGGCAGACTTAGAATTATTTTAGAAAAAGAAAAAGTCTTACCTTGAATGATTGAGACAAATGCCTGAAGATGCGATCCTGTTGTTCGTGACGCCAAATTGTAGACTTGGAATTAAGCCTTTTCCCCGTTATTATTTAATTCACGGGACCAGACACCAGTTATCTTGCCAAGAAAGATTTTTATTCTTATATGTCAGGAGAGAAACTCTGAGAAGATGTTATATTCATGCCAGGTCTATGCGTTTCGTGTTTCTCCTTCCTCTCACCCAGTCATGCCTCCATGTTTCTCTGCTGTAGTACTTACAGTCTTACAGCTTCCTTGTAAGGTAACAAAACATATTGCTTATGCTTAAAATGAAATGTATATGCACATGGTACAATCCACTTTCCACATTAAGAAACTATTTCTCAGTGTATACATTAGTGGTATACAAATGGTACATTTGCATCAGTTGAAACATTCATTTTCTTGCAAAGAGCATACCAACTGTACACATTTGAAGTATATTCATCATTGGAACTCTCTGCTAAGTGAACATTACATACCTCTAAGCAGAATACATAATCCTCCCAGCTACCCTCCTTGTCTAAAATATGTTCCTTAAACACATGTGTCCATGCAATCTATAGTCTACTCATGCATTTTAAACTTCATAAGATAATACAACTTATTATGAATACTAAATAAAGAATAATAATACAGATACATAATATTAATTAATGAAATTATATTCAAAGATGAAATTTTAGTCTTCAATAGGTAACATTTTTATAGCCTTAGAAATTAAACATTTTTTTACGGTCACTATTGTGACCGGTGGGATTAAATGAATATAAAATTGAAATAACCTGCCTAAGAAACGATAGAAGGGTTAAATCGATGATTGATGGTTCGTTCAGGTCATGTCTTTTAAGTGCATATAGAAACTTGGGATCTCACCATCTGACTCATAAAACCCATTCTTCCTCACTCTCTTTCTTTCTGCAACTCGTATGAATGTGTGTGTGTGTTAGATATTAGTTTTATGTGTTAGTCATAAGCTTATAATCAATAAAGTATTGTTTGTATTTGAAAAGAGAAGCATTACTTGTGTTATGTGCTTACAAATGTATTGTCTTGAACTGCGATCTAAGCTACAAATGCTTTTACCCTTGATTTATTTCTTAATTTAGCTGTTAGCTGGGAATTAGTCTTTCTTGGCCAGGAAGATATTATATTTCCTAGAATTAATAATTGTTTGTGCTTTCCGTTCATTGGATGAACTGATAAAATTATCATACTATTGATTCTGCTAGTAAATTCTGAAAATAATCAAATTATTAATTATTGATCATAATCCGTTATGAATAATAATTAGTTATATTTATACGGGCGTATAAACGCTACATAACCATTTTGTTTTCTGCAAACACAGTGTGCAACGTTTTTATAGTTGTTTTATGTCATTGCCTAGATCAAGCATCTATAACAATTGACTAAGTTGATAGACGTAGCTCGCGTGTCAGTGTGAAGTTATAGCGGTTAACGTCACCCACGTAGCTAACATATAGAGCATCGGCATCAACGTGTGAAAATAATTTCTAAACCCAAGGTGAGATTAAAGCCATTTATACTAATCACTAGCAATAATAAACTTAACTTACCACCAAGAAGTAAGATTTTTGCTGGCAGTATCTTGCTCTGTCCATGTCGGCTGCGACTTGGCAGGCGATCCTCTACGTAGCCCTCTTCACTAATGAGTTGTTCGCGGGAGCTGACCTGGTATTCTGCTCGTCTGTGTTCTCTTAATATTATATCGGACGGTGCTGTCAACCTTCACTAGGTCAGAGTCATGGAAATAATACAAAGCAAAGTTTGGAAAAGACATGATTTCTGTTTAAATATCTGTAGAGTTGAAATACAGTATCCATTGCCCGCCCAACTTGTACTTTCAAGTGTGTGATTGGACAATTACATGCAAGGTTGTTTTGAAAAGCTTGGCTCTGATTGGTCGAAATGAATGCACTGCGAAATATATATTATAATTATTATTATTTTTTATTGAAGTATTACGTTAAATTGTTATTTCCAACACCGGAACGTTGACGTTGACACATATATTAAAATTAATTTCAATACATGTTTAATTCCCTTCATATTAGGACTTGAATTTCAAGCTTTGACAAAAAAAAAATTATAATACAATTAGTTTAAGAATTCATTTGATAGCTGTAATGTATTTATTAATGTGTTTTATAAAATATATTAAAATGTTAAAACATGTTTTTCACAATATTTTTGAAAGCAGGCTGAAGCACATGCTACATAAATATTAAAAATATATTGCAGTAGGCCTATACATGGTTATAAACAAGGTATGTATAACCAACTAAATTATAAATAGTTTTGCTATTCACACAAAGCAAACATAAGTTAGAGTAACACAAGTATGTTTTCTGTAAATACACTAAAACTTCACTAAAAGTATTCTTGTTTTTAGCATATTTCTTAAAAGTATAATTAAGCATATAATTATTACCAGTGTACTTCTAGTAAACTTTTTAGAAATAAAATTTAAAGCTGCAGTCCGGCGTTTTTCCTCTGTGTCGCCATCTCTGTTCGAAATCTGCAATTGCAATCATTCGCGGAATTATCAACTTTACGTGAGTTGTAGTTCAACACCCTCTCTCGACACGGCACAGCGCGGATGAACACAGTGTTTGAGGAGAGTGAGCAGCTGTCAATCACCGCGCCGGTGTGGATGCATTCAGAATCACAGATTATTCTTTTTGGAAGTATGACCAACATAAGAATTTTCACTGGAAAATGTCATCTGAACAAGTAAGAAACATCCACCTTTGTTCTGGTTCTGACATTGCAGTAAATCGCGCTGATTAAATCTAACAATCGCTTATAAGTTATCATATCATGCAAAACCGTGCAAATTATACTTTGTTCTCAAATTGTTAATGTTAACAACGTCAGCATTGCGTGACTACATGTAATGTCCTTCCGATATGTATCCTTGTTTTCGCATGGGTCCGGTTTCAGTCTCTTTTTTTCTGTAGCCACTCCGAAGTCCGAACGCAGTCTTTTGCATTTTACAACGGGTGAGTCTCCAGTTGTCACTGGTGATTGTCGTTTGAACCTTTCTGGATCCACCATCAAATTGATAAGTTTAATTATATCAAGTGCTGTGAGAAAAGGCTATAAATCTCCACCTCCAGCATCCTCACAGTCACACGCAAACGCAATACAGCCTACTAGCCGAAACTCCTTCTTTATGTGTACAGATGTGACGTAAAGACGCAAAGACATGCTCGAATCTCCCGCGGAAATCCACCAGTACCACTGGAATTAAAAACATTATTACAAGCTTACCGGTTTGAATCGAGCTAAAGCAAGCAGATAGTTTTGAACACTGGCTGGTTATGTATTTTATCAAATATGTTTTTTGGATCATTTTTAACCCAAAGAAAGCTACGGACTGCAGCTTTAAATATCCTTGTGTTTAGCATATTTCTTAAAGGAACACTCCGACTTTTTGGGACTTTAGCCTATTCACCTTATCCCCCAGAGTTAGATAAGTCCATACATACCTTTTTCATCTCCGTGCGTGCTATAAGTCTGTTTGACGCACCCACCGCTAGCCTAGCTTAGCACAAAGACTGGATGTAAATGGTTGCAGCTAGCATACTAATCCAAATAAGTGACAAAATAGCGCAAACATTTTCCTATTTACATGTTGGGATTTGTATAGTCACAGAGTGTACAAAAAACTACGTCACATGAGACACAGACATATTTTAACAGTATAAATACTGGGAACTATATTCTCTGAAGGCGAAGCACTGCTACTTGGGCGGAGTAATAACCGCAGCACCTGAGACGCGCCGTGGTGAGGAGCAGAGAGTTCGTTCAGAGTTTGGGTACGGTACGTCTCAGGTGCTGCGGTTATCACTCCGCCCAAGTAGCAGTGCTTCGCCTTCAGAGAATATAGTTCCCAGTATTTATACTGTTAAAATATGTCTGTGTCTCATGTGACTGTCACGTTTCATGGATCCACTGTCTCATTTTGGTATGTTGTGTGTGTGTGTGTATGTGTGTCTGTGTGGGCGTGGTTACTAATTCCCGGTTGATTGTGTGCACCAGCTGCAAGCCCTTACCAGTTTCTTTATATGCCCAGTAATTCCCATCTCACATTGTCAGATCGTTGTGGCTTCCCCGGTGTCGTGTCCTGTTCCTGTGTGGCTCTCTGCTTCTCCTCGTGTGTTCCAGTCTTCGTGGATCTTCGTCGTTGTTTCCCGGTCTGGATTGTTTGTTGTTCCTGTTTGAGCACTCCGTCAACTTCTCCACGAGACTCCGGCTAGCCCATCGATGTCCCTGGGTCACAGTTCATCTGAGTGTTTGTCCCCGACCTGTGTTTCTGTGACTAGTCTGACCAACTGGAATAAATAACTTTTACTTGCAATTGTATCCGATTCGTTCATCACAGAACGATCTGACCAGACATGGATGCAGCAAGTTCGGCCAGTTTGAGCGAGTTCATCGCACACAGCGTGACGAGAATGGATCAACAAGGAGAAGAGATCGCGAACACAGGTCGGGCGGTTCAAGCACTCGTGACACAGGTGTCCGAGCTCACCCAACAGCTTCAACATCTACGTGCTCCCACTGCGCCGCCCACGCCGCCTGTTACCCCCCCCCCCCCCCCCCCCCCCGCCACAGCCAGAGAATCAACCGGAGCCTTGCCAGCCTACGCCGGAGGGATATTCAGGTGAGCCTGAATACTGTAGGGCTTTTCTCACGAGATGTTCCATGCATTTCGCATTGCAGCCACGGACTTTTTACAGTGAACAATCCAAGGTGGCGTTCGTACTGACTTTACTGTCAGGTAAAGCAGCGCTCTGGGGAACGGCGGTGTGGGAGAACCAAGACTACTGTTGCTCCTCGTTCCAGGCACTCTCCACAGAGATCAGAAGAGTTTTCGATCGAGCGGTAGCGGGTAAGGAGGCGGCCAGATTACTCGCGGATCTACGCCAAGGAGATGGCTCGGTGTCGGATTACTCGATCCGTTTCCGCACCCTGGCCGCAGAGTGCCATTGGAACGAGGAGGCGCAGTGGGACATGTTCCTGCGTGGGCTGGCTGACCGCGTTCAGAAGGAGATATACATCTTGGACCTTCCTAAATCTCTCAATGAACTGGTGGAGCTGGCGATGAGGGTCGATTCACGCCTCAACCGTGTGAGTCAGCGGGTGCGCTCCAGTCGATTCCAGCCATATCCGGAGGATGCACGGACCAGTGACGGGAACGCGGTCAGCCCAGTTTCCGACCATGAGCCCATGCAGGTGGGGAGAGCTCGGCTTTCCCGGGAGGAGAGGGAAAGGCGGAGATCCCAAGGGCTCTGCCTTTACTGTGGTAAGGCTGGCCACTTTCTCTACTCTTGCCCGGTAAAAGAGCAAGCCCGATAGTAAGCATGAGGCTACTATCGGGTGGGATCTCCGCCGAGAAGTCCTCATTAACATCATCGACCCTCCTCCCGGTAAGACTGAGATGGGCAACCTCCACACACGCCACTCAAGCATTACTGGACTCGGGAGCAGAGGGTAATTTTATGGATTTCAGTCTCGCTGTCAAACTCAAGATTCCCATCATTTCTCTCACGCACAAGATATCTGTCAACGCACTCAATGGACAGGACCTTCCCAGAATTTCTCACTCCACTGAACCTCTCACACTCATCACATCGGGCAATCACACTGAACATATTTCTTTTCTTCTTATGGACTCACCACTAGCACCGGTGGTTTTGGGGCACCCATGGCTCACCAAACATAACCCCCGTATCGACTGGCATAACAATTTCATTTCCTCTTGGAGTAACCACTGTCATGAGTCATGTTTGGTGTCTGCTTGTCCATCTGTGTCTAGTTCTGTGTTTCAGAAGGAGGCAGTGGATTTGTCTAACGTGCCCGCAGAGTACCTCGACCTGAAGGAGGTGTTCAGTAAGTCTCGTGCTGCTTCTCTCCCTCCGCATCGTCCCTATGACT
Source organism: Rhinichthys klamathensis goyatoka (assembly GCF_029890125.1). NCBI lineage: Eukaryota > Metazoa > Chordata > Actinopteri > Cypriniformes > Leuciscidae > Rhinichthys > Rhinichthys klamathensis. The sequence continues at coordinate 1,812,705 of NW_026606589.1, forward strand.
GTGCTATAGATTTACTGCCAGGTAAGTCTCCGTCTAAAGGCAAACTTTACTCTCTTTCTGTTCCTGAGAGGGAGGCCATGGAGAAATATATTTCTGATTCTTTAGACTCTGGGTTCATCCAGCCTTCCTCTTCTCCTGCGGGGGCGGGGTTCTTTTTTGTTGGGAAGAAGGATGGTTCTCTGCGACCTTGTATTGATTACCGAGAGTTGAACAACATCACGGTGAAGAATACTTATCCTTTGCCGTTGATGTCTTCAGCTTTCGAGAGGTTGCAGGGAGCATCCATTTTCACAAAATTGGACTTACGTAATGCTTATCATTTGGTCCGCATCAGGAAGGGGGATGAATGGAAAACCGCGTTTAATACCCCCAGGGGGCACTTTGAATACTTGGTTATGCCTTTCGGCCTTTCCAACTCCCCAGCGGTTTTCCAAGCACTCGTCAATGACGTGTTGAGAGATATGGTCGATCAGTTCATATATGTTTACCTGGATGACATATTGATTTTTTCTTCGTCTCTCCAGGAACACGTTCAACATGTCAGGCGAGTGCTTCAGAGGTTGCTAGAGAATGGGCTTTTTGTCAAGGCGGAGAAATGCGATTTTCATGCACAGTCTGTTTCCTTCCTAGGGTACATCATCTCTTCTGAGGGAATGCGCATGGATCCTGACAAAGTTAAGGCGGTGATGGATTGGCCAAGTCCAGATTCCCGTAAGGCCCTACAGCGGTTTCTGGGGTTCGCCAATTTCTATAGGCGATTCATTCGCAATTTTTGCCAACTAGCCGCGCCTCTGACTGCCTTGACCTCCCCCAGAACTGCGTTCAGGTGGTCTGATATGGCGGAAGCTGTATTCGTCAACCTCAAGAGTCGGTTTATTTCGGCCCCCATTCTTGTCACCCCTGATTCCACACGTCAGTTCGTGGTGGAGGTCGACGCGTCAGAGGTGGGGGTAGGAGCAGTTCTTTCCCAGCGCGCGTCCTCAGACGACAAGATGCATCCCTGCGCGTTTTTTTCCCATCGCTTGTCACCTGCCGAACGTAATTATGACATTGGTAACAGAGAGTTGTTGGCGGTCAAACTAGCGTTGGAGGAGTGGCGACATTGGCTAGAGGGTTCAGGGGTACCCTTTATCGTTTGGACCGATCATAAGAACCTTGAATATATTAGAACTGCTAAAAGACTCAACTCCAGGCAGGCTCGATGGGCACTTTTTTTTTTGTTTGTTCCGGAGGGGTTACGGTCTGACGTTATTCGATGGGGTCATTGCTCCAACGTGGCTTGTCATCCAGGAGTAAGTCGTACTAACGGTTTGATAAAGCAACGATTCTGGTGGCCGTTAATGGCTTGTGATGTTCACGATTTTGTTTTGGCTTGCTCGGTTTGCGCCACTAACAAGACGTCTAACCGTTCTCCTGATGGGTTACTCCGACCGCTGTCTGTCCCTTCGAGACCCTGGTCCCACATCGCACTAGATTTTATTACCGCCCTCCCACCCTCTAAGGGCATGACGGTTGTTTTGACCGTAGTGGACCGGTTCTCGAATGCGGCACATTTCATTCCCTTGCCCAAATTACCTTCAGCCAAGGAGACAGCGGTCACGGTCATTGATCACGTCTTTCGGTTACATGGCCTCCCGAAGGACGTGGTTTCTGACAGGGGTTCCCAATTTGTGTCTAAATTTTGGCGAGAGTTTTGTAGGTTATTGGGAGCTACGGCCAGTCTGTCTTCGGGTTATCATCCCCAGAGTAATGGTCAATCCGAGCGAGCCAACCAGGATTTGGAGAGAAAGTTACGATGTATGGTAGCCAAGAATCCTTCATCCTGGAGCCAACAACTTTCTATGGTTGAGTACGCTCATAATTCGTTACCAGTGTCATCAACGGGCCTCTCTCCGTTTAAGTGTAGTTTAGGTTACCAGCCACCAATTTTTCCGAGCCTGGAATCCGAGGTCGCGGTCCCCTCCGCTCACGCATTCGTCCAGAGGTGCCGCCACACTTGGACAAGAGCGCGTGAGACTCTGCTCCAAGCGGGGAGGCGCATGAAGGCCAAGGCCGATCGCCACCGGTCAAAGCCTCCCGTATACGTCGTGGGTCAAAAAGTGTGGCTTTCTACCAAGAACATTCCGCTCCGTTCCGTTTCCAATAAGTTAGCCCCCAAATTCATTGGCCCGTTCCCTGTCACCAAGATCATTAGTCCGGTGGCAGTCCGACTCAAACTTCCTCCGGCGTACAGGAGAATTTGTCCCGCCTTTCATGTGTCTAAAATCAAGCCCGTGTTTTATTCTCCCATTAATCCGCCAGTCCCGGTTCCCCCCCCGCCGCGACTCGTAGATGGGGAACCCACTTATTCGGTACACCGTATTCTGGACTCTAGACGGAGGGGACGCGGATTTCAGTACTTGGTGGACTGGGAAGGTTACGGTCCGGAGGAGAGGAGTTGGGTACCTGCTAGAGACATTCTGGATCACTCCCTTATCGATGATTACAATCGGCAGGTAGGTTCGGCGTTCCTAGGGGAGGGGGTACTGTCACGTTTCATGGATCCACTGTCTCATTTTGGTATGTTGTGTGTGTGTATGTGTGTCTGTGTGGGCGTGGTTACTAATTCCCGGTTGATTGTGTGCACCAGCTGCAAGCCCCTACCAGTTTCTTTATATGCCCAGTAATTCCCATCTCAGATTGTCAGATCGTTGTGGCTTCCCCGGTGTCGTGTCCTGTTCCTGTGTGGCTCTCTGCTTCTCCTCGTGTGTTCCAGTCTTCGTGGATCTTCGTCGTTGTTTCCCGGTCTGGATTGTTTATTGTTCCTGTTTGAGCACTCCGTCAACTTCTCCACGAGACTCCGGCTAGCCCATCGACGTCCCTCTTAACTCTGGGGGATAAGGTGAATAGGCTAAAGTCCCAAAAAGTCGGAGTGTTCCTTTAAAAGTGTAATTAAGTATATATTTATTACCTATGTATTTCTAGTACAATTTTTAGAAATATAAATAAAATATGCTTGTTTTTAGCATATTTCTTAAAAGTATAATTAAGCATATATTTATTACCAGTGTACTTCCAGTACATTTTTTTATAAATCTATTTAAAGTATGCTTGTGTAGCCCACATAAACTGCACAGGGCCAAAGTAATTGCTGTGATTCTCCATTCCCCTAGATGGTGCTGCTTCATGTTTATTGGCTGAGTCACTCTATGTTGCGCAGCTAAAGAAGATGAGCGATCTTTTTTTTCTTTTTTCCTACCCTCTCGTCAAGTACATCGTGAGATGAAGACGGAGTGAGATAAATATAGTGAAACAGACCACTTAACACATGAGATAAATAATTTTCAATGTTGTTATTAGCTAGTAAAAGTGGAAAGAAGTCTTCGTTATTGTAAACTGCCGTTTACACTTTTGTTTTCCTTTGGATAGGTTTAAGAATCTCCGGTGAGTACAACAGAAGGGAAACTTTTTGCTAGCATGTCACCATAAGTTGATTAAAAAATGAAACGATAATATATTATGTGCTCTTTGTTACTTTGCTATTCCTGTTATGTCCTTTGACAATAAAAGAAAACCAGTCGGAGATAATTGATATGTTTATCTTTACTAATCTACCGTTGCTATTTGGAACGCCATTTTGTTTCATATATGTACGTTATGATGAGATCAGTGTTGCCAACTCCTCAGTAAGGAAAGTAGCTATTGGCTGTCCTAAAAGTAGCTAGAAGGCTATAAATGACGTCATCTCCTAATTTGCATAACTGACCATGTGCATGTAATTTTGATGGACGCTGTAGAGAGAGGAGTAACGTCGCTGGAGAGACAAAAGGTGAGTAAAAACTGTTATGTGGGTTATAGGTACAATAAGGAGGCTCAACACAAGGGTAACAACAGTACGTCCATTGAACCCACGGCTTTATTCTTCCCCCCCCTTCAACAACCACCTACACAAGGTTCCTACCCCAGTAGTTAACCTGATACTACATCCCCCTTTCTAAGCAAAGGATAAACTATGTGCAGATGCAGAAACATTAATAACAGTAAGAGCATTTCTAAACTTTAACAGAAGGCTCTTCCGATTACTTACACTGAAAATATAACCCATAACATCACTAAAATGACGATCAAGATCAGTAACAGCCGTAACACACATTTATGGTTCTTTTTTTTTTCCATAAGTTTGGCTGTGAAGTACTATGAACATGTGCTTCTGTAAACACTTTATCAACACCATAAATTGGCGACAATCAACTACTCCCTGAATCAATGTCCGCCCTGAGTGATGCTGGGATGACTATCCTGCTGCCATACAACAGCATCTTGGATTGTGAGCTCACCTGAAAATTGCAGATATGGCTGAAGCACTCTGTTAATTAAAAATGTATCTGGCCATCCTTCGACACAGAATTTCTTCAAGTGCTTGAGTGTGGATTCGTCGTCCTGGTGTCTCTGAATTTCTCTTAACCTCTTTTCTGTAGCTGGGAGATTCGCTACAACAGAGTCAACATAGAGGTTGATTTCCTCCTCTTGCAATCCTTCTGCTGTGTGACTGATGGGAGCTCGGGACAGCACATCCGCAGTTGCAATGTCTTTGCCGGCCACATATGATATGGTGTAGGCAAAACGCATTAGTCGCATGCGCAGACGCTGTATGCGTGGAGGAAGTCCATCTAAGCTCTTTGAGCCTAGTAGAGGATTAGGGGCTTGTGGTCTGTCTCAATATGAAAACTCTTTCCAATGAGGAACTCTGCAAACCTCTCACAGGCCCATGTTGATGCTAGCGCCTCTTTCTCGATGTGGGCGTAACACTGCTCAGTGCTGCTGAGGGCTCTCGAGGCATACGCCACAGGTTTCCACTCTGTGTCTGTGTGCCGCTGGAGAAGAACGGCGCCCATCCCATATGAGGAAGAGTCGGCGGAGACAAGCGTTTCAGCATTCGGGTCATACAATGCAAGCCCTGGGGGTGTTGTCAGTTCTTTTTTTATGTTATCAAAAGCCTGTTGTTGTTGCGGCCCCCAGCCCCACATACTGGACTTTTTCAGCAGGTCTCTGAGTGGTCGTGTTCTCTCAGCCAAGTGAGGCAGGAACTTCCCCAGGTGGTTTGTCATTCCCAGGAAGCGTCTCACCTCGCTGACGTTACTGGGTGCTGGCATAGCTTTTACAGCACTCACTTTATCAGGGTCAGCACTGACGCCTGATGCCTCGATGTCCTGCCCCAGGAATTTGATACTGCTCTTAGAAAACTCACACTTGTCGTTGAGCGTCACTCCCGCCTCCTGCAGTCGTGACAGTACTCTCCACAATCTCTCATCATGCTCCGTCTGTGTGGCTCCCCAAATGAGCACGTCATCCATCTGACACAGAACACCCACTAGGGCCTCCAAGATGCGTGACATGCGCTTTTGGAAATGTTCTGGTGCTGACGAGATCCCATAGCACAGGCGATTGTAACAATACCGCCTGAACGGAGTTATGAAAGTGGTTAGCAGAGTTGACTCCTTGGACAGTGGAATCTGCCAAAAGCCTGCGTTAGGGTCTAACTTTGAAAACACTTTGGCCCCAGCGAGCTGTCCTGAAGTGTGTTCAACTGAGGGGAGGGGGGGCTTCTCTCTCATAACTGATTTGTTCAGCTGTGTGAGATCGGTGCATATTCTCACCTTGCCCGTGCGTTTCGGCACCACCACTATAGGCGCACACCATTCAGTGGGCCCCTCCACCTTTGAGATAACTCCCTGCTGCTCCATACGGTCCAGCTCCTCTCTGACCTTTGGCAGGAGTGGGAGGGAGATGCGCCTGGGAGTTGAGAGGGAGAAAGGCTGAGCGCCTGGTTTCAGTACTATGTTGTACTCGCCCTCCATTTTACCTAGTCCACAGAAAAGCTTTGGGAACTCCCTTTTTACTGTCTCTTTGGAGTCCAGGCTGACGTTATTTATTCTGGCGACCAACTGCAGTGCCACTGCAGCAAGCCCGCCTAGCAGTGGTGTGCACAGCCCCTTCACAACGTAAATTTCCTCTTTAGTACTTTTACTGTTTTTTCTGAGAGTGGCGGTGAACTTGCCCTTCACATTCAGACGAGTCCCTCCTGGCCCCAGCAGAACCCTCGTTGACTTCTCCAGCCTGCTGAACTGGCCCTGGTTATACAGCATTTCCGATATAGCGGTGACGTCTGCGCCAGTGACAATTTTAAAGCGTGCATTGAGATTCTCCACATGTATGTCTGTCATCCATGGGCTGTCATTTGCGTCCGCTGACAGTGAACCCAGAAATGCAACTTCCTCACCAGTGTCCTCAACCACTGTAGCTACATGCATTCCACACATTCTTTTGCTTTTGCACACTCTGGCGTAATGTCCTTTTTTTCTGCAGTTATTGCATATTACCTCTTTAGCTGGACATTGTTGTTGGCTATGCCATCTTGAATCACCACATCTGCTGCATTGTGCCTGTCTTTCCTTCTGTTTTTTTTTCTGTTTGCTTGTATTGTGGCTTGGGTTGTTTTGGTATGGGTTGTTTTGCGCGTGCACGCTGTCTAGCTGAGCGTTAGAGATATCTGCTTTGAAGTTCATTTTTAGCATTTCTTGTTGCTTCTTCACCTGCTCGCTTTGTCTAGCTCTGTTAATTGCTTTCTCTAAAGTCAGTTCGGGATCGAGTTGTAGCTGTTCTGACAAGCGTTTATCTCTCAGACCCACAACAAGTCTATCTCTCACCATTTCGTCATGCAGAGCCCTGTATCCGCAGTGCTCTGCTAGACAGTGCAGCGCTGTGTGAAAGCTGTCAGCCGACTCCCCCATTTCTTGCTGCCTCTGGTTAAACTTTTCCCTCTCGAAGATTACATTTCTGCCTGTTACAAAGTGAGCATCCAGCTTTCTCTTAACTGTGTCGTACTCACTCGCTTCCTCTGGGCTGAGGTGCAGGGAAACCAGTATATCCTCCGCCTCCTCCCCCATTGTGTAAATCAGTGCATTCACTTGATTTTCGTCCGCTTGTGTCTCCAATCCAGATGTGATGCGGAATCTGTCGAAGCGTTTAATCCATTTAGTCCAGTCTTCGGCTTTAAATGTGAACTTCTCTGGTGGGGAAACTTGAAACTGATTCATTTTGCCGTCCGTGAGCTCGCTAGCATTAGCGTTAGCCCCAAACATTCGGTAATCGGCAGAGAGAAAACAAATAAACAACTAGCCTGCGTCCTGTGTTATCTCTTATTTGTTCGACGTCACTTAACCCTCTAGGCACCACGGTCGAGTTTACTCGACAAGATGCGGCACTGAATAAAACGGCCGATTTTGTCAAATTGGGTGTCAAATTTCATTCGACCTCCCCTCCACTGGATGGCAGACATGTCATACTTAATCCCGAATCAAAAAAACGTCATGCTTCTATACAAATGTTCGAATTAGAGCGCATTGAATCAGTGCGATCAAAAGCGGAGCTAGTGTGCGAGTGAGCCATTTTATCAGAGCCTCTCTGCAATCGCGGCGACAGTATTGTGGTGGAGACTTTGTCTAATACCACTGGGTATGTTAGACGAGGTCGAAGTATTCATAGGACAGTTAGGAGGAAACGTGGAGGCAGGGTGGGGAGTCGCAATGACAATGACAGTAGTCCGAGCTGTGCACACTCGGCACGCGCGCGAGGCAGATCTAGCCGCGCTGCTCGTATCATCTCACTCATGATCTGTGCCTTGCCGTCGCGAGTGAGCGTTTGAACTAAACAGGTCTTGTCTACTTGTGTTTGTATGGCATATGAATAATATATATATGCCCCATACATGGAATCAGAGTGCCTACTGTATTTAGTAAATGGAAAATCTCTACAGCAAAAGGCCAACCACTACATGCATTTGGTTTGTTTCTACCATTTATTAGTAATGATTTACACAGTTTGTTTACTGCTTACTATATACCTGAGCATTCAGTATTGTGCAATATAGCATACAGAAGGAGGTGATGGACATTTTGGGGAGAAATAAGTGCTGCATTTTATCATTTAAAACCACAGTAATAGGCCTACTACCCACCGGATGAAGAAGGGTTTCCTCTCAGTCTCCACAGTAGCCTAGGCCTACATAAAATATTCATTTTATTTTATTTTATTTTTCGTGTTCGCATTTATGAGGAAAAAACAATGTTACGGACGTGTTCTCCGTTACGGACGTGAGCGCTCTGAAAGCGGCACTAAAAGATGCTTTAAAACTTTCACAGAGACATCAAACAGAAAGCACAAACCCTTTCTTTAACCTGAATTTCGTTTTGTATTAATTGTATCTTAATTTTAATGAATGTTTCATCAACCAATTGCCTGGATTTAATAAATAAGAAGTAAATATAGCAGACGATAGATAATCAGAAACGAATCCGCCGGCGCGTGAACTGGAGCTCGGAACTCAGCATATAAGGTAGCCTACTTGCCTCACATGTCTACTTTTAAACAGAACAATTCAAAACGAAAGAAAACGTACTCGGTTACCTAACGTAACCTCGGTTCTCTCTAGAGAGGGAACGAGTATTGCGTAAGTTTAGCTTACGCTACGGGTAAAGTTCATCCTTGCTCGAGATATTGAAGCCAAAATTATCCTTAATTTTGTATATATTGTCAACGCAGTGCAGCAGCTGCAGACCTAGAGCAGGCTATCTAGTGTGCTCATTGGCTGCCTTGCGGCAACTGCAGCAGCCTACCAGTGAGCCTGGCGTGACGTCACGCCCAATGGTGGGCGCTTCGCGCCCACTACGCGTCACAGCCCGCGCAAGGGGGTGTGGCTTAGCGTATAAAAGCGGGGCTCAGAGGCTGCTTCCCTGGTTTTCATGATCTGAAGCGAAAATCGCTCGTGGCGCCAGCACGGCCGGTTACGCAATACGAGAGAACCTCTGTTACTCTGTTACCTAACGTAACCTCGGTTCTCTCTAGAGAGGGAACGAGTATTGCTTACGCTACGGGAACACTTTGTCAACGCTGTGCGCGCCCAGCATCCACTCTATGAGTCCCAACCCGGGGAACATTGAAAGTGGGAAATTCAGGCGGCCAGCAAGCGGGCCGACACATTTATAACATAAGCACCCATGGGGAATGCAGAGCGGCGGCGCCGGGCTGCATGTTACATGTAAATCAACCCATATTAGTGCAGCTCAACCAGGAGAGCTAACGTTGAGGTAGCCTGCGCACCAGTCATGTGGGCAGGTCATACACACATTAGACTGACAGAAGTCTAGCCTGCAAGGCGGGAACTTCCAGATTATAGAATCTCACAAAACGGGCCCAGCCCGCCGCCATACAGATGTTGTGAATGGAAATTCCACTGGACCATGCCCATGATGAGGCCATGCCATATAGCGGGCGGCTGGGCCAGCGCATCCTCGTTCTTTAAAAAGAACACTGGGCAATGAGCGTTGTCCTTTGACGCGAATAGGTCGACTTCCGCTCTGCCAAAGAGGCGCCATAACAGCTGGACTGTTTGGGGGTGTAAAGACCACTCCCCGGGGGGAATATTGTCGCTGGACAGTCTGTCCGGGCCGTCGTTCAGGATCCCTGGCACGTGCGTCGCTCTCAGCGAGCGCAGGAAGCACTGGGCCCAAACGAGGAGGTGTTCTGCCAGATCACAGAGGCTCCTGGATCTGACACCGCCCTGGCGGTTCACGTAGGACACAACCGACATGTTGTCCGAGCGGACTAGAACGTGTTGGTCCTGTATGAACGGGAGGAAGCGCTTCAGCGCGTTCTCGACCGCCAGCATCTCCAGACAGTTTATGTGAAGGCGTTTCTCTCGGTCTGGCCACAGGCCAAAGACCGGTCTGCCCTCGAAAAGGCCGCCCCAACCTGAGTTGGAGGCGTCTGTCGAGATGATTTTCCGGTGGGAAATCGCTCCCATTGTCACCCCCTGCTGTTACCAATTGGCCGCTAACTAGGGATGCACCGAATCCAGGATTCGGATTCGGATTCGGCCGAATGTTGGGCTTTTTAACGGGGTTCGGTTTCTGCCGAACCTCAGAATTTTTTTCCACCGAACCGAACCCTAGGCTTGCACTACGCGCGCTACGTCGAAGTCACCGATCAGTGAATGACATCAAAGTACCGCGTGAACGAATAGAGAGCAGACGGCTCCTTATGCTTTTGAATTGCTCTCGCGGGACTTTGATGTCATAAACTCATCTGTCTGTGCAGCGCCGGTTCAAGTCGAACAAGCCTGTAGTAGTTATTGCAGAGGCCAGACAGACTCACGGAGGCGATTGGCATCTCACAACTCGCACTTTATTCCACAATCGAACTTGTGTAACTGTCTGTCACACGTTCTACCGTCCATAGCGCTACTTAACAAAATAAGGTAAAAATGAGCATCAAACAGAAATAACCCGCATACATGGGCATGTGTTCGAGGCGCACGACACATACGGCGCGCAGTTCTTAAAGGGGACACACCTTATTTCCACTCGCTACAGTAGGTGGACCGTTCGAATGCAGTAGGCTGTGAGAAAGTGAAAATGGAACTCGTGAGCAGAAAAAGTGTTGTTTGGCAGTACTTTCAGTGAAAGAAGGCAATTCAAGTCGAGCTACATGTTCAATTTGCAATGCCGATTTGTCTCATGGTGGCAAGGAGTCAAGGACTCTAAATAGGCTACACAACATCGCCGCTGTTAAAATGCATAGTGTTGCTTTATCTTTTTTTTTTTTTTTTTTTTTTTTTTTTACAGTTATAAAAAATAAAATAAAATGAAAAATCCACTTTGTTTACTTCATTAATGTGTTTACTGTGTTAATGGACTGAGGATGAGAGTAGGATTCGGTATTCGGTTTCGGATTCGGCAGAATCTTAACCAGTGGATTCGGTATTCGGCCGAACCCCACAAATCTGGATTCGGTGCATCCCTACCGCTAACCAGGGCTGCAGAGCTGAAATGCAGTTCTGAGATATCCTGATCCGCTTGTAACCGCGCGTCCACCCCTGACGGGGTACGCGGGCGTTCAACCACCGTTGTAGCGGGCGCATGCGCAGTAAGCCCAGCTAAAGCACTGCTGCAGCTGAGGCCATACAGGCCAGCATCCTCTGAAATTTTTACAGGGAGGCGGTTCTGCCCTTCTGGAAAGATGCGGCTAGGTGTCGAACACGGCGCGCGCGCTCTGTCGACAGCTGAGCCTTCATAGCCATGGAGTCCAGTTCCATTCCTAAAAAGGAGATTGACTGGCTGGGCCGTAATGAGCTCTTGGTCCAGTTGACCGTGAGACCCAATCTTTCCAAGTGACTGAGTAGCATATTTCTGTGAGATACGAGCTCTATCTCTGACTGTGCTAGAATCAGCCAATCGTCCAAGTAGTTCAGAATTCGCACACCCTGACATCTGAGGGGGGCGAGGCGCCGCGTCCATGCACTTCGTAAATGTACGGGGTGCCAGGGACAGGCCGAACAGGAGGACGGTGTACTGATATACCTGGCCGTCAAAGGCAAATCTCAGAATGGCCTGTGACAGGGTATAATCTGTATCTGAAAATATGCATCTTTCAGATTGAGAGATATAAACCAGTCCCTCGGGCGAATTTGCGCGAGAATCTGCCTGGTTGTAATCATTTTGAACGGTCTCCTCATGAGAGCTTTGTTCAAAAATCTCAGATCTAATATAGGCCTCAGGCCTCCGTCCTTCTTCGGTACGAGGAAATAACGGCTGTAAAAGCCTGACTCGCTCAGAGAAGGCGGCACCGGTTCTATAGCTCCTTTGCACAGCAGTTTGGCTATTTCTGCGCGGAGTAGATGTGCTACTTTCGCGTTCACTGTCGACTCGGTCCGAGCGTGAAAACGCGGGGGATGGCGAGCGAACTGTAGTGCGTAGCCCTGTCTTATTGTGCTTAGCACCCACTCTGGAACCCCTGGAAATGGCTTCCCATGCTTGTGCATGTGTGGCTAGGGGGAGAATGGCCTCCGGGTTCCGGTCGCCGCGCACTGTGGGCTTTGGGAACTGAACGGAGACGTGGGCGCGGCGCACGCGCCCTCGGTGCTTGAACAAAGCGGCTCGCTGACAGCCGCTTGGGCTGGTTCGCACATAACGACCCGATACCATTGAATGGGGAGCGTTTTACAATGGCTTTCTGAAGCGCGAGCGGGGCTTGAAGCGGAGCGACTGATAGTAAGCGCGAGGGCTCGTGAGCGAGCTCGTAGCATACATTCGCAGTCTGACCGGTATGAGTGCTCAAATACGGCGGCTCGCTGACAGCGAAGGTACGCTGTTTCATATGTGACGTCCCGGTTACTTAGAGCGGGGAACGTTTTCTGAGAGCTTTGTGAGCGGCGCCGGAGGCGAGGCATTTATTAGTAAGCGTGAGCGCGCTGGGGCGGGCACGTAACTTACATTCGCAGCCTGACTCATATGGGTGTCTATATGCGGCGGCTCACTGACAGCAACAGCTGGCTCTTTTAAATGAGACGACCCGTTTACTGTGAACGGGGAGCGTTTTGTGAACATTCTGTGACGCGCGAGCAGCGCCGAAGACAGTGTGTCTGTTAGTAAGAGTGAGCGCTCGTGAGCGGGCACGTGACACACTTACAACCTGATTCATACGAGGTTGTAATGGCCGTGTGACAGAGCGGGCATGAGATGGACGCGAGCGCGAGTTCGCGGGCGCGATGTTTACATCTAACACTCGAGCGGCATTTGCCAGCTTTATGAGAGTGGGCTCTGTGGGCATGAAGGACATACGAGTTATAGTGCTTGTGTGTAGGGGTGAACACTGGGGCATGGGCACAATCTCTACACTTAAAACACCGGCGGCGTGAGCCGGATAACCAGCAGTGACTAGCTGTTTCATATATGACGACCCGATTGCTTTGAATGGGGAACGTCAAGTGAGCACTTGTACTGTGCGAGCAGCACCGGAGGCGGTGTGTCTGTTAGTAAGCGTGAGCGCTCGTGAGCGGGCACGTGACTTACATTCATAGCTTGACAGATATGAGAGCCTGGACACGGCGGCTCGCTGACAGCAGCAGCTGGCTGTGTCACGTGAGACGTCCCGATTGCTACGAATGGGGAACGGTTTGTGAAAATATTGCGATGTGCGAGCGGCGCCGAAGGCGGTGTGTCTGTTTGTAAGCGTGAGCGGGCACGCGACTTACGCTCATAGACTGACCCATATGAGAGTGTTTTAGCCATGTGACAGAGCGAGCAGAGGATGGGCGTGAACACAAGGTTGTGGGCACGATACCTGCATCTAACATTCAAGCGGCATTTGCCAGCTTTATGAGAGTGGGCTCTGCGAGCGTGAGAGACACAGGGGGTACAGTGCTTGTGTGTAGGGGTGAACACTGAGACGTGGGCACTTTTGCTACACTTGAAACACCAACGGCATGACCCGGATAACCAGACATTACACTCTTCTGAGGTTGTGTGCAGGCAAGCGGGTAACATTACCGACTCGTTGGCTGCCAAATACTCCACTGCAGTAGCCCTTTCCAGGGGGACTAACATGGCGAGATAGTTTGATGGCGGTCCGGCCGCGGCTTTAAACAGTGCTTTCTGTACGTAAGAAAAACTGTCCGCGAGCTCAGAGAGGAGAGCCACATAAATTTTATCTGCTGCCAGAGCCGGGATTCGAACACGGGTCTCTGGCGCGAAAGCTTAGGGTTTCGCCAGTGAGCCACAGGGGAAACGACGTAAGCTTAAGTTAGCACGAGCAGATAAGAAAGCGTCATCAAAGCCTTGTGTCGGCGTTAGTTTGCAGGAGTGCATGTTATGTAACAGGCTCATAGCTGCAATATTGAGAAATAGGGGTTAGTCCGGCCTCGGCGGGACTAGAACACTCTTCCCTTCTCCGCCGGTGAGATACGCATGCGCCTGGGGCGCGGGGGCGGGATAGCTTTCTCGTACGTAGAGAAGCTAGCCGCGATTAGAACAGCTGTTAGCGGCGTGTCCTCATCCATATCAAGCGCCTCGTTCCCTGAGGCGGCGGCAGCGCGGGCGGGAGCCGGCGGCTGCGCGTCCGGGAGGGGGGGCGGGAAAGGAGAGAGAAATGCTTGAGGGAGTCGTTCTGGCGAGCGTTTGAGTGCCACATCAGGCTCCGGCAGTCTCTGTGCACGGCGCTTCTTCTTGCGCGGTCCAGCAGATGGCGGAGTGACAGCTTTGCCGTTAAGAGGTCTAGACGAGCCCGCAGGGTCGACATAGATAGTTCCTCACAGTGGACGCAGCCTCCCGACGTGCGGGGCTGCGTGGTCCGGGCCCAGGCAGAGAGCGCAAAACACATGGCGGTCTCCGATGCTGAGCGGGGCTCGGCACGAGCCACAGGACGTGCGAGGCATTCTTACAAGAACGCTCGTGCTCTTTTAGTAAAGTGTGTGTCGCAGCGGCGAGCACACACACACACACACAGTAAATACAGTGAAAAGAGCAGTAAAGGATATTGTCGCCGGATAGCGTTGCTGGCACGGAAGGCTGAAGGCGGCGAGAAATCGACCGGCTTCCTCAGGCGCTTTCCTCTGCTGGCAGTCGCTGAATTCGACGGCGGCGGCTTCTCTCGGATCCAGCGATATGAAGAGCTTCGCTGAAGAGATGAAAATCAGGGAAGCAGCCTCTGAGCCCCGCTTTTATACGCTAAGCCACACCCCCTTGCGCGGGCTGTGACGCGTAGTGGGCGCGAAGCGCCACCATTGGGCGTGACGTCACGCCAGGCTCACTGGTAGGCTGCTGCAGTTGCCGCAAGGTAGCCAATGAGTACGCTAGATAGCCTGCTCTAGGTCTGCAGCTGCTGCACTGCGTTGACAATATATACAAAATTAAGGATAATTTTGGCTTCAATATCTCGAGCAAAGATTAACTTTACCCGTAGCGTAAGCTAAACTTACGCAATACGAGAGAACCTCTCGTAAGAGAACAGACTACAGACTGCTCTCTGCTTATGTAATCCTTATGAAATGTGCATTTCTCTCTGGCGCGTTCACTACTGAAGATCGCGAGTCACTCAGCATCGTCAACTTCATCTTAGCCGACAAAGAAAACACTTGTTTATTAATAAACAATTAAAATATCTCCTTGTTATATTTTACATATTCATAATCATTACTTTTGCCGGTTCTTTGTTCTTTGTTCTGCTTACATTACATTTGCCATTTGATGTTGGGCAATGTTGTGGTCACGCCAGCGTCTCTTACATTATGAGCGCGCTTGCGACGCGCCTACATTTGAAATAATGAAATTTTGGTCGGCAGGAAAAATGGCCCAACGAACCGTTCGGTTCAAAAATGCGCAACGGTGTGTCTGTTAGTAAGCGTGAGCGCTCGTGAGCGGGCACGTGACTTACATTCATAGCTTGACAGATATGAGAGCCTGGACACGGCGGCTCGCTGACAGCAGCAGCTGGCTGTGTCACGTGAGACGTCCCGATTGCTACGAATGGGGAACGGTTTGTGAAAATATTGCGATGTGCGAGCGGCGCCGAAGGCGGTGTGTCTGTTTGTAAGCGTGAGCGGGCACGCGACTTACGCTCATAGACTGACCCATATGAGAGTGTTTTAGCCATGTGACAGAGCGAGCAGAGGATGGGCGTGAACACAAGGTTGTGGGCACGATACCTGCATCTAACATTCAAGCGGCATTTGCCAGCTTTATGAGAGTGGGCTCTGCGAGCGTGAGAGACACAGGGGGTACAGTGCTTGTGTGTAGGGGTGAACACTGAGACGTGGGTACTTTTTCTACACTTGAAACACCAACGGCATGACCCGGATAACCAGACATTACACTCTTCTGAGGTTGTGTGCAGGCAAGCGGGTAACATTACCGACTCGTTGGCTGCCAAATACTCCACTGCAGTAGCCCTTTCCAGGGGGACTAACATGGCGAGATAGTTTGATGGCGGTCCGGCCGCGGCTTTAAACAGTGCTTTCTGTACGTAAGAAAAACTGTCCGCGAGCTCAGAGAGGAGAGCCACATAAATTTTATCTGCTGCCAGAGCCGGGATTCGAACACGGGTCTCTGGCGCGAAAGCTTAGGGTTTCGCCAGTGAGCCACAGGGGAAACGACGTAAGCTTAAGTTAGCACGAGCAGATAAGAAAGCGTCATCAAAGCCTTGTGTCGGCGTTAGTTTGCAGGAGTGCATGTTATGTAACAGGCTCATAGCTGCAATATTGAGAAATAGGGGTTAGTCCGGCCTCGGCGGGACTAGAACACTCTTCCCTTCTCCGCCGGTGAGATACGCATGCGCCTGGGGCGCGGGGGCGGGATAGCTTTCTCGTACGTAGAGAAGCTAGCCGCGATTAGAACAGCTGTTAGCGGCGTGTCCTCATCCATATCAAGCGCCTCGTCCCCTGAGGCGGCGGCAGCGCGGGCGGGAGCCGGCGGCTGCGCGTCCGGGAGGGGGGGCGGGAAAGGAGAGAGAAATGCTTGAGGGAGTCGTTCTGGCGAGCGTTTGAGTGCCACATCAGGCTCCGGCAGTCTCTGTGCACGGCGCTTCTTCTTGCGCGGTCCAGCAGATGGCGGAGTGACAGCTTTGCCGTTAAGAGGTCTAGACGAGCCCGCAGGGTCGACATAGATAGTTCCTCACAGTGGACGCAGCCTCCCGACGTGCGGGGCTGCGTGGTCCGGGCCCAGGCAGAGAGCGCAAAACACATGGTGGTCTCCGATGCTGAGCGGGGCTCGGCACGAGCCACAGGACGTGCGAGGCATTCTTACAAGAACGCTCGTGCTCTTTTAGTAAAGTGTGTGTCGCAGCGGCGAGCACACACACACACACACAGTAAATACAGTGAAAAGAGCAGTAAAGGATATTGTCGCCGGATAGCGTTGCTGGCACGGAAGGCTGAAGGCGGCGAGAAATCGACCAGCTTCCTCAGGCGCTTTCCTCTGCTGGCAGTCGCTGAATTCGACGGCGGCGGCTTCTCTCGGATCCAGCGATATGAAGAGCTTCGCTGAAGAGATGAAAATCAGGGAAGCAGCCTCTGAGCCCCGCTTTTATACGCTAAGCCACACCCCCTTGCGCGGGCTGTGACGCGTAGTGGGCGCGAAGCGCCACCATTGGGCGTGACGTCACGCCAGGCTCACTGGTAGGCTGCTGCAGTTGCCGCAAGGTAGCCAATGAGTACGCTAGATAGCCTGCTCTAGGTCTGCAGCTGCTGCACTGCGTTGACAATATATACAAAATTAAGGATAATTTTGGCTTCAATATCTCGAGCAAAGATTAACTTTACCCGTAGCGTAAGCTAAACTTACGCAATACGAGAGAACCTCTCGTAAGAGAACAGACTACAGACTGCTCTCTGCTTATGTAATCCTTATGAAATGTGCATTTCTCTCTGGCGCGTTCACTACTGAAGATCGCGAGTCACTCAGCATCGTCAACTTCATCTTAGCCGACAAAGAAAACACTTGTTTATTAATAAACAATTAAAATATCTCCTTGTTATATTTTACATATTCATAATCATTACTTTTGCCGGTTCTTTGTGACAGCTTTTAGGTGCTTTATTGGCAGCGCCACCCTTACATGTTACATGAGTCGCCACCACCACACCCACCAGAATAGGTATATACAATTCTGGCTATATATATATATATATATATATTAGGGGTGTAACGGTTCACAAAATTCACGGTTCGGTTCGATACGATACACTTGTGTCACGGTTCGGTTCGGTACGGTTCGGTATGTTTTCGATACAGCAAAAAGAAAGAAATGCCAGAGAAATTTCCTTGATTTAATTTTTTTAATTATATTTTTATTAAAACTAACATCATAAAGTATGATATTTTTTTACTTTAAGCAATGATGGAGCTATACTTGACTTTTCTTAGGAGCTTATAAAACAAAACAGCTCCTTAGACAAAATGAAATGTAATATTGTAGTAGTTATAAACAAAGGTTTATTTTAGTTCAGATTAACATTTGAGGGCAGCAATTGTATTCATAATGTCAAAATAAAACCGACGTGATGTTACTTGAAAGCATTATAGCCTACTATTCCTGCCAAACTTCCATGGTTACAGTTAGTAGTGTTACTACAGTAAATCCATGATGAATGTTGCTGATCTGTGGACACTGGATAGTTCATTCATGGCACAATGTTTCTTCCTGTTTTCCACGTCAGCGCTGTTTGATCCGTTAATAACGGAGAAATGTGAATGTGTCTCACTATATCTCTCAGCGATGTTATTACTTCAGTGGTGAATTCAAATGTTTTCTTTACTGGATTTGGCTGTGTAGTAACAGTGCTGCTTGATCAAGATCGGCTCGCGCTGCTTTGGTCCTCCAAACTGATAACCCTTTCACACGTAATTTTAAAATATTCTAACTGACCCCCCAGCGTGAGTTTTTCAAGGCGACCGTTATTTAGAACTTGTCACTTTAATGTTTCCATGGTGACGCGTCATTGCTTGTCACGTGACACAGCGCAACCACAACACAGCGCTGAATGAATGATGATCTGCTTTTATGTCATTTTTCCTTTTTTATTAAAAATATTCACAAATGTATTAGCTATAGCATGAAACACTGATATTCCGATTGTCAAATATGTGCAAGTGGATGGGTTTTGTTGTTTAAATATCTTTTGTTGTTTAAACATCTTTATAACGATCGCGTTAGTTGAGCTGTATGCACAATGGGCGGCGCCATTTTAGTTTGTTTTACAGTTCAGAAAATCGGATCTGTTGGATTTACAACACGTCAATTCCTCCACTTCTCACGAAATACATGAAAGTAATTAAGTGGCCGGTGAACTGGGAGAAGAATAGGGTCAAATGTAAAGCTACTTACACAATGTGTATCTGATATGAATAAAACGTGTCATCTTATTATAATGGAAAGGATTATTATTGTCGCTTCCATAGACATTAGTGTGTATTTTACAAACTCAAAATCATTGTTTTGCTAGTACTTATGTGTATTTAAATGTCTGAAACCTAAAATAAACATTATGTGGTTAAAAACACTCAATAGTTGTGATATATGACAGGACTGAGTGCGTCCGTCTCTGGCTCAGCGCCAGCCAACGCGCGAAAGCATGTTTGAATTTAGCAGTTGATCACGTGATGCACTGACCGTTCTAATCACACCGGTGTGATCGTACGCTCCAGGGACCAGCCAAGACTGATCACACCGGTGTGATCGTACGCGTGAAAGGCGGTCCGTCAACCACACAATAACGAGTAGCTCAGTTTTGTTCCGCTTACATTACATTTGCCATTTGATGTTGGGCAATGTTGTGGTCACGCCAGCGTCTCTTACATTATGAGCGCGCTTGCGACGCGCCTACATTTGAAATAATGAAATTTTGGTCGGCAGGAAAAATGGCCCAACGAACCGTTCGGTTCAAAAATGCGTACCGAAAACCGAACCGAAAGCCTCGTATCGAACGGTTCAATACGAATACGTGTATCGTTACACCCCTAATATATATATATATATATATATATATATATATATATATATATATATATATCCTATATATATATCCTATATAGCCTATATATGTTGCCCCCCTCATTTAAAGACGGGACCCCCCAAAAATAAAATTCTGGCTACGCCCCTACTCCCATGTCCTCCAGTAAAATATTAAAAACAAAAAACTGACAATAGCCAATTCTGTCTCCAGCTGTTTACTCAATTTTATCAAATGAATGATCAGGGTGGCAGCTGTACTCTCGCACTGTTGCTTTGCGCCAGGAGCGGTAATCGGGAACACCTGGTTGCACAATTAGGAAATCCTACGAAGGCTACATGGTGCGTCCTTCGAAGGACGAATAGGCTGCATCCTTCGAAGTCCGCGGCCTTCGAAGGATGCAGCCTTCACATTGGGACACAGCTTCGAAGGAGGCTCAACACAAGGATAACAACAGTACGTCCATTGAACCCACGGCTTTATTCTTCCCCCCCTTCAACAACCACCTACACAAGGTTCCTACCCCAGTAGTTAACCTGATCCTACAAAAAACACCCTGAATATGTTTAGAACCACAAATGAACTTTCTAATGTCGATTCTTGATTATTTTTTTTTTACGATTCACAACCCTCCTCCTTTATCCGGGCTTGGGACCGGCAAAAGTGACCCAAAGAGACACTCTGGCGGAGTTAATTCGTTTTTTTTTTTTTTTTTGGTAAAGGTTTTTTTTTTTTTTTTTTTTTACCTGGTCCACTTAAGAACCTACAACAAGTCACAGTAAAACAGTAACATTTTTAACCATAACATAAAAAAAAATATATATATATATACAATCTAGATTAATAATCTAAATGGACCAAAAAGAGATAATAGAAAGAAAATGAGATAATACAGATAATCTGTGAAAATGGTAACTAGTCTGGCCCCAATTCAGGTTAATTGTATTTTTTTCAGACCCCCCTCCACATACAGACAGGCTGTGCTGGCTCACAGAAAGAGTGGCTCATCATCATTTTGGACAAGGCTCTCTATGGTAGGTTCAGCAACTGAGGGAGCTGCCTTAAATGAGTAAGCAGCTGATGTGCCAAAAAGCTGCAGAACATGATCAGGGAGCTGGTGCTCATAACAAGCCTCACCAGACAGCTTCAGTCCATATCGGATGTACAGGATGGAGTTAAGGGTCTGCAAGGACATCCGATTTCTGAGCTTGCTTTTTACCAAACTCATCTGGCTGAATACTCTCTCGACTTGAGCATTCGAGTGTGGTAAGGACAACACAGACACAGCAGCCATGACAAGTTCTTGAAATGGGTTGATATCAGCTGCATCTCTGAACTTCCTAATCTCACTCCAGAAACTCAGTGTGTTTTTTGTCTCATTTCATTTACTAAGGTGGATGGCACGCCATTGCTGGACAATGTCTTTGTCTGCAGGGGAGTAGCTTGGCTATTTTTTCTATTTCTGCAGGGCTCTTATTGTGCTTTAAAGTTTCCTCCACATTAAAAACTGACATGCACTGCAATACTTTGATGTTGTCCGGCAGTCTCACCCTCAACTCATTAGTGAGAGAGATGGTGAAGGCTACACACCGCTTTCGGACATTGATTTCATCCTCCGGCACAAGATGGAGCTCAGCTGCCTTTGACTCAAAAAGGTAACCAAGGTACGGTTTGGGACTGATGTATCCATCTATTGGCCCTTTAAGAACATCAATATTTGCCAGTGGATTCAGCACCCTGCTGCTAACAGACTTGATCAGGCTAACCAAGCTGTCAAGTAGCTTAAGAGGATCTACTTGTTCACCCTCAAAAGCCTTGATGGCCAACTGTACCTCACCCAGCACTGACTTCAAAAACGTCAGATACAAAATGTTTTGAGGATCACTATACATGGAATACAACACCTCAGCCATGTAGCAGTGTTCACTGGACTTGGTGACTGAGAAATGCAGCCTAAGCTCCTCCCACTGGTCCAAAATGCGTGAAACCGCAGGTTCAATGGAGAGCCAACATGTGGCACAGACCTTTGTTATTTGTAAAGGTTTTTCCCCACAGTTAATGGTCTCATATATGGCCTTGTAGGCCTCCCTGCGCTTTGGAGACACTGAAAACCAGTTATAAGTCTCTGGTACCAAGTATTCCACGCTACGGGGAATGGTGTCATTGGAAGCATGACTTACAGCAAGCTGCAGAGAGTAGCACACACAGCGAATAAGAACAAGATCTTTAAGGCCATACTCTTCCTTCAGGACTTTATGGACCCCATTGTTAATCCCTGTCATAACAGAGGCATTGTCAGTCCCTATCCCCAGGAGTTTCTCTTTTTTTAGACCACACTTCTCGAGGAAAGCCACAACAGCACGGGCTATAGATCTGGCATCTCCTCCCTCCAATTCAACAAGCCCCAGAAATGTTGAGACAATTGTCTGCTTGGTGTCACTAAAGTACCTTATCACAACCCCCAGGTATTTAGAAACACTTATATCCGTGGACTCATCGAGGAGGAGGCTGAAACGCTGGTCACCCACATCTGCAACCAACTTTTTCAAAAAGTATGGTGCTAGAACACCATTAATCATCTCTGTGCACCTTTTCCTGTGCATTTTGAAATGGGTAGCAGCAGTGGAGTCTGAGAAAGCAGCTCTACATGCTTCTCCAATATGATCACATGCCAGCATGGAACAGTGTTCAGCGATAGCTAATGGCATGGTGGCCTCAGCCTTTTTAGCAGAGTCAATTTTTTTAACCATAAATGGCAGTTTTTTTTTG
The DNA here is from genome assembly GCF_029890125.1 of Rhinichthys klamathensis goyatoka. Taxonomy (NCBI): domain Eukaryota; kingdom Metazoa; phylum Chordata; class Actinopteri; order Cypriniformes; family Leuciscidae; genus Rhinichthys; species Rhinichthys klamathensis. Next base: position 1,834,792 of record NW_026606589.1, read on the forward strand.
GGTGGAACTATCATAAGGCTTTGCCTTTTGAGTGTGTTTTTGAGTTGTCTTGTGTTTTTTTACATCGCTAAGTTTGGCATAGAAATCAGCCTTACAATACAAACAGTATCCCCGTGTATTATGAACGGCTTTAACCAACCTTTGAATTCAGGGTTTGATTCCCACTCCTTTCTGTATTTTTGAGTGTACAGTTTCGACATGATCTAGCCAGCTAGTTTAGCTTATTTCACAGAGAGGCACAAACACACAGTGGACGAGAGTAAGTGACTGAGGCTGTGTGTTTCTGGATTTCCCTGGATCAGTCGTTGGATTTTTCCTATTGAACTGAAACTGAACTAAAATTCAGTGACATCTGGACATTGAATCTGATTCATGAACATGTTTTTTTTTACTCTGGACACTGATTTTGAACTATGAAATCTGGTTTTGAATCTTATATACAGATTTTGAAATCTAAAATTCTAAATTCAAAGGTTTATTTGTTGCTGTTTATTTGGGTTTATTCATATTATTTTATTTTTCAAAAGATTAAATTCATTTAATTTAAAATAACAATACATTTAATTTCCTAGTATTCAAAAGTTACCTTTGGGTCTGAGTTGCTTAATTTCTTTCTTTAGTTTCTGTTATAAATTCCCTATACTCCAGTGAGTCGGACCCACCTTCTGTAATCTAGTCCTTGACATAAATAGATCACATGTACCCAAGTTATTACGCCCCAAACGGGTAGCTGCGGGTTACAATTACAATCTGATTTTGTTATTTTGAATTTCTTTCACTTTATGTTTGTAGGGTGAACAGTCTGAACATTTAAGCTTATATGTCAAATTTAGACCGAAACCCAAAATATGCCCCAGGGTGGAAGGGGTTAATTTGACATAAAGTTCACTTTTTATAAGTGTAATTAAGTGTGTAAAGAACCTTCGAAAATATACAGACAGAATATTGGCAATCTTATCAGCTGACGTCATTCATTCATATAGCCAGTGAATTCAGTAGTGAGAGCAATGCACGTCACTGATGAAGTTTAGGTCTATTTTTAAGTATTTAAGCTTAAAAGGGGTAGGGTATACTGTAGTCCAGGCCGGTATACAGAATATACGTAAGCAATAAGTTGCGAGAGTCTGTGCTGTATCGTGAATAAGTCAAAGCTTAAGGGCGTTGTTAGGCACAACGCGAATGCCTGCAACCCTGCAACTATCAGCGTGGGAAAACCCCTTAACTGTTAAAAGGACAAGATATCGCAGCGGGCATTCAAACTGAATTTTTTTTTTATTATGAAGACTGACCTGAAGGAAAATGCTATGTCTACTGTAAATGCAGGTACACTCGCTTACTCGATCTCTCACAATACTCTACTACAATGAACAATATCAATGAAATCAAACATGTGTTTGCCAAGTTGCAAGTTGCCAAGAGTGGTTGCTAGGGGTGTTGTGTAGTGATACATAGAACCGTTGGGTGAAGTGGTGTGGTGGCAAACAATTTTACATCACTGAATAAGAGACAAACATGATCAATTGCTTTTAAAGATGATTTATTCCCTTGCAAGGAAAGGTCAACAGTCATACAGTCATACAAAGTGCCTGCAGAGTGTGACAACGAGTTGGGGCATCCTTGCTTCTTTATAGTTGTTCCTCCCCCCAAGGTTGTTTCTCGAGGCTATATATGTCTTAGCCATAACTAACACATTGTTTAGATTTGTTTATCATATTATATCCTTGAATGGAGACCCTCTGTATCGGTCATACACTTAGTCACACATTAACTACTCAGGTCATATACAAGGACATACACATACATATATTCATAAGGATATGTATCGACACTACATTAATCTAATTACCATCATATTTCTAAGATTCTATAAATATAATTAAATGCAAACATATAGAACATATTAAATTGCTTCCACAGCGGTCATAGTTATGTTTTATCGTGAATAAAACACAGCTATCGACCAATCAGAATCAAGGATTGGAACTAACGTTTTATAAATAGAAATATAGAATATGCCTGTATCAAGTATATTAAAAAATGAAGGAATATACAGAAATACACAAAAAAGGAAATCAGAAAGTACATGGTATGAATAGTGTGCAAAACATTGCAGTCAAAAATCAAATCAAATAAACAAATGCACTGAATTCTGCTTGCATGTGTAAAGTGCAGATAGATAAAGGATCACTAACAAATAAAAAACTGGACTGAATTTGTCACTGTGATTTTCAGACCTCTCAGGTTGTGACTCTTCAGCAACAAACTCCTCAGAAACACAGAGACACATCAATAGATGTGCTCTCTCAACAGAGCAGTCACATCTCACACTCTGCAATCAAAGCTATCCAATCAGACTCACTCATTCCGCTTGTCACTCATGCTCAGTTTCGCCTGATTGGACGGCTGTGAGCTCATGCCGTCGGCACAATGGATGCAGTGGTGCGGCAGAGACAGACACCCACGGCGGTCGGCGGGTATCAACTCGGCTTTTAATTGTGCTCCAAACTGCGTGAAATCGACATTTTCTGAGGCTTTTTGATCGGCTGTCAGATAGCAGTTCAAAGGGTGTGGTGGGGCGGAGCTTATCAGCAGGGGTTTATGGGTAAAATGGACATGAGTGCATTTTACCCATAAGTACAATTTTGGCTGTATTATTAGTGTCCCCATCAAAAATTGCTATTAAGAAATTCTTTGTTTATTGTTTATAGCAATTTTTGATGGGGACACTAATAATACAGCCAAAATTGTACTTGATGCTTACACAAAGGGATAGTTGTTTAACCCATTTAATCCCACTGGTCACAATTGTGACCACAATTTTTCTTTGCATATTTTAGTGTGAAATTAAAAAGTAACTCATATTATGAAGTACATATTTATATATAATGAAAATGTAAGGTGTCTATATGAGTTTATGGCAGGTCTAACATGATTGGTTTGTTTGGTTATGTGACCACACACATTTATTTCTTGGTACTGTCGTCTTAACGGAAGGATGACATAAAAGCTCAGAAAGGACAAGTAAGAATACTAAGTTCCTTTTTGAATAGCTTATAAATTTTTTGCACAAATCATCATGAAAGGGTTACCTATACATACACATTGAAATTAAATTAACACAGGCTTTATTCTGTTGTGAAACTGCAGATAAATGAAGACGGTTACAATAGTGACCGGTGGTATAACACAGGGAGTCTATGTTCCCCATATGTAATTCTGTGTTATTTTTATGAACTCTCTTTCAGACTGACTTTAAGTCAAGTTTTGGATTTACTTAATAATAATAATAATAATAATTAATAATTTGTTACATTTATAAAGCGCTTGGGTTCTTAAAGCGCTTCACATATGGAAGGGGGAATCTCCTCAACCACCACCAATGTGCAGCATCCACTTGGATGATGCGACGGCAGCCATATTGGATCAGAACGCCCACCACACACCAGCTTACTGGTGGAGAGCAGTGTTGTGCTAGTTACTAAGAAATAGTAACTAGTTACAGTTACTAGTTACTTCATTCAAAAAGTAACTCAATTACTTGATTACTTACACCAAAAAGTAATGCGTTACTGTTAAAAGTAACTTTTTAGTTACTTTTTTAAAGAAAGTTCTTAAATGTTCCCATTAATGCCCTTTAATGCGTTATGGTCTATACAAACACAAAACTGACTTAAACAGAAAGTAATTTTTAAACACTATTTTATTTAAGTCAGACCAGCACAAACTGAATATATCAAGGATTTCTGAAATAAATAACAAAACAAGCATTTTTAAAGCTAGTGACTTGTTTGCTTTCTCAACATTGATGTGTTCATGCAGCTGACAGTATACGTTTTTACCACTGTGGTTTTTACTGCATGAATTAATATTTGAGCAATACAATTGTACCTTGATCATTCTTGTTAGTTCATAGTAGGTTTACATTAAAGGAGCTGTATGTAAGATTGTGGCCAAAATTGGTACTGCAATCACTTTCAAATTACTGTAGAGCTGTGTATCCCCTCCCCCTCCCCCCTTACTCGAGGTTGCCAGATAGGCTGCGGGATCCAGCAGGAACATAGGCTGCTACAAGGAGCTTTCAACTAGAGCAGAGCTGGCAACCCGGATGCCGAAACACTACTGACTTCGTGATTGGTAGATAGGTGGAGGGTGGGGCTTCAGGCCAAAACACAAGATGACAACATCAACATCAGTTGAGGGCTGCAACTGCACTTTTTAAATGACAATGCATAAAAGTGACCAGCTGGATATAAACTAATGCAAATAGATGGTAACAATTGCGACATCAAAACATGTGGGTCAGGTCTGCGTGTGTTTTTGTCACATTGCTTGAATCGCTTGAGGTAAGTTAGCCGTTACTAATGTTATTCCTCTCAGACTCGATGGCAAGCTTCTGTTCTTTCTCTGCTGATGCAGCATCTAGTCAAAAAATTAATTACTTTATAATGATATGGCAATGTCTACTTAAGTGTTCTGTATTCATACCGTTTCGCTGTCTGTGTTTTAAATGCGCATCAAGTGCTCAGCGCTCTCCGTGCAGCTTGTAATCTCCGTGCTCGCGCTGCCTCACGTGTACGTAAACAACTCAGCCAGTGAGTTTGTTATGGGTCCTTAGGTGTCCTCTCGCTCTGTATAATGCTAGCAGTCGGCTGGCCGCGACGGCTGCCACGTAAACCTTGAGAGTGGAGGGGGACCTGCCCTTGTCCAGCATCTCTTGAAGGAAAACAAGCAAAGACGGCACCTCGCATGACCGTGGGTCCAGATGTTTGTCGGTGCACCATTTTGAGAACACAGACCATTTAGACGCATAGAGCCTTCTCGTGGAAGGTGCTCTAGCCTGTATGATAGTGTTTCTTACTCCTTCTGGCAAATCGACGAATAGTCGTTGATCACCCATGCATGTAGCGCCCAGCGCCGTGGATGGGGGTGCCAGATCGTGCCGCGAGCTTGAGAGAGGAGATCTGCTCTGACTGGGATGGGCCACGGGGCTGTCTGTGACAGCTGAGTGAGCTCCGGAACCCAATTCTGACTCTCCCAACGCGGGGCTATGAGGAGCACCGAGTGGCGTGTGTCCCTGATCCTCTGAATTACCTGTGGTAGCAGAGCGATCGGAGGGAATGCATAGAGCGGGCGGCGAGGCCATTCCTGGGCTAGCGCGTCCTCGCTCCTTGAGAAAAATATTGGGCAGTGAGCGTTCTCTTCTGACGCGAAGAGGTCCACCTCTGCTCTGCCGAATAGCCGCCACAGTATTTGGACCGTTTGTGTGTTCAGGGACCATTCTCCTGAGGAGATGAGGTTCCTGGACAGTATGTCTGGACCGTCGTTCAGATGGCCCGGCACATGCGTCGCTCTGAGCGAGAGCAGGCGGCTCTGAGACCAAACTAAAATGCGGTGTGTCAGTAGGAAGAGATTCCTGGACCTGACACCGCCCTGACGGTTGAGATAGGAGACCACAGCCATGTTGTCCGAACGGATCAGGACGTGGTGTCCCCGAATGAGCGGGAGGAAGCGCGAAAGCGCGTTCTCGACCGCAAGCATTTCCAGACAGTTTATGTGTAAGGGGCTTTCCTGTGTCGACCAATGGCCGAAGGCCGGTGAGCCCTCGCAGACTGCACCCCAACCCGTGTTGGATGCATCTGTCGAGATGACTTTTCGGCGGGAAAAGGTCCCCATCGTGACGCCCTGTCGAAACCATTCTGCTACTGTCCATGGCTGCAGCGCCGTGAGACATGTCTGCGTAACTCTGATCAGCTGGCGGCCCGTGTTCCACGCGCGGTGGGGTACACGGCTGTTTAACCAAAGCTGAAGCGGACGCATGTGCAGAAGGCCCAGCTGAAGCACAGCGGAGGCTGAGGCCATGTAACCCAGCATCCTCTGAAAAGTTTTCAGAGGTGAGCGGGTGCCCATCTGAAACGAGGCGGCCAGTCGCTGTACACTGTGCGCGCGCTGTGTAGACAGGCGAGCCGTCATCGTGACCGAGTTCAAATATATTCCTAGAAAGGAAATCGATTGACTGGGTTGAAGGGAGCTCTTTGTCCAGTTGACAGAGAGGCCCAGCGTTTTCAGATGGTCGAGGAGAACCTCTGTGATCACTCCGTCTGTGATTGGGCCAAAATCAGCCAGTCGTCCAGATAATTCAATATGCGCAGCCCCTGGCTCCGCAGGGGGGCGAGCGCCGTATCCATGGACTTCGTAAATGTGCGGGGCGCCAGGGATAAGCCGAACGGGAGAACGGCGTATTGATAAACATGACCCTCGAAGGCGAAACGTAAGAATGGCCTGTGACGGGGATTTATCTGGATCTGAAAATAGGCGTCTTTCAGGTCTAGAGAGATGAACCAGTCCCCCTGGCGCACCTGCGCGAGGAGTTTCCTGGTAGTGAGCATCTTGAACGGTCTCTTCATGAGCACTTTGTTCAAAGACCTGAGATCTAAAATCGGTCTAAGGCCGCCGTCTTTCTTGGGAACCAGAAAATAACGGCCGTAAAACCCCGACTCGGTCATAGATGGTGGGAATCTCTCTATGGCGCCCTTTTGCAACAGCGTCGCAATTTCTGAGCGGAGCGTGCCGGCGGCCAGCGGGCTGACAGTAGATTCGAGCCGCGGGCGGCGGCGAAACTGTAGCAGATAGCCGTTCTTTATAATGCTTAGTACCCACGGGGAAATGCCTGGAATGGCTTCCCACGCTTTGGAGCATGCGGCTAGTGGCCGAATGGCTATATCGCCCTGATTGCTGCACATAGCGGGCTGGACACGGTGTGTGGGCGCGCTTTGAATGTGTGTGGCAACGGGATTTGCACTCAGAGAGGAGTCTATGGGCCGTGAAACAGAGCGAGCAGAGAGGGGACACGCGCACGAGCTCGTGGGCGTGTTTATGTTCTCTGATATTAGAGCGGGCTGTGCCCGTTTCATGTGATGGGGCTCTGATAGAGACACGGGATATGTTATGCTTGTGTGTATGGGTGAGCACATGATTGTGGGCACATTTTCTACACAACTGGCAAATTTTCTCTTTTTGAGATTTCTCTGGGTAGCCGTAAAAACGGCTTTTTGTCGCTCGCAAGCGGGCTGGGACACCGGCTTGTTTGTGGCGGTCAACACTACAGCAGTCGGCGAAATAACGGGGACTGGCAGAGGGCGAAGCTTTGACGGCGGTCCGGCCGCAGCGGGAGAGCACCGTCGTTTTCTTGACTTTGCTAGGCAGACTTCTGATGATCAGGCTTCAGCGTGATCTTAGGTCGCGGGCCTCGTGGGGGCGGCGGTCTGCGGCGGCTGTCAGAGCGAGAGCGAGGGCGGCCGCCCTGTCTGCGCTGGGCTGTTTGAGTCTGCGGAGGGGGGCGCTGTGGTGGAGCTCTGGCAGGAGGCTCGCGAGAGCGGCCCGCGGAAGAGCTAGCGCGGCGGGGCAGAAACAAATTCATCGCCTGAGTAGCTTTCTGGACCTCAGAAAAGCGATCGACGATTCCCGTGACAGCAGATCCAAAAAGGCCCGTCGGGGAGAGGGGCGCGTTAAGAAACGCGGCTCGCTCAGAATCTCCCATGTCGGCGAGCGTGAGCCATAAGTGTCTCTCGGCAACACAAAGGCTGGCCATGCATCTCCCCAGAGCTTGTGCGGCGGCTTTAGTGGCGCGAAGGGCGAGGTCCGTAGCACTTCTCAGATCCGTGACAGCGGGGGAGGGGTTTCTACCGCCTTCGGCCCACTCACGGAGAATATCGCTCTGTAATACTTGGAGGACAGACATAGAATGTAGCGCTGCGGCGGCCTGACCGGCGGCGGCGTAGGCGCGAGCATGAAAGCTCGAGGTCGCTCTGCAAGCTTCCGAAGGAAGCGTGGGGGAAGAGCGCCATCTAGCAGAGGGCGGGCAGAGGTGTGCGGCGACCAAGTCCTCGACGGGCGGCATGGCTGAGTAACCTTTTTCGGCGGCTCCGTCCACCGAGCGCAGCGAGGCGAATATATCAGAGCGGTTTCTAGCCGAGAGCGGGGCATTCCAGGACTTCGTCAGCTCAGCGTGAAGTTCAGGCAGGAATGGGGCGGCCCGGTTGCACGCGGGGGTCGAGCGCCGATGAAAAAAGCTGCCGTCCATCCGGTTCGGGGCCTGCTCGGGTGGAGGAGACCACTCGAGACCGAGGCGTTCGACGGCCTGTGAGAGGAGGCGCATTAGTTCCTCCTCTATCCCGGCGCGGGTCCCCGCCGACTCTCTCGTGGAACCGAGAGATGACCATTCTTCACTGTCTGATGCGAGCAGTGAACAGGAGTCCTTCTCCTCCGCGGCGTCATCGGAAGCGACAGAGCGGCCACTCGGCGGTAACTGTATGTCCAGGGGCGGGGAGGGAGAGCGGGAAGCGGGAGGCGGCGGCGGCGGCCCGCATGGTTCCGCTGGGGGCTCCGGCGGCCTCTGGGAGCGGCGTTTCTTCTTACGCGGCGAAGAGGGAGGCGGCGCGGGAGCGGATTTTGCTGCCAGAAGTCGTGCCCGCAGGGACGACAACGCCAGGCTCTCACAGAAGTCGCATCCTCCATCCGCGAGGGCGAGTTCTGCGTGCTCGAGTCCCAGGCAGAGAGCGCAGATGACATGGCGGTCTCCGTCCTCGAGACGAGCGCGGCAAGAGCCGCAGGAAAAACGAGACATCTTTAAAAAGACGCTCGGCTCTTTTAGATATAAATAGAGAAAAGAGAAGGATACAGTCGTCGGATGGCGCTAGCTTGCAGGGCGGCTGAAGGTGGCGAAGACGGCCGGCTTCTTCAGGGTCCGGGAGCTCGCTAGAGTGATGCCTTCTCGACAGCGACGGCTTTTCTCAGGACAGCAGAAGCGTGCAGCTTGCTGAAGATGAAATGAAACAACATATAAGCCTGGGAGAGACTGTTATATACACCATAGCCACGCCCATTCTGGCGGGCCATGACGCAATGAGCGCGCGGGCGCCTCTCATTGGAAGCGGGTTCAGCCCCGCTCTCCCATAGGCTTAAGCAGTTCTCTCTGAGCGAACCAATGAGCTGCTAGCTAGCCTGCTCTAGGTCTGCCGCAGAGGAACTGCGTTGTCAATGGATACAAATTATGAAATAATTTTTTGGCTTCAATATCTCAGCAAAGATTAATCTTTCCCGCAGCGTAAGCTAGCTTACGCAATACGAGAGAACCTCTCGTAAGAGAACTACCTTCGTTCTTCTGTACCCACATATCGAGAAAATGTACTTTAACCGAATTAATTTCAGAGGTAAATTCCAAATCATCAACCAAGTTATTCAAAAATGTAACAAATTCTTGAGCATCATCGTGATCACATTTGGATGATCTTGTTAACCTACAGGGTGATCTTTACTGATTGTTGTAACTATTACAATTTGTAATTGTTTGTGATGTGGTGCTAATTATGTACTTCCAATGAGCTTAATTGTTTACAGATGGAGTTCTGGTAATTGGTCATGTTTTTTATCTGAAAAGAGATGATTTTGAACATTTGTATACTCCTGATGAAGGTCGTGTGACCGAAACGTTGTGTGTTAATAAACATTCATTTTAAATTGCAAGTTACGATAGTGTGCGGGAGTTCCTTATCTGCTTAAACGACTAACTTGTTTGGTCCTATTATCCGACGCACCTATCACCTGCAGGTGTGCGATGGAGTTTGTTTACTAATCATAATTTAATTAAAATATTTGTGCCATGCTGCTGCATAGGATTGTTATTTTGTCATTTTTTTCAACTGGGCCAGACAATGTTTAACTATTTGTTAATCGAATAAATCACTTCAACAATTTAATTCTGTCTTCAAACTAATTTCTGGAGATTTTTAATTGATTATATACCCCATAGACTCCCTGTGTTCTACCACCGGTCACAATTGTGACCAGAGATAAAACTCTTATTTTCATGGAGTTTTAAAATATTTTATTACATTATTGACTTTGATTGTTTAATATACTTGCAAATACCACACAAACTCATAAATTTCATCTCTGGGAAAAATTTGGGATTAAATGGGTTAAATATGAGTTAGGTTCGTGGGTCCTGGGGGGCCTCAGATGGGGGTCCTCCTGACCCCCCAACCCCCCGTGATTTACACCTATGAGTAGACAAGCTTTGGGACATACTATCACTTCATAAAATAGTGTCTTTAACAGTTGCTCTCTGTCGTGTAGTTACATGTATCCTGTCACGTACTGTAAACTGACCTGTCAATAATCTTTCAGATAAATCAGACCAATTAGATAAAATACTCCACATTTAATTTAATTTAATTTCCTACTGTATCAGAGAGAAATGCAGTAGCACATTGATCTGCAAGTCACGGGTCTTTCATGCAGACTCTCCTCATACTCATGCATAATGATGCATTTAAAAGTTAATGGCCTAACGGATCTTTATAAAAGTTCACGTTGTTGTTGCAGATGAAATATAACACGGATAACATTACATAAATATTTTTTATCAGCTTAAATATTGATTATTAGTCACTCAAACCCCTTTATCTAAACCTCTCACCATCGGTCGTGCACATCAACCAAGTTTTGTAGTTTTCTGAACACTTGTACACGAACACGAGTTAACTCTTACTCGTGTTTGTAGTTCTGAACTGGATCCTCCTCCAAAGAGCAATGGGTTGTGGGCAATATTTGCTGTTATAGTGAGCACGGATCCACACTTCGAAAATCCACCGGAAATAGTAAACCATCCGGGGACATCTGGCATACTCTTTTCAACATACTATGCTATGGGACACACTTATAATCTCACATACTGTTTAGGATGGATACTATGGAGATTGAGATGCAGGGAAAGTTTGTTAGGCCATCAGAACACAGTCATTCTAATTGTTATTAGTTTGTTACCCTTATGTCACTATTTTTCTACTTTATAAGTAGGATTTTTTTGATGAATCATTACACCACTCCAAAAAAGTAGTCCATAATACTTATGTGCTTTACTCATATATAGTTAGGCTACTCATAGTTTTGTGTGACAGAAATTATAGATTATTTTGTTTTTCAACAATAATCTTCCTCAATCAACTGAAGCTTACATCTTGTTCATGACCAGAATCAAAAATGGCACATTGATGTATGCACGTGTATTAAACATGTGACACACAATTATTTAATTATTTATTACCATTTTATTCTTATTATCTACCCATCAGATTATCTCGACAACAACTCCCACAATGCACCACATTGCACAGCTCCGCAAGCCACTCCCACTAATCCAGAAAAGCGCAAACAGAGAAATCACTCTTCCGTCTAAGGCTAGCTGCCAAAAGAGTTTGAAATTCATTTCACACAAAATGTCTAGTTAGTTGGCTGTGGCGAGCAGGACGAGGGACGTGAGAGGACGGCGCGAGTGAAAATGAATGACACCTGTGAGACGCAGCGGTCTCATATCTCTCACGGAGGAGCGGAAGCACAAAAGGAACAGGCCTGATTTTATGTTTTGTTTCTGTTGTGTGTGGCCAGCTGGCTTATACTTTTGTTTTGTATTTGTTTATTTTACTATTAAAATGTTTAAATGTTCACCGGTTCCCGCCTCCTTCTTCCCACAACAACGAACCCCGTTACATTGGCAAACTCATTAGCGAATTACTCCTCGTTTGTATTTCTTTCTATATGGTGAATTATTTTATGATACCTGGATGTTCAGTCAGAACATATGCGGTGCGACACTAGGATGGTTCACATCACAACACAAACGTCCGTGTGCTCGTCTGATTCAGAGATTTCGTCCAGGAGAAATTGCCATCGTTGAAATTCTCTGCAGCAGACTGTGTCCGTAGCGCACAGCGAGAGCACAGGCACCAGCAGTCCGCCCAGCTCGAGCCAGTCCGGGCTCCTCGTCTGCGACAGGCAGCCACCTCCTGTTCCTCCATCAGGCTCAGCTGCTCTTCACTATATTGCGGCTCGTAAAGATAGCCATGAACAGCAGATTCGAGCAGCAGAATTTCAAAATCCTCTACTTCCATATCATGTTTAGTTTCTTCCGTCATTGTCATCCTATCTCCACTAACTTCCTATCTCCACAGCGCTTGTTAGCTTAGCTTATAAACAAGATGGCTGATATTGATTTCAGTATCTACAAGTGAAGTCCCACCCACTGATCTGTGATAGCTCTGTTAGCGCATTAGGTCCAACCCCCTATGGGCGGGTTTGAAAGGGTGGGAACTAGTGCTTGTAGTCTTTACAGAAATCCCCCCCTCTTACACTTCCTTCTACAATGACGTAAAATGACGATTTTTGCGTCATTGTAGGAGGAAGTGAAAAAGGTAAATAGCGGATTTCTCTCGTCTCAGGGGAAAATGAGAGAGTGTTGCGCGACCATTCAATAGTATGACTGGGTTTCTAACAATGGAAAGCTTAATGAAAATGGGTGGAGTGTCCCTTTAATGAAAAGAGCTGCAAAAAGATTTTTCAAAAATGTGTTTTACAGAAAAGTGAGGAAATTATAGGCCTAAAATAATAGATTTTTTATGAAAGTATTCCTTTATAGACCAATATAAATGTTATACAACAAAATGAGAAACTGATTTAATAGTATTTTAAAATATGGTCTTAAAATAATACAAAGCCAATAGTGTAAATATAGACTACAAATGTTAAGCATCTTTAAGACCATACAGAGATTCATTTTCACAAAAAACTGAATTTGTAATCCTCTTCTCATGTGTGTGTCTGAGTGTGATCATAGATGAGTATATAGGCCTACTCTCTCTCTCTCTCTCTCTCTCTCTCTCTGATAGGGAGTGTACTGTGTTTTGATGCTGGATTTGATAGATTTGTTTGTGGCCATATTCATTTGCTGTGGATCAGAAAGCTGACGGGCCGTAAAATGAAAATTTGCCTTCAGATTTTGGGAGCGCTGTGTCGCTCGCTGCTCTCGCAGGATTACAGAAACACAACATGCTGCAGTCAAACACAACGCTTTGTGTTTGTCTCCGGCCGCTGCTCCACCACACATTCTGTTGTTCCCCTGAAATGTTCTATTATAGTTTTATTGCTTGTTTTTCCTTCTAACATTAACATTCTATAAACATGCAAAAAAAAAAAAAAAACGTTTTACATGCAATACATACAAAGCCAAAATAAGCGCTCAAATACACGACACAATTACATAACTGCTGCATAAATGCATAATAGCAGAATGCATGTAGGCTACTGCGTTATATTGGCAGCTGCAGTCTACAGGTGCTGAACGTCAGTGAGCTCTATTCACGCTTCTCTCTCCGATGACTGCAGCGACAGTAATGGAGGAGCTGCTGTGGGAGATAATTAGATTAAATGAAAATGCATGTTGTCTGGGAGTGACGTCCTAAACATCTAATTAAAATGAATTTGCTGCAGCACAGGCGGGACAGAAGCTGTCCTCTTTACAAATAATAGCGGCCAAACCACACAACTCAAGAAAACGAAGGATGCAAAACATTCAGACAGCTGCTGATAAGAGGCATTCTTGAAATAGGCTACGACATGGTACTGTATATATTCAGTGGCATAGCGGACGGGCACACATGGCACGGGGGGGATGGGCGCTTGTTGTAGGTATTAATATTCCGGGTCTTGCGGAAAAACATTCTAGCCGCAGCTACTTCTCTCTGTTTATGTCTATGATGAGTCACGCAGATACTGGGCTACTCCGCAGTGGTTCGGGTCGTACCAGTGTAAAATAGTCCGAATATAAACACTACTTACAGGTGTACTGCAGTGATTCAGGATAAGACACAAACACTGTTTGGAAAATGTTTTCATGATGTTCTCGCTTATTATATACATTTTGTAAATTTGGAACAAAAAAGTTATGGACTGCAGCTTTAATGCAGCGTCAGATGTCAAAAGCTCGGTCAGTTTTTTCTTTCACTTTCTGTAGTGAATAATTGACTGGGGTTTGAGACTTCGTCACCGCCATAACTCTAAAGCAAAGTTTGTACATTGCTTGTGTGAAATCCACTGGGTCGCCTTCATGGTTTAAAATTTATTTAACAACAATTGCTTGCAACACGATGGACAGCGATTTAGATTTTGCTCGTGCCACTTCCTGTGATAAAATAAACAAGTACGATAAATCACCCTGTAGGCCTGTTTAAATCACATGTGGCCATTTTTAGGCAGAGATGCAGCGCTCACACCAATGTGTAATCTGAATGTGAGCCTAAAGTGGTCCATATGATAAATAATGAATATGGCCCAAATATCACAAATGGCAAAAATGTGGCACAATCGACAATGGCTAATCTGGGTGTAAACCAAATATGGCCCACATATGTTGCAGCTAATGTGGCCCAGTTATCTTAAAACATATCTGGGCCAGTTTTGGCAAAGATGTGGGACAGTAATTACTGGCGAATCTAAATGTGAACCTAAAGTGGCCCACAAATGGCATAGCAAATATGGCCTGAATACATTACACCAAATGTGGAACACATTTGGCGAATTTACGGCCAAATGTACCAGATAACATACATATCCAAGCCTCATCTGGGCCAACTATGGCACATAAGGATCAGTTCTGGCAGCGTGAAATATCATATGGGCCGTGTCTGGCCAACACACATCAAGTCGGTTTTAGTGTGAGTTGTGGCTTGCTGTGTTTGGCCCAGATGTGGCCCTTGTGACCATTGCCGCTGCCAGAACTGAGGCATATGTGCCAAGTTGGCCAAGATGAGGCCTGGATCTGTATGCCATTGCCAGCCACACTCAGGTTGAGTCATCGCCGTCATTCCATGTGGTATGTGGGCCAGAAGAATGTGGGAGATGTCGGCCACAACTTGGCCAGATGTAATTTGCTATCTGGGATTCCATGTGGTTGGTGGGCCAGAGCAAGGTATTGGATCTGGGCCAGAATTAAAATGAACTGTTGCCCAGATGTGGGCCAGTTCTGCTTCATTTGTATTTGTTCATGGCTGACATGCGACATTGCCATGGCTTGCTTGTGGCCCAAATCTGGCACACAGGAGCGGACCGCTCCAGGGCCATCATTCCATGCGGTATGTGGGCCAGATGAAAGTGTCAAGTGTGGGCTGGATCTGGGCCACAGGAATTTTGCTATCTGGGTGATGTCAATATATAAAAATCTGTAAAGGATCCATCCACCATCAATCCCTCCATACAGTTTCCTTGAAAGTAAACATGAAGAGAAAGTTGACCAAAGTTTAACATGGATTTGGGAAATTCACATTTGTATTCCTTCCATTCTAGTGCTCATCACCAACTTTTCATCATCCAGTCGATTTCTGATAAGAAAATACCAGTCCCTTCTCGGCAACAGGATAGTAGACAGGATGTATAGCATGTATAGCAAACTCTCCGACAATATTATTTCAATCTTGCAAATGAGAGAGATGTTATCTGTGCCCTAATTCAGAGGCTGCATTCGAAGGCCGAATGCCTTCAGAGCGGTGTGACGAAGGCTGTCCCAATTCGAAGCCTCCTTTGAATGAGGCCTACAAATGCGTCCTTTGTTTCCCGGGACACGAGGGATAGAAAGACTGGATCCTCCACAGCAGCTCCACAATAGGGAAGTGGGCTGGCCTGGAGTCCGGGCGTCTGCGTGATGATTGGAGGACTGCATCTCCTTTTGAGTGACAGCGATTTCGCACAATAAAAAGTCGCTGACGCGGAAGCTATTCGAGATTTCGAGCTCAGTCTCATCGCAGATTTTGCAAGTGTACTCGAAAGACGAACTGCTGTAACATATTTCTTGGTAGTTGCAATTTTCATCATACATTTCACAGTTTAACCTAATTCCCACATTTCCTCCGTCCGTCGATGTCAGGTGCCTTGTTACATGTGCGGGCGTGGTGTTTGAATCACGGCACATCTGTCTAGTTTGGTTTTTGTTTTGTGTCGGGATTCGGACATGCATGCTCTGCGTGTTTGTTTTCTGTTGTGAGTGCACAGGATGAGCTTATGGTCGTTCTCGTGCATGTTGTTCTGTCTTGTCGTGTTCGCGTGCGGTTTCGTGTTCGCTCTGTTCAGTGTGTTGTTTTTTGTGTAGCACGCGGTTCGTGTTTACATCGGCGGTGCTTTCATGTCATGTTTTGTCTTGTGCTGTGTAGCACACAGCTTGTGTTTTACATTAGCTGTGTGCTTTCATGTTGTCATGTTCTGTGGGAACACGTGGCTTATGAGTGTTCTCATTGTTCTTCATGTCTCATTTTGTGTGAGCACAATTGCTTGTAATTTGTTTTACTGGCCATGTGTTTGTGTTTTTGTCATGTTTGGTGTGAGCACATGGCTTGTCATGTGTTTTCCTTGTGCCATGTGCTCTCCTGTCGATTGTGTCGACTCCCATCTTGTTTCCTGATTATTAGTTATTTTGCCCCACCTGTCCTCCCTCGTTACCTGCCTTTTTTGCTCCCTATTTATTCTCCTTGTCCTGTGCTGGTTCGTAGTTTTTGTTTGTATTTTTTATTTTATTATTAAAATAAAGCCCATCAACTCTGCACCTGAGTCCTCGCTCTTTTCACCATCCCCACACCTGACAGTCGAGTTTAAAAAAAGAAATGAGCTTCCCCTCTTTTAACCCTCTGGGGACCAAGAACGCGCCCGCGCGTTTTGCTGTTTTTTTTTTCACATAGCAGCAACATAGACTTACAATACTCCGTCATTTATGGTCATATAAATAAAATCAATACATGATTATAAACTATAGAGGGTCATCTTTTTTTGTGTACACTCACAATGACATCAAAACCTTGTGCTTTTTTTAAAATAAATAAAATAAACAGGGTGCGCTTTCAGCTCACTCTGTCTCCGCAAAAATCTTTCTGAAACATGTCTGGAAAATGAACGGAAACTCCGCTAATACTTATCACACAAACATGAAACATACGTCTAAAGAACGCTTTAAATTTCTACTTTTAAATAAAACAATTCACATTTAAAACAAATATTCTCCTGCAATGTAATCTGTCAAAAACTAAAGAGAAGTACAGTTTCTCCTGTCTCAGCTCATTATCGTTAATTTGTTCACACCCACTCGCAGAGCGCGCTATTCATAAGATAATGTGTTGAGGCCATTTGCAAAATAGATAAACGCCCCCAGGCAAATGCTGTAAACACACAATATTTTTTAGTCAGATTAAGATTCGTCTTGCGCGGCTATGAGGAATAATCCTGGGACATTTACCACAGAACAAGTGCTGGTTTCACTTCGAGGAGGAGCAACAGATTCAGCTGAGAAGTGTAAGTGTTTTGTGCTTTGTTCTAATCGCGATATAGAATAACGTTAGTGTCTGTAAACGGACAAATAGCATATCCTACTGTTTAAATGTGAATTATGTTTCTCTCTGTGTGTGTGTGTGTGTGTGTGTGTGTGTGTGTGTGTGTGTGTGTGTGTGTGTGTGTGTGTGTGTGTGTGTGTGTGTGTGTGTGAATGAATGAATGAACGCACAGATACGCACTGTTACAGACGAAATAAAAGAACATTTCTTTGACTAGTTTTGGATAAAGTTTTTCAAATCAAATAAGCATCAAATAAGCTTCAAAATAAAGACATCAAATAAGCTTATGTTTTGTCAATAAACTAATCAACTAAGATGTTTGTTCCAATGCAAGCTATATCAAAATAATGAATCCTCAACTTTGAAATATGTATGATCAAACTAAGACATTTATGGAGAAAGACAATTTTCTTTTCAAGATGTTTCCAACTCTAACTTTGAACTTTGAACTGAAATAAAACCATGTCTATATGGTGAAGGGTGTGTGATAGAAGTGTCCAGACGTATGCACCCAGTATTTTCCTTATATAAATCCAAACAATCTAAAAGCCATTCTTTTTTAAATCTCCTAATTTTTTGTGCAAGGCTCCTGTAATGATATGGCCTGATAGCACCTAATAGGGCCATTATGGGAGGGTCTTTGTCTTTCTCAGGTGTGGAATGCCACACATATTAATGAGAGATCAAGCCTCCTGCATAAAGCTTTCTCAAACAAAACACGTCATTAAAAATGTAAAAGACTTTATTGACTTATCTGAATGAGTAGTCAGGATGATTCTCACATTGTTTTGGAGCAAATATTCTAGGCTATGTGATACAATTTTCAAAAGTCTTGTGAAGAAATAATCAATATGTGTTTTGTGGTCTTATTTCAGCAACTTTCATTTTTATTTTTTTCAATAACCACGCATAAACATTATTCTATTAAAAATACAAACATGTACATACATGTTGCTCAGATCTCATGGTAGCCCCGTTTGTGCTATATAGAGTGAATTTACACCTTTGCCATTAACATGTTTATAAATAACTGAAAAAAGCACAAAATTTGTGCTTTTTTCAGTTATTTATAATGTCAGTTATTTATAATGTCAGTGCATGTCAAAACATCCCAAGGGCCCCAAAAACACTCTGGTCCCCAGAGGGTTAAAGACCAGCAGCCGCCACTGATGTGAACATATTCAGACAGGTTGTGAAACCTGTTTTGTTTACAGCTAAATATAATAATAAAATAGTCCAGTACAAACGTTAGTGCTGCTCTTCAACGGCAGCGTTCACAGTTTCTAAGCAACAAGAGCAATCTTCTGTATAGACCATCCCATTTGACAGCGCTCAGTTCAACCTTCGTGGACTTCTAAGGCATGGACTTTAAAGTCTGCGTCCTTTGAAATATGCAGCCTCTGAATTGGGACACAGCTGTTTTCAGGCATTAGGTGTCGATATGGATCGTCATGATGACGTTTAACCTACAAGTGTACAAGCCAGATTATGCAGAGTCAAATGAAATCAGCTCAGTATTTTTAAATTGCCGTTATTGTGTAAGAAAAGTTGTGAAACAGATGAGAGTAATGTCATTAAACATTTAGGTTACACACACATTTAAAGAATAGAGCACTGAACTCTCATATTTGATGTTAACCCTCTGGGGTCGGCAATCACGCCGGTGTGATCTGCTCGCTTTTTTCCTTATCAGTGCAAAAGAGACTCAAAATACTCTGTTGATTTTGATCGCACATATAAGTGTTATACATCAATCGATCCTATTAAGTGTCTATTTCTTTTGTGGATACTCACAATAAAAACAAAGTGTTGTGCTTTTCGTCAAATAAAGAAAGAAAAACATGATGCGCGTTTTGCCTTCTCTCTGTCAGTGAAGTCCATTCTGAAATGCGTCCGTTAACTGTATTAACTGTAACTCAGTCAATACTTGTCACAGAGATACGAGAGATGTATCTTTATGAAGCTGAAATTCTCTTCTTTTAAATGAAGTAATATTTCCAGTTTATGTAATCCGTTTGAAACCAAGGAGAGGTACAGTTTTTTCGTTCTCCCCTCATTATCTTTAATTAGCTCAGGCCGCCACGCCCATAGAGCTTTTCACATGGTAAATAGGCGATCTATGCATCGCACACGCGGCACGCCCCCCGATCAATGCCATAACAACACAAAGTAACTTTCTTCATCAGAATCACTGATAGTTCATCGCGTTTTGAGGATGGCAGCACGCTACTCCTTCAGAGGATTATTGACAGCAGGGAAAAATTCACCTTTTCCTCAGAGGAATTTGAAACTCACGACGAACGTCTGCATTTTGAAGAACGAATTGACCCCGCCGATGATACAAGCTCGGAGTAAGTTGTTTAGTGTTATATAATTCCTTTTCTGATCATAGAGCTCAAATGAATTTTCAGACTATATTTTGCCTAGTTTTGACATAGGAAATATTACCTATACGCTCGTGTAAACTTTTTGAATAACTGCTTAGGTTATAATGATTTAGTGAAATGTATCGATCCGCAAGTTTTGCTTGAGTACTTCAGTGGTCTAGTGGCAGATCTTTTGCCAAGCGTGTCAGAGGTTACGGGTTCTAATCCGCCCTCGGTATAGTTTTTTTTCCCTCATCAAAACCGAATATGTTCATCAGTGGTTACAGTCTATATCAAGCAGTTGTGTGCCTTTTATTTTGTGATTTCACCGGAATGAATAGTGTCCGCCGCAACGGCGATAGATTGAAGAGCGCGTCCGAGTGAAGACTGCGCGCGCGCCGCCACAAGAGAACACTGTATCAATGACACTGATAGCAGTGGACACGAGCGCTTAGCTTGAGTTCAAAAACAAAACATTTTAGCGCTAGATCTCTTATTTAAGAGTGGACTAAATGAATGCTCTGCTAGTTAACTGGAGATGTTTTATTTGTATTGAGAGTGAGGAGTCACGTGCCGATTTGGGCGGGGTCTGAGCCGGTCGGCCATGATGGTAGGAGACGCTATCAGTTGCCAGGGGCAACGCCTTCAGAACTTCACTGAGGCGCGACTAAACATTCATCCAGAAATAGCGAAAGAGAGACAGCGCAGCTTAGTATTTGTTTACATTTTACATTTTACCGATACGCCGCAGTTTCTTTGGAAGATATGGAGAAAGAAGATACATGAAAGGGGTTCAATCGGGAGAGACTAAATAACAATGCAGCCAGCTTAGAGAAACTGCTTGTCAATAAACTGACAGCAGCAACAGCGAGCAAAGCCTGCTTTCAAAAGCAACACATTTCAGCACAGTTCGCCTTTTATTTAACACAAACGAACGAAATTAATACTCTGTTATTCAACTAGAGTTGTTTCATTTGTTATAGATATATCTGTACCGTGAAATGTTTTAAAAATACACTTTTTTAATGACGTACGATTCGCATTGACAGGGGAATGTCCGATCTGTTCGCTTAACGTTGCACGGCAGGTGCAAATGCACGTATCTGATTCATATTTATTTCCACATATGAATGAGGCCTGAATGAAACATCAAGTATGACTGAACTCTCGTAGTTTAACGTTACAGGTTTGGGGGTTTCTAAGTCTTGCACCCGCAGCCGCAACAGACTTGTTCAGCTTCTAACGTTAATCCTCTTGCATTGTGTAGGCAGTAACGTTAGTCACTGATACCATAAACAAACCAGGTAATTAACTTTGTCAGCGTATGTAAAAGGTGGTAGTGCTTTGGTCTTTCGTCCATTCTGTAGCAGGTCGTACGGGTCCATGTTGATGTCAAGTAGTTTCTCTAAATAACGCTGCTTTGTGTTGTTATTTAGTCTCTCCCGATAGAGGCCCTTTCCTTTTGCTTCCCCCTTCTTCATTTATTCCCAAGAAACTGTGCCTTATCGCAAAAATGCAAACAAATATCAAGCTGCTCTCTCTCTCTCTGTCGCTATTTCTCTCGGTCTCACGGTCGAAGTAACCATGACAACGGATAGCGTATCCTGCCAAGATGGCGAATCCTTCCCACAATGCAACACGGAGTGATACGCGTGACGTCACCTTCTCATTCTCAATTAGGTACATCCGTGCCTCAATGTTTCTAAAAGTGGTGGGTACAAAATGACTCATGACGAAATCTGGTGGGGACGCGTGCCCACCGCCCCCACCGAAATCGACGCCTATGCAAATATGTGATACTGTCTAAGTAAATACAATATATTTTTTATATATAAATGTTCAGTTTTGGTTAGTCTATTACCCAGGCTGCCAAGGCAACTGCAAAAGGCTGCAAATATAAATGGACAGATGTCAGCATCAGTGAGATGTACCGCTAACTTACCTAACTAACCATCAGCCTTCAGAAATCATTCTGATATGATTTTTTTTAAAAATAAATGTTGGAAACAGTTGTGCTGCTTAATTTTTTTTAACCTGTAATAGTTTTTTTTAGGATTATTTG
This sequence comes from Rhinichthys klamathensis goyatoka, assembly GCF_029890125.1. Lineage (NCBI taxonomy): Eukaryota > Metazoa > Chordata > Actinopteri > Cypriniformes > Leuciscidae > Rhinichthys > Rhinichthys klamathensis. Next base: position 1,856,421 of record NW_026606589.1, read on the forward strand.
AATACATTTTTTTTTATAAAAAAAAAACAAGTTTGGTCTTTTTATGTTTGTTTTTTTGAAAGGATGTGTTAAGTGATAGTAATGACTTTAAGTCTTTACGTTCTTAGGAAAGATTTCTATTTTGAATAAATGCTGTTCTTTTTAACTTTTTATTCATCAGTGAATCATTCTTAGTTCAGGCTGCCTCACAGCACCTTGATGGGCCATTGGGGGAGTGTCTTTAGTCTTCCCACCCAGGTGTAAATCACATTAATATTCATGGCCATTCACACTCCCATGCACACAGCAGTGCTGACCAAAAACTGACGTAAGAAATTTAAATAGTTATATTGTTGTTTGTGAAAGAGTGGTCAGAATGATTTTCACTTCATTTTGAAGTAAAAATTCTAGCCTACAAGAATAGTAACTCAAAAGTCTTGTGGACAACTATTCAGTATGTGTTAAATGGCCTTATTGCGGTGACATTTTTTTTCCCAAAACGTACTAACCACGCATAATATTTTTTTTCTATAAAATGCAAACATGTACATCCATTTTGCTCACATATTATTGTAGCAGAGTTTGTGTTGAATTCAGCAAATTTATATGTTGGCAAATGGTATGATTTAAGTAGCTGAAATAAGCACAAATGTCAGGGCATGTCAAAACATCTCAAGGGCCCCAAAAACACCTCAGACCCCAGAGGATTAAATTGCATTGTGACCTGCCTGTGCATTAAGCATGGGATACTGTACATCCAACAGGGTAATCAACACAAAGTGGAGGGATCTCGTATCACCCTGAAGGAGTTTATTTTGTGATGAAAACTGCCTGGATGTACATTTAACTTTATTACCTCAAACCAATTCCTATTAAGCAGCTTTGATCCTTGACAAAAAGAAACTTTACTGCCGTACCATGAGAGCAACAGGCGTAATGATATGACGCAGCGCCTGAAACTAGTTCCGTTGGGTTGACGGAAGGTAGCCTATTTTCAGGCGCTGCGTCATATCATTACGCCTGCTGCACTCATGGTACGGCAGTAAAGTTTCTTGATTATTACGCAGGAATGAGAGTATAGTTCCTAGCCATATCAGCCTAGAAAATCGCAACTTTACATTTTCCGTCGGTCTTAGTGCACGATGTAACTACAGAAGAGTCAAGTTTTAAATAGGAAAAATATCGAAACTCTTTGGTCATTTTTTTTTAGAAATGCTAAAGGTCTTGTCCACTTCAATTATGTATGCTAAGCTATGCTAAAAGTGGTACCGCCAGAACCGGAGATCGGCTGAATGGATTCAAAAATGGTAAAACTCAACAGTTTAACTCTGGGGGAGTTGTAAAATGAGCCTATTTCAAAAAAAAAGTGGAGTATCCCTTTAAGTATCACCTTTCTGTCTTTGTCTCTTATTCTTTGTATCTGTATGCAGTCTGTCTCTCTCTGTCCATCTTTCTCTCATATGTAATTGTTTTCATAATCTAAACGCACAGCTCTGGCTCATCGGCTGTGGTATCCACTTATCTGCTGTTTATTTCAGACAGGAAAATTGAAGGAAGAGAAATAATGGTGTACAGATGATAAATATTGAAAATGGTTTTCAGGACAAATGCACACGTACACCTTTCCACCTGTTCACCGTGCTGGTGCGTGACCTGTAAAACTTTTCTTAACTCCACTGATAACCAAGAAATGGGCTCCTCACAAACTATAAATCCTATTAGAGAGAGAGAGAGAGAGAGAGAGAGAGAGAGAGAGAGAGAAATCATGTTCAACATCAAAATAAATCTTCCCAATTTGATTTCAGACAAATTAAGGGATGTACGGATGTGCACAATAGCCAACTTCATTACTGCATATAGGCAACTGAGCGAAAAACTCAGAGAGATGTTTACACAAGATGAGGAAGAAACTATTGAATATGTAACATAACTATGACAACGTCTACCATCCTTTAGTGAGGCTTATCAAGAGCAACAGAAGAGCCTTCAGATGAAGTATTTAGTGTGGACAGCAGCAGAACGGATTTGAAATGAAGATTTTTTTTCCACTAGAAAGTATCCTGACAGTCTCCTTGAGATCACCAGCTGCATTTTCTACATGATACTGTCTGCTGCTTTCTGGATTTTTACAGCAGTTCCCTGTATCATAAAGTGGGATTGTACCTTTAAATGTAGTTTGCATCAGTCCAATAAAGTTTCAGTGGGGTTCATCGCCATAATAGCTTGCGTTACATGGCTAACTATGGCACTTTATGTGCTCGATCACAGATACTGAACCAATCAGCTATGAGTAAAGCCATGCAAGTCTGATGCAACATATTCAAATACTCTCACTGTTTTAACTAATTTACAGCAATGGCTTCACCATTTCTCTCTCCTGTGGATCTTGAAGCCCAAATTTTAAGAAGGGCACTTCTCTGGGAAAGAGTGTTTATTGATAGGCAAAATTTCCCTATAAACCCCCAGATATATTAATAATCTGACAGATGGGAAGGTTCAAATGTTTGATGGAGGTTTTGTTGCTGATGGAGGATCTAAGTAAGTTACTTAATTCAATGGTTTACTTACTTTCTCTTCCCTGCAGTGTCAATTACACAACGTATTCAATAAAAATGTGTAATGAAATTGTTTGTGTTACATATTGTGTAAAATTACAACATAAGGTTGATTTTAGTTTACCGTAAACCAATGCAATTTTAACAAAAAAAAATCAAATAAAGCATGCACGTGTTTTACTTTAAAACTTTTTTTTTTAAATAAGGCTAATGTGATAATTTTACATAGCAACAATAGTTTTTTTCATATTTTCATTGAATAAATTGTACATAATTGTAGCAGGCCCATATTACTGGAAAATATTACACCTTGGTATATTTCATCAAATACAACTAAAATACATTTAAATCTAAATGTGTATGTTATACATCTATTGCTATAAAATAATATAGTCATACAACAACGCCTATCAATTGCATAAATTCATTTACATAATGACACAATTGACTGCAATTTTCACAGAAGCAACCACGTTTCTTGCCTCAAAAATGGGCTTGAACTCCTCATTTTTCTGCATTATTACTTTTTTCACATCCACGGAAAAACACTTGGATCGAACTCTCTCCAAGTTGCATCTTTTTGGCTTGTTGTTGGAAACATCATGATTTTATGCATGTGAATAAATAATGCATTTCAATGCATTTCGCTATTATAGCCGCAGTGATTTCTGTGGTTCTGAGAAGTCGCTATAGTTTGGTAAACTTGAACGGAAACTACAACAAATTAATATTTCTTGTGTTCCCATTTGCTTCAATAGAAAAAAAAAAGTGGTAACACTTTATTCCAATAGTCAACTAGACATTCTACTAACTTTAAGTAACTTTGCAACTATATGCCAACTACCACTCTACTACCACTCAGACAGTAGTATTCTGTCTGCTTAATATCTGTGAACACTCTATTTTGATGCTCCCTCAACAGACATTCTACTGACTATAAGAGACTTTGCAAGTATGTAAACTTATTCTACTAACCCTAAACTAACAGTCTACTAATACTCAAAGGCCTGGTTACACATATAGGGCTTAGATTAAGCCAGGATTAGGCCTTAGTTCAATTAGGACATTTAAGTAGCTTTCAAAACATTACTTGTGTGCATCTTGAGACAAAACAATGGCACTGACATATTTTAAGATACGTCATTGCAAGTTGTTTTTAGTTATAACAGCTCAAAAATAACACAAAGTAGTTGTTACACAATGTTATAAACGTACATTAAATGTTATATTTATTTTTATTTATTTGCTAGATTTACAAGGTCAATAACTGTGAAACAGTTATTTTCCATACTCCAACTCATGGGAGTTGTGGAAATGTTGCCAGGATGTGTGGATAATAATGTGATCTGAGAGGCTATGTGATTGCTAGTGTGTTCTGGGTGTATGCGAGGACTAAACTTCCAACAAAGTTTATGTTGTCAAAATACTAATCCCACCTATGGAATCGATAGAGTGATGCTTGTCTTATCAAGCAGAAGTAAAAATGAAAGGGGCGTATAATATCCTTGACTGAGAACAGGGCAGATTTCAGTACCAAACCTTCTGAAACACCTGCTTTTCCTGCATGACCTGAGCAGAGCAGAGAAGAGAACGACTGATGGAGAGAGGGAGGCAGTCAGTTTGTGGGGGATATAAAGCAGATCGTTATCGGCCAGAGAAAAGATGACAGTTCCATTACCTTTGAGAGGAAAGAAGCCGGTTTGATCCAGCACAAAAGTGACATTTCCCTCTTTCTTCTCACAGGCAGTTCATCAGCTCCACCGAGTGTCAGTTCTTCATACCGCAGTAGACATGTTGACATCAACCCTTGTCTCCAGGTAATAACAGGTCAGAGACATCCAGATCAACAGTACCCCGTCAACAGAGCATTGTTTAGAAAGAACCAAATCAGATCTGGTTCTTCAGGGTCAGGGTCAGCCGCTGCTTGTCTAAATGGGCAAAATATGAGTCCAAACATAGACCTCTATATCCACTGAATTAATAATAAATTATAAATGTATTCAGCATTCTGCAACAAATATTTTTTCGGATGTTGTAGACTATTTTAAGTTATAAAGTGAGCAGGGTATATTAAACATAGATTCGGAAGGCATGTATTTTATGATACTAGTGGGGCAACCGGTCTTAGAGCCCTCCCTAGCTCTACAGCGCCCCACAAATTTCCAATGTAAATCTGTAGTGAAAAATGGAACTGCAGTTCTCATAGAGAGTCATTTGGGCAGATTTCTGGCTGCCCCGCTTATTTTCACGCGACCTTACGTAAACCTCGCTACAGAACAAGACGCTCTCAGTCCTCTTCAGCTATGTGTCTGCATCAGGTCAGTAATGTCTGTTTCTCCCCTTCTGTTGTGTTTGTTTTGTTTGTTCTGAGAATAGGCATGACTTTGTTCTCCTCACTGGAATTCCTAACTTGCAACATTCTAAAACAACATTTGGACACAATAAATACATTAAGGCAATTCTAAGATGGCATTCTTTGCGTTTTTCGTGTGTACTAAAGTATGTCAATCAGGACATTAGAATTCTGCCAAAAGTGTGCCTGATGTGTTCAGCGATTAGAATATAAAGCTTACAAGATGTTTATCATAAACTAGCACTAAGACCCAGAATCTGCCCTACCTAAATTTATGGCCAGGAGCCACTACTGGTTGGTGTCTCACTTAAAGACAGTTAGGATAGTCTTTAAGGGTTTGAACCCAAAGTACAAGATGGTCCAGTTAGAACTGTTGTTAGCCCTCTGGGGTCCAAGGTGTTTTTGGGGTCCTTGAGATGTTTTGACATACTCTGACATTTGTGCTTTTTTCAGTTGCTTATAAACATATTACTGGCAAAGGTGTAATTACACTCTATTTAGCACACACAGGGCTACCATAATGTGTTATCAACATGTATGTACATTTTTGTATTTTTGAGAGAATATTGTTTATGCGTGGTTATTGAAAAAACTAAAACTTAAAGTTTCTGAAATAAGGCCACAAAACACATACTAAATATGTGTCCACAAGACTTTTGACTAATGGATGTTGTCGCCTAGAGTTTTTTCTTCAAAATGATCTGAAAATCATCCTGCCTTATCATTCACATAAAACAATAGATTGGTTTATTTATTTTTCAAATTGTGCTTGCAAATTGTATAATATCAAATGTAAAAATTTCTAGTAATTGTGCAGTTAATTATCATACTGTTTTTACAGAAAGTTTGGGAATGTATCCCAAATGTGTCACTAATAAAACACAATACAAATAATTTAAAGAGGAGGCTTATATTGTGCTTTTAAGATTTACCTAAGATTTATTTATATGTAGCCTACATATATTTTTGCTATTTTAATAAAAAGGTTACAATTACAACAACAATTAAAATTTTAACTATATTTCAAATGTAATCTTTCTTTGTATTATATACTAAAGTATACATTTTATCATACATATTTCACAGTTGCGGATTAATTAGTTTGAATATAGCTTACAATCGAACAAACACTATAATAACATCTTAGCAAACAAGCTTATTTGATGTGGCAGTATTTTACAGTAAAAACGACATCTTGTCTTTCATATGTAACATATCGTTTTTATGATTAGGATATATAAATGTTAATTTGCAGTTTAATACGTTGCTTATACAAAAATATTTTATTTCAACATATTTCAGTCGATTTTTACTCATCTCAGTATTGGAATATAGTTAGGTAAAAGCTGTTCATTCATTCACACACAAAAACGCGATTCAAACAGTCTTTTTGTTTACAGACACTATTCCATATCGCGATTAGCACAAAGCACTTGAAAATAAAGAATGTACCTATTTCCTCGGCTGGATCCGTTGCTCCTCCAAATGAAACTACCTGTAGCCTACTTCTGAGGTAATTTTTTCCAGGATTATTATTAAGATAGTACTATTATTCCTCACAGCGTCGTAAATCTGAGTCTCTTTCGGTGGGTTATCCAGCCGATGTGGGCGTGGATCGCCTCAGAGCATTTGTGTTTGAATAGAGCGCGCGCTCCGTGGGCGTGGTCAAATTAACTTTAATGAGCTGAGACGAGAACGACTATCATCTCTCTCTTTTCGTACAGATTACATAAAATGAGAAAAATTTTTTTTTATATAAATTACTTCATTTAAAAGAAGATAATTCAGGCTTCATGCCTGTGTGCCTGTATACCTGTTTGACTGAGTATTTGCAGAGTTACAGATGATTTTTCGGACGCGTTTCAGAATGGACTTCACTGACAGAGAGAACGCAGAACGCGCATCATGTTTATTTTTCTTTATTAGGCGAAAAGCACAACACTCTGTTTTTATTATGAGGTTCCACAAAAAAAATACAAACTTAACAGGATCGAATGATGTACAACACTTATATGTAAGATCAAAATTAACAGAGTAATTTTAGTCTCTTTTGCACTGATAAGGAAAAAAGTGAGCTGGTATCGCCGGCGAGACCGCCGACCCCAGAGAGTTAAATGCCGTAACTACACAAACATATCCCACAAGAAAAATAAGTTTGCTTAATTGTATTGAATGTTCACTTGTAGTGTACTTCTAATCTTAAAAGTATACTTACAACAACAACAAAAATAAATATTATAATATTATATTAATGAAATAAAAGGAAACTTAAGTGTACTTAAAGTGTCACAGTGTCTGGTTTGTGTTTCCCTGGGTAACCACCAGAGGTCCTCTTTCACCACGGTGTCATTCACTCTTAACTACATTTCCCATCATCCTGTTCTGTCACTCATTGATCATTGCACACAGCTGTTTCCCGTCACCTTGTTAGTATCTGTGTGTATATATGCCCTGTTTGTTTCAGTGTTTGTCACGGAGTCCTTGTTATATGTCAGGTCACTTCTGTAATTCTGGTTTGCTGTTTTCTTGTTTTGTTCTTGTGTTTGGATCGTCTATTTGGAGTTTGACCCTTGCCTGGACTGGTTGTGAGTACGGATTACCCTAATAAAGATACTGCTATTGGATCTTTCTGTTACCCGTGTGTGTATCGTGACAGAAGGACTCCGTCAATGTCAAGATCCAGCAGTACGGGGTTCCGTATCCCTCCCCCTATTAATGGGAGGAGAGGAAGGCCACCGAGTGGGATTCCTGGAGCCGGAGAGGCGGAGCCACGTATGAACATTTTCCAATGTTTTGCGTTGTGGGCCCGTCTGACTGAGGAGACCGTGGCAGTAGATTCTCCCGAGCCCCCTTCCTTTGGAGACGGACCATCTTTGGAGGGAACTCGGTTGGCCAGGTTTTCTGGGGCCCGTGGAGGTCGTAGGAGAGGAGGTACTAGAGGTGAGTCCCGGCATCACTCTCCTCTTTGGTCCCTCCTCGACCCTGGGCTGGTGATGTCCAGCCCAGAGCTCCATCCGCTGCCGATTCCGCCCAGCCCAGAGTCTGCACATCGCCATCAGAAACGGCAGAGGAGGGGGAAGACCTCCAGCCGCCTCAAGAACCCGGAGGCCGTGCCCGAGCAGCCCGCTGTCTTCCCGGGAGGCCGTGCCCGTGCAGCCCGCTGTCTTCCCGGGAGGCCGTGCCCGAGCAGCCCGCTGTCTTCCCGGGAGGCCGTGCCCGAGCAACCCGCTGTCTTCCCGGGAGGCCGTGCCCGAGCAGCCCGCTGTCTTCCCGGGAGGCCGTGCCCGAGCAGCCCACTGTCTTCCCGGAGGCCGTGCCCGAGCAGCCCGTTATCGTCCCAGAGGTCGTCCCGGAGCTACACACCATCAGTCCTGCCACGGCCAAGAGAGCGGTCTTCCTTTTTTATGTATTGGCGGTTCTACATGCACAGAGGAAGCACATGAGTTCTGCCGATCCAGAGACCGTTCACGTCTCGTCTGCCGATCCAGAGACCGTTCACGTCTCGTCTGCCGATCCAGAGACCGTTCACGTCTCGTCTGCCGATCCAGAGACCGTTCACGTCACGTCTGCCGATCCAGAGACCGTTCACGTTGTTTCACCTTTTGAAATCACTTTATTTGAGCATTTAATATTTCATGATCTATAAATTTCATGATTTATGAATATTCAAAATATCTTGTTCCCTTTCGAGGGAACTCGCGATGCGTCGATGACACTTTCGGAACGCCTCCAGCGTGAATGCGTCTGAAGCATCTATGTCAACTAGTCCAATGGAAAGAATGAGCGTCACTGGCGGGTGACGTCATGACCAGGAAGAGATAAAGCGCATCCGGTGCAAACCTCCATTAGCTTCTGTTGCCTCAGCAAGCGATCTGTGTCAATCTGTCTGTTATATTTACTGTTGTCTGTCTGTTATATATTTATCTAACACAATGGCGAAACAATTGCACAGACTCTGTGTTTCTCCCTGCTCGCGTTATTTAACGAGTGGGGACACACACAAGCTTTGTGTGATTTGTTTGGGAGTAGAGCATGCGGTGTCAGCCTTCGAGGGTGCTGATTGCCAACATTGTGAGAAGCTTTCGCTTCGCATGCTCCGCTCCCGCCTGTCACTTTTCGAGGAAAGTGTTCAGGTTCGCGGTTCTCAGGGTGCAGGACCCGCGTCTGCCGAGGCAGCGCGGAGAATGCATTCCTGGGGATCGCAAATGGATCTCTTTACGGGGGTGGAGACGGGTCCGAGGATCTTTTCTCCTCCCTTTCCCGAGGGATCCATTGCTCTCTCTCCGGTATCGGAAGCCCGCGCCGCGGTTACTTCCGCCCGGGGAGAGAGATCAATGCTTCAGTACTCTACCTCCGAGGAGGTAGATATACTGGGAATTGAAAGTGACACAATCACGGGGGAAGAGGATTCGCCATCTCTTTCCCCAGCGTATGAGGAGCTGATGGAGGTGATTACTAAGGCTGTAGATAAATTAAATATTGAATGGCCAGCAGATAAAAGGGGCGCTCGTCCTAAAAATAAAAATAAATTAAACGAGCGCTTCCTTCCCCCTATTGTTTCACCCCCATCACGGCGCCTTCCATTTTTCCTGATCTGCACAGCGAGCTTTCTAGATCATGGAAAAAACCTTACTCATCTTGTATCAGCCCCCAAGTTCATGTATATTCAGATATTAGGGGGTTGAGAGAGTATGGATATGGGGCAATGCCCCGGGTAGGACAGACGCTTGCGAGCTATCTGTCTCCCGGTTCAGCATCGTCCCTGAAGGCGCCGGCTTTTTTCACTAAACCATTTAAGAAAACTACTTCTAATCTAGTGGGAAAAGCATATACGGCAGCGGGTCAAGCTGGAGCCTGCTTACACACTATGGCAGTGTCACAAGCATATCAGGCTGACCTGCTGGGGGATTTGGACATAAGTGAGGGAGTTAAGCCAGATGGGGTTCGAGAACTTCGTCGGGCCACAGATTTATCTCTCAGGGCTATTAAGGAGACCGCCAGAGCAATTGGGCCGTCTATGGCAGCCCTTGTGGCCATGAGAGACACCTCTGGCTCAATTTGACGGAGATCAAGGAGAAAGATACAGCTGTTTTTCTTGATGCTCCCATCAATCCTTCTGGTCTCTTCGGCGACGCGGTTATTTCGGTCATTGAGAGTCTCCAGGAGGCCAAATTACAGTCAGAGGCGGTTAAAATGGGGTGGAACGGTGTACACCTCATTATACGGTGCCCGTTCCATCTCGATGTCCTCACGAGACCGTTCTGCCAACCCCGCCACCCTTGGTGCTTCGGGACGCAGCGGTCTCCAGCAAGCCTTTGGCGCAGTGTCAACTCGACATTGCGTCAGACTCGTGCCCTCTGAGGGGGGTTCAAAAACAGTCAGTTCGGGTAGTTCCTGCCAGTATGCTTCAGGTCCCCGAACTGGCTGTCTCAACTACACCAGAGGCCAGCCGCGAGGGGCTGGTTCCCTTGGTAGATTTTCTGGCAGCGCGGAAGCTACTGCCAAATATATCTCTATGGGTCCTGCAGTTAGTAGCAAGAGGCAGATTTCAGTTTGGTTCTCGTCCTCCAGGCTACAACAGGGTGTTGATCACGGTAGTGCATCCCGAGCAGGCTCTGGTAATGGATCCAAAAAAGGATGGGGAGCTGCGTCATTTTCTAAATCTTCTTCTGTTGGAGTGTTCGGTGCTGGAACTCAAGTCCATGTTGCTGACACTCAAACAGATCGTGACTCAAACCAGATCCGAGGACTGGTTGGTCACGATAGATCTGAAAGACGCATACTTCCATATCTCCATCCTCCGTCAGCACAGGAGGTTCCTGAGGTTTTCTTTCAGGGGCAAAGAACACCAGTATCAGGCACTTCCTTTCGGTCTAGCTCTATCAACCCACACATTCACAAAGTGCGTAGATGCAGCTCTGGCCCCGTCCAGGCTGCAGTGCATACGCATTCTGAATTGCATAGTCAACTGGCTGATTCTAGCGGAATCAGAACAGTTAGCGGTTCGGCATCGAGGTGTCGTCCTCGCTCATATGCGAAGGTTGGGGTTGAGGCTCAATACCAAGAAGAGTGTGCTTTCTCCAGTACAGAGGACCACTTTTCTTGGAGTGGTTTGGGATTCAGTCACGATGCGAGCCGTTCTGTCGCCCGCTCGTGTAGCTGTTATCCTTACTCCCACAAAAGAGCTAAGGCTAGGCCAGTCACGCACTGTGAAACAGTCCGAGGGACTGTTAGGCCTCAGGGCAGCAACGTCCAATGTGATACCCTTTGGCCTGCTGTACGTGAGACCTTTGCAATGGTGGCTCAGGACCAGAGGGTTCTCCCCGAGGGGAAACCCACTCCGTACGATCAAGATCACGCGGCAGTATCCCCGCGCCTTGGTTATATAGAGGAAACACTGGTTCTTGTCCCAGGTTCCGATGTTGGGAGCTCTTTGCCATCGAGTTGCTATCTCGACAGATGCTTCCCTCACCGACTGGGGAGCGGTATTGGAAGGCCGCTCAGCTCAGGGCTTGTGGAGGAGTCATCATCTCTCTTGACACATGAATTGCCTAGAGATGATGGTCATCTTCAATGCGTTGAGACATCTCCTCCTCCCATGATTCCGAGGCCTATTGTGTTGCAGGCTTTCTGTCCTCCTCCTTCTACCTCTTCGGACCAGGAAAAGCTGAACCTCTTGTGTCCAGTGCGACCACTAGACACTTATGTTCATCAGACTTCTTCGTGGAGAAAATCCGACCAGCTATTTGTTTGCTTTGGATCACCCAAGAAAGGTCTTCCTGCTTCTAAGCAGACGGTCAGTAAGTGGATAGTCGAGGCTATTTCACTTGCTTACGAGTACTCTGACCAGCCGTGTCCTTTGGCGGTCAGAGCTCACTCTACGAGGGGTATGGTGGCCTCTAAAGTCTTATTATTTGGGGTTTCTCTCCAAGACGTTTGTGACGCGGCGTGCTGGTCCTCACCGCTCACGTTCGTGAGGTTTTACAGCTTGGACCTGGATGCTGCCCCAGGGTCCCAGGTGCTTAGTGTTTAGTTGACGACAGGCTGACACTCAGGTACTCGAAAGTTTGGCGTTTCGGGTATTCTCGCTCCCAAAGCGTCATCGACGCATCGCGAGTTCCCTCGAAAGGGAACATCGCAGGTTACGTCTGTAACCATAGTTCCCTGAGATAGGGAACGAGACGATGCGTCGCCCTGCCATACTTCCTGCATCCCTGCGATCGACTTGCTTCGGCAATTTTCTAAGCTAATGCCGGTTTGCACCGGATGAGATATTTCTCAATGGACACTGCCAGCACCCTCATGAGCTGACTGTGAATGCCTCGCACAAAACAGTATTATTTCCCAGATTGTGTGTCCCTTTTATTGTAGACCCGTAATCTACGCGCTGCCTCGACAAACGCGAGATCCGAGTCACTATAGATTCTTTATTGCAATGCAGACCTTAAATCTACGCGCTGCCTCGGCAAACGCGAGATCCCAGTCACAGAATCTGTATTGCAGAGTAGACCGAATCTACGCGCTGCCTCAACAAATGAGAGATCCGAGTCACTAGATTCTTTATTGCAATGCAGACCTTAAACCTACGCGCTGCCTCGGCAAACGCGAGATCCCAGTCACAGAATCTTATTGCAAAGTAGACCCGTAATCTACAAGCTGCTTCGGCAAACGCGAGATCCGAGCCACTAGATTCTGAATTGCAATGCAGACCTTTAATCTATGCGCTGCCTCGGCAAACGCGAGATCCCAGTCACAGAATCTTTATTTCTGAGTAGACCCGTAATCTACGCGCTGCCTCGGCAAACGCGAGATCCGAGCCACTAGATTCTATATTGCAATTATTTAGGACAATTCTTATGGGACAAACAACACCAAATAGGACAGACAGTTTGACACAGAGCGCTTGCTGAAGAGCAAAAAGCTGACGCTGTTATGTTCCGGTGTCCTTTTATAGCTTCCGCTTCCCGTCACATGCGACGTCACGGGTGACGTCATCACGCAATACCAATCAAGATTGGACTAGTTCCATACAGGCTTCAGACGCGTCACGCTGAAGGCGTTCCCCAAAGTGTCGATTCTCGACACAGCGCGAGTTCCCTCGAAAGGGAACAACATTTGTCTCACAGTCTGTTAAAAGGGGTCCTATTAAGCGTTTACGTGTTTTCTGTTTTCATGTTTTTACAAGTGTCATACAACTTTCGTTAGCTGTTTGAGCATGAAAAAAAGTCTGCAAAGATACAAAGCACAAAGTCTCTCCAAAGGGAGTTATTCTCTATATTTGCAAGCACTGTTTCTAAACTCCCTGAAACGCCTCAATTGTAGTCTAGAGTTTTCTTCCGGGAAAGTACACCACAATATTCCTTATTTAAATACAGGTCCTTCTCAAAAAATTAGCATATTGTGATAAAGTTCATTATTTTCCATAATGTAATGATAAAAATTAAACTTTCATATATTTTAGATTTATTGCACACCAACTGAAATGTTTCAGGTCTTTTATTGTTTTAATACTGATGATTTTGGCATACAGCTCATGAAAACCCAAAATTCCTGTCTCAAAAAATTAGCATATTGTGATAAAGTTCATTATTTTCCATAATGTAATGATAAAAATTAAACTTTCATATATTTTAGATTCATTGCACACCAACTGAAATATTTCAGGTCTTTTATTGTTTTAATACTGATGATTTTGGCATACAGCTCATGAAAACCCAAAATTCCTGTCTCAAAAAATTAGCATATCATGAAAAGGGTCTCTAAACGAGCTATTAACCTAATCATCTGAATCAACTAATTAACTCTAAACACCTGCAAAAGATTCCTGAGGCTTTTGAAGACTCCCAGCCTGTTTCATTACTCAAAACCGCAATCATGGGTAAGACTGCCGACCTGACTGCTGTCCAGAAGGCCATCATTGACACCCTCAAGCAAGAGGGTAAGACAGAAAGACATTTCTGAACAAATAGGCTGTTCCCAGAGTGCTGTATCAAGGCACCTCAGTGGGAAGTCTGTGGGAAGGAAAAAGTGTGGCAAAAAACGCTGCACAACGAGAAGAGGTGACCGGACCCTGAGGAAGATTGTGGAGAAGGACCGATTCCAGACCTTGGGGGACCTGCGGAAGCAGTGGACTGAGTCTGGAGTAGAAACATCCAGAGCCACCGTGCACAGGCGTGTGCAGGAAATGGGCTACAGGTGCCGCATTCCCCAGGTCAAGCCACTTTTGAACCAGAAACAGCGGCAGAAGCGCCTGACCTGGGCTACAGAGAAGCAGCACTGGACTGTTGCTCAGTTTTGCATGTCATTCGGAAATCAAGGTGCCAGAGTCTGGAGGAAGACTGGGGAGAAGGAAATGCCAAAATGCCTGAAGTCCAGTGTCAAGTACCCACAGTCAGTGATGGTCTGGGGTGCCATGTCAGCTGCTGGTGTTGGTGCACTGTGTTTTATCAAAGGCAGGGTCAATGCAGCTAGCTATCAGGAGATTTTGGAGCACTTCATGCTTCCATCTGCTGAAAAGCTTTATGGAGATGAAGATTTCATTTTTCAGCACGACCTGGCACCTGCTCACAGTGCCAAAACCACTGGTAAATGGTTTACTGACCATGGTATTACTGTGCTCAATTGGCCTGCCAACTCTCCTGACCTGAACCCCATAGAGAATCTGTGGGATATTGTGAAGAGAAAGTTGAGAGACGCAAGACCCAACACTCTGGATGAGCTTAAGGCCACTATCGAAGCATCCTGGGCCTCCATAACACCTCAGCAGTGCCACAGGCTGATTGCATCCATGCCACGCCGCATTGAAGCAGTCATTTCTGCAAAAGGATTCCCCACCAAGTATTGACTATTGAGTGCATAACTGAACATAATTATTTGAAGGTTGACTCTTTTTTTTTGTATTAAAAACACTTCTTTTATTGGTCGGATGAAATATGCTATTTTTTGAGACAGGAATTTTGGGTTTTCATGAGCTGTATGCCAAAATCATCAGTATTAAAACAATAAAAGACCTGAAATATTTCAGTTGGTGTGCAATGAATCTAAAATATATGAAAGTTTAATTTTTATCATTACATTATGGAAAATAATTAACTTTATCACAATATGCTAATTTTTTTAGAAGGACCTGTAATTCCCACTCAGGGCATACACAAAATAAAGGGATGGGCCCTGGTTGAATTGAGTTAGAGTGTTGAAACTCGTAGTTATGGTATGGTGTTTTCCAAACATGATCAAAGCAGTTGACCAATCACAACGCACTGGTCCAGCTAACCAATCAGAGCACATTGTGCTTTTCAGAAGGAGGGGCTTCTTAGAGGGCCTAAACAGAGTTGACAGACTGGAAAGAGAGGTGCTGCATGTCAAATATGGGGGAAATAATGTGTTTATTGAACATTCAAGCATGAAACCCTATTCTAGTTTTTATTTCATGATTTCTCAGAATCCTCTATTTCCAACTCATCAATTTCATGTCTTCCTTTTTTATTTTGTCTTAAGTTTATCAAACTCCTCCCACAATTTAGCAACTACAAGTCAATCAAGTATTGATAAAATTGATAAATTGCTAAAATCAAAATTGATAGTCTGAATTGCAATGCAACCAGAATTCAGAGTCAGAACTGTTTATAAAATGACTGAAATTTCAAATCACAGACCTCAGAAAATTTGGAATAGTGTGAACAGCTCATATTTACATAGTACAATATACATATGATACATTGTTTTTTTAACTGAACATATTAAAACATAAAGAATAAATATTCATGTTTACACTATTCACCTGATGCTACATAGAAAACAAATATTCTAAAAGGCCATGTTTTCAGTTTCCAAGCACATATATTGATGAAATGTTCATCAGATGCATTTGTTGCATTTTGCTCTGACCCTGCAGCTCTGTCAGCAGTGGCCGTTGTGTGATTATTTTATTGTATGAAACTATCTGTGCAGTCATTCAAGAATCGTAAGGAAAAGCAGCCATCTCAATGTGTCCAATGCAGACATGTGTCTGAACAAGCAATGCTGAAATTGTGCTTTTAACATACTGTATTCAATTACGGTAAACATGAATCTGCTCTCAATTCAACCGTGACAACAGTTCTTGAAGGTTTGTGAAATGCAATTCAGTGGCCTGGTTCAAAAATTAAAATGGAATTTGCATGAAAAGATGCTAACATTGCACTTTGTCAGTAAATGTGTCTGTAAGGAAAAGAAAGAGTAAGTATATTTGTAAAAAATGGTATATTATATAAATTGCAGCATTGCTGGTACTTCTGTGTAAAATTGAAATGTTACACCCTGCTGTCACACCCAGAGAAATGCTTTTCCTCAGCAAATGCAAGCGAGACCAATGAATATCACACTAAAATGTGTTTCCAATAAACCTATTATGGTGAAACTATTTTAATTAAACTAAAATTAAACATTTGCATTTATACATTTGTTAGACGCTTTTATCCAAAGCGACATACATTTCATTTGATCAGTTCATGTATTTCCTGGGAATCAAACTAGTATTGCTCTATACATGCTCTAATAAATATTGACTAAGAAAGTGTTTTCTGTCCTGAGAGTTCAAGCTTTGATTCGAGCATCAGGAGCGAATGGTGCAACTCATGAGGGCATGATTCCAGACGTGGCAAAGATAGACAGAATGAATGAACACAGAAGATAGATGGAAAGTGTGTTTTGTGTGTCAGATGTCAGACTCCGCTCAGATACCAGGTGAGTGTGGAGGGAATAATTGGTTATTAGACACTCAGTGTATGAGCGCACATGAAGACCCATCAATACATACCACTCACATCGTACAAACAAGGTAGACAATAAATGTGTCTGTTACAGTTTTCACGAGTGTACTATCATATAGATTCAATATCTGAACACAATTGTATCCTATTAAACCGTGCACACTTAGTCGACCAGCAAAAAACCAACACAACTATATCATGCATTGGTGCTTGTATGTCAATGTTATGGCCGAAAGTGTTTGCCTGATTAACCCTCTGGGGTCTAAGGTGTTTTTGGGGTCCTTGAGATGTTTTGACATGCCCTGACATTTGTGCTTTTTTCAGTTGCTTATAAACATATTAATGGCACAGGTGAAATTACACTCTATTTAGCACAAACAGGGCTACCATAATTTGTTAGCAACATGTATGTATATGTTTGTATTTTTGAGAGAATATTGTTTATGCATGGTTATTGAAAAAACTAAAAATCAAAGTTTCTGAAATAAGGCCACAAAACACATACTAAATATCTGTCCACAAGACTTTTGACTAATGGATGTTGTCGCCTAGATTTTTTGCTTCAAAATGATCTGAAAATCATCCTGCCTAATCTTTCACATAAAACAATAGATTGTTTTAAATTGTGAAAAACATTTTTTTGTTTGGAAAGGCAATATGCGGATGGGCGTGAACAGCCCAACCCCCTCATGTATAATTAGGTGGTTCTCACCTGAGAAGACAAAGACCCGCATAATGAGCCTTTAATGCATAATGAGGTGTGTCACACAAGAAAGAATGCAAGGACAATATATATTAATATATATACATACACACATACACTACCGTTAAAAAGTTTGGGGTCGGTACGATTTTAAATACTTTTAAAATAATTCTCTTCTGCTAACCATGGCTGCGCTTATTTGATTAAAAATACAACAAAAATCAGTTATAGTATTAAATATTATTCCAGTGTAAATCAGCTGTTTTCTGTGTGAATATATAGTAAAGTGTAATTTATTCCTGTGATCAAAGCTGAATTTTCAGCATCACCAGTGTCAGTGTCTTCAGTGTCAAATGATCCTTCACAAATCAGTATAATATGATGATTTGATGCTCAAGAAACATTTATTATTATTATCAATGTTGAAACAGTTGTTGGTCTGTCAGTTGTACAGTTTTTTTTTTTTTTTGGATTCTTTGATGAATAGGAAGTTCAAAAGACTTTTGTAACATTATAAATGTCTTTACTGTCACTTTCGATCAAATTAATTATTCCTTGATAAATAAAAGTATTGATTTCTTTCCTCCAAAAAATAAAAATAAAATTCTCACTGACCCCAAACTTTTGAACGGTAGTGTATATATATATCTATATATATATGTGTGTATGTATGTATATATATATATATATAAATACATACACACACACACACACATATATATATATATATATATATATATATATATATAAATAATCAAAATATAAATGAAAGTCAAAACCACATTTTTAGTCATACCTGGAAACAAATCCTGTTCAAATAGGCTATATGGGCCATTCTATAGAATTTGTTCAAAGTTAGAGTTGGAAACATCTTGAAAAGAAAATTGTACTATAACAGTTGATTAGTTTATTTTTGACAAAACATTTTTGACAAACACTATACTAACTATAAAAACAAAAGCTTATTTGATGTGCCTGTAGTCTATTTTACAGTAAAAAGTTTATAACAAAAACTAGTCAACGAAATGTTGTCTTTCATAATTCGTCTGTAATATAGTTCTACCAGAAAGACTCGGGAGATAAGATACTGTACAATGATGCATTTAATTAACAGCCCAGCAAGCCATACAGTATATGCAATAAAGTTCTTTGGCGTAGGCCCCGTCCATAGCTCGCAATCCGAGGGTCCGGACTCTGCATTTCCTGCCTGAAGACGAAGGCAGGGGCGCAGCCGACCCCCCGGGAGGTATAGGAAGGGACCATCCTGGTGGTGGTGGTGGGGAGGATGGAGGTCAATGGAAGCGTCAGCATCTGCGAACTCAAACACGTGTAAGTACCGGTCTTTTATACCGCAAGTATTAGAGGCGATTGGATAGATGAGAAGGTAATACATGACGTAACAATTGAGTCTTCCTGGCGGAACTTACGCTACGCTTTCATTTCTACCAGAAAGACTCGGGAGATAAGATACTGTACAATGATGCATTTAATTAACAGCCCAGCAAGCCATACAGTATATGCAATAAAGTTCTTTGGCGTAGGCCCCGTCCATAGCTCGCAATCCGAGGGTCCGGACTCTGCATTTCCTGCCTGAAGACGAAGGCAGGGGCGCAGCCGACCCCCAAAAATAGGTGGAAGATAATTCCACTGGACGAAGCCCACCCCCAAAGAACGTAAAAGAAAAAGTATACCCACCAGCCATATGTTATGTAGTCCTAGAATAGAAGAGAGAGAAAGAGTTAGCAAACAGCTGGTAGACATGGATGTATCAAATTCCATGGATAATAGGATATTATACTACGTATATTTACGCATTTGCTGACGCTTTATTTATTGATTTATTTAAAAGCTGTGCCGCACGGAGAAGAGGCCGCGATGAGCCACGCAGAGACGAGGCCACGCGGAGACAAGGCTGCGCTGAGCCACGCAGAGACAAGGCCGCGCTGACCCACACATAGACGAGGCCGCGCTGAGCCACAGAGACGAGGCCGCGCTGAGCCACACATAGACGAGGCCGCGCTGAGCCACAAAAAACGAGGCCACACTGAGCCATATTGACAAGGCCACGCTGAGCCACATAGACAAGGCCACGCTGAGCCACATAAAGACGAGGCCACGCTGAGCCACATAGACGAGGCCACGCTAAGCCACATAGACGAGGCCACGATGAGCCACATAAAAACGAGGCCACGCTGAGCCACAGAGACGAGGCCACGCTGAGCCACAGAGACAAGGCCACGCTGAGCCACATAGACAAGGCCACGCTGAGCCACATAAAAACGAGGCCACGCTGAGCCACATAAAAACGAGGCCACGCTGAGCCACAGAGACGAGGCCACGCTGAGCCACATAGACAAGGCCACGCTGAGCCACATAAAAACGAGGCCACGCTGAGCCACAGAGACGAGGCCACGCTGAGCCACATAGACAAGGCCACGCTGAGCCACATAGACAAGGCCACGCTGAGCCACATAGACAAGGCCACGCTGAGCCACATAGACAAGGCCACGCTGAGCCACATAGACAAGGCCACGCTGAGCCACATAGACAAGGCCACGCTGAGCCACATAGACAAGGCCACGCTGAGCCACATAAAAACGAGGCCACGCTGAGCCACAGAGACGAGGCCACACTGAGCCACATAGACGAGGCCACGCTGAGCCACATAAAACGAGGCCGCGCTGAGCCCACATAGACGAGGCCGCGCTGAGCCACATAGACAAGGCCGCGCTGAGCCACATAGACAAGGCCACGCTGAGCCACATAAAAACGAGGCCACGCTGAGCCACAGAGACGAGGCCACGCTGAGCCAGATAGACAAGGCCACGCTGAGCCACATAAAAACGAGGCCACGCTGAGCCACAGAGACGAGGCCACGCTGAGCCACATAGACGAGGCCACGCTGAGCCACATAAAAACGAGGCCACGCTGAGCCACATAGACGAGGCCACGCTGAGCCACATAGACAAGGCCACGCTGAGCCACATAGACAAGGCCACGCTGAGCCACATAGACAAGGCCACGCTGAGCCCCACAGAGACGAGGCCGCGCTGAGCCCCACAGAGACGAGGCCGCGCTGAGCCCCACAGAGACGAGGCCGCGCTGAGCCCCACAGAGACGAGGCCGCGCTGAGCCCCACAGAGACGATGGCCGCGCTGAGCCCCACAGAGACGAGGCCGCGCTGAGCCCCACATAGACGAGGCCGCGCTGAGCCACATAAAAACGAGGCCACGCTGAGCCACATAAAAACGAGGCCACGCTGAGCCACAGAGACGAGGCCACGCTGAGCCACATAGACAAGGCCACGCTGAGCCACATAAAAACGAGGCCACGCTGAGCCACAGAGACGAGGCCACGCTGAGCCACATAGACAAGGCCACGCTGAGCCACATAGACAAGGCCACGCTGAGCCACATAGACAAGGCCACGCTGAGCCACATAGACAAGGCCACGCTGAGCCACATAGACAAGGCCACGCTGAGCCACATAGACAAGGCCACGCTGAGCCACATAAAAACGAGGCCACGCTGAGCCACAGAGACGAGGCCACGCTGAGCCACATAGACGAGGCCACGCTGAGCCACATAAAATGAGGCCGCGCTGAGCCCCACAGAGACGAGGCCGCGCTGAGCCACATAGACAAGGCCGCGCTGAGCCACATAGACAAGGCCACGCTGAGCCACATAAAAACGAGGCCACGCTGAGCCACAAAGACGAGGCCACGCTGAGCCACATAGACAAGGCCACGCTGAGCCACATAAAAACGAGGCCACGCTGAGCCACAGAGACGAGGCCACGCTGAGCCACATAGACGAGGCCACGCTGAGCCACATAGACAAGGCCACGCTTAGCCACATAGACAAGGCCACGCTGAGCCACATAGACAAGGCCACGCTGAGCCCCACAGAGACGAGGCCACGCTGAGCCCCACAGAGACGAGGCCGCGCTGAGCCCCACAGAGACGAAGCCGCGCTGAGCCCCACAGAGACGAGGCCGCGCTGAGCCCCACAGAGACGAGGCCGCGCTGAGCCCCACAGAGACGAGGCCGCGCTGAGCCACACAGAGACGAGGCCGCGCTGAGCCACATAGGCAAGGCCACACTTAGCCACATAAAAACGAGGCCACGCTGAGCCACATAGACAAGGTTTGCTGAGCCACTAGGCTGCTAGAGCCGCGCATAAACTGAACGTGCATAGAAAAGCCACTAGGCTGCGCAAAGCAGGCCCCCTAAGGACCGTATAGCCGGCGATGGCGCGAGGCGAATTATTCAAGCTGAGACTATCACCAGATAGATAAAGCATACACCACCACCAGTAATTGCATAGGAATTTACCTGAATCGTTACTGCAATGCTTGCTGAGCTTCGAGAATGATCTTTAGATCGGGTCTTATTTAACTCTAATGCAGAGGAAGACAATCTGCCCAGGATCTTAATAGCTGAAGTGGAATGCCACGATCAGCTGCTGTAGTGGCTTCCCAGATCCTGAAGGGATGACCAGTATACTGGGAGGGAGTTAGACTGCAGCTATTGAGGACATAACTGACGAATCATGAACCAGGTTAAAGAGTAGTCCTCCGTTAGTTATGATAAATAGAAATTGATCATAGATGAGAAGGGACAGAATTTAATCCCAATTTATAAATTGATAAATGCAAAGCCTTTATAGTCATTCTTAGAAGGAATTAGAAAAGACCATGGGAGTATTTAGCACCTGGAGTGAATCCTCTGGATGCATGAGCCATGAACGCTGTAACAGACAGCTATAATCTGAATAACAATAAGAAAGAGACCACTGCAGACAGAGGTAATCAAAAGGGGTTGAGTGGATTTTGCTTTCTGACTTGGAGTGTAATGCTGCAGTTTTAAGCATAACCAACATCTGCAAGGTTAAACACTCAAAGTTCAAACAGTGGAAGAATTCATTTGAGAATTGCTTTTTAAAGAATACAACAGCGCTGGAAGGAGCTAGTGACATTCCTCCTGGGTTAGTGCATCACGGCCTAAATTTAATTGATCCTGCCAGACATGGACATGATATATAGAATATCGAGACAGAATAACCTAACCGGTGACTAGAGATAACTACACATGAGCTACATAATCCATCGACGACCATCTGGAATGTTGACTATGTCGACGCTTCTTGAGGCTCCATCTTATGCGATTCCGGTTGAACAAGTGAAAGTTAAAATGTCGGTGATAGGTAATCAAAAGCTGCAAACGAGCTGTTGAAACTCCGATCCCTGTGCCGGAAGCAGCAGCCCTAACACATCCAAATGTGGAGACAAAACAATATGCTTACTCACCCTCGAAATGACCATTACTACTCAATTATCTTTGAGGCATTCTGGGCAAAACCCTGCATACCCATACATATCCAGAGGTTTATTATGCCTTAAGCAAACAAAGAGAAGGTACGGGGAACAGACTTGAAAAATTAGGATTAAATACTTGAATTTGAATGCCTGCGAGCAAACTATGAATGGAAGGAATATTAAATTTCAATTTTCATGATTGTATACAAGAACGGAACAGCGAGCCTTGATCAGGATGTGACATAGGAATCGATCTAATTGATCTGTTGACTCTTGAGCATGGAATTTTATTTATTTATTTTCAGGTGTGCAGCAAATGTCTGCCATGGCTCCCAAGTTGCTCTTTGCAGAAATAACCCCATTCATGGCTGGAAGACGCTGGCCACAACAGTTGAGAAACTTGAATAAATGGTGCATAGACATGTAAATCACACAGTTGAGCAAGACAATGTCGGTCGAGTCTCCTTCACTGATTAATCTGATATATAATACTAATATGACTGTTGAGTTAGCAGTTTTTGGCCAAGTATGTGTAACTTTGACCGGCGCCTCACAACTCCTTGATCCTTTAGTCTGCATTTAACTGTACATTAATGTGAAAATACCCCTCATATACATGACTCCTATAACACATATCAGTAGATTAAGTAGCCACCAGAAAGTTGAGTATTACACCGATTATACACATTTCCAATGTTATAGATCTAATTTGAAGTATAAAGTGACTTTATGAATTTAAAATAGCCTAATAGGTGAAATATTTGTTTGTGAAATTACTATTACACTAGTGATATGCAAATTACTGCCATTCTAGTCCACTGCAGTATATGCATACAGCCAATGACAACGTGCTCTTTAGCTCGGGTTTTATTTTATTTTTATTTATTTATATACACACGCAACCGAACTGTGGTGAGTGAGCAACGTTATGAAGAGCGCGACCCGTGATATTGCATATGCATAAAGCTCTTAAGCACTCTTAAGCTTATTAGATTTATAATCAAGACAGTTGTTAGTGGGTATTTGTAAACTGAGCGTAATATTGACAAGCTGATATAATTAAATAACCATAGAACTGTGGAATATCGGTAACGCGAAACTTGCTTAGGCTTGCTACGAGCATTGAGGCGAGCTATCCGGCCCCTCTGCAGTCTGCAGTGCAGATCAGCCGTAATAATCAGATCACGCCACGTCATCGTGGACGCCAATTTCAACTCAGCCGTGTAGGAAGCGACGGAGAAATACTTACCTGAATGAAGTTTAATCTTGTAGAGAAGACACATTAACAGTGGCTGCTGGAAGCGCCTACCAAAAAAAAAAAAAAATTTGAAAACTACTTGAAAGCCTTGGAAGTGGAGTTTGAACTTGAACCAGTGAGAGATTGTCTCGTGAAAGTGAAGTGATTTGCATAGTTGTTCATTTATGTCGGTGGATCGGTGATCTGCGGGATAAATGGCACCAGTCTAAGGAGCAGCACTTCTCATGAAGCCTTGGCTGATCAATACTCTCCGAAGACCGCCGTGCCCACGGGGAGATGCGAGACTGAACGCGGGAACCTCGAAGTGCAGCAGGAGGTAGGGCGGGACATCGTCGGATGTCGATAATTGTAAACAATATGCGTGTCCTGAAACATGTTGGCTGGCGACTGAACGAGAGCATCAATGGAAGCGTCAGCATCTGCGAACTCAAACACGTGTAAGTACCGGTCTTTTATACCGCAAGTATTAGACGCGATTGGATAGATGAGAAGGTAATACATGACGTAACAATTGAGTCTTCCTGGCGGAACTTACGCTACGCTTTCATGCATATCGTTGCGATCTCATGAAAGTGCGTATCTATAGCACAAATTTAATTTCTCATACCAAAAATAGATTTTGCGTGCATTTGATACGCAGTTTACGCGTGCATATGTTACGCACTTTATGGCGTGTAATACACACGCACTCCACACACCTAATCCTACCCAAGGGGTTTACAGTGCGTATCATTTGCACGCAAAAACTATTTTTGGCGTAGGATGGTACGAGAAATTAAATTTGTGCTATAGAAACGCACTTTCATGAGGTCGTGTTGTTTTTATGATATATTAGGGCATATAAATGTTAATTTGCAGTTTAAGATGCTTATACAAAGACATTTTATTTCAACATATTTCAGTCAATTTTTACTCATCTCAGTATAGCAATATAGTTTGGTAAAAGCTGTTCATTCATTCACACACAGAAAGCGATTCATATTTAAACAGTCTTTTTGCGGTTTACATAGGCTATTCCATATCGCGATTACAACAAAGAACTTAATAGTAAAAAACTTACTACATCAGCTTGATCCGTCGCTCCTCGAAATGAATTTAAACCAGCACTTCTGATGTATCCCAGGATTATTCCTTACAGCCTCGCAAGACGACGTAAAGTAGCCTACTGTAATCTGATTAAACTTGTGTTTTATCGAGTTGATGTGGGGGCGTTGACACGTTTGCATGTATCGCCTCAGATCATTTGCGTTTGAATAGCGCTCTCTGTGGGCGTGATCAAATTAAAAGATAATGAGCTGAAATGAGAACGACTGACATCTCTCTTTTCATATAGATTACATAAACAGAGAATATTTGTTTTTGTTATGAATTAGACCATTTAAAAGTACACACTTAAATTATTATAAAGATATATAGCTCATGCCTGGGAGAATAGTATTCGCTGAGTTTTGTTTAAGTTTAGAAAACAATTTCACGGTGACGGAGAGCCAGAAAGAACACCCTGTTTATTTTCTTTATTTTATAAAAGCACAATGTTTTGTTTCGATTGTAAGTGGACACATAAAAAAGAAGACATTCAACAGTTTATTTTTTCATATTTCTTAAGTCTGTATGACCAACAATGACGGAGTATTTTAAGTCTATTTTGCTGCTATGTGAAAAAATCGAGCTCGTCGCGCCGGTGCGATAGCCGACCCCAGAGGGTTAAAAGATCAACAGAAATTGCAGACAGACTCCAACTTCAGGATATAGTTCTAGTCTTTGACCAAGCCATCTATGCCAAAGCTCAGGAGATACGGTGGAACAGTGAAACATACAAGGAAAGACTTACAATTAGAATGGGGAGTTTCACACATGTATGGCTTTCCTGTCCTGTATTGGCAAGCGATTTGGAGATGCTGGCTTACAAGACATTCTGATTGAGGCAGATGTTATTGCTGCTGGGTCTGTTGGGGGAGTTATAACAGGTCACCAATATAACAGAAGCATCCAAAGCCACAAGTTGATGTGTGAGGCACTACACAGGTTACGCTGGCAAGCCTACCTTGAAACCCTTTCTCAAGACTGTCGTGAAGCTGCTTTAAAAGTTGCTGCTGACCTTCAAAGTGCATTTCCTGAAGAAATATGTCAAGTAATTATTGAATCACAGGTGTTCAACACAATCCTTGAAGGCTATGACAAATTCAACAAACAACAAGAAAGCAAGACATACCAGTTTTGGAGTTCCTACATTGAAATGGTAGAGGATCTGCTATCATTCATCAGGGCCACACGAGAGCCAAACTGGGGTCTGCATCTTTCCAGCATCCGGTTCATGCTGCCGTGGTTCTTTTCCTACGACAGAATCAATTACAGTAGATACCTATCAGCATACTGGCAGGAGATGAACATTCTAAAGGAAACTCATCCAATAATCTACACACAGGTACAATCAGGTGACTTTGTGGCACATAGGCAGCAGGCATATGCCTTTACAGGCACTGCATGTGACCAGTTAATAGAACAGACAGCAAACAGGGACTCAAAGACCAAAGGTGGGCTAACAGGTTTTTCGTTGAACAAAGGTGCAGTCCACAGGTGGACACTGACACAGCACGAGAGAGCAGCCATCACAATGGAGGTCAAGGACATGGCTGGGCAGAACACGTCAATGAGACAGAGAACAGAATTGGATGAGAAAAGAAAGGAACAGGATGAAAAAGATGTTCAGAGCATTCTGTCATCCATACATCACATGATGAACCCATTTGATCAAACACTGGAAAAAGAGCATCTTTACCATGTTACATCAGGTCAGGTAACATCAGAAGCCACATCTGCAGATCTGCTGAATGCAAAGGAAATAGGTGAGAAGGCATTTGTTGAATTCTTTCAGCATCGTCTCAACACAGATGAGGTTGAATTTCATGCACCATTGAAAAAAATGAAACTCAAGACATTTAACCCTCTGAGGTCTAAGGGCATTTTTTCACTTTTTCCTTCGATTTTACAAATCTTATTAAATTCACCTTTTAAAGGCAATTATATAACATAATCCCACATGTTTTATATCAAAATGTGCAGAGAAAACCCAGCTCTCTTACTGGTGAGTTCACCACTTGTCCTGGAGAATTGTGTAAAGAGAGAGAGAGGGATAATCTGTCTCTAAAAGGTGAAAAATTTAAGTCCGATTTTTGAAATTCTTCAAATCTCTTGTGGAAACATACCATTACTCATGTGGACGAATTATTTTGGTCCTTGAAATGGGTTTCCCAAAGTCTTAGGGTCACAAAAGGAGTGTAATATATGAATAAAATAGTAGATAATGAATAATAATTGTCTAAAGTGACATTTTTGAAAAATCGTTTTTTAGTACAAGTTTTGTCTGTGACTCTACCTTCACCAAATGTTAGAGGGACTGCGATAAAATAGGACTAAAATAACCAATCTATTGTTTTATGTGAATGATAAGGCAGGATGATTTTCAGATCATTTTGAAGGATAAAACTCTAGGCGACAACATCCATTAGTCAAAAGTCTTGTGGACACATATTTAGTATGTGTTTTGTGGCCTTATTTCAGAAACTTTAAGTTTTAGTTTTTTCAATAACCACGCATAAACAATATTCTCTCAAAAATACAAACATGTACATACATATTGATAACACATTATGGTAGCCCTGTTTGTGCTAAATAGAGTGTAATTACACCTTTGCCAGTAATTTGTTTATAAGCAACTGAAAAAAGCACAAATGTCAGAGTATGTCAAAACATCTCAAGGACCCCAAAAACACCTTGGACCCCAGAGGGTTAAAGCCCCCTTCTGCGAGTCAGACACTGAGACTAGAACTCGCTGGAGGGCACCGAAGGGAGATGTGCACCATATAATGAGGTGTTATCCATTTCCTCTTGGGAACAACCATTTATTTCCTCAGAAATAAATGACTCCTCAAAGATCAGATGAGTACATATTTAATTTTCTCAATTAAATACAGCCAAATATCAACCAGACAAGTAAACACGGTCTGGATGAAAAAGCTGAATAGTATATTAATACAGACATTTAACTCCAGGATAAGATGAATACATATTTAATTTTCTCAAAAATTAAATGCAGCCAAATATCAACCAGACAAGTAGAAACGGTCTGGATGAAAAAGCTTAAAGCTGAATAGTATATTAATATAGACATCTAACTCCAAGGATAAGATGAGTAGCTATATATTTAATTTTCTCAAAAATTAAATGCAGCCAAATATCAACCAGACAATTAGAAACGGTCTGAATGAAAAAGCTGAATAGAAGCCTATAAATACAGACATTTAACTCAAAGATTAGATGAGTAGGCCTACATATTTAATTTTCTCCAATTAAATGCAGCCAAATATCAACCAGACAAGTAGAAACGGTCTAGTTTAAAGGCTGAATATAGTGTATTAATATAGACCTCATATTATAATCTCAAACAATAAAGAATACAAAATTAGTTTTCAAACAATCATAAGAGAAAGAGAGAAAGGGAAATTTCCCGTCTACTCAGTTCCTTGTGCATATTAGCTACCATTTATCTACACGTTGCCTCGGCAAACGTGAGAAGAGCCACTTTATTATGCAGATATGCAGACCCATAAATTATAATCACGCGCTGCCTCGGCAAGCGCGCGATCTGAGCCATAGATTCTTATTGTAGAGATGCAGACCCATAATCTACGCGCTGCCTCGGCAAACGCGAGATCTGAGCCAATAGATTCTTATTGCAAACCCGTAATCTACGTGCTGCCTCGGCAAACGCGAGATCCGAGCCACGACTCTTATGCAGCCCGTAATCTACGCGCTGCCTCAGCACACGGGAGATCCGAGATCGAGTCACAGAATCTTTATTGCAGACCCGTAATCTACGCGCTGCCTCGGCAAACGCGTAGATCCGAGCCAAATCTTTATTGACTTTCTTCCCTCGAGAAGAAAGCCAACAAGAGCAGAGCTAAAACTCTCGATAGTGCATATGTTACACGTCGGGAATTTATGAATGAACACAGTCAGACCCAATTTACTAGAGCTGACCGTGCATGCTCCACTCCCAAACAGACAACACATGAATCGCGTGTGTCCCCACTCGTAATGAAGCGAGGGCAGGGACGAACACACGATCCAAGGCTGTTTGCTCTCCATACTCCTGTCTAATATATATATATATATATATGCTTGTGGACAAACAACAATAAATAGCCAGAGACAAGATCACACAGAGCGCTTGCTGAAGGCACAGAAGCTAGCGCGGTCTGTTTTCAGGTGTGCTTTCTAGTTTCCTGGTCAATGACGTCACCCGCCTATGACGTCTCGTCTCTCCATTGGACTGATTATACACGTGCTTCACGACGCAATCACGCAGGGGCGTTCCCACCGTGTCTCGATGCAGCTCGAGTTCCCTTGAAAGGGAACTTTCATTTAATCATGTGTGTAGGCTACTTCTAACATGTTTGGTTGGTAAAATAAATATGTTGTAAATTCAAATCAGAGCGTCTTCCGTGTCTGGAATGGATGCATTCTTGAGTCTATAAGGTAACAATAATATAGATAACTATAAGAAGATAAGATTGTTTGAAATGGCTTTGGCTAAAAGAAAATTTTGGTTTCGTCTATACTACTAGGTATTTATACTATATTGACTGGGTTAAATAGAATTGCATTACTAAAAAGAGACTAAAATACAATTTTCTAGACTAGACTAGACTAAAAAGACTAGACTAAAAAGAGTATGAACGTGACTAAAACTAATAAAAACTAAAATGACAGCTTGACACAAAGACTAGACTAAAACTAAAATTAAAACAGGCCGCCAAAAACAACACTAGTCCCTGATACGTACAAACAGATGAGCATAAAGAACGCGGAACAAGACAGACGAGCTACAAAAGGATGTCAGTTAACTAAAATATATTCAGCTAACCAGAAAACACCAAAACAATGGTCCAAGTTCTTGTCTTGTGGTGACAACAAGGAGCAACTGCAACAGTTTTTCTTTGAGTCGTGGGCTAAGTCTAGGATAGATCAAATTGAGGACATTACATTGGTAGTTGGACATGGCTCTGAGTGTCACATAATCAGAATAAACAACAGTGGCACAGATCTTGAGGTGTTACCACTGCCAGCACTGTCTACGATACAGGAGGAGGCAGACACTCGGCTGTTGCTTCACTGTGCGCATGCCTCACAGTAACAAACTGAAGGCTCCCTTTTCCTAAGTATCAATAACACAGGAACAACACAACACTTATCACGATAATATATCAGTCAATATCGATAATTATGACGATAAATGTCAATTCTTTATTTCTTTGAACTTTGAAGGCAGATTTTTGTTCCCAACTGAAAGTTGTAGAAACCAGAGCGTTAATTGTGGTTTTAAACTACTCTTTATTGTCAAAACATATCATGACAAACACTTGCCAAACAGGTGAACATTTCACAAATCTGAGGTAGAACATTCAAACATTTGTATTTTTTCCTTAACAAAAATAATATCTTTATTTCAAAATTTATTTCTTAGTTTCTGCATGTGCTAATGGGGGATATTGTTTCAAGTCTTGAAACAGGTTTGTGTTGCCTGACTTTGATGGCACGTATCTTTATGAAATGTATGAAAAACAGTAGGCTATAGCCTAAATACATAAATACTGTAATTATATTCCATTAGTCCTTTAATACATTGTCTACATTAATAATATAATACAATTCAATATGTATCCCACATTTCATGGTGCAGTTAATATTACTAGGCTAACGTTACAGTAAAACCATGGTAAAGGATGTAAATGTGTAGATGGAAAAGCTTTCTGACTGTATAGTTGCGCACAGTGTTTCTCCTGTTCGTCAGCGCTGTTTCATCTGCCTTTAAACTGGTTTAAATCACTGAGACATTTGTGTTCTTCGCTGAATTCAAGTGCTTCTCACTGGATCTCGTGATCGAGACTGATCAAAGTTAACCATAGACAGTAGAAGAACGCGTCTGCTCTAGTGAGCTTGATCGTGCTACGCTGCCGTTTGGACTTTGAGCCGAGCGGATAAACGCTCCGTGAGGCGCGCGCGGTTCAAATGAGTTTCGTTCCGCTTTTGGCGCATAAACATGATCTAACATTTATCGAACTCTTGATATCGTTTTATAGAGAAAACATTATATCGCGATAATGAATGAATGAGCATATCAATTTAAGACGTGGCTAAATGTAATTTATGACCTTGTATGGAAAAACCGGACGTTTTTATGGCCTAAAATTCTTATTATCAAATTTAAGACGTTTTATGACTTTTTATGACCCCGCGGAAACCCTGATACTGATTAAACCAAGTAGTTCAAAATAAAAGTGGTACTATAGCAATAAGTGGTCTTCTACTACCCTCTGCTGGACATTATACTTATTAATAGTCTTTTCACATGTGCTTTTGCATTCATATATTCAGACACTAAAAAATAACCTTCTGTGACAATTACTATAATAACACAATCATATTTTGTCTTTCAATTCACTTTACTGTTCTGAAGCTTCACATAATTGCTAACAACGTGGTAAATCATAGTAAATCATGCTACAATCCTGCTGAATCATTCTAGAATGTGGTATATCATGATAAATTATTGTGTAACATTCGGTCACAACAAGGTAACATCAAGGTAAACTAAGACAAACCACGGTAAACTGACTATTGTAGTACATTGAGAAATATGAATCCTGAAGGACAATTGCAGTAAACATTTCTTTTTTCCATCACATAGTTCAAATATCTGTATCTACAACAGAATGTGTGTGTGTGTAGTCCTAGGTTTCTGAATAAATGCTGAATAATCTGATTAATAGCTTGCAAAGACATTAAATGCTTATAGACCATTAAAATATATTTATATAATGACTTTGTGTGTGTGTGTGTGTGTGTGTGTGTGTGATCAAATGTCTACATATGAGTGCAAAAGCACCTGTGAAAACACTTTATTAATAAGTAGAATGGCCAGCAGAGGGCAGTAGAAGACCACTTATTGGCTCACTCTCATTTTGACACACTTGATTTTCAACAGTAAATCAAAGCACTAAAGCAAACCAGTTTTTCCATGTTAACTATTATAAGACAATCATTTTTTTGTCAGAGTTTATCACTTCATTTTTATTGGCCCTTCACATCAATGCAGCAATGTGGTAAATCATGGTAAATCACGATAGAAACATGGTAAATCATAGTAAAAAATACTATTACATGGTGGATCATGGCAAATCATGCTAGCAATGTGATGAATCATGGTAAATCATGCTACAATCCTGGTAAATCATTCTAGAATGTGGTATATCATGGTAAATCATCCTATAACATGGGAAATCATGGTAAACTGTGGTAAATCATGCTAGATTCATGGTAAATCATACTGGAACATGGTAGATCATGAAAAATCACACTAAATTTGGTATATCATGGTAAATCATGCTAAAACATGGTCTATTCCATCTATGATGTCAATGTTTAAATGCTTGCTACATAAAACTTAATGTCTTTTGATGTTTTTGTGCTTAACGGCCTTAAAGGCCTTAACTGCTTGAACACCGCTAAATGCTGCTAGTTTGTTTTGTTTTTTCACAAACCATGCATAAATGTCATTATCTCAAAACTACAAACTTTTACATACATGCCGATGACATATTATTGTAGCAGAGTTTGTGCTAAATACAGTGTAATCGGACTTTAGCCATGAAAATGTCACAAGTAACAGAAATAAGCACAAATGTCAGTGCATGTCAGAACATCTCCATGGCCCAGAATACCATCTCAGACCCCAGATGGTTAAACAGAGAATATATGTCTTTGTTTTGAATCAGATAATCCAAAAGTACACACTTAAATGTTTATAAAGATATATGGCTCATAAAGGTGTGGCACCTGCATGAAGTTGGCCCCCCACCCAACGCAAAACGTCGTCAAACTATGCTCAATCGTTTGTGCTCCGTTTGTGCTGGTTTGTGCTGTAAAAAGTTTCGTTTGTGCTGTTTCGGTTTTTTAGATATTAAAAGAATATTCTTAGGTCATTCTGAGGTCACTCAGCCCCCCCACATGCTCCAAATTCACCCAAAATAGTCTCGATCGTTTGTGCTTCGTTTGTGCTGGTTTGTGCCGGTACAATTTTCGTTTGTGCTGCTTTGGGTTTTAAAATATCGGAAATTGAATTATAGGTGATGACGTCACCAGCCCCCCCACATGCTCCAAATTCACCCAAAATAGTCTAGTTCGTTTGTGCTCCGTTTGTGCTGGTTTGTGCTGTAAAAAGTTTCGTTTGTGCTGCTTCGGTTTTTTAGATATTAAAATAATATTACGTGGTCATTCTGAGGTCACTCAGCCCCCCCCCCACATGCTCCAAATTCACCCAAAATAGTCTCGTTCGTTTGTGCTTCGTTTGTGCTGGTTTGTGCCGGTAAAATTTTCGTTTGTGCTGCGTCGGGTTTTAAAATATCAGAAATTGAATTATAGGCGATGACGTCACCAGCCCCCCACATGCTCCAAATTCACCCAAAATAGTCTCGTTCGTTTGTGCTCCGTTTGTGCTGGTTTGTGCCGGTAAAATTTTCGTTTGTGCTGTGTCGGGTTTTAAAACATTAGACATTCAATTCTTGTTGATGACGTCACCAGCCCCTCACATGCTCCAAATTCACCCGAAATAGTCTCGTTCGTTTGTGCACAACTAACTGAATGGGCGAGACACTGAATGAGAGAGAATTATAGACGGTGCACCAGCCTACTTTTTTTTTAACAGTAGGCTAGTTAAAGTAACAAGGTAAGACCTAAAGAATCGGCAAAACAAATCACAATATTCACTTATGTTATCCTGTGCGTTTTCAACTTTTAACGAACACTGCGGATACAGGATGTGGATGCAACACAAACTTCAAGGTTAGTGTTTTTACTTACTGTGTGTTGTGTTTTGTTTATAACATATATGAAAATTGTCACAAATACACGCACCATAATCTGTTTGCTGTGTTTATGTGTGTAAAGGCCTATTGGCTATGGCTAGGGGTCAAAAGTTTGGATTCTTCTTTTTTTGTCTCTTTAAGCTCACTTTTTTGATGAAACATATATAGGCTATTATTACAATTTAAAGTAGCTATTTTCGGTTTTAATATAATTACAATGTCATTTAGACTGATGTAAAAGCTGAATTTTATGTATCATTAGACCTACTCCAGTTTTCGATATCACATGATTCTTCAGAAATCATAGTAACGTTAAAATGTTGATTGTATGCTCCTTTATTATTGGTGCTCAGTTAAGAAAGGTTCTTAATTTTGATCAATGTTGATCAACTTTTTATTAATTTATTACTTCCTTGCTATATAAAAGTATTATATTTTATATCTCTCTCAAATCAAATCTTTGAATTGTTGTATATATTGGTTTTCAGAAGAAGAAAAGAACAACAATAAGCAGCACAACTGTTTTCAACATTGATAATGTTTCTTGAGCATCAAATTCATAACATCCGTAGCTATATTAGAATGTTTTCTGAAGGATCATGTGACACTTAACTAATGATGCTAAAATTCAGCTTTGATTACAGGAATAAATTACACTTTACTATATATTCACATATAAAACTGCAGTATTACATTGGAATAATATTTCACAATATTACTGTATTTTTGATCAAATAAATATAGCCTTAGGGAGCATAAGGGAACATTAAACTTTGAGAAACATTAAAAAATAAACCTTTTAAATCTTTTGACTGGTAGGCTACTGTGTGTGTATTTATGTGTCTGTGTGTATATCATTTAATTACTACTATTATTATTATTATGTATGAGGAAACTCATGACTCAATTAGGTCAAAATGATTTAACTTTTGAAATTTAATTATGTACTATCGAACATCCATTAACAAAAAAAAACAAAAAACGTTAACTTAAACTTAAAAACAATTAATACTGACAAGTTTAAATCTGTCATCAAACCAAAAGATACCACACAAAATAATAGACTTGAGTGCAAACTTCCATAAAATAGCACACTACTTCCTTCTCCTAACAGGAGTAGGAAAACAAGGGTATGTGGCATACAAAAAGTTCAACCAAAATAATTTAACTTGTGAAATTAAATATAAATAGTGCAATGACCATCAGTCTTTTGTGTATAATACAGCATGTGGGCATATTTTGTTTTTATCTGACGCTGCTGTCACTCCACTTCTCAGATCATCATACATCTCCCAGATACATGGAGACCTCCTACAGAAGGCCACATAATGCCCAAGAGCATCCTGGGTTAAGCCTCCTCTAAAAGCAATGACTGCCCGCAAAGTAAATCTCTTTCCCTGGAGCATCAGATTGGAGGGAAATTCACTCAAAGGAAATTCTGTGGAGTTGCTTCCCAGGTCAGTGTCAATCCACATAAGTTCTCCCAGACTGTAACTGTGAGAAACTTTCCCTGCACAGAGCACTTTTTCTGAGGTATCTGGCTTGATTGCAGAGGGACACTGTGACAGACTTTGGATCGGCCTGAGGCAGGGGGACTCCGGGAGGTCAAGGCCTTCTTCCACTGCGGTCTGAAGATGAGCCATGCCAGAAGCCTGCAGTACAGCAACAGAAGTACAAACAAATGCAATTTCCCTTGTGACTTGTTTGCTGAGACCACAATACTGTGAAGAGCACTGTTTTGTTAATGAAACACAAGTGCGTTTTGTCATTGACTTTTCAATGATAGTGGAGATGTGGCATTGTGCATCGATTTGCAGAGCACCAGACTTCAGTCGGACAGCTTTGAATATTTCGCTCAGCAGTTCTGCCCTCTGTATGTAGGCCTGTGCATTCAGACCCTTTGTGGTGATGGATTTCACTAGCTGGAGGAGGTTGTTGGAATCCTCATTGCAAACAATATTTTCAAAAGTGACACTATCACAGTAAGCACAACATAAGCATTGACAAAAAGCATCAAATGCACATGTGTTAAGCACAGAGATTCTTGATTTCCTGAATTTAACAGGCTGTTGATTGTTTACATTTTTCAACAGGTCCACTTTGAGTCTTTCCCCTCTCACAGATGGATCTGCATGGAGCCATTCAGGACAAGGAGAGAGGTATGAACTCCTCTTCCTCTTTTTGGGTGGAACCGCTAAGCCTCTCCAGTTTTCAACAGCTTCTTCATCTGTTGGATGGATGTTTGTGACAGTGTCAGACTTCCCAGAGCAGGAAGCATCCATCTCTGGCCTTCCATCTATCCTGCAGGTTGCGGTGGGTAGTGGATTGACTCCTGTGTCGATCACTGTCGCAACAGCCTCATCCTCTTCACCTTTTTCCACACTCTTTTGTTTTGCAGAAAAAATACGCATGTTGCCTTCAATGAAGGACAGATGTCGAGCAATGAATCGATCCACTCAAATAGGCAAGTGTTCATGCTTGAAAAGGCCGCGTTTGATGTTTTTAAACTCGGCTTCGACATTGGCTGAACTTGCGGTGATGTTGGAGCTCCGGAAGTGAGGGATCATTACCCCTGTCCAGAGAGGTAAGTAATTTGCAAGCCAGATTATATTTGGAATAATCTCAGGGAGGAAGTGCATATTGTCATGATCACCATTAGATGTGGCAAGTGACCTGCTCTCCTCACATATGTCTGTTACCCACTGCCGCAGGTCTGTCTGTGTTTGGTCACATGGATCCACTTCTTCCAGGTCCGCACCCTCTACATCTGGAATGATGACACGCTCTTCTGCAATTCGGGCTTTTAGGTATTTCTTGCACCTTTCTGAAATGAGGGGGGCTCCAGAGCTGTCACTACCCTCTGTTTCGCTGAGAGCCACAATAGTAATGCATCTTAGTAGCTCTCTTGCATCATCCATGGATTGTGACATGAGAAGCTGAGCTATTGACCTAACAAAGAAATCTTTAATGCGATGTGTTTTTTTTTTCAAGCAGTCCCACCGGCAGATCATCTTGATGCAGTGTCAAGTCAAGTCAAGTCACCTTTATTTATATAGCGCTTTTTACAATACAGATTGTATCAAAGCGCTTCACAGTGATAACATGAAAACAATATAACAAAAACAATATAACAATATAACAAAGTTTGTTTCTAAAAGAAATTGCGTCAACGTCCACCTTAAGTAAGGCAGATCAATAATATTATTGAATATTAAATGTTAAATGTCCCCAACTAAGCAAGCCAAAAGCCAAGGCAACAGTGGCAAGGAACCAAAACTCCATCAGGTGACAGAATGGAGAAAAAAACCTTGGGAGAAACCAGACTCAGTCGGGGGGCCAGTTCTCCTCTGGCCAACGAAGGAACAGTGCATGATTCGGGCAGCATTACAAGTCAGATTGGATCGGAACATTTAGAGTATTTTTTGGAAGTCCAAGTATGCACGCCGGTCTTAAGACGAGTTGTTAAGGAACAGTGCCGTCCACCATAGAGAGTCCATATCGCCCGTGTTGAGTCGTCACTTCATAGGCTTTGTGATTGGAGCATCTGAAGTCTCCGTGAGAGGCTGGATACAAACTGGAGCTGACGAACGCCATTTTCTCGGGACTCGCGTCCCGAGATAACAGCAGAAAAGCAAAGGGAAAATAATTAGCGTAGCTGCTGTTCATAATGATGATTTCCATAACACAGGCGTAAAAGACAAAACATGAAGACAGTGACTCTTGCGTCCCAAAATCACCCCCCTCCGTCCCCCACTCAACTCAGCCCAGCTTACTGACCTCTACGTCCCTCCTGCTGCTGAGACCTAACCACAATCTCACAATCTCTCCGCAACCCAACCATACGCGCCAACCCGTTGACTAAGGCTGTCGAGCCCCACTGGTGCGTGAATAGGCAGTTTCAGTGGACAACGGTTCCGTATGGCATACTACCTACCGCAACACAATATCTGCCCAACCACCCGTCATTCACGCAATATACACAGGAACGTAATGACTGCAAATACTATGCAACCTATACAGATAACCTACAGTCTCTTCAAGTTTTATAGTATTAAATGCATTTGATCTGATTCAGCAGTATAATAAAAGGTAAGCATTATGTAAATGCTTGGCTAAAAAGATGCGTCTTTAATCTAGTTTTAAACTGGGACAGCGAGTCAGAGCCTCGAACAATATCAGGAAGGCTATTCCAGAGTTTAGGAGCTAAATGTGAGAACGCCCTCCCTCCTTTAGTGGACTTAGATATCCTAGGAATGACTAGAAGCCTCGAATTTAGTGATCTTAAAGAACGCGATGGATTGTAGGGCGATAGAAGGTCCATTAAATACACAGGAGCTAAACCATTTAGGGCTTTATAGGTCAGTAATAGTACTTTGTAATTGATACGGAACTTGATAGGTAACCAGTGTAGAGATGATAAAATTGGTGTTATATGATCATATTTTCTTGACCTAGTAAGAACTCTAGCGGCTGCATTTTGCACTAACTGTAGCTTGTTTATTGAGGATGCAGGACAACCGGCTAATAAAGCATTACAGTAATCTAGTCTTGAGGTCATGAATGCATGAACTAACTTTTCTGCATCGGAAACAGATAGCATGTTACGTAATTTAGCAATGTTTCTAAGATGGAAAAAGGCCGTTCTTGTAACATATGAAATATGATTTTCGAAAGACAAGTTGTGGTCTAGTATAACTCCCAGGTCTTTTACCGTAGAGGATAAAGTAACAGGACATCCTTCTATATTAAAGTTGTATTGTAAGTGGTTTTGTGGATAGTTTTTTGGACCAACAAGTAATACCTCCGTTTTATCTGGATTTAGTAGCAGGAAATTATGCGTCATCCAGCATTTTATATCTTTAAGACACTCTGTCAATTTTGATGAGTTAGTGTTTTCATCTGGCCGTGATGAAATATATAATTGAGTGTCATCGGCATAACAGTGGAAATTAATTCCATGTTTTCTTATAATATTACCAAGTGGCAGCATATATATTGAGAATAGCAGAGGGCCTAACACTGATCCTTGCGGCACTCCATAGTCTACTGACGTTATCTTCGATTTTTCCCCATTTAAACAAACAAAATGGTAACGGTCTGATCAATACGATCTGAACCAGCTTAATGCCTGTCCCTGAACACCAGTGTAGTTTTGTAGTCGATCCAAGAGTATTTTATGATCGATAGTGTCAAACGCAGCACTAAGATCGAGTAGAACTAGTATTGAGATACAGCCTTGGTCAGAAGCTAAAAGTAAATCATTTGTAATTTTAACTAGCGCAGTTTCTGTGCTATGATGCGGTCTGAATCCTGACTGAAATTTTTCATATATCTCATTTTCTTGCATGAAAGAGCACAATTGAGCGGACACAGTCTTTTCTAGTATTTTAGACATAAATGGAAGATTTGAAATCGGTCTGTAATTTGCTAAGTTATTTGGATCTAATTGCGGTTTCTTAATGAGAGGTTTTATTACTGCCAGCTTGAATATTTTTGGAACATGACCTAAAGATAAAGACGAGTTAATAATATTAAGAAGAGGCTCTTCCACTACAGGTAACACTTCTTTCAGAAATTTAGTTGGTATTGGATCTAATAAACATGTTGTTGGTTTAGATGCAATGATAAGTTTATTTAGCTCTTCCTGTCCTATAGTTGTAAAGCGGTGTAGTTGTTCTTGAGGGGCGATAATTGAGGCTGAATCATAAGACACCATAGAGGATTGTACATTTACAATTGTGTTTCGGATGCTTTCTATTTTCTCATTGAAGTAGGTCATAAAATCATTACAGCTATACTGTAACGGAATAATTTGCTCGGGTGATGTCTGTTTATTTGTTAGTCTAGCCACGGTGTTAAATAAAAACCTTGGATTATTTTGGTTATTTTCTATTAGTTTGCGGAGATGCTCAGCCCTGGCTGCTTTTAGAGCCTTTTTATAACGTGACATACTGTCTTTCCACGCGATTCTAAAGACCTCTAAATTAGTTTGTTTCCATTTACGCTCTAGGTTACGAGTTTCTCTCTTGATAGCAAGCGTAGCACTGTTGTACCATGGTGCTTTAGTTTTCTCTCTAACCTTTTTTGATCTAATTGGTGCAACAATATCTAATGTACTAGAGAAAATGGTGCTCAAACTGCTAGTCATTTCCTCTAGTTCATCTGTTTGTGTGGGTTCTCTGAGCAGCTGAGATAGATCAGGTAAGCTATTTGAGAATCTATCTATAGTGGTCGGAAGGATTGTTCTGCCTGGTCTATAACGTGGCGCAACATGACAAATTTCAGCAGTGCGTATTATACAAGTTACCATGTGATGATCGGTGAGATCGTCACTTTGCGGTATAATATCTATATCGGTTGGATTGGTTCCGTATGATATAATTAAATCTAGTGTATGATTTAGACGATGAGTGGGACCACTGACATTCTGCTTGACCCCAAAGGAGTTTAATAAATCTGTAAACGCAGTCCCTAACGCATCGTTTGTGTTATCTACGTGTATGTTAAAATCTCCAACAATTATTGCTTTATCGGCATTGACCAATAGATCTGAGAGAAAGTCTGCAAACTCTTTTAGGAAATCAGCATATGGTCCTGGAGGTCTATATACAGTAGCCAAGGCTAGAGATAATAGGGATTTATTTCTTACATCTAAGAGCGCAACGTTTAGCACCAGTACTTCAAACGAATTAAACCTGTGACCTGTTTTCTGAGTTACATTAAGAATATCTCTATAGATTGTTGCAACACCGCCGCCACGACCGATCAGACGGGGCTCATGCTTATAACAGTATCCTGGCGGGGTAGACTCATTTAGACCGAAATACTCGTTTGGTTTAAGCCAGGTTTCAGTAAGGCAAAGTACATCGAAGCTATTATCTGTGACCATTTCATTTACAATAACCGCCTTAGGTGTGAGCGATCTAATGTTTAGAAGACCTAGTTTTAGAAATTGTTTTTGTTCACCGATATTTAGATTTTCAGGTTTAATTACAATAAGATTTTTCCTAGATCCTACAGTGGATTTATTATTTGGCCTCACTAAACGAGGAATAGACACAGTTTCTATATAATGTTCTACACTACTTATATCAATTAAGTTGGGACAGCAAAGACTGTGATTTGGAATTTGATTTTCTAGTCATACGGTGTGTAACGTCTTGGAGATGTTGTCCGACAGAACAGCCGCTCCGATTCTGCTGGGGTGCAGGCCATCAGCACGGTAGAGCCTAGGTCGCTCCCAGAACAGATTCCAATTATTTACAAAGAGCAGTTTTTGTTCATTACACAATGACATTAACCATTCATTAAGTGCAAATAATCTACTGAACCTTTCCTGTCCTTGTCGGTACGTGGGAAGCGGTCCAGACACGATGATCGTTGCCTCAGGCGCTGTGCTGCGTACCGCCTCGATCAGGCTCCTGTAGTCCTTCTTCAGAACCTCCGTCTGCCGTAGCCTGATATCGTTTGTTCCAGCGTGAAGCACCACAGCTCCGACGCGCTCTTCACCGTTCAGGATCTGGGGAACCTGTGCGGCGACATCAAGAACACGAGCACCAGGAAGGCAGTGAGTGCGCACCTTACCCTTACCTGAGGTAGCACGGAC
The DNA here is from genome assembly GCF_029890125.1 of Rhinichthys klamathensis goyatoka. Classification (NCBI taxonomy): domain Eukaryota; kingdom Metazoa; phylum Chordata; class Actinopteri; order Cypriniformes; family Leuciscidae; genus Rhinichthys; species Rhinichthys klamathensis. The sequence continues at coordinate 1,897,867 of NW_026606589.1, forward strand.
ATGACGGACCATGGAAGTGCCGATGATCACGGCGTCGTCGCGTTCCGACTCGCGAAGAGGGGAGAAGCGGTTCCGGGTGGAGATCTCGAAGACCGGGAGGGGCGGAGAGGTTCTTGCTCTGGTCCTGGCTCGTGTCTTCCGCTGTGGGATCACCCAGGGTCCATGGTGTTGGGTTGGTGCCGGAGTGAATGATGCCAGAGATGATCGCGTCCTCCTGGGCAGAGAAACGCACGGAGTGGACGAAGTCGGAGTCAAAAAGTTACTAACCACTGACTTGTGTGCATCGGCGCGTGACGTTTCAAGCGCTGATCGCCGATCCCGCAGCTCGGCTTGCCTCTCTAGCAGACCACGGATCTGTTTCTCCACCGATTCAAGCTCCAATCGTACCGAAATGAGTTCGAATGTGTCCTCACCTGCACTCAAAGGTAACGTTAGACACACATCTGATATGTTTGCCATAACAGATGAACAGTAGATTAGTAGTGATACTACCAATATCACTAGTAATTTAGGACTGAAATGCTGGATATAACCTGTATCCTTTCAGTGAAACGGGTGTAAAATCAGACGGTCAATAGGCGCGAGGCCAGGCGTGAAATGCTAGCGGACTAAAGGCTAGTAGCCGAGATTCGCAAAGTTGGGTCTAAGTAGCGATATCAAAGCAATCCGATTGTTTTTTATAAGGAATAGTATCGAGGATAAGTTCCCATGATATAAAAATAGAAAGTGCTTGTTTATAAATGAGTGGTAAAAAAGAAAATCAAGGATTAATGAATTGATTCGACGGAGCTTTCAAACACAAACACCCCAGTGTGCAACATCAACCCGCACGAAACAAGGTGGGACTTTTGCTGACTGTCTACCGAGTAAGACACCACAACACTCATTGATGTAGGTCTTAAGATCAGAATGAGAAGTAAAAGCCTTGACCAAAGCTCCGAGCAAAGCCAGAGAGAAGTCACTCACAACCTCTTTTGGAGTAGGTGCACCATGTGTTATGGCATTAACATCATGTCTCTCTGACAGCATTTGCACCACTGGGACACTTGAGCTCTCACCCCCTGCCACAACACCCTGATATAGGAATATATGGCCAGACTTGCCATTTGGTCTCTGTAGTTTCCTCACCACTGAGCCAGTTGCATCAAAACTCACAGTGGGGTTAGTAGATGTCTTTGATAACGTCTTGTACATATACATTTGTGTTTGACTCCAATAGTGACAGAAAAACTTGTCTAGTCCAATGTCTTTAATGCTACCAGTGTGAGGTGCACTGTATTTTAGCATCTGCAATGACAGAATAGGATCCTTGTCGCCTAATTCTAAATCATTTCTCTCTTGCTTTGCTTTGCGCAGGGTGGCCAAATTAGGCAGATGACTTGGCTCAGGATCTCCAAAATCCATCAGCTTTGTTGCCTCTGATGCCCTCCATACATGGGGTTCCTTTCTACCCTCACACAGTTCTTTGGATATCTGCACACGCAAGTTACCAGACATCGCACCCTTGGAACAGCCAGTATGCAGGGAGTCAACAGTGTTTTTAAGTGAACACCTGAACTTCATTGTGCTGTTTATTTCAGGCTTTTTTTCACATTTTATGTGAATGTGGCCACGACACTCCTTACAGTTGCCTCTGATTTCAATATATTTGTCTGTGACTGATGGATAGACCTTGGCTCTTTTAAAAGCAAATGTGCAGGGGCATTTCACTTCTTGCCAAATGTGATGATTTATCACATGCGTCCAGATACCAGGCTTCAAAATTGTGTATTCCCTTTTTTTTGTTTTAGAGAACTTGTTTTTGTATGTTACTGTTTCAGGCATAAATTGTATCCATTTCTGAAATGGAACTTCAAAATCAAAAGTGCAGCAATCTTTTGGACTGGAGGAAAGGGACCCTGGCTCAAAATCAGTGTCATCACTACTGCCACTTGTTTCATGATCACTTTCATGAGTAAACCCTAAAGCAGTCCAGATATTGTGTCTGTTTAATTTAACAAAAGTGTATAGTGCCTTTGCAGTGATCTTGTTGTCTAGCTGTTTACTAAGCTCTGTCCAGATGCTCTGATTAGGAGTAGCTATGTTGCCATTTTGGACTATGGCCTCCTTTGATGAACACAGGACTGTGAAAATGGAATCCCTGTCGACTGCTGGTTTCTTGGGCATCTGGCATAAGCACAACATAATTACCCTCAATTATCCTGACTCCAAAAAATATCATGTACAGCATAAATTTGTTTTAATATATTACTGTATTGGTCTGAATAATAGGATAATATAATATAGTAAGGATAATGTAGATGGATAATATATCTTATATTAGGACCAATATGGTAATGTTGACACCTTGCTAACACTAATATCACTAATTTAGCAATGAAATGTTAAAACAGCTGCACATGTGACCCATGGTCGTTTTTTAATACTAAAAGGCAAATTTCTGCAACTGTAATCAGCATTTCATAGCTAAATTAGTAATATAAGTGTTATTAATGAGGTTTCTGTTCAATAACAAGTTACAAGCTCTCTTGAATGAATGTTGTACAATTATTCGTGAAGCTACTAATATTGTAACTGACAGTTTTAAAACAATGTATACTTACATTGGCCAGAAATTTGGATTAGTAACGACTTTTGTAGTTTGATTTATATCGACCTTTTCTCCACCAACTCTACAGCATTTTATACAAGAGCATTCTTGAACAGAAGTGTCACTTGCCCCTAGTGGTGGCAGTGAAGTGTAGCAGATGAGACTCGTAAAAATAAAATACAATCAGAAGAGACTGAAGTGAAGATAATTGTTTATTGAACAAATTATGTAATGACAGAACGTCTTCGTCAATTCTACTTTAAAAGTGTGCTCACCTCGAGGATAGTTTCGCTGTTCTCTTGGCCTCTTGGGGGTGACCAAGTGTGACCTCAGTTCTGAGTGACCTCAGAATGACCACCTAATATTATTTTAATATCTAAAAAACTGAAGCAGCTCAAACGAAACATTTTACAGCACAAACCAGCACAAACGAACGAGACTATTTTGGGTGAATTTGGAGCATGTGAGGGGCTGGTGACGACATCAACAAGAATTGAATGTCTAATATTTTAAAACCCGACACAGCACAAACGAAAATTTTACCGGCACAAACGAAGCACAAACGAACGAGACTATTTTGGGTGAATTTGGATATGTGGGGGGGCTGAGTGACCTCAGAATGACCACCTAATATTATTTTAATATCTAAAAAACCGAAGCAGCTCAAACGAAACTTTTTACAGCACAAACCAGCACAAACGAACAAGACTATTTTGGTTGAATTTGGAGCATGTGGGGGGCTGGTGACGTCATCGCCTATAATTCAATTTCTGATATTTTAAAACCCGACGCAGCACAAACGAAAATTTTACCGGCACAAACCAGCACAAACGAAGCACAAACGAACGAGACTATTTTGGGTGAATTTGGAGCATGTGGGGGGCTGAGTGACCTCAGAATGACCACGTAATATTATTTTAATATCTAAAAAACCGAAGCAGCACAAACGAAACTTTTTACAGCACAAACCAGCACAAACGGAGCACAAACGAACGAGACTATTTTGGGTGAATTTGGAGCATGTGGGGGGGCTGGTGACGTCATCGCCTATAATTCAATTTCCGATATTTTAAAACCCAACGCAGCACAAACGAAAATTGTACCGGCACAAACCAGCACAAACGAAGCACAAACGATCGAGACTATTTTGGGTGAATTTGGAGCATGTGGGGGGGCTGAGTGACCTCAGAATGACCTAAGAATATTCTTTTAATATCTAAAAAACCGAAACAGCACAAACGAAACTTTTTACAGCACAAACCAGCACAAACGGAGCACAAACGATTGAGCATAGTTTGACGACGTTTTGCGTTGGGTGGGGGGCCAACTTCACGCAGGTATGTGTGGCAAGTATTCGCTGAGTTTTGTTTCAGTTTATAGACGTGCTCAAGAAAAAAAAGTTCACCGAGACAGAGAGGCAGAAAACACACCCTGTTATTTTCTTTATTTTACAAAAGCACAATGTTTTATTTTGATTGTAAGTGGACACATACAAAAGTAGTGATGTCACAGATTATTTTTTCATATTTCTTTTTTCTGTATGACCATAAATGACGGAGTAATTTAAGTATATTGTGCTACTATGTGAAGAAAATCCAGCAAAACGCGCCGGCGCGTTTGCCGACCCCAGAGGGTTGAGTCATTTATATAAAACCAACAAGATGTCCAGTTTCTCAAACCCTTGCTCGTTAGTTTTAATGTGACCACGCCCACGTGTGCAAAAGAGATTGACATGTAAATCTCTACGTGAAGGAACGCAAATGCCCTAATTACCTCAAAAACAAAGCACCAAACTTCATAAGTTCTCTGCTTTTCGTTGAGTTTGGAAAACTCGCTGTGAGCTTACATTGGATTTACCTCAGAAGAAGAAGAACGCGATTTGAAGACAAGAAAGATGTAAGGTAAGAAATGTATTCTGAATTATATTAGTTAGTGTTATTGTTGCATAAACTTCACATTTCAGTTGAACTGTTGCTAGACTAAAATGTATGAAATCGACAGAAACATGTTGAAATATGAACTATAGACAGGCAGGCTACCTTTCAATGCAAAATTTATATTCATGGACACAAGGATGTTTTTATGTTCAATAATAAAACGTGCATGACATAAAAGTAGGCTAGTATGAGTGTTTACTCTAATATGGTGAATATTATAATGTTTAGACCCAGATTTACTGTTAAATACTGTGTTTGTGGATATCTGCTTAAACTATTATGTATAATATGGTAACAATAATCTTTCATAGTTTGGAGCGGCTTGATCGCTTCAATAAATGTTCTCTGCAAGCGCTGAGAGTTTGAGTCACTCGCGCTGTGCGTTTGAAAACGCACCAAACATTTTACTCCAATCTCATTTCATAACGTCATAATGATTGTAAACATTTGAAGTAACATATGACAATTAATATATATATATTTTCTTTTTTCACTAACTACGCATAAATGTCATTATCTCAAAAACTACAAACTTTTACATACATGCTGATGACATATTATTGTAGCAGAGTTTGTGCTAAATACAGTGTAATCAGACTTTAGCCATGAAAATGTCACAAGTAACAGAAATAAGAACAAGTGTCAGAGCATGTCAGAACACCTAGTGTCAGTGAGGGCCAGAAAGAACGATAGGATTCAAGTGCAATGAACAACTGTTTATTCACAAAAGAATAGAAGTAGTAGGTTCAGATGGAAGTCTCAGTCTCTGGCAGGGCACTGGCAACGCAGGGACGCAGATGGGCAGACTCCAGGCATCCAGGCAGGAACACAAGCGATCCGGGCAAACGATCAGACAGGAGAACTGGATAGGAGACACAGGTTAACCCAGAGAGCCTCGACAACGATCTGACAAAGACAGGACAAACTCACACACAATAAATAGGGTGCCGTGATGAGAAACAGCTGACGCTGATCCGCTCATCAGCCGCAATCACGAGCCACGCCTACCAATACACACACAACCATACTCACAGCGCGAGGGCGAGACAGTGAATCCATGAACCGTGACAGTACCCCTCCTCCTAGGAGCGCCTCCTGGCGCTCCCAGGAGAACCTACCTGTTGATTGTAATTATCAATAAGGGAATGATACAGGATGTCTCTAGCCGGAACCCAACTTCTCCCCTCCGGACCGTAACCTTCCCAGTCCACCAGGTACTGAAATCCGCGTCCCCTCCGTCTTGCGTCCAAAATACGACGAACCGAATAGACTGGTTCCCCATCTACGAGGCGCGGCGGGGGGGGAACCGGGGCAGGCGGATTAATACGAGAATGAAATACAGGTTTCAATTTGGACACATGGAAAACGGAATGAACCCTCCTGTACGCCGGAGGAAGTTTGAGGCGGACTGCCACGGGGCTAAGAATCTTTGTGACAGAGAACGGGCCAATAAATTTGGGAGCTAGTTTATTACTGACGGAGCGGAGAGGAATGTTCTTAGAAGAAAGCCACACTTTTTGACCAACGACGTATACGGGAGGCTTCAGCCGGTGGCGATCGGCCTGAGCCTTGGTGCGCGCTCCCACCCGGAGGAGAGTCTCACGGGCTCTTCTCCAAGTGCGGCGGCACCTTTGGACGAAGGCGTGAGCAGAGGGGACCGCGACTTCGGACTCCAGACCAGGAAAAATGGGTGGCTGGTAACCTATACTACACTGAAATGGAGAGAGACCCGTGGATGAGACTGGTAACGAGTTGTGAGCGTACTCAACCCAAGAGATCTGTTGGCTCCAGGAGGAAGGATTCTGGGACACCAAACATCGTAATACCCTTTCAAGATCTTGGTTGGCTCGCTCTGCTTGACCGTTAGTCTGGGGATGGAACCCAGAGAACAAGCTGACACTCGCCCCCAACAATCTGCAAAACTCTCTCCAAAATTTGGATATAAATTGGGGCCCTCTGTCGGAAATCACGTCTATCGGGAGGCCATGAATGCGAAAGACGTGATTAACCACAGTAACCGCTGTCTCCTTAGCTGAAGGTAATTTGGGTAAGGGAACGAAATGTGCCGCCTTCGAGAACCGGTCCACTACCGTCAAAATGACCGTATTACCTTGAGAAGGTGGAAGACCCGTAACAAAGTCAAGTGCGATGTGGGACCAGGGTCTCGAAGGGACAGGCAGCGGTTGGAGCAACCCATCTGGAGGACGATTGGAAGTCTTGCCACGAGCACAAACCGAGCAAGCCAAAACAAATTCCCGAATATCGCGAACCATGACCCCACCGTATTACGTCTGACCGGACCCCCTCCGGCACAAATAACCGACCCGGTGGACACTCGGGCGGAGGTGTTACCCCTTCTAAGGCCGTGCGGACCTTCGACTCGACCTCCCATGTGAGTGTAGACACAACGAGTCTCTCAGGAAGAATGCACTCGGGAGTAGCTGGGCGTTCGGAGCGGTCAAAAATACGAGACAACGCATCGGGCTTGATGTTCTTAGAACCCGGACGGTACGATAGTAAAAAATCAAAACGACCGAAAAAAAGTGACCACCGAGCCTGCCTGGAGTTCAGTCGTTTAGCGGATCTGATGTACTCAAGGTTCTTGTGATCGGTCCAAACGATAAAGGGTTCCCTCGCACCCTCTAACCAGTGGCGCAACTCTTCCAATGCTAATTTGACTGCCAACAACTCTCTGTTACCAATATCATAATTACTTTCGGCAGTCGATAAGCGATAAGAAAAAAACGCGCAAGGGTGCATCTTGTCGTCCGAGGAAGAACGCTGGGATAGAACTGCACCTACCCCCACCTCCGACACATCAACCTCCACCACAAACTGACGTGAAGGATCAGGGGCTACGAGAATGGGAGCTGAAACGAAGCGGCTCTTGAGGTTGGTAAATGCCGCTTCAGCAGCATTAGACCACCTGAATGTCGTTCTGGTGGAGGTTAAGGCGGTCAGAGGAGCGGCTAGTTGGCTGAAATTACGAATGAAACGTCGGTAAAAATTGGCGAATCCCAGAAACCTCTGCAGGGCCTTGCGGGAATCTGGAATTGGCCAATCTACCACAGCCTTAACCTTGTCAGGATCCATGCGTATTCCCTCGGACGAGACGATATACCCCAAGAATGGAACCGACTGTGATTGGAACGCGCACTTCTCCGCCTTGACAAAAAGCCCATTCTCTAACAGCCTCTGAAGTACTCGCCTGACGTGTTGAACATGTTCCTGGAGAGACGAAGAAAATATCAATATGTCATCCAGGTAAACATAAATGAACTGATCGACCATGTCTCTCAACACGTCATTGACGAGTGCTTGGAAGACAGCGGGGGAGTTGGACAGGCCGAACGGCATAACCAAGTATTCAAAGTGCCCCCTGGGGGTATTAAATGCCGTCTTCCACTCATCCCCCCTTCTTATCCGGACCAAATGGTAAGCGTTGCGTAGGTCCAATTTCGTGAAAAGAGACGCTCCCTGCAACCGCTTGAAAGCTGAAGACATCAACGGCAAAGGATAAGTATTCTTTACCGTGATGTTGTTCAGCCCCCGATAGTCAATACATGGTCGCAGAGAGCCATCCTTCTTACCCATGAAAAAAAAAACCTGCGCCCGCGGGAGATGAAGAAGGACGGATGATCCCGGCTGTCAGAGAATCAGAAATATATTTCTCCATGACCTCCCTCTCAGGTACAGAGAGCGAGTATAACTTGCCCTTAGGCGGAGACGTACCTGGCATTAAATCTATAGCACAGTCATAGGGACGATGTGGAGGAAGAGAAGCAGCCCGAGACTTACTGAACACTTCCTTCAGGTCGAGATACTCCGGGGGCACGTTAGACAGATTCACCGACTCCTCCTGCAACATAGAACAAGAGACAGACGGACACGCAGACACAAGACAAGAGGCATAACAATGATTACTCCAAGCCGACACAGAATTCTGACCCCACTCGATCTTTGGTTGATGCCGTACTAGCCACGGATGACCCAAAACCACAGGTGCAAAAGGAGAGTTAGTGAGTAAAAAGGAAGTTCTCTCGGTGTGGTTACCAGAGGTAATGAGAGTAAGGATACCGGTCTCCTCAGTAATCCCTGGAAGTATCTGTCCGTTCAGGGCGTTAACGGTGATGCGGTGCTGGAGTGTGATGATTGGAATCTGGAGACGTCTAGCCAGAGCATAGTCCATCAGATTGCCCTCCGCTCCAGAATCCACCAGGGCCTGGCAGGTGTGGGCCTGGTCTGCCCATTGCAGTCTTACCGGGAGGAGAGTCGCTGATGAGGATTTAATACCTGAAAGCCCACCCGACAGTAACCTCCGTTCTACTGTCGGGCTTGGTCTTTTACTGGGCAGTTGACGAGAAAGTGTCCAGCTTTGCCACAATAAATGCATAAACCTCTAGCTCTCCGACGTTCCTTCTCCTCCCGGGAAAGCCGAGCTCGACCAACCTGCATGGGTTCTTGATCGAAAGAGGGGCTGACCGTGTTCTCATCTCTGGCGCTGGCGAATTCTTGAAACTCCGGAACCAAACCCTGACGTGAACGATTCCCTCCTTGTTGGAGACGCGCATCCACGCGTAACGCCAAGCTGATAAGTTCATCGAGACTCCTCGGTAACTCCAGGGTGTAAATTTCTCTTTGAACACGGTCAGCCAACCCATGCAGGAACACGTCCCACTGCGCCTCTTCGTTCCAGTGACACTCGGCCGCCAGGGTGCGGAATTCGATGGAATAGTCCGAGACGGTGTTGTTGTTTTGACGCAGCTCAGTGAGTCTACCCGCCGCCTCGCGGCCCACGATCGCGCGGTCAAACACCCGTCTCATCTCGTCCGCGAGTGCCTGGAACGAAGAACAGCAGTGATGTTGATTCTCCCACACCGCCGTTCCCCATTGAGCCGCGCGTCCGGACAACAGTGTCATCACCAAGGCCACCTTAGATTGTTCAGTGGCGAAGGTAAGCGGCTGAAGAGAGAAAAAAATGGAACATTTCGTTAAAAATGCTCTACACAGATTGGGCTCACCTGCATATCTCTCAGGGGTAGGGATGCGCGGCTCATGCAGATGGAAGTTCGGAGGGTCCTGGGGAACGGTCGGCGGGGGTGGCGCAGGGGACGCTCTCATTTGTTGGATTTGAGTGGTGAGCTCGGACACCTGCATTACCAGTGCTTGCATAGCACGACCAGTCGCCGTCGCTTGTTCGTCTTGATGATCCATCCGTGCAGCACTGCTTGTGAGGAAATTCTGTAGCTCCGTTGTACTTGCTGAATCCATAGTGGTCAGATCGTTCTGTCAGTGAGGGCCAGAAAGAACGATAGGATTCAAGTGCAATGAACAACTGTTTATTCACAAAAGAATAGAAGTAGTAGGTTCAGATGGAAGTCTCAGTCTCTGGCAGGGCACTGGCAATGCAGGGACGCAGATGGGCAGACTCCAGGCATCCAGGCAGGAACACAAGCGATCCGGGCAAACGATCAGACAGGAGAACTGGATAGGAGACACAGGTTAATCCAGAGAGCCTCGACAACGATCTGACAAAGACAGGACAAACTCACACACAATAAATAGGGTGCCGTGATGAGAAACAGCTGACGCTCATCAGCCGCAATCACGAGCCACGCCTACCAATACACACACAACCATACTCACAGCGCGAGGGCGAGACAGTGAATCCATGAACCGTGACAGTACCCCTCCTCCTAGGAGCGCCTCCTGGCGCTCCCAGGAGAACCCATGAACCGTGACATCCAGGGCCCAGAAAACACCTCAGACCCCAGAGGTTTAACTTATCTTTCACCCTTTGTAATAGTTGTGTGTGAGTCCCTCAGTCCTCGGTGTGAATAGATAGATCTCAACCTCATAGTCACTTTTGGAATGGGTTAAAATATTCAAAATATGCTGGAAAACCAAAAAATTTACAGGACCTGGATTTTTCTTAAAGGGATACTTCACCTCTGGAAAGATGAATGTGTATTTAAAATGGGTCATTTATGTAGAAGAAAAGTGAAATTATTTTTGAATTTGGAGCTTTCTAGACTGAGAAAATCCAGAAAATGTATTTTTGGCTTATGTGGATGAAAGACAACAACTCCCAGAATGCACTTGCTTCGCTGCCCTAGGAGGTCACGCCTACCGGTAACAGAGTGCAGTAGTTAAACAACAAGTCTAGGCTACTAGTGAGTCTCCGTGATGAATCTGCCCGAAAATGTGTTTCGAGATCGCCCAAAATGTCCGGGATTCGGCTTTTGTGTTCTACAGTCGCCATTCATTATGTTTACAGTGGCGAGCAGGACGAGGCTAGGGCCGCAGGAGAACGGCGCGAGGCCGGTGGCATGATTACGTTGAGCGACACCTGTGAGACGCACCGGTCTCGTATCTCTCACGGAGGAGCGGGAATTTTCTTAGCAATGTTAAAACGCACATCAACCGATCACTTATTTAACGTTCATGTAAACACTACATTCAGATTTACCAATGGAATGAATTCAGTTAGATTGAAACAAAAGGTGTGCATGTAAACAATGAATGGCGACTGCAGAAAGCAAAAGCTGAATCCCGGACATCGACGGCCGGACATGTCCGGGAAAAAGAGGATGGTAACCATAGATATCCATGGATATCTATGATGGTAATAACCCCTACTACTCAGCTTTCTCCACAGAACAAGAGCCTGCTAGCTTTGCTTCCAAAAAAAGATGGCTGACACTATGTGTACATTCTGTGAGTGAGATCCCACCCTCTATGGGCGGGTTGAAAACATGCGGGACAGCCCCTACTACTGACTGTAGTCTTTAGCCTCTGGCCCAAAAATCCTCCGATGACGCAAAATTACGATTTTTGCGTCATCGGAGAATTTTTTCCAGACAAAAAATACATAAATCTCTCGTCTCAGGGGGATATGAGGGTGGAAAGCATGGTAATTCAAAAATACTACAGGTTTTCTACTAATACAAAGCTTAATGCTAAATCCTGAAGTATCCCTTTAAGAACAGGGGGCAGTTTAACTGCTCAGGACAAACAAATGACACATGAACAACCATCACAAAACAAACAAACAAAAAAGAGTCGTCGATCATCCAATTAACGACACACAATTAAGAATGAAAACGGTCACTTTTAAATCCTTTTTAAAAAAAAATTATGTAGCTATAATTTTGACTAAATGTAAACATTTGTTAAGTGAAATAGCTTCATCAGGGCTTAAAAAAACAACAACTCCCTCTTATTTAGTTTTTTTAAGATTTTTAAGATTCTGCAATGTGATGTAAACTTTTGACCACAACTGTATGTGTGATGGAGTCAGTACTGCAGGCTAACATCAGTGAGATCTCATCCTGTGGAAACCACCACTATAAGGGTTCTCGCCACAGTCCTTCTGATGAATGGTTGGGGCTGGGAACAGAGGATCCTGTGATTAAAAAAATAAATAAAATTAAGACATTTTCTCTTAATACATTGTACAGTTCTACCAGAAAGACTCGGGATAGTAAATACTGTAACAATAAATACATTTATTGATAGCCCAGCAAGCAATAAAGTTCTTTGGCGTAGGCCCCGTCCATAGCTCGCAATCCGAGGGTCCGGACTCTGCATTTCCTGCCTGAAGACGAAGGCAGGGACGCAGCCGACCCCCAAAAGTAGGTGGAAGATAATTCCACCAGGACGGAGCCCACCCCCAAAGAATGGTAAAGAAAAGTATGCCCACCAGACGTGTATCCTGTAGAGCCTAAAATAGAAAAAAAAAGGGAGTTAATAATGGGCATGAACATGAAATGTGGAAAGCCTCGTAGCCAATAACTAATTAGTAAGAGGCGACTTCATAGTGAGCCTGAAAGGTACTATGAGAAGACATGAATGCATTTATGTTCTGCTGCTGAATGTACATTAAAGGTGCCATGTGGAATGTCTGCCAAAAAATAAATTCATACTCCACATATTCCATACCAGATGGGGGCAGTATGCCTCCAGAAAGTTGGCCTACTCTAGTCTGTTTTTTAGTTTCGGGTTGTTAATCTTCTAAAACCGTCAAATCGTCCGCTTTGTCCCGCCAAAGCCTATTTTGATCGGTGAGTGATGTAGAATATAATGACTGCTGCGCTTGACAGGGCTTATAACGAGCAGAGAGAGAGAGAGCCCCGGCCGCGCGCGCGCACTCTCACGTCTTCAAACAACACGAGCGCAGTCCTCCTGCTCTCTCTCTCCCTCGCGCATATCAATCAAATCAATTGACACGATAGTAAGACCGCAGTTCATTTGGAGATTTTTAGAGATTAGAGACTCAATGAACAACATCTCAACACTAAATTATAAAGGCCGGTCTCATATAGACGCGATTGACATCAGGTTCAAGTACGCCCACAAGCCGTGCGAGTTATTCGTGTACTGCAGTTTGGCTGGTGGTTATGTATGTTGCCCGCATACCGCCTCCCATGGCCGAAACTGGTATTACGACACCAGTCGGGCCGGCGCTAGTAATTTAGCATGCTAATTTAGGTTTATATCTCGGCAGCACTATAACTTGTCAATTTTTTAATGACATCATTGCACTTATTTCTTCTCATTCTTTTGATGTGTGTAGCTCATTTTTTGGATAATCTTACCTCAATTTTTACATAGGGCACCTTTAAGCATTTATCCATGCTGACGCTTTCATCCAGAGCGCACTTACGTCTGATCGAAGCCAGTTTCCCTGTGAATGAGTAGGAGGGAAGCAAGTGTTGTGGAAGTTACATAAACTGAGAATGAGGCTAACTTAGGACATAGGGACAGGTCATTGGAACACAAGCCGTTATAGGACCACAGAGACAAGGCCACCTTGGCCACACAGAACCGGCCACATGGGACAAGGCCGTAACAGACCGCACAGAGACAAGGCCTCGATGGACCACGCAGAGCCAGGCCACCTTGGCCACACAGAGACACGGCCGCGATGGACCACACAGAACAGAGCCACATTGGGCCAGGCCACATTGGGCCACACAGAGACAAGGCCGCGATGCACCACACAGAACAGGGCCACATTGGGCCAGGGCACACAGAGACAAGGCCGCGATGGACCACACAGAACAGAGCCACCTTGGGCCAGGTCTCATTGGACCACACAGAGCAGGCCACCTAGGGCCATACACAGAGCAGGCCCCCTTAGACCGCAAACTGGCCACATTGGACCACACGGCCATGATAGACCACAGAGACAAGGCCGCCCGGCCACACGGCCTTGCTAGACCACAGAGACAAGGCCGCAATCAGCCACAGAGACAAGGCCACGCTGAGCCACAGAGACAAGGCCACGCTGAGCCACAGAGACAAGGCCACTCTGAGCCACAGAGACAAGGCCACGCTGAGCCACAGAGACAAGGCCACGCTGAGCCACAGAGACAAGGCCATGCTGAGCCACAGAGACAAGGCCACGCTGAGCCACAGAGACAAGGCCACGCTGAGCCACAGAGAGACGAGGCCGCGCTGAGCCACACAGAGACGAGGCCACGCTGAGCCACACAGAGACAAGGCCACGCTGAGCCACACAGAGACGAGGCCACGCTGAGCCACACAGAGACGAGGCCACGCTGAGCCACACAGAGACGAGGCCCCGCTGAGCCACACAGAGACAAGGCCACGCTGAGCCACAGAGACAAGGCCACGCTGAGCCACAGAGACAAGGCCGCGCTAAGCCACGCATAGACGAGGTTCGCTGAGCCGCTAGGCCGCTAAAGCTGCGCATAAACGAAACACGCAAAGAAAAGCCACTAGGCTGCGCGAAGCCAGGCCCCTAAGGACCGCATTGCCAGCGATAGGCGCAAGGACGAATTATTCAAGCTGAGACTATCGCCAGATAGATAAAGCATGACACCACCACCAGTAATTGCGTAGGAATTTACCTGAATCGTTACTGCACAGCTTGCTGAGCTTCGACGATGATTTTTGAATCGGTCTTATATATGACTCTAATGCAGAGGAAGACCATCTGCCCAGGATCTTAATAGCTGAAGTAGAAATGCCACGATCAGCTGCTATAGTGGCTGCCCCGATCCTGAAGGAATAACCAGTATACTGGGAGGGAGATAGACTGCAGCTTTTGAGGACAGAAACTGATGAGTCCTGAACTAGGCTTAGAGAGAAGTGCTCCGTTAGTTGGGATAAATGGAGGGGAATTTAAAGAATTAATCATAGATGAGAAGGGACAGAATTTATTACTAATTTGTGTTTTTGTGAAGCACCTTGGTCAGCAGAAATGCTGTTTTAAGGTGCTATATAAATAAAAGTGACCTTGACCTTGACCTAATTTATAAATTGATAATGTGATACAGAGCCTTGAGACTCATTCTTAGAGTTCTTAAGAAAGAGAGTAAAGAAATTAGGTGAGAAACGTAAATCAGAAAAAGACCATGGGGAAAATCTATTTAGCTCCTGGAGTGAATCCCCTGGATGCATGAGCCATGAACGCTGTAACTGACAGCTACAATCTGAATAACAATAGGAAAAGAGACCATTGCGAACAGGAGGTAATAAAAAGGGGGTTGAATGGATTTTGCTTTTCTAACTTACTTAGAGTGTAATGTTGCCGTTTAAGCATAACCAACATCTGCAAGGTTAAAACACTCAAAGTTCAAGCAATGGGATAAATTCATTTAAGAATTGCTTTTTAAAGACTACAACGGCGCTGAGAGGAGCTAACGACATTCCTCCTGGTTAGTGCATCACAACCTAAATTTACATGGATCCTGCCCACGGGACATGATTTATAGAATATTGAGACAGATAAGCTAATCAGTGACTAGAGATAGCTACGCATGAGCTACATAATTCATCAACGACCATTCGGAATGTTGACTATATGTTGACACTTCTTGAGACTCTCCATCTTGTATGATTCCGGTTGAACAAAGTTAAAAGTTTTAAAATTGTCGGTGAGAGGTAATCGAAGCTGCAAAACGAGCTGTTAAAAACTCCGACTCCTGTGCCGGGAGCAGCAGCCCTACCACATCCAAAGGGACAGACAAAAACGATATGCTTACTCACCCTCGAAATGACCATTCCAGCATACTATTCAAAATTATCTGTGGGGCATTCCGAGCCAAACCCCGCATACACACCGGAGCAGGGACGTGCACAGACATTTTGAGGGGCAGGGGCTCAAGTGAAAAAAAAGGGCACTTCTCATAATTAGTTTTTTTTTTTTTTTTTTTTTACAAAAAAATATATTAACATAACTGACATTTTAAAAAAATTATTAAAAAAGTTAATTAATTTTATCTTCCTCAAACTCACGCAATTGTTTCATTTTCTAAAGATGTCTACAAAATAATCAGTTCACACAGAAACCATGGTCTCCTTAGTATTCATAGGTTTATAGAGCAGCAAAGGAAGCCATGCCACAATGTGCATGTTTTCTATGCTACTAGTTTCAATCAAGTATATATTTGATACACCTGATGGTGACATGGACCTAGTTTCACATTTGAGGGAGGACTGTATTATCATCATCAAATAAAACCTTCAAAATCCACATTTAGATGGAGTTTGTTTTAAACCTACTATCCTCCATCTGTTTGCATCTGTAGATTTCTTCTAAATTCACCAATTTAGATTTCTACATTTCAGGGGGAAAGACTCTTGATGTATGTAAGTCATTAACTTTAATAATAAGAATTTTAGGCCATAAAAAGTCATAAAAACGTCCGGATTTTCCATACAAGGTCATAAATTACATTTAGCCATGTCTTAAATTGATATGCTCATTCATTCATTATCGCGACATAATTTTTCTCGATAAAACGATATCAAGTTCGAGTCAATACTCGATATCAATATCGAGTTCAATAAATGTTCGATTATGTGCCAAAAGCGGAACGAAACTCATTTGAACCGCGCGCGCCTCACGGACTGTTTATCCCGCTCGGCTCAAAGTCCAAACGCTCACTAGAGCAGACGCGTTTACTCTGATCGGCGCTTCAGAGAGGGAGCGCTTCAGAACTCCTGGCCTGATATTTAGATACACTATTCAATAAATATATTTGTTTGACAGGGAAGCTGTGCGCAAACAGGAATATATATTATTTTTCAAAAATAAAAAATAAAGCACCCCAGAAAAAAGGGCACTTTCTCTCCAGGAATAAAAAGGGCAGGTGCTCAAGC
Source organism: Rhinichthys klamathensis goyatoka (assembly GCF_029890125.1). Lineage (NCBI taxonomy): Eukaryota > Metazoa > Chordata > Actinopteri > Cypriniformes > Leuciscidae > Rhinichthys > Rhinichthys klamathensis. The sequence continues at coordinate 1,914,526 of NW_026606589.1, forward strand.
CCCCTTTGATGTCTATGTGTGCACGTGCCTGCACCGGAGACCCATACATATCCTGCGAAAAGGGCACAATTATACACTTTTTTTTTTTTTTATATATATATCTTTGTGATACAATGTGATTGGCAGGCGTTTATCAGAGGTTTACTAGAGGACTTGGCTATGCCTTAAGTAGCAAACAAAGAGAAGGTATGGTGAACAGACTTGAATAATTAGGTATAAGTATAATTAAAATACTTGCGTGAATTTGAATGCCTGCGAGCAATCTATGAATGGAAGAAATATTAAATTACGATTTTCGTAATTGTAGACGAGGAAGGAACAACCGGCTGTGATCAGGATGTGAAAGAGGAATCTAAGTGATACTTGATCTGTTGTCTTTTGAGCGTGGAATCCTTTTCTCAGATGTGCAGCATATGTCTGACATGGCTCCCAAGTTGCTCTTTGCAGAAATAGCCCCATTCATGGCTGTGAGATTGCTGGCCACAAACAGTTGAGACTGAATAGAATGATACATGAACATGTAAATCATACAGTTGAGCAAAGACAATGTCACTCGAGTCTCCTTCAGTGATTAGTTCTGGTGATTGGTTTGACTTGATAAAACTATGACTGTTAGTTCTACTGAGTTAGCAGTTTTGCTAAGTATATGTGGCCTTTGACCGGAGCCACACAGCTGCATTGATCCTTAGTCTGCATTTCTCTGTACATTAATGTGGAAATACCCCTCACATAAATTATTTCTATCACACATATCAGTGGATTAATTAGTCACCAGGAAAGGTTGAGTATTACGGCGATTGTACACATTTCCAATGTTGTAGATCTAATTTTAACCCTCTGGGGTCTAAGGTGTTTTTGGGGTCCTTGAGATGTTTTGACATGCCCTGACATTTGTGCTTTTTTCAGTTGCTTATAAACATATTAATGGCACAGGTGTAATTACACTCTATTAAGCACAAACAGGGCTACCATAATATGTGAGCAACATGTATGTACATATTTGTATTTTTGAGAGAATATTGTTTATGCATGGTTATTGAAAAAACTAAAAATGAAAGTTTCTGAAATAAGGCCACAAAACACATATTGATTATGTATTCACAAGACTTTTGAAAATTGTATCACATACCCTAGAATATTTGCTCCAAAACTATTTGAGAATCATCCTGACTACTCATTCAGATAAGACAATAAAGTATTTTTACATTTTTAATGACGTGTTTTGTGTCAGAAAGCTTTATGCGAAGGGGCATGATCTCTCATTAATATGTATGCATTTTACACATGAGAAAGACAAAGACCCTCCCATAATGGCCCTATTAGGTGCAATCAGGCCCTATCATTACGAGGAGCCTTGCACAAAGAATGAGGAGATTTAAAAAAGAATGGCTTTTAGATTGTTTGGATTTATTTACAACACAACATAATCCAAAGATACACAACAAAGGACAAAAAAGCACATTAGTAAACACACTGATCTAAAGACAGAGGCTTGAACAGTCACACAACTTTGTGCCATTGAAACATAGTACATACCTGTCATTTCCAAGGTGTTTGATTTTTCATTTTACCATGTTCATGTACAGAGACTGTTGAATGTTGAAGTCAGCAGGACTCATCAGTGGCATCTCTCACTGTAAAAAATAAAATAAAAAAAATAAACACCTTTGAACATGCTGATATCAAGAGAAACTATATGGCTGCACGACTTTGGGCATGCATTGTAGATTTTTCTGGTTAAAATTGCGATTTAATTATATATATATACACACACACAGTGGTTAGAATAAGTGAACACACCCATGCTAAAGTTGATTACCCTTCACAATATAGACATGGTTTTATTTCAGTTAGCCTAACTGAAAATTCATACATAAATAATATATTGTATTTAGACAGTATCACATATTTTACCGGAGGCTGAAATATATTTCACTAAATCATTATATAACCTAAGCAGTTATTAGCAAACAAAATAAATTACGCATAAGGCAGTATTTTAGCATGATAATCAGTGTCATAAACTAATCTCAAAACTGAGTGAAATATATATGTAGTAGGCTAATATCACATTTAAAAAGTTTACACGAGCGTATAGGCCTATGTATAGGGATATTGTGACTGTGAGGTAATCTTTCCTATGTCAAAAGCTGGCCAAAACTAGGCAAAATATAGTCTGAAAATTCATTTGAGCTCTATAATCAGAAATTATATAACACTAAACAACTTACTCCGAACTTGTATCCTCGGCGGGGTCAATTCGTTCTTCAAAATGCAGTCGTTCGTCGTCCGAGTTTCAAATTCCTCTGAGGAAAAGGTGAATCCTTCCCCGCTGTCCAGAATCATCTGAAGGAGTAGCGTGCCATTCTCAAAACGCGATGAACTATCAGTGAATCTGATGAAGAAACGTGTTTTTATGCCATTGATCGCTGCTGGGCGTGTGCGATGCATAACGTTAGATCACCTATTTACCATGTGAAAAGCTCTGGGGGCGTGGCGGCCTCAGCTAATTAAAGATAATGAAGGGAGAACGAAAAAACTGTACCTCTCATTGGTTTCAAACGGATTACATAAACTGGAAATATTTTTTTTTAATAAATTACTTCATTTAAAAGAAGAGAATTTCAGCTTCATAAAGAGAAATCTCTCGTATCTCTGTGACAAGTATTGACTGAGTTACAGTTAATTTTTCGGACGTGTTTCAGAATGGACTTTACTGACAGAGAGAAGGTAAAACGCGCATCAGGTTTATTTTTCTTTATTTGACGAAAAGCACAACACTTTGTTTTTTTTGTGAGTACCCATAAAAAAAATAGACACTTAACAGGATCTAATGATGTACAACACTTATATGTAAGATCAAAATCAACAGAGTAATTTGATTCTCTTTTGCACTGATTAAGGAAAAAAACGAGCTTGTCGCGCCGGCGCGACGGCCGACCCCAGAGGGTTAAGTATTAAATGACTTAAGGCGAGACACTACAGGTGAATAGGGTAACATTTTTAAATAATAGATATCACCATGAAACTTCCTCAGTTGATTACTTACACAAGTATATATAAAAAATGTATTATAAGTTTTTGAAATTTGTATGTTTAATTATGCAAATTAGGCATTATCTCATTAAATATGCGCACTTTTGTATATATTTTCGGTAGATAAATCTGAACATATGATAAAGCCAGGTGCAAAATTATTTTTTCATTTTGTTCACACACAAGATGGAAAAAAAAGTTCTGAGGGATTTCAGGATATATGCTTTCATTACCTAGGAAATCAAAATATACTGTCCATAGCCTTAAAAAATCTATTTTCACCATATTTTTTTAAATTAAAATGTCACATAAATCAGGCCAGGAATGATTTATTAACAAATCCCTATAAAAAATATCTTCAGAATTAGGGATGCTCATTTCGGTTAATTTTCCCGACCGACAACCGACACTCGTTATCCGATTATTAACCGTTAACTGATAAGATTATAATAGCCTATTAATTTAAATAAAAATAAAATTGAGTGTCTGTGACCCGTTTTTCCCCCCACGGGTTTATTTTAACTTGCAAACAGCAGAGCAGATCAACAACAGAACCTGGATTCACATTCAATTTTCACGCACTTGACAGTGACAACAGAATAAAATAAAATAAATAAAAAACATAAAATAGTGTAGGCCTATTTTATGTTTTTTTTAATTTTATTTCTTAAATAGTTAACAAATTAAGATGACAAAAAGAAAACACTGAATCCGTTTGAAGCTTTGAAAAAAATGCAATTTTCCCCCTCCAGACTAAGTTTTTTCGTCAAATAAAAATAGCAGGCCTACCTCAATCCACATATTGTCTAGTTTTTATTTAAAAAAGTAACATGTCTACATGATGTGGGGTTAGTCTGGAGCGCAGCCTGTTGAGTTCGACCCGCGGCCGAAAACACATGATCCGATGGCACAGATGTCCCGGGAATACAGAGATAACGTCTCGCTAGAATGGCCAGCTTCGTGAAGCGACTTTCATTTGCTTGTGGATGTTTGCTTCGCAAGATATATTTGCATTTAACTTGTAACTACTGCTGTATTTTAATACCGCGTAGCATATTTTGCAAGTAACTTCGTCGCCCTTTCTGTCGAGATGGTCCCACACAGTAGGCTACTTCTTTTCGCTCGCTCGCTTCATTTTGCTTGCTCAGTGAAATATGTCTCTAGGCACGTGCGGTTGCGCGTGTCGACGCGCCCAGTGAGTTTACAAATATAGGCTATATAGTATTTTTTAACCATGCAGCAAACTAAATAAAAAAATAAATAAAAAATAAAATAAAAATAACTTAAACCGTTTAACTGATAGTATTAATCGGTCAAATAATTTACTTTCGGTTAACGGTTAAACGGTCAATATGAGCATCCCTATTCAGAATACTGCTAAGTGTATAACTGGAAAGTTTGGTGTACATAGGTGCTACATAGGCTGAGATATTTGTACTGGAGAATGACAAAAAACTCATTTTGAGAAAAAGGCATTTAAAGATTTAAGTAGGGAATTTAATACATTTCTATTGGAAAAAAATTGCTCAAAAACAGAATAAATGCTCAGGCCCTTAGTAATAATAATATATAATATTTCAAGCTCATGAAAACTGATTATTTAATAACATGGCAGGCATAAGGCCTACAACTGCAATAACTCAATGAATTAACATTGGCAGAGTACACCACGTGATGCGTCTGAGCGAATCACGTTAGCAGAAACCAGCAATAGCCAATGAGATTTCGTCATTAGCTTTAAATCACCCTTTGGACATTCACGATTGGTTACTGATAGAAAGGAAATGCCCATATTTGGGTTACATAGCGTTGTGCAGGAGATTCAGAGCTTTACAACGATACCGCTCATGACAGACTTCAGTAAACAGACGGAACGCGGCATGATGCGTTGGAATGCAACTTCTTGGTAAATTCGGGAGAAATTTACTGCCGCAAGTAAACAAAATGTAATAAAATAAACATCTTAATGTATATTTTCAACGTTTTCTTTATAGCAGCTTGAAAGAATTCATATTGAAGGAGTAAACTAGCCCAAAATCTCAAAACTGATCACTGCATGAAAAATCAATGTTTTTGCCTGCCGTGTCTCGCCTTAATATTAAATTTTAAGTAGACCTAAATATGGTGAAAAATAGTTGTTTGTGAAATTACAACACTTATGTAAATATGTTACTTACTGCCATTGTATAGATATCCACTGCAGTATATTCATAACAGCCAAATGACAAACTTGCTCTCTTTAGCTCTTTTTTTAATTTTATTTTATATATATATACACACACGCAACCAAACTCTGATGAGTGAGCAGACGTTATGAAGAGCGCGACCCGTGATATTGCATATGCATAAAGCTCTTAAGTACTCTTAAGCTTATTTGATTTCTAATCAGTTACGCAGTTGTTAGTGGGTATTAGCAAACTGCCAATGAGAGCGTGGTATTGACAACGCTGATATTATTAGATTACCACTGAACTGTGGAATATCGGTAACGCGAAACTTTGCTTACACTTGCTACGAGCATTAAGGTGAGTTATCCGGCCCCTCTGCAGCCTGCAGATCAGCCGTAATTATCAGATCACGCCACGTCATCGTGGACACCAATTTGAACTCAGCCGCTGGTGTAGGAAGCAACGGAGAAATACTTACCTGAATGAAGTTTAATCATGTAGAGGGGACATATTAACAGTGGCTGGTAGAAGCGCCTACCAAAAACTTGAAAAACCGACTTGAAAGCCTTGGAAGTGGAGCTTGAACTTGAAATCAGTAAGAGAAGATCGTCTCGTGACTTGCAGAGTTGTTGATTCGTGTCGGTGGATCGGTGATCTGCGGGATAAATGGCACCGTGCAGACAGCGAGGTTCTTTTGGTGGACAAGTTGAGGATGACATTGCAGTTCTCTTCCTGCCGGATTATCCTGGCTGAGCTGACGCTGTTGTGGCTTTAGATTACGTAAAAATGGAAACTGATGGGTTACCAATGGTGTTTTAGGCCTAAATGAGCAGAACTTCTCATGAGAGGCCTTGGCTGATCAAAAACTCTCCGAAGACCGCTGTGCTTGCGGGGAGATGCGACACTGAACGCAGGAACCTCGACATGCAGCAGGAGATACGGCGGGACATTGTCGGATCTCGATAATTGTAAACAATATGCGTGTCCTGAAACATGTTGGCTGGCAACTGAACGAGAGCATGAATGAAAGCGTCAGCATCTGCGAACTCAAACATGTGTAAGTACTGGTCTTTTATACTGCAAGTATTAGACACGATTGGATAGATGAGAAGGTAATAAGTGACGTAGCAATTGAGTCTTCCTGGCAGAACTTACGCTAAAGCTTCCATTTCTCATTGTTTAAGTACAGGTTAGAGTAATGCAACATGACATATAATAATAAAAATGTAATAATACAATGCAATTTTGTTAGTTGGAAAGCAACAAGAATGGAAATGATCAAAGCAAGTCAAAGTGCTTTCTTGTCGTTTCAGTAACTGAATAAAATACAAGTTAACTTGGGTAACTGAATGGTATTCAAACAAAAACTCTTTCTGTCTATGTTACCTGATTGATGACTGGTTCTTTAAAGAGCAACAGTATTCGAGAAGAATGGCAGCATTTACCACCTGGCCTAAAAACGTCTCAGGTTACGTCTGTAACCCTAGTTCCCTGAGAAGGGAACGAGACGCTGCGTCGATGACACTTTGCGAATGCCCCTGCATGATTACGTTTGAAGCACGTTATGTCAACTAGTCCAATGGAAAGAATGAGCGTCACGGGTGGGTGACGTCATGACCAGGAAAGGATAAAATCACATCCGGTGCAACCGGCGCTAGCTTTGAGAGCCGAAGCAAAGTCGATCACAGGGATGCAGGAAGTATGGCAGGGCAACGCAGCGGCTCGTTCCCTTCTCAGGGATAAGTATCTAGTGCCTGCACTGGACACAAGAGATTCAGTTTTCCCTAGTCCGAAGAAGCAAACGGAGGAGCACAGAAAGCCTGCAGCACAATAGGCCTAGGAATATTGGTCGGCATCTTAGGGACGTATCCCTGTTTAGGGTATAAGAATGCCTTGACCATCCCGAGTGCAAACTCAAGGCAGGTGGGAGAAACCAAAAGGGCCTGAAGGTCTCTGACTCTTTTGAGAGACGAAATAGTTAGAAGAAAGATAGTCTTGAATGTCAGAAATTTCTCTGAAACCGACTCTAGAGGCTCGAACGCAACCCCTGACAGGCCTTCCAAAACTATTACCAGGTCCCAAGCCGGCACCCTAGTGCAAGTTACAGGCCTCAGTCTCAAGGTACCAAGAAGGAAACATATGATATGGGGGTCTCGACCCAATGATGTACTACCCAGCGGGGCGTGGAAAGCCGCAATGGCCGCCACGTAGACCTTTAAGGTGGATGGACATAAACCTGATGCAAAGCGATCTTGCAGAAACTCAAGTACTGTAATAACTGAACAGTTAACTGGATCCCATTGATGCTGGTGACACCAAGAGGTGAAAACTCTCCACTTTAGTGCATATAATTTTCTTGTAGCTGGAGCTCTGGAGCTTAGGATGGTCTCAACAACCTCAGTTGAGAGACCACTCTCTATGAGTTGGGCCCCCTCAGAGGCCAAACACATAGTTTCCAAATCTCTGGCCGGGCGTGAAGTATTGTGCCCCCTGCCTGAGACAGAAGGTCTCTCCTGATCGGGATCTCCAAGGGAGGGCCGTCGAGGAGATGAATTAGGTCCGCAAACCAAATTTGACTCGGCCAGCATGGTGCTACTAGCAGTAGACTTATTCCGTCCTGGCGGACTCTCTCCAGAACTCCTGGGCGCAGAGCAACAGGGGGAAATGCGTACAGACGTAGCCTCAGCCACGTCTGCACCATAGCGTCCAGCCCCAGGGGGGCTGGGTGAGTGAGGGAGAACCATAGTGGACAGTGCGTCGTGTACTGAGAAGCGAACAGATCCACTTCTGCTTGACCGTAAAATTCCCATATTTGCTCCACCGTCTTGGGGTGGAGTCTCCAATCCCCTGGCCTCAGCCCCTGCCTCGACAGGGTGTCTGCTCCTATATTCTGGCACCCTGGGATATACACTGCCCTCAGAGAGAGTATTTTCCCTAGGGACCACAGGAGGATCTGGTGCGCCAGTTTGCAGAGTGGACACGAAAGCAGACCCCCCTGACAATGTATGTAAGAGACCACCGATGTGTTGTCTGTACGGACAAGCACATGATGGTCCCTCAGGTCTGGAAGGAAATGTCTCAACGCATTGAAGACTGCCATCATCTCCAGGCAGTTTATGTGCCAAGAAAGATGATGACTCCTCCACAGACCCTGACCTGAGCGGCCTTCCATTACCGCTCCCCAGCCGGTGAGGGAAGCGTCTGTCGAGATAGCAACTAGATGGTAAAAAGCTCCCAGCACCGGACCCTGGGAAAGGAACCACGGTTTCCTCCATATAATCAAGGTGCGGAGACACTGCCGCGTGATCTTGATCATACGAAGTGGGTTTCCCCTCGGGGAGAACCCTCTGGTCCTGAGCCACCACTGCAAAGGTATCATGTACAGCAGACCAAAGGGTACCACATTGGACGCCGCTGCCATGGGGCCTAACAGTCTCTCGAACTGTTTCACAATGCATGACTGGCCTAGCTTTAGCTCTTTCATGGCTGTGAGGATAGCAGCTACACGAGCGGGTGATAGGACGGCTCATATCGTGACTGAATCCCATACCACACCAAGGAAACTGGTTCTCTGTAGTGGAGAAAGCACACTCTTCTTGGCATTGAGTCTCAACCCAATTTTCTTCATGTGAGCGAGGACGACATCTCGATGCCGAACCGCTAAGTGCTCTGATTCCACCAGAATCAGCCAGTCGTCGATGTAGTTCAGAATGCGTATGCCCTGCAGCCTGAGCGGGGCCAGAGCTGCATCTATGCACTTCGTGAACGTGCAGGGTGATAGAGCTAGACCGAATAGAAAGTACCCAATATTGGTATTCTTTGCCCCCAAAAGAAAACCTCAGGAACTTCCTGTGCGGAGGGAGGATGGAGACATGGAAGTATGCGTCTTTTAGATCTATCGTGACAAACCAGTCCTCGGTCTGAGTCACGATCTGTTTGAGTGTGAGCATCTTGACCTTGAGTTTCTTGACTGCATGATTCAACAAACGAAGATCTAAAATGGGACGCAGCCCCCCATCCTTTTTTTGAACAATAAAGTAGCGGCTGTAAAACCCCTATTCTCTGTTGGGCGAGTACACGTGCTCTATAGCTCTCTTTGTTAATAGAGACTCTACTTCTTGCTCCATTACCAGAGCCTGTTTGAGATGTACTAATGTGAGTAGCACCCCGTTGTAACGAGGTGGGGGAGAACCAAACTGGATTCTGTAACCCCTCTATTATCTGCAGGACCCATGGAGATATATTCGGCAGATTCTTCCACTCTGTCAGAAAATCTACTAAGGGTACCAGTCTCTCGAGACTGGCCTCTGGTGTTACTGTAACAGCCACTTCGGTGACCTGAAGCATCCTGGCAGGAAACAACCGAACTGACTGTTTTTGAACCCCCCTCAGAGGGCTCGAGTCTGACGCAATGTTGAGTTGACGCTGAGCCAGGAACTCGCTGGAGACCGCTGCACCCAGAGGCACCAAGGGTGGCGGGGTTGGCAGAACGGTCCCCTGAGGACCCCGAAGTGGAACGGACACCGTATACTTAGGTGAACACCGCTCCACCCCGGTTGGGGCTGTCCTCAATGGTCTGAAGCACGTGGCGTCAGGACCTCTTATGAGCCGAAGCCTTCTTAACCATAAGAACAGTCCTCAGATCCGGCTTTGGCTTAGAAGACTTCGGCTGAGAGTGTCGACTCGGCCCCCATGACTTATTAGGAGGGACACGAGACGCGACACTCTCTTTCTGTTTTGCACGAAATGAGGAGCTCGGCTGGGGATGCTCACGCCCAGCATCCCCAGGGGGCTGGACCCGGCGAGGGAGAAATTTCTTGAAAGCCTCTGATTGTTTTTTAGCTTCTTGAAATCTTTCAACGACTGTGTTTACTGATTCGCCAAAAAGACCAGTAGGAGAAATTGGAGCATCTAACAGAAACGCCTGATCTTTGTCTTTTATTTCTGCTAGATTTAACCAGAGGTGCCTCTCAGTAGCTATTAGGGCTGCCAGAGACCGGCCAATAGCACGAGCGGTCTCCTTCATAGCCCTGAGAGATAGATCTGTGGCCTGACTAAGTTCTCAAATTTCGTCCGAACCCACTCCGTCACTATTATCCAGATCCCCCAACAGGTCTGCCTGATAGGCTTGAAGTACTGCCGTAGTGTGAAGACAGGCTCCGGCTTACCCTGTTGCTGGATAAGCTTTGCCCACTAAATTAGATGTTGTTTTTAAAGGTTTAGTGGGCAACATGGGAACCTTCAGGGACGATGCTGAACCGGGAGACAGATAGCTCGCGTCTGTTCAGCCGGGGGCATCGACCCAAAACCATGTTCCCTCAGTCCCCTTATATATCTTAATATGTATGCACCTGGGGACTGAAGAATGGGAAGAGTATGGTTTATTCCACGATCCACATAGCTCACTATGTAGATCGGGAAAAAATGGAAGGGCCCGTGATGGAGATGACAATTTAGAGGTTAAAAAGTGTTTTTGGGACGAGCACCTTTTCTCTCGGCTGGCCATTCAATCTTTAATTTGTCTACAGCGCGAGTTATCACCTCCACAAGCTCCTCATATGCCGGGGAAAGAGATGGAGAATCCTCTTCCCTAATGTTTGTGTCACTTTCTCCAACGCTCAGTACATCTACCTCCTCAGAGCTAGATCACCGAAGCATTGGGCTCTCTCCCCGGGCGGAAGAAGTCGCAGGGCAGGCTTCCGACACAGGCAAGAGAGCGCTGGATTCCCCGGGTAAGGGAGGAGATAAGGCAGAGCCCGTCTCCGATTCCGAGATCCATTTGCGTTCCCCAGGAATACGAGCCTGACCACTTCGATCAAACAGTGACAGGCGGGAGCGGAGAATGCGGAGCGCTAGCAGCTCCCAATGCTGACAGTCAGCCCCCTCGAAGGCTGACATAGCATGCTCCACTCCCAAACACATTACACAAAGTTCATGTGTATCCCCACCCATAAGGAAACGAGGGCAGGGAGAAGCACACGACTTGAATAACTGTTTCGCCATACTTTAGATAGGATGTGACAGACAAACAATAAATAAACTTTCTGAGGCACAAAAGCTAGCGCCTGTTGCACCGGATGTGCTTTTATCCTTTCCTGGTCATGACGTCATCCGCCCGTGACGCTCATTTCCATTGGACTAGTTGACATACGTGCTTCAGACGTAATCACGCGGGGCGTTCCCAAAGCGTCATCGACGCAGCGCGAGTTCCCTCTAAAGTGAACAGTCATATATCGTCCCCTTGGAATTATAAGGTTCTATCTGACATTTTTGTCAAAATTGAGTTATTCACATATTCTTATTCTGTGACAACTTATTTACATTATGTGATGTGTTTTTTTAAATTGTGTCCATTGTGGGACTTTTTATTGAAAAAACAAAAAGGTTCTATCTACAAAATCGAACTCTAACTTGGCTCTATAAGGTTCTATCTGCGTGAGCCAATCAGCACTTCGAATGCACAGAAGAGGACCAATCAGAATCAACTTTATATGGCATGTCGCAGGCTTTTTCCTTGAAGACAAAAAGAAACCCCATAAAGGCATAATGCTATACATTTACAGTAAATTAAATATTCACTAAATTGTGTAGTGTTATGAAGTGGCTTCAATTTGGCCATTTTCTTTATAGTGTATTGGTTATTATTATTAATTATCAATGAGGTTATTATTAATAACTATTATTATTATAGTTATTATTATCTGAATTATACAAATATGCGGTGGGTAAATTGAATATTTAAAAAAAACATTTAACATGCAAGTGTGTGTGCGCGAGTGTGTGAAAGTGTGTGTGTGACTGTGTGTGCGAGTGTGTGAAAGTGTGTGTGTGTGTGTGCGCACGCGCGTGTGTGTGTGTGTGTGTGTGTGAAAGTGTGTTGGTGTGTGTGTGTGTGTGTGTGTGTGTGTGTGTGTGAGAGTGAGAGAGAGTGTGTGACTGTGTGTGTGTGAGTGAGAGAGAGTGTGTGTGTGTGTGATTAAAAAATTAGTCTGACATTTTTTGTGATCATAATAGTCAGTGAATAATTTTTCAATGATTATTAAACTTTATGAATTAATTTGCTGAAGCATGTCGATTTTCTTGTAGTTTTTAAAGTCTTGAAATGTCTTAATTTTTACAATTTTAAGCCTTAAAGGTCAAATAGTTAACAATTTCATTGATGGGGTCTTAATTACAACAATAAACGTTAGCATGTTATTTCAGCCATACTGATGTCTAGAGAGAAAGCCATTTCACCTGGCCCACTTTAGCTGGAATAAAGTCCTGCTCAGATGTATTACAGTAGCTGCTTTCTGTCTAAACAAAAGAAAGATTAAAGTAACAATTTCTGCAATAATGTGTTTAATTACCCACCAAATTGGTAACGAAAATTAAGATTCTGCACTGGACAAAATATTTAGACCTACCTTGCTTAATTTGAAATGTCCTAAATACATGGAAGTGCTAAAAAATATGAAATAAATGTCATAGAAAGGATAAAATTTTACTTTCTAACACATGTTGAGACATTGTTACAACATTAATTTTATATTTAATGTTCAAATAATGTTTTGGCAGATAGAACCTTATAATTCTAAGCGAAAAGTGTTTTTTTAGAATTAGAAGGTTCTATCTGCGTTTGACCCATTCCAAAAAAAAACATTTACAAATTTGAGAGGATTTTGATATTGTATATTTAGAATACATTTAGGGTCCCTGTTATTTTCATGTTTGAAAGAAACTTGTTCCCCATATAAATTTTCCTATATGTAATGCAAAAACTTTGAAGCTCAATATCTCAAAACTGCTCAGAACGCAGATAGAACCTTATAATTCCAAGGGGACGATATATACACAGTAAATTTCATCATAATACAACTAAGTACATTTTAGATTTCTACACTTACTAGAACATTGAAACAAACAAACTGAGTAAAATTTACACTGCACTTTAGCAAATATTATATATTTTTAAGTACGTTGCTGAAACACCTTTTCTGCCTTGTCTGCCTCACATGATTCAAAAGTATGCTGTAGTTCTTCCTTCAGTACTGTATTTGAAGCCTCTGAGGACAGTTCAGAAGAAAGTGTCTGTGATTTGTCAAAAGGGAATAGATTAATAACTCAAACACACTAGCTTGGCTAACATTAATTAATAAACGTGAATATTTAACTAATAGCTTACTTCTTAGAAATGTATGTAGCAGTTGCTAAGTACCAGTTAGCAGTTACCAAACTAGCTAAGATAGCTAGACTAATTTTACAACCTAAACGCACTCAATTTAAATCAACAATACTTAATCTTATGTTTTGGTAAATACTCTATTTAAAAAGGTTTTATGAATTTGCACTTACCTTCGTCTGATATAAATCTCTGAAAACACAGGGCGCTGTCAGCGCATGCAGTAACTGAAGGCAGTGGGCTAGAAAATACGGTTCAGAAAAAAATATGACATTGAAAAACTTTGCCTTTCTGATATGGTAAACATGTTATTTACAATATTAAAATAACACGTTATTTACGACATTACATACAATTTCATGATTTTATGAATTCACACTTACCTTCGTCTGATGTAAATCTCACAGTAAATACCGGACACTGTCAGCGCGCAAGATTTCAATGGAGCAGGAGCGGGAATAAACGGCTCGAAAACAATGTCGGGCTAGAAAATACAATTTTGAAAAAACTGTTACAATATTGAACAAATTTTGATGTTATGTTCTGGCAAACATGTTATTTAAAATAGTTTTATGAATTCACACTTACCATTTACGTTTTCTCAGTCTCAGTAAATACCGGGCAAGAACTGCAGTCAGTGAGGCTGCGGGGGAGGGGAAAGAACAGGCTCAAGAGTCGAGACAGTAGTCGGTTAAAAAAAGATTCAATTTAGAGGCATCAGGAATTGAAAGTCTCGTGTGATTCAGCTCCAAATGCGAGGCCTGAAATGTCCGTGCGTGATATACCATAAGTTTCACTGAAATGTCCAATGTCAAATTTAACCCCGAAATGAAACCACCCCCCCCCCCCCCCCCCTGCTTCAGCAAATTCACGATGACCAAAAAAATACAGACTTGTATATCGACCAATCAGCGGGGTTGTCAAGACAGAATTTCAGGCACTACCAATCATATTAAACAGACATACCAAATAATTTAAACAAATTAAAATTTTTAGTTCATAACACTTAAAGGGCCCTATCTTGCACTCGGCGCAAATGACTTTGTACACTGACACACGTATCATTCCTATTTTGCACCCATGCAAAGCGGACTTTTCCCTCCACAGACACACGTCGGTTAACTAAGAAATACACTTGCGCTCCCCGGGGCGGTTCAGCGCAAAGAGGAGGCGTGTTCCGGCGCAAACTTTCCCTCATGCTATTTTGCTGTTCTATAAAACAATTGCGCCACTGACCAGAAAAAACTAGTCTAAAGTCAGTGGCGCGTTGCGCGTTGTTCATTATGCTATTTTAAGGGCGCATGCTTGGCCATAATCAATGTAGCGTGTGCACAACGCGCATACACGTTGATTCTCTCATCTAGCAGCAGTTTTCATTTTTGCAAATCATACATTATTACGATAGATAGATAGATAGATAGATAGATAGATAGATAGATAGATAGATAGATAGATAGACAATTTATTATAAAAGCATACATGTAGCTTACACATTTACCCAAATTATCATACGCCTGTTTAACAGAAGTTAATTTGGGTTGGTTTCTCCATCCCCAAGGTCACTTCTCTGTGTTTTACGGCCCTGGCGAGTACGTTGCTCTCCTCGGCTGTGAACCGCTCCTGGCGCGCGCCTGGCAAATCCGCCGTTATAATAGGAATCCGCTTTAGAACAAGCGCGTCTGCTCTTAAAGGGAATGTGAGATGACGCTCTGATTGGTTTATTTCACGTTACGCCCAAACCACACCTATGAATAATGAAGCTACTTCAGACCAACCCCTTTTAGATTTGCGCCAGGCGCAAGAGGCATTTATCCCACCGGGAAAATAGCAACAGCGCCGGGATCCGCCCACAAAGTTACTTGCGCTTTGCGCTTTGACACTTGCGTTTCAGATCGTTAAAATAGGGCCCAAAATCTTAATTTGAACGATTTTTGCTGCCAAATGAGTACATTAAACTAACCTATTTAATTTTGTATGCCAAAACTTGCTTTAAGTAATGTTAAGTTATGATAACTTGATTTCTTTATTAATGACAACATTGGGGTTTACAATGCAGGTGTTGGGGCATCTGAAGTTCTCTCAGGAGTTGGCGTCGTCTCTTCATAGATGTTGGGCATCTGAAGTCTTCATAAGAGGCTGGATCCAAACTGGAGCTGACATACTCTCTAGTTACCTCGTATGGGCATCCCGAGTCGAGATAAAACAGAAAAGCAAATGGAAAATAATTAATATAGCCGCTGTTCATAATATTAAAGGAGCACTTCACCCATTTCAACATTAATCTTTATTGAAAGTGGGTCATATATGTAGTCGAAATGTAAAAGAAATTTTGAATTCGGTACCCTCTTGACCGAGAAAAGACAGAAAATAACTTTAGGGCACATTTGTATGTAAGACAACAACTCCCACAATGCACCACATTGCACAGCTCCGCAAGCCACTCCCACTAATCCAGAACAGCGCAAACATCAGATAAATCACTCTTCCGTCTACAAGGCTAACGTTAGCTGCCACCAGAGTTAGAAATTCATTTCACACAAAATTTCTAGTTAGTTGGCTGTGGCGAGCAGGACGAGGGACGTGAGAGGACGGCGCGAGGCCGGTGGCGTGAGTGATAATGAACGACACCTGTGAGACGTACCGGTCTCTCTCGCATCTCTCACTGAGGAGCAGAAGCATAAAAGGAGCAACGACAGGGCAGATCGAGAGAGGAACAGGCCTGATTTTATGTTGTGTTTTGTTTCTGTTGTGTGTGGCCAGCAGTGAGGGGCTGCTGGCTTATACTTTTGTTTTGTATTTGTTTATTTTACTATTAAAATGTTTAAATGTTTGCCGGTTCCCGCCTTATTCTTCACACTACAACGAACCCCGTTACATTGGCAAACTCATTAGTGAATTACTCCTCGTTTGTATTTCTTTATATATGGTGAATTATTGCATGATACCTGGATGTTCAGTCAGAACATATGCGGTGCAAAACTAGGATGGTTCACATCACAACACAAACGTTCGTGTGCTCGTCTGATTCAGAGATTTCGTCCAGGAGAAATTGCCATCGTTGAAATTCTCTGCAGCAGACGGACTCTATCTGTGTCCGTAGCGCACAGCGAGAGCACAGGCACCAGCAGTCTGCCCAGCTCGAGCCAGTCCGGGCTCCTCGTCCGCTTCAGTCCGCCCAGCTCGAGCCAGTCCGGGCTCCTCGTCCGCGACAGGCAGGTCTTCTGACTCGGCTGCAGAAGCCGCAGCAGCCGCCTCAGCCGCCACAGCCGCCTCCTGTTCCTCCATCAGCCTCAGCTGCTCTTCACTATATAATAAAAAGAATAAAGGAAAAATCCACGATCATTATAATATATGACTGGGTTTCTAACAATACAAAGCTTAATGCAAATGGGTGAAGTGTCCCTTTAAGAAAAGATAATCACGTGCATTTGATCTGATATAACTGGAGTACAAGGTTATGAGATGCATTATGTGAATGCTTTGCTAAATAGATGCGTCTTTAATCTAGATTTAAACTGGGAGAGTGTGTCTGAGCTTCTAACATTATCAGGAAGGCTATTCCAGAGTTTAGGAGCCAAATATGAAAAAATGCTCTCCCTCCTTTACTGGACTTAGATATTGTAGGTACTACCAGATTCCCAGAGTTTTGTGATCTTAAAGAGCGTGATGGATTGTATGGAGATAGACGATTGGTTAAATACACAGGAGCTAAACTGTTTAGGGCTTTATAGGTCTTTAGCAA
This sequence comes from Rhinichthys klamathensis goyatoka, assembly GCF_029890125.1. NCBI lineage: Eukaryota > Metazoa > Chordata > Actinopteri > Cypriniformes > Leuciscidae > Rhinichthys > Rhinichthys klamathensis. Next base: position 1,931,633 of record NW_026606589.1, read on the forward strand.
GACTTTATAATTGATATGGAAGCTTAATGATAAACCAGATGATAAAATTGGTGTTATATGAGCATATTTTCTTAACCTGGTAAGAACTCTAGCAGCTGCATTTTGAACTAATTGTAGCTTGTTTATTGAGGATGCAGTACAACCAGCTAGTAATAGATTGCAGTAATCCAGTCTAGAGGTCATGAATGCATTAACTAACTTTTCTGCATCTGAAACAGATAGCATGTTCCGTAGCTTAGCAATGCTTCTGTGGTGGAAGAAAGGCTGATTTTGTAACATATAAAATATGATTTCCAAAAGACAAGTTGCTACACCAAGGTCTTTTTTTATATTTATAGGTCTTTTTTATTTATTTATTTAATCTGATAAGCTCAATAAACAAATAGAAAAAAAAAATGTTTTATGTTTATTAGAGTATTGTGCCATTAGTTTAGTAACATTTAAGGGCCAAACTCAAACTCACTATTAGTATGACACAAAGAGTTGCTATAGAGTGTTCCAAATCAGTCACTTACAAGGTTCTGTTTAATTTAGGATGCTTCTGAGAAGATAGCCTCTATTTATAGACAGCAGCTCAGTGCTTGTGAATAGAGCTGTTTTTCTTACAATAGCAGCAGATGGAAACACACACATCCTGACCGTGCCCTGGTTAATTGATTGAGTGTGTGTTGCATCTGTCCAAAGATGTGATTTTTTTCTCCATGTGTTGCTCGTCGCCCCTCCATCTGTCAGGTTAACATGGTAATTACTTTCCTCTCTGAGATAAACTGTTTTGCAAAAATTAAACAAGATGACACTGTCCTCTGACATCAACAGAAACCTGATTTTACGAGTAAGAGCTCAGTTTGTGATAAAGTCTTGTCTAAAATCAGCTTATTATGATTAAAGGACGAATGCACAGATAGATGCATAATTATGAAATGTATTTAGTAAAAAAATATATTATCAGTAAGTCTGTAGAGATTCTGGAGTCTCCCAGGTGGGCATCTTCAACCTCACAGTTCATAACCCACCCAAACAAGCAGTGGAGAGGCTTTGGCAGGTTCTCTCAGGTGAACAGAAAGGGAGACAGTGCTCCGCGAGTGAATGACAGGCGCTCTATGGATAGTAACCATGGCAACGGCTTCTGTGCGCTACGCAGCTGTAGCCTTTTAACTTAAATTAAAATTATACATAACTTTACCTGATAGGCCTGCGTTTAGTTTAGCGGAGATGCTCTGCCATGTGAATTCCCTTCTGTTGATGACGTCCTGATAACTATTTAGATTGTGGAAACTCACAAACAGCGAGCCGAGGATCAGTCTCTCTTCCAATGATTTGTGCTGCGCGTCGTCAATTCAACTTCGGCAACGGGAGGGCGCGGGCGCGTGCGTGAGGCGAGCATGACCGCAACAGTTTCACAGGAACGCATCCGCTTGTCGCTGCACCTGTGCTCGACCACTTCACCTCACTCTAGGCTGATTTATAATTCTGCGTCGGACCTACGTCAGAGCCTCTACGCTATAGACTACGCGTTGGTTTTTATTTATACTTCTGCGTCGTTGTCCCCCTTGACGCGCAATTACACATGCAGAGGGAGCATGCATGAATCCCGGGGAGCGGTTCTAGCAATCACAGCGCTTGCGGTACACGTAGAATTGACGCATTGTTACATTTCTGGAGAGGTGCACGTCAGGGTCAGTGGCGCCTCCAGAAATTGTTCATAGGGGTGGCCAGATGGGGCCACTTAAAATCTTGGGGTGGCACACCAAAACTATAAACCATAATTTCAGAATTGTATTCTACTGTTGTAGTAAACCGGCCTGTAGAAAACTATCAGAAAGACTTAAGGAAACTCCTACTGATATACTTTGGTTTATTGTGTTATATTTAATGTTAGCTTACTAATGATATTAGTAGGGCCCTACTAATATATATTATATATAATGATATATATATATATATATATATATATATATATATATATATATATATATATATATATATATATATATATATAAGGGCCCTCGCTCCACGGCAAATTTCCAGATACTTACATAATTGTGATGAATTTAATCCTTTTTAAGTTATTATTTTGCAGTGTAAGATTACAGTTAACACCTTTAAATATTACATAAATGTACTAAGAATTTTTAATAAACTTAATGAGTGTATAAATCAGCAGCAAAAAGTAATTCTTGAAAAAATCTGCACAGTAATTTTATAAAATCTAAATATGTTAATAAAAAACAAATTACTATTAGTTCTCTTATAAAATTCAATCAGGCAATCATACATTTCGCAATTTTACAATTATATATTAATGTCAAGAATTCAGAAGTGCATATATAACCAACACTACAAATAAATAATATACAATTAAATTATGCTTATTTTAAATGTATTGAGCAGGCTAGGTATAACAAAATATATTGGCTTTTAATAATATTTCAGTGCTCAAACCCATGATAACATGAAAAACAGAGCGCACACAGCGTGTATGCGCATCGCGGGTGCAGAATGATGTGCTCAAAGCAACATGGTGACTCTATGTGTGCAGCGCCGCGCTGCATAAGTGCGCATTTATAAGTTCACGTCACAAAGCGAAGAAATGTCGAGCGCACAAATCCTAGTGCGATTTGTTCCTTTGTTTCAGTTTTATATTCCAGTTATTGTGGGTTTGATGTCGATTCATAGTCCCTGTGATGTGTGTGTGATGATCTAGCAAGCACACGGTAGTGAGTCGTTTAAAAACAACAACAAACTCCAACAAAATAAAGTAATTTTATGCAAATCTACAGCCTTTTATCTACAGATCATGCATTATAATGTGAATATATCATATTGGAGAGAGTTTTACCGTGCATCCAAGAGGCGCGCGCGCTGTTTGAGTATGAATGGAAAAGTGATTGACAGCCGCAGAAGGGAAAAGGAGTTTCCATATACTTTAATGATGTAAATAGACTTCTGTCCCTCACATTAAGCTATGGAATGACTTCAGATGACTTTGTCACCCAAACTGACGGAAAAAAAAAAAGCGGGAGGCGCACTGTTTGTATCCCTGCTTGTCAAAACGTGGCAAAGACACATCGAAAAGCTGCTGTCACAAAATACTGTAACCATTTGGCACTTAAAAAGCACGTCACGACACATAATGCCCCGTCTTCTTTTACTAAAGAATATTTTTGACTTATTTATGAAATGCATAACTGATGCTACTAAATTTTATTCTGGCCGTTGGGGTGGCCAGTGGGGTGGCCAGGAGTCGGCCAGGGGTGGCCGTGGCCACCCCTGGCCACCCCCTGGTGGCGCCATTGGTCAGGGTACGCGTGCTACACAGCAGGTACGTAGCGTGAGTTCGACGCAGAAGTACAAATTGGGCTTTACATCTGTTTAATGTAATCTAGTGTAAGTGGGAAACCATGTCATGACCAAACCTAAGCTACTATCAGAGAAGTAACGTTGGTCGACTTATATCTGTAGTAGTGGTCATGACCTCTGACTACATAGACTGTTTCTGCTGCTTCCTGATAAAAGATACCTGTCGATACCTGTTCAGAAAAAAAAAAACAAGAAAACTGGACTCGTTTTAACAAGCTAGATAAAAGGTAATGCCCTGGCAGTGGCATAGCTTTGTTTTAATATTTGATTTGATTACATTAATGTTTAAGTTGAGATTTACAATAAATATTTTATTGCTACTGTGTAAAGGGAATACTGCTGGTATAAAGCACCTTATTTGTTTAAAGTTTTTGCAAACCACATGTTATTGCACTTTTGTGTATATAGCAGTACATTTAACCCTTTAAGTGTCACCCCCCTTTTTTTGAATATACATGAAAATGCACATTTCGAACTTAAATGGTTGTAATTCAAGAATGCTTTGGAATATAGAAGTAAGATTGGTCTTGTTTTAAAGAAGACATTTGGCAGATTTTTGTAGAAGTGAAATAAATTAAGAAAGTGAAACAGAAAAAAAGTTATAAAAGTTTGAGTTTATGAAAATGTACAATGTAAAAAATTTAATTATTCATATTTTATATAAAATACATATTTTCAAAACCTGGGCGACTCTAAAACTGCAAATAAATCAAAGCCAAAAATCTGAACAAGTTGTGTTTCAAATTTTAGGTTGATATCTCAAAAAATGAGCTTTCAGTATGATTTTGTTTGGGCGCAGTACCAAACTTTTTCACTAGATGACAACCAGACTCCATTACTGCCCATATAAGGGCGCCTCCATTTCCATATGTGTTTTGAGTGATATGAACCATTATTTCCACAATTTTCATACAATTTATGAAGTAGACATCCTATTCAGAAGTAATATGAGAAGTTTGGCAGATTTTGATATGATTTCAACCTCTAAGAAACATAAAAAGAACACGCATGTGCGTTTTAGCTTCCTGCCACATCATATATTTTTTTTCTTTATATATAAAAAAAAAAATTCAGACCTTTTTTTTTTAAATAATTGAATGGATGCTATCTTTTGAACTTTTGGCATGAAAACAAACTGAGGTTTCTACCCTTCTTTCATGATTTTTCATGTTCATCACTATTTCAAAATAAAGGTCTAAGAGTATGAAAATATTATTGTTGCAAATTGATAAATTACGGCTCCTCTGTAATTTATTTTGAAAATCAATCACCAAATATGGAAACTAGAGATTGTAAGCTTTCAAATGATATATAGTTTGTCAAGATTAGTTTAGGTTTAGTATACTGCCCTACAAAGCAAAAAGGCAGTAACTGCATTTTTGGTCAAAAATGAGTTATTATCATTTTCATGACATTCAAGGCATCCTTTGTTATGTGACAAAACATCTTATCTCAAATGTGTGTCGTTTTGGAGAAAAATGGTAGTCGTTTGTACAGTAACTGCAAAAAGCCCTAGTGAAACAAAGCAAGAGTACAGTAACATCCATTCCTGTATTCTTGCTATGTTTTACCTACCAAAAAATAACTGTGTTGCTGCAGTGTAGTTACTGTTGCCATGGTGAACACACAGCTGATTTCGCGGCATCCTCACGGGACGGTTTTAACATTTGCGATTTCACGCTTCTAACTTATTCACACAAATTTAGTTTGAGATGCAGTGTTTCCCCTAATTGTTCCCCTACCAAACTAACACACACACACACACATACGCACGCGCTGAAGCACGTGTGTGACGATCGAGCTGTTTTTTTGCCTATATGAGGACACGGTCTTCACGGCAACCCGTCAAAATAAAAGTTCGGTTTAACTTGACAAGAAATATATTACTGCTGTACAGTAGAATTTAGAAACGTCTCAATGTAATAATAATACTAACACTACAAATAAATTAAGATTAAAACTTAATTTTTAAAGGAATAATCACAATTTTTCTTCAATGTTTTAATTTTAACAGTAAAGCTCATTGTGCAGCATGTTGTTTGACCAAAAATGTTTGTTTTTAAAATATTGTATAAGTTTAATAATAGTTTATAATAAAAGTTTCATGATTTCAATTAATTAGACATGATTTTTGATTACTAAAAATTTACACCACATATCCGTAACACGCCCGCTCCGCAACACTAGTTTCGCAACACAAAAATTGTGAAAATGTTGTCCAAATGGTTCCAATTATTTCAAACACAGTGTATCAGACCCAGAGCCCAAGTTGTGGCAAAATAGTTTTTGGAGAATCTGTAGTTACTGCCTTTTCCCTTGGTATGGTGCCACGTTTTTGGTAAGTAATACAAAGCAAGAATACAGTAACTGCAAAATAGGGGTAAAATATCAAATTAAATATAAGGATTGATATGTACAAAGAATAAGCTAATATAAAGTAACAAAACAGCCACATGTCCAATAATCTACCTACAACTACTTAGGCTGGATGACAGGATAACTTTAAAGTCATTTTTCTCTGTTCTGCACTCTGCGTAGTTACTGCCTTTTTGCTTTGTAGGGCAGAATAGGATATTACTGTTTTAGAAATGTAAAGGATTTGGGCCCACCGGTGGGCCCGCACAATACACTACTTTAGAATTCATTATTCACTCTTGCGCGTAACAATGTGATTAATCGCAATAAATTCATGCGATTAATCGCGATTAAAATTTGTAATCGTTGCCCAGCACTAATTTTTTTACTTAATACATTTTATGTGCATCTATCTGTGCATTCATCCTTTAATCATAATAAGCTAATTTTAGACAAGATGTTGAAGATGACGAAAGATGACAGATTTTAGACAAGATGACGAAATGGGGATTTCGCTTAGAAGCCTATCACCTTCGAGTTCTACAAAACCAATGGCAAGGAAATGCCATCACGGATCTGCGGAATTTGCATAGCGCAACTCCGCCCCACCGCGTGGGTATAAAAGGAGGAGTGCTGGCAATCTCGCATTATGTTTTTGCTTCGGAGCCGAGTGTTTCTTCACTTCTCTCCATTGCAAGCTTTCTACTAGTTCTGAGATACGAGACGAGCGACTCTTCAGCGGTGTTGGTGTGACGGCGTGTTCCAGCGAGATCTTATTCCTGCTGCTGATCTGTGCAGTGATCTGCCAACATTGTGTTTTCTCCCCGGGCGCTTCAGCACTGCTGTTGAGTTTTATCCTCTCTAAAAGAGCTGGACACGGCACATCTTTTTAAAGATGTCTTGCCCGTGTATTTCTGGGTGTGGTAGACAGATTAATTCTGCTGATGGGCATGAACGCTGCCTGGCGTGTTTGGGCTTAAATTACGCTCAGGCAGCGTTCTTGGATGCGTCATGTTTTCATTGCGGGAACATGACCATTGCACTGTTGCGATCGAGACTCAATGACCTCTGTAGAGGTAGAGTCCCCTATGCCACACCCCAATCTATTCCCTCCACAAGAGGGGATACTTTGCCTGGTGGCCAGGGTGATTTGAGGCTGACGGTGTGGAACAACCCGACAAAATTCTCCTCGGGCCACACCCCCCTCTTGCACATAGCAACCCGTGAGGTTTCCGGATGAGGTCGCTGGCCAGTCTTGTGGCGGGCCCAGCGTTTCATTCGGCGCACCGGCAGATTACATCATGTCTATCGCCACATCACAAGGCAGGTTTGAGTCATCTGGGGATAAGACTCGGCTGTGCTGCCTCTTTCGGGGGTGCCAGCATTGTCCGAGTCTGATCCAGAACTGACTGACATGCTTTCCCGGGCAGCCGTGAGCATCGGGCTTGTGTGGAACCCTCTGCCATGTCCCGAGTGCTCAAGGCTTGATGATTGGTTTTTGGGGGCGGCGCGTGCTGACACCCGTCAGCACCCGCCCCCAATTCCTTTCTTCCCGGAAGTGCATGAAGAGGTCATGAGATCGTGGAAGTCTCCTTTGACTTCTTGCGACTGCTCAGTGGCCTCTTCCGTCTTCTCTGCCCTCGATGAGGCCACGGCCAAAGGGTACACTGGGGTCCCCCCGGTGGAGCGTTCTGTGGTGATGCAACTGTGTCCCCAGAGCCCCTCCACCTGGTGTGGCGACCCTAAGCACCCCACCAAAGCCTGTAGGTTTTTGTCTACTCTGGTGGCGAAGACTTATAGAGCTGTGGGGCAGGCTGCCTCCTCACTGCATGCTATAGCCATCCTCCAGGTCTAACAGGCCAGGGTGCTCACAGACATGCACGAGCGTAGGGCTGATCCAGGGCTCATGCAAGAGCTTCGTGCCGCCACCGACCTCGCTCTATGGGCGACGAAGGTGACCGCACGCTCCCAGGGTCAGGTGATATCCACATGCGTGGTCCAGGAAAGACACCTCTGGCTTAACCTGGCTTATATGCGGGAGGCTGAGCGAACCCGGTTCCTCAACTACCTCATATCCCAGGCTGGCCTCTTCGGCGGCACGGTCGAGGACTTTGCCCAACAGTTCTCGGCCGCCCAGATTTCTGCCCCGGCGGCCAGCTGCTGCCTCCACCCAGCTGCCGGCACAGAAGCCTCAGTCCGCTTGCCGCCGAGGGTGCCCTCCTGCGGCTCCCGCCCTGCCCCAGCAGCAGCCTTCACCCGGGCCACGCCGTGGAGGTAACCGAAGGAAGGCGCCCCAGCCCGTACCAGCCCTGCAGCCTGCCAAACACCAGGCGAATCGACGCTCCTGATAAAGGCAGCTCAGAGATGGGTTGCAGTTCTTCCCAGGAGGTGGTTGCAGGGCCTCTCCTTCCCCCGGTGGAGGGCCGGGGGAGAATCTTTTGTGTAGAACTGACAACCCCATCTCTGAGCCCCCAGAGGACGTGGATGGCAGTGTGCGACGCTCCACCTCGCCACTCTCGTCCCCCTCTGTCACCAGACCCTGTCAGAGGAGGTCGCCGCAGAATGTTCGTCCTTCCCTGGCCTCCTCTGTCAGGACGCGGCATATGACCGTGCCCCCACACCGGGACAGTCCACCTCCCATGTCTGGGCCGGTCATTCCACCTTGCTGCCCCATCGTGGGTACGTCTGTGGTTCACATGACCACGCTGGTTCAGTTTTTGGGAGCCTGGTTAGAGTTTCCCAATCAGTCCCGCTGGCTCGCGAGAACCATCAGGCTCGGCTATGCGATTCAGTTCGCACGGTCTCCTCCCACCTATACCATGGTGGGTGGCAATGCCCCTGTCATGCGTGCGGAGGTCGCCACCCTACTGGCGAAGGGTGCGATCAAGACCGTCCCTCCAGCTGAAATTAAGTCCGGCTTCTACAGCCCCTACTTCATTGTACCCAAGAAGAGTGGTGGGCTACGGCCAATCCTGGACCTGCGCATTTTGAACCGAACCCTTCAGAGGCTTCCATTCAAGATGTTTACTTTTACATTACATTTAGTCATTTAGCAGACGCTTATCCAAAGTGACTTACAAATTAGGACTAAATTAAAGCGAATCATCGTGAAGAGGCAAAAACGACTCAAGAAGTGCTCAAAACACAAAGTGCAGGCATTTCTCAGAGTAGCATAAGCCAGACAAGGGGAATTAAGGGAAAAGTAAAGAGTTTTTTTTTTTTTTTTTTTTTTTATGAGGTTAAGTGCTCACGGAAGATATGAGTTTTCAGTTGGCTTTTGAATGTTGTCAGGGATTCTACATTCCGGATGATGGTGGGAAGATCATTCTACCAGCATGGGACCGTGAATGAGAATGTTCTAGAGTGATTTTTTGGCTTTCTGTGATGGTACCACGAGCCGTCGCTCATTGACTGATCGTAGGCTTCTGGTAGGGACGTAGACTCGTAAGAGCGAGTGAAAGTAGGAGGGAACTGAGCCTGTGATAGATCTGTAAGCAAGCGTCAATGCTTTGAACTTGATGCTTCTCAAGTGGTAACCAGTGCAGAGAGATGAACAAAGGAGTAATGTGGGCTCTTTTGGTCTCATTGAAGACGAGACGAGCTGCAGCGTTCTGAATCATTTGAAGAGGTTTAGTTGCACATGATGGAAGTCCAGCCAGAAGAGCATTGCAGTAATCCAGCCTAGATATGATCAGGGCCTATACGAGAAGTTGTGTTGCATGCTCAGTTAAGAAAGGCCTGATCTTCCTGATGTTGTGCAGTGCAAACTGGCATGATCGAGTTGTCTTTGTAATTTGGTCTGTGAAGGTCAGCTGGTCATCAAATATTACTCCAAGATGTCTGACTGACCTTGATGGCGATGATTGATGATGAATCTAGCTGAATGGCGAAGTCGTGTTGTAGAGATGGATTGGCAGGGAGGACGAAAAGCTCAGTCTTTGCCAGGTTGAGCTGCAGGTGATGATCCTTCATCCATGCTGAGTTGTCCGCCAGACAGCTTGAGATCCGTGCAGCTACTGTGGGATCATCTGCTTGAAATGAGAGGAAGAGCTGTGTGTCATCAGCATTGCAATGGTAAGAGAAACCATGTGCCTGTATGATGTGTCCCAGTGATGTGCTGTAAATGGAGAAGAATAGGGGTCCAAGCACTGAACCCTGGGGAACCCCTGTGGTCAGTTGATGTGCTTTGGATACCTCGCCTCTCCATGCGACCTTGAAGGTTCTACCTGTGAGATAGGACTCAAACCAGTGGAGAGGTACCTGTGATGCCCAGAGATGAGAGGGTGGACAGATGGATCTGATGATTCACAGTGTCGAAGGCAGCAGACAGATCCAGGAGAATGAGAACTGAAGTTTTGGAAGCAGCTTTTGTGGCCAGTAAGGCTTCTGTGACCGACAGCAATGCAGTCTCGGTTGAATGCCCTTTCTTGAAGCCAGATTGGTTGACATTCAGCTGGTTGTTCAGAGACAGGAAGGATGTTACTTGGTTGAAAGCAACTCTTTCAATAGTTTTTGCAATGAATGGAAGGAGAGAGACAGGTCTGTAATTCTCTACAAGAGATCCGCGTTCTCCCGTCTCTCTAAATGTGAAGTTCATTCTGAAACGCGACAGAAAATGCTCAGAAAATGCTTGTCACTGTGACATGAAACATATGTCTTTACGAAGCTTGACGTCTCCATTTTTAAATGTTGTAAATCATATCAAAAACAAATATTCTCTGTTTAAGTAATTCGTATGAAAGGAACGACATGTACAGTTTCTTCAATCTGAGCTCATTAACTCTAATGTGACCACGCTCGCAAGCTGTTCAAATTCAAATGATCCACGTGAAGGAACGCAGAGCTGTTACCGCCCTCGATCATCACCTCTAAACAAAGAATCAGCGACTTCAGTACTGCTCTGCTTTTTGTCGAGTTTGGAAGTGTTTGGTCTGTGCACCTTGGGTTTACCTCAGAAGAATTAGAAGAACACGATTTGATTATGAGAACGCTTTTTAAGGTAAGACACATAACGAATGGAAACGTTTGAGGTAACATATGATAATCCATATTTTTGTCTAGTGTAGTGTTACTGAAGTGTTCCTTTTTAACGATGTATAGGCTGCCTGCTATCTATCTGTTATTATTTTATGCTGCCCTACACATAGGCTATAACAATGCACAACAAACTTGGTGTTCATATATATTTAATAATAATTTTAACCAGAAAAATCTCAAATGTATTCCCAAAATTGTGCAGCCCTATAGCTTCTCTTGATATCAGCATGTTCACAGTTTTTTTTTTTTTTTTTTTTTTACAGGGACCAGATGCCACTGATGAGTCCTGCTGACTTCAACATTTACAGGAGACTCTGTACGTGAACATGGTAAAATGATAAATCAAACATCTTGGAAATGACAGGTATGTACTATGTTTCAGGAATTGCACAAAGTTTGTGTGACTGTTCAAGCCTCTGTCTTTAGATTTGTCCTTTGTTGTGTATCTTTGGATTATGTTGTGTTGTAAATAAATCCAAACAATCTAAAAGCCATTCTTTTTTAAATCTTATTCTTTGTGCAAGGCTCCTCATAATGATAGGGCCTGATAGCACCTAATAGGGCCATTATGGGAGGGTCTTTGTCTTTCTCAGATGTGAAAAGCAGTAATATTAATGAGATCACGTCCCTACGCATAAAGCTATCTTACACAAAACATGTCATACAAATTTTAAAAGACTTTATTGTCTTATCTGAATGAGTAGTCAGGATGATTTTCACATAGTTTTGGAGCAAATACTCTATGCTATGTGATACAATTTTCAAAAGTCTTGTGAAGAAATAATTAGTATGGGTTTCATGACCTTATTTCAGTGACAATTTTTTTTGTTTTTTTTTCACAAACCATGCATAAACGTCATTATCTCAAAACTACAAACTTTTACATACATGCTGCTGACATATTATTGTAGCAGAGTTTGTGCTGAATACAGTGAAATAAGACTTTAGCCATGAAAATGTCACAAGTAACAGAAATAAACACAAATGTCAGAGCATGTCAGAACACCTCCAGGACCCAGAAAACACCTCAGTAGAGATTGATACATACTCAGGTCAGATGTGTCTTTTGATTTGCGCCATTTCCTCTCTGCTGCCCTGAGTTCGGTCCGGTGTTCACGAAGAACCTCAGATAACCAGGGGTTAGAGAGAGTAGCGCGTGCTGGCTTGGAGGAGAGGGGGCAGAAATAGTCTAAAGAAGATGTTAAAATGGAGCATAAGTTATCCGTTGCCGTATTCACATCCAGAGATGAGAATTTGCGAGGGTGAGGGGAGAGAGGATGACACAGCAGAGGAAAGATGGGAGGGAGAAAGTGAGCGCATGTTTCATCTGAAAGTAACTGGTAGGGGGGTTGGTGGTGCATGGATAGGGAGTTGTAAATTGAAAGTAATGAGGAAATGATCTGAAACGTGGAGAGGATTCACCAAAATGTTGTCTGTGATGCAGTTGCATGTGTAAACCAGGTACAGTTGGTTGCCTAATTTGTGAGTACCTGTGGTGATAAGCCGTTTGAGATCGAAAGAGGCTAGGAGAGAGATGAAGTCTGTTGCATACGGTTTCTCTAGATGAATGTTGAAATTATCAAAGTCTACAAGTGGGGTGCCATCTTCAGGGAAAGAGGACAGCAGCACATCCAGCTCCTCTACAAAGCTTCCCAGTTGACCTGGGGGGTGATATATGACTACAATATGGATCTTAATGGGAGTTGTAAGTGTAATGGCATGATATTTAAACGAGTTGTTATTGCATAGAGAAGAGATAGTTGAGTATTTCCAATTGTTAGAAATGAGAAGACCAGTACCCCCACCCCTCCCTGACTGGCGAGGGGTGTTAGAGAAAGAGAAGTTGTTAGAGAGAGCAGCAGGGGTTGCTGAGTCTTCTGGACGAATCCAGGTCTCAGTCAAGCCCAAGATACTAAGAGTAGAATGAGATGCAAAGGCTGGAATGAAGTCAGCTTTATTGACTGCTGACTGACAATTCCATAGACCCACAGAAAGAGAGAGAGGTGTGTGTGAGGATGAGAGAATGGGACGCAGATTAGCAGTATTGCGCTGCCTTGAAAGAGCGTTGTCGAGAGACAACAGGAATGTATTGAAAGCACATGTTGAGTAGGGGTAAATAAGATAAAAGTGTAAAAGGAAAGGGAGAAGAAGATACTTAAGTGCTTTGCTGGTGTCCTTGCTCTGTGAAGTCGCACAGGTAGAGTCGATGGTCTTTACCCGAGTCGGTTTTAAAACGAGGAGGCTGAACGCTTCCGCGACAGCGTGCACACTACATAGATATAACGCTTTCAATCGCTTGAGTGAGGACAGCTGCCTCTGCCCTCTCAATTAGCACAGCAAACGCGCATGTCCCGAAGATGGAAGAAATCGAAACTAGCTGTTTGACAGCGCTACACTTAAGTGCAATAAAGTTCAAATTACAACACTTATCAGACGCGGCTGTTATTTTAATTAGGAACCCGTCTAATTCGATTGACAGCCAAACAAATTTTTGAATGTGTTCGTCCATTGGATTGGTTTGCAGCGATCGACCTGAAGGACGAGTACTTTCAGGTCTCCATTCTTCCTCGACACAGACCGTTTCTACGGTTTTCTTTCGAGGGGCAGGCATACCAGTACACGGTTCTCCCATTCGGTTTAGCCCTGTCCCCTCGCGTCTTCACGAAAGTCGTCGAGGCAGCCCTTGGGCCCTATAATACACCCGACGCAATGCAGCGCCAAGCGCGACGCAAGTGTTTTTTGCTAGTTTCAGAACGGATGCAGTTATCATTTTCACGTTCTGCGCCACGTTGTTTAAATAGCAAATGCATTTGCGCCTATTTATGCGCCCATGGGTGTGCTGGTCTGAAAACGAGGTGTGTTCAGGCGCATTGTTGGCGCAATGGTATTTTGAGGCAACTGAAATAGACTGCACCATTGACCAACAAAAACCTGGTCTAAAGTCAATGGCACAATATTTTTTTTTGTTATTTAAAGCGTGCATTAGTAATGTGCGCCTATAGGCGGGTCCACAACTAGCGGATTCTCTAAGTGGATTTGGACTCGCCCTAAATGCAATTGCGACCTGTGCTTTAGACCATGCGCTTAGATCATTAAAATGGGGTCCCTTGTGCCAATCCGGCAACACGGGGTTCGCATCCTGAACTATGACTGGCTGATTCTAGCTCACTCTCGAGACCAGGTTTGCGAACACAGGGACATGGTGCTCCGGCACCTCGCCCATTTGGGCCTTCGGATCAACAAAAGCCGACGAGCTCTCACGGTTTCAGCCACTTCCTGGGGAATAGAGACTCCATCCCCAGTCGGTTCAGCTGACTTGGGAACAGTTTGGCGACGCACAGGTAGATCTGTTTGCCTCCCCAGACTCTTCCCACTGCCGCTTGATTTATTCCCTGACCGAGGGGACCCTCGGCACGGATGCACTAGCGTACAACTGGCCATTAGCAACTGCACTAGCGTACAGCTGGTCATTATCAAACGCAAGTATGTGCAAGTGCAAGATCAGGGAGGACGAGGAGCAGGTCCTTTTGGTTGCACCTCATTGGCCCACCCAGACTTGGTTCTCCGAACTAGTGCTCCTCGCGACAGCACCTCCCTGGCCAATCCCTCTGAGGAAGGTCCTCCTTTCTCAGAGACGGGGCACCCTCTGGCACCCACATCCCGATCTGTGGAACCTGCATGTGTGGGTTCTGGACGGGATGCGGCAGGTTTGAGTACCCTACCACCTCAGGTGGTGGCTACCATCACTTCAGCTAGGGCCTTGTCCACGAGACACGCCTATGCTCTGAAGTGGAACCTCTTCGACACCTGGTATTCTTCTCGCCGAGAAGACCCCAAAGAATGCCCAATCGGGTCCTTGCTCGCCTTCCTCCAAGAAGGGTTGAAACGAAGGCTGTCTCCTTCCACCCTGAAGGTTTACGTGGATCTCTGCGCACCACGACCTTGTGGAGTCGAAAATGGTGGGACAGCATGACCTGGTCGTCAGGTTCCTAAGGCGGGTGAGGAGACTAAATCCTCCTCACTCTCCTATTTTACCCTCTTGGGACCTCGGAGTGGTCTTATCTGCCCTGCAGAGAGCTCCATTCGAGTCATTGCGTTCCTGTCTATTAAGCCAGCTCTCCAGGTTGCTTTGGCCTCCATCAAGATTGTAGGGGACCTACAGGCATTTTCGGTTGACAAAGCGTGCCTGGAATTCGGGCCAGCTAACTCTCACGTGATCAGGAGTCCCCGGCCTGGATACGTGCCCACCACTCCTTCAGGGATCAGGTGGTGAACCTGCAAGTTCTTGCCTCCGAGGAGGCAGACCCAGCCTTTGCACTGCTCTGTCCAGTACGCGCCCTCCGTCCTTACGTAGACAGACCACAGTATTTTAGGACCTCAGACCAGCTCTTAGTCTGTTAGGATGGGAAGCTAAAGGGAAAGGGTCTCTCCAAGCAAAGGTTGTCTCACTGAATAGTGGAGGGGCACTCGTGTATTTAGGAAAGATTTTTATTTAAATCGTCATGATGCCACTTCTCACAAATAAATCAGATTTAAAAGGTAAACAAATACAAAATCAGCTGAATTATTTTTGAGTCAATTGCGCACCACAGGGAGAGGCCACACGTTTCTTATTTTACAGGAATTTATTCAATGAATTGTTATATTCAGTTATTGTTAAAAATAATGATATTATATTATTTTTATTCCTGGTAATATGTGGATTTTGGTAATGACATTTGGAATAACTCTTTTTTCAATAAGCACTTTTTAAATGTTCTTTGAGGGTGGGTTGAGAATGTTCTGTAGGCTACTAATCAAAAATAGGATTTACAAAATTGTAAATTTGTTTGGAAATTTACTGGCAATGCAACTGAGATGCTTACATTTGCTTGTCAATTGACAATAAAGTTGCCATTTGAATTGGCATAATTGCATACATTTATTGTTAATAAAATCTTTAAAAATGCATTGCACTAATGTACTCTGATTTCCCTGAAATAGAAAATTGAATAGAACATTGTACATTGTGTGAGTCTTGATTAGTAATCTGGCCCCTTCTTATAAAAGACAAAAAAATGGTCCTCTGGTCATGCAAATGCTGGTCATTATCAAAGTTGTCCATCCCTGATCTAAGCCATCCAGTTCCTCGGCTCCACCTTCGCTGGCTCCCTCCAGTCCCTCAGCTCCTCCTCTGTTGGCTCCACTCTGCTGTTCAGATCTTCCTTGTGCCTTCTGTTCTCCAGCTCTGCCTTGGTATTTGGATATCATGTCTCCGCCTCAGGCCACTGAGCCCATCACTTCACCTCGGCCCATCGACCAGTCGGCTCCACCTTGGCTCCTCGCCCCCTCGGCTCTACCTGGGACCATCATCCTTATGGCTCCACTGGGCTCCCTCATCCCTCTGGCTCTTCCTTGGTCAGTTGTCGCTCTTCCTACCCTATGAACTTCTGGACCCTCGGCTGAGCCTCGTCCCTCCACACCTTCCACCCTCCAGGGTCCGCCCCGGACTATCAATGAAGGCTCTACCCTGGCTCCTCCCTCCGTCGGCTTCGCCATGGGGGTTAGCACTTCACCCACCTCCAGAGTCCCCACACTCCCTCCTCTGTTGAACTATGTTAGCACGAGGATGCACCTTCCGTATGCCTGTGTTTTTGTTCCTTGTAAGTTTCTGTGGTTGCTGATTTAGTTTAGCTAATCAGCACCTGTTTCATGTTCTGATTATCTACCTGTGTATTTAAGCCCTTAGTTCCCTTTATTCAGTGTTGTCTTAGTTTATGTGGTTGTGATGTATTCCTCCTTGTGATCCCCTGAGTTTTACATTTTGGATTTATCATTAAAGACTGTTTTTGTTTCATTCTCCTGCATAATATAATTTACTGAAACCACCACACCCAGAAAACTTTTTTTTTTTTTTATTACTTAATGGGAACGTTAGCAAAGCATTATTTCTGTTAGCTGGAAAGATAAATAAATAAACTAAAAAATCCATATAATTCAACTTGTTTTCAGTTGCTGCCTGTAATAATAAAAAAAATATTGCCTTGTTGAATCTCGTATAACTTAAAACATAAAGTAGAAATTGGTTAAATGATGTTGATCAGTTAAAGTAACATGTGGAGGGAACGGAGACGTTACTTTAGTGACTGCCGAAAAGGGGGTTTCACTTAGAAGCTTATCATCTTTGAGTTCTACAAAACGAGCCAATGGCAAGGAAATGCCATGGGTCTGTGGAATTTGCATAGCGCAACTCTGCCCCACCGCGTGGGTATAAAAGGAGGAGCGCTGGCAATCTCGCATTATGTTATGCTGAGGAGCCGAGACTGAACTCCAGGCTGTTCCAGCGGTACAGCGGTTGTGGCAGGGGGGCGTAACGTCTCCGTTTCCTCCTCAGGGAGTTCCCTCCTCCACATACGTTTTTCCATTACTTTAACCCTCTGGGGTCGGCTATCGCGCCGGCGCGACAAGCTCACTTTTTTTCCTTATCAGTGCAAAAGAGACTCAAATTACTCTGTTGATTTTGATCTTACATATAAGTGTTGTACATCATTAGATCCTGTTAAGTGTCTATTTTTTTGTGGATACTCACAATAAAAACAAAGTGTTCTGCTTTTTTGTCAAATAAAGAAAAATAAACATGATGCGAATTTTGCCTTCTCTCTGTCAGTGAAGCACGAAAGATTTTTCGTTATGAAGCTGAAATTCTCTTCTTTTAAATGAAGTAATTTATATAAAAAACAAATATTCTCAGTTTATGTAATCTGTATGAAAAGAGAGAGATGTCAGTCTTTTTCCTTTCAGCTCATTATAGTTTATTACGTGTTAATCTGACCACGCCCACAGAGAGCGCACGCTATTCAAACGCAAATGTTGAGGCAAGCCATGCCAACGCCCACATCAGCTGTATAAAACATCCAGTTTAATAAGAATCTTGTACTTTACCTCGTCTTGCTGCGCTGTGAGGAATAATACTATTGTAATAATCCTGGAAAAGTTACCTTAGAAGTGCTGGTAGTTTCATTTCGAGGAGCACGGATTTAGCTGATGAAGTACGTTTATTCTTAAGTGCTTTGTTCTAATCGCGTTATTGAATAGTGTCTGTAAACTGCACAAAGACTGTTTAAATATGAATTGCGTGTCTGTGTGTGAATGAATGAATGGCACAGACGCACGCGCGTGGGATGTTGTTTACTACAGATGTACATCGCATCTGTGCGTTCATTCACTCTCGCTCCTACATTAGTAAACGTTATTTTTACATGAACACATCCAAACTATATTGCTATAGCCTAGTGAGATTTGTTCTAATTGCGATATAGAATAGTGTACTGTAATGACAACATTTCGTTGACTAGTTTTGGATAGATTATAAAGTTTTTACTATAAAATCGACATCAAATAAGCTTTTGTTAGACAGTTTCTGCTCATATGTTAAATATATAGTATGTTTTGTAAAAAAAAAAAAACGAATCAACTGTTATAGTGTTTGTTCCAATGCAAGCTATATCAAAATAATGAATCGGGTTGAGATCTGGTGACTGTGGGGGCCATTTTAGTACAGTGAACTCATTGTCATGTTCAAGTAACCAATTTGAAATGATTCGAGCTTTGTGACGTGGTACATTATCCTGCTGGAAGTAGCCATCAGAGGATGGGTACATGGTGGCCATAAAGGGATGGACATGGTCAGAAACAATGCTCAGGTAGGCCGTGGCATTTAAACGATGCCCAATTGGCACTAAGGGGCCTAAAGTGTGCCAAGAAAACATACCCCACACCATAACACCACCACCACCAGCCTGCACAGTGGTAACAAGGCATGATGGATCCATGTTCTCATTCTGTTTACGCCAAATTCTGACTCTACCAT
The DNA here is from genome assembly GCF_029890125.1 of Rhinichthys klamathensis goyatoka. Classification (NCBI taxonomy): domain Eukaryota; kingdom Metazoa; phylum Chordata; class Actinopteri; order Cypriniformes; family Leuciscidae; genus Rhinichthys; species Rhinichthys klamathensis. Next base: position 1,950,234 of record NW_026606589.1, read on the forward strand.
CTGAATGTCTCAACAGAAATCGAGACTCATCAGACCAGGCAACATTTTTCCAGTCTTCAACTGTCCAATTTTGGTGAGCTCTTGCAAATTGTAGCCTCTTTTTCCTATTTGTAGTGGAGATGAGTGGTACCCGGTGGGGTCTTCTGCTGTTGTAGCCCATCCACCTCAAGGTTGTGGCTTCACAAATGGTTTGCTGCATACCTTGGTTGTAACGAGTGGTTATTTCAGTCAAAGTTGCTCTTCTATCAGCTTGAATCAGTCGGCCCATTCTCCTCTGACCTCTAGCATCAACAAGGCATTTTCGCCCACAGGACTGCCGCATACGGGATGTTTTTCCCTTTTCACACCATTCTTTATAAACCCTAGAAATGGTTGTGCGTGAAAATCCCAGTAACTGAGCAGATTGTGAAATACTCAGACCGGCCCGTCTGGCACCAACAACCATGCCACTCTCAAAATTGCTTAAATCACCTTTCTTTCCCATGCTGACATTCAGTTTGGAGTTCAGGAGATTGTCTTGACCAGGACCACACCCCTAAATGCATTGAAGCAACTGCCATGTGATTGGTTGATTAGATAATTGCATTAATGAGAAATTGAACAGGTGTTCCTAATAATCCTTTAGGTGAGTGTATATATATATGTATGTGTGTGTGTGTATGTGTGTGTATATGTATGTATATGTATGTACATATATATATATGTACATTTCACACCTGAATGAAAGGCTCATTATTATGTGGGTCTTTGTCTTCTCAGGTGAGAACCACCTAATTATTCATGAGGGGGTTGGGCAGTTCACGCCTCCACGCATATTGCCTTTCCCAAAAAAAAATTTTTTTTCACAATTTAAAACAATCTATTGTTTTGTGTGAATGATTAGGCAGGATGATTTTCAGATCATTTGGAAGCAAAAACTCTAGGCGACAACATCCATTAGTCAAAAGTCTTCTGGACAGATATTTAGTATGTGTTTTGTAGCCTTATTTCAGAAACTTTAGTTTTTAGTTTTTTCAACAACCATGCATAAACAATATTCTCTCAAAAATACAAACATGTACATACATGTTGCTCACATATTATGGTAGCCCTGTTTGTGCTAAATAGAGTGTAATTTCACCTGTGCCATTAATGTGTTTATAAGCAACTGAAAAAAAGCACAAATGTCAGGGCATGTCAAAACATCTCAAGGACCCCAAAAACACCTTAGACCCCAGAGGGTTAAATAGGCTATATACAGGTCCTTTTCAAAAAATTAGCATATTGTGATAAAGTTCATTATTTTCCATAATGTAATGATAAAAATTAAACTTTCATATATTTTAGATTCATTGCACACCAACTGAAATATTTCAGGTCTTTTATTGTTTTAATACTGATGATTTTGGCATACAGCTCATGAAAACCCAAAATTCCTGTCTAAAAAAAATAGCATATTTCATCCGACCAATAAAAGAAGTGTTTTTAATACAAAAAAAAAGGTCAACCTTCAAATAATTATGTTCAGTTATGCACTCAATAGTCAATACTTGGTCGGGAATCCTTTTGCAGAAATGACTGCTTCAATGCGGCGTGGCATGGAGGCAATCAGCCTGTGGCACTGCTGAGGTGTTATGGAGGCCCAGGATGCTTCGATAGCGGCCTTAAGCTCATCCAGAGTGTTGGGTCTTGCGTCTCTCAACTTTCTCTTCACAATATCCCACAGATTCTCTATGGGGTTCAGGTCAGGAGAGTTGGCAGGCCAATTGAGCATAGTAATACCATGGTCAGTAAACCATTTACCAGTGGTTTTGGCACTGTGAGCAGGTGCCAGGTCATGCTGAAAAATGAAATCTGCATCTCCATAAAGCTTTTCAGCAGATGGAAGCATGAAGTGCTCCAAAATCTCCTGATAGCTAGCTCCATTGACCCTGCCCTTGATAAAACGCAGTGCACCAACACCAGCAGCTGACATGGCACCCCAGACCATCACTGACTGTGGGTACTTGACACTGGACTTCAGGCATTTTGGCATTTCCTTCTCCCCAGTCTTCCTCCAGACTCTGGCACCTTGATTTCAGAATGACATGCAAAACTGAGCAACAGTCCAGTGCTGCTTCTCTGTAGCCCAGGTCAGGCGCTTCTGCCGCTGTTTCTGGTTCAAAAGTGGCTTGACCTGGGGAATGCGGCACCTGTAGCCCATTTCCTGCACACGCCTGTGCACGGTGGCTCTGGATGTTTCTACTCCAGACTCAGTCCACTGCTTCCGCAGGTCCCCCAAGGTCTGGAATCGGTCCTTCTCCACAATCTTCCTCAGGGTCCGGTCACCTCTTCTCGTTGTGCAGCGTTTTTTGCCACACTTTTTCCTTCCCACAGACTTCCCACTGAGGTGCCTTGATACAGCACTCTGGGAACAGCCTATTTGTTCAGAAATGTCTTTCTGTCTTACCCTCTTGCTTGAGGGTGTCAATGATGGCCTTCTGGACAGCAGTCAGGTCGGCAGTCTTACCCATGATTGCGGTTTTGAGTAATGAAACAGGCTGGGAGTCTTCAAAAGCCTCAGGAATCTTTTGCAGGTGTTTAGAGTTAATTAGTTGATTCAGATGATTAGGTTAATAGCTCGTTTAGAGACCCTTTTCATGATATGCTAATTTTTTGAGACAGGAATTTTGGGTTTTCATGAGCTGTATGCCAAAATCATCAGTATTAAAACAATAAAAGACCTGAAATATTTCAGTTGGTGTGAAATGAATCTAAAATATATGAAAGTTTAATGTTTATCATTACATTATGGAAAATAATGAACTTTATCACAATATGCTAATTTTTTTAGAAGGACCTGTACAGGATAATGAAGCATTTTTCCTCTTTGTCGCCATCTCTGTTCGAAATCTGCAATTGCAGTCATTCGCGGAATTATCAACTTTTCGTGAGTTGTACCTCGACACGGCACAGCGTGGATGAATCCAATGTTTTGAGGAGAATGTGCAGCTGAAATAATTTTCACCCTAAAATGTCATCTGAACAAGTAAGTAACATCCATTTTTGTTTTTCTGACCAACTAAGGGAAATAAAACATTGCAGTAAATCGCGCTGATTAAATCTAACGATCGATTATCATATCACGTCAAACCGTGCAAATTATACTTTGTTCTCAAATTGTTAATGTTAACAACATCAAATCAAAATCAAATCACATTTATTTATATAGCACGTTTAAAAACAACACACGTTGGCCAAAGTGCTTTACATATAGCCCAGCACATATAATCTAAGATTATAAAACAAAGTATAAAACAATTGCAAGAATTTAATTACAGTCAAAAGCAAGAGAGAAGAGATAAGTCTTTAAAAGAGATTTAAATGCATCAAGGGTGGCACAAGATCTAACATGGAGGGGTAGACTGTTCCATAAACAGGGAGCTGCAACAGAGAAGGCCCTGTCTCCTTTTGATTTAAGTCGAGACTTTGGAGTGGTTAACTGAAACCTATGTACAGATCTTAAAGGCCTAGAGGATGTATGTTGCTGAAGAAGTTCACTAATGTAACTTGGTGCCATCCCATGTAAGCCCTTAAAAGCAAATAATAAAATCTTATACCTAATCCTAAATTTGACTGGAAGCCAATGAAGGGATGCTAGTACAGGTGTTATACTCTCATACTTTCTTGTCCCGGTTAGAAGCCTTGCGGCAGCATTTTGCACTAACTGCAGACGTGAAAGTGATGCATGAGAAATACCATAGTACAATGAATTACAATAGTCCAGTCTGGACGTAATAAAAGCATGCATAACAACTTCCAAATCATGAAAAGACAGAAAAGGTTTCAGTTTCGCTATATTCCTTAATTGGAAGAAGCCACCTCTAACCACAGAATTAATATGCTTATCAAATTTTAACTCTGCATCAAAAATAACTCCAAGACTCCTAGCTTGATTATGAACCTTCGGTTTAAAAAGGCCTAATTGATTAATTATATGTTTAGTAGAACTAGGAGGGCCAAACACTATCACTTCAGTTTTTGAATCGTTTAAGTGGAGGAAATTGGCAGACATCCACTCCTTAATATCATTAAAACAATCAAAAAGAGACTGCAGGGCTGAATTATCCCCCATTTTTATAGGTAAATAAAGCTGAGTATCGTCGGCATAAAGATGATAATATATATTATGTTTTTTACAAATATCCGCCAATGGAAGCATATAAATAGAGAATAGGACCGGACCCAATATTGATCCTTGTGGAACCCCACACTTCATAAGAGCAGACGTAGACGAAAAATTACCTAATTCAACAGAAAACGTTCTCCCAGAAAGATATGAGTTAAACCAATTAAGAGCTTTTCCCTGAATCCCTGCCCACTCTCTTAGACGCTCCAGTAGTATAGCATGTACTATAGTATCAAATGCAGCAGTCAGATCAATTAAAACTAAGATTGCACACTTTCCTGAATCGACTGCTAAAAACAAGTCGTTTGACACTTTGAGAAGGGCTGACTCTGTACTGTGTTTAACCCTAAATCCCGATTGGAACTTATCAAAAATACCATTTTCATTTAAATAAATAGAAAGCTGTTGAAAGACAGCCTTCTCTAGAATTTTTGAGAGGAAAGACAACTTTGAGATTGGACGATAGTTCTTTAAATCAGATGGGTCCAAGTTGGGCTTTTTTAAAAGGGGTTGCACCACTGCATGCTTGAAGCAGGACGGCACAACACCACTCAATAAGCTGGAGTTCACAATCGACAAAAGATCTAAACCAACCACATCTAATACCTGAACAAGGAGGCGCGGGGGAACAATATCTAAAGAACACTGAGTGGGCTTCATTTTGCAGACTAAGTCCACCAGATCAGGGAATGAAATTTGTTTAAACTCACTTAAATGTTGTACTAATGAGGGTGGAATGACATAATCAAGGATGATGCTTGAAGGTACACTCACCGGCCACTTTATTAGGTACCCCATGCTAGTAACGGGTTGGACCCCCTTTTGCCTTCAGAACTGCCTCAATTCTTCGTGGCATAGATTCAACAAGGTGCTGGAAGCATTCCTCAGGGAGTTTGGTCCATATTGACATGATGGCATCACACAGTTGCCGCAGATTTGTCGGCTGCACATCCATGATGCGAATCTCCCGTTCCACCACATCCCAAAGATGCTCTATTGGGTTGAGATCTGGTGACTGTGGAGGCCATTTTAGTACAGTGAACTCATTGTCATGTTCAAGAAACCAATTTGAAATGATTAGAGCTTTGTGACATGGTGGAAGTAGCCATCAGAGGATGGGTACATGGTGGCCATAAAGGGATGGACATGGTCAGAAACAATGCTCAGGTAGGCCGTGGCATTTAAACGATGCCCAATTGGCACTAAGGGGCCTAAAGTGTGCCAGGAAAACATCCCCCACACCATTACACCACCACCACCAGCCTGCACAGTGGTAACAAGGCATGATGGTTCCATGTTCTCATTCTGTTTACGCCAAATTCTGACTCTAACATCTGAATGTCTCAACAGAAATCGAGACTCATCAGACCAGGCAACATTTTTCCAGTCTTCAACTGTTCAATTTTGGTGAGCTCTTGCAAATTGTAGCCTCTTTTTCCTATTTGTAGTGGAGATGAGTGGTACCCGGTGGAGTCTTCTGCTGTTGTAGCCCATCCGCCTCAAGGTTGTGCGTGTTGTGGCTTCACAAATGCTTTGCTGCATACCTCGGTTGTAACGAGTGGTTATTTCAGTCACTGTTGCCCTTCTATCAGCTCGAACCAGTCTGGCCATTCTCCTCTGACCTCTGGCATCAACAAGGCATTTCCGCCCACAGAACTGCCGCTCACTGGATGTTTTTTCTTTTTCGGACCATTCTCTGTAAACCCTAGAGATGGTTGTGCGTGAAAATCCCAGTAGATTAGCAGTTTCTGAAATACTCAGACCAGCCCTTCTGGCACCAACAATCATGCCACGTTCAAAGTCACTCAAATCAACTTTCTTCCCCATACTGATGCTCGGTTTGAACTGCAGGAGATTGTCTTGACCATGTCTACATGCCTAAATGCACTGAGTTGCCGCCATGTGATTGGCTGCTTAGAAATTAAGTGTTAACGAGCAGTTGGACAGGTGTACCTAATAAAGTGGCCGGTGAGTGTATAATACTAGCTGTAAGAGCATCAATTTTGTTAATAAAATAGTCTAAAAAGCTTTCACATGTTATCTGATTAATCTCAAGGCCTGTTTTTATGTCAGGATTTAAAACTGAGTCTATTGTCTTAAATAATGTTTTAGGATTATTAGGAATCTTCTTTATAAGATCAGAGAAATATTTTATCTTTGTAGTTTTAATGGCCTTCTGATATTTAATCATGGCATCCTTCAATATGTCATAAGACACATGCAACTTATCTTTCTTCCATTGCCTCTCTGCTTTCCTCCACACTTGTCGGAGGCAACGGGTATCATTATTGAGCCATGGCTGTGGTTTGGGTTTTGCACTTATGAATTTAAAAGGAGCACACGTGTCCATAATTTCATTGCAGATGGAATTAAACATTGGCACTGTATCATTTAAATCCAGACCAAAAGATAGGGACCCTGTAGTGCGCAGTACAGAAGATAATGTATAGGCATTCGAGAACTCACTGGCTGTTGAAGGTTTTATAGGACGTACGTACTGGCCTAGAAGCTTACAGTTTAAAGAGGAACAAGAAACTGAAATATTAAAAATAACTGGATTATGATCAGAGAAACAGGCATCCTCAACATCTATATTCAAGACAGGAACACCCAGAGTTAAAATCAAATCCAACGTATGACCAAGTTTATGGGTAGGGCTTGAGACTAATTGATTCAAATTAAATGACTCAATAAGATCTAGAAACTCTTTTACCATGGGCTGATTAGGGCAACAGATATGCAAGTTGAAATCACCAAGTATTAGGATCCTCTCAAAACTTGGCACAACTGTGGTTAAAAACTCAGAAAATTCTTGAATAAACAATTTGTTATATTTCGGAGGTCTATATATAAGGGCACAAACTACTGGACAATTTGAATCTACATTAACCAGCTGTAGCTCAAAACTAGAATAATCCTGTACTGTTTACAAGCGACATTTGAAACTATTATTAAATATAGTAGCAACCCCTCCCCCTCTACCAGATGTCCGTGGAGTACTTAAAAAGTTAAAATCACTTGGAGAGGTTTCAGATAAATAGTCAAGATCACCAGTATTTAGCCAAGTCTCAGTCACAAACATAAAGTCCAGCTTCCGAGATGAAATAAAATCATTTAATATAAAGGTCTTATTTGAGATGGACCTGGCGTTTATTAAAGCCATCTTCAGATTGTTGGCTGTAGATACAATTGGGAGGTTGTTGATAGACAATCTCTGATTTGAGACAAACTCCAGCGCTCTAAGATTATAAAAGTTTACTCCACCTCCACGAAATCTCGTGCGCACTGTTCTGTGATAGAGCGTTGATTCTGGATGCTCCGGGGAAACATAGTGAAGAGAAGAGTACCTTGCTGCAAGGGAGGACGAAGTATAGCGTCTGCTTGATGATAAACAGCGACTGATGTCATCCACTGCTGACAACTCGGAACATCTGACAAAGACTCCGGTAGATTTTTTTAATCTCACCAGGACACCACCTCGCCTCCCCCGTTTCCTATGTCGTTTCTTCCGATGAAGTGAGCAATCCGGTATGCAACAGATGTTTGCCGGTAAACGGGCTAGGAGTGCAGACTCCAATGGCTTTTGTCCACATGAATTCCAACCATGCACATCCGTGAAAATATTCCGAATGCTAAGCAAATATTTGCGATCATATATATGGACTGTGGTGATTCCTTGCACAGATAGACAGAAGAGTATAAAAAGGACAAACATAAACGCCAGGCGACGGCTTGCCGACAGGTACACTGGCGCCATCTTGCCTCAACGTTTTTTGCTGTTCAACATCAGCATTGCGTGACTACATTTAAAGCCCTTCAGATATTTATCCTTGTTTTCGCATGGGCCGGTTGCAGTCTCTTTTTCCAAACACTCAATCCAAAGTCTTTTGCATTTTACAACGGGTGAATCTCTAGTTGTCACTGGTGATTGTCGTTTGAACCTTTCTGGATCCGCCATCAAATTAATAAGTTAAATTATATCAAGTGCTGTGAGAAAAGTCTATAAATCTCCACCTCACACACAATATAGCCTACTAGCCGAGACACCTTCTTTATGTGTACAGATGTGACATAATGACGCAAAGGCATGCTCAAATTTCCCGCGGAAATCCACCAGTACCACTGGAATTAAAAACATTATTACAAGCTTACCGTTTTTAATCAAGCGAAGGCAAGCAGATAGTTTTGAACACTGGTTGGTTATGTACTTGCTCAAAAATGTATTTTGGATAATTTTTAACCCAAAAAAGTTACGGACTGGAGCTTTAAATAGCTCTCTTGTTTGGGGATGCAATGATGAAATTAATTCAGCAAACTCTTTCACTGCAGTGAACCGTCTCTCCGTAGTTAGGTCACCCAGTAGAGTTAGTTGCATTTGTAGGCGATTTATTAAATTTTTCCGGGAGTTGCATTTCTTCATTTAGTCCAGAAAGGTTTTAGTTTACAGCTTCGATAAGAGTCGTTTCTCTTTGTGCAGCCACTTTCATTCCATTTTGATCAAATCTTCTTTTAAGCTCAGTTTGGATTAAGTCTACTGCTTCAAAGAACTGACTGTGCTTCTCCAGATTTGCACACCAGAGCCTCTGGTTCTGAAGTGTTGCGGATGCGAGCTGGGGTTTTGCTCGATCTAGAGGGATTTGGCATTTTCAAATTGTTGCATCTTGCAGCAGTTTTAACCTTCTCCATCAGCTCTTTGAAAGAGTCATCCCCCCGAAGTCTCTGCATATGTTGCTGGAGGACTGTGACACACTCAAGGGCTGTGCGTGCAGTTGATGTTTCACTCGGCAGACTTCAGGCCACTGCATCAGAAGGCTCAAAAAATGCCTGGCTGCACACTAATCCAAAATATGTCCTTGCTTGTTTAGCTTGTGTGCACAATCCGGATATCTTAGACCGAATCTCAGCCCTAGCTGCCTTGTCTCGCTCCAGAGTCTTTAGGGTCTCCAGTAGTGTAGCATATTCAGAGATGACTCTTGAAATCGCAGTGCTGCGAATGCACCATCGGGTTGGGCAAAGCCCCAGAAGCACACCACATCTTAAGAGCCAAAAAGAGACCTGAACAACTGCTTACGTTTGGCTGATTCTGAAATGAACAAAATCTCCCTGAACAAAATTCAATGTGTCTGCAATGAGTCTCACTTCCCTTGCTACCTCTTGCAGAACGAGGTCCAAAGCATGGTTACTGCAATGCACATATAGGGACCCTGGACACTCTGCTTTTAGCTTCGCCTGAACACCATTTGTATAGCCAGACATGTTGGACGGACCATCAAAACAATATCCTGCCAAGCGTTCCAGAGGTATTTAAATGGATAAATATGTCTTTGATGCATGAAAACAATGTTTCTGCAGATGAGTCACTCGCATTATAAAATCCAAGAAAGACGTTTTGTGCCCTTAAATCTGAATCCACAAACTGCGAACAACATGAAAATTGCTCGCTCGCGCTGATATCGGTTGTTCCGTCTACTTGTGAGTCCAAAGAAAGAATAGTGGCAAGTTTGAGACATGATTTCACGTTGTATGGCATGAGCAAACATCCTGAGAATTTCGTTTTGAATTGTATCGGACATCCAATTGTCTCTGCATAACATCCATTCTCTTTCTTTCGGGAGAGCGCGTGTCCTTTCCAGCACTAACTGCTAGAGGACTCCATCTCGGTGAGCGTGCCCTCTGAGTGGCAACCCCTCGCGGCCCAGGAGCTTGATTGAGCGGAAAAAAAGCTTCAGCACAGCCCTACCCGTAGCCTGGTCTTGAGCGGCAATATGTGAGATCACAGCATTGATTGGTGTTAATTTTAAGGATCCCAAAGCACGCACTGAATCCGAGTGTAATTCGGATAACTCATGTTGAGCAAATTTGTCACGAGCTTTCTTCCAGTTACTATATCCACCAACCTTTACAAATGAGCTTTGATTATCGTGGTGAGGCGCAGTAATCCTTTATCCGTGGTTTTAGCACATATAAAACAAATCACAGAGTCAGATTCTCTAATATAATGCAGCCATTTCCATTTGTCAAACCATCCACATTGAAACGAACGCTCGAACGTTTCCCCACCAAATCTCCTGCCTGGAAATTTCATCCTGGGTTGGAAGGGCTTGTCATCTTCCCTGTGAGCCATCCGATCATGTGTCCCGACCTCAGCAGAGTCCATGCTAACGTCCAGCTCACAAACCTCGCTGATTGCGGATGCTGACATAGGCCTACTAACGACGCTAATCTGAACTGAGTTTGTGTCAGTGTCAGCCTTTGGCGCGGGTTCAGTTGCCGTTTCATCGTCGTTGTTGTTGACATCCTTTGTTTGAGAAGAATTGCCATGACTATTTTTACTTTTCTTAACTGTGTTACTCGAAAAAAAAGTCAGAAATACATTTCTGCTGCTTATTGCTTGCCATGACCAAACGAGTGTGAGGTGACGGAAGTACTTCCTGAGGAGTAGGCTAGTCTTTTATCAACAAAATATTAAAATAATTAATCATTAGTTTATATCTTATACTCTGCCCATCATTTTAATCCCATATCAAACACAGGGCCCTATCTTGCACTCGGCGCAAATGACTTTGTACACTGACGCATGTATCATTCCTATTTTGCACCCACGCAAAGCGGGCTTTTCCCTCCACAGACACACGTCGGTTAACTAAGAAATACACTTGCGCTCCCCGGGGCGGTTCAGCGCAAAAAGGAGGCGTGTTCCGGCGCAAACTTTCCCTCATGCTATTTTGCTGTTTCTATGTAACAAATGCGCCACTGACCAGAAAAAAATAGTCTAAAGTCAGTGGCGCGTTGCGCGTTGTTCATGCTATTTTAAGGGCGCATGCTTGGCCATAATCAATGTAGCGTGTGCACAACGCGCATACACTTTGATTCTCTCATCTAAGCAGCAGTTTTCATTTTTGCAAATCATACATTATTACGATAGATAGATAGATAGATAGATAGATAGATAGATAGATAGATAGATAGACAGATAGATAGATAGATAGATAGATAGATAGATAGATAGATAGATAGATAGATAGATAGATAGATAGATAGATAGATAGATAGGCAATTTATTATAAAAGCATACATGTAGCTTACACATTTACCCAAATTATCATACGCCTGTTTAACAGAAGTTAATTTGGGTGGGTTTCTACATCCCCAATGTCACTTCTCTGTGTTTTACGGCCCTGACGAGAACGTTGCTCTCCTCGGCTGTGAACCGCTCCTGGCGCGCGCCTGGCAAATCCGCCGTTATAATAGGAATCCGCTTTAGAACAAGCGCGTCTGCTCTTAAAGGGAATGTGAGATGACGCTCTGATTGGTTTATTTCACGTTACGCCCAAACCACACCTATGAATAATGAAGCTACTTCAGACCAACCCCTTTTAGATTTGCGCCAGGCGCAAGAGGCATTTATCCCGCCGGGAAAATAGCAACAGCGCCGGGATCCGCCCACAAAGTTACTTGCGCTTTGCGCTTTGACACTTGCGTTTCAGATCGATAAAATAGGGCCCACAGTATGTTATGTCTATTTTAATTATTTTTTTTATTTCAAGTTTTTAAGTACAATATTATGTTAGTCCACTTTGAAGTAAAAATGAATAAGGGCCATTGTGTGATTATGTCATGTCAACTTTGCTTGCCTAAGCCAGTTGAAATCTCGGCATTCAAGAGTTCTTCCTCTAATTTGAAAAAAAAAAACACATTGAGGTAAGCTTTGAATATCTGCTAAGTATCTTGTTAAATTGTATAATAAAAGTCATCATATAGTGCGCAAGTTTTTCCCGGCAAGTGTGTTCATGTAGGGGTTTATCATGAGTGTGAATGTTTGGCAACCAACATGATTCTGCCAAAAATAGCAAAAAAAGCACTGTGCTTTTGTGCTTCACCCCAATATAATCCCAAGTCAATATCTGCCTAGGAAATCACCTAGTCTTAGTCCACACTACTGCGTTTTAGTTTAGAAACGGATAATTAAAACGAATACGATCTCCGTCCACACCAGCGTTTTAGCTGCGTATTAGAATTGATCTCTGTCCACATTAAAACGACTGAAAACGCGGATCACGTGACCTTTCACCAACACTGGGCATGCGCGCGCCGGTGTAAACACAACTTCATTGATAAAATTATCCCACCATGCTCTGGGTTAACCCCAAACCGACGCTCCATGTACGGTCAACGCCGCCGCTGCACACGGGAATTGTCACAGATCGCTCGAATAATAGCTTGACTCCGGCGCATGTAGGCAGTTATAGCGTTGTAAAATGCAGAATTTACTTGTACAACAGCTGCTAGCAAAGATATACGCCATGACTGATGACACCCAATCATAGAGCCGAGCGTGAGCTTCTACTACGTCATCGTTTCTAAAGTTCTCCGTTTTGTCCCGTCTACACTAAAACGCCCTCCGGAGATTCAAAACGAAAAACGGGTCGGCAGTGTTTCTAAACTTCTCCGTTTTGGGTCTCCGTTTTTGCCGTTTTAGTGTGGACGGGAGGTGCAAACCAGTGTTGTTTTTGGCAGCCCTTTTAGTTTTAGTCTTAGTCTTAGTCTTTTGGACGAAAATGCTTTTAAGTTTTAGTCACATTTTAGTCACTTATAAACATAATAGTTTTAGTCAAGTTTTAGTCGACGAAAACACAAAAAGGTTTTAGTCAAGTTTTAGTCGACGAAAACACAAAAACACAAAGACTACAAAGTTTTAGTCAATTTAAGTAAAAAAAATTAACAAATTCATTTAGGCCAAAAAGTATCGGAAATGGGCTTAGGTTTGACAGGTTGTAGCAAGTGTTGCAATTCATAAAACAACAGCTAACCTTAAAACCTTTGCATAATAAACTAGACTTTCTCATTGATGGAGATGCAGTGCTGCCATTGCCAAGCTGTACTTCATTGTCACATTGGGCAGAAACCTTTTATCCTCATATTTCAAGTTATAGTTTTTCCATGAATATTAAATGCTATTTTCACCAGTAATCACAGTAAAAAAGGAATGGTTTAAAGTTTAAACAGCAAAAAAAAAAATTGAGCTACTACAACATTAAACACAGATAAAGTGGTAACAGTGGAATCACTGTTTTACTCCAAAAAAGCCAGGAATAAAAACATTATTACATTATTGTGGCTTTATTTGAGAAATTGCTAAAGTGCAATGAACAACGTGCCCAAAATATAAGCTATTGAGGAACACATACTTATGATCTACAACTTGCACTTCAACTTGTCTGCCAGTGCAACAACAAGATGCATATTATTTGTAAACACAAACATCAAACAACCCTGTCTATCTTTAACCTGTGCAAACTGCAAAGTTGCAAACATTCTGAAACAAAATAATAAAATAAATAAATAATATGGTGCATTGAACATAGGTTGTTAGGAATGCATACTTGAATATAAAGTATGAAACAAACATGACACTTGAAGTGTGTTGAGCATAAAAATGAATAAGACAATTCCTGAATATTGTAAACAATTTGGTCTTTCAATGGTTAGTTCGGTATTTTACACTTAAAGCCCTGTTTTAAGATCGTTTCTGATGAAATAGAACGGTTAAGATTGAAATTTGGACAAATGCTGTTGTCCCGAGAATTTTAGGTTTACCCCCCACCTACACGTCTATGTGCACTGGAACAATCATTCATAAAACGCATTAAACTTTAGTTTACAAAGACGTGAAACTCACCGAGTGGTCAGGGGTGTTCACTGATATGCTCACACAAAAATCGCTGCAAAAGATGTTTTCCAACAGGTTTTATCGTAGTTTTTGTCCGACTCCATTGACTTGACTAAACTACGATAAAACCTGTGTTGTTGTTGCGTTGAATCTGGTGCGCGCGCGCGCTGCGGCCGGGTGCTGCGCGTAACGTTACCCAAAACAAGGATAGGAAACGGCAGCATTGCTGATACTTTTTTTTTAGCTTAATACAGACAGATTGCACGCAAAACAGGCAGAAATGACATGCATTGTGAACGTCAGACTTATTATCATTTTCGTTCCGTCTCGTCTCGTCAACGAAAACTCGAAAACGTCTCGTCATGTTTTAGTCACCTTAGAGCCATTTTTAGCTAGTCATCGTCGCGTTATCGTCATAAAAAAAAAGTGCGTCAACGAAATCATTTCGTTATCGTCATCACTGATGAAAACATCATTGGTGCAAACGTAGCAAAAGGTCTCCGTTTTTAAACGAAAACGCAGTAGTGTGGACGGGGCCTTAATCTGCATTAATATTTGTATTCGTTGTGAATACGCAGGCCACAAGAAGTAAATATATATATATATATTTTTGATCACTTGTACTCACGACATGCTACCCGGCAACAAAGGATTCCATTCATTATGCTATGCTAAGCTAAGCTAGCGGTAGCGCTGCCAGACTAAGACAATGCATGCACTGAGACAAAAATGCGTTTGCCTACCTATCTAAATGTAGGGGAGACGGTGAATAACCCCTATTCAAAAAAACGGTGGCGTGTTCCTTTAAAGAGCAAGAACATGCAGCTTTTTGTTTTTTAATGTCAGGAGTCATGTGTACATTTTCGCTTATCCCACTGTAACTTGTTACCACTTGTAACTGTTCCAGTACTGCGTATGGGTTTGTGTGGAGTTAAGCTATCGGTTCAATGTTTATTTTCTTGCCTACTGTAGCACACTCAGACTGTGAAACGATGTTAGAAAAGACAAGGGTATAGGGTTGTAGGTTGTAAATGCAGCAGTGCTTATTTAGCAAGTGAACAGCTTTATTTAATTTCTAAAATATCCATGACAACCCCAATAGTTGGTCCATACCACACTAGTAAACATGCCATAGTTTGTCTATCAGCGTTATCCACAATTATTATTAACTTCTGTATTATGTGTATATGATAGGTATGGATTACATCCTGCATCATCTTGATGCCATGAAGGGTACCCAGGAAAATGAATCGCAGCATGTTGTCTCTGACGAGGATGACTTCTTTTCTTCCATTAAGACTGTTCCATCCACACGCATCTGAATTGGATGGATACTTGGCTTGTGCCTCAGAAGAGATGGAACTGCTTCACTCATTTCCTTTGGTGAAAAAGCTAAGCCTTAAACTGAACACACCCTTGCCTTCCTCTGCAGCATTTTTAGTTGTGCTGGGCAACTGTACACCTAAACGAGCAAGGCTGGACAGTACAAATTTTGAGAATCAGCCCATTGTAAAACTGAACAACAAATTCAAAATGTAGGCTCGTTGTTGACCCCTACATTTAAATCGCTGCAAGTCTGTGTTCATGTTGAGAGACTTTGTCAGTTATTGCATGTTATATTAACTTCATTAATCTAATTTGTGCTACCAGCTCATCTTTTTACGTAAAATTGTTAATGTACAACGCTTTGCAACCTTTTTTAATTAACCTGCAAGAAAACCTCTACAGAATGGTCATAAATGTTACCAGATTACTGGTAGCTTTCTCAAATTACATGGCTGTATTTTTAGTGCTAGCAGTCAAAAATAAAACTGTTGGAGAAATATTGAAATACTGTTGGTGATCTTTTTTTTTTTTTTTTTTTTCTTACTGAGAATCATCCATAAAAGAGTAAGCTACATTTTTAATTTGCAGGGTATAAGGTGGAATAACATTGACAGCATAATACTCACTACTCACTACTCTTGAGTACTTTTAAAAGGGCTACTTTTTACTCATACTTTGAGTAGTACTGTATTTAGGACAGGTACTTTTACTCTACTAGCACTACATTTTTTGACAAGTAACAGTACTTTTACTTGAGTATGCTCTTTCAGTACTCTTTCCACCACTACTGACCACACATTTTACAAGATTAGATATTTGCCAGTGATTCTCAGGATCTGTTGCGCACCAAATCCTCTGACATCGTCCTGTCAGTCATCTCTCCTTACAATCTTATGTACTGTAATGTAACCGACTAATGCAGCCTAACCATATCCCTTTAAGGGCTGTAGAATGCGTTATTCATTTTCCGTGCCTTTCTAAATTCGGAGTTAGGCTTCGGGCACATTCCTAATCCTGAATGCACCCTATGTAGCTTAATCGAGGCCCACCACAAGAAAAAAGTTACAACACTAATGTTGGAAAGAAAAAGAATAAGCCAGGATTTTTCAGCGTCTATAGTGGCAACATTTTGGGCTGCACAATCCAAACCTGTACACACACACACATACAAACACCGTGTCACTAATGAGTTTCAGCAGCTATTTATCAACTTCAGCCAGGAGTTTCCTTTTTAATTTCCCAACACCCTCCATTTCCTCTCGTTCTCTCTCTCATTATTGAGTGAGTGAAGCTCAGAGCAGATAAGCCGCCACTATCTGAGGGGTGAGACATCAGAGGGATTGTGGGTAATCATGGTGTGGTGGTCAGTGGCTTTGGACATCTCCTGCTGTCAGAACTTTGATTTTAGAATAAGGAATACCCCAAAATAAAAGTTATGTGGATATTTACTTGTTTAATTTCAAATTAATACAATGTTATTTTTTTTTCCATGGATAACAAAAATAGTATGTTTAAAGAACATTCATGTCGCTGTTTTCCGTATAACAGCAGTTTACAGTGACCATTACAGTCAAGCTCCAAAAATAAAAAAGAGTATGATAAAAAAAGTCAATTTGATGTGTACTATGTGAAACAGTCCTGAATTTAACCCTGAATGCACTGATACCAGCCCTCTCTGATTTTTTTTGTTTGTTATTTTTTACAGTTTTTAGTTGTTTTAGTTTTCTTTCTTGACTAAAAGATTTAGGCTTATCTATTCATTCATTTGAAAAAAATATATGCATACATGTAAAGCAATGTAACAGTAAAAAAAAAAAAAAAAAAAAAATTGACTTGGATCGTTCCTCAGCAGTAGTATCAAGGAGACAGTATAATTGTGTGATAATGCTTTTATGGGGGATAATGGGGGGCCCTTCGGCATGACCGGTGTCTGAAGCATGAGTCAAAACATGACAGTAAACTTGACCTTGGCAGGCGGTAGCCTATTACATCACCAATGGTGTGACTGCAAGTATAAAAGGGCACCTGTGAAATACGTCATCCACTTCTTGTCTGAAGGAGATGTGTGCATGAATACCGGAAGCATGGCAAAGGGATGCAGGGATGTCTCGTTCTCTATTCTCAGGGAACCATGGTTACATGCGTAACCTGAGACTTTGCCTTTCGAAAGGTAACTCGCACTGCATTCCCTAGAGGTCGCTATGAGAAACGGAATACCCACGCTGTCATGCTGAAGGGATGAGTGGCCTATTGGCTGAGCTAAGTCAAAGGACTCAAAGGAGTCATCATTCCCAAGGTGCACCAGCAACGATCATAGACCTGAGCTTCTCAAGAACGGAGGCCTCAAAAGGATGACCCTAAAAAGAGGAAGCCTAACTACGCTCATAATCGGTCCACCTGTTCAGGCAGCCCTGAAGTTGGAGGCTTCAATCATGAGGCCAAGGCAACACTCTAACTCAAGGGCTTTACCGAGAAATCTCAAAAAGAGCAATAAGCTCAGTCTAACTGACCGACGAATCTCCTCAGAGTGGAGGCCTCAATACAACGACTCTCATAATGAGAGGAGGCCTATCAACACCCCACACTGAGGTCAGTAGCCAAGGAAGCTCCAAGAGAGCCTAACGAACTAGCATACTACCCTAATACCTAATCGAGCTCTAGGAGCCGTGGCCTCAGTATGATGACTCTCTAAATCAAAAGGAGACCTAACAATGCCCCACGCTCAGGATATCTTACAAGGAGCCTCACAGACAGCGTACCACTCACAATTGCTATCCTAGCGGAGCTCAAGGGAGCAGAAGCCTCAAAAACTAACACTCTCGCAAGAGGAGGCCTATCAATGCTTGCAGTAGCTAAGGAGACTCATGGAGAGCCTAACAACTTAGCAAAAAATTAGCCTATCTCTAGGAGCGAAGACCTCAGCATAGCGACTCTCTAAATCGAGAAGAGACCTAACAACTCCCCACACTCAGAATATCCTACAAGGAGGCTCACAGGCAGCCTACAACTCGTAATTGCTTTCCCAGTGGAGCTCTGAGGAGTGGAGGCCTCAAATATAACTCTCTCTAGCAAGAGGAGGCCTAACAATGCTCACAGTATTCAAGGAGGCTCACAGAGAGCCTAACAACTTAGCAAACAGCTTAGCTGAGCTCTCGGTGCGGAGGCCTCAACATGATTCTCTAAATCGAGAGGAGACCTAACAATGCCCCACACTCAGGATATCTTACAAGGAGGCTCACAGGGAGCCTACAACTCGTAATTGCTATCCTAGTGGAGCTCTGTGGAGCGAAGTCCTCAAATACAACTCTCTCTATCAAGATAGGCCTAACAACTCTTGCAGTAACCAAGGAGCCTCACAGAGAGCCTGATGCCTCTCTAAATCGTGAGGAGACCTAACTACGCCCCATGCTCATGCTCAGGACATCTTACAAGGAGGCTCACAAAGAGCCTACAACTCGCAATGCTTTCCTAGCGGAGCTTTGTGAAGCAGAGGCCTCATTAGTCAAGTCACATTTATTTATATAGCACTTTTTACAATAAAGCTTTACAATAAAGAGAGATAATACTGCAACAAAGTTTGTTTTCAGAAGAAAATAGGGTCACAGTCCAGCTTAAGTAAGTTCAGTGATGTTTCATTTTTGTAGTAAAAAAGTTATTAATTTAGGTCATTTATATATATATCTCTCAGGAAAAAACTGTGATGTCATCGTCCACCTCAGTTCAGTTCTCATATAATGGTGTCAATGCAGGCAGATAAATATTATTGTTGAATATTAAATTAAATGTTAAATTTAATGTCCCCAACTAAGCAAGCCAAAAGCCAATGGCAACAAAGGTGGAAAAAGGTGACAAAGGTGACAGTGCCAAGGAACCAAAACTCCATCAGGTGGCAGAATGGAGAAAAAAAACCTTGGGAGAAACCAGGCTCAATCAGTTCTCCTCTGGCCAACGAACGAACAGTGTATGATTATGATTCAGGCAGCATTATAGGTCAGAAGTCAGATTGGAGTCATCACGTCGGTATGGAGAAGGGGTTTGTTGAGGATCAGGGCCGATGGCTGTCGTGTCGATGAGGCTTTAAGTCAAGTCAAGTCAAGTTAAGTCATCCTCAATGTAGATTGTTTCAAAGCAGCTTTACAGAGATAAAGTTAATATAATTTAAGGTAACAGAGATTGATTTGGTTCTATAGCGGTTCTTGAATAATGTTATTTTCCAGCTAAAGTTAGTTTTGATTGATTCACTTCCGTTGAAATGATCATTTGTTATTAATTTAGGGGCCACTAAGACCGTTCTCTCTAAACAGACTTTAAATGCGAACCTGTGACGCTGATGGCGTTCATATGCGCATTAAGAATTGATTCTATAGTTATGTGCGTTTGAATATATGTGCGCAGGTTTGTAATTCCCTATAAACCATGCCTAAACAAACTACTTGTCTATACATTTTGATACAGAATTTTATTTGATCACTTTGGGGTTGGTACGTGAACCCTAATTTCCACAACGCTTTATCTGTAGAGTGGAATAGGGATCCTCCATAGGGAGAGGCTGGTTGGCACTTCAGCACTGCGTTGTCATCGGGTCCAGGCGAAGGTCCTTTGTCAGATCTGGAAATGGCCTGGATCCGGCAGGCTGCGGGAAAACCTCGGGATAAACAAAGACACTAAAGTTAGCGTAGATGCCATTCTTCTTATGATGTAACGAGTACATCAGGATTTAAGGGGGGATGTGTTCCCAATTCCGGCTGACCTAATCTATGCAGCCTAACATTGAATTATAGAAGTCAATAATGTATTATGTGAATGCTAGGTCAAAGAGATGTGTTTTTAGTCTAGCTTTGAACTGACAGAGTGTGTCTGCTTCCCGGTCAATGGTAGGAAGACTGTTCCAAAGTTTTGGTGCTAAATAGGAAAAGGATCTACCGCCAGCAGTCAATTTTGATATTCTAGGTATTATCAACTGGCCGGAACTTTGAGATCGCAATAGACGTGAAGGACTGTAATGCGTTAAGAGCTCGCTCAAGTACTGTGGAGCTAAACCATTTAGTGCTTTGTAAGTAATTGTCACAGTCTTCGTCTGCACCTTTCTGTCTTAGTCTGCACTACACTCCCAAGAATCCTTTTTGTCTCCACACCTGAACTCACTCCCTCATTATCCACCTGTCCCTCGTCATCATCATCTGTGACTACGTTTACATGCAGCCAATAACCCGTTCAAAACCGGGATATTAGCAATAACCCGGTCGCGCACGGCCATGTAAACACCTGCAAAAACCCGAATATGCTTATATCCCGGATTTTAAAAACCGGGATATGATACCTGGGGTACCCCTTTTCTAACCCGAATTTTTGGTCATGTAAACGCGCATCGGCATATCCCCATAGTGATTTGTGTTCTGCGCATGTTCTATTCGCAAGGAATCTTGGTCTTTTGAGTAGAGAAACTTCTCTGCGCATACACAAAAACCCGCGTACAGTATACCGGAAGTAAACATGGCGAGACGCAGCACAGCATACTTTTGGATCGAGGTCAGTACCAGCACCAAAGCACAAACAAAGGCGATCGCTATCTGCCCCGAACTATTCATTATCCGCGTGCTGCTGCAGTTGTTGTTGTCTTTGGATACAGGAAGAAGAATCGGAAATGACGCATAGTGCGTCTTAAGGTTGTCCGTACGTCTTGACGCTAACCTTGCGTCGCCGTTTACATCGGGATATTGCAATTCCATGTATACAGGAGAAACTCTCTCTGCTCACGCATGTAAACGGGTTATTCCTAATGTTTCAGAAACCCGAATAGTGACCTTAACCCGACCATAACCCGAAAATTGGCTGCATGTAAACGTAGTCAGTGTCACCTGTCTTCACCTCGTTAGTGTTCATTTGGACTGGTATTTAGTTTGCTTGTGTTCAGTCTGTCTTCGTCGGTTCTTGTTTTGTGTCACGTAGATTTATCTTGTGTGTACCCTTTGCCAGCCTGTACCTGTTTGAGTTTTGTTAAAAGTAAAGTTTATTTGAATTGGATCCGTTGACTGCTGCCTCTTCATCTGCCCGCATCACACCCGTGACAGAAGAACTGACCAAGAAAAAACATGGAAGTTGGCCGCTTCCTTTCGAACCCTGTTGATCGTCTGACTCATTGTTTCCAGGAGGGCCGCACGATCGAAAAGTATGTGGAAGATTTCCTACAGATTTCTCACCTCATAGATTGGACAGAGGACGTCCTGAAGACCGTATTCTGGTGCGGACTAGATGATCCTCTGTACCAACAAGCTCCAGCGGCAGCAATCCCAGGCACTTTTGTCCAGTACCTGGATTATGTGCTGTGGTTGAGTGGCTCAACCTTCACCGTAGGTGAGGCTGAAGAGGACATCACCACTCAACCACACACACCAGCCATCTTCACCATGCCACCCATCATCATCCGGAATTCAGAGCCCGCTGATCCTGCGCCAGAGACCGTCCAGCCAGAGACCGTCCAGCCAGAGACCGTCCAGCCAGCTCTGGAGGACGCAGTGCTCCTTGTGGGATCCATGGCTGTTTTGTGTGTGTGGGCAGCACACACATTCATTACAGCCCATGAACCCAGCCCTGAGCTTCCTTCGCCGCTGGTCCCGTCCAGCCCTGAGCTTCCTTCGCCGCTGGTCCCGTCCAGCCCTGAGCTTCCTTCGCCGCTGGTTCCGCCCAGCTCAAAGCCCTCTTCGCCGCTGGTTCCGCCCAGCTCAAAGCCCTCTTCGCCGCTGGTTCCGCCCAGCTCAAAGCCCTCTTCGCCGCTGGTTCCGCCCAGCTCCAAGCCCTCTGCGCCGCTGGTTCCGCCCAGCTCAAAACCCACTTCGCCGCTGGTTCCGCCCAGCTCAAAGCCCTCTTCGCCACTGGTCCTGCCCAGCTCAAGACTTTCGCCACTGGTCCCGTCCAGCAAAAAGCCCTCACCACTTGCCCAGCCAGAGACTGTTCACGTCCCGTCTGCCCAGCCAGAGACTGTTCACGTCCCGTCTGCCCAGCCTGGGTCTGCTCACGTCCTGTCTGCCCAGCCTGAGGCGCTTCACGTCACGTCTGCCCAGCCTGTCCCAGAGCCTGTCCCACATCCAGTTACTCTCCCCAATAATTTTTTTTGGGGGGGGGCCATAGGCCACTCGAAGGGGTCTCTCCGCCATGGCCAGCCGAAGTGTCTTCAACGCCGTGGCCGCCCGAAGGGGTCTCTCCACCATGGCCACCCGAAGGGGTCTCTCCGCCATGGCCACCCGAAGGGTCTTCAACGCCGTGGCCGCCCGAAGGGGTCTCTCCGCCATGGCCACCCGAGGGGGTCTCTCTGCCATGGCCACCCGAAGGGTCTTCTCCGCCATGGCCACCCGAAGGGGT
Source organism: Rhinichthys klamathensis goyatoka (assembly GCF_029890125.1). Taxonomy (NCBI): domain Eukaryota; kingdom Metazoa; phylum Chordata; class Actinopteri; order Cypriniformes; family Leuciscidae; genus Rhinichthys; species Rhinichthys klamathensis. Next base: position 1,972,736 of record NW_026606589.1, read on the forward strand.
CTCTCCGCTCTGGCCACCTGAAGGAGCCACTCCGCCCTGGCCGCATGCACGTCCTGCTCCGCCCTGGCCGCCTGCACTTCCTGATCCGCCCTGGAGGCTTCCCGTCCCAGTTTGGCCACGCCCTGGCCAGCCTTCAGGGCGCCCGCCCCCCCACCCCTTTGTTCTACGGCGCGAGGTCGCGCCTTGTTGAAGGGGTGCGTTCTGTCACAGTCTTCGTCTGCACCTGTCTGTCTTAGTCTGCACTACACTCCCCAGAATCCTTTTTGTCTCCACACCTGAACTCACTCCCTCATTATCCACCTGTCCCTCGTCATCATCATCTGTGTCACCTGTCTTCACCTCGTTAGTGTTCATTTGGACTGGTATTTAGTTTGCTTGTGTTCAGTCTGTCTTCGTCGGTTCTTGTTTTGTGTCACGTAGATTTATTTTGTGTGTACCCTTTGCCAGCCTGTACCTGTTTGAGTTTTGTTAAAAGTAAAGTTTATTTGAATTGGATCCGTTGACTGCTGCCTCTTCATCTGCCCGCACCACACCCGTGACAGTAATCAGCAATATTTCGAAACCTCGGATTGCGAGCTATGGACGGGGCCTACGCCAAAGAACTTTATTGCATATCCTGTATGGCTTGCTGGGCTGTTAATAAAATGCATCATTGTACAGTATCTTATCTCCCGAGTCTTTCTGGTAGAAATGTTTAAGAAATGGAGATTAGTCCGGCCTCGGCGGGGACTAAAACACACTCTTTTCTCATTTGCCGGTGACGCACGCCCATGGGGGGCGGGGTAGATTTCTTATAACGTAAAGAAAGCTAGCCGCGGTTTTAGGGCTCGCGGTCTTGATGCTGGCCCGTTTCCTTGACGACTCGCGGACAGAAGGCGGAGGTCCACAGAGCTCGCCTGTTGCGCGGCGGTTGCGCGGGCGCCTCCCAATCGAGGCCGATGCTTTCCACGGCCTGAGAGAGCAGACGCATCAGCTCAGTCTCAATGCCGGTTCTCTTACCAGTGGTCTGGCAGGAAACGCTAGCGGAGGAGAGGTCAACGGAGCTCGCCCAATCCTCGCTATCGGATGCCAGAAGAGAACACGCCTCGGTGGGTTCGTCGAACTCGTGGACGGACGCGGCGGCAGGCGGCGGCCGTTGTCTGTCAGTGAGCGACTCAAGCGAAGCCGGCGAAGCTGGCGGGCGAACCGGCTAGCTTTGGCGGGCTGAAGAAAGCTCGGGAGCGCGCTGGGCGCGGCGCTTCTTGCGGCGCGGCACCACGGCGGTTTGTGGTGAAGGCTCGGAGAATGATGCCAGGCGAGTCCTCAGAGTCACCATAGGCAAAAACTCGCAATGAGGGCATCCGCCGTCAGCGAGCGCGAGAGCCGCGTGATCCTCACCCAGGCAGGAAACACAGATGACGTGCCGGTCTCCGTCGCTGAGCGGGGCGCGGCACGAGCCACAGGATGGCATCTTTAAAAAGACGCAGCTCTTTTGTGAAGAGAAGTGTGAGTCGCGTCAAGTAAGCGAGCAAACACTCTCAGCAGAGTAAAGATACACAGAGTATAAAAGGATATAGAACGCCGGAAAGCGCAGCAGGTACGGCAGTTGAAGGCGGCGAGGCCAGCGACTCCAGAGCTCGTCCCGCTGAAAGGCTTGCTTCGACGGCGCGGCTTCTCACTCCGGATCCAGCGATGCGTGTGCGTCGCTGAAGAGATAAAAATCAGCTTGTACCAGCCTAACGAGCATATTTATAGGGTGAGACCACGCCCTTTCTGGCGGGACGTGACGATATGGGCGCGAATTGCCCCCATTGGTCATTACGTCACGCAGAGTCTCTCTCGATAGGCTGCTGCATTTGCCGCAAGAGCAACCAATAGGCGCGCGAGCTGTTTCGCCTATGTCTGCTTGCTGCTGCAAAGCGTTTTACATTAATAAAAAATTAAGGATAATTTTTGGCTTCAATATCTCGTGGAAAAGAGTTTTTCCCCTAGCGTAAAGCTATTACGCAGTACGAGAGATACTCTCGTAAGAGAACTGTGTATGCACGCAAAAACTATTTTTGGTACGAGAAATTAAATTTGTGCTATAGATACACACTTTCATGAGATCGCAACGATATGCCTATGTTACAGACGAAATATGAAAGACAACATTTCGTTGACTAGTTTTTGTTATAAACTTTTTACTGTAAAATAGACTACTGCCACATCAAATAAGCTTTTGTTTTCATAATTATTATAGTGTTTGTTCCAATGTAGGCTTTATTCAAATTAATGAATCCTTGAAATACGTATGATAAAAAGTATACTTTAGTTTTTACAAAGAAAGATTACACTTGAAATATTGGAACAATTTTAATTGTTGTTGTAATTGTAACCTTTTTAATAAAATAGCAAAGAATATAGGTAGATGTAAACAAAATCTTAAAAGCTCAATATAAGCCTTCTCTTTAAATTATTTTTATTGTGTTTTTTTAGTGACAAATTTGGGGAGAGGATACATATCCAAAACTTTCTGAAAATACAGTATGTGAATTAACTACACAATTACTAGAAATGTTTACCTTGGATATTATACAATTTGGAAGCAAAAATACAGATTTTTTTCGAGATGTTTCCAACTGTGAACCAATTTTGTAGTATATATATATATATTATTATTATTTTTTGTCCTTGCATTCTTTCTTGTGGCTCAGTGACACACCTGTGAGAAAGGCTCATTATGCAGCTCATTATGCGAGTCATTATGCAGGTCATTGTCTTCTCAGGTGTGAATCACGCACCCACCAAGTTGTTAAATGAACAACTACTAGTCGACTAGAATAAAAACTTTAGTCGGAGGCAGCCCTTATTCCACATATTCCCGAACCAGCAGGCCATTCTGTGTTGAGCGCGCGACCCTGAGCTGAATGAGCGAGCGGAGGGATATTCAGAAATGCGCTCTCCGCTCACATGCTCTGATCGGAACAAAGGAATATTACAATAATTAATCATTAGTTTATATCTTATACACTGCCCATACACTACCCATCATTTTAATCCCATATCAAACAGTATGTTATGTCTATTTTATCTATTTAAAAAAAAAATCACGTTTTTATGTATAGGCTAAAGACAGAGAGCTGTGTGCATTCTTCTTCCCTTTGCCACATCAAATCTCTGTGAGATGGGCTTTTCAGCTTCACTGAAAACAAAGTACAGATCTCAGCTGAACATTGAGCATGACTTTTGAGAAATTGTGCAATGCAAAACAGGCTCATTGCAGCCACTAATGCAGGGATAAATAGACCTGTCTTGCCAAATGGATTTCTATTCTTTTCTCTTTTTTTAACAGATTGCAAAGTGGCACTTTTATTTCTTTTACATTTTTGAACTTGATACAAATTGACACAGCTGCACTTTTATTTTCTCTATTTTTTAAAGACTAATTTTTTTTTTTACTAAAATTGACTAAAACTTGACTAAAACCTTTTTTTGTTTTCGTCGACTAAAACTTGACTAAAACTATTAAGTTTATAAGTGACTAAAATGTGACTAAAACTAAAAAGCATTTTCGTCCAAAAGACTAAGACTAAGACTAAAACTAAAAGGGATGCCAAAAACAACACTGTTAGGCAGGATGATTTTCAGATTATTTTGAAGAAAAAACTCTAGGCGACAACATCCATTAGTCTAAAGTCTTGTGGACACATATTTAGTATGTGTTTTGTGGCCTTATTTCAGAAACTTTCATTTTTAGTTTTTTCAATAACCATGCATAAACAATATTCTCTCAAGAATACAAACATGTACATACATGTTGCTCACATATTATGGTAGCCCTGTTTGTGCTAAATAGAGTGTAATTACACCTTTGCCATTAATATGTTTATAAGCAACTGAAAAAAGCACAAATATTAGGGCATGTCCAAACATCTCAAGGACCCCAAAAACACCTTAGACCCAAGAGGGTTAAAAGAATGTTGTGGTCAATGGTATCAAATGCAGCACTAAGATCAAGTAACACTAATAGAGAGATACAACCACGATCGGATGATAAGAGCAAATCATTTGTGACTCTAATGAGAGCTGTCTCAGTACTATGGTACAGTCTAAATCTTGACTGAAAATCCTCGCAAATATCATTTCTTTCAAGAAAGGAACACAGTTGTGAGGATACTGATTTTTCTAATATCTTTGACAGAAAAGGCAGATTGGCCTGTAATTGACTAATTTTGTTTGATCAAGTTGCGTTTTTTTTAACAAGCGGTTTAATCATAGCCAGCTTAAAGGTTTTTGGTACGTATCCTTGTCACGTGTCTGTCCTGTCTTGTATTGCACATGGGTGTCTTTGTTATGTTGGGCCATGTGCTCTTGTCATTGTTTGATCCCTCCCCCTCGTTACCTGATTAGTGTTTGAGTTCTTCCACCTGTTCCCTCTTGATTTGTTCCCTATTTAAGTCTCTTCTTGTTTGCTGTCTTGGTCGGATCTTTGTCTTATGTTTCCCCTGTTTCTTGTGATGGTCTTCGTGTTCTTGGTTAGTGTTTGTCCTTCTAGTTCAGTTCTGTTTTATGTTTCATTGATTATGTTTTCCCCCTTGTGGGTTTTTGCTTTGTGTTTTTGTTTTCATTTATTAATAAATATCCTTTTACTGCACTTGAGTCCTCTTCTCCACTTTTTGTAAATCGGATCGTGACAGAAAGATCCGACCACTTGAGGACTCAGCAGCATGGAGGACAAGGAGTTTGACTGGGGGAATCTGGAGGATAATTATATGGATGACGATTACTTGGATTGCCCGGACTACACCATCGCCACATTTGGGTCAACCCAATTTTCGTCCATCTGTAGGGACAGCTCAGGACCTACTTCTCGCCGTCACGGACGGAGAAGGAGGAGGAAATGCCCGTCTGCCCAGCGAGAGACTGTTCACGTCCCGTCTGCCCAGCGAGAGACTGTTCACGTCCCGTCTGCCCAGCGAGAGACTGTTCACGTCCCGTCTGCCCAGCGAGAGACTGTTCACGTCCCGTCTGCCCAGCGAGAGACGGTTCACGTCCCGTCTGCCCAGCGAGAGACGGTTCACGTCCCTTCTGCCCAGCGAGAGACTGTTCACGTCCCGTCTGCCCAGCGAGAGACTGTTCACGTCACGTCTGCCCAGCGAGAGACTGATCACGTTCCGTCTGTTCAGTCTGGGACAGAGCCAGAGATCCCCTTTGGCGTGGCCGCCAAGGTTGTGACGGACTATCTGGAGCGTCTGGCTCGGATCTTGGAGATGCCAGTCTCTGCTGTTCCGGTTCCAGAGGCAGAGCCTATGCCTGTTCCAGAGCCAGAGGCAGAGCCAGTGCCTGTTCCAGAGCCGGAGGCAGAGCCAGTGCCTGTTCCAGAGCCGGAGGCAGAGCCAGTGCCTGTTCCAGAGCCGGAGGCAGAGCCAGTGCCTGTTCCAGAGCCGGAGGCAGAGCCAGTGCCTGTTCCAGAGCCGGAGGCAGAGCCAGTGCCTGTTCCAGAGCCGGAGGCAGAGCCAGTGCCTGTTCCAGAGCCGGAGGCAGAGCCAGTGCCTGTTCCAGAGCCGGAGGCAGAGCCAGTGCCTGTTCCAGAGCCGGAGGCAGAGCCAGTGCCTGTTCCAGAGCCGGAGGCAGAGCCAGTGCCTGTTCCAGAGCCGGAGGCAGAGCCAGTGCCTGTTCCAGAGCCGGAGGCAGAGCCAGTGCCTGTTCCAGAGCCGGAGGCAGAGCCAGTGCCTGTTCCAGAGCCGGAGGCAGAGCCAGTGCCTGTTCCAGAGCCGGAGGCAGAGCCAGTGCCCGTTCCAGAGCCGGAGGCAGAGCCAGTGCCCGTTCCAGAGCCGGAGGCAGAGCCAGTGCCCGTTCCAGAGCCGGAGGCAGAGCCAGTGCCCGTTCCAGAGCCGGAGGCAGAGCCAGTGCCCGTTCCAGAGCCGGAGGCAGAGCCAGTGCCCGTTCCAGAGCCAGAGGCAGAGCCAGTGCCCGTTCCAGAGCCAGAGGCAGAGCCAGTCCCCGTTCCGGACCCAGTGTTTGTGTCTGTGTTTGTGTCTGTCCTTGTGACTGTTTCTGTTCTTGTGTCTGTTCCTGTGCCGGTGTCTGTTCCTGTGCCGGTGTCTGTTCCTGTGCCGGTTCCTGTGCCGGTGTCTGGTCCTGTGCCGGTGTCTGGTCCTGAGCGGGCTCCGCACTGGCCGCCCGAGGGGGCTTCACCGCCCTGGCCGCCCGAGGGGTCTTCACCGCCCTGGCCGCCCGAGGGGTCTTCACCGCCCTGGCCGCCCGAGGGTTCTTCACCGCCCTGGCCGCCCGAGGGGTCTTCACCGCCCTGGCCGCCCGAGGGGTCTTCACCGCCCTGGCCGCCCGAGGGGTCTTCACCGCCCTGGCCGCCCGAGGGTTCTTCACCGCCCTGGCCGCCCGAGGGTTATTCACCGCCCTGGCCGCCCGAGGGTTATTCACCGCCCTGGCCGCCTGATGGACTTTGTGGTTCGCTCTGGCCGCCCGATGGACTTTGTGGTTCGTCCTGGCCGCCCGATGGACTTTGCGTTCCGCCCTGGTCTGTCCCTGCCGTCCCGCCCTGGTCTGTCCCTCCCGTCCCGCCCTGGTCTGTCCCTCCCGTCCCGCCCTGGTCTGTCCCTCCCGTCCCACCCTGGTCTGTCCCTCCCGTCCCGCCCTGGTCTGTCCCTCCCGTCCCGCCCTGGTCTGTCCCTCCCGCCCCGCCCTGGTCTGTCCCTCCCCTCCCGTCCCGCCTGATGCTGATCCGTACCATATCTGATGTCGTACAGAGTGTGATGCCGTACCACATCTGATCCGTACCATAAGTGATGTGCCGCGCCTGTCTGTCTGTATGTAATAGGGTGAAATACGAATTTGAGCCCCCATACAATTGAGCCCCCACGGCATTTCTCTGTGTTCCCGGGGTCCCACAGAGCTGAAACTCGGGCCATATACTAACTGGAGGGCGGGGAGTCTATTGCACACGGTTTGGTAGCTCTAGCGCCACCATGTGTTGATAAACAGTAGGTCAGCCGGCTAATGTTGGCACCTACGGAGCTCAGGTTTTGTCCACAAACACATTAATGGGACCACGTTCACTCGAAGGGGCTCGGCCCCGCTCCTCTGGCTCGTTCGGTTTGGTTTTGCTCACCGGAAGGTCAAAAAGGTCAAGGGCTTTTTCAATGATGCAGAGGTCAGTGAGAAGGTAGGTTTTGGCTGGGGGTCGGAGCGTCTGGTAGCCGCTCCGTAGGGAGGGGGTAATGTCACGTGTCTGTCCTGTCTTGTATTGCACATGGGTGTCTTTGTTATGTTGGGCCATGTGCTCTTGTCATTGTTTGATCCCTTCCCCTCGTTACCTGATTAGTGTTTGAGTTCTTCCACCTGTTCCCTCTTGATTTGTTCCCTATTTAAGTCTCTTCTTGTTTGCTGTCTTGGTCGGATCTTTGTCTTAAGTTTCCCCTGTTTCTTGTGATGGTCTTCGTGTTCTTGGTTAGTGTTTGTCCTTCTAGTTCAGTTCTGTTTTATGTTTCATTGATGATGTTTTCCCCCTTGTGGGTTTTTTGCTTTGTGTTTTTGTTTTCATTTATTAATAAATATCCTTTTACTGCACTTGAGTCCTCTTCTCCACTTTTTGTAAATCGGATCGTGACAATCCTAGAGACAAAGACAAATTAATGATATTAAGAAGAGGATCTATGACATCTGGAAGCATCTCTTTTTAGTAGCTTAGTTGGTATAGGGTCTAACATACAAGTTGTCGATTTAGATGATTTAACGAGTTTACAAAATTCTTCCTCTCCTATAGCAACAAATTAATCAAAATTTTCCTCAGGGATACTACAATGCACTCCCTGATGCGATACTGTAGTAGACGGTTGCATAGTTATAATTTTGTCCCTGATATTATCAATCCTATAAGTGAAGAAGTTCATAAAGTCATTACTGCTGTGTTGCTTAGAAACTTCTGGGCTAGAAGCCTTATTTTTCGTTAGTTTAGCCACTTGTTCAAATAAATACCTAGGATTATGTTGATTCTCTTCTAATAGGGTTGAAGAATAAGCAGATCTAGCAGCTTTTAAAGCCTCTCTGTAAGCAATCGAGCTCTCCTTCCATGAAATCCGAAATACCTCTAGTTTAGTTTTCTTCCAGTTGCGCTCCATTTTTCTGGCTGCTCCCTTAAGGGCCCGGGTGTGCTCGTTGTACCACGGCGTTGGACTATTTTCTTTAATCTTCTTTAAGCGCAATGGAGCAACTGTGTCTAAAGTGCTGGGAAAGAGAGAGTTAAAAGTTTCCGTTGCAATATCAAGTTCTTCTAAGCTATCCGGGATGCTGAGATGATGAAACTGATTAGGAAGATTATTGATAAAGCAATCTTTAGTGGCAGAAGTGATAGGTCTAACAAATTTACAACACAGTGTCGGCTTTGCAGTCTTGGCTAAATGTAATTTACATGAGACTAAATAATGATCTGAGATGTCATCGCTCTGCTGCAGTATTTCAACGGTATCAACATCTATTCCATATGATAGTATTAGATCTAGAGTATGATTACGACAATGAGTAGGTCCTGACACGTGTTGTCTAACTCCAATTGAGTTTACAATGTCTCTAAATGCCAATCCCAATCCATCTTTTTCATAATCTACATGTATATTAAAATCACCAACAATTAGTACTTTATCTGCAGTCAATACTAATTCTGATAGAAAGTCAGCAAATTCTTTGATAAAATCTTTATGGTGCCCTGGTGGCCTGTATACAGTAGCCAGCAGAATTCTCAAACGTGATTTATCGTTTACACTATATATTTTTACATTAAGCACCAACACTTCAAAAGAAGTATATTTAAAACTAGATTTCTTAGTGGTTTTGAAAATATTACTATAAATTACAGCAACACCTCCCCCTTTGCCTTTCGGACGAGGCTCATGTTTATAACTGTAATCTTGTGGGGTTGACTCATTTAAAGTAATGTAATTGTTTGGTTTTAGCCAGGTTTCTGTCAAACACAGCACATCTAGGTTAAAATCTGAAATCATATCATTAACTATGAGCGCTTTTGAAGTAAGGGATCGAATATTCAGCAACCCAAGCTTTATCGTTTGCTCATCTGTATTATATCCGTTTTTTATTTGTTGAAGATCAAAGTTGAAGATTTTATTTGTTGAAGATTTGTTGAAGATCAAAAAACGTCCAAACCCATCTAAGGTTGAACATTTAGTTCAACCTTAGATGGGTTTGGACGTTTTTTGGATTTCCAAATTCGGGGAACAGACACAGTCTCTATATGATGATATCTAGGTGAAAGAGGCTCTATGTTGGATTTATCTGACCTTGGCGACGCAAGGCCGCTAGCAGACGGTCGGTTAAGCCAGTCTGTCTGCTTCCTGACCTGGTGCCCAACTTGTCATGTTTTATCTTTAAGACTATGAGCCAAATTACTAGAGAGAAGAGCAGCACCATCCCAGGAGGGATAAATACCATCTCTTTTCAACAGGTCAGGTTTGCCCCAAAAACAATTTCCAATTGTCTATGAATTATATATTATTTTGCGGACACCACTTAGACAACCACCATTGAGTGAGGCCAATCGACTAACTATCTCATCACTCCTGCGAACAGGAAGGGGGCCAGAGAAAATTACAGTGCTTGACATCGTTTTTGCGAGTCCACACACCTCTTTAATATTAATTTTGGTGATCTCCGACTGGCGAAGTCGAACGTCATTAGTGCCGACATGAATAATGATCTTAGAGAATTTACGATTAGCATTAGCCAGCACTTTTAAATTTGCTTTGATGTCAGGCGCTCTGGCTCCCGGCAAACATGTGACTATTGTGGCTGGTGTCTCTATTTTCACGTTTCGTGTGATCGAATCACCAATTACCAGGCCACAATCAACAGATTTCTCAGTGGGTGTTTCACTGAGCGGGGCAAATCGATTTGTTATGGTAATCAGAACGGAAGAGTGGTTTTTTGATCCGCGACAAGAGCGATCCCTAACTGTCACCCATTTGCCTTGATCAGGCAATAATTCAGCCGGAACCGAATCATGTAAAGAGTTCACTATGCTAGGCGCATCCAAAATAGTATCTAAAACTCTAACACAATTACTATCCTCAATTAAAGTTTGGATGCGTGTCTCTAGTTCTGAAATCTTCTCCGTCAGCCTGACTGTCTCCTTGCATTTATCACATATAAATGCTATATTGCCGACAGAGAAGGATATGCTAAACATGTGACATGAAGTGCAGGTGACAATAACAGGACAATACATTACTCACCGTGTTTGTTGACTGATTCTTACTCACCAGGGGCCCGTTCTTCGTACGTTGCTTAAAACATCCGAGATCAAACAAGACATCCAAGATAATATCATCGTGCTCATCATGATCCGGCTAATTAGGTTCTTCGAACACACCTGCCGGTTATGATTAGTATAGCTGGATTGAGTTATCTGAGATAATTGCGCGTTCATGTGCTGGTTTAAAAGGGGATATGTATCAATAGTAGAAACATTGATCAGCGACGCTGCTATTGGCTGCTCACCGTGGCCAAAGAGCGCGGTCAGTTTTTCACCGCGGCAGAGCAAGAGTTATTGCTTGAAGGATATGCTTAATTTGAAAACTTAATTAAAACGCCAGGGAACACCTCAAAGTGTGCAAAAGCCAGGAGAGAGGGCTGGCAAAAAGTAGCAGACAAATTAAGTTTGTAGTGACCATGTTAGATGTTTTTATCACTTATTACAGTATATATTTTTATATTTTAATAATTTCTAAATAATTAATTACTTTGTTCATTGTAATGTCAGAGTCACCACCACTTCTAGAACATGGGAACAAGTAAAAGTGAAGTAGCCTACTAGAATATTCCACATAATGGTAATTTGTACTACTTATATTATAGTCTCTTTTAAAAAGGCACTGTTAATAAATGTTTGCCTGTTTATAAAAGCAACCAAGAAAAAAAGTAAAACAAACAGGTGGTGGTCCTGCACCCTGGCAGAAGAACTAACCCTTGGGTTGAATGTGAATTGACATGACATGAAACCAGGGCATCCCTGGGTTCAGCTCTTCCAGACCCACAACCAGAGGCCAGGAGCAGCAACACCTTCACTGCTGGTAAATGAACTTTAAATGGGGGAGGGAAACCTTGACAACATAAAGAAAAAAACTGGCACTAGAGATGAGTTGCTTCAAAGAAACTTCAGAGTAAGTGATAATATATTGTTTCACACACAGTACTACTGCTGACCTTGCATAATATCTCTTATTGCAGGCAAAAGATGACTTGATCTCTGGCTTTTCTTTACAAAGAACAATTAAAATAAAACTCAAAGAACTAAGCATTTTTGTCTTGTCTTTTATTAAACATTTAATGAAATGTTTTATATTTTTTCTGATGGTGGCAATGTTGTGTAATATGGCACATGCAACAATGTCACAGGCCCTGTCAGGCTTTACAGACACTGAAATCTTCCATTTAGTTGGCCAAAGTTCACTTCATTGTGTGCCCTTGTCCTGGCTAGAGCTGCATTGTAACTGGTCTGGGGTTTGGGTCAGGGAATGGGGTCATAAAACACCTGTCTCCAAGCAGGATCCTGCTGTAATCACCTGTATAATGGAAAAATGCAGTTCTGTTATGATCAGCATAAGTGTATGTAATACAGTGTGCTTGATATTTATAATTGTCCTTACCACGTTCAAATAATGTGCATAAATGTGAATCTCTGAAAATTCTTGAGTCATGCACAGATCCTTGCTTTCACATTTGTGTTATGGAACATAGTCACACACCATCTAAGAGATTTTACTCAGTCAACTGCCTTTTTTTAAATTTGATATAATATTACTAATCTTGAATATTAAGAATCGTAATAGTAACTTGGCTGCACATTTACATGTGATCCCCCTTTCTGTTCACAAAATTGGGGGAACGTATGGGAACATTTGCTGTCTATATGGTCTGTCCACGTCACGAATCGCGTCAGTGAAGCCTGAGGGACTCACTGTAAGTCAAAATTGGCATGGTCATGATTGCATGATCTTCATTAAAAAGTATAATAGCCTATACCTGTGTTGGCAAAAAAAAAAAAAAAACCCACTCCGCTTTACAATCTTGGGTCATAAGTGGCTTGCAAATGTAACAAAAAAACCCCTAAAAACTGCTTGAGCGCCAGGTAAACTTTGCGAATGACACGATCAGACAGCACTTTTCATCAAGTTCTCCGCATATCCAATAGTATAAAGGAAAGAGCCACTCGCAAAGAATTTTAGGGCAATGCAAACATTTTGTGCTGTTGTTAAAGCCCGACTCCGACGAGTCGAACATTTATGTGCGTTTCCAACAACATGATAATGTATAGACGACACCCTCACGATCGTTCCACAAGAAAAAATATATATCTCAGAAAGTATCCTACAAATCGCGCTGCGCTAAAAGACTTCCCGTATCAGCTCCGCTTATAAAGCCGCGATCTAATCCTGTTAACATGAAATAAGCCTGCTCGCGAGCAGGTTCAAGCTTGCGCACCTGTTGCTATGACAGCAAGTCCAGGATGAGCGTCGAAGAACCAAACAATCCAAGATCATGCCAAATCGCCAACAATCAAACGACAGTTAAATTAATGAAACGGGTTTTTTTTGGTTGAACAAATGCTTTTAATCATAACAAACTTGAAACCATTTGTTTGTTTTGTTTATTAAAATTTCAATAAAACATGTCTAATCATTTAAATTCGATAATTGATAATGAATTAGATTAACAACTTATTTTTAACATTAATTATTTATTAAAATGTTTTAGAACAATATTGTCCTATGAAATGTATTTTATTCAGAAAATTAATGTTTCTTTTTATGATTTAATCCAAATATATTATCAAAAACGGTGGTAATCAAAGGTAAATTTAAACTTGTGTCCTTTTATTTTTTGACGAAGCGCTGCAAAAACAGATTTACTAAATTAAATTAATTAATGGACAAAAAATATATTCCTTTAAATAATGTTAAAATGTATTATTATTGTTGACTTGTTATTATTATTATTTTGAGAAGTAGGCTACGTTCTATTGTATGCCTACAATAGTAATATATTTCTGTCATAATTTCTCCTAGTAAAACCGAACTTTTATTTTGACGGGTTGTAGTGAAGACCAAAAGTGTAAAAAAAGTGTTTCAAAGTGTATTTGACAATGGTTTTGTTTTTCTCAAATAAAATTATGAAAATGCTCATAAGGCGTTCTCTCAGAGCAGCTCTGGAAATGTTCATGTATTCATATCCTCAAATTGTTTGTGAGACGCTGAAAACACCATGAATGTCACGCGTACTTGAGTATGTAGTAGACAAAGCGGCGCAGCTCAGCAGAACAAATAGGGATATATATTTACATGCAGTATTTTTGTGCTTAAATATTCACAGACCATGTCGCATTGGATTTATTGCACAGTTCTACTTTCCATGTATTCATCCATCCATTATTTTGCGTGTTTTACGTGACATCTGCGTTATGTGAATAATTCCATTTTCATGACTGGATTCCGGGATTCCCTCTGCATCACGTAAGTCATTCGGCCTTAAGTTAAAATCGGGACATAGGGATGGTGGAGGAGGGATGGAGGACCTTTATCTGCAGGAGGGATGGTGTCCTATGTATCCTCCTTTTGCAGCCACTTTGCGTCCAATTTTTTTGCAAATTGGATATCTATCCTCGAGGACAACCACGCTTTTTTCCTACAAAGTATTTTCATACTGGCCATAATTCGCTTCATAAGAATTTGAGGGCGCTTCGTTTTCAGCTTCAGCTGGGTCTGCGTCACCTTTCTTGCGCGGTTGTTCTCCCGCCCTCTAACCAATGCAGTAGTTCTCTTACGAGAGGTTCTCTCGTATTGCGTAAGCTAGCTTACGCTGCGGGAAAGATTCATCTTTGCTGAGATATTGAAGCCAAAAAATTATTTCATAATTTTGTATCCATACACAACGCAGTTCCTCTGCGGCAGACCTAGAGCGGGCTAGCTAGCAGCTCATTGGTTCGCTCAGAGAGAACTGCTTAAGCCTATGGGAGAGCGGGGCTGAACCCGCTTCCAATGAGAGGCGCCCGCGCGCTCATTGCGTCATGACCCGCCAGAATGGGCGTGGCCATGGTGTATATAAGGAGCTCTCCCAGGCTTATATGTTGATTCATTTCATCTTCAGCAAGCTGCACGCTTCTGCTGTTCCTGAGAAAAGCCATCGCCGTCGAAGAAGGCATCCTCTAGCGAGCTCAAGGACCCTGAAGAAGCCGGCCGTCTTCGCCACCTTCAGCCGCCCTGCAAGCTAGGCCATCCGACGATTTGTATCCTTTTTCTCTATATCTAAAAGAGCCGAGCGTCTTTTTAAAGATGTCTCGTTTTTCCTGCGGCTCTTGCCGCGCTCGTCTCGAGGACGGAGACCGCCATGTCATCTGCGCTCTCTGCTTGGGACTCGAGCATGCAGAACTCGCCCTCGCTGATGGAGGATGCGACTTCTGTGAAAGCCTGCCGTTATCGTCCCTGCGGGCACGACTTCTGGCAGTGAAAACCGCTCCCGCGCCGCCTATTCTCTCGCCGCGTAAAAAGAAACGCCGCTCTCAAAGGCCGCCGGAGCCCCCAGCGGAAACATGCGGGCCGCCGCCGCCGCCTCCCGCTTCCCGCTCTCCCTCCCCGCCCCTGCCGGACATTCAGTTGCCGCCGAGTGGCCGCTCTGTTGTTTCCGATGACGCCGCGGAGGAGAAGGACTCCTGTTCACTGCTCGCTTCTGACAGTGAAGACTGGTCATCTCTCGGATCCGCGAGAGAGTCGACGGGGACCCGCGCCGGGATAGAAGAGGAGCTGATGCGCCTCCTCTCACAGGCCGTCGAACGCCTCGGTCTCGAGTGGTCTCCTCCACCCGAGCAGGCCCCGAACCGAATGGACGGTAGCTTTTTTCATCGGCGCTCGACCCCCGCGTGCACCCGGGCCGCTCCATTCCTGCCTGAACTTCACGCAGAGCTGACAAAATCCTGGAATGCACCGCTCTCGGCTAGAAATCGCTCCGATATATCCGCCTCGCTGCGCTCGGTGGACGGAGCCGCCGAGAAAGGCTATGCAGCCATGCCGCCCGTCGAGGACTTGGTCGCCACGCACCTCTGCCCGCCCTCCGCTAGATGGCGTTCTTCACCCACGCTTCCTTCGAAAGCTTGCAGAGCGACCTCGAGCTTTCATGCTCGCGCTTACGCCGCCGCCGGTCAGGCCGCCGCTGCGCTTCACTCTATGTCTGTCCTCCAAGTGTTACAGAGCGATATTCTCCGTGAATGGGCCGAAGGCGGTAGAAAACCCCCCCCCGCCGTCACGGATTTGAGAAGTGCTACGGATCTCGCCCTTCGCGCCACTAAAGCCGCCGCACAAGCTCTGGGGAAATGCATGGCCAGCCTTTGTGTTGCTGAGAGACACTTATGGCTCACGCTCGCCGACATGGGAGATTCTGAGCGCGCCGCGTTTCTCAACGCGCCCCTCTCCCCGACGGGCCTGTTTGGATCTGCCGTCACGGGAATCGTCGATCGCTTTTCTGAAGTACAGAAAGCTACTCAGGCGATGAACTTGTTTCTACCCCGCCGCGCTAGCTCTTCAGCGGGCCGCTCTCACGAGCCCTCCGCCAGAGCCCCATCACAGCGCCCCCCTCCGCAGACTCAAACAGCTCAGCGCAGTCAGAGCGGCCGCCCTCGCCCTCGCTCTCGCTCTGACAGCCGCCGCAGACCGCCGCCCCCCCGTGGCCCGCGACCTAAGATCACGCTGAAGCCTGATCATCAGAAGTCTGCCTAACAATGTCAAGAAAACGACGGTGCTCTCCCGCTGCGGCCGGACCGCCGTCAAAGCTTCGCCCTCTGCCAGTCCCCGTTATTTCGCCGACTGCTGTAGTGTTGACCGCCACAAACAAGCCGGTGTCCCAGCCCGCTTGCGAGCGACAAAAAGCCGTTTTTACGGCTACCCAGAGAAATCTCAAAAAGAGAAATTTTGCCAGTTGTGTAGAAAATGTGCCCACAATCATGTGTTCACCCATACACACAAGCATAACATATCCCGTGTCTCTATCAGAGCCCCATCACATGAAACGGGCACAGCCCGCTCTAATATCAGAGAACATAAACACGCCCACGAGCTCGTGCACGTGTCCCCTCTCTGCTCGCTCTGTGTCACGGCCCATAGACTCCTCTCTGAGTGCAAATCCCGTTGCCACACACATTCAAAGCGCGCCCACACACTGTGTCCAGCCCGCTATGTGCAGCAATCAGGGCAATACAGCCATTCGGCCACTAGCCGCATGCTCCAAAGCGTGGGAAGCCATTCCAGGCATTTCCCCGTGGGTGTTAAGCATTATAAAGAACGGCTACCTGCTACAGTTTCGCCGCCGCCCGCCTCGTGCGCGCGCGCAGCTCGAATCTTCTGTCAGCCCGCTGGCCGCCGGCACGCTCCGCTCAGAAATTGCGACGCTGTTGCAAAAGGGCGCGATAGAGAGAGTCCCGCCATCTATGACCGAGTCGGGGTTTTACGGCCGTTATTTTCTGGTTCCCAAGAAAGACGGCGGCCTCAGACCGATCTTAGATCTCAGGTCTTTGAACAAAGCGCTCATGAAGAGACCGTTCAAGATGCTCACTACCAGGAAACTCCTCGCGCAGGTGCGCCAGGGGGACTGGTTCATATCTCTAGACCTGAAAGACGCCTATTTTCAGATCCAGATAAATCCCCGTCACAGGCCATTCTTACGTTTCGCCTTCGAGGGTCTTGTTTATCAATACGCCGTTCTCCCGTTCGGCTTATCTCTGGCGCCCCGTACATTCACGAAGTGCATGGATACGGCGCTCGCCCCCCTGCGAAGCCAGGGGCTGCGCATTCTGAATTATCTGGACGACTGGCTGATTTTGGCCCAATCACAGACGGAGCTTCTGTCGCACCGCGCAGTTCTCCTCGACCATTTGGAAACGCTGGGCCTCTCTGTCAACTGGACAAAGAGCTCCCTTCATCCCAGTCAATCGATTTCCTTCCTAGGAATAGATTTGGACTCGGTCACGATGACGGCTCGCCTGTCTACACAGCGCGCGCGCAGTGTTCAGCGTCTAGCCGCCTCGTTGCAGATGGGCACCCGCTGGCCTCTGAAAACTTTTCAGAGGATGCTGGGTTACATGGCCTCAGCCTCCGCTGTACTTCAGCTGGGCCTTCTGCACATGCGCCCGCTTCAGTTCTGGTTGAACAGCCGTGTACCCCACCGCGCGTGGAACACGGGCCGCCAGCTGATCAGGGTTACGCAAACGTGTCTCACGGCGCTGCAGCCATGGACAGTAGCAGAATGGTTTCGTCTAGGCGTCACGATGGGGACCTTTTCCTGCCGAAAAGTCATCTCGACAGATGCATCCAACACGGGTTGGGGTGCAGTCTGCGAGGGCTCACCGGCCTTCGGCCACTGGTCGATTCAGGAAAGCCCATTACACATAAACTGTCTGGAAATGCTGGCGGTCGAGAACGCGCTCTCGCACTTTCTCCCGCGCATCCAGGGACACCACGTCCTGATCCGTTCGGACAATATGGCCGTGGTCTCCTATCTCAACCGTCAGGGCGGTGTCAGATCCAGAAATCTCTGTCTACTGACGCACCGCATTTTAGTTTGGTCTCAGAGCCGCCTGCTCTCGCTCAGAGCGACGCACGTGCCGGGCCATCTGAACGACGGTCCAGACATACTGTCCAGGAACCTCATCTCCACAGGAGAATGGTCCCTGAACTCACAGACGGTCCAGTTACTGTGGCGACTATTCGGCAGAGCAGAAGTAGACCTCTTCGCGTCAGAAGAGAACGCTCACTGCCCAATATATTTCTCGAAGAGCGAGGACGCGCTAGCCCAGGAATGGCCTCGCCGCCCGCTCTATGCATTCCCTCCGATCGCTCTGTTACCACAGGTAATTCAGAGGATCAGGGACACACGCCACTCGGTGCTCCTCATAGCCCCGCGTTGGGAGAGTCAGAATTGGGTTCCGGAGCTCACGCAGCTGTCACAGACAGCCCCGTGGCCCATCCCAGTCAGAGCAGATCTCCTCTCTCAAGCTCGCGGCACGATCTGGCACCCCCATCCACAGCGCTGGGCGCTACATGCATGGGTGATCAACGACTATTCGTTGATTTGCCAGAGGGAGTAAGAAACACTATCATACAGGCTAGAGCACCTTCCACGAGAAGGCTCTATGCGTCTAAATGGTCTGTGTTCTCAAAATGGTGCACCGACAAACAGCTGGACCCACGGTCGTGCGAGGTGCCGTCTTTGCTTGTTTTCCTTCAAGAGATGCTGGACAAGGGCAGGTCCCCCTCCACTCTCAAGGTTTATGTGGCAGCCGTCGCGGCGTTCGCGGAACCCCGACGCGCTCAGTCATTGGGCAAAGACGAGTTAGTCATCCGCTTCCTCAGGGGAGCTAAGAGGATGAACCCTCCGCGGCCCCCGTCGGTTCCGGTTTGGGATCTTTCTATAGTCCTTGAAGCTATGAAAGCACCCCCGTTCGAACCGCTCGAGTCTGTGGATCTGAAATACCTCTCGCTCAAAACCGTTTTCCTGACGGCTCTGTCCTCAGTTAAACGCGTTGGGGATATTCACGCGCTCTCATCCAGCGCCGCGTGTCTTGAGTTTGGACCGAATGATTCGATTGTCATTCTCAAACCTAGGTATGGCTATGTCCCGAAGGCGATTGGTACCCCGTTCAGGGCTCAGATTATCTCCCTGTCGGCTCTGCCTTCATCCGATAGTGAGCGCGATGCCAATCTCCTTTGTCCGGTGCGGGCTCTGAGATTGTACACTACGCGCGCTGCCGCGTTCAGACGCGCTGAGCAGCTTTTCGTGTCGTTTGGGGGGCGCACCAAGGGTCTGGCCGCCTCAAAACAGACACTGTCTAGATGGATAGTGGACGCTATCGCCTCTGCTTACGCATCTAAATGCCTGCCCTGCCCTCTGGGCATCAGGGCGCACTCCACTAGAGGCATGGCCTCATCGTGGGCATGGTCCTGTGGAATTTCCGTTCATGACATTTGTGTGGCCGCGGGATGGGCCTCCCCGTCCACTTTTGTCAGGTTTTATAACTTGGAAGTTCCCGCCTTGCAGGCAAAATTACTAGCTGTCTGACGAACAGCTCTCTAAGAAGCTGCTTTTCTGGAGGTCCCTCACAACCGGTTCGCTCCTTGTGCTCTCCTGTAATGCTTATACACTTCATGTGCCCGCTCTGCTGGCCCCATACATGCTTATGTGTACACTTCATGAGCCCGCTCTGCGGCCTCTTTGTACATTCACTCCACGTTAAAAAATTCCCCCGGTATATCCCTGGGTTTTTCATGAGTGGATTCGTAGCGCGCACGGCGTTGGCCAGGTGTTCCCGCAGCGTAAGCTAGCTTACGCAATACGAGAGAACCTCTCGTAAGAGAACGAATCGGTTACCTAACGTAACCTCGGTTCTCTCTAGAAGAGGGAACGAGTATTGCGTTCCCGGCCGTGCTTGCGCTACTAGCGTTTCGCTTCACGCTGAAATAAATCAACATATAAGCCTGGGAGAGCTCCTTATATACACCATGGCCACGCCCATTCTGGCGGGTCATGACGCAATGAGCGCGCGGGCGCCTCTCATTGGAAGCGGGTTCAGCCCCGCTCTCCCATAGGCTTAAGCAGTTCTCTCTGAGCGAACCAATGAGCTGCTAGCTAGCCCGCTCTAGGTCTGCCGCAGAGGAACTGCGTTGTGTATGGATACAAAATTATGAAATAATTTTTTGGCTTCAATATCTCAGCAAAGATGAATCTTTCCCGCAGCGTAAGCTAGCTTACGCAATACTCGTTCCCTCTTCTAGAGAGAACCGAGGTTACGTTAGGTAACCGATTCGTTTCCGGAGTGTGATTTTTTTTTCTCCCTTGTATTATTATTATTTACTCAGTAACGGATATGATTTCAAATGTAGCGAAGTACAATACTTCAAACAAAACGTACTTAAGTAAAAGTAAAAGTACAGATTTTAAAAACTACTTAAAAAATTAGAAGTACACAAAAAAACTACTTAATTACGTAACGCGAGTAAATGTAATTCGTTACTTTCCACCTCTCTAAGTGAGTTAGTGACGTACGAAGAACGGGCCCCTGGGCTTTTTATGAACTCAAAAGCACGGGCGCACGAGAGAAAAATAAATAAATAAATAACTGAGCATATGGGTGGCACATTAACAGGCTAGCGAGTTACTAGCGTGTTGTGCTAACAATAACGGAAGCTAGCGATGTCAGGTTAATCTGAGATGTTGGATACGCTGTATTTAGTAGTATATAAAAAACTAAAAATAATAGTAAATGATAGTTCGAAACAGAAAGAAATACGAAGCTAATACGAGGCTTAGACGGAGCTTACAGCCTCGAAGCAAACAAACTCACAGCAAACTCGCAGCAAGGCAGACAGGAGCAATCCTCTTTACAGGGGAGAGTCTAGTTGACACAACCTCTGCTGACACTTCAGGGATGTCATTACTTCATTAGGATAGCTCTCTCTAGGGAGAGGAGGCCTAGCAATGCTTGCTGTAGCCAGAGGTGTCGAAGTACAAATACTTCGTTACCTTACTTAAGTAAAGTATAGATACCCAAAATTTCTACTTGAGTAATTATTTTTCAGCCGACTTTTTACTTCTACTCCTTACATTTTCACGCAATTATCTGTTCTTTCTACTCCTTACATTTTAAAAATAGCCTCGTTACTCCTATTTAATTTTGGCTTGTTTTCATTTCGGCTTGTCACCGTTCAAAAAATGACCAATTACACAAACGTTTAATAGATCTGAGTCCCGCCTCCTGAACATCGCTAAACTGATTGGCTTTGTGTTTTCTTTCTAACTTGTGAGAGGCTGTTACATTTGCCATGCGAAGCGGCAAAACTCTAGCCTGGGAAAACCCAGACAACTTCCGGCAAATTTAGATTTGCTCTGAAAGTTAGTCTGGCAAAGAGCTCATTCAAGCCCATTTCCAATCCGTCGAAATCGCGGCACCAATCAGAAACGTTGGGGCGGGCTTTACACGATGACGACAGCGCTGGGATTTTGAAGCAGATTTTGTAGCCTACATTACAACGATGGATGCCGCCGTCGAACATCACTCGTTCGAATCAGCTATCGCGTCTGTTTTAAGCGATTTGAACGTTTCCTTTTTGTTAAAAACCGAGCAAAGAACAACACTCGGAGATGTTTCTCCTCCGCTCTGCATACGTCATCTCCTTCATCGCTCTGATTGGTTTTAGGTCTATCCGCGACGTCCGTTGGTGACGCCCCTCTGGACATGATTCGTCTATAACGCTTTGCCAGACCATAACTCAGTTACAACTGAGAATGGTCTGGTTTTAACCAGGCTAGCAAAACTCATCCGAAGGAATTAGGAAACCTAGATGCGGTAAGTGAGGGAGAAATCAACAGTTTTCTGCTCAAGAATATGGGGCAAATCGCGTCAAATATTGATTTGGGGACAGCCGTTTTTACATTATAGTACTGTAAGACAATCGCGGGATAAGTGGCAAACATAATCGAGAGTGTGTGTGTGTGTGTGTGTGTGTGAGAGAGAGAGAGAGCGAGTGTGTGTGTGTGTATATGTGTATGAGCGCGTGTGTGAGAGAGAGAGAGAGAGAGAGAGAGAGAGAGAGAGAGAGAGAGAGAGAGAGAGAGAGAGAGAGAGAGAGAGTGTAACCCTACAATATAGGATCAAAATATCCCCATAAAGATGGCAATATCCGAAATCCTTGTTTGTTTGTTTTTTTAAACAGCTTATAAACCAGACTAAGTAATGTTTTTTGAAAATGCAGAGAGTTATCTGTGATAGGGTTAGTGTAGGGGGGTAGACAAAATACACAGTTTGTACAGTATAAAAATCATTATGTCTATGGAAAGTCCCCACACAAAAACGTCGAACGTAAGAGGCGCGTGTGTACATACATAGCCTAACAAATAACATTGCTTGGTCTGTTGGAATGAGAGTACGGTGGCCGAGACAGCTCAGCGAAAGAAGTTTCAGAACATGTCTCAATGCAATGGTCACAAGTGACACTTGACAGTATTGCTGTGTGTCGTGTCCAACAGGACAAACTTGACAGTACTGATGCAAAACATATATGCCAACAGTTAATTTCTGTTAAAGGGATAGTTCACTTATTTAAAAATGAAAATTCTGTCATCATTTACTCACTCTCAAGTTGTTTCAAACTAGATTCTTTCTTCTGCTGAACACAAAAGAAGATATTTTGAAGAATAATCGATAACCAAACAGTTGATGGTAGCCATTGACTTCCATAGTATTTTTTTTTCCTACAATGGAAGTCAATGGCTAATCAGCTGTTTGGTTATCGACATTCTTCAAAATATCTTCTTTTGTGTTCAGCAGAAGAAAGAAACTGGGCCCGGTTCCCCGATAACGCTCACTCTTAGTGCGCTAAGAAGACTCGAAAGATATATCTTACCAAAGTTGTTTAAGTTCCTAAGTGTGTTCCCCGAAGTGTCCCTTAGGAAGCTTCTTAACACGCTGCCTCTTACGTTCGACGTTACAAAGGCGCTGTCCCAAGTGAAGGCGCTGAATTAGCTGGCATCGATTGCTCAGGAATCGATTTTCCACTTCGCGCGAAGGTGTATTACGGCGTTAAGAAAGACAACACGTTATATGCAAATGAAACATTCCTCAAATTATTCCAGTAATATTTATTTTAAAATAGTTTAAGTTATCAGTAAAATATATTAATTAAATTATCAAATTGTGATATGTCAAAATGTTTGAGGTGACCGATCAAAGCAGGATTTATGTTCACAGAAGCGCGAGCCGCGCGCGAATCCCAACGCGACGCTTCACGAGATAAGATGCAAGTGGCAAAACTAAACAGCTGTTTTACGATAGAAGTTTTAAACGACCGACATAAATAATCAGTTTGCAAAGACTGTATCAATCAAAGCTCAGCTTCGGGAAGGGGATATTTACAGGTAAAGATTAAGAGACTGAGAGAAGGAGATGGAGATGAGAGAGGAGAGCAGGTAAAGCAATACTGTGCCCAGAATGAGAATAACTTTATTGCAATGGATTCCCATTTAACACAGATATACATAGCCTAAGTTCTTTGACAATGACAGTGGAAAAATAATATGCCCCCGGGCAAGATCACTTTTGGGACCTCTGTATTTATAAAACCCTGTGTACGGCTTTTGCACTGAATAGAAAATTATATTTTTGAAAAATACAATGAATTACAAGGCTGTACAGAAGAGTGCACAATTGCAGACTTATATACTGAGGTTTTAATTACATTATTTTAATATAGACAGTCGGGAACTAAAGTGGGCCGGTCTAAGGCATGAAACTCCAGGGCTGAAAATGAGTCCCACTCCGGCCCTGAAACCTCTCACTCAAAGTGCAAACCTACACACCAAATCTACAAAACCATAAGCTATTTCTCAGCCTTTGACTCAGTTTTCAATTGCATAAAACACTTTTTCAAAACACTACATACAATTCTCTACCTAAAACACAAAAATCTAGCAGGAATTTACTTGCTTTCCTTTTCCAAATCGAAATGCTACACTTATTCACCAGGTCACACACACACTCCTCATATGTGCAAACACTAATTGCTTTACTGATCACTACTAACCAATCACTGCTTTACTGTAGTATAATCCTATAATAGGTCAAAGGTCAGATTACCTGTTTGAACAATGGATGCCAACACAGAGACCCCCCACACTCAATTGTGTTCTTTACTGTATTCTAAAGAATATACTTTTGGTTTACATATGTTTATGGTTTTGTTGTATGCTACTGTATACAACAGTAATGTTTGGCCTAATAAATATTTTCTGTTTCTACATTGCATTGGTGATTACAGTGTACTTGTTACCCCTCTCAGAAGATTACTTTCACTGTAGAACATTGTATTGAAATGTAGATATAAGTGGAAGAATGACCAAAGAGCTTTAGATTTAGAAAAACAATGTTTACAAGGTATATCCAAAAATGCACTATTATGAAATAAATGTTTGCCATTTGATGCACGTTTCATTCTTGCATGTGTTTATGACATTTTTGAAGGAGATGTGAGGCATTTTGCATTTTGTGTGTGAAGTTTTGGGAATTGTGTGTAGAGTTTTGAAAAAATGTGACATAGTTGGTCAGTTACTAGACACCACCATGCTTACCCATTTATAGATCTTAGCCATTTAGAGCCAAATTGTTTGCCAGATTTTAATTAGCCTATCAAAAGTGATTGCCAATTTAAACTCTTTAATGACATTACGAAATAGCCTCGGCTAATTACCACCATATTAGTTCTGATACCAAATAAAGTCAACTTCATAAATAGGCCTGTATCCATTGCGAACCTATTTTATTATTAGTCTTAAAATGTCCATAAAATATAAAATCATTGTTGAGACACAACATTGTCAACATACCATAGTTTGACTTGTACTGTGCTGCGCTGATTTCTAAAGACTGCTGCACAGTGGCGGCGACTAGCGTCGTGAGCTCAAACAACGCTAAGAGAGAGCTTACGAATGGTCCAGACCAACCTTACGAAAGTGTGACTTACAGAAGATATACTTAGCGTATGAACGTGTCGGGAATCGAGCCATAAGGTTAAGAGAGAGGTTAAGGAATAGGTTAAGAACTACTTAGCGATAAGAACGTTTTGGGGAACCGGGCCCTGGTTTGAAACAACTTGAGAGTGAGTAGCCTAAATGATTTTCGTTTTTGGGTGAACTATATCCTTTTAATGAAAGATGCAGACGTGTTTGGCTTCTTCAAAAAGTAAGGAACAAGACAGTATTGCACTATTGCATTGCACTATGAACGGAGTAAGGTTAAGTCTCTGTTAAACTGCCTCCTTGTCTTTATTAGTTACCTGTAACATTACAGAATTAATGAATTAACGTATTGTTAAGGTCAATATAGACTAAAAACCTTAATACATTATCCTATTAATTTCCTGATTCCTCCGCTTCTGTGAATGTCCCCAGTCCCCACCAATCTCAAAATCAAACCTACGCCTTTAAAGAGAAGTATAAACATATACCATTCCGAGATAACATGCCTCTGAAGTTTGACTTTTTGCACCATTACAATACTTAATGGGCAACTAGTCATCATATCTTCCTCTCCATGAAACACATGTTAACCCTCTATGGTATGCAATATGATATCAGTGAGAAAAAAATTATTTGTTATGTTTTTCCTGCTTAAAATTGGACACTATAACAATATCAATAAACATTATCATTATTTTTAAATTTATTTATTAATTAAAAGTTTGTTGCCTCAGGGCAACATTGTACCACAATGGACAAATTGAAACATTTGACATTTTCATGAAGAAAAAAATTATAGATTTATTGAAAACATCAATTTATTTAACTAAACACTTGAACAAACACATTTATCAAGTTTTTAATGAATTACACATTTCATATTTAATAAAAAGTAACATTTATTATCCAGCTGTTGCCCTCAGGCAACATTGTACCATCGTGGAACGCAAGTACTACAAACCATCATATCCAGTTATTATATCAAAACATTACAATCGGTGTTGTTTCAGGGTAAAACATTAACAATCACCATAACCTTTTCCTAATATGAAGGCCAGGCCTGAACAACAGCAAGATCAAACATGTGGAAGACCTCCCAGGCCGACCTAATGACCCGTGTGAGGTCAGGGGGTCCTGACCCCCCCCCCAGGGGCCCGACGGGAGCACCCCAAAATCCGAAAATCCCAGAAGCAGCGCCGCCTTCATCCTGTGTGGCACCACACGCCCCCGTCCCACTCACCCACTATTTGTCCAATTACCCACTATAGTGGCCAAATGTCCCGTTGACCCCACTGAACGGTCCCAAGCCACGACCCCATCCCACAAACCCACTATTTGTCCGATTACCCACTATAGTGGCTAAATGTCCCGTCGACCCCGGCTGACCACTCCCAAGCCACACGCCCCGTCCCACTCACCCACTATTTGTCCAATTACCCACTATAGTGGCCAAATGTCCCGTTGACCCCACTGAACGGTCCCAAGCCACGACCCTGTCCCACAAACCCACTATTTGTCCGATTACCCACTATAGTGGCTAAATGTCCCGTCGACCCCGGCTGACCACTCCCAAGCCACACGCCCCGTTCCACGAACCCACTATTTGTCCGATTACCCACTATAGTGGCCAAATGTCCCGTTGACCCCCCTAACCACTCCGAAGCCACACGCCCCGTCCCACTCACCCACTATTTGTCCAATTACCCACTATAGTGGCCAAATGTCCCGTTGACCCCCCTGACCACTCACAAGCCACACGCCCCGTTCCACGAACCCACTATTTGTCCGATTACCCACTATAGTGGCCAAATGTCGCGCTGACCTCCCTGACCACTCACAAGCCACACGCCCGTCCCACGAATCCACTATTTGCCCGATTACCCACTATAGTGGCCAAATGTCCCGTTGACCCCCCTGACCACTCACAAGCCACACGCCCCATTTCACGAACCCACTATTTGTCCGATTACCCACTATAGTGGCTAAATGTCCCGTCGACCCCGGCTGACCACTCACAAGCCACACGCCCCGTCCCACGAACCCACTATTTGCCCGATTACCCACTATAGTGGCCAAATGTCCCGTCGACCCCCGCTGACCACTCACAAGCCACACGCCCGTCCCACGAATCCACTATTTGCCCGATTACCCACTATAGTGGCCAATAGTGACTGTCGAACCATGCGAGTTTTCAGATTGTAAAAATCCAGATACATTTAGATAGTTCAAACTCTTTTCCTTACAATTAAACTATACTTGTATTCAAACCTAGTATGCCTGGTATGGCCTTATGTGATTCCATTATGGTACAATGTTGCCTCGAGGCAACATGCAGTTCCCTTCGAGGGAACTCGCGATGCGTCATCGACGCTTTGGGAACGCCCCCAGCGTGAATGCGTCTGAGCATCAATGTCAACTAGTCCAATGGAAAGAATGAGCGTCACTGTCACGCTTGGCCATGCACTCCCTGGGTTATCACGGACTACATTTCCCATCATGCATCTCCCTGGACTGATTACACCATACACCTGCACTGTGCTGATTACACACACCTGCATCTCATTCACACACACATATAAACCACTTCCACTCACTACACCATTGTGAAGTCTTGTATTTGCCACGGCCTACATCTCTGAGCGTTTATATTCCTTAGTTTTCCTGGTTTCCTGATCCCAGCCTGTTTTCCTGGTCTCCGTGTTTCTGTCTGCTGCCTGCCTCGACCCCTGCCTGATATTGTTGCTGAGCCTGGATCTTCCCTGTTTACCAGTTTGTGTTTACTGCATTCTCTCTGTCTACTTATTGTGAATAAAGTTACTGCACATGGATCCGAACGTCTTCGACCCTTCGTTACAGAAGACTTCACCAACACAGGATCCAGCAGCCTTGTATGCTCTCCAGTCAGCCAATGCAGGTCCACTCGCTGTACACCAGGACCCGCTGAGTAAACTGTGTTCAATTTATCAGTTTAATCGCATCATAGAGGATTATGTGGAGGAGTTTCTTGTTTATAGTCACCTCGTTCCTGGTGATGATGCAATGATTAAAGACTGTTTCTGGAGTGGACTTGACCCAGACATTAAATTAAATTTGCCAGAGGAAGACCCCTGCTGGACCCTGGTACAGTATATCGACTTTGTCCTGGAGTTTTGTGGATCCCTCTTCACTGTAGGGAAGGTGGAGGAAGATGTTATCACGACCGCACTGCCTGAGAAACTTCTTGTCACTTCAACCATCAAACTAGCCATGGCTTCGGTCTATGGGCGTCCAGGACTGATGTCCACCGTGGCACAACCCCCGCTGATGTCAGTGCGGAAGGTCAAGAAGACTGTCGTTCCAGGACCCCGTCTCCCAGATACCGTCCAGTCAGAGACCGTCCAGCCAGAGACCGTCCAGCCAGAGACTGTTCACGTCACGTCTGCCCAGCCAGAGACTGTTCACGTCACGTCTGCCCAGCCAGAGACTGTTCACGTCACGTCTGCCCAGCCAGAGACTGTTCACGTCACGTCTGCCCAGCCAGAGACTGTTCACGTCACGTCTGCCCACCCAGAGACTGTTCACGTCACGTCTGCCCAGCCAGAGACTGTTCACGTCACGTCTGCCCAGCCAGAGACTGATCACGCCACGCATGCGCCGCCTGAGCCCTCAGTGACCGCAACACTGGCCATTATGGCCACAGCCATGTGGTGTGTGTGGGCTACGCACACACTTGAGCCAGAGCCCGCTGATCCTGCGCCAGAGCCCGCTGATCCTGCGCCAGAGGCCGCTGACCCCATGGCTGCCCCTAAGAAAATTTTGGGGGGGGGCAGTAGGACCCTGGATTGGACCATGAAGGCCGCACCGCCATGGCCGCCCGAAGGGTCTTCTCCGCCGTGGCCGCCCGAAGGGTCTTCTCCACCGTGGCCGGCCGAAGGGTCCTCTCCGCCGTGGTCGCCCGAAGGGTCTTCTCCGCCGTGGCCGCCCGAGGGGTCTTCACCGCCGTGGCCGCCCGAGGGGTCTTCACCGCCGTGGCCGCCCGAGGGGTCTTCACCGCCGTGGCCGCCCGAGGGGTCTTCACCGTCGTGGCCACCTGAACTGCCTGCTCCACCCTGGTCGCCTGCACAGCCTGGTCCGCCCACGCTCCACGACCCAGGTCCGCTATTGTGGTGCCCTGGTCCCGTTCCCCTGCACGGACCTGGCCCTCCATCCCTCCCCCAGGACCACCTCCGCTTCACCACCCTCCTGAACTGTTGTGTTTTTTTTTATTTTTGTTTCGTTTTTGTTTTTGAGCGTCTGGAAGCCGCTCTTAAAGGGGGGGCTCTGTCACGCTTGGCCATGCACTCCCTGGGTTATCACGGACTACATTTCCCATCATGCATCTCCCTGGACTGATTACACCATACACCTGCACTGTGCTGATTACACACACCTGCATCTCATTCACACACACATATAAACCACTTCCACTCACTACACCATTGTGAAGTCTTGTATTTGCCACGGCCTACATCTCTGAGCGTTTATATTCCTTAGTTTTCCTGGTTTCCTGATCCCAGCCTGTTTTCCTGGTCTCCGTGTTTCTGTCTGCTGCCTGCCTCGACCCCTGCCTGATATTGTTGCTGAGCCTGGATCTTCCCTGTTTACCAGTTTGTGTTTACTGCATTCTCTCTGTCTACTTATTGTGAACAAAGTTACTGCACATGGATCCGAACGTCTTCGACCCTTCGTTACAGTCACGGGCGGGTGACGTCATGACCAGGAAGGGATAAAGCACATCCGGTGCAAACCGACATTAGCTTCTGTGTCTCAGCAAGCGATCTGTGTTACTCTGTCTCTGTCTATTTATTGTTGTCTGTTCGATATTATTGGGAAGAGTTATGGCGAAACAACTTTACAAACTCTGTGCTTCTCCCTGCCCGCGTTATTTAACGGGTGGGGACACACACGAGCTTTGTGTAGTTTGTTTGGGAGTGGAGCATGCGGTGTCAGCCTTCGAGGGGGCTGATTGCGGCATTGCGAGATGCTTTCGCTCCGCATGCTCCGCTCTCGCCTGGCGCTTTTCGAGGAAAGTGGCCAGGCTCGCGATCCTCAGGGTGCAGGACCCGCGTCTGCCGAGGCAGCGCGGAGAATGCATTCCTGTGGATCGCGAATAGGATCTCTTTATGGGGTTGGAGACGGGTCCGCGGATCTTATCTCCTCCCTTTCCACGAGGGATCCAGTGCTCTCTCGCCGGTCTCGGAAGCCCGCGCTGCGGTCTCTTCCGTCCGGGGAGAGAAATCAATGCTTCAGTGCTCTACCTCCGAGGAGGTAGATGTGCTGGGCATTGAAAGTGACACAATCATGGGGGAAGTGGATTTGCCATCTCTTCCCCAGCGTATGAGAAATATATATAGCCTTTATATATATATATATATATATAAATGATAGTTTATATATTTTATATAAAATAAAGTGAATATATATAAAGTGAATGTATATATAAAAAATAATAATAAGCTGGTGGAGGTGTTTACTAAGGCTGTAGATAAATTAAATATTTAATGGCCAGCAGAAATAAGGGGGCACTCGTCCTTAAAATAAATTGAACGAGTTTCCTTCCCTCTATTTTTCCACCTCCATCACGGGGCCTTCCATTTTTCCCGATCTGCACAGCGAGCTGTCTAGATCATGGAAAAAGCCTTACTCATTTTTTAGCCCCACATTCATGTATATTCAGATATTTGGGGGTTAAGAGAGTATGGCTATGGGGCAATACCCTGGGTAGAACAGACACTTGCGAGCTATCTGTCTCCCGGTTCAGTATCGTCCCTGAAGGCGTCGGCTTCTCTCACTAAACCATTAAAGAAAACTATTTTTTAATCTAGTGGGAAAAGCATATATGGCAGTGGGTCTAGCATGAGCCTGCTTGCACACTATAGCCGTGCTGCAAGCATATCAGGCTGACCTGCTGTGGTATTTGGACAGAAGTGAGGGAGTTTGGCCCGATGGGGTTTGAGAACTCCGTCGGGCCTCAGATTTATCTCTCAGGGATGGCAGCCCTTGTGGTCACTGAGTGACACCTCTGGCTCAATTTGATAGGAATCATGGAGAAGGAATACAAGATAATCTCTCCCTCGCTATGTCCAACCCCCTGGGGCTGCTGGGCGTGAGCAGCTCCAGCCGGCTAGTTTCTCATACACAACACAGCAGCCAAAGCCTTCAAAGCAGAAGCCGGATCCGAGGACCGTTCTTCATGCTGAGAAGGCTGCGGCTCAAAAGAAAAGGTCTGGCGCCACCGGCGTCAGACCGGTGAGGGCAGCCCCAACCGGGGTGGAATGGTGTACACCTCATTATACGGTGCCCTTTCCATCTCTGTGCCCTCAGGGGACCGTTCTGCCAACCCCGCCACCCTTGGTGCTTCGGGGCGCAGCGTTCTCCAGCGAGCTTCTGGCGCAGCGTCAACTCGACATTGCGTCGGACTCGCGCCCTCTGAGGGGGGGTTCGAAAACAGTCAGTTCGAGTGGTTCCTGCCAGTATGTTTCAGGTCCCCGAACTGGCTGTCTTTATTACACCAGAGGCCAGCCTCGAGGGGCTGGTTCCCTTGGTAGATTTTCTGGCAGTGCGGAAGCTACTGCCAAATATATCTCTATGGGTAATGGTAATCTCTCTGGTAATGGAGCAAGAGGTAAAGGCCCTGTTAGCAAAGAAACCTATAGAGCAGGTGTACTCACCCGACATTGCGTCGGGTCTTTACAGTCGTTATCTCATTGTTCCAAAAAAGGATGGAGAGCTGCGTCACATACTAGATCCTCGTCTGTTGGAGTGTTAGATGCTGACACTCAAACAGATCGTGACTCAAATCAAATCCGAGGACTGGTTTGTCACGATAGATCTAAAAGACGTATACTTCCATATCTCCATCCTCCCTCAGCACAGCAGGTTCCTGAGGTTTTCTTTGGGGCAAAGAACACCAGTATCAGGCACTTCCTTTCGGTCTAGCTCTATCACCCCGCACATTCACGAAGTGTGTAGACGCAGCTCTGGCCCCGCCAGGCTGCAGTGTATACGCATTCTGAATTGCATAGATGACTGGCTGATTCTAGCGGAATCAGAACAGTTAGCGGTTCGGCACCGAGGTGTCGTTCTCGCTCATATGCAGATGTTGGGGTTGAGGCTCAATGCCAAGAAGAGTGTGCTTTCTCCAGTACAGAGAACCACTTTCCTTGGTGTGGTATGGGATTCAGTGACAATGCGGGCCACTCTAAAGGTCGCCCGTTCGTGTAGCTGCTATCCTAACAGCCACAAAAGAGCTGAGGCTAGGCCAGTCACGCACTGTAAAACAGTTCGAGAGACTGTTGGGTCTTGTGGCAGCAGCGTCCAACGGGATACCTTTTGGCCTGCTGTACATGAGACCTTTACAGTGGTGGCTCAGGACCAGAGGGTTCTCCCCGAGGGGAAACCCACTTCGTATGATCAAGATCACGCGGCGGTGCCTTCGTGCCTTGGTTATATGGAGGAAACACTGGTTCTTAACTCTCTGGGGTCGGCGGTCTCGCCGGCGATACCAGCTCACTTTTTTCCTTATCAGTGCAAAAGAGACTCAAATTACTCTGTTAATTTTGATCTTACATATAAGTGTTGTACATCATTCGATCCTGTTAAGTTTGTATTTTTTTTGTGGAACCTCATAATAAAAACAAAGTGTTGTGCTTTTCGCCTAATAAAGAAAAATAAACATGATACGCGTTCTGCGTTCTCTCTGTCAGTGAAGTCCATTCTGAAACGCGTCCGAAAAATCATCTGTAACTCTGCAAATACTCAGTCAAACAGGTATACAGGCACACAGGCATGAAGCCTGAATTATCTTCTTTTAAATGAAGTAATTTATATAAAAAATTTTTTTTCTCATTTTATGTAATCTGTACGAAAAGAGAGAGATGATAGTCGTTCTCGTCTCAGCTCATTAAAGTTAATTTGACCACGCCCACGGAGCGCGCGCTCTATTCAAACACAAATGTGACCCGTCACGGAAACCAGGGACACAAGTCGGCAGCACAACTTGCGAGCAAAATGAGAAAGAAGCGTTTTTTTCCAAAATTGGTGATTTCCGCTTTTTTGCAGAATCTGTTAGTTGAGATCATGAAGAAGCCTCTACATGTTTGAGATAACAGTATTGGTATATTTAAAAGCGTACATTTTGAGGTTGAAATCGGCTTGTTTTTCGGAGATTCTAGCATGCAGTAGGGGCGTGTCATTGTCTGTGTGTATTTCCATACTGAATAGCCGCCGGCGCTTTTGCCCCCGCCCCCCAACAGCGTGGCTACTTAATATGCAGCGCTCTGGCCGGCTCTATCTGATATCAAAATTCAATGAAGATGGACGCCGCAAAGATTGTCGCAGACGAGCTGAAGCGTGGCAGTTACACCGAAAATGTTTTCGCCGCACTTTGTGGGCTCGGGAAACTGAACCGGAGGTATGGGCGCGGCGCGCGCGCCCTCGGTGCTTGAATACGGCGGCTCGGCTCGCTGACAGCGGTGGCTAACTGTTTCATATGTGATGTCCCGATTGCTTTGAATGGGGAACGTTTTGTGAACAGGGAACAGACTTAATGGACTGGCAACAATCTCCATAGAACATGAACTGGCACAGAGAATCGAAATAGAGGATGCAGTTAAGACCTTTGCTGCGATGAAGGCCTGCCGTGCGCGTTTCTGAAACGTAAGTTAAGCTTCATTTGCTCTCTAGTCGTTATTTAAGATGCTGAACCTGCTGATGATATAATGTGCTTGCGGACATTTCATTTGTGTGTGTATACGCACATAAGAAAGTGGTGTAAAGAGATTTGCAACAGTAATCTGAGGAGGAAATATGATTATTTGGAAAATTCCTGTCATGACTGCTTAAAGAAAAATGCCAGCAGGCATTTACCTCCTGCATAAACTTTAATATTGTTGACATTTTGGGCACACGCGCGTTGCGCACTATTTGCGTTATATGTAGGCCTATGGCTTATTGGTCTTTGTGTGTTGTTGCTGGTTTTGCGTTATATGTATATGGCATATTGGTCTTTGTGTGTTGTTGCTGGTAAACGTTGCAAATAGAGGGGCAGCACAATTGTTTTTCGCCTAGAGCGGCAGAAGTGCATTCGCCGGTCCTGGGGGTGAGTTTGCATTAAGCATTAAAGTTTGTCGTTTTGTTTTAATTCTAAGAACACGTACATGTTATCTCATGTTTAGTCTGTTTAGACCTTCCCATACCTACCTATTGTTATTAGCTAGCTCAGGAAAGAAAAAAAAGCTGTAAAGCACAGGGGGAGCTTTACAGGGGGTATGGCTTATCTAAATGAGATGTAAATGAGCCCTATTGTCACTCCCAGCAGGAGAGAGAGGTGAGAATGCACAATCTTTTGAGGCCGTTTTCTCCCATTTTACCTTTTTTGAGTTCCTACCTTCAAATGGCCACAACTTCTCCAAATATTATCAGATTTCCACGTGTTACACATCGTTGGAAAGCTTGGAGACTACACTTTCAGAATCTATGAATAACTCAAAATGCCGAAGAACCGACTTGTGTCCCTAGTTTCCGTGATCGGTCACAAATGCTCTGAGGCGATCCACGCCCACATCAGCTGGATAACCCACCGAAAGAGACTCAGATTTAGACGCTGTGAGGAATAATAGTACTATCTTAATAATGATCCTGGAAAAAATTACCTCAGAAGTAGGCTACAGGTAGTTTCATTTGGAGGAGCAACGGATCCAGCCGAGGAAATAGGTACATTCTTTATTTTCAAGTGCTTTGTTCTAATCGCGATATGGAATAGTGTCTGTAAACAAAAAGACTGTTTGAATCGCGTTTTTGTGTGTGAATGAATGAACAGCTTTTACCTAACTATATTCCAATACTGAGATGAGTAAAAATCGACTGAAATATGTTGAAATAAAATATTTTTGTATAAGCAACGTATTAAACTGCAAATGAACATTTATATGTCCTAATCATAAAAACGATATGTTACATATGAAAGACAAGATGTCGTTTTTACTGTAAAATACTGCCACATCAAATAAGCTTGTTTGCTAAGATGTTATTATAGTGTTTGTTCGATTGTAAGCTATATTCAAACTAATTAATCCGCAACTGTGAAATATGTATGATAAAATGTATACTTTAGTATATAATACAAAGAAAGATTACATTTGAAATATAGTTAAAATTGTAATTGTTGTTGTAATTGTAACCTTTTTATTAAAATAGCAAAAATATATGTAGGCTACATATAAATAAATCTTAGGTAAATCTTAAAAGCTCAATATAAGCCTCCTCTTTAAATTATTTGTATTGTGTTTTATTAGTGACACATTTGGGTTACATTCCCAAACTTTCTGTAAAAACAGTATGATAATTAACTGCACAATTACTAGAAATTTTTACATTTGATATTATACAATTTGCAAGCACAATTTGAAAAATAAATAAATAATTGGAACTGTGAACCAATTTTTTATTATATAGGCATATATATATATATATATATATATATATATATATATTGTCATTGCATTCTTGTGGCTCAGTGACACACCTGAATGAAAGGGTCATTAGTATGCAGCCCCATTATGCGCTCATTATGCGGGCCCATTGTCTTCTCAGGTGTGAATCACAGCAGGTCACACCCCTGCGCATATTGCCTTTCCAAACAAAAAGTGTCATTTTTAAATTTAAACCAATCTATTGTTTTATGTGAATGATAAGGCAGGATGATTTTCAGATCATTTTGAAGAAAAAACTCAAGGCGACAACATCCATTAGTCAAAAGTCTTGTGGACAGATATTTAGTATGTGTTTTGTGGCCTTATTTCAGAAACTTTAAGTTTTAGTTTTTTCAATAACCACGCATAAACAATATTCTCTCAAAAATACAAAAATGTACATACATGTTGATAACACATTATGGTAGCCCTGTGTGTGCTAAATAGAGTGTAATTACACCTTTGCCAGTAATATGTTTATAAGCAACTGAAAAAAGCACAAATGTCAGAGTATGTCAAAACATCTCAAGGACCCCAAAAACACCTTGGACCCCAGAGGGTTAACCCAGGGTCCGGTGTTGGGAGCTCTTTGCCATCGAGTTGTGATCTCGACAGATGCTTCCCTCACCGGCTGGGGAGCGGTATTGGAAGGCCGCTCAGCTCGGGGCTTGGGAGGAGTCATCATCTCGCTTGGCACATGAATTGCCTAGAGATGATGGTCGTCTTCAATGCGTTGAGACATCTCCTCCCAGACCTGAGGGGCCATCATGTGTTGTTCTGAAACAGTGACTGTTAGGCCTCAGGGCAGCAGCGTTCAATGTGATACCCTTTGACCTGCTGTACGTGAGACCTTTACAGTGGTGGCTCAGGACCAGAGGGTTCTCCCTGAGGGGAAACCCAGTCCGTACGATCAAGATCACGCGGCAGTATCCCCGCGCCTTGGTTATATGGAGGAAACTCTGGTTCTTGACCCACAGACAACACGTTGGTGGCCTATTATTTTGGTCCCTCAGGAAATTACGCTGTCTGAGGGCAGTGTATATTCCAGGGGGGCCAGAATATTGGAGCAGACACCCTGTCGAGGCAGGGGCTGAGGCCAGGGGACTCCACCCCGAGGCGGTGGAGCAAATATGGGAGTTTTATGGCCAGGCAGAAGTGGATTTGTTCTCATCTCAGCATACGACGCACTGTCCACTCTGGTTATCCCTCACTCAACCAGTCCCCTCGGGGCTGGTTGCTATGGTGCAGACGTGGCCGAAGCTACGTCTGTACGCATTTCCCCCTGTTGCTCTGCTCCCAGGAGTTCTGGAGTGATTCCGCCAGGATGGAATAAGCCTATTTAGTAGCACCACCCTGGCCGAGCTGAATTTGGTTTGCGGACCTAATTTTTCTCCTCGACGGACCTCCCTTGGAGGTCCCGATCAGGAGAGACCTTCTGTCTCAGGCAGGGGATGCAATATTGCACCCCCGGCAGGGGATTTGGAAACTGTGGGTTTGGCCTCTGAGGGGGCCCAACTCATAGAGAGTGGTCTCTCAACCGAGGTTGTTGAGACCATTCTAAGCTCCAGAGCTCCCGCTACGAGGAAACTATATTCACTATTTCGAGAGTTTTTCACTTCTTGGTGTTACCAGCGTCAGTGGGATCTGGTTAACTGTTCAGTAAACACAGTATTCGAGTTTCTGCAAGGACGCTTTGTATCAGGTCTATGTCCTTCCACGCTTAAGGTATACGTGGCGGCCATTGCGGCTTTCCACGCCCTGGTGGGTAGTACATTTTTGGGTCGAGACCCCCTGATCACTCGTTTCCTTCGTGGCACTTTGAGGCTGAGGCCTGCAACTTGCACTAGGGTGCTGGCTTGGGACCTTGCAATAGTTCTAGAAGGCCTATCTGGGGCTCCCTTCGAGCCCTTAGATTTGGTCTCAGAGAAGTTCCTTTCTTTTAAGACTATTTTCTGCTAGCTATTTCGTCCCTATTAGAGTCAGACCTTCAGGCCCTTTCGGTCCCCACCTGCCTTGAGTGCACCGGGGATGGCCAAGGCAATCTTACCCGAAACATGGATATGTTCCAAAGGTGCCTACCATTATTCCGAGGCCTATTGTGCTGCAGGTTTCTGTCCTCCTCCTTTTACATCTGCGGACCAGGAAAGGCTGAACCTCTTGTGTCCAGTGCGAGCACTGGATACTTATGTTCATCGGACATCTTCAATGAGGAAGTCCAACCAGTTATTTATTTGCTTTGGATCACCTAAGAAGGGACTTCCTGCTTTTAAACAGACGGTTAGTAAGTGGATAGTTGAGGCTATTTCACTTGCATACGAGTACTCTGACCAGCCGTGTCCTTTGGCGGTCAGAGCTCACTCTACGAGGGGTATGGCGGCCTCTAAAGCCTTACTATTTGGAGTTTCTCTTCAAGACGTTTGTGATGCTGCAGGCTGGTCCTCACCGCTCACATTCGTTAGGTTTTACAGCTTGGACCTGGATGCTGCCCCAGGTTCTCAGGTGCTTAGTGCTTAGTTTCAACAGACTGACACTCAGGTACTTGGAATTCTGGCGTTTTGGGTATTCTCGTTCCCAAAGCGTCGATGACGCATCACGAGTTCCCTCGAAAGGGAACGTCTCAGGTTACGACTGTAACCATAGTTCCCTGAGAAAGGGAACGAGACGATGCGTCACCCTGCCATACTTCCTGCATCCCTGTGATCGGCTTGCTTCAACATTTTTGAAGCTAATGCCAGTTTGCACCGGATGTGCTTTATCCCTTCCTGGTCATGACGTCACCCGCCCGTGACGCTCATTCTTTCCATTGGACTAGTTGACATTGATGCTCAGACGCATTCACGCTGGGGGCGTTCCCAAAGCGTTGATGACGCATCGTCTCGTTCCCTTTCTCAGGGAACTATGGTTACAGTCGTAACCTGAGACGTTTTATGTAATTCCCTATGATACATTTGATGATATATAATGTAATGTTTTTGAAAATACTTCTTTACTAACCAATGAACGTGACTAAGATTTTTTGTAGTTGATTATCTGGACAGAAATTAGTGAAAAATGCCCTTTTCAGTGGAGAAAATATGGAGCCATGTGACATGTGCACGTGTGCTGAAAGAGGGAACACAATGGACCCCTGTGGGTCATGTTACCACTCTTTTGCATTTTCATTGGTTAGTATTTGAGTTCCCCTCCCCTTAGAGAGCATTGACAAATAAAATTGTATTAGTTTTTATTTAAAAAAAGCTAAAATAGACTATGTTGCCTGGAGGCAACACCGTACCATAGAGGGTTAATGCTCAGTAGTACACACATGTGGTTCTTTAATGTATTTGCATTTTACTAAAATGGAATTTGGACTGAAATTCATTTTCTATGGGCATATGTGCGGCTGAAACAGGTAGTGCATCCCAAATTTTTCAACATTAACATTTTAATATAACGTTATAGTGATGGCCTTTAGAAAAATGTTTTTTAAGGAGGTGGTAGTGCACTATCGGCCCCTGTGGCGCGGCCTAAGCTTTTGTCCTTAATGGCATTTTTTTCCTTGCATTACTTTTACTTTTATACTTTAAGTAGTTTTGAAATCAGTTACTTTTACACTTTTACTTGAGTAAAAAGCTTGAGTTGATACTTCAACTTCTACAGAAGTCTTTCTAAACCCTAGTATCTATACTTCTACTTGAGTAACGAATGTGAATACTTTTGACACCTCTGGCTGTAGCTAAGGAGGCTCACAGAGAGCCTAACCACTCATAGGAGAGAGGAGGCCTTGGTACACCCAATGCCTTTCAGGGAGGCCTAAGGAAGGCCTAGCGACTTGACGCTAAAATAACCTCTGGAGCTTAGGGGAGGTACTCCCAACCTAGATCCACCAGAGGAGGCTCAGAAAGGAGAGCGCTACTGTCCAATTCTGGCTCCGAGAACAGAGGCCTCATTATGCTGACTCTCCAAAACGAGAGGAAGCCTAAATGAAAGCTTCAGCATAAAGTTCTGCCAGGAAGACTTAATTATTACGTCACTTATTACCTTCACATCTATCCAATCACGTCCTTATACTCGCTGTATAAAAGATTGGTACTTACACACGTTTGAGTTCGCAGATGCTGTCGCGACAACTACCTCCATCCTCCCCACCACCACCAGGATGGTCCCGTCCATAACTCCCAGGGGGGTCTGCTGCGCCCCTGCCTTCATCTTCAGGCAGGAAATGCAGATCCGCTACCCTCGGATCATGAACTACGGACGGGGCCTACGCCAAAGAACTTTATAAATAATTGCTTGCTGGGCTGTCAATAAATGTGTGCTTTGTTATACCATTATATCTCCCGAGTCTTTCTGGTAGAACTACATTTCATACCCAGGGCAGCTTTCAAGGAGGCTCAAAGAGAGCCTGCAACTGAGAGCCTGAAAGAGAGCCTGAAATGCAAAAGGGTGGAGCTCCGAGCGAGGCCTAAATGAACAAAACTTCTCAAAAAAGAGAAGGCCTAACAACTCTTATCAAAAGTGGACTAAGTAGGCTCATTGAGAGCCTACTACTTAGTAAACTACCTGGCATCAGACAACGGATTCACAACCAGATTCCTTCTGAAAGCAGTGGCCAAGAAGTCTCGCAAAGAGCCCAAACTCAGCCCTACTCTGAGGACAGAGAACTCAGCATGACGACTTCCTCAAGCGAGAGGTGGCCTAACGACATACTACAATCAGAACAGCTTATCAAGGAGGCTTCTCAAAGCCCAACAACTCAAACTCGCTGTCTATATTAGTAAGTATAAAGGTATGTATAATATAGTCTGTTTTAAACAAAAACATTTACCAAAATTCAGAGTACATGTATTGATTTTTTTTTTGTTTATGATGATACTATTTTGATTGTTATTCATTGCAAATATATTTGTAATTGGTTTTGCAATTATATTAGAAAGTATAAACATGTATAATAGTTTGTTTTAAACAAAAACATTTACCTTACATTGAAATAGATTTAATAAAACATGTATGAAATGTGTACATATTGTGATTTCTTTTTAACAAATGTCATACGTTTGAATTGTATGAATAATGCTAAACTTATACTATACATATCTCTCACAAGCAAAGCTGAGAAAAGCAACATGGTATTTGACATTGTTAAATCATATTTCCCTATATATCTATATGGTATAATGGTAAGTGAGGTGTGACCATATACATACAATTATTATATTATAATATATTGTCACACCTTACTTACCATTAGCTTGCTCAAATGTTTTGTAGATATGTAGGGAACTATAATTTCATGATGTCATACCATGTAGCTTTTCTCTGCTTTGCTAGTGAGAGATATAAAACTCAGTAACAATATTAACACTAAAACAAACAAGAAAATTGATGTAAAGCATTTAACGTCAAATATGTGCTTTGGTATTCATGTTATGTATAACGTATCATATATGACTTTACCTGCTGAATGCACGGAACATATTTGCAATGTAGGGAACTATACATTCAACTATACAACTATACTATGCATATGCCTTTTCAGTCACAGCAGCACAGGAGTGGAACTCTGTCCCTCAGTACATCAGTGAACTCACCACATACAAAAAGCATCTAAAAAACTGGTTCATAACACATCAGACATGTCAGCATTAATAAGAATATGTATCGTCCCTCAACAAACCTGATGCCACTTGTGTCTCTGCTGTGTCAATGTGTATAATATAATTTTTTTATAGCAAACTTGTACACTGTATTTATCAACAGGATTTGAAGAGTTATATCTGTTTTACTGCTTTTTATATTTGTATTGTTCACTGTAATCTTCTTATTGTGTTTTTTGTTTTAGGTAGACAATGTTAAGATCTGTCCAGGGACAACTGATAAAAAATAGCCTTTTGGCTAATTCTGGTGCATTTGCAGCAATGCTAATTAATGTACACTGTCCCTGTCAAATAAATTAATAAATAAATAAATAAATAAATGTGCAAAACAGCGCGTTGACAGACAAACAAACAGTAGACATGTGAACGTCCACATTATTGAACATTGTCCATTTTATAAGAGAATTTTCATGACATAAAACCTTTATTCATATTTATTGCATGCTTGTAAATAGTTCTAGATGCTTCAGAATAAAAAAAAACTAAAATATACTCACCGATTGTCACGCGGTTGTTGTGGGGGAGATGCAAAGTGCCGTGTGCAAGCGAAATTCTAAGCAGTGGGGAAAAAACGTACTCGGTTACCTAACGTAACCTCAGTTCTCTCTAGAGAGGGAACGAGTATTGCGTAAGTTTAGCTTACGCTACGGGTAAAGTCATCTTTTCTCGAGATTTTGAAGCCAAAAATTATCCTTAATTTTGCATTCTTTGTCAACGCAGTGCAGCAGCTAGCAGACCTAGAGCGGGCTGTCTAGCGTGCTCATTGGATGCTCTGCGGCAACTGCAGCAGCCTACCACTGAGCCTGGCGTGACGTCACGCCCAATGGTGGCGCTTCGCGCTCACTACGCGTCACGGCCCGCAAAAGTGGGTGTGGCTTAGCGTATAAAAGCACGGCTCGGAGGCTGCTTCCTTGGTTTTCATCAACTGAAGCGAAAATCGCTCGTGGCGTGAGCACGGCCGGTTACCCAATACTCGTTCCCTCTCTAGAGAGAACCGAGGTTACACTAGGTAACCGAGTACGTTCTCTAACGAGAGGTTCTCTCGTATTGCGTAAGTTTAGCTTACGCTACGGGAACCCCTTGTCAACGCCGTGCGCGCCAAGCATCCACTCTATGAGTCCCAGGGAATCCGGGGAACACTGAAAAGTGGGAAGTCAGGCGGCCAGCAAAGCGGGCCGACACATGTAATCACCCATGGGAAATGCAGAGTGGCGCTGTAATGATATTACATATCAGCCCATATTAGTGCAGCTCAACCAGGAGAGCTAATTAGTTGAAAGTAGCCTGCGCACAAGCATGTGGGCAGAACATACACATCTTAGACTGACAGAAGTCTAGCCTGCCAGACTGATCTCATGAAATGGCGTATGACACGCCAATTCGTATTTCCATTTTTGGCGTGCTATCAACACGCATAATCGCTTTTCAGCGTGTTTATCAACGCCGTTGACTTAACGTTACATTACTGTATATATATAAATATATGACCTACCCCAACCCCGTCCCTAAACCTACCCGTCACTGGGGTTAATACTATTTATGAGTCTTCCCCTACCATCCTAGGAAAAAAAATATTGCTCCACAGATGTTGATATGAATTTTGCTTCGTTTTGCTCGGACATTTAACGGCGTACACATACACGCGGAATCACTCGGACGTTTAACGGCGTAGACATACACGCAAAAGATGACGGTTCGTTTCGGCGTGGACATACACGCGGATAGCTCAAAATGCGTATAGATAACACGCCACTTGACTTGAAAGTGGCGTGTATGTTTACGCAAAGTCATGATGTCATGTTGAGCCTGCAAGGCGGGAACTTCCATGTTATAAAAACTTCACAAATGTAGACGGGGAGGCCCAGCCCGCCGCTATACAGATGTCGTGAATGGAAATTCCGCTGGACCATGCCCACGACGAGGCCATGCCTCTAGTGGAATGAGCCCTTATGCCCAGAGGGCATTGCAGACCTTTCGACGCGTAAGCGGCAGCAATAACGTCCACTATCCATCTGGACAGGGACTGTTTCGAGGCGGCAAGACCCTTGGTGCGCCCTTCAAACGAAACGAAAAGCTGCTCTGAGCATCTGAAAGAGGCGGAGCGCGTAATGCAAGCTCTCAGCGCCCTAACGGGGCAGAGGAGGCTGGTGCTGCTCTCGCTGTCGGATACTGGCAGAGCCGACAGAGAAATAACCTGCACTCTGAAGGGAGTGCCAATCACCTTCGGGACATAGCCATGTCTTGGTTTGAGGATGACCTTTGAGTCAATCGAGCCAAACTCGAGAAACGCGGCGCTAACGGATAGCGCATGTAAGTCCCCCACACGTTTGACTGATGACAGAGCCAAAAGAAAAACGGTTTTGAGCGAGAGGCATTTTAGATTCGCAGAATCTAATGGTTCGAAGGGATGCGTCTTCAGGGCCTCTAGGACCACAGAGAGATCCCAAATAGGAACCGAAGGGGGGCGCGGTGGGTTCATCCTTCTGGCTCCTCTAAGGAATCGGATGACCATCTCGTTCCTTCCTAATGACTGGCCGCGCTTCGACTCAGCGAACGCTGCTACGGCAGCCACGTAAACTTTGAGCGTGGCTGGGGACCTGCCCTTATCCAACAGCTCTTGAAGGAAGCTGAGCACCTGCAAGACCTCACCCATTCGCGGGTCCAGATGTCTGTCGGTGCACCATTTGGAGAACACAGACCATTTAGACGCGTAGAGCCGTCTCGTAGAGGGAGCTCTAGACTGCGTGATCGTGTTTATAACTCCTTCTGGCAGGACAACGGGTATCCGTTGATTAACCATACGTGCAGTGACCAGCGCTCTGGATGGGGATGCCAGATCGAGCCGCGAGCTTGAGATAGGCGATCTCTCCTCACCGCCATCGGCCACGGGGCGTTAGGTCCGGGAACCACGTTTGGTTCTCCCATCGCGGGGCTATGAGGAGCACCAGGCGGCGCGTTTCCCTGATTCTCTTGATTACCTGTGGTAACATCGAGTCCGGAGGGAAAGCAGACAGTGGGCGGCTGGGCCAGATTTGGGCCAGGGTGACCAAGTCATCTCAAAGACCCAGAGCAAAACCATCCACCCAATCAGCCATTCTAGCCAATTAGAGGAACATGTTGTCCGAGCGGACTAGAACGTGTTGGTCCTGTATGAACGGGAGGAAGTGCTTCAGTGCGTTCACGACCGCCAGCATCTCCAGACAGTTTATATGAAGGCGATTCTCTCGGTCTGACCACAGGCCAAATACCGGTCTGCCCTCGAAAAGGCCGCCCCAACCTGAGTTGGAGGCATCTGTCGAGATGACCTTTTGGTGCGAGATAACTCTCATAGTCACCCCCTGCTGGTACCATTCGGCCGCTAACCAGGGCTGTAGAGCTGAAATGCAGCTCTGAGACACTCTGATCTGCTTGTGGCCGCGCGTCCATCCTCGGTGAGGTACGCGAGCGTTCAACCAGCG
This sequence comes from Rhinichthys klamathensis goyatoka, assembly GCF_029890125.1. Taxonomy (NCBI): domain Eukaryota; kingdom Metazoa; phylum Chordata; class Actinopteri; order Cypriniformes; family Leuciscidae; genus Rhinichthys; species Rhinichthys klamathensis. The sequence goes on from NW_026606589.1 coordinate 2,016,857, forward strand.
TTGTAGCGGGCGCATGCGCAGTAAGCCCAGCTGAAGCACTGCTGCAGCTGAGGCCATACAGCCCAGCATCCTCTGAAACGTTTTCAGGGAGGCGGTGTTGCCCTTCTGGAAAGATGCGGCTAGGTGTTGAACACGGCGCGCGCGCTCTGTCGACTGGCGAGCCGTCATAGCCACAGAGTCCAGTTCTAATCCTAGAAAGGAAATTGACTGACTGGGCAGTAATGAGCTCTTGGTCCAGTTGACCGTGAGACCCAAGCTTTCCAAATGACTGAGGAGCATAGTTCTGTGAGATACGAGTTCTATCTCCGACTGTGCTAAAATCAGCCAATCGTCCAAATAGTTCAGAATTCGCACGCCCTGATTTCTCAAGGGGGCGAGAGCCGCGTCCATGCACTTCGTGAACGTACGGGGTGCTAGGGACAGGCCGAACGGGAGGACGGTGTACTGATATACCTGGCCGTCGAAGGCGAATCTCAAGAATGGCCTGTGACGGGGTATAATCTGAATCTGAAAATAAGCGTCTTTCAGATCGACAGATATAAACCAGTCCCTCGGGCGAATTTGCGCGAGAATTTGTCTGGTTGTAATCATTTTGAACGGTCTTTTCATGAGAGCTTTGTTCAAAAGCCTCAGATCCAAGATAGGTCTTAGACCTCCGTCCTTCTTGGGTACGAGAAAATAACGGCTGTAAAAGCCTGACTCGCTCAGAGAAGGCGGGTACCGGTTCTATGGCCCCTTTGCACAGCAGTTTGGCTATTACTGCGCGGAGTAGATGTGCTACTTCCGCATTCACTGTTGACTCGGTCTGTGTTAAGAAACGCGGGGGACGGCGCGCGAACTGTAGTGCATAGCCCTGTCTTATTGTGCTCAGCACCCACTCTGAAACCCCTGGAATCGCTTCCCATGTTTTTACATGTGTGGCCAAGGGGAGAATGGTCTCCGGGTTCTGATCGCCACACTCTGTGGGCTTGGAACTGAACCGGAGATGTGGGTGCGCCGCGTGCGCCCTCGGTGCTTGAATACAGCGGCTCGCTGACAGCAGCTTTTTGCTGTTTCGTATGTAACGACCCGATTACACTAAATGGGGAGCGTTTTATGATAGCTTTGTGAAGCGCGAGCGGCGTTTGAGGCGGAGCGATTGACAGTAAGCGCGGGGGGGGGGGGGGGGGTAGGGGTGTACAGTGCTTGTGTGTAGGGGTGAACACTGAGATGTGGGCACATTTTCTACACTTGAAACACCAACTGCGTGAGCCGGATAACCAGACATTACACTCTTTTGAGATTTCTCTGGGCTGCCGTAAAAACGGTTGTTGTGTGCAGGTGAGCGGGTAACATTACCGACTCGTTGGCTGCCAAATACTCCACTGCAGTAGCCCTTTCCATGGGGACTGACATGGCGAGATAGTTTGACGGCGGTCCGGCCGCGGCTTTAAACAGTGCTTTCTGTACGTAAGAAAAACTGTCCGCGAGCTCAGAGAGGAGAGCCGCATAAATTTTATCTGCTGCCAGAGCCGGGATTCGAACACGGGTCTCTGGCGTCAAAGCTTAGGGTTTCGCCACTGAGCCACAGGGGGAAACAACGTAAGCTTAAGTTAGCACGAGCAGATAAGAGAGCGTCATCACAGCTTTGTGTCGGCGTTTGTTTGCAGGAGTGCATGTTATATAACAGGCTCATTGCTGCAATATTGACATATTGAGAATGGGGGTTAGTCCGGCCTCGGCGGGACTAAAACACTCTTCCTTTTTCGCCGGTGAGATACGCATGTGGGGGCGGGGTAGCTTTCTCGTAACGTAGAGAAGCTAGCCGCAATTAGAACAGCTGTTAGCGGCGCGTCCTCATCCATATCAAGCGCCTCGTCCCCTGAGGCGGCGGCTGCGCGGGCGGGAGCCGGCGGCTGCGCGTCTGGGAGGGGGGGCGGAGAAGGAGAGAGAAATGCTCGAGGGAGTCATTCCAGCGAGCGTTTGAGTGCCACATCAGGCTCCGGCAGTCTCTGTGCACGGCGCTTCTTCTTGCGCGGTCCAGCAGATGGCGGAGTGACAGCTTCGGCGTTAAGAGGTCTAGACGAGCCCGCAGGGTCGACATAGATAGATCCTCACAGTGGATGCAGCCTCCCGACGAAGTGCGAGGGCTGCGTGGTCTGGGCCCAGGCAGAGACCGCAAATCACATGGCGGTCTCCGACGCTGAGCAGGGCTCGGCACGAGCCACAGGAAATGCGAGGCATTCTGAAAAGAACGCTCGTGCTCTTTTAGAGAGATGTGTGTGTCGCAGCGGCGAGCACACACACAGTAATGCAATAGCAAAAAAGGATATGTCGCCGGATAGCGTAGCTGGCCCGGGAAGGCGGCGACAAGACGACCGGCTTCTTCAGGCGCTTTCCTCTGCTTGCAGTCTCTGATTTCAACGGCGGCGGCTTCTCTCTAGATCCAGCGGTGCGAAGAGCTTCGCTGAAGCGATGAAAATCAGGGAAGCAGCCTCCAAGCCGTGCCTTTATACGCTAAGCCACACCCACTTTTGCGGGCCGTGACGCGTAGTGAGCGCGAAGCGCCACCATTGGGCGTGACGTCACGCCAGGCTCAGTGGTAGGCTGCTGCAGTTGCCGCAGAGCATCCAATGAGCACGCTAGACAGCCCGCTCTAGGTCTGCTAGCTGCTGCACTGCGTTGACAAAGAATGCAAAATTAAGGATAATTTTTGGTTTCAATATCTCGAGAAAAGATGACTTTACCCGTAGCGTAAGCTAAACTTACGCAATACGAGAGAACCTCTCGTAAGAGAAACAAACATAACCATATCAACCATAGTCTGTACACGCTAACAAATTATTTGAGAGGTTTTGAATAAAAAAATAAAGCGAAACATTCAAACTACTCACCTGCAGGCTGTTATCCATCGTGTGCGCCATTGTGACTGTGAAATGTCACGTGACAAGGTTGATGGTTTTCAACCTTTTGACAAGGTTTTCCTCCATGGAAATTAGAACGCGATTCATTGCATAATAACGGTCACAGAAAAATACCTCACGCCAGGCTGCCAGTCTGAATATTTAGAACGTACGTGTGAAAGGGTTAACAACAAGATGCTTTGAACTAAGAAACTGATGGTTCTGTTCAGATGGTTAAATTACTATTTTCAATAGCTTCATTCCCCTGTTTCTGTACACATTCTGTGCACATTCATGTGAGTTTTGGCCACGAAAAAATATAATTTCTAAGAGTTAATAGACGATCAATACTGTGTTCGCTGGACGAACAGGTTAATTGATTGTACTATTAATTCTGCAACATCAAGCTAATTCTATTAACTCATCCAAATATTTATAATGAATTATAACGTTATAATTAATTATTCATATTTCCCTTTTGAGCTAATTTGCTACAATTGGTTCCATTGCTAAGTGGAATGAAACGCTGTGTCTTGGTGTTGACACTATGGGGAACAGTATCAGCATGACTGGTGTCTGAAACATGTGCAAACACACCAAATTTATTGGCAGATGGCAGTCCATGTCTTCACATGCAGAGTACCCGTGTACATAACAGGCCGTCATCATCTCTTTTGTCTTTAGGAGCCGATTGTTTGTAGCGTGTAGGAGAAAACGTCTCAGGTTACTACTGTAACCATAGTTCCCTGAGAAAGGGAACGAGACGATGCGTCACTTGACGCTTTGGGAACGCCCCCAGCGTGAATGCGTCTGAGCATCAATGTCAACTAGTCCAATGGAAAGAATGAGCGTCACGGGCAGGTGACGTCATGACCAGGAAGGCATAAGAGCACATCCGGTGAAACGCGGCATTAGCTTCAAAAAGTCGAAGCAAGCCGATCACAGGGATGCAGGAAGTATGGCAGGGTGACGCATCGTCTCGTTCCCTTTCTCAGGGAACTATGGTTACAGTAGTAACCTGAGACTTTCCCTTTCGAGGGAACTCGCGATGCGTCACTTGACGCTTTGGGAACGAGAATACCCAAAACGCCAGAATTCCAAGAACCTGAGTGTCAGTCTGTTGGAACTAAGCACTAAGCACCTGAGAACCTGGGGCAGCATCCAGGTCCAAACTGTAAAACCTGACGAATGTGAGCGGTGAAGACCAGCCTGCCGCATCACAAACGTCTTGGAGAGAAACCCCAAATAACAAGGCTTTAGAGGCCGCCATACCCCTCGTTGAGTGAGCTCTGACCACCAAGGGACACGGATGGTCAGAGTACTCGTATGCAAGTGAAATAGCCTCGACTATCCACTTACTAACCGTCTGTTTAGAAGCAGGAAGACCCTTCTTAGGTGATCCAAAGCAAATAAATAACTGGTCGGACTTCCTCATTGAAGATGTCCGATGAACATAAGTATCCAGTGCTCGCACTGGACACAAGAGGTTCAGCCTTTCCTGGTCCGCAGATGTAAAAGGAGGACAGAAACCTGCAGCACAATAGGCCTCGGAATAATGGTAGGCACCTTTGGAACATATCCATGTTTCGGGTAAGAATGCCTTGGCCATCCCCGGTGCACTCAAGGCAGGTGGGGACCGAAAGGGCCTGAAGGTCTGACTCTAATAGGGACGAAATAGCTAGCAGAAAATAGTCTTAAAAGAAAGGAACTTCTCTGAGACCAAATCTAAGGGCTCGAAGGGAGCCCCAGATAGGCCTTCTAGAACTATTGCAAGGTCCCAAGCCAGCACCCTAGTGCAAGTTGCAGGCCTCAGCCTCAAAGTGCCACGAAGGAAACGAGTGGTCAGGGGGTCTCGACCCAAAAATTTACTACCCACCAGGGCATGGAAAACCGCAATGGCCGCCACGTATACCTTAAGCGTGGAAGGACATAGACCTGATACAAAGCGTTCTTGCAGAAACTCGAATACTGTGTTTACTGAACAGTTAACCGGATCCCACTGACGCTGGTAACACCAAGAAGTGAAAAACTCTCGAAATAGTGAATATAGTTTCCTCGTAGCGGGAGCTCTGGAGCTTAGAATGGTCTCAACAACCTCGGTTGAGAGACCACTCTCTATGAGTTGGGCCCCCTCAGAGGCCAAAACCCACAGTTTCCAAATCCCCTGCCGGGGGTGCAATATTGCATCCCCTGCCTGAGACGGAAGGTCTCTCCTAAACGGGACCTCCAAGGGAGGTCCGTCGAGGAGAAAAATTCAGCTCGGCCAGGGTGGTGCTACTAAATAGGCTTATTCCATCCTGGCGGAATCACTCCAGAACTCCTGGGAGCAGAGCAACAGGGGGAAATGCGTACAGACGTAGCCTCAGCCACGTCTGCACCATAGCAACCAGCCCCGAGGGGACTGGTTGAGTGAGGGATAACCAGAGTGGACAGTGCGTCGTATGCTGAGATGAGAACAAATCCACTTCTGCCTGGCCATAAAACTCCCATATTTGCTCCACCGCCTCGGGGTGGAGTCCCCTGGCCTCAGCCCCTGCCTCGACAGGGTGTCTGCTCCAATATTCTGGCCCCCCTGGAATATACACTGCCCTCAGACAGCGTAATTTCCTGAGGGACCAAAATAATAGGCCACCAACGTGTTGTCTGTGGGTCAAGAACCAGAGTTTCCTCCATATAACCAAGGCGTGGGGATACTGCCGCGTGATCTTGATCGTACGGAGTGGGTTTCCCCTCAGGGAGAACCCTCTGGTCCTGAGCCACCACTGTAAAGGTCTCACGTACAGCAGGTCAAAGGGTATCACATTACCCTTGTGAGAGGGTAGTACCCCCCGGAGAGTTTGGGTTGCGGAGAGTTGTGAGATTATGGTTTTCTAACACCTACTCCCGTGTAATGGAAATCATTATGAACATCAGCTATGCTAATTATTTCCCATCTGCCTTTCTGCTGTTATCTCGGGACGCTTGTCCCGAGAAAAATGGCGTTCGTAGGCTCCAGTTTGGTATCCTGCCTCTCACGGGGATTTCGGATGCCTCAACGCCTGTGATGAGAAGACCAACGCCTGTGAAGAGACGACTCAACGCCTGCGAAGAGACGACTCAACGCCGGCGATATGTTATCCCCTAAATATTACATGATTAACTAAATGTATTTTTTCCAGGTACTCTCTGATATGCACTTACTGTAAAGCTTCTTTAAAACCCTATGATTGTTAGCCAGAGGAGAACTGCCCCCTGACTAGCCTGGGTTCTCCCAAGGTTTTTTTCTCCATCCAATCTGATGGAGTTTTGGTTCCTTGCCACTGTCGCCTTGCTTTTGGCTTGCTTAGTTGGGGATATTTAATATTCAACAATATTATTGAACTGTGTTGTACTACTTTCATGTTATCACTGTGAAGCTGCTTTGATGCAATCTGTATTGTGAAAAGCGCTATATAAATAAATGTGACTTGACTTGACTTGACATTGAACGCTGCTGCCCTGAGGCCTAACAGTCACTGTTTCAGAACAACACATGATGGCCCCTCAGGTCTGGGAGGAGATGTCTCAACGCATTGAAGACGACCATCATCTCTAGGCAATTCATGTGCCAAGCGAGATGATGACTCCTCCCAAGCCCTGAGCTGAGCGGCCTTCCAATACCGCTCCCCAGCCGGTGAGGGAAGCATCTGTCGAGATAGCAACTCGATGGCAAAGAGCTCCCAACACCGACCCTGGGTTAAGAACCAGTGTTTCCTCCATATAACCAAGGCACGAAGGCAGGGCCGCGTGATCTTGATCATACGAAGTGGGTTTCCCCTCGGGGAGAACCCTCTGGTCCTGCGCCACCACTGCAAAGGTCTCATGTACAGCAGGCCAAAAGGTATCCCGTTGGACGCTACTGCCACAAGACCCAACAGTCTCTCGAACTGTTTTACAGTGCGTGACTGGCCTAGCCTCAGCTCTTTTGTGGCTGTTAGGATAGCAGCTACACGAACGGGCGACAGAGTGGCCCGCATCGTCACTGAATCCCATACCACACCAAGGAAAGTGGTTCTCTGTACTGGAGAAAGCACACTCTTCTTGGCATTGAGCCTCAACCCCAACATCTGCATATGAGCGAGAACGACACCTCGGTGCCGAACCGCTCACTGTTCTGATTCCGCTAGAATCAGCCAGTCATCTATGCAATTCAGAATGCGTATACACTGCAGCCTGGCGGGGCCAGAGCTGCGTCTATACACTTCGTGAATGTGCGGGGTGATAGATCTAGACCGAAAGGATGTGCCTGATACTGGTGTTCTTTGCCCCAAAAGAAAACCTCAGGAACCTCCTGTGCTGAGGGAGGATGGAGATATGGAAGTATACGTCTTTTAGATCTATCGTGACAAACCAGTCCTCGGATCTGATTTGAGTCACGATCTGTTTGAGTGTCAGCATCTTGGACTTGAGTTCCAGCACCAAACACTCCAACAGACGAAGATCTAGTATGTGACGCTGCTCTCCATCCTTTTTTGGAACAATGAGATAACGACTGTAAAGACCCGACGCAATGTCGGGTGAGTACACCTGCTCTATAGCTTTCTTTGCTAACAGGGCCTTTACCCCTTGCTCCATTACCAGAGAGATTACCATTACCCATAGAGATATATTTGGCAGTAGCTTCCTCGCTGCCAGAAAATCTACCAAGGGAACCAGCCCCTCGAGGCTGGCCTCTGGTGTAATAAAGACAGCCAGTTCGGGGACCTGAAACATACTGGCAGGAACCACCTGAACTGACTGTTTTCGAACCCCCCTCAGAGGGCGCGAGTCCGACGCAATGTCGAGTTGACGCTGCGCCAGAAGCTCGCTGGAGAACGCTGCGCCCCGAAGCACCAAGGGTGGCGGGGTTGGCAGAACGGTCCCCTGAGGGCACAGAGATGGAAAGGGCACGTATAATGAGGTGTACACCATTCCACCCCGGTTGGGGCTGCCCTCACCGGTCTGACGCCGTGGCGCCAGACCTTTTCTTTTGAGCCGCAGCCTTCTCAGCATGAAGAACGGTCCTCGGATCCGGCTTCTGCTTTGAAGGCTTTGGCTGCTGTGTTGTGTATGAGAAACTAGCCGGCTGGAGCTGCTCACGCCCAGCAGCCCCAGTGGGTTGGACATAGCGAGGGAGAGATTATCTTGTATCTTTCTCCATGATTCCCATCAAATTGAGCCAGAGGTGTCTCTCAGTGACCACATTTCTTTGGCTGCCATTCCTGAGAGATAAATCTGAGGCCCGACGGAGTTCTCAAACCCCATCGGGCCAAACTCCCTCACTTCTGTCCAAATACCACAGCAGGTCAGCCTGATATGCTTGCAGCACTGCTACAGTGTGCAAGCAGGCTCGTGCTAGACCCACTGCCATATATGCTTTTCCCACTAGATTAAAAAATAGTTTTCTTTAATGGTTTAGTGAGAGAAGCCGACGCCTTCAGGGACGATACTGAACCGGGAGACATAGCTCGCAAGTGTATGTTCTACCCGGGGTATTGCCCCATAGCCATACTCTCTTAACCCCCTAAATATCTGAATATACATGAATGTGGGGCTAAAAAATGAGTAAGGCTTTTTCCATGATCTAGACAGCTCGCTGTGCAGATCGGGAAAAATGGAAGGCCCCGTGATGGAGGTGGAAAAATAGAGGGAAGGAAACTCGTTCAATTTATTTTAAGGACGAGTGCCCCCTTATTTCTGCTGGCCATTAAATATTTAACTTATCTACAGCCTTAGTAAACACCTCCACCAGCTTATTATTATATATATATTTTTTTATATACATTCTTTATATGAGGGCTTGAGACGAAGAACCATATAAGTCCATATTTTCAAATTTTGAATAATGACATTTTTTTAATTTGGACTCTGAATATTATATCTATATTTTTTTTTTTTACTTGAAGATAGACAACAAAAGTTTCACAATTCTAATGAGATAAGATTTTTTAGGATCAATCTTAAAAATAAAAAGTTAGAGTAATTTACATTTCTGGAATGTGGAAGAACAGTATAAGTCCAGTTAATGTGGAATAACAGTATAAGTCCAATTCATCATATCACTTAAACCACTGGAGATTTGATTCCTTTATCTTAGTTTTAATACAGTAACAGAACCTTAAAGAAAATATTAAACATTTCTTTCTTTCAATTTCTTTTATTTTTTTACCAACATAAATCACAGAACAAAAACACAGACAATACAGTACGAACAATGAACAATACATAGGCCTACTTATAGTACAGAAAATAAACGTCATTACAAACAATAAACCGTACATACAATCAACAATACATACAAACAATAAACAACAGTAATAACTGTAAACAATACATATTTACAATACAGACATACATCATCATCATTCCTTGCTATGGTTCCATATGCTAGTTTACCATTTTATAATACATTTCATAAATCACCCCATTCATTCATTTACTAAATAAATAACTATATATTCCTATTATACAACATAATATAAGGCATACAAGATAAACTACAACTACTATTATGATTAATTTTACACAATATACCCCACCTTACCCTGCACATGACCTACACATACCAGGCTACTCTTCGCATTCTAATGCCCCATAAAATGCTTGGGCCTCCGGTGGCATGTAGGCTAGCATTTTCATAAGATCCCGGTGCTTCTCCTTCTTGACGGGCAGAGGGTCCTCATAAGCACGAGCATACGTGGTGGAGAACAAGGGAGCTGGAGGTGGTTGATTCTTCCTCTGTTTGGTGATCAGCCAGGTCTTCCATCCCTCGTAGAGGCTGTGGCTCCCTTTTGTGTGGACACACCATGGATCAGCAGCTGAAATCATGATTCAACAAGAAATTCAATAAAGATTCTTCTTTCACGCACATATCCCCAACACTGTTAATCTCAGAAGACCTACTCTTTTGTTTTTTACCTGTCACTTTCAACCACATCATGGATGTGATTAGCAAGCCAGGTGGACGCTTTAATGTTGCATCAGGGAGCTGCCTGAAGTCCGGACATTTCATCTCAATGACTTTGAATGGATGCTGCTGCCTGGCTCCACGGATCATCTCGGCGACATCGCTGGGGGTGTGGAGTGTGGACACCTTACGCCTCTTGTCCAGCGTGGCAAAGGAACGGTCACAGGGAAGGAAGGAGTGACCAGACACCATGAACTTCTGCTCTATCTGACTGAAGTACCCTCTAGATACGAGCAGGGCCATGAGGTTTAGGACTCGCCAGTTGTTGTTCTGCCCACAGCATCGGTCACTATAGATGACGAGCTTCCGTTCCTTTGCCTGGACTAGGGGAGCAAAAGATGTTTCTGCCCACTTCAAAAGACAGCTTGCCACCTCGATGGAACCTCTGTGAGCGATGCCCTCATGCCAGAGGCACATTGTAGGAGGATCGTCAGTGCCCATCTCCTGGATACAGAGGTTGTAGTTGGCCAGCTGCCGTTGATAGTACACGTTGGAGTGTATCAGGTTTGGCTTGAACACTACCCCCTGCATGTCGATACAAATGACATGGCAGTCATCATTGGCTTTGGCCCACTCTGTGTCAGCCTGCAACTGGGTGTACGCTTTTTCAGCTTTCCGGTGGTGAAGCTCACTCTCGGCTGCGATCTTCAACCTTTCTCCTTCTGTTGTAGCAGCTGTTAATTTTAAAAACAGGGCGTCACATTTCGCACAAGTGTCACTTCTTGGCTGCCCAAAACTGAGGTTCTGCTGCTTGAAGATGTCCCTATAGAGCCAGAACTTTGCAGTGGATGTTGGATTGTGTTCCTTGTACAGGCGGAACATGCGGAGCAGGTTTAAATCAGGGCTCAGGTACTCCCTCTCCACATCTCCCTTCATCCGTGAGTAGTGGTTCGGTTGGCGTGGGAAGCTCAAGATATGCTCTCTTATCCCCTCTCTCACTGCAGGATGAATGCTATGAGGCCTAAAAAATAAACACCACAACTCATGAACAAGGGAAATATAATAAACTATGCTGGTCTGTTTTGCACAATTGCATTGTTTCTGTGACCATAAATGTATAATTATAAACATTCCTCTAAACTATAGGATTTTGTTTTTCACATACAGTCATTAAAGGGATACTTCAGGATTTAGCATTAAGCTTTGTATCATTAGAAAACCGAATTCTTTTTAGTATTTTCGAATTACAATGCTTTTCTCCCTCATATCCCCCTGAGATGAGAGATTTATGTATTTTTTGTCTGGAAAAAATCCTCCGATGACGCAAAAATTGTCATTGTTTACATGCACATCTTTTGTTTCAATCTAACTGAATTTATTCCGATTTGTGAATCTGAATGTAGTGTTTACATGGATGCTAAACATGTGATTGATTGATGTGTGCATTTTAGCATTGCAATCTGGGAGTTGTTGTCTTTCATCCCCATAAATCAAAAATACATTTTCTGGCTTTTAGAAGGCTCCATTCAAAAATAATTTCACATTTCTACTACATAAATGACCCATTTTAAATACACATTAATCTTTCCAGAGCTGAAGTATCCCTTTAAGATCCACATGTTGTAATGATACAAAGAATAATCATACATTACATTTGCATAGCACTTTATCTCTGATATCGATTTCAAAGTGCAAAAATATGTTTCCTGACTGGGCAACAACAGTGAGCTGAATCCTAACCATTACGGTATGTGCACACTGGCGTTATAGGGTGGCAAGGCACCCAACGCTCTATAATGCCAGCGTCCAGTGCACCATTAGACCAGGGAATGTTGTAGGTGTGACAATAGTGCAGCTTTAAAAACTAACAGGACGAGAGCATGAGGTCCTTCAAGATTTGTTTTTTTTTTACTTACCTGTTCTTATGTTTTCCTCTGAAGTCCTCTAATGGAGACCTGACTTTAGCTACCTGCTCTGTTCCCTCAGACTGACTGCCTAACTTTTCTTGAATAACCTTTTCAAAGATAAGTAACTTTAAATAAATATGTTATGGACAATGTATCTAATTAAAATCATGCATGTAATAAAAAGTTAACAAACGGAAAAGGCTAGGCTATATAAAACTTGCCTGTAGGCGACTGTTGGTCAGTTGAAAGACTGACATAAATGTGAGTTTACAAACAGCAAGTCTTTGGCCTCCTTGTTGCACATGGTACTTGAAGGTGTACTTCCTCTTAGTAATCTCAGTGTCAGGCCCACGTGGTCGTCTGCGACTCACCTTGTGCTAGAAGTAAAAAGACATGAAGTAAAAATACATTTACCATAGCGTAGCAGGCTAGCCGTATTGTAGAGCTGTCAGGTTAAGGTCATTAAGTACGTGAGTAGGCTTTGGTTAGGAGAATGAATAAGCATTTTAGGGCACCAAAGCGCTGTGGTCTGACTGCAATGCACTTGGTGGCCTACTTGATGCTGATCATCCTTCATCCATCCTCACAAAATTTAACATTTACAGTGATCAGGCACATGTGCAGTCTTAGTGAATTGAAGGCATACAGTAGTATTCAATTCACTGGTTATTTCATGGGCCTACATTGTGATGCATTGCATACCATTGACATGATATGGGCTTAAGTTAGCCTACCTGCTCCAAACCAGAGAGAATGATAGCCTGCTGCCTCTCATAAGAGACAGCATAAAACTCTGTGAAGAGCTGGAGTTTTCTTTGTTCTGTTAGGCTTGAACACTGCCTGGGACACGTCTCCTTGCACACCTTGCCCTTAACAAAAACAAAGTCACATTAGAGTTTTTTTTTGTTATATATAGCTATAGAACACTAGAGCTATTAGCAGCTATTAAGGTTACTACCTATAATATATAACGTAACAGCTTACACAATCAATGCATTTTTTTATTATTACCTTTTATTTATTTTATTTATTAAAAAATGAGTAACAAACAAATATACCATACAATATTACAAAACAAAGTGTTGCATAAATGGTAACATGGGATCCAAAAAGTATATCAAAATATTTTAAACACGTCAATGACTTTTTTTTTTTTACCAATTTCAGTGAAGACATAAAGCAATCAAAGTCTAATTTTCTCAGCTTTCATTTCGACCCATTCATGACTTGATTCGCTAAACAGTCAGAGCTGTATGAACATTAGTAACGTTAGACGCCCAGTAATATGCCCCCTGACTGTAACCAGCTACGTTACAAAGTAACTGGCTAGCCAGACATCAAACGCAGCTATAATGTTTCGATTCATTTATCCTTGGTTATAAGGAGTAGTAGCCTACAGCATTAATTTCGACCCATTCATGAATTGATCCGTTAAACAGAGTGAGCTATATGAATGAACTGTAGTAACGTTAGACGACGCGCAGGAGCCTACACGCCCCTCTGACTGTAACAGTAGCTGCTAAGTTAGATACTTTGTATACGGTTCTTTCACTCACCTCTTTCGGTGGACTTTTTCCTCGTTTTTGCTCTCCTCTCCGGTTCACATATGGTTTCCCAGCATCCCTCAAAGACTTCCTTGCTCTGTCCTTCCATTCATTCATGTTCGCTCTCCTTTTTTTGCCGAGGTTTTGCCGTTTAATGTCCGCAGCGGACATGAAAGCAACCGGCGTCTCCATTTTTCGTTAGTGGACATAAACGGTTTTTCCGCGTGAGACTATTTTAAAATTTAAAATACAGAGTTTTGGTCGCGCGAACACACCCCCAAAGTGATTCTGTATACAAAGTGGCACACATACATTCAAGTCACATGGTTATCTCAATTTTTGTTTTTTTTGGACTTATACGGTTGTTCGTCGCATGAACACATATATATACACTTTATTTTATATATAATATATAAACTATCATATATATATATATATAGGCTATATATAATTCTCATACGCTGGGGAAGAGATGGCAAATCCACTTCCCCCATGATTGTGTACACTTTCAATGCCCAGCACATCTACCTCCTCGGAGGTAGAGCACTGAAGCATTGATTTCTCTCCCCGGGCGGAAGAGACCGCAGCGCGGGCTTCCGAGACCGGAGAGAGAGCACTGGATCCCTCGTGGAAAGGGAGGAGATAAGATCCGCGGACCCGTCTCCAACCCCGTAACGAGATCCTATTCGCGATCCACAGGAATGCATTCTCCGCGCTGCCTCGGCAGACGCGTGTCCTGCACCCCGAGGATCGCGAGCCTGGCCACTTTCCTCGAAAAGTGACAGGCGGGAGTGGAGCATGCGAAGCGAAAGCTTCTCACAATGTTGCAATCAGCCCCCTCGGAGGCTGATACCGCATGCTCCACTCCCAAACAAACTACACAAAGCTCGTGTGTGTCCCCACCCGTTAAATAACGCGGGCAGGGAGAAGACAGAGTTTGTAAAGTTGTTTCGCCATAACTCTTCCCAATAATATCGAACAGACAACAATAAATAGACAGAGACAGAGTAACACAGATCGCTTGCTGAGACACAGAAGCTAATGCCGCGTTTCACCGGATCTGCTCTTATGCCTTCCTGGTCATGACGTCACCCGCCCGTGACGCTCATTCTTTCCATTGGACTAGTTGACATTGATGCTCAGACGCATTCACGCTGGGGGCGTTCCCAAAGCGTCAAGTGACGCATCGCGAGTTCCCTCGAAAGGGAACTATAGCAAGCAGCAAGAGTTTCAGGAAGTGCATGCCTCCGTGTCCTCGTTTCACACTTGAGGACACTCATGGGCTCTCTGTTGTCTGCTTGGGAGCAAAGATTTTAAAGTAAAAATGTTGCCATATTCAAACAAAGATTTAAAAAAGTAGGCGAAATTTCACTTATTAAACAAGTATGTTCAGCTAATTGTCAGCCTCTTACATGTCTGCATCTCGAAGAGAATGCAGAATTCGAGAGACAAAAATTGTGTTTTATAAACAATGTTCAGGAGGAGCACTGTCTAATCATCTCGAGAAAATGCATACAGTACACAGCTGACTCACCTAGCTACCTCAACAGTTTTCTGCACCCCGACTCCACAGTCTCGGCTGGTTCTTATGCCCAAGGCAGTACTCTGGGTTTGAGCTAAATTCTGAGCTCGGAGCCCTCGATCCCCTTGAACAGCGCAGCAAAAAAGCTTATTTTACTCTTTTGCTCTATTCAATCATTTGTAAGTGTGAACTTGTGAAACAACTGCCACAGGAAATCAGACATTATTTTATTTTATTTTTTATTAAATATTTATTTTGGCATTTTTGCCTTTTTATTATGATAGGACAGTGTGTAGACAGGAAGTGAAGTGTACATCGTCTTTGGGTGGATTGCTGAGGTGGATTGGATTTTTTGTGATTTGGTCTCAGTGATTTAGGAGTTCTTTTGACTACTCCTAACTTTTCAAGGATTTAGAAGCTGGCTTTAGTGCTAAAATGCTTTGTGAAATACTCTTAGAGCAAAACATTTAGGAGCCCATTATTTTTTCTCCTAAATCGGCAAATTAGGAGCTTGTGTTTTATGAATACGGACCCAGACAACTTTGAACAAGCGTTCTGTTAATGTTACTGGATGTGTCACGGTGTGGGTTCATGTCTTGTTCCTGTCTGTCTTGTGTTCCCCCCATTATTGTGTATTTGGTTTAGTCCTGTCTAGTTTTCCCGCTCCTCGTTTGTGTTCATGTTTTCCACCTGTGTTCCTAGTTAATTTGCCCAGCTGTGTCTTGTTTCACTCACCCGTTCCTCTGTATTTAAGCCCTGTGTTTTAGTTCAGTCCTTGTGAGTTCTTAATGTTGTAATGGTTGCTGTGTCCGTTTTTCCAGTCTGAGTTTCTTTTGTTTGTTTAATAAATGTGCTTGCAATTGGATTCACTCTAGGTTCATTCTTTCCGCAACGTTACAGAAGAACTCACCCTCATTGAATCCAGCAGCATGTTCGCCAGTGTCTCTTCTCCAGCCACCGAGCGGAGGAGAGGCCACTCTTTTGAGGGGACCAGGTTGGTCAAGTTTCGTGGGACACGTGGAGGCCTCAGTAGAGGAGGTGGTCGAGAGGAGCCCCGACACCACTCTCCACGCTGGCCACTCTTCGACCCTGGATTGGTGATGTCCAGCCCAGGGCCCCATTCGCCGCTGTTTCCGTCCAGTCCAGTCAAGCTCTCACCACTGGCTCCGTCTAGCCCAGCCAAGCCCTCACCGCTGGTTCCGTCCAGCCCAGCCAAGCCGGCACCACTGGTTCCATCCAGCCAATTCGTGCCAGAGCCCATTGATCCTTTTGATGACCTTCCAGAGCTTCTTCCCCCAGAGACCGTCCAGCGAGAGACCGTCCAGCCAGAGACCGTCCAGCGAGAGACCGTCCAGCCAGAGACCGTCCAGCCAGAGACCGTCCAGCCAGAGACCGTCCAGCCAGAGACGGTCCAGCCAGAGACCGTCCAGCCAGAGACCGTCCAGCCAGAGACCGTCCAGCCAGAGACCGTCCAGCCAGAGACCGTCCAGCCAGAGACCGTCCAGCCAGAGACCGTCCAGCCAGAGACCGTCCAGCCAGAGACCGTCCAGCCAGAGACCGTCCAGCCAGAGACCGTCCAGCCAGAGACCGTCCAGCCAGAGACCGTCCAGCCAGAGACCGTCCAGCCAGAGACCGTCCAGCCAGAGACCGTCCAGCCAGAGACCGTCCAGCCAGAGACCGTCCAGCCAGAGACCGTCCAGCCAGAGACCGTCCAGCCAGAGACCGTCCAGCCAGAGACCGTCCAGCCAGAGACCGTCCAGCCAGAGACCGTCCAGCCAGAGACCGTCCAGCCAGAGACCGTCCAGCCAGAGACCGTCCAGCCAGAGACCGTCCAGCCAGAGACCGTCCAGCCAGAGACCGTCCAGCCAGAGACCGTCCAGCCAGAGACCGTCCAGCCAGAGACCGTCCAGCCAGAGACCGTCCAGCCAGAGACCGTCCAGCCAGAGACCGTCCAGCCAGAGACCGTCCAGCCAGAGACCGTCCAGCCAGAGACCGTCCAGCCAGAGACCGTCCAGCCAGAGACCGTCCAGCCAGAGACCGTCCAGCCAGAGACCGTCCAGCCAGAGACCGTCCAGCCAGAGACCGTCCAGCCAGAGACCGTCCACGTCACGTCTGCCCAGCCAGAGACCGTCCACGTCACGTCTGCCCAGCCAGAGACCGTCCACGTCACGTCTGCGCAGCCAGAGACCGTTCACGTCACGTCTGCCCAGCCAGAGACCGTTCACGTCACGTCTGCCCAGCCAGAGACCGTTCACGTCACGTCTGCCCAGCCAGAGACCGTTCTCGTCACGTCTGCCCAGCCAGAGACCGTTCTCGTCACGTCAGCTCAGCCAGAGACTGTTCATGCCACATGTGCGCCGCTTGAGCCCTCAGCAGATATGGCCACTGCTATGCCTGAGCCCTCAGTGACCGCAACACTGGCCATTATGGCCACAGCCATGTGGTGTGAGTGGGCTGCGCACACACTTGAGCCGGTGTCTGTACCTGAGACGCGGTCTGTACCTGAGACGCGGTCTGTACCTGAGACGCGGTCTGTACCTGAGACGCGGTCTGTTCCTGAGATGCGGTCTGTGACGCGGTCTGTTCCTGAGACGCGGCCTGTTCCTGAGACGCGGTCTGTTCCCGAGCCAGTGTGTGTGTTGTCTGTTCCCGAGCCAGTGTGTGTGTTGTCTGTTCCCGAACCAGTGTGTGTGATGTCTGTCCCCGAACCAGTGTGTGTGATGTCTGTTCCCGAGCCAGTGAGTGTGTTGTCTGTTCCGGTTCCCGAGCCAGAGTCTGTGTTGTCGGTTCCCGAGCCAGAGTCTGTGTTGTCTGTTCCCGAGCCAGTGTGTGTGTTGTCTGTCCCCGAACCAGTGTGTGTGATGTCTGTTCCCGAGCCAGTGAGTGTGTGGTCTGTTCCCGAGCCAGTGAGTGTTTTGTCTGTTCCCGAGCCAGTGAGTGTTTTGTCTGTTCCCGAGCCAGTGAGTGTGTTGTCTGTTCCCGAACCAGTGAGTGTGTTGTCTGTTCCCGAGCCAGTGAGTGTGTTGTCTGTTCCCGAGCAAGTGTGTGTGTTATCTGTTCCCGAGTTGCCGTGGTCACCCGAGGGGTCTTCACCGCCGTGGCCGCCTGAGAGGTCTTCACCGCCGTGGCCGTCCGAGGGGTCTTCGCCGCCCGAGGGGTCTTCACCGCCCTGGCCGCCCGAGGGGTCTTCACCGCCCTGGCCGCCCGAGGGGTCTTCACCGCCCTGGCCGCCCGAGGGGTCTTCACCGCCCTGGCCGCCCGAGGGGTCTTCACCGCCCTGGCCGCCCGAGGGGTCTTCACCGCCCTGGCCGCCCGAGGGGTCTTCACCGCCCTGGCCGCCCGAGGGGTCTTCACCGTCCTGGCCGCCCGAGGGGTCTTCTCCGCCCTGGCCGCCTGCGCATCCTGCTCCGCCCTGGCCGCCTGCGCATCCTGCTCCGCCCTGGCCGCCTGCGCATCCTGCTCCGCCCTGGCCGCCTGCGCATCCTGCCCCGCCCTGGCCGCCTGCGCATCCTGCTCCGCCCTGGCCGCCTGCGCATCCTGCTCCGCCCTGGCCGCCTGCGCATCCTGCTCCGCCCTGGCCGCCTGCGCATCCTGCTCCGCCCTGGCCGCCTGCGCATCCTGCTCCGCCCTGGCCGCCGCCTGCGCATCCTGCTCCGCCCACGTTCCCTGGTCCATGCCCGCCGTTGCAAGGCTCTTGTCCTGTTCCCTGCGCGGATCTGGCCCTCCATCCCTCCCCCAAGACCGCCTCCACTGCACCACCCTCCTGAACTTTTTTTTTTTTTTTATGGGCGTCGGGAGTCGCCCATAGGGGGAGGGCTATGTCACGGTGTGGGTTCATGTCTTGTTCCTGTCTGTCTTGTGTTCCCCCCATTATTGTGTATTTGGTTTAGTCCTGTCTAGTTTTCCCGCTCCTCGTTTGTGTTCATGTTTTCCACCTGTGTTCCTAGTTAATTTGCCCAGCTGTGTCTTGTTTCACTCACCCGTTCCTCTGTATTTAAGCCCTGTGTTTTAGTTCAGTCCTTGTGAGTTCTTAATGTTGTAATGGTTGCTGTGTCCGTTTTTCCAGTCTGAGTTTCTTTTGTTTGTTTGTTTAATAAATGTGCTTGCAATTGGATTCACTCTAGGTTCATTCTTTCCGCAACGTTACAGGATGAATGTTTATTCATAAATTTGAGAGAACCTTGCAAAAACATTGTGGTTAAATGGTTATCTGTCCTATTGCATTATAATCTTTGCTGTTGAAGTGCTGTCTGAAAGGCACATAAAGGTACATAATTTAAACAATGTTTCGGACAACTATCAATTTGCCCAGTCTAGCAAGGCCAGATCTATCTTGTCTCTGAAACACATGCTATGACTTTATTCGTTGATTTTTCCTCAGCTTTTAATACCATCCAGCCTCATATTTAATGCTCACTTATTAAGCTCAGCAAGAATGGGTGGGCTGTAAATTATTAATAATGTAATCTCCTCTCAAAATGTAGTTTATTTTGTACACTAACAGCTGTTCCTTTCCGAGAAGATACTTGGTCAAACTTGCAGGTGACACAGCATTGGTCCTTTAGGAGGATGAGCACAATCATGGACATTCAAAGAGTTTATCTCCTGATCCTTTGTAGTACAGCAAAAATAAAATCCTATACATCTCAGGGCCCGTATTCATAAAGATTCTAAGAATCCTCTCAGAAAACTCCTAATTTAGTTTAAAAACTTTTACGTAGGAGTCTTAGCTTAAGAGCGATTCGGGACTGATCTGAGAGCAACTCTGAGTAAGGAAAAGACAAAAACTTTCATCTTAGTGAGGAGGCGGGGTTGACCCCGTTGCTATGTATGACACAATCTTTTGAAGACTGTGATTGGTTGGTTGTCCAAGAAGGAAAAAAAAAGAGTGATTTTAAGTATACGGTCTATTCTAAGGCTTCACTTTGAAATTACATGCGTAATTTTTCCTATTTGACCTCTCTCTCTCTCACTCACACACACACACATTATATATGTGTATATAAATCTTTTTTTTTATTTACCATGTTGATAATTTCCTATAAGGTTTTTGATTGGCTTAGAATGATAAAAATTGTTCCACTATTTCCAATTACACTGATTGCTGGCATGTCTATTTAAGTGGTGGTTTGAATGTTGGTTTTAATGTAATGTAACAAACATGGAATCAAAACCAAGAAGGACGAGAAAGCCAGACTGGACAGAGGAACAGTGTTTACTGTTAGCCCAGTTAGTGGATGAACACAAGGCCATCCTTAAAGGAAAATTCGGGCCGGGTGTCAATCTATTAACCTGACTCCGCCAGATGGATTTGCTCCGCATATCCATCTGGAAACCTTCCGTTGAAGTAGTTTTGGTAAGGGGCGAAAATACTGGTTAGCTGATTGGCCTATGTTGGTGATAGACGGGCCAAATCAACCAATCAGATCAACGAAGCATATGACGTACTAACAGAGCGTATCTTTTCCTCTGAGAAAAGCCTCCAGAGCAGTGTTTTGCTCTTCTTTCAGTGAAGAAATACTCTGTAATTCCGATAAAACTTGCTCGATAGCCACGCTGATGCTAGTTTCATCCGCTGAAGCCGACATGTTCTTTAGACTGAACTGACGCGCTTCTCGTTGCGTCACACCTCAACCCGCCTCAAAGCCAACGCTGATTGGACGTTCGTTTGGTGAACTGCTCCCAAATTTTCTTTAACGGAAAGTATCCAGACTGATCTGCGAGTGAAACCTTGAAAGCTCGCGAGATCAGGATGGTCTCACGAGGCTATCAATCTATAGCGTCTTATTAACTCACTGTCATCTATTGTCTGCAACACATTTCTTCTCCCTCTTCGCCTTTCTGCCATTTTCTCCTCTGCTAAAGAAACTCTTAAGCCTCTTAAAAGTCCTCGTCCGTACTCCTAACAACTTTGACCTTAAGACCTCTTTTAAGGGTTAAGATACTTTCTGAATTACTTTTTTTCTTTATTAGGATTTTTTCTTTAACTTTAAGAGTAAACGCCCACATTTCTAAGAATTTTCTTAGAATTTTGTCACTAGGAGCTACTCTTTGCATTAAGATTCTTTATGAATACGGGCCCAGGTCTTGAACATGTTAAAAGGATAGTCCACTCCATCATTTCTCATCATTTACTGACCCTTATGTCAAACGTATACAGGCAGGAGCCATCTTTGAAATACAGTCTCTACCAGTCAATCTACGAACGCCGATCCAAGTGCGCTGGTGAGATGTGAACGAGCTATAAGTTGTGATAAGGTGAGCGCGAACAGCAGGCTTGGATCGGCGTTCGTAGATCGACTGGTAAAGGCTGTATTTCAAAGATGGCTCCTGCCTGTATACGCGAAGTTGACTGTATGTATTAAATATCTTCTTATTAAACTGTCTGGACACTGACAAAGTTCTCAATGCTTCGGTTTGAAGGTAGGGACCCTCATTATGCTACCGTGTTAGTGTGGGGCTATTTTGAGCCTTGTTAGTGGTATTAACAAGCGATTTTTATTTGTCATTGATCTATGCCCAATATACTAGTGTTATACTAGCTTTATAGGCTAAACTGTTTTTAGAGATAAAACTATTTACATTCGATAATCATGAAAACAAATCTCAGATAACGGTTGACTAGGTACCAATGTGTAATTAGACCAAAGGTTCATTTTGCGCCGGAGTTCTCCTTTAATTACACTGAAACAATGACACCTTCAAATAAAGTTTAATGTCTTAGCATATGCATCCTGGTTTTCTCAGCTCTTCAGCTCTCAAGGGGACAAGGTGTGCATATTTTGCACCTTGAGGTTGATTCGGTCTTGACTCCAGCCTAGTTCTGCAGAGTCAGTGCTATGCCCACTTTGTTTGTGCATATTCACAGCTTAGTGAAACAGGCATTTCTTCAGCATGGTGAAGTGGGTATTGAGTTCCCCATTGCGTCAACACCAAGACACAGTGTTGAAGTTCCACTTCGAAAGGTACCATCTCAGGCTTGCTTCATGCTTGCCTGCATATCTTCTTCAGACAAAAGAGTTGATGACATGTAACTCAGGCACCCTTTTATATGCATGACGTTCCACGTTTGACATGGACTGCTGACTGCCAATGAATTTGGCATGTGTTTACAGATGCGTCAGACACTGGTCATGCTGATGCTGTTCACTATAGCGTCAACACCAAGACGCATTTGAATATGGAAACATTCTTATTTTAATAAATTGCATTTGAATATGGCAACGTGATACCTCGTTCTACAATTTATATGATTAAATCACTGACAGAGACTCCACCCCTATAGCAAATCACTGTGGCCATATTTAGAAAGCATGTTGACATCATCCATATCAACGAGTAGCTTACTCACTAATCTGGACAGATCTCAAAGAAAGAGCATATAGGACACCGCCTTGCCCAAACTTCTCTCCTTGCTTATGCATCCCCTCTCCCTACTCCCAAGAAAGACTGAAAACTTAGGAGAATTCTGTTCTCCTTTTTGGGTGGTGTCTTTTCAAGATATCTGAAAATCCTCTCCTCTCACCCAAAACCAGGTGTTTGTGTAGTAAATATTTATAACCCTTTTGTTCTAGTCTGGGTATTTAAGGGAAAGTGGCAGAGCAGCCGTTTGGGAAATTCTGTAGCCAAAAGAACCCCATGCAGTGCTGTGTGAGTGTCTTAAAAACACTCACACACCACTGTCTGTCCTGCTGTCTGGTGTTACAGCTAATCTTTGCTAAGGATAGATCATACCGAAGGCCCAATGAATGGATCATGGAGCACATCTTCTGGGGCCTTCCGACTGACTTCACAAGTTGCAGTTTCGTGACTATAAAAAATTACACTTTTTGTTATGATCAAGCAGGGTGCGGCCACTTAAAGGTAAATAGTTCACCCTGTATCCTCTGACTAATGTCAGAACTGACGAGTTTTTGTATGTAAGTGCACAACCCAGCCCGAGTGTGACTCTAAGCGATACCGGGTCCCTAATGAATGAAAGTGAAAGTATGGAATACCCAGAATTCTAAATATCTAAATTAATACTTGTGATTAGTTCCTAATGGGAAACACGATCTAAATTTAATTATCATTTGAAATTGGAGTCAGATTAAGCGCAGAGCTAAAGTAAAATTGAAACAATACTCTAATAAATTAAGTGAACTTCACAGAATCGCTGAAAAGTCCTACAAGCATACCTTCCCCCACACAGTCGGATTCTGTCGTTGGGTGATTCCCAGTGTATATATTGTGTTTGAGTTTCTCCTGGTCAGTTCTCGCTCATGTTACCAAAAAAAAAGTGGTAATGTAATGCTATTCATGTTTGAATGCTCTCCTGAGTGTTTAGTTTTATTAAATAAAGACTTTATATTTTTGGAATATGACTTTTGTCTTCATCATTGTGATTGTCTGCAACCTGTGACACATTCATCTATTTCGGATTAAACTGAACTTTCAGCGACACTTAATGGACATTTCACTTTTAAAGTGTAATAAAATGTGCAAGAAGCAACATAATAATTTTGGAGAAATGTTGCCACAGGTACGCATTTTTTAATGAGCCTGGGTTGCAGTATTGATATGTGACTATTTGCAATACATTTGATTACATTTTACAACACAATTACACTACTTGTTTCTATTTTAACCCTTTTACTCGTAATTTTTAAATATTCTAACTGACCCCTAGAGTGAGTTTTTTTCAAGGCGACTGTATTCCCCTTATTGTTTCCATGGTGATGCGTCATGCTTGTCACGTGAAACACCGCAGCCAAAATAACACTGTAAGACAGATGCATCATTTTTATTTTGTTTTTCCTTTTTTATTCAAAATATTCACAAACATGCTTACCAATATCATCAACTTACCATAGTCATCAACTATCTGATATTCCGTTACTTAAATATGTGTAAGTAATGTCGTTTTAGAAACCTTTATAAATTATCTTGATCTATAACGTGAGATAGGCGCCGCCATGTTTGTTTGCGCTGCAATTCAGAGTCCTGTCAGTTGGGTTTACAGCACGTGAATTCATCAGTTTCTCTCGAAATAGAAGAAGAGAGATATGACATGCGCTGAGCGCGTCTGTTTCTGGCTCAGCGCTAGTCAAACCGCGAAAGAACAATTTGAATCTGTAGGCGGTGGGCTGGACCTCGAAATTAGGAATTTAATACTTACCTCACCGCTGTGTACGTTTTTTTTGCTGAGGTCATGTAAAAAAAATTGTATAAGTACTACAGACATTGTTTCCAACTTTGTTGTATGCACATTGGACACAAAATGTCCTTACAAACTTTTACTTTTTTAAACCGGCAAATAAGCAGGATTACTAATCATAACGTTAGAAAAACTCCTGTTTCCTTGACAACCAAAGTAAATAATGACCAAAGATTCAAGAGCGGAGCCAAAGGAATCTTTGTCAATGACCAGGAAGCTGCGTTCTTGAGAATTAAACTTTGATTGAATCATTAAAAATGTAGTTTTGGTAGTGTAGTTCAGTAATACCGGGGTAAAAATTAGGTGTTTTATCCACTTAGCTTCAAATGTAAAAAGCCCTGTAACCCCCTTTTCCCAGACAAGTTGGGCAAAGTTTGTGCAATGTACACACTTATGGGTTAACCTGCAAAACCATAGAGAGTACAGTAGCTGAAAAAGCCATATTGGCATTTAACTTAAACTCCGAAGACGTCCAAGATGTGCCGGCTAATGTTGGATTTCATAGAGAATGCTACATGCTCTTCACCAACAAAGAACACATTGAAAGAGCACATAAGAAGAGAGAAAAGGCAGCTAACAACAGTGAAGGTTTGTATCAAATGTATAATTTTTATATACAATAAATACAACAATGTCCAGACAGTAGTGTGAAAGTAGTTGTCCAGCTGGAAACCCAATGAAATCTGAGCAAGAGGTGGCTGTTCTCTGTAATTTATACCCCTGGCTGCAGCAGAAACGCCCCCTATTCCCAAAACGTCACCCACCCAATCAGAATTAAGGTTTCCAGCCAATCAGAATTAAGGTTATTACCCCAATTTGGCTTATGGTCTGGCTAACCCTGGACTCTGGGCTATTCCCAAATGTCATCTAGTAGGAGTTATCCTATTTCATTCTGATGCATGAGTTTCATTCTGAGGGATTGCTTTTCTTTGCTTGAGCATGTGCACACAAACTATTATGCATCTCATGCATCATGTCAAATAGAGCAAATAGTGCTTCATTGTCTCAGAAACATCAAGATGGGTCATCTGTGATGTGGATACTAAGCAACTACGTGACCTTGACCTGCTCCATCATGGCGCTGTTGATGTGATGATTGTCAACGATCACCTCTGTAGTCATTTGGGTGTTGAGAGATATGATGTTGTTCTGTCCGTGTCTGTGTGTTAGATAAACAACTGAATTATATTCAGATAAATAAACACAGAAAGTACACATTACCAGAAACATCACGTTTCATCTTGAATTTGAACTTGAAACGAGCTTGATAAGACTACTGCACTTCTGACCACAAATAATTTTGTTAAATAGCTCAAAAACAGCCATCTTTAACTAAAACATTTTTCCACCATATTCCATCTTATACCTGTTCTGTTATGTATGTAAAAATGTTGGCTAGTAGAAGCTGATTTTGCCGGTTGATAACAGACCCACTACAGAGCGTCCGGTGAGAGACTTTTACCAGAGATGATCAGGTACTCGGGAATAACCCATTTATTGTCACCACATCTCAGTACACTGAATAAATTTGACTTTGCATGTGTGTGTGGTTTTCTATAAATAAAGATATAAGAAATATAGATAAGTACAAATAACAATATCAAATAATAATAGTGACAATAAACATAGTAACAGTAATCTCCACAATGAATATTAAATTACAAAGATTAATACAGTACAATAGGAACAAATGTGCCATTATATGGAAAAGTCCACTGCTAGAAATTATTAATATTGAGCGGTTGAAATTCGACACCTTTGCTGGTGAGGACAGAAATGGAGCCGCTCTGTCTAGCACATTAGTGCGCATGCGCCCAAAGAGTGATTTAACTCTAGAAGTGAGCGATATATTAAATGGACCATTTTATATCTAAAAGCCATATAGATTATGTCTTCTAAATATAACAATGAAATACGCGAGGAAACTAGTATGCAAATGTACAAATGAACATCTTAGGAGCTAGTTCATATGGTCACTCGCATGTAACTTTTACACATGCGGGGCTATTCAAACGTTCATAAACTGAGTAGAAAAATGTATAAACAGACTGCTACTTACTTTACAGGCACGCACACAACTTTAGCAAAGATAAATCGTTACAGTACAGCTTGCATCTGTCCGCTTTCTCGATCAGTCAGACTCAATTCAGTGGGCGGGGATCACTGACTTGCGCGTCTTTTCCGCGGCGCTGATTGGCTCGCTGGACGGATGCTGCGACGAATGCGTCCATTTTGTCATATAGTAAAGCAACTAAACCCTTGAATATAACCCTAATAGTGGCCTTGTTTACAATGTAGGTGAAGCCCAACCACTGACAGATGTAGCTGAACCACTGCCGTTCAATGATGAGTGTCTCCAAGGTCCGGATTCTGCACTCTACATTGGATGATGGCCCCGAACAACAAAGGAGAACGTCTCATCTACTCCCAGCTGGTTGCCTAATATGCAGGAAGAATCAGTATGTTATTGACAGTCATAGAAAAAGGAAAAAGAAAAGCTTTCAATGTGAGACACTGACAGCACTGCCCCACTAAGGCAATACCTTAACTCGACAGTTAAGTGAAACTGAGAAAAATGACTTTAAAGTTATCTTAATGTGCTGACAAATGAGTTATAGGTATAATATTGTAATTTTCACATTTCGTAGTGTATACCTGTATTAACCTATCTACATAAAAATTTTGAACTCAAATTTGACCTGTGACCCTTTTTCGGAAGTTACTGTATTCTGCCTTAGCATTGCCCACAAAATGATAATCGGTCATACCAAGGCAAAAGAGCTAAACTTCTATTTTATAGCACAATGTTATGATAACACTTAAAATGTAATCAAATATTAACCCTATGGACTCACTATGATAAAAATGACGGAGTATGTTTTTATGTTTCCACTGTTCGATCACGCCCGTGCCTCTCTCTCTCTCACACACACACACATGCACGCACGCACGCACACACACACACACACACACACACACACAACATATTCCAGCATTGCAATCTTGACATCGCAGCCGGTTCATTATTGCCATAGCTTCAGAGCTAAGGCGGGGCTACAGATTAGGTGTCCCTAAAGAACCTGCGTATCTAACAGTAGTTCAAATCAATTCAATTCAAATTTATTTGTATAGCGCTTTTCACAATACATATTGTTTCAAAGCAGCTTTACAGAAAGTGCATTTCAGAAATGTACATAGAAAAATACAGTTAGTTAATCATCATGTATTAATTTAGGGCATAACATATCGCCGGCGTTGAGTCGTCTCTTAACAGGCGTCGAGTCGTCTCATCGCAGGCGTTGGGGCATCTGAAGTCTCCGTGAGAGGCTGGATACAGACTGGAGCTGACGAACGCTATTTACCTCGGGACTAGCGTCCCGAGATAACAGCAGAAAAGCAGATCGGAAATAATTAGCGTAGCTGCTGTTTCTAATATTAATGCATTCGATCTGATTCAACATTGGTATAAAAGGTAAGCATTATGTGAATGCTTGGCTGAAGAGATGCGTCTTTAATCTAGTTTTGAACTGGGAGAGCGAGTCTGAGCAACGAACAGTATCAGGAAGGCTATTCCAGAGTTTAGGAGCTAAATGTGAGAACGCCCTCCCTCCTTTAGTGGACTTAGATATCCTAGGAATGACCAGAAGCCTCGAATTTAGGGATCTTAAAGAACGTGATGGACTGTAGGGCGATAGAAGATCAATTAAATACACAGGAGCTAAACCATTTAGGGCTTTATAGGTCAGTAGTAATACTTTGTAATTGATACGGAACTTAATAGGTAACCAGTGTAGAGATGATAAAATTGGTGTTATATGATCATATTTTCTTGACCTAGTAAGAACTCTAGCGCCTGCATTTTGCACTAACTGTAGCTTGTTTATTGAGGATGCAGGACAACCAGCTAATAAAGCATTACAGTAATCTAGTCTCGAGGTCATGAATGCATGAACTAACTTTTCTGCATCAGAAACAGATAGCATGTTACGTAATTTAGCAATGTTTCTAAGGTGGAAAAAGGCAGTTCTTGTAACATATGAAATATGATTTTCGAAAGACAAGTTGCGGTCTAGTATAACTGTCACGGGATAATCAGGACACATAAGCGAGGACTCAATTGCAGGAAAACAAAGGTAAGATTTTAATTAACCAAACAAACAAAATACAAAGTACAAACAAAACTCCCACATGGGGGAAAAACCAGAACAAATACTTACAAGGCAAAAACACGAGGAACAAGAAACAGGAACTTAGACAAACGAACCAGCACTGGACTGAAAACACAAAGGAAGCTATAAAGGAAACACACAGGAGGGTAACGAGACAACAGGTGAGGAATGTTAAGCAGATAACGAGAAGGGAGGAGCTAACAATTAGACAGAAAGCACATGGCACAGGAATAGTCAAGAGCCATGTGCTCACATGAAACTAGACTAACATAAACACAAGACAGACAGGAAATGTCATAGCTCTGTCACCACACAGAACTAATAACAAAAGCAGAAGTGACAGAACCATGACAATAACACCCAGGTCTTTTACTGTAGTGGATAAAGTAACAGGACATCCTTCTAAATTAAAGTTGTATTGAGGTCTTTAGAATCGCGTGGAAAGACAGTGTGTCACGTTATAAAAAGGCTCTAAAAGCAGCCAGGGCTGAGCATCTCCGGAAAATAATAGAAAATAACAAAAATAATCCAAGGTTTTTATTTAACACCGTGGCTAGACTAACAAATAAACAGACATCGCCAGAGCAAAATATTCCGTTACAGTATAGTTGTAATGATTTTATGAATTACTTCAATGAGAAAATAGAAAGCATCCGAAATACAATTGTAAATGTACAATCCTCTATGGTGTCTTGTGATTCAGCCTCAATTATCGCCCCTCAAGAACAACTACACCGCTTTACAACTATAGGACAGGAAGAGCTAAATAAACTTATCATTGCATCTAAACCAACAACATGTTTATTAGATCCAATACCCACTAAACTACTGAAAGAAGTGTTACATGTAGTGGAAGAGCCTCTTCTCAATATTATTAACTCGTCTTTATTCTTAGGTCATGTTCCAAAAATATTCAAGCTGGCAGTTATAAAACCTCTTATTAAGAAACCGCAATTAGATCAAAATAACCTAGCAAATTACAGACCCATTTCAAATCTTTCATTTATGTCTAAAATACTAGAAAAAATTGTGTCCGCTCAATTGTGCTCTTTCTTGCAAGAAAATAAGATAAATGAAAAATTTCAGTCAGGATTCAGACCGCATCATAGCACAGAAACTACGCTAGTTAAAATTACAAATGATTTACTTTTAGCTTCTGACCAAGGCTGTATCTCAATACTAGTTCTACTCGATCTTAGCGCTGCGTTCGACACTATAGATCACAAAATACTCTTGGATCGACTACAAAACTACACTGGTGTTCAGGGACAGGCATTAAGCTGGTTCAGATCGTACTTATCAGACCGTTACCATTTTGTCTGTATAAATGGGGAAAAATCGAAGATAACGTCAGTAGACTATGGAGTGCCGCAAGGATCGGTGTTAGGCCCTCTGCTATTCTCAATATATATGCTGCCCCTTGGTAATATTATAAGAAAACATGGAATTAATTTCCACTGCTATGCTGATGACACTCAATTATATATTTCATCACGACCAGATGAAAACACTAACCTATCTAAATTGACAGAATGTCTTAAAGATATAAAATGCTGGATGACGTGTAATTTCCTGCTATTAAATCCAGATAAAACGGAGGTATTACTTATTGGTCCAAAAAACTACCCACAAAATCTCTTACAATACAACTTTAATTTAGAAGGATGTCCTGTTACCTTATCCACTACAGTAAAAGACCTGGGTGTTATACTAGACCGCAACTTGTCTTTCGAAAATCATATTTCATATGTTACAAGAACTGCCTTTTTCCACCTTAGAAACATTGCTAAATTACGTAACATGCTATCTGTTTCTGATGCAGAAAAGTTAGTTCATGCATTCATGACCTCGAGACTAGATTACTGTAATGCTTTATTAGCTGGTTGTCCTGCATCTTCAATAAACAAGCTACAGTTAGTGCAAAATGCAGCCGCTAGAGTTCTTACTAGGTCAAGAAAATATGATCATATAACACCGATTTTATCATCTTTGCACTGGTTACCTATTAAGTTCCGTATCAATTACAAAGTACTACTACTGACCTATAAAGCCCTAAATGGTTTAGCTCCTGTGTATTTAATGGACCTTCTATCGCCCTACAATCCATCGCGTTCTTTAAGATCCCTAAATTCGAGGCTTCTGGTCATTCCTAGGATATCTAAGTCCACTAAAGGAGGGAGGGCGTTCTCACATTTAGCTCCTAAACTCTGGAATAGCCTTCCTGATACTGTTCGTTGCTCAGACTCGCTCTCCCAGTTCAAAACTAGATTAAAGACGCATCTCTTCAGCCAAGCATTCACATAATGCTTACCTTTTATACCACTGTTGAATCAGATCGAATGCATTAATATTATGAACAGCAGCTACGCTAATTATTTCCCATCTGCTTTTCTGCTGTTATCTCGGGACGCTAGTCCCGAGGTAAATAGCGTTCGTCAGCTCCAGTTTGTATCCAGCCTCTCACGGAGACTTCTGATGCCCCAACGCCTGCGATGAGACGACTCGACGCCTGTTAAGAGACGACTCAACACCGGCGATATGTTATGCCCTAAATTAATACATGATGATTAACTAACTATATTCTTCTATGTACATTTCTGAAATGCACTTTCTGTAAAGCTGCTTTGAAACAATATGTATTGTGAAAAGCGCTATACAAATAAATTCGAATTGAATTGAATTGAATATTGTAAGAGATTTTGTGGGTAGTTTTTTGGACCAATAAGTAATACCTCAGTTTTATCTGGATTTAATAGCAGGAAATTACACGTCATCCAGCATTTTATATCTTTAAGACACTCTGTCAATTTAGATAAGTTAGTGTTTTCATCTGGTCGTGATGAAATATATAATTGAGTGTCATCAGCATAGCAGTGGAAATTAATTCCATGTTTTCTTATAATATTACCAAGTGGCAGCATATATATTGAGAATAGCAGAGGGCCTAACACCGATCTTTGCGGCACTCCATAGTCTACTGACGTTATCTTCGATTTTTCCCCATTTAAACAGACAAAATGGTAACGGTCTGATAAGTACGATCTGAACCAGCTTAATGCCTGTACCTGAACACCAGTGTAGTTTTGTAGTCGATCCAAGAGTATTTTATGATCGATAGTGTCAAACGCAGCGCTAAGATCGAGTAGAACTAGTATTGAGATACAGCCTTGGTCAGAAGCTAAAAGTAAATCATTTGTAATTTTAACTAGCACAGTTTCTGTGCTATGATGCGGTCTGAATCCTGACTGAAATTTTTCATATATCTCATTTTCTTGCAGGAAAGAGCACAATTGAGCGGACACAGTTTTCTCTAGTATTTTAGACATAAATGGAAGATTTGAAATGGGTCTGTAATTTGCTAAGTTATTTGGATCTAATTGCGGTTTCTTAATAAGAGGTTTTATAACTGCCAGCTTGAATATTTTTGGAACATGACCTTAGTTAATAATATTGAGAAGAGGCTCTTCCACTACAGGTAACACTTCTTTCAGTAGTTTAGTGGGTATTGGATCTAATAAACATGTTGTTGGTTTAGATGCAATGATAAGTTTTTTTAGCTCTTCCTGTCCTATAGTTGTAAAGCGGTGTAGTTGTTCTTGAGGGGCCATAATTGAGGCTGAATCATAAGACACCATAGAGGATTGTACATTTACAATTGTGTTTCGGATGCTTTCTATTTTCTCATTGAAGTAATTCATAAAATCATTAAAGCTATACTGTAACGGAATATTTTGCTCTGGTGATGTCTGTTTATTTGTTAGTCTAGCCACGGTGTTAAATAAAAACCTTGGATTATTTTGGTTATTTTCTATTAGTTTGCGGAGATGCTCAGCCCTGGCTGCTTTTAGAGCCTTTGGCTGCTCTAGTTCCGCATTGTAATGGATTGCTTTCTCGTCGGTTATTTGACATGGATTTTAACCAGGGTTCAACAAAAGGTAGGCTCTAAATTACTACATTCCTGCTGCTGGTGTATAATGGGTGTGTTGTTTCAGCTCCAACCAACCAACTCACGTGGTTTTAAGTCAGTGGACTGACATTGGCAGGCGAGAGCTACACTGTAAAAAAAAAAACCGTAAAAAAACGGTAATTTTCTGGCAGCAGGGGCGCCAGAAAATGTCTGTTAAAAAACGGAAAAATACTGTCAGGAAAAAAACTGTAAAAAAAATGGTAATTTCTTATCCTATAATTATGGTTTATTACTGTTATTCTACACAAAATTATCTTTCATTATCTGATATAATGTTAATTTACTGACCTATTGAAGTATTAATTTCGGTTTTGTACCATTGTAATACACTGACAACCAACAACCACAGTGGTGATGAGTCACATGATCATTCAAAGCTCATTACAAGCAGCTCTTCCACAAGAGAGTTAATACTAATATATAGAAACTGCACAGTGTCATTCGCACAAACATTAAACACCATCATGGTGACACATGAAATTTTAAAAATGCAATAAACATTAGTTTAACAACATTAAATGTAACATAAAACCCTAATATACATAACTGATTAAAAAAAAAACTAAGAAAACAATGAAGAAACATAGTTTTTTCAACAAAAACACATCAAATGTTAAGTGTCACGCAGAGAATTGTGGGAATGTCAATTTACGTTTTTTCACTGTAAATTAAACGAGTTGTTCTTTTTCACTTTCAAAAACTGTAAATTTAAATGTATTTTACAGTAAAATTACATTAAATGTACCATTAGATCTATCACAGTTTTTACCGTATATAGTACGGAAATACTATTATTTAACCTTAAAACTCACTTCAACACCCACATGCTTAATGATCTTCAAGGAAAACATGTTAAATGACTGCTGATTTCTGCAGTTATACCTTCTTTTCTGTGTTTTCTAATTTAACAGAAAAAATCTGTAAAATATTACGAATATTTTATGTAAAATTATACATAACCCTGTAAAAATACAGACAATTTCCTTTAAAAAAACGTAAAATTGATGTAAAACTAAAATACAAGCAATTACCTGTAAATTTAATAGTGGACCTTTAAATTACAGCAAATATCTGTAAAATAACAGTAATTCGCTGTATAATGACAAAACGGCAAATTTCTGTAAAAAAAAAACAGGCCGTTACCTGTAAATTTACGGGTTTTTTTTACAGTGTAGCCTATGAGAAGCATATTTTATTTCAGTTGTACATGTAGCCTTGTATTACGGGCTGTGAATTAAGATATCCTACAAGCCTGCTCTAATGCAGCGCTTGTTACTGGATAAGTTGTTGATTATGGCTCGAAAAGTGTTTGTGTCTAGTTTGTGAAGTAGCATCGCTAGCTAAAGGCTACTGCTAGCTATTACTGGATTTTAAAGATTATCTTTTTTATGCACCCGTGTGTCATTCTTACCTTGATCTTGGTGTTTACGTTTCAAAGCCATCTCCACCATAATTTCCCCCCGAGTGTATGCCATTCTTCAATAATCTAACAAAAGCAATCACTGTGAAACATGTACGTGTGTGTCTGAGGTGATTTAATTGCTACATCATAACCCTGTAACTCCAGCGCGGCAATACTTTGATGGTCGGTCAGAACAAGGCAGAGTGCCGTAACTTCAGGGCAGAGCACCCGTAACTTCATTCGAGTGTTCAGGAGCAGCGAGAAACGAAGGCATAAAGCCATAACTGACGTTATGGGCTTCTACCACAGTTTCCCCTTGGCTTTTTGAAGTTACAATAACTCATTTTCGCCAAAAATCGAAGTTACGACCTTTTGCCTGGATGGATGAGAGGCTTCTCTCTTCAGGGGCCATGTATCATCAAAGCTGTTACAAACGCTACACATCTTATCTTTATAAAAAACACACTCAAGGTTATTTTTACTTTTTGTAACAAGTCTACTTTAAATCGCCTTCAAATGGTTCAAAATGCTCAAAGGCTTCTAACAAGATCTGGCAGGAGGACACACATTACACCCATTTTGTCCTCCTTACACTGGGTACCCATCAAATTGCGTATTGATTTTAAAATATTAGTTTTAACTTTTAGAGCTTTACATGGTCAGGCCCCTCAATACATTGCTGATTTGTCATGCACATACTCCCCAGGCCGTGCACTTCGATCCTCAGGCCAGAGTCTGTTAATGGTCCCAAAGACTCGCTATAAAACCCGGGGAGACCTGTCCTTTCAGGTTGTAGCCCCCAGACTGTGGAACGCCTTGCCTTTGTTCCTCCGTGTGGCCGACTCGGTCGATTCTTTTAAAAGGCATCTCAAGACACTGTTATTTAGACAAGCATTTAGTTTACTGGGTTTTATTTTGGGCTCTTTTAATGTCGTAATTTTTACTGATTGTATACTGTTTTATTTTGTGGTTGCACTTTGTAAAGCACTTTGTGATTTTATCTGTGAAAAGTGCTCTATAAATAAACTTTACTTACTTACTTACTTACTGAAGACTGACATTTCAGCCAGTCTGTCGTTTAACCCTCTGGGGACCAAGGGTTTTTTGGGGCCCTTGGGATGTTTTGACATGCACTGACATTTGTGCTTTTTTCAGTTATTTATAAACATGTTAATGGCAAAGGTGTAAATTCATTCTATATAGCACAAACGGGGCTACTATAATCTGTGAGCAACATGTATGTACATGTTTGTATTTTTGAGAGAATATTATTTATGCATGGTTATTGAAAAACTTAAAAATAAAAGTTTCTGAAATAAGGCCACAAAACACATATGTGACCCGATCTGGCGAAATGAGTCGGAAGTCGCAACGTTCTATTTTAAGATATGGGCCGATTATGTGGAAAAACAATGAAATAATAGATTTTTTTTTTTTGTGCTAATTTCAAAGAACAGACATTCAAAAATAATCTCCCAAAGTTTCGTAGTCCAGATAATTGAGTAAAGGTATTTAAATTACTATTAAAGTGTACAAAGTTTTTCTAAATTCGCTGGAAATGAACATTGCTTTTCTCAACTCCTCTCGTCACCTCAGGATTTCCCGGGTATCCCCTGAAACGTCACTATCTCTGCTCTTTAAATGGTGTTACACGTTGTATAGAACCAATCAAAAAGCTTAGAAATGTACACAAATGCTGATCATTTGTCAATGGGAAGCCGTTTCGACTGACCGGCACGCGATTGGTCCAGCCACCCTCCTGTCAGACTCGCAGCAAACGTGTAATAAACAAGCTAGCAGATCTCCTCAGAAACATTAAATATTATTAATTTGAGAAATGTCGCTGTCAAAAGTGAGCAAAGTTGCCAAAGCGTCATCAAGCCCCCTGGCCATTGCACACTGAGTCCGCGTTTTTTTCGTATGCGTTTTTTCGTATTGATTCGGTGGCTCCGAATTGTCAAAACACCATTCAAACTGCTTGCTACGGATGCGAAAAACTTACGATTGTATTTATATAACGGATGAAAGTGTCGTAGTGTGCAAGCGTGATTGACATAACGTGATTGACAAATGTGAATGAGTGTAGCTATTTATCTGCAAGCAGAATCCATTACAATGTGTTTGATTAACCCAATATTTGTCTGTTGGTATCTCCGTTATGAATTTGTTACGCTGTTATTGTCAACTAGCCTACACTAAGATATGATTGCATAGACTAGCATTATTTGATCTCTGTCTCTCTGCCTCTCACTTTCTCTTACACACACACACACACACACACACACACACACACACACACACACACACACACACACACACACACAGACACACACACCCTCTCCCTCAAGCAAAAATGTAGCACCTCTGTTCAATCTTTCTGATTTTAGTACATTTTTGTAAAAGGTAGGCCTAGGGCCCTATTTTAACGATCTGAAACGCAAGTGTCAAAGCGCAAAGCGCAAGTAACTTTGTGGGCGGATCCCGGCGCTGTTGCTATTTTCCCGGCGGGATAAATGACTCTTGCGCCTGGCGCAAATCTAAAAGAGGTTGGTCTGAAGTAGCTTCATTATTCATAGGTGTGGTTTGGGCGTAACGTGGAATAAACCAATCAGAGCGTCATCTCACATTCCCTTTAAGAGCAGGTGCGCATGTTGCATGGCGGATTGCTATTATAACGGCGGATTTACCAGGCGCGCGTCAGGAGCGGTTCACAGCCGAGGAGACCGACGTTCTTGTCAGGACCGTGAAAGACAGAGAAGTGACGTTGTATTGCGTGCACCTGTAAACTATGGCATAAACCCTCATGCAGTAACACCCTCAGACGGCACTGTTTATTGACTGTCTGAAGTAGAATGCATGCAGAAATAACAAGAAATTCAACGTTCAAATCAGACTTATCTATCTATTTATCTCTATATCTCTATCTATCTATCTATCTATCTATCTATCTATCTATCTATCTATCTATCTATCTATCTATCTATCTATCGTGGGTGGGTTTCTCCCATCCCCATACAAATCAGCGTCGGTTAAACAGGCGTGGGAAGAAAAAAACTAAATTTTCATGGACACCACAATGATTTCCCTCATGTGTTAATATTTTTCCTTGTTATAATGTATGATTTGCAAAAATAAAAACTGCTGCATCTGTGTTGATGAGAGAATCAAAGTGTATGCGCGTTGTGCACCCGCTACATTATGGCCAAGCATGCGCGCTTAAAATAGCATAATGAACAACGCGCAACGCGCCACTGACTTTAGACTAGTTTTTTTCTGGTCAGTGGCGCAATTGTTTTATAGAACAGCAAAATAGCATGAGGGAAAGTTTGCGCCGGAACACGCCTCCTCTTTGCGCTGAACCGCCCCGGGGAGCGCAAGTGTATTTCTTAGTTAACCGACGTGTGTCTGTGGAGGGAAAAGTCCGCTTTGCGCGGGTGCAAAATAGGAATGATACATGCGTCAGTGTACAAAGTCATTTGCGCCGAGTGCAAGATAGAGCCCCTACTGTTAAATTATTTATTAAAATAAAAACTTTTAAAATAATTTGAGCTTCAGCCTGGTTTAATAGCATTTATATATTAATGTCTTTGGTCAAATTAAGCTGTAAAATATAGTTTATCCCTTTAAATGTAATGGATTTTGAAAGATATCAACAAAAAACGGGCAAAAAACTTTAAAAGCGATTTTCTCAGGTTTTCAATTGGAAAAAGAGGGCAGACGACCATAATTCAAATGTGTATATCTTTACAACCATTCAAGGTATGACTTTGACTAGGATATCAATTGAAAGCTTATGGTCTCCTCTTTCCATTAATACCAAAATCTCAATTTTTTAATTTGGGTCACTGTGACTCATTTTGCTGGATCAGGTCACATATTGATTATTTCTTCACAAGACTTTTGAAAATTGTATCACATAGTCTAGAATATTTGCTCCAAAACTATGTGAGAATC
The DNA here is from genome assembly GCF_029890125.1 of Rhinichthys klamathensis goyatoka. Lineage (NCBI taxonomy): Eukaryota > Metazoa > Chordata > Actinopteri > Cypriniformes > Leuciscidae > Rhinichthys > Rhinichthys klamathensis. The sequence continues at coordinate 2,054,304 of NW_026606589.1, forward strand.
ATCCTGACGACTCATTCAGATAAGTCAATAAAGTATTTTATAATGTGTATGACGTGTTTAGTGTGAGAAAGCTTTATGCGAGGAGGCGTGATCTCTCATTAATATGTATGGCATTTCACACCTGAGAAAGACAAAGACCCTCCCATAATGGCCCTATTAGGTACGCCTTGCACAAAGAATGAGGAGATTTAAAAAAGAATGGCTTTTAGATTGTTTGGATTTATTTACAACACAACATAATCCAAAGATACACAACAAAGGACAAAAAAGCACATTAGTAAACACACTGATCTAAATACAGAGGCTTGCACAGTCACACAGCATGGTCCCATTCCTGAAACATAGTACATACCAAGGCTTCAAAAGTCACATCCTTGTTTTTGTTTTTTTCACAGCCTAAAGTTTTTGAAGTCATCAAAAAAGTATTTAGTATTTGTTGTAGAGGTCTGCTACCCGACCCGAGCCCGACGAAACTCACGGGTTTCTGGTCGGGTTTGGGTTAATGTTTAATGAATAGCCTCGGGTTCGGGTCGGGTTCGGGTTTGTAACTTAGAAAAACTATATAGGCTATACATATATTTATATATAGTTTGCGTGCCGTGTGCTTGGCTGCTTGCTGTGATGGATCGTAATTATATGAGCATGCGAGAGAGAAAGTAGATGTGCGCAGTTTCAGCAAAAAACTTTTTTGCACATGTGCTCCGGCGCTCGCTATTTCAGTCACAACACCAAATTCAGAGGACGGCGCTGAAACCATCAACTGTCGATGCTGTTCTTTTCCTTCATAACTCGTACTGAGAAGAATAGGCTATATTTATGTAAATAGTTGTGCAACTGCGCAAACTTTGTTTTGAAGTTTAATGTTTGAGTTCCAGGGGAATTTGTGAGTGTTTCACCTGTTCAACCACAACGTTTCGTAATTAGTAAGTCCGTGCTTTTTCTTTTTTCTCTTGTGTGCTGACTGATGAGGGGGCCGCTGTGCCTTGGTGAAACGGTGTTTGTAGGTTACATGTAGCCTATTTTCTTTAATTATTGTGGCAAGCAATCATAAAATACAGCATACAGCAAAAAAAAAAAAAGCTATTTACTGTGAGAAACGGACCTCGGGTTCGGCTCGGGCTTAAAATATAACCGTAATGTTCGGGTCGGGTTAAATGATTTCGGGTACGGGCCGGGTTCGGGCTTAAGTTTAAAGCCCGTGCAGACCTCTAATTTGTTGAAGACTTGTGTGCTGAGGAAGTTATCCCTGATGTAGCAACACAGCAGTCATCATCAGACCAAAGTGATGACAACAATGAGTATGACACTGAGCCAAGCCGGGTTGTGGAGGGGCAGACTTATGAGAGACTTCTGTATCATGCAGCCATGTCTCTCAAGGAGATCATACAGGACAAATGCAAATGTACAGCTAAACTGCCATGGCCACCAACAGCCCAAAACCTCAACATTGACACTGCCTTGAGAATGATACCACCCGAGTTGTACAATGTTATTGCTTGGATAACAGGTACAACTTCAGAGTTTCAATCCGGTGATCAGCGTGTCAGTGTTGGTGTGGATGAGAAGCAGAAGATTGGGTCAATGTGACAGGACATCATGAATCTTGCCATGAGAGGAAGGTGTCTCATGCCAAAACATACTGCGCTAGCCATGGCGGTTAGGCATATGACTGGCTCAGCACAGGTAATTGGGATTTTGAATTGTCTTGGGCACTGTAGCTCACACTCCCAAGTGCTTGAGTATGACACTGCTCTCACAGAGCCGCAGCTTGAAATAAGTGGTACATACATCCCACCAAGCATTGTACCTGAAATCTCTGCAGCCCTTGTTTGTGACAACAATGACTTTGGTGAGGAAACGCTGTAAGGAAAGGGCACAACGCATAACACCAACGGCATCATAATTCAGAGGCCCACCTCCAGTGATAGTTGCTCCACCTCCACCTACCTCAGAATTTGCATCGCTCCAGAAAAGGAGGAAAAGGTCCCTTCAAACTCCTCCTATCCAAATTGACATCTTTACAAGATGAAAAGGGGCCAGTCCAGAATGTTTTAGGTATAGAATTGAAGTTGGTTGTGAGATCTACATTCCTGTGCTGGCGACAGCAAGGACAATTGCCAGTGCTTAATTCTTCATGAAGACTAAAGAAGTCCAAAGAAGTGTTCTTCCTGGATGGACTGGCTACAATACACTGCTGCAGAGAGGTGCAATTCCACCATACTAACTAGTAAAAGTACCATTACATTCCAAAAAATGTAGTGTGAGTAGAGTAAAAAGTACTTGTCCAAAAAACTAAGTAGTAAAAAGTAGCTTATTTAAGTACTCATGAGTAGTGAGTAGTGAGTACTGAGATGCGGATTATACCCCCTTATAATAAACACTGTACACTACAAGTAAAAATTTTAGAAAACATTGTACATTGTCACAGAGCTGCACTACATCTCCCAATCTCCCATCACTCTCCTTGGTTCCCACCTGCATGTCATTCCCAATCACTCACACCTGCACCTCATCCTCACCCTCATCACTGCCTCTATAAATACAGACACCTCACCCCAGCTCATCGTCCGGTCTCGTTTCACACTAAGCGGACTACTCTCCCCGTGTGCAGCGATCTCCCTGTCCTTCCCTTTCCACAGTGTCTCCAGCGATCTCGCCCTTCCACAGTGTCTCCAGCGATCTCCCCTTTACACCGTGTCTCCAGCGATCTCCCGGTCTCCAGCAATCTCCCCCTTCCACAGTTTCTCCAGCGATCACCTCCTTCCACAGTGTCTCCAGCGATCTCCAGCGATCTCCCCCTTCCACAGTGTCTCCAGCGATCTCCCCCTTCCACAGTGTGTCCAGCGATCTCCAGCGATCTCCCCCTTCCACAGTGTCTCCTGCGATCTCCCCCTTCCACAGTGTCTCCAGCGATCTCCTCCTTCCACAGTGTCTCCAGCGATCTCCTCCTTCCACAGTGTCTCCAGTGATCTCCTCCTTCCACAGTGTCTCCAGCGATCTCCCCCTTCCACAGTGTCCCCAGCGATCTCCTCCTTCCACAGTGTCTACAGCGATCTCCTCCTTCCACAGTGTCTCCAGCGATCTCCCCCTTCCACAGTGTCCCCAGCGATCTCCTCCTTCCACAGTGTCTCCAGCGATCTCCTCCTTCCACAGTGTCTCCAGCGATCTCCTCCTTCCACAGTGTCTCCAGCGATCTCCTCCATCCACAGTGTCTCCAGCGATCTCTCCCTTCCACAGTGTATCCAGCGATCCCCCTGTCTCCAGCGATCTCCTTCCACAGTGTCTCTAGCGATCTCCTCCTTCCACAGTGTCTCCAGCGATCCCCCTGTCACCAGCGATCTCCCCCTTCCACAGTGTCTCCAGCGATCTCCCCCTTCCACAGTTTCTCCAGCGATCTCCCCCTTCCAGTGTATCCAGCGATCACCATTCACTCCACTTATTGTTCAATAAACACCCTGTTTATCACCCATCATCCTCTCCTTGTCTGCATTACGTAGCATACTGTAATTTACATTATCTTTTGTTTGTCAGAAAGATTGAAGAATATCTATCATCCATCTTTTTAACCCTCAATCTGTCCTTGGGTTCTAAATGACCCCAATCGACTTTTCAGCAGTAAATAAACGTGTAACGGAGGCCAGCTAGTAATCGCTGTGCGAGTAAACCTCAGCAACAGATGTTAGAGGCTGCAGTATTTAGCCTCCTTGTTAGAGCGCCTGACTCTCACGCCGGAGACCTGGGTTCGAGGCCCGCACAGAGCGGGGCGAGTAGGACCCGGGTGGAGGGGTTACATTGGTGACCCGGGTGGGAGTGAGGTTTAGGGGGGTGAGTCTAACGGAGGCCAGCTAGTAGTCGCTGTGTGAGTAAACCTCACTCCTCTGATCTCAATAGGCGCTCTAGCGACAGACGCTAGAGGCTGCAGTCATTAGCCTCCTTGTTAATGTGCCGGACTCTCACGAGGCCCGCAGAATGCGCATTTCAATATGACCCCACATTGAAATGAATGAAAAAAAATATATATATATCAATAAATCAGAAAATTCCCACGCCACAATGAAGTCCTGGTACTAGAGCACAAATGCAATGTGAAACGAACATGATCCCTTGCACACACACATGCACGCACCAGGTGTGGATGCAATAGAAAGCATTTTTATAGAAATTGGCAAATAAAATCAATAATTCCAGCATAAATCTGAAAATTCACGCACATAAATGAAGGCCTGGTACTAGAGCACTAATGCAATGTGGAATGTTCCCTCTAAGCTGCGCGTGTGCACGGCGGCGCACTTCTGAAGCGGCGGCCGCGCAGAAAATAATAAAATGCCACGCAGAGGACTGACGCGAAATGTGTGGGGAAATCCATTTGATTGTAGTTTAAGTGAGAAATAATTTCAGTGCTCTGGTCTACCGCTATAGAGTGAAAACTGGTGAATGCAGTTTACAGGTTTCATAGAAAGAGAACGGTGTGAGCGCGTGTGATTGGCAGTGAGTCGTGTGTGCGGACCAAATAGCTCAATACGAGAGGCAACGAGAAACGCAAAGACATGTGAAATAAAATAAATCACTTCATAATGTTTTAAAGAAGAGTGGTTTGATTAAAGTGCTGGAAATAACGGTTGATGGACACAGAACGGTAACAATTACACACCCACCCGCGTGCAAATTCAAAATACATCATTAGTTTAAATAGATGTTTTTGTGTGTGGGGGGGAGTTTCAGGGATGGTTAGATTATAAAAGAGTTCACATTCACTTTTCTTGAAAATATTTAGCTATTAGATCTATTTAAATGCTTCAGCTTTTTTTCATATTATAATAATATAATATGTAAACAAATTGAAGCATTTAAACTGATATATTATATCACTTCAAATACTTCAATTCGTTTTTTTTATATTATATTATATTAGGCCTATATTTTATTATATTATAAGCCTAAATAAAGAATCTCACAAGGGTATTGTTTAGGTTATATTAGGCCTATATTTTATTATATTATAAGCCTAAATAAAGAATCTCACAAGGGTATTGTTTAGGGCTCATTGCCATTAAAAAGTTTGAAACCCCCTGCTAAAGAAAATATTGGAAATTCATAAGCAATAAACAATCATTTAACTTTGATGGTTTAATGCTTCCTGTACACAATTAATTGACTGTACAAAAACACTTTATGGTTTTCCCAAACCATCTCAGTGTAACAGCTTACTTTTCTTTTATACTATATTCTATTATTGTAAAGAATTCAACTGTCCTGCAGAAGATTTTGTAAATTATTTTTCATAGGATTTCTTGGTAAAGACTGTACAGTTAACAAAATATCAGGTAACAAATGTGCTTCATTTAGTGACTTCTTAATTAACTGCTTGTTTTTCGAAAATATGATTTAATACCAATAAGTTACATCAAGGGTCAAATAAAATAGAAATGGCACATTCAAGTTAAAAGTTACAACTGAATGTTGAAACCATTGTGTTATGCTGTACAGGTCAGGTATAAAGAATATTTTTGCTCAGGTGGCGAAAAATGTACGCCCAATAGAAAAAAGTTTTGCTCAGCAAGAAAGAAAATTAACATTCCATGATCACACACACACATGTGCGCAATTTTTAAACTACTCAAAAAAGTACAATTTCTGATAAAAACTACTTAATTACAGTAACGTGAGTATTTGTAATTCGTTACTCCACACCCCTGAACACCTGTGAAGAGATGACTCGAGAGGACTCAAACTCTTGCGAGGACTTCAGATGACGCTAACTCTGAATCAACATGCACCAATGCTAAATTTTATCCTAAACAATTGTTAACAACATGTATTTTTAATCTCAATGAGCGCATTGTTTCTGCCCTTAATTAATACACTGTTAAATTAATACATTGTTAGCTAACTGTGTGATAGATATGTACAATTTTGAAATACATAACTTGGTCCACTCTAAATTGTTATGTAGACACATGCATTTTCTGTAAAGCTGCTTTGAAACGATATGTATTGTGAAAATGTGAATTGAAATGAAATGAAATTGAATTAATAAAATACAAATAATAATAAAAAGTGTTTTATTATCATATGTGCAGGGTACAGCATACTCATTCTGTAACATTTAAAAATTCACTTTTTTTTCACGATAGTCCACTTTTGACATTCTACTTGAAGTAACTTAACTTGCCACTACATGTCAACTACCAGTTATTAGAGAATTAGTAGACTGCCTGTTTAACTGTTTAAGAAAATTCTCATTATGAAGTTCACACATCCTTTTTACAGGCTTCCCATATTATTGCATCACCCAATTTATCTTATCATTTGAAAGCTTAGAATCCAAACTTTACAAAGAATAACTTTTGTTCTTATGATACATATTAAATTAAATATTAGCTTAAATATGCATTGGTCCCAGACCAGAATTTCCGCTTTATGATTGCGAATAAATATTACTACGAATATGTATTTTTTATATATTTCACAAAACAGTCAAGTCATATATCACCTTTTAGCTTAGGATGTTCTCTTGTAAATGAGACCATTTTCACATTTCTGTGAGCTTTCATTGGTAAAAAAAAAAACCCTTTTCGACTGTGCTGAGAGAAAACGCGCTCTTGACCGGAAAAACATGCAATCTCCAAACCATCTTCAAAGCACAGTAGCGTTTTCTGAGGATATGTCTTTGTTATACAGATCTTACCCGGATCTTAGCTTCGCAGTCACACATCAGTAGGGTTGGGTATCGTTTGGGTTTTATCCGATTCCAGTACCTACTCGGTATTTTTTAAACGGTTCCGGTGCTTAAACGGTTCTTAAATCGGTACTTAAGAAAATGAAACCGCACACACGTTATCAAAAAATAATACCCTTTAATTTACAGGGCCAAACTGGACACAATATTAACTTAAATCTTTAAACAATATAAATACAAGTAACATATGGTAATAATAAAACCAATATAAAATAAAAATTCATATTTACATAATATCAAATGAAACAATATTGTATCAAACAATGTAATAATACTGGAGAATTAATAGAGATTACTAGCAGGCAGAGCTGCCAACTCTCACGCATTGACCGTGAGACTCACGCAAATGACCCTTTTCACACAGAAAAATCGCGGACAAAGAGGACACGGACAGACAAGACAGAGAAGGTTACTTTTGATATGGAACAAATCCACAGCTGTCAGATTCTGTCAATATTTTTACGAGATTCACACAATAAATAACGTTTTGGCTCTTTGAAATGTGACAGATCGCTGTAGCGCGTCAGTTCAAACGGCACGTGATACAGCAGCCTACAAATACAAATCCACTGCTTCTTAGCTACGCAGCGTTGAGTGAACCTATGAAAGAGAACATCTCTGGTTACTGGTGTAACATATCTCTCAATAGGGAACGGGACGCTGCCAAGCTCCTCGCGCTGCCGACCAGCTTCCTTTTTCGGCAGAGAAATCAGAGGAGCAGATGGCGCGCGCGCGCCAACATAATATGACGACGTAAGTGCGTCGATGCGGCGCCCGCGCCATCAGCCAATGAATTGGCTTGATTCTATATGGGATTCAGACTATCGGCACACCCAGAGGGCGTTCTGACACGTAATTTTACACGTGAAATGCAGCCAAACCTTGCGAGAAAGAGCGTGCATGCGAGACAGAAGAAACTGTGCTCCAAACTGTGTAGCACACGCACGGCGGAGAGGGAGAGAGCGAGAGACCTTGTGTGTGCGTGTGTGCCTAATGAAGTTAGGCACCGAAATCAGGCACCGAAATTTTCGTTCTTTTCGGTCTGGTTACTACCGTTTACGTCGGAACCGGTTCCCTATTGGCACCGAGTTTCGGTACCCAACCCTACACATCAGGAATTATACACTGAACAAAATTATAAACGCAACACTTTTGTTTTTGGCCCCATTTTTCATGAGCTGAACTCAAAGATCTAAGACTTTTTCTATGTACACAAAAGGCCTATTTCTCTCAAATATTGTTCACAAATCTGTCTAAATCTGTGTTAGTGAGCACTTCTCCTTTGCCGAGATGATCCATCCAACTCACAGGTGTGGCATATCAAGATGCTGATTAGACAGCATGATTATTGCACAGGTGTGCCTTAGGCTGACCACAATTATCACACAGCACAATGCCACAGATGTCGCAAGTTTTGAGGGAGCGTGCAATTGGCATGCTGACTGCAGGAATGTCCACCAGAGCTGTTGCCCGTGAATTGAATGTTCATTTCTCTACCATAAGCCGTCTCCAAAGGCGTTTCAGAGAATTTGGCAGTACATCCAACCGGCCTCACAAACGCAGACCACGTGTAACCACACCAGCCCAGGACCTCCACATCCAGCATCTTCACCTTCAAGATCGTCTGAGACGAGCCACACGGACAGCTGCTGCAACAATCGGTTTGCATAACCAAAGAATTTCTGCACAAACTGTCAGAAACCGTCTCAGGGAAGCTCATCTGCATGCTCGTCATCCTCATCTGGGTCTCGACCTTACTGCAGTTCGTCGGCTGCAGTTCTTCGTTCATATGGCAAGGATGCTTGCACAGTAGTTTTTAAGTATGCAGACTTGAATAAAATGGTAATTTCAGTAAATCTACATTTTGATATTGTGAAATGGATATTATTACAGTGCAAAAACTGTGCATAAACAGTGATTTCTTTGTTTCAGTTTCTGTTGAAGATTGATCAGTAGCTGGTACAGTTGGCACAGCTGGCATCATATCTCCAGGAGGCAGGCCGGGTAATGCTGAGGTGATGCACAACACAGGTGACAAAAATGATGCACATACAAGGAATTATATAAATCTGGAGGATGTGGATCCTGTTCTGGATTGTAATAGACCACACAGATTTTATCATGTATAAAATTATAATAAGTCTTGTATCTTCTGAAAGAATAAAACTGATCAAAATCATAAAGCGCCTATTTTTTGGTTTGTTTATTATAGGACAGACAACATATACTATAATATTTATCACATTCAGCAGTGTTTTATGTAATTTCAAACGGTTTTCTGTAAAATAACACTGGGATATTGCATGTATACCACTGCATATGGATATGGGGAGAGTTTAGATTTGGTAGGGCAAATCCAAATTTTGTTATTTTTGAACAAATTTAAAAAGTAAATACTGTTTTGTGGCTCTTTAATGTGTCGTGACAGATCGCTGTAGTGCCTCAGTTAAAACTGCTCGTGAACCGATCATCTCTTCCTTCTAGTTAATGTGTAAACATCAGAAGGAATGTTGTTTCAACCGCGGAAATACCTCCGTACACACCGTTTTTCAAGTTCAAGTTCACAGACGTTAATTTACTAACTCTCCTGACTGCTTTGTCGGACAAAATGGCGGATTCGGCTGATGGCGGATTATGATTGGTCAGATCGCCTGTCAATCAAACTCCTGGCGAAGGGTGAATTGGAGTGTCACGTTATGTTGGTGTTTTGGTTTTGTTTTCAATTACTTTTTATGCTGTGTTCGAAATCGCCCCCTATACCCTCATTCACTATTCCATACATTACTCCACTAATATAATCCACTTGAAGGAGTTGATGAAAACGAGTGAGTGAATTCAGACACTGAGTACGCCAGAAGGGCTGCCAATTTTGCATAGTTTGAGCTTGCTTAATAATCATTTGAAACGTAGCAAACTGGCAGCTCCAGTAGTAATGAAAAGATTTATCTTGAACTAGCATGGAAACTAGCATATAAACTTATAAACAAATTAAAAAGGAATTTATACCTGTATGATATTATGCTGCACCAGCGCTGTTTGGAAAATGGTATGCATGATTGATTCAGCAGCGGCTCCATCTCCTGGCGAGACACAGGAATTAATTCAGCGCGCGACTCTCACAGTGCATTATGGGTATTCTCTAGCCATTGAGCGTACTCGGTTGTATTGCGGTGCATTGTGGGATTGAATGAGTGCACTCAATAACGTTCACTATGGTTTGGACACCACTACAAATGGCTGTCCCTTCAAATAGTGCCCTATTTAAGGGTATGGGGGCAACCTCGGACACAGCCTTAGATTGTTATCATTTCCTGAGTTTTCTTTCTGTTTACATTTTGTTGTCAAGGTGATTCATTGTATTATTGATTAGTTCACACTTGTTTCATATTGAGCTCAAATATCTTGTATATATAATGCCCTCAGTTCTCTTAGTTCATTGTATTTTTTTATTTTTGTTACTACACACTGTTTTATTTTCTTCTTCTTTTGATTTCATTATTTTGTTTTGTTAACTAAAATTTTAAGCTGCAATTAGAACTGCACTGCCTCTCTGCCTCCTCATCTTCATAGTTACGTGACTTGGAGGGATTCTTGAGGTAGAGCAGTACCGAGATGAGCTTATCGCACTGCTTTTGTATTTTAAGGCGAAACATGTTTGCCTTTTATGGCACCTATGATGTCATAAATGCTTTTGAGGTAGGCAGCTTACAGAGCCTCACTGTACAGTCTTTCATTCTTCACTATATTTGTTCTTTATTGTGATGGAAATTGTCATTTGTCATGTTCCATGTTGCACAGCAGCTCTGGAACAACTAGTTTTTGTGAAGAAGCAAGAAGAATGACATGAATGTGAATTGACCAACGCCTTGAATGACTTTGCCAGTTTAACCAAATAGCATCACAGAACCATTTAGAGACAATCCATTTTACAGCCACCAACGTCTGTTCGACTGTGAAACACTCTAATTTTATTGTGTTTTCAAACATTTGGCACCAGCCCTTGCCTGGAGGCGTTCAGAATGATCGATGTCTCCTAAATGTTTTTTTTTTCTTTTCACCAGCATATTAAACAGAGCAAGATTATCAGAGTTATAGGTGAAGCTCTCGGCGAGGAGATTAAAGTCTCTCGTAATTAGTTTCATCTTAAACTCGTGCATATTTTCCGGCTTGCACTGGTTTTGATGTATTGACTCTCCGGGCCACTAGGCAGAGTGGGGAAAAGCATTCTCGTCTTAATGAAATGTTTAGCATTTTCCATCTTGCTACTCCTAGTGTGCTGTAATGACCCTGGAGTCTGATCTCAGCGGGGACATGCCGGTGTGCAACGAGCTCCTCTGTTTTGGCTGATTATTTGGCCCTGTATTCTTCAGTTTCCTGTTGAAAGTAAGGAAAGCTGTGTTGCATGCTGTAAAGACACCTGAAAATAACCAGAACTGACAGAATGACAGAATGTATGTATGAGCAGAACATCCATCCTCTCAAGGTCAATCTGTCCATTCATACATCGTTCATTGGTTTGTCCATCCATGTCCGTCCATCCATCCATCCCTTGTGATTGAAGAGTTTAAAGAGACAATTTTGGACACCCAAAAAAAACGCTGTATCTTTTACTCATCCTCACATGGTTTCAAACCCATAAAACTTAATGATTTCTGTTTATTTTTGTATTGTATTTTTGTATCTGTACAATTTTTACAGTATAGGAATTGGGTGGTTTAATATAAGTCTTCTGAAAAGACATAATCGCTTTATATGATGAACAGATTTGATTTAGGATTTTATTCACATTGATCAACACATAGATAGAGCTCAACAAATAGGTAAACGAAAACTCAAACATTGTATGAACAAACCTAAAAAGATGTCTTTCTGCTTGAATAAGCAATTTAATGGCAAAGCAGTCTGTGCTTTTCCTTTGCAAGACCGTGCTCACTTTAATGTCTAAATTGATGGCCCTCCAATCTGAACTTGAAATCACACCGTGCACATTTTCAGTCATAAAGTTCACATAAATGGTCATATTGGCTTCACAGACTTAACCTTGTATGTTATTTTTGTATTGTGTATGTTATTTTAAAAATATAGCTTTGTCCTTGTGTTTGTTGGATAATCAGCCAACTATTTTCTTTTTTATGATTTTCTAGAATTTCCTATTCATTTGTTGTGATTAAGTCAACTTGCCATAATTTTGGATAGGAGCCAATTTCTATTTGTAAATTGATTATTTAATTATTTTTTCTATGAAGCATGCTTCAGTTTGACAACCTTGAGCTCAAGCTATGTCGAAAATTAAACAGCAAAATGTTATCATCAACCAGGTTACCATTCTGAAGGCATAAATATATCCAAACATACTGAATTGTATTCATTTTGGCTTGAAATGGCAAGCCTTGTTAACACTTACAGAATATTTAATATCTTACAAAAGTTTTATTTTAGTTGGGTTATTTTATATTTTGTATATTAAAAAAAAAATATTAGGTAAGACTTTACAATAAGGTCCCATTAGTTAATGTTAGTTAACACATTAATAACTAACATAGAGCAATACATTTGTTTGTTTTTTATTATTGTTAGTAATAAATACAGAGTATGTATTAATCTTTGTTAATGTTAGTTAATAAAATATAACTGTTTATTGTTAGTTCATGTTAGTCAAACTTTTGATTTCGGTAATGCATGTCTACATTTTAAATTAACATTAACTAAGATGAATAAATGCTGTAGTATTTTTTATTGTAAGTTCATGTTAACTAATGTAGTTTGTGTTTGGATAAAGGTTTTGACATGCAAGTTCTTTTAACGTTGTTTGAGATTTTCTGGTTAATGAAGATTATTGTTGCTGAAGAACTCTTTTGGCCCAGTTCCAGCACAAACACCCGTTATAATTATAAATATGATGAATCTGAGCAATTTAGCACCAATTACAGAGCATCTGCAGTCAACAAGCAGAGAGACACTCCAAACACGCGCCCCCATATCTGTCTCTCTCTCTATATATAATTTGTCTGTTCTGAAGACTGTGGTGTGTGCGAATGGCCGCTATATGTGTCACGCGTCTGCGGCAAGTGGCAGGCCTAAGGGATAGTCAACTTCTAAAATCTGCATTTACTGCACGTCAGGAAAATTACACTGTATAAATGAGACTCCTGATCACAAAAGCATTTGGGTCAAGAATCAAACTCCCTCCACAAGCCATTGCGTGCGCGTCTGTTTACGATGTTTTAAAGGCTGAATTATGATGTTTTGAAGATGTTTAAATGCATTAAAGCAATGAGCCAGTACTTGATGTCGTCATGAGGGAGTGAGTTTGGTGTGTGTGCTAAATTCCAAACATTTACTCAGAGATTCTGGGCACGTATTCAAAATTATCATAAATTTTTTGTTGTTGTTGTTTTTTACTGACACACACACACACACACACACACACACAGCTTTGTTTTTGTGATATATGAGGACATTCCATAGGCGTAATGATTTTTATACTGGACAAACTGTATATTCTATCCCCCTACACTGCCCCTATCCCTAAACCTACCCATCACAGGAGACATGCTGCATTTTTACATTTAAAAAAAAACATTGTTTTTTATGTTTTTTAAGCTATTTGAAATATGAGGACTCATGCAATGTCCTCATATATCACGTGTAAGTTGTAATACCAGTGTAATATGCATGTCATTATACACATTTGTGTCCTCATATATCACAAAAACAAACACACACACACACACACACACACACACACACACACACACACACACACACACACACACACACACACACACACACACACACACACACACACACACACACACACACACACACACACACACAAACTCTTGAAGCAGGAATGACTCTTTACATAATATAATTTAATTTAGTTTAACACTTTATTTTGATGGTCCCTTTTGAACTTTCTGTTGACTATAAGTAACTTTGCAACTACAACTTACTCTCATTAGAGTAGCCTATTAATAGACTGTCTTGTTAATCTAGTCTAGTCTAATCTGTCTAGTTAATATCTGCTAACTCTTTATTGTGGTCCTCCAACAGACATTCTACTGACTATAAGTAACTTTGCAACTACATGTCAACTGATTCTAGCCCTACCGGTCTACTAATACTCTACTAACATTCTAATAACAGTAGGTGCAGCGTTACTTAGTCAACAGAATGTGTTAAAGGGACCATCAAAAATAAAGTGAAACCATAAAATAAAAATATACTGCTGATTAAAAACTCCATCTACAAATATTTGTTAAACTAGATATTTTAATTGCTGGAGCATTTTTCATTTGCACCAGATTTGGAAGAGTATCTTTTTTTATGAATTACCCATGGTTTACTTACTGCCATGGTTCTCAACCATTTTCATGAAGCTATGGAGCCCATAATTGCTAAGCTCCTGTACGTTTAAGTTGGAACTGGGTTTTTAGGAGTCGGGCTCTGAATGGTCTAATTACTTTTTAATGTTGTTTTAGCGACTGATGGAGTTCAAGCGTATTTTAGGCAGACCACGGCTAGACAGCCAGCCATCACCTGCCACTAAGCTGATCCGTAACTCCCCCCACTACCAATTAAGCAAGACATATAAGTTCATCCATACACTTATTTGCCTTAGTCTGTCGCACAGACATGTGCTTACACATACTCCATCCCCAGCTCATCCTTATGCATGTGCATGATTGTTTAGTTGCTTGTGCATGGAGATATATCTATCTATCCAGCTTATTGTTACTCATTCTTGTCCAAACTCATTACTTTTATTACTTCCGTGTGGACTTATGTAACTGTTGCTTATGTGGTTCAAACCTCAGCAAGGTTTGCTGTGGACAGCTCGGAAGCTCTGTATCCAGAAGCTTTGGACAGTATCAGAGTCTCTACTTTAATTTTAATCAAAGAATTTAATAAAAATTCTGACTGAATTAGTTTTCCTGTCTTCATCTGACTTTCCCTCTGTCTATCTGACAGTAAAATCTCCAATGCTCAAACTTTTAAATCTCTTTTAAACTTTAAGGCCAGACCTTTTCAGATCTAAGTTGATCTAGTTTTAAATGGCCTTTCAAATGACAATTTACTTTATCATATTTAGAAGTACAAATATTCCAAGTAGTCTCTCCATTAATGTGAGCTTGTTGTAGTACGTAGCCATATCTTTGTGGATAGACATCATTAAAGTTAGCATGAAACAGAAGTTGTGATAGTCTTCTAAATAGGGGGAGGAGGTGGAAATGGGATTGTGGTTTGTTATTGGTCGATCTCGACAGATTCTTATGCCCAGTAAACACATCATCAAAGAAGAGAAGAGATGTCGCTGCAAGAGTGAGGGGGTAGTTATTTTGATTAAAAATTACGAGGGACATGAATGAAAAAGCCTAACAGCAAGCATTACAGCAAGAAGGTCCTCGGGTGGAGTCCCAGCTCAGACAGGAGGCCTTTCTGTGTGGAGTTTGCAGGTTCTTTCCTGTGTCTGCATGGGTTTCCGCCGGGTTGTACTGTTTTCCCCACAATCCAAACACAGGTTAGTTGAATTGGAGAGTAAAAATTGCAGGTTGAGAGAGTGAGAGTCCCTGTGATGGACTTGATGCTTTTACACACCACATGATGGCGCCATGAATCAACTAGAACATTTTGTGTTCTGCAAATAATGGAAAAATCATGGACAAAGGGACACGAGGACAAAATGATCACTTCAGCTGAAGAAAATGTATTTATTGTATGCTGAAAGTAAAGCATAATATATAAATTAATAATAATAAAAAAAGTTACATCTAAAGGAAATATGGATACTATGGATATGCTTTCATGTTTTTTTTTTATTGTTAGTATTATTTTAAATACATGCTCTATACTTGGAAAATACATGTAATTTAACTGGTCCTCAGCATGAAGTCCCAATGTAAAACTGCCAAACAAAGTGTTTAATAATGCAACAAATTAAAAATATATACATTTAAATTGAAAGGCAGATATCCACAAAAAGTAAATCTTTAATTATATTTTCCATTAAAAAAATACCTATCAAAGTAGTGTCTTCACTTTGTGTCCACTCCGTCAGGATTATAATTCTCAATAAGGCATGTCATGTAACTCTGAGGACCCCTTTCTTGTTTCCTGCTCATAGTGTATCTCACAGTAGGACACCTACGTTTTATATATTTTGATATTTTATACAAACACTGTTGAAGTCTCTGCAGTCTTTAACATGTCAACTTCGTCATCCCAGTTAAAATAGTTTCTGTAAATAGTTGCGGGATAAATCTTGGCATTTTTTATGTTTATTAAGGCAGCTACAACCTAGGGAAAAAAATGCTCCACTGTACAACACGTGGTCAAGGTGGAAACATATTTAGTTTTGTCAACTCAGTCAGACGTCAACTCCGTCAGGTTTTATGTCTGATGGAGTTGACCTGTAAGCTGATGAAGTTGACAAGTGCTCACAATTTTTTTTTTAAATGCATATTTATATAAATGTAAAATATAAATTTGCATATGGGGAATTATTCTAATTCATTCTTATTCTTATTCATTTCATGATTTTATTTACATATTTATTTGGCCCATTTACATGCATTATATATACATATTTACATCTACTGTCACCATGAAATCAAAATGGATGAATCTTTTTTTTTATGGAATATTGCTGTTCATATTATAAATTAATTTGTACACATCTTTTTCTACTTCTTTTTACAACCTGTCACTCACATGAGATCACAGCAATAGCAAACCCTGATGTAATGGACTTCATAGAGAGCGAACATGTCCAACGGCATTTCCCACTGCTTAACCCTCTGGGTTTCTTCGCAAATGGGTTACACTTAGCTTCCTCCCGGTCAAAAATGGACAAAGCCTTAAAATGTAACTTTATTTTTACCCAGGATAACCAATCAAATATATTTTTGTTCTATAATATTTTCTGATTATTATTTCGAATTTTTAGAGTTTTTTATGATACTTTGCATTAATTATATAATTTTTAAGAGCTATTTTTTTCCATTAGAATTAATATAAAATTTATTATATATATTTTTTTTCAATAAATGCAACATTTTACATAAAAATAGAGTCTATGCCTTCAAAAAAAAAAATTCAAGTGAGAAGAGCGCCATCTAGTGGCTTTAAAAATATATAAATGTGTGTCATGTCCTGTAACTGCCTGTAGGCTCCCATACACTCTAAAAACTGCTGGGTTGTTTTCAATTTTATAACCCAACTGCTGGGTCAAAAAGGGTCTCACCCAGCGCTGGGTTATTTTAACCCAACCCAGTTGGGTTATTGATTTAACCCAACATGTTGGGTTATGTTTTTCTACCCAAAGTTGGGTAGAAACTACTAAATTGTTGGGTTGAACTGACTAAACAATGGGTTGAAGAATACAACCCAAATTATGGGTCATGGGTATCATTTGGATTAAAAATGACTTTTTTCAATTAACCTTTGCATTATGAAAGCAGCTTGTACAGTTATTTTATAAAATTAAAGATAATATTCAAAACATTATTCTATCAATGCATGTTTGTATTTCTTATTTACCAATTAAAAGATCTTCAATTGACATGAGTTGGTCTTTAAAAATATATTTATTCATTTCATAAAGAATTTACAATTTAAAATGAATTCATTAGCAATTCATTAAACATTTAGTTCAAGTTCATTCATATAGATCATTTACAAATTCGCCCAAAGTGCTGCACAATATCAGAACCAGAGAACACCATTTAAAAACAATAAAAAGTATATAGTTAATAAAACAAACAATAGAACAAATATTTAATGCAAGAATGCAACAAATTTACAACAATCATGAAAAATCATGGGGGCGGGGGCGGGGAGGATTTAAATGGAATTAAATTGAGCCCGGAGAATTTTGACCTCATTTGCCTCTTGTCCAGGGATTTCAAAGAGCGCTGTTTGGTTAAACTCCCAAACTTTGTCAAAAACAAAGCCTTAAAGCAGACATAGAGCTCCCAGAAGGGAAGGGTGCTCCAGAGCCGTCCCATTGATGACAACAAAGGCCTGGGAGCACTGATGCACGTCCCCCAACATGAGTACAAAGGGGTACTCTGTGGGTGCCTTTGTCAGGTATTCCGCCAGGTTAATTCCAACCTGTAAGAAAAACAAAACAAAAGGAAGTTGTTTGAACAGGTCAGGTACTTGTAACAGCAACAGCAATATCACCAGAGTTGTCATGATTTTACTTAGCTTCATAATAAGGAAGAAAAATAAATTCAGGTAAAAATCATTGTAACTTACAGGCTGAACATCAATAAAAGCCCTTCTGAGCTCAAGGTGGCTGGGGCGGCACCGTTTTCTGCCAACCTTGTATACCCCGGTTGGCAGCAACACCGGGAGCAGCTGCAACGCAACCTCCCCTTGTTTGTCTGTAAAATATATATGATAGATTCATCAGTCAAATACAACAGTAAATTTATCTTATGGTTGGAGGGAGGAAGATTTTTCACAATATAGGAAAAGTGGGTAACACTTATTGTTTTCCCTGGTAACTAACCAGGGGCCTATTCTTCGTACGTCGCTAACTCAGTTAGCTGGATTTGATTGTTGGCGATTTGGCATGATCTTGGATTGTTTGGTTCTTCGACGCTCATCCTGGACTTGCTGTCATAGCAACAGGTGCGCCAGCTTGAACCTGCTCGCGAGCAGGCTTATTTCATCTTAACAGGATTAGATCGCGGCTTCATAAGCGGAGGTGATACGGGAAGTCTTTTAGCGCAGCGCGATAGTGTACTTTTTGAGAGATATCATTTTTCTCATGACTCGTGAGGATGTCGTTTACATCATTAATTTGTTGGAAACGCATAAATGTTCGACTCGTCGGAGTCGGGCTTTAATAGCAGGCAAGTTACTATTGCGATTCTTATCCAGATTCAACTGCCTTTTTAAAATTTGATATAATACTAATCTTAGTATTATATCAAATTTTAAAAAGGCAGTTGACTGACTAAAATCTCTTAGATGGTGTGTGACTATGTTCCATATCACAAATATGGCCAGGATCTGTGCATGACTCAAGAATTTTCAGAGATTTATGCACATTATTTGAACATGGTAAGGAAAAATATAAATATCAAGCTCACTGTATTACATACATGCATGCTTATCCTAACAGAACTGAATTTTTCCATTATACAGGTGATTACAACAGGATCCTGCTTGGAGACAGGTGTTTTATGACCACATTCCCTGACCCAAACCCCAGACCAGTTACAATGCAGCTCTAGCAGGACAAGGGCACACAATGAAGTGAACTTTAGCCAACTAAAGTGTCTGAAAAGTCTGAGGGTTGCACCTGACAGGGCCTGTGACATGGGCCATATTACACAACATTGCACCATCAAAAAAATATATAAAACATTTAATTAAATGTTTAATAAAAGACAAGACAAATATGCTTAGTTCCTTGATTTTTATTTTAATTGTTCTTTGTAAAGAAAAGCCAGAGATCAAGTCATCTTTTACCTGCAAATATTATATATTGTACTCTGTGTGAAATAATATATTAGCACTTACTCTGAAGTTCCTATGAAGCAACTCTATCTCTAGTGCCAGTTTTTTTTTTTCTTTAAGTTGTCAAGTATTTTCAAAATACTCTGTTTTCTAGGGGTAGGGGTACACCTGTCAAACACATGGCTCATGCATCAAAAATTAAAAGGAAAAGTACAACACTGCCCAGCTCTGCATCACTGCTCTTCTGTAGATGTGGACTCCTGCAACTCATATTAGAAATAATAGGTACTCAAGTGTAAATTAAGTAAAGTTATTTATGCACTTTAAGATACCTGAGAGGGTTTCTTCACTGTCCTGTGCATTGGGGGAAAAAATGGCCATTACAAAGTGTTTAGCTACTTTCTTCCCTTTTGATGTAACATTAGAAAAAGTCCACTTACTGCATATGCTTGGGAACACATAAAAGTGTTGGTGTATTGTTTAATACTGCACAAAAGAGGAAAACACAATTTCATTACAATGAAGTACACTGGGGGGAAATGTGATCAATAACTCAAGGCAACATTTTTTTTTTTCATGTAGTTTCACAGTCACTCATGTAGACTTTCACAAGTCAAAGCAATTCATTGCTAATCAAGGTTTAACAGCTGATATGACTGGACAGCCATTTGGATTATAGGCCTACTTAATTTAATGCAGCAACAAATTATTTTACAGTGTAGGATAATTTAAAGTTCATTACCAGCAGTGAAGGTGTTGCTGCTCCTGGCTGTGGGTCTGAGGAAGAGCTGAACCCAGGGATGCCCTCCACAAGGTTCACACTCAACCCAAAGGTCAGCTCTTCTGCCTGGGTATAATGTGGGGGTGCAGGACCACCACCTGTTTGTTTTTCTTTTCTTTTTTTTTCTCAGCCTTTTTCTTGGTTGCTTTTATAAACAGGCAAACATTTATTAACAGTGCCTTTTTAAAAGAGATTAGTTAGTACAAATTACTATTATGTAGAATATTCTAGTACTTCACTTTTACTTGTTCCCATGTTCTAGTAGTGGGTGGTGACTCTGACATTACAATGAACAAAGTTATTAATTATTTAGAAATTATTAAAATATAAAAATATATACTGTAATAAGTGATAAAAACATCTAACTACAAACTTAATTTGTCTGCTACGTTTTGCCAGCCCTCTCTCTTGGCTTTTGCACACTTTGAGGTGTTCCCTGGCGTTTTAATTAAGTTTTCAAATTCTGCATATCCTTCAAGCAATAACTCTTGCTCTTCTGTGGAGAAAAAAACTGAGCGCGCTCTTTGGCCACGGTGAGCAGCCAATAGCAGCGTTGCTGATCAATGTTTCTACTATCGATACATATCCCCTTTTAACCCAGCGCATGAACGCGCAATTATCTCAGATAACCCAATCCAGCTATACTAATCATAACCGGCAGGAGTGTTCGAAGAACCTAATTAGCCGGATCATGATGAGCACGATGATATTATCTTGGATGTCTCGTTTGATCTCGGATGTTTTAAGCAACGTACGAAGAACGGGCCCCAGGGGCCTGTTCTTCGTACGTCGCTAACTCAGTTAGCTGGATTTGATTGTTGGCGATTTGGCATGATCTTGGATTGTTTGGTTCTTCGACGCTCATCCTGGACTTGCTGTCATAGCAACAGGTGCGCCAGCTTGAACCTGCTCGCGAGCAGGCTTATTTCATCTTAACAGGATTAGATCGCGGCTTTATGAGGGGAGCTGACACGGGAAGTCTTTTAGCGCAGCGCGATAGTGTACTTTTTGAGAGATATCATTTTTCTCATGACTCGTGAGGATGTCGTTTACATCATTAATTTGTGGGAAACGCATAAATGTTCGACCCGTCGGAGTCGGGCTTTAATAACAGTGCAGGCAAGTTACTATTGCGATTCTTATCCAGATTAGTATTATATCAAATTTTAAAAAGGCAGTTGACTGACTAAAATCTCTTAGATGGTGTGTGACTAGTTCCATATCACAAATGTGGCCAGGATCTGTGCAAGTGTGCATGACTCAATAATTTTCAGAGATTTATGCACATTATTTGAACATGGTAAGGAAAAATATAAAGATCAAGCTCACTGTATTACATACATGCTTATCCTAAAAGAACTGATTTTTTCCATTAAACAGGTGATTACAACAGGATCCTGCTTGGAGACAGGTGTTTTAGAAGAAGAAAAGCCAGTGATCAAGTCATCTTTTGCCTGCAAATAATATATATTGTACTCTGTGTGAAATAATATATTAGCACTTACTCTGAAGTTCCTATGAAGTTTTTTTTTTTCTTTAAGTTGTCAAGTATTTTCAAAATACTCTGTTTTCTAGGGGTAGGGTACCTGTCAAACACATGGCTCATGCATCAAAAATTAAAAGGAAAAGTACAACACTGCCCACCTCTGCATCACTGCTATTCTGTAGATGTGGACTCCTGCAACTCATATTAGAAATAATAGGTACTCAAGTGTAAATTAAGTAAAATTATTTATGCACTTAAAGCATACCTGTCAACACTCCCGTTTTTCCCGGGTTTCTCCCGTTTTTTAGCCCTATCATCATCATCATCATCATCAAAACTTTATTAAGGACACACATGGTCCAATCACACACAGTAACAGACAAGAAAAAAAAAACAACAAAAAAAAACACAATATCACATGTTTACATATAGGCTAAAACGCCAATGGTTCCACATACCAGAGGAGAACCTGACTGAACTTAGGGTCGGGTTTGTCAATGTTGAAATTATGCTGTTTGCAGAGTCTAACAACCTACACATACATCTGTACATGAGATTGCGCAGAACAGCAGAACAGGTGGGCACGCCAACACTGACAAACAATTGACTTGCACTACTCCATCGCGGCACCCCAAGCAACAGCCTCATTCCGTCATTATATGCTACATTGAGTTTCTGCATGCTGCTCTTTCTGTAGCGCCGCCACAAATGGGCAGTATACATCGGGGTGCAATATGCTCTAAAAAGTGCAATCTTTACAGATCCAGAGCACATACAAAATTTGCGAATCAACGTATTCGCCTGTGCATATATCATACGACACTGTCTATAAATATCCCTATCATCAGACAGGTCCTCAGTTATATAGTGTCCCAAATATTTTGCCTCATCGCATACCATAAGGTCAATACCAGACAGAGAAAATACAGGAAATAATAGTTTCCTGTCCTCCCTACTCCTGACAATCATAACATTACTCTTTTTTGCATTGTATTTAATGTCAAAATCTGAGCCATATTGAGAACAGACCCTCAGTAACTGTTGAAGGCCAGCACTATATGGACAGAAGATAACCAAATCATCTGCGTACATTAAGTGGTTGATGATAGTATTACCAACCATACAACCAGTTCCACAGCTGTTTAGCAATTTTGATAACTCATCCATATAAACATTAAAAAGAAAGGGGGACAGAATGCTTCCCTGTCTGACTCCATTGCATACATTGAATGGAGCAGACACAAAGTTACCCCATTTCACATGCATTGACTGATGAGCATACCAAAAAGCCAGAATTCTCACCAGAGATTTGGGAACTCCTCTGTTGAGTAACTTATAAAATAATTGTTCATGATTTACACGATCAAAAGCTTTAGAGGCATCAATAAAAGACATAAAAATTGTAGAATTATGCCTTTTATATAAATCTAGAATCTCCTTTAATGCAAAAATACACATATCTGTGCCATGTTTAGGTTTAAAACCAAACTGGTTGTCAATGGTCAGGACAAACTGTTCCAACTTGAGCAGTAAGGTCCTCTCCAAGACCTTGGATATAATACTGGCTAGTGCTATAGGCCTGTAGTTATCCATGCTATTTATTTTGCCAGCTTTGTCTTTAATAATAGGCACTAAGATCACCGATAAAATAGACTCAGGTAAAATACCATGAACTAAAAACCCTGTAAAACACATTGCCAGAAGAGGACAAAGTTTTCTACTCGCAAATTTTAGATGTTCAGCAGATATCTTATCCATACCACATGCCTTGGTATCTTTTAACATCATAACTGCATCATAGACTTCTTGAGAGGAAACAGTCACATCTTCATTTTTGTCAATGATGCCTACAGCAAGCGGATTACTTTTAACACAGTTGAACAGCTCATAATAATATTTTTGCCACACCTGAGTAATTTCCTCTTGGCCACTTATACCATCAATATTCGTTGGCAAATATGTTTTACAATTATTTATTCTTTTGATTTCTTTCCAGAAATCATTTGGATTCTTTTTCTGCAGTTTCCTCGCAAGTGAGTCCGACCTCATTGTGTTCTCATTCCTCTTTATAAAACGTAGGGCATATTTAAAACGTGCATTTGCTTGTTTCTTATATTCAAATAAGGGACCATGTTTATGTCTACCTGACTCAGCCCAAGCGTTAAAAGCCCTTCTAGCCTCCGCATGAAACTCTTCAACATATTCATTCCAACCTGGCTTGGCTTTATACATCTTGGTCTTGTATAGAGGCCTGCTTGACGCCAGAAGGGACTCCACAATATTATCATACAAGGAGAACAACTCAATACCATGTTGTTGGTTCTTACAGTTAATATCACAACACGCAACCGCATCTTTTGGTAAGTCAATATTACTTAACAACACATCAGACTGACCACAATATACTTCAAGATCCTCCTCTGACAGTTTAGACCAGTCTATTTTCCCAACACTTATATCGTTATTCACGGACAAAAGAGTAGGTAACTATCTCCCGGACCCCTCCCGGTTTGTTATTTCTCCCGGGAAACTCCCGTAATTTGCATGGCCCAAACTCCTTTATGAATAATCGTACCAATATGTTTGTCTAATGTTGACCAGTTGCCAGATTGTATTAAATGCATTATATTCACACAATCCACAGACCATTTACAATTTCAACCCGTTTGTCACCTCAACCTGGCAACCTATAACCCAGTTGCGCAGTCGCGAAAAGTTTAACCCGAAAGCGAGCCGATAGACATGATGGCAGGTGAAGGTGGTGTCCCCGCAATGAAACTGAAGTACAGTTTGTAACGCGTTGCTTCAGGAAGATTAGGGATAGCTCACAACTGAAGTTATTGCATGCAGAGGCCAGACAGACACACGGAGGCGATTGGCATCTCACAACTCGCACTTTATTCCCAAATCTAACTCGTGTAGCCTAACTGTCTGTCACACGTTCTACTGTCCACATCGTTACTTAGTAAACAAAATAAGATAAAAATTAGCATCAAACAGAAATTACCCGCATACATGGGGTGTTCGCATTGACAGTAAAAGGGGTGTTCGAGGCCCAAGGCACATACAATACAATACTGCCGACAGTTCAACAGGGAGCGCATAGCTCTTAAAGGGGCCACACCTTATTTCCACGTTACAAGTTGTACATATACCCTAGTCTCAGCCTCAGACGTCACGCCCACGGAACGTTGGCTAAACGTCTGATGCATATGGTACACTTAACTGGAAACACTTCAGGAATGTCGAAGTCGTCATCTGATTGGTTGAATTGTATCGGATTTCCGGGGGGCGCGAGTGTCGCGTTTATTTTCGGTCTGCCGGGAAACAAAGCGCAGACGTGTGATTGCGGAAGAAAAACTGCTGTGTTTACATGAGTGACAATGAGCATTTATCAAGATCAGCTAAACGTAGGATTCTCAAAAGTATGCGAGGTTCACGGCGTAGACTCTTTAAGAGATGTCCAGGAGTTTTGTTTGAGGCACTTAGTGGAGACAAAAAGAGATATTTTAGCATGTTTGCCGACGGGATTTGGGAAGAGTATTATTTTCCAAGCCTGGCCGACCCTTTGTCAGCATTTATAAGGATTCCCAGCAGATCCAACTTTACTAGTTGTGTGTCCCCTCCTATCTATTACATAGCTGTCAACCCTCCCGTTTTTTCCGGGTTTCCCACGTATTTTAGCTCTTTTCCCGCTGTCTTCCCATTTTATTATTTTCCCGTAAAATATCCCGTATTTTTACGCTCTGATTGTGTGAGACGTACATGCTCGGGCAGATTCGGCTTGAAGTCGTTCATCGTCTGATGCGGCGCCGCGCGCGCTGTTGCAAAAAAAAGCTGTGCACACAGCCAAGCGAAATGGGGTCTTGCCGGTCTTGCGCACCCAACGCGCATCCAACTCGTGCGGACGCGTCAAGTATAAACAATTATACTCCGTGTCAGCGCGCGCTTTGATCGGTAAAGGAGCACAGACCTCTCCCTAATCATCTCCAGCAGCCCCCGAAGCACCACGTACCGTTTCCCTCGTAAGCTGATATTAGTATTTAAACATTCTCTGATAAAAAATGTTTAAAAAATGACACACTTTCTCTCATACACACACACACTGTCTCTTTCTCTCTCACTCATTTGTAGTTATAAACTCTTTAGACTTTTAATGATTAGTGCTTTATTTTTAAAGTTTGTGGTGGGTAAGAATCTTGTAAAAAAAATCCCTTATTTTGGGGATGGATTCCGGGAAATCTCCCTTATATTCAATGTTCAATGTTGACAGCTAGGATCTATTATGGAAGATCAAGTGAAGTACCTAACTGTGAAGGTAGGCCTATCAGCCGCGTTTGCGGGCAAACATAAAACAACAGACGCTGACATGAGTGACATCGCAGCTGGCCGATTCAGTATTGTGTTCGGTTTTCTTCTCCTTCTTTGATTTTCTATGCTGACTGACTTGTTGCACGCCGGTCTGTTGTTGTGGGGACATTTCCACGCCCCGAAACGTGACGCTGAACGAAACAAACTGTAATTGGTTGTTTGACATGTCGGTCAAACGGCCTTATGGGCGGGCCTTGGCCAAAGAAAGCTGCTATGAGTTCCAGACCTTCAGCCGTCAGTCTGAAGGTCTGGCTACGCGAGACTACATATACCCCAACCCTCAACAGCCCCCCCCCCCCCCCCCCCCCGGAGAAATCTCCCGGATTTTGAAAACCAAATGTTGACAGGTATGACTTAAAGATACCTGAGAGGGTTTCTTCACTGTCCTGTGCATTGGGGGAAAAATGGCCATTACAAAGTGTTGTAGCTACTTTCTTCCCTTTTGATGTAACATTAGAAAAAGTCCACTTACTGCATATGCTTGGGAACACATAAAAGTGTTGGTGTATTGTTTAATACTGCACAAAAGAGGAAAACACAATTTCATTACAATGAAGTACACTGGGGGAAACTGTGATCAATAACTCAAGGCAACATATTTTTTTTTACATTAACTATGTAGTTTCACAGTCACTCATGTAGACTTTCACAAGTCAAAGCAATTCATTGCTACTCAAGGTTTAACAGCTGATATGACTGGACAGCCATTTGGATTATAGGCCTACTTAATTTAATGCAGCAACAAATTATTTTACAGTGTACTAGGATCATTTAAAGTTCATTACCAGCAGTGAAGGTGTTGCTGCTCCTGGCCTCTGGCTGTGGGTCTGAGGAAGAGCTGAACCCAGGGATGCCCTCCACAAGGTTCACACTCAACCCAAGGGTCAGCTCTTCTGCCGGGGTATAATGTGGGGGTGCAGGACCACCACCTGTTTGTTTTTCTTCTCTTTTATTTTTCTCAGCCTTTTTCTTGGTTGCTTTTATAAACAGGCAAACATTTATTAACACTGCCTTTTTAAAAGAGATTAGTTAGTACAAATTACTATTATGTAGAATATTCTAGTACTTCACTTTTACTTCCCATGTTCTAGTAGTGGGTGGTGACTGACATTACAATGAACAAAGTTATTAATTATTTAGAAATTATTAAAATATAAAAATATATACTGTAATAAGTGATAAAAACATCTAACTACAAACTTAATTTGTCTGCTACGTTTTGCCAGCCCTCTCTCTTGGCTTTTGCACACTTTGAGGTGTTCCCTGGCGTTTTAATTAAGTTTTCAAATTCTGCATATCCTTCAAGCAATAACTCTTGCTCTTCTGTGGAGAAAAAAACTAAGCGCGCTCTTTGGCCACGGTGAGCAGCCAATAGCAGCGTTGCTGATCAATGTTTCTACTATCGATACATATCCCCTTTTAACCCAGCGCATGAACGCGCAATTATCTCAGATAACCCAATCCAGCGATACTAATCATAACCGGCAGGAGTGTTCGAAGAACCTAATTAGCCGGATCATGATTAGCACGATGATATTATCTTGGATGTCTCGTTTGATCTCGGATGTTTTAAGCAACGTACGAAGAACGGGCCCCAGTAGTCCCCTAATAAGGCTGAGTTGGGCGTTCACCAGTAAGTACTGGTTAACTACCCAGTAGTTCCTGATTAGTTCCCTAGTAAGTAACCAGTAGTTCCTGATTAGTTCCTCTTTGTTTTCCCTGGTAACTAACCAGTAGTCCCCTAATAAGGCTGAGTTGGGTGTTCACCAGTAAGTACTGGTTAACTGATTAGTTCCCTATTAAGTAACCAGTATAGTTCCTGATTAGTTCATCTGGTAACACTTTACAATAAGTGACACAAAGAATGCTTAGTTACTAGGGAACTAATCAGGAACTAATGGGTAGTTCCCTAGTAACTAAGCATTTTTTGTGTACCTTATTGTAAAGTGTTACCGAATAGTGTTCATTCATTAATTGTTTGCAATACAGTAACAATAAACAATGTATAAGCAGAAGAGAAGCAGAAGAGAAGTCCCAGTGTCCCACAAGCGTAAATCTCAAATCAACATTCTACAAATAACATTACCTGCTGAAAGAAGATCAATGTTTTTTGTGATCTCCGTTTTTTCCTTTTGTGCCAGATTGATGATCCTTGGGGCGAATAGAGTGTTCCAATTTGCTGTCAATTTGTCTGGGGCCTCGGGCTGCAGCATCACAAAATCTTGGGATATCTAAGTCCAGGAAAAGTGCAGGAAAAGTCAATGATTTAGTAAGCAATGGGGCACAAATATTTAACAGGGTCACACATACGATTTGAGATGCAAGCTCACCATTCCGGGCGTGTCCACTAGACGTGGAAACTCCTGCATTATGTTCACCACTGCCTTTGTTCCATTTGCCCGGATCCACTTGGCCCTGTGGATGGCTGTCTCCATGTAAGCAGCCACCTGGCTTTGTGGCCACACATTACTTTTCAACCACTCGGTCAACTGGACCGCCTGGTCCCCGCTTAAAATTTGTTCTGTCATCAGCAGAAAAATCAATCAATTCCAACAAGCAGTGATCGATTGACATATTCCAAATTAACTTATACACTGGTATGTGGAGATCTAGGCACCCTTCTGAGGATTCATATCTCTACCTACTGCAACATTGAATATCTGTTTGAAAAGCACTCAATACTCAGATACAACCAGAAAATAAATGCTATGAAATTTTTTCAGGAGTGTAAATTATCATGAATCTTCAGGGCCCAGTATTTTAAAATCTGAAATCCACATCAAAATGATCCGGATTTCTAAATCCCATCCTGATCCATGGATCAGAGTTCTCTATCCCAGTATTTCAAAACTTTGCTAGATTAGATTAAAATGATCCTGATCGTAAACATTATAGTTGCATTGTGATTTTTGTGTCTTGCACAGCTCATCCCACTGCTCCACTGTACTCTCACTATCTTCCACCTCACACAATCCACTGCATCCCACCTCACATAATTCATTAGAGTGTGGATCTAAGGAAGTTGACTGAGCAGGCTCAACAAAGCTTTCATGCTCTGGTTCAAATTCAACAACATGCCCCAAAAGGTGTCTCCTAAAATAACGTATGCGGTCAAAAGAACAATGGCACCCAGTCTGACCACACTGGAAATAATTTGAGATGGAATAAATGTTATGCCTCATTTTCAGATGTGTAAAGAATGTTCTTAAGTTGTTGCCTAAACATCTTTTACATTTGAAACACGTGAAGCCCATTTTGTTAAGGTCTCAGCCGGGGCCCAAGCTGTGGTATCAGGGTGACCAAGTCGTCTCCACCCAGGAGGAAGGTTTGCTCTTCAATTTGATTGGCTGCAAAATACACAACATTAATTTATTCAACCAGTACTTACAATACTATGCAGTATTACACATGAGAGAAAGAGAAAGAAAATTGGCATGGTGTTTAATTCTAACAATGAAATGGATTGTTACATACCTTAAATTAAAGGGCTCATATAATGGTACATGCACTTTTACAAGTTGATTGTACTGAAATGTGTGTTGGCAGTGCCTGTACACAACCATCATATAATGATAAAAATCCATCCAGTGTTTTTGTTTTAATCTCCTTATACGTTTTCCCCTGCCTCAAATCAAGCCGTTCGACCGTGTGACGTCACACGGTCGGACGCCCCTCCCGCGATTGTTGATTGACAGGAGCGATTCAACACAGACCCGCCCTCGCTCGTCCTGTCAATCATAGTCTGCGCGGATCGGCGCGGTCATTGTTGATATGCTAGAGCACTGTCTATGAGCAGAATGGCGTCTAAGCGATTGTGGTGTTCTGTTCTTGGGTGCAATAACACAGCAGTCATTTTAATGTTCCTAAATCCGAACCGCTGAAGACGCAGTGGCTGAGTTTGTTTTCGAAGGGAATATTCCCCACGAGCAACGTCAATGCTTTCATGTTTGCGCGAATCATTTCTCAGTGGACTGCTTTATAAAGGAGGGTCAGTAGTATAAAGCTGGTTTTGCCAAGAAGCTGCACCTGAATAAAGAATCGGAACCTATTCGTGTTCCTGCTGAACCTTCAGAAGAACTAAAGTGAGTAACGTTTTATTAATCATTTTATTAATATTTATATTAATCTTTGCAAATCACTAGCTGCAAGCTTCACGATGAATGCGTCGGTTTACACTCAGGGTACATTACGGCATGTTTTCTATGTATGACGTTCTCAATATAATTCATAATCCCACGTTTATAATGAACAACGCGTTATGGTTATTGTGTTATTGTGTTACAAACGGTGTATGCGCAGAACAGAGAGGCGGGGTGAGCAAAACTCATTATCATTTAAAGTCATATGCACTGAAACGGCGTTCTGAAAACAGAGCTGTTTTTGACCAGGTAAAATAAGTGTTTTCTTACAATACTAATGAGAATTTTTAATTAAAGTATATTACAAACTTTTAATTTAGACCCTAAAGAATCATATTAGCTTGTACAAAAATGGCATTATATGACCCCTTTAACAAGGGTTCCTTTACAAAATTATCCATCTATCAGAAAGACAAAGAAAAAGGACACTCAATAAATATTTGATTACTTATAGTTGATTGCTTAGAGTTTTGAACTAGTTAAAAGACAAGTTCTGTGTTTTGCAACCTGGACCTTATTTCGAGCATGAAATATGTTAATTTACTCACCCAAACAATTGTGAGTAGATCTCCTGAATGAATGCAAGTTACACCACATTGTTTAGGTGAGTAAATTAACTTATTTCATGCTAGAAGTAAGGTCCAATTTGCAAAAAAATGAACACCTGAACGCCTCCTTTAACTCTCTATGGTAGGATGAGGCTGAGAGAGGAGAGGGGGGCGTAGGAGAGAGGTAGAGGAGCAGGGGAGGGGTGTGTGGAGGGGAATAGAGCGGGGGGAGAGATGGAGGGGAGCAGGGCATGAAGGGAGGATGATGGAAGAGAAGCAGAGTGAGGAGTTGAGGGAGGGGAGGAGAGCAAAGAGACAGGAGGAGAGGAGCATGAGGAAGAGGAGGGGAGGTTGGGGAGAGGAGAGGTGAACGTTTAGGTTCAACTTGTTTCTGTTATTTCAACCAAATTATTGTTTAAAACAGCCATTCTCAACCTTGGGGTCCTGACCCCAATTGGGGTCGCGAGATGATTTCTGGGGTCGCCAAATCATTTTGGAAAAATATAAATGAATGTAGCTTCCGCCTGGACGTTAGAAGGACGACAAGCGGTTGGTCTCAAACAAGCATTTTATTACTCAAAACCAGTTACTGTCGGCCGTAACAAGGCAACACCAAAAATAACAACAACTAAACTGTCTACTAGTCTCATAATATCTGCCTTCGTCATTCACACATCATCAGAGAGAAGAAAATTTTTTTTTCGGTCTGCTGTCAGCAGCGGGGGCTGCAGAAAGCAGACGCATTCACAGACAGTCTGAAATCGCAGAACGTAAACTTAAACATAATTAGGCTACTTAAACATTATAAAAGTAAGCGTCGTTACATTCATATTAAATTAAATAATTTCAAACAGAGAGTTGTTTTCTGCTTCATCGTTTGTCCAAAATTCATTGTATCAACGCGGCGTTTGTATACGATTCTAAACCGTGCGGGTCACATTCTGGGGCCCGTTCTCCGTACGTTGCTTAAAACATCCGAGATCAAATGAGACATCCAAGATGATATCATCGTGCTAATCATGATCCGGCTAATTGGGTTCTTCGAACACACCTGTTGTTTATGATTAGTATCGCTGGATTGAGTTATCTGAGATAATTGCGCGTTCATGCGCTGGGTTAAAAGGGGATATGTATCGATAGTAGAAACATTGATCAGCAACGCTGCTATTGGCTGCTCACCGTGTCCAAAGAGCGCGCTCAGTTTTACTCTGCAGCAGAGCAAGAGCTATTGCTAGAAGGTTATGCTGAATTTGAAAACTTAATTACAAGTTTTCACCTAAAATGTGCAAAAGCCAGGAGAGAGGGCTGGCAAAAAGTAGCAAATTAAGTTTGTAGTGACCATTTAGATGTTTTTATCACTTATTACAGTATATATTTTTTTATTTTAATAATTTCTAATTTCTAATGGGGGGGGGGGGGGGGGGGGGGGGGGGGGACTTGACAACTTAAAGAAAAAAACTGGCACTATAGAGTTAGAGATAGAGTTGCTTCAAAGGAACTTCAGAGTAAGTGCTAATATATTATTTCACACAGAGTACTATTGCTGACCTTAATAGTATCTCTTATTGCAGGCAAAATATGACTTGATCACTGGCTTTTCTTTACAAAGAACAATTTAAATAAAAAATCAGAGAACTAAGCATATTTGTCTTGTCTTTTATTAAACATTTAATGAAATGTTTTATATTTTTGCTGATAGTGCAATGTTGTGTAATATGGCACATGTAATGTCACAGGCCCTGTCAAGTGCAACCCTCAGGCTTTTCAGACACTGAAATCTTCCCTTTAGTTGGCCAAAGTTCATTTCATTGTGTGCCCTTGTCCTGGCTAGAGCTGCATTGTAACTGTGTATGTAATACAGTGAGCTTGATAAATTTATACTTTTCCTTACCATGTTCAAGTAATGTGGATAAATGTGAATCTCTGTGCTTCCACATTTGTGATATGGAACAGTCACACACCATCTAGAGATTTTAGTCTGTCAACTGCCTTTTTTAAAATTTGATATTATTACTAATCTGGAATATTAAGAATTGTAATAGTAACTTGGCTGCACATTTACATTGTGATCCCCCTTTCTGTTCACAAAATGGCCCTTGGAATTTTAGAAAAGGGATAAATTGTGTTTGTCTTCATAAAATGCTAGGACACTGTTTTATAGCTGTATGACGACCAATAGAGAATAGTAGCTACAGCAGATATTTAGTCGAGGATCCATATGATTATATGGTACTGTCTAATGGGCTAAGTTTGGTTAATATCTAAATGTAACTTTATATAAATTCATAACGTATTTCACTCAGTCTCCCATAAAAACCTACGGTGAATAGGCCTATAACTGCAGCAGGTCATATACTTGTCATAACATAATTGATCCAACTATGTGTATTTTTAATTTTTCAATTCACAAAAACATAGTCTTTTGTAGGCTGAGTGAAGAGAGTGAAGCCAAACTGAATATCTACAGACATTTTAATCCATGCAGATCTACACTGTAGCGTTTATATTTAAATTAACAAAAAAATAAAAAATTGTCAAGTCTATGGACGAGTTATTAATGTGCACGCGTCGATTTAATTATGTTATTTCGCAGTATATCCCCCTACTGGACGCATCAGGAACAATAGGGGCGTAAAACTGTCAGGGGCGCAAAACTGCCAGGGGCGTATATCTGCCGGCTCCAGGGGCCTGTTCTTCGTACGTCGCTAACTCACTTAGCTGGATTTGATTGTTGGCGATTTGGCATGATCTTGGATTGTTTGGTTCTTCGATGTTCATCCTGGACTTGCTGTCATAGCAACAGATGCGCCAGCTTGAACCTGCTCGCGAGCAGGCTTATTTCATGTTAAAGAGCAACATGCAGGTTGGACACCCCTATATAGCATAGTGTATGTTGATGATAAAACAACTAGATTATCTGAACTGGAGTAATATATATTTAGCCATTAACGATATTTTGAGATAAATTGTGATAAAATAACTTCCGCGTCTATAAAGCACTAACCGGAAGTGACGATGGGCGAGGGAGTCTGGTCAAGTTCAAGCTCAGGTTACAATGGATGTGAATGAAGAAACCGAGTTCTCCGATGTTGACGAGCATGCCTATGGCCCACAGGTAGGGATGGGGCCGATCCGATCCAGTGTCGGTATCGGGACAGATACCAGTGTAATTCATGTAACGGATTTTCCCGATCCAACCTGCGGAGATATCCGATATCCTGCTGAAATGACTCCAAAAGTGATTCCCGCCGGCCAGTCTGCTAGCTGGCTGCAAACTGTGGAATGGATTTCCTGAACGGAGGCGCGGCTCAATGAGACACAGAGACCCCCCTCAGGAAATCCATTCCGCAGTTTGCAGCCAGCTAGCAGGACAGCATTGAGCTGTGTGTAAATACTTCACACTGGAAACACCGCAGAGCAAGACAGCAAAATGCAATGTTTGCAAATCCGTATTAATTAAACCATCTGTCTGTGATGCAAAAAATCTCCAGGTCTATAATTCTCTGGAGTGAAATGTGCGTTACTAACGACCGAGTGTGTGGTGACAGACGCGGCAGTGAAGTCTGCTCTCTTCACCTGCACAAAACGCACCCAAGAACGAAAAGCCTTGTTTTTCCTAGAAGGAAAATGATGGACACGATGTCCTGACAGGCTGGAATTCGTGTAACAAGCACAAACACAACAATTTACCATTATGGCATCTCTAAAACTCGATCTAAAACTTTCTCTGTCTCTCACTACCGCTCTAACTACAGCTGACCGTGAGCTCTTGTTTGCCTCGGCCTACGTCATTTGACGCGTTGCTAGCGGGAAAGGCGTATTCCAGAGCCTAGCACATTTTCATCAAAATCTCTACATCAAATGAGATTTCATTAGTAATTTCTACATATGTGTTTTTAAAAGACCTCTTCAGACAATATCAAGTATTAATTCAGTTATAAATTCAACCTGCACGTTGCTCTTTAACAGGATTAGATCGCGGCTTTTTAAGCGGAGCTGATACGGGAAGTCTTTTAGCGCAGCGCGATAGTGTACTTTTTGAGAGATATCATTTTTCTCATGACTCGTGAGGATGTCGTTTACATCATTAATTTGTTGGAAACGCATAAATGTTCAACTCATCGGAGTCGGGCTTTAATAACAGTGCAGGCAAGTTACTATTGCGATTCTTATCCAGATTAGTATTATATCAAATTTTAAAAAGGCAGTTGACTGACTAAAATCTCTTAGATGGTG
The DNA here is from genome assembly GCF_029890125.1 of Rhinichthys klamathensis goyatoka. Classification (NCBI taxonomy): domain Eukaryota; kingdom Metazoa; phylum Chordata; class Actinopteri; order Cypriniformes; family Leuciscidae; genus Rhinichthys; species Rhinichthys klamathensis. The sequence goes on from NW_026606589.1 coordinate 2,089,078, forward strand.
TGTGACTATGTTCCATATCACAAATATGGCCAGGATCTGTGCATGACTCAAGAATTTTCAGAGATTTATGCACATTATTTGAACGTGGTAAGGAAAAATATAAATATCAAGCTCACTGTATTACATACACGTATGCTTATCCTAACAGAACTGAATTTTTCCATTAAACAGGTGATTACAACAGGATCCTGCTTGGAGACAGGTGTTTTATGACCCCATTCCCTGACCCAAACCCCAGACCAGTTACAATGCAGCTCTAGCCAGGACAAGGGCACACAATGAAGTGAACTTTAGCCAACTAAAGTATCTGAAAAGTCTGAGGGTTGCACCTGACAGGGCCTGTGACATTGCATGGGCCATATTACACAACATTGCACCATCAGAAAAAATATAAAACATTAATGTTTAATAAAAGACAAGACAAATATGCTTCCTTGATTTTTATTTTTATTGTTCTTTGTAAAGAAAAGCCAGTGATCAAGTCATCTTTTGCCTGGAAATAATATATATTGTACTCTGTGTGAAATAATTAGCACTTACTCTGAAGTTCCTATGAAGCAACTCTATCTCTAGTGCCAGTTTTTTTTCTTTAAGTTGTCAAGTATTTTCAAAAGACTCTGTTTTCTAGGGGTAGGGGTAAACCTGTCAAACACATGGCTTATGCATCAAAAATTAAAAGGAAAAGTACAACACTGCCCACCTCTGCATCACTGCTTTGTGCAGACTCTTCTGTAGATGTGGACTCCTGCAACTCATATTAGAAATAATAGGTACTCAAGTGTAAATTAAGTAAAGTTATTTATGCACTTAAAGATACCTGAGAGGGTTTCTTCACTGTCCTGTGCATTGGGGGGGAAAATGGGCATTACAAAGTGTTGTAGCTACTTTCTTCCCTTTTGATGTAACGTTAGAAAAAGTCCACTTACTGCACATGCTTCAGCCACTTGCTTGGGAACACATAAAAGTGTTGGTGTATTGTTTAATACTGCACAAAAGAGGAAAACACAATTTCATTACAATGAAGTACACTGGGGGGAAATGTGATCAATAACTCATGGCAACATTTTTTTTTTTACATTAACTATGTAGTTTCACAGTCACACATGTAGACTTTCACAAGTCAAAGCAATTCATTGCTACTCAAGGTTTAACAGCTGATATGACTGGACAGCCATTTGGATTATAGGCCTACATAATTTAATGCAGCAACAATTTATTTTACAGTGTACTAGGATCATTTAAAGTTCATTTCCCAGCAGTGAAGGTGTTCTGCTCCTGGCCTTTGGCTGTGGGTCTGAGGAAGAGCTGAACCCAGGGATGCCCTCCATAAGGTTCACACTCAACCCAAGGGTCAGCTCTTCTGCCTGGGTATAATGTGGGGGTGCAGGACCACCACCTGTTTGTTTTTCTTTTCTTTTTTTTTCTCAGCCTTTTTCTTGGTTGCTTTTATAAACAGGCAAACATTTATTAACAGTGCCTTTTTAAAAGAGATTAGTTAGTACAAATTACTATTATGTAGAATATTCTAGTACTTCACTTTTACTTGTTCCCATGTTCTAGTAGTGGGTGGTGACTCTGACATTACAATGAACAAAGTTATTAATTATTTAGAAATTATTAAAATATCAAAATATATACTTTAATAAGTGATAAAAACATCTAACTACAAACTTAATTTGTCTGCTACGGTTTGCCAGCCCTCTCTCTTGGCTTTTGAACACTTTGAGGTGTTTCCTGGCGTTTTAATTAAGTTTTCAAATTCTGCATATCCTTCAAGCAATAACTCTTGCTCTTCTGTGGAGGAAAAACTGAGCGCGCTCTTTGGCCACGGTGAGCAGCCAATAGCAGCGTTGCTGATCAATGTTTCTACTATCGATACATATCCCCTTTTAACCCAGCGCATGAACGCGCAATTATCTCAGATAACTCAATCCAGCTATACTAATCATAACAGGCAGGAGTGTTCGAAGAACCTAATTAGCCGGATCATGATGAGCACGATGATATTATCTTGGATGTCTCGTTTGATCTCGGATGTTTTAAGCAACGTACGAAGAACGGGCCCCAGGTCTGCAGCCTCCCCATATAGGGTATTTACGCGATTACATCCAGAGAATCACCAAACGTACTCGGTTACTAACGTAACCTCTGTTCTCTCTAGAGAGGGAACGAGTACTGCGTAATATCTTACGCTATGGGGAAAACCTCTTTTCCTCGAGATATTGAAGCCAAAAATTATCCTTAATTTTTAATCAATGTAAAACACTTTGCGGCAGCATGCAGACATAGGCGAGGCGGCTCGCGCGCCTATTGGCTGCCCTGCGGCAAAAGCAGCAGCCTATCGAGAGCGGCTCTGCGTGACGTCTTGACCAATGGGGGCACTTCGCGCCCATTTCGTCACGTCCCGCCAGAAAGGGCGTGGTCTCGCCCTATATAAGCAGGTCGATAGCTGATACAAACTGGTTTTCATCGCCGAAGCGAACCAGAGCGTATTGTAAGCACGGCAAGATACACAGTACTCGTTCCCTCTCTAGAGAGAACAGAGGTTACGTTAGTAACCGAGTACGTTCTCTTACGAGAGTATCTCTCGTACTGCGTAATATCTTACGCTATGGGGAACACAGTGTAACACGCCGTGCATACAGGGATCCAACACCAAAGTCCCAAGGGCAGAGGCCCGGGGCGCATGTAGTGCATAATCACCATAGACTCACAGAGAGTGAAGGAAGAGGGGCTAGAAGCGTCATTCCTTATAAAATAGCATCCAGAGGAGCTAATCATAGATAGTATACCACGCAGCCAGGGTGAAAACACTTTCAGCCTAAACTGGGTGGCCATACATGTGTCAACACTCGTGGAGCTGCTGCATTAGTCAGTGAGTGATACGCAGGCCAAACTCAGCATCTGGGCCGACACAGCGGGGCAGATCGCACTGAATTCTTGACCGCCAAAAGCTTAGCTTGTAAGGACTAAAGGGGGCCTGGGAGGGTTCAATCTCCGAGCTCCCCTGAGGAAACGCACGACTAAGTCGTTCTTCCCCAGTGGCTGGCCAGACGCCGGTTTTGCAAACGTTGCTATGGCCGCCACGTATACTTTGAGCGTGGATGGGGTTCTGCCCTTATCCAGCAGCTCTTGAAGGAAGGAAAGCACTTCCGTAACCCCGCAGTCTACGGGTGAAAAGCCCTGAGCTTGACACCAAGCAGAGAACACAGAGCATTTCGAGGAATAGAGCCGTCGAGTAGACGGAGCTCTAGCCTGCGTGATCGTGTTTAACACTCCCTCCGGGAGGTTAGCGGGTACCCGTTGATGGCCCATGCGTGCAGGGACCACAGATCCGGGCGAGGATGCCAAATCGAGCCCCCTGCCTGAGAGAGGAGGTCTCTCCTCAGTGGTACAGGCCACGGGGCAGTGCTGGCCAGCTGCATCAGGACTGGGAACCAGGTCTGGTTTGTCCAGAGCGGGGCCACGAGCAGCACTGGGCATCCGTTTTCCCTGATTCGTTCCAACACTTGAGGCAGGAGTGAGACAGGGGGAAAAGCATATAGGGGAATGCGGGGCCAGACGTGGGCCAGCGCATCCCTGCTCTTCGAGAAGAAGTTCGGACACTGAGCGTTTTCGTGGGACGCGAACAGGTCCACCTGCGCTCTGCCGAACGTTTCCCACAGCAGTTGGATCGTCTGCGGGTGCAGCGACCATTCCCCTGCTGGGACATTGTTTCTGGACAGTCTGTCTGGTCCCACATTCAGGTGACCAGGCACATGCGCTGCTCTCAGCGAGACCAGAAGGCGTTCCGTCAACCTGTAAAGGTTTCGGGACCTGACACCGCCCTGGCGATTTATGTGTGCCACCACTGACATGTTGTCCGACCGGACCAGGACGTGGTGACCTTTTATCTGGGGACAGAAGCACCGTAGCGCTTTGTCGACTGCTATCATTTCCAAGCAGTTTATGTGAAGGAGCTTTTCCCGTTCTGACCACAGGCCAGCGAACGGTCTGCCCTTGAGCAGCGCTCCCCATCCCGAGGTGGAGGCGTCCGTAGACACCACCTGCACACTCGAGGCGGTCCCCAGACTCACACCTGACTGATACCAGTCGGTTACTTTCCAAGGTTTCAGAGCTGAAACGCACTTTAGATCGACCCTGAGGCGAAACAGACCAGCGGTCCATGCCCGGGGCGGAACTCGCGCTTTCAGCCACATCTGCAGTGGGCGCATGCGAAGCAGGCCCAGCTGGAGTACAGAGGCTGCTGAGGCCATCAGCCCCAGCATTTTTCTGAAACCTTTTGAGCGGGACTATAGAGCCGTGGCGGAAGGAGTTTGCGACGCGCTGAATGTCTAGTCCGCGCTCCGGTGACAGGCGTGCTGTCATGGATAGCGAGTCCAGCACTGTTCCCAGAAAAGAAATTTTCTGACTGGGAGACAGCGAGCTTTTTGCCCAATTGACTGTGAGGCCCAGATTCTCGAGGTGTTCGAGTAATGTGGCCCTGTGTTCTATGAGCTCTGAGTGTGATCGAGCTAGAATAAGCCAATCGTCCAAGTAGTTCAAAACTCGCATGCCCCGAAGTCTCAGGGGTGCGAGAGCCGCGTCCATGCACTTCGTGAATGTACGGGGTGCTAGGGACAGGCCGAACGGCAGGACTGTGTATTGATATGCCTGGTCCTCGAAGGCGAATCTCAAGAATCGCCTGTGATGGGACGCTATTTGTATTCGGAAATAGGCGTCTTTCAGATCTCTTGACATAAACCAGTCCTCCTGGCGAACTTGCGCGAGGATTTTCCTGGTTGTAAGCATTTTGAACTGGCGCTTCACAAGTGCTCTGTTCAGCTGTCGCAGATCTAAAATGGGTCTGAGACCTCCATCTTTTTTCGGTACCAGAAAATATCTGCTGTATAGGCCCCCTTCACTCTGAGCCTGAGATAAAGGTTCTATAGCACCTTTGCTCAGTAGTTTCGCTATCTCGGCTAGAAGTAGATGTGCTAATTCTGTTTTCACCGTGGATTTGACGCGCGCCGTGTGACGGCGGGGGCGTCGAGCGAACTGTAGCGAATAGCCTCTTTTTATAGTGTTCAGCACCCATTCTGATACCCCAGGAAGCTGTGCCCACACTTTCGCGTGAATAGCTAGGGGTAGAATGAGATCTGGGCTCCGGCCGTGACATAGTGACGGCAAGGGAGCTCCGGCGTGCTGTAACGCACTTTAGGCCGTCACGTTAGGCCAGCGGTCCGCGAGCTGCTTAAAAGGTAGTCCGTGATAGGAGGTTAGCGGAACGCTGCGCGCCGCCCCCTAGATGATTTTTCGGGGGCCGGCCGACCGCGCCCGGCCGCAGGGGGGGACCGACGGGGCGGGCCAGAGGCGTCGCCTCGGGGGCCCCGCGGGAGCCCGACGAAATTCGGCCCCCTCGCTCGCAATACGGGCATCGGCCACAGGGGGGCGACTCGCCGACCGCCTGCAGTCGTTTCGACGCGCGCCGAACAGGTTGCAGGCGGGCGCCCACGGAGCGCACGCGCCTACCCCTGACCGCCTTTTCGGGAAATTCCCTGACCACACCCACCGTCCACTGAGCGCCCTTTCGTCCCAAAGACAGCCTGTGACCGCCCCCTGACCACGCCCACTGACACAAACAGCCTATTCGTCCCCCTGACCGCCTTTGTGACAGCAAACGGCCTGTTCGCCCACGGGCAATCTAAGAGACGGCCCGGGGCCCCGCCCACTGACACGAACAGCTCATTCGTCCCCCTGACCGCCTGTGTGACAGCGAACGGCCTGTTCGCCCACGGGCAATCTAAGAGACGGCCCGGGGCCCCGCCCACTGACACGAACAGCTCATTCGTCCCCCTGACCACCTGTGTGACAACGAACGGCCTGTTCGCCCACGGGCAATCTAAGAGACGGCCCGGGGCCCCGCCCACTGACACAAACAGCTCATTCGTCCCCCTGACCGCCTGTGTGACAGCGAACGGCCTGTTCGCCCACGGGCAATCTAAGAGACGGCCCGGGGCCCCGCCCACTGACACGAACAGCTCATTCGTCCCCCTGACCGCCTGTGTGACAACGAACGGCCTGTTCGCCCACGGGCAATCTAAGAGACGGCCCGGGGCCCCGCCCACTGACACAAACAGCCTATTCGTCCCCCTGACCGCCTGTGTGACAACGAACGGCCTGTTCGCCCACGGGCAATCTAAGAGACGGCCCGGGGCCCCGCCCACTGACACAAACAGCCTATTCGTCCCCCTGACCGCCTGTGTGACAGCGAACGGCCTGTTCGCCCACGGGCAATCTAAGAGACGGCCCGGGGCCCCGCCCACTGACACGAACAGCTCATTCGTCCCCCTGACCTCCTGTGTGACAGCGAACGGCCTGTTGGCCAACGGGCAATCTAAGAGACGGCCCGGGGCCCCACCCACTGACACGAACAGCTCATTCGTCCCCCTGACCACCTGTGTGACAACGAACGGCCTGTTCGTCCACCACCACCACCACCGGGTGTATCTCGGGAACCAAGCCGAGTTGGAGCTCCAAACTCCGGGCCAGAGTATGGAGCCCCAAGTCGGCTTAGCTCCCTAGATACATCCGGTCAAATTCGGCATCCCACCTGTAGCTTGATAAGTTACACACTGGCCTTCAGCACATATGCTGAAATCCCCAATTCCTTACAGGGATTCACCGGCTGAAAATGTCTAACACTATGCACAATTATTGGCTGTAATGTACATGAGTGTGTTGTGGTGTGTCCCCTGAGTTGTGTACAGTAGGTTTGATCACATAAAACCACTGTCCTATAGGGCCTCTGTCAAATAAGTTGAAGGTGGGCAAAGTAAGGGCCCACCTGTAACTGATTTGACAGGGTCCCTTTGTGCACTCCGTGGTCAATGCATTAATAGGTCATATTTCATAATTATACATGTTTTATTACTCTAAACAGCCAGTACAGTGCACAGGGAAGACAATCCAACATGTTGGGGTACTTTACAGTTCACAATTATGCATTATTAGACTTAAATGGACATGTCCACGGAGTGCACAAAGGGGCCCTGTCGAACAAGTCACAGGTGGGCCCTTACTTTGCCCACCTGTAACTTATTCGACAGGGCCCCTTTGTGCACTCCGTGGTCAATGCATTAATAGGTCATGTTTCGTAATTATAAATGTTTTATTACTCTAAACAGCCAGTACAGTGCACAGGGAAGACAATCCAACATGTTGGGGTACTTTACAGTTCATAATTATGCATTATAAGCCTTAAAACGACATGTCCACGGAGTGCACAAAGGGGCCCTGTCAAATAAGTTACAGTTGGTATGTTTTTTTATATTTTGAGGTCATGGTTGATAAAAATGAATAAAATTGATTAAATATCAATTTTAGGTTCATCTTTGGGCCCCCCTGAGCAATTAGCAGCCTTCAGAACCCAGAAATCCCACTGTCCATGAACAGCCTGAATTTTTGAATGGTATAAGTTGCAGGTGGAACGTCCAGATCTCAGCCTCTGGACAGAATTTGGAGATGAAACCTGCACTCCTGTGCTCATCTGGGCACGCCCTGTCCCTGGTGTGAATTTCAAAGAGATTGGAGAAACTTGAAAATTCGACCCAAAAAATCTCAAAGGGGTATGTATCCCTTGGAGAATTTTTCAGTCAGATTTTCAAGTTTCTCCAAACTCCCTGAAATGCACAGCACTGTCGGGGCACGTCCAGACAAGGGCAGGAGTGCAGGTTTCAGCTCCCAATTCTGTCCAGAGGCTGAGATCTGGACGTTCCACCTGCAACTTATACCATTCAAAAATTCAGGCTGTTCATGGACAGTGGAATTTCTGGGTTCTGAAGGCTGCAAATCGCTCAGGGGGGCCCACAGATGAACCTAAAATTGATATTTAATCAATTTTATTCATTTTTATCAACCATGACCTCAAAATATAAAAAAACATACCAACTGTAACTTATTTGACAGGGCCCCTTTGTGCACTCCGTGGTCAATGCATTAATAGGTCATAATTCGTGATTTTTAATGTTTTTATTACTTAAAAATAGAGTACAGTGCACAGGGAATACAATCCAACACGTTGGGGTACTTTAGAGTTCACAATTATGCATTATTAGCCTTAAATGGGCATGTCCACGGAGTGCACAAAGGGGCCCTGTCAAATAAGTTACAGGTGTCAGGTCCCACTTGTAACTTGTTTGACAGGGCCCCTTAATGCACTCCGTGGTCAATGCATTAATAGGTCATATTTCGTAAATATAAATATATTATTACTTACAATATCCAGTAAAGTGCACAGGAAAGACATTCAAACACGTTGGGGTACTTTACAGTTCATAATTATGCATTATTAGCCTTAAAACGACATGTCCACGGAGTGCACAAAGGGGCCCTGTCAAATAAGTTACAGGTGTCAGGTTCCACTTGTAACTTGTTTGACAGGGCCCCTTAATGCACTCCGTGGTCAATGCATTAATAGGTCATATTTCATAATTATACATGTTTTATTTCTCTAAACAGCCAGTACAGTGCACAGGGAAGACAATCCAACATGTTGGGGTACTTTACAGTTTATAATTATGCAATATTAGCCATAAAATGACATGTCCACGGAGTGCACAAAGGGGCCCTGTCAAATAAGTTACAGGTGGAAGGTTCACCAAACGCCTATGAAAATGAATGGGATAAGTTGCACGTGTCAGTGGCTCCCGTGCGGCCCCCGGGGGTCCGAGGGGCCCCAAACTCGTCAAAAAGTTGCGTCACGTGGCCCTCTGCGACATACCGAGCGGGCGAGGTCGAGACGCGCCAAGTTTATTTTTAGCTATTTTTTATGCACCTCTCTGTCTCACATTGATCTCTATAGGAGCACATGTCTGCTAGGGTCAATTCAGCAGTTAGAATCAGAGGGCCTATTAGGCTCAGGAAGCATCTAGAGCCACGAAACTCTGGGGCCCGATTCGGGGGCCCGTGGCGGTCGTCCGTGGCGAATCTCGAGGTCCTGCGACCTTTTGACCCCCTTGAGCGGCTGTTTGTTTGACGTCCCACGTGCGACTTGTTCCATGGGGCTGTTGGTGGCCAATTAGCGTGAAAAAAAGTCAGAGGGACACGGAACTTTAGAACCCGTCCCCGGGGCCCGTGACGAGACGCGTGTGTCAGTTTCGGGCCGATCGGGCCTTTCCAACAAGCCGCTTTGCTGGAACCCACACTTAGAACCGATCTAGAACCACCAAATCCAGGATCTAGAACCGGGGGCCCCCGGACTACCGCCGTGCCGAGTTTGGGGCCGCTGCGACCTTTCGACCCCTTTTGGCCCCCGTTTGTTTGACGGCCCACGTGCAACTTGTTCCATGGGGCTGTTGGTGGCCAATTAGCGCCAAAAAAGGTCAGAGGGACGCGGAACTCTAGGGCCCGTCCCAGGGGCCCGTGACGGGACGCATACGTCAGTTTCGGGCCGATCGGACCTTTCTGTCCACCCTTCGGCGAGCACATGGTCCGATTAATGGCCGCCCTCTCTCACACATAGACATACATGCAGTCAGAGTGAACCAAAGTGAGGAGATTTTTGCACTGCAAAAACACACACTTGGAACCGATCTAGAACCCTGCGACCCGGGATCTAGAACCGGGGGCCCCTCGACTACCAGGGCGGGGAATTTGGAGGCGGTGCGACCTTTCGACCCCTGCATTTCCGCCCGCCCACGTGCAACTTGTTCAATGCAAACTTCACAGGCGCTTCCCGGTCAAGGGGGTCTTTTTTCGGGCAAACGAGCTGTTTTGGACACGGAACTCTAGAACCCGTCCCCGGGGCCCGTGGTGGGACGCATACGTCAGTTTCGGGACAATCGGGCGTTTCCTTCAAACCGTTTGGCCGAAACACATACCTAGAACCGATCTAGAACCGCGCGACCCGTGATCTAGAACCGGGGGCCCCCGGACTAGCGCCGTGCCAAATTTGGGGCCCCTGCGACCTTTCGACCCCTTTTGGCCCCCCTTTGTTTGACGGCCCACGTGCAACTTGTTCCATTGGGCTGTTGGTGGCCAATTAGCGCGAAAAAAGGTCAGAGGGACACGGAACTCTAGAACCCGTCCCAGGGGCCCGTGAGGGGACACATAAGTCAGTTTCGGGTCGATCGGACCTTTCTGTCACACGTTCCACGAAACACCTGTGAAAATGAATGGGATAAGTTGCAAGTGTCAGTGGCCCCTGTTCGGCCCCCGGGGGTCCAACGGGCCCCAAACACTGCGTGCCGGGCCCCCTCGGGCCCCCGAACGACATATCAGGAGGACGGGTCTCTAGAACTCAGGGCTCATTTTTTTTCCACACTTGTTCAAGTTTCTCTCAAAAGCATCTTGCACTCATAGTGAGCTCATAGACTGACATTCCCTCTCGAAGGGTCAAACTGAAAACACACTCGGAACCGATCTAGAACCCGGCGACCCGGGATCTAGAACCGGGGGCCCCCGGACTACCACCGTGTCGAGTTTGGGGCCGCTGCGACCTTTCGACCCCTTTTGGCCCCCGTTTGTTTGACGGCCCACGTGCAACTTGTTCCATGGGGCTGTTCGTGGCCAATTAGCGCGAAAAAAAGTCCGAGGGACGCGGAACTCTAGAACCCGTCCCCGGGGCCCGTGGCGGGACGCATACGTCAGTTTCGGGACAATCGGGCGTTTCCTTCAAACCGTTTGGCCGAAACACATACCTAGAACCGATCTAGAACCGCGCGACCCGTGATCTAGAACCGGGGGCCCCCGGACTAGCGCCGTGCCGAATTTGGGGCCCCTGCGACCTTTCGACCCCTTTTGGCCCCCCTTTGTTTGACGGCCCACGTGCAACTTGTTCCATGGGGCTGTTGGTGGCCAATTAGCGCGAAAAAAGGTCAGAGGGACACGGAACTCTAGAACCCGTCCCAGGGGCCCGTGAGGGGACACATAAGTCAGTTTCGGGTCGATCGGACCTTTCTGTCACACGTTCCACGAAACACCTGTGAAAATGAATGGGATAAGTTGCAAGTGTCAGTGGCCCCTGTTCGGCCCCCCGAGGTCCCACGGGCCCCAAACGCTGCGTGCCGGGCCCCCTCGGGCCCCCGAACGACATATCAGGGGGACGGGTCTCCAGAACTCAGGGCTCATTTTTTTCCCTCCCTTGTTCAAGTTTCTCTCAAAAGCATCTTGCACTCATAGTGAGCTCATAGACTGACATTCCCTCTCGAAGGGTCAAACTGAAAACACACTCGGAACCGATCTAGAACCCGGCGACCCGGGATCTAGAACCGGGGGCCCCCGGACTACCACCGTGTCGAGTTTGGGGCCGCTGCGACCTTTCGACCCCTTTTGGCCCCCGTTTGTTTGACGGCCCACGTGCAACTTGTTCCATGGGGCTGTTGGTGGCCAATTAGCGCGAAAAAAAGTCAGAGGGACGCGGAACTCTAGAACCCGTCCCCGGGGCCCGTGACGAGACGCATGTATCAGTTTCGGGCCGATCGGGCCTTTCCAACAAGCCGTTTTGCTGAAACCCATACTTAGAACCGATCTAGAACCACCAAATCCATTATCTAGAACCGGGGGCCCCCGGACTACCGCCGTGCCGAGTTTGGGGCCGCTGCGACCTTTCGACCCCTTTTGGCCCCCGTTTGTTTGACGGCCCACGTGCAACTTGTTCCATGGGGCTGTTGGTGGCCAATTAGCGCCAAAAAAGGTCAGAGGGACGCGGAACTCTAGGGCCCGTCCCAGGGGCCCGTGACGGGACGCATACGTCAGTTTCGGGCCGATCGGACCTTTCTGTCCACCCTTCAGCGAGCACATGGTCCGATTAATGGCCGCCCTCTCTCACACATAGACATACATGCAGTCAGAGTGAACCAAAGTGAGGAGATTTTTGCACTGCAAAAACACACACTTGGAACCGATCTAGAACCCTGCGACCCGGGATCTAGAACCGGGGGCCCCTCGACTACCAGGGCGGGGAATTTGGAGGCGGTGCGACCTTTCGACCCCTGCATTTCCGCCCGCCCACGTGCAACTTGTTCAATGCAAACTTCACAGGCGCTTCCCGGTCAAGGGGGTCTTTTTTCGGGCAAACGAGCTGTTTTGGACACGGAACTCTAGAACCCGTCCCCGGGGCCCGTGGTGGGACGCATACGTCAGTTTCGGGACAATCGGGCGTTTCCTTCAAACCGTTTGGCCGAAACACATACCTAGAACCGATCTAGAACCGCGCGACCCGTGATCTAGAACCGGGGGCCCCCGGACTAGCGCCGTGCCAAATTTGGGGCCCCTGCGACCTTTCGACCCCTTTTGGCCCCCCTTTGTTTGACGGCCCACGTGCAACTTGTTCCATTGGGCTGTTGGTGGCCAATTAGCGCGAAAAAAGGTCAGAGGGACACGGAACTCTAGAACCCGTCCCAGGGGCCCGTGAGGGGACACATAAGTCAGTTTCGGGTCGATCGGACCTTTCTGTCACACGTTCCACGAAACACCTGTGAAAATGAATGGGATAAGTTGCAAGTGTCAGTGGCCCCTGTTCGGCCCCCGGGGGTCCAACGGGCCCCAAACACTGCGTGCCGGGCCCCCTCGGGCCCCCGAACGACATATCAGGAGGACGGGTCTCTAGAACTCAGGGCTCATTTTTTTTCCACACTTGTTCAAGTTTCTCTCAAAAGCATCTTGCACTCATAGTGAGCTCATAGACTGACATTCCCTCTCGAAGGGTCAAACTGAAAACACACTCGGAACCGATCTAGAACCCGGCGACCCGGGATCTAGAACCGGGGGCCCCCGGACTACCACCGTGTCGAGTTTGGGGCCGCTGCGACCTTTCGACCCCTTTTGGCCCCCGTTTGTTTGACGGCCCACGTGCAACTTGTTCCATGGGGCTGTTCGTGGCCAATTAGCGCGAAAAAAAGTCCGAGGGACGCGGAACTCTAGAACCCGTCCCCGGGGCCCGTGGCGGGACGCATACGTCAGTTTCGGGACAATCGGGCGTTTCCTTCAAACCGTTTGGCCGAAACACATACCTAGAACCGATCTAGAACCGCGCGACCCGTGATCTAGAACCGGGGGCCCCCGGACTAGCGCCGTGCCGAATTTGGGGCCCCTGCGACCTTTCGACCCCTTTTGGCCCCCCTTTGTTTGACGGCCCACGTGCAACTTGTTCCATGGGGCTGTTGGTGGCCAATTAGCGCGAAAAAAGGTCAGAGGGACACGGAACTCTAGAACCCGTCCCAGGGGCCCGTGAGGGGACACATAAGTCAGTTTCGGGTCGATCGGACCTTTCTGTCACACGTTCCACGAAACACCTGTGAAAATGAATGGGATAAGTTGCAAGTGTCAGTGGCCCCTGTTCGGCCCCCCGAGGTCCCACGGGCCCCAAACGCTGCGTGCCGGGCCCCCTCGGGCCCCCGAACGACATATCAGGGGGACGGGTCTCCAGAACTCAGGGCTCATTTTTTTCCCTCCCTTGTTCAAGTTTCTCTCAAAAGCATCTTGCACTCATAGTGAGCTCATAGACTGACATTCCCTCTCGAAGGGTCAAACTGAAAACACACTCGGAACCGATCTAGAACCCGGCGACCCGGGATCTAGAACCGGGGGCCCCCGGACTACCACCGTGTCGAGTTTGGGGCCGCTGCGACCTTTCGACCCCTTTTGGCCCCCGTTTGTTTGACGGCCCACGTGCAACTTGTTCCATGGGGCTGTTGGTGGCCAATTAGCGCGAAAAAAAGTCAGAGGGACGCGGAACTCTAGAACCCGTCCCCGGGGCCCGTGACGAGACGCATGTATCAGTTTCGGGCCGATCGGGCCTTTCCAACAAGCCGTTTTGCTGAAACCCATACTTAGAACCGATCTAGAACCACCAAATCCATTATCTAGAACCGGGGGCCCCCGGACTACCGCCGTGCCGAGTTTGGGGCCGCTGCGACCTTTCGACCCCTTTTGGCCCCCGTTTGTTTGACGGCCCACGTGCAACTTGTTCCATGGGGCTGTTGGTGGCCAATTAGCGCCAAAAAAGGTCAGAGGGACGCGGAACTCTAGGGCCCGTCCCAGGGGCCCGTGACGGGACGCATACGTCAGTTTCGGGCCGATCGGACCTTTCTGTCCACCCTTCAGCGAGCACATGGTCCGATTAATGGCCGCCCTCTCTCACACATAGACATACATGCAGTCAGAGTGAACCAAAGTGAGGAGATTTTTGCACTGCAAAAACACACACTTGGAACCGATCTAGAACCCTGCGACCCGGGATCTAGAACCGGGGGCCCCTCGACTACCAGGGCGGGGAATTTGGAGGCGGTGCGACCTTTCGACCCCTGCATTTCCGCCCGCCCACGTGCAACTTGTTCAATGCAAACTTCACAGGCGCTTCCCGGTCAAGGGGGTCTTTTTTCGGGCAAACGAGCTGTTTCGGACGCGGAACTCTAGAACCCGTCCCCGGGGCCCGTGGCGGGACGCATACGTCAGTTTCGGGACAATCGGGCGTTTCCTTCAAACCGTTTGGCCGAAACACATACCTAGAACCGATCTAGAACCGCGCGACCCGTGATCTAGAACCGGGGGCCCCCGGACTACCGCCTTGCCGAGTTTGGGGCCCCTGCGACCTTTCGACCCCTTTTGGCCCCCCTTTGTTTGACGGCCCACGTGCAACTTGTTCCATGGGGCTGTTGGTGGCCAATTAGCGCGAAAAAAGGTCAGAGGGACACGGAACTCTAGAACCCGTCCCAGGGGCCCGTGAGGGGACACATAAGTCAGTTTCGGGCCGATCGGACCTTTCTGTCACACGTTCCACGAAACACCTGTGAAAATGAATGGGATAAGTCGCACGTGTCAGTGGCCCCTGTTCGGCCCCCCGAGGTCCCACGGGCCCCAAACGCTGCGTGCCGGGCCCCCTCGGGCCCCCGAACGACATATCAGGGGGACGAGTCTATAGAACTCAGGGCTCATTTTTTTGCCTCCCTTGTTCAAGTTTCTCTCAAAAGCATCTTGCACTCATAGTGAGCTCATAGACTGACATTCCCTCTCGAAGGGTCAAACTGAAAACACACTCGGAACCGATCTAGAACCCTGCGACCCGGGATCTAGAACCGGGGGCCCCCGGACTACCACCGTGTCGAGTTTGGGGCCGCTGCGACCTTTCGACCCCTTTTGGCCCCTGTTTATGTGACTTCCCACGTGCAACTTGTTCCATGGGGCTGTTGGTGGCCAATTAGCGCGAAAAAAGGTCCGAGGGACGCGGAACTTTAGAACCCGTCCCCGGGGCCCGTGACGAGACGCGTGTGTCAGTTTCGGGCCGATCGGGCCTTTCCAACAAGCCGCTTTGCTGGAACCCACACTTAGAACCGATCTAGAACCACCAAATCCAGGATCTAGAACCGGGGGCCCCCGGACTACCGCCGTGCCGAGTTTGGGGCCGCTGCGACCTTTCGACCCCTTTTGGCCCCCGTTTGTTTGACGGCCCACGTGCAACTTGTTCCATGGGGCTGTTGGTGGCCAATTAGCGCGAATAAAGGTCCGAGGGACGCGGAACTTTAGAACCCGTCCCCGGGGCCCGTGACGAGACGCGTGTGTCAGTTTCGGGCCGATCGGGCCTTTCCAACAAGCCGCTTTGCTGGAACCCACACTTAGAACCGATCTAGAACCACCAAATCCAGGATCTAGAACCGGGGGCCCCCGGACTACCGCCGTGCCGAGTTTGGGGCCGCTGCGACCTTTCGACCCCTTTTGGCCCCCGTTTGTTTGACGGCCCACGTGCAACTTGTTCCATGGGGCTGTTGGTGGCCAATTAGCGCGAAAAAAGGTCAGAGGGACGCGGAACTCTAGAACCCGTCCCAGGGGCCCGTGACGGGACGCATACGTCAGTTTCAGGCCGATCGGACCTCTCTGTCCACCCTTCGAGGAGCACGTGGCCTGAGACTAAGACCATGGTGAAGTTCGGGTGGTCAGGGGACCCCCCAGGCACTCCGTGGCAATGAAGAAGAGGATAGGTTGTTAGGGGTCAAAAAAGGCTCCTCGTGGTACTGAGGAAGACTGTGGTGAAGTTCAGGTGGTTAGGGGACCCCCCAGGCACTCCGTGGCAATGAAGAAGAGGACAGGTGGTTAGGGGTCGAAAAAGGCTCCCCGTGGCACTGAGGAAGACTGTGGTGAAGTTCAGGTGGTTAGGGGACCCCATAGGCACTCCGTAGCAATGAAGAAGAGGACAGGCGGTTAGGGGTCGAAACAGGCACTTCGTGGACCACGAGGAAGACTATGGTGAAGTTTGGGTGGTTAGGGGACCCCACAGGCACTTCGTGGCGATGAAGGAGAGAAAAGGTAGTTAGGGGTCGAAATAGGCCCTCCGTGGCACTGAGGAGGACTATGGTGAAGAGCAGGTAGTTGGCGGACCCCAAAAGCACTTGGTGGACCACCCAGTAGTGCACTGGCACCCCTATAGGCTACCACACAGAGCCTATGTTAATTTATGCTGATTTTGGCTACTTTATATGCGATTTCGGAAAGAGTACCACTCACCATCCGAATAAGCAGGATCTGGCGTCCTTTTCGAGCACGCGGACTTCGGAGTGCCTACGATGACAATGGCAACTTAAATGAATGGGAAAATTCCCACAGACAGCCTGGGTTCCCTTACGCAGACACTGTGTTTATAGTGTTCAGCACCCATTCTGATACCCCAGGAAGCTGTGCCCACACTTTCGCGTGAATAGCTAGGGGTAGAATGAGATCTGGGCTCTGGCCGTGACATAGTGACGGCAAGGGAGCTCCGGCGTGCTGTAACGCAGACACTGTGTTTACAGTTTGTGAGGCGGGGGGCGCGCCAATCGCGGCGGGCAGCCTGGCCGCGCTCAAATCCCTTATAGCAGTTTGCTGAGGGAGAGAGAGCAGGGCAAGCCCCGTGGGGCTCAACATGTCTGTGAGTGAATGTGGGTACGGGACAGCAGGCACATTTACTGCACTGAAAACACCGTTGGCCTGAGCTGACTGAATGTGTGTTGGTTTCGTTTACAGAACCCGTGGGACATGTGGTGTGTAGTGTTTGTGGGCACTGAGACGTGGGCACATTCACTACGTTTAGTGCACAATCGACATGAGGCGATTTTGTTTGTGCGAGCCCTGCATTTTTGCGGGCTGTGTTTGTGTGTAGAAATGAGCACTGGGTTGTGGGCATTTTTATTACACTCATAACACCATCGGCTGTGGCCGGAACACCAAAAATACACTGCTTATGTGATTTATCTGGGTCGCCGTGGAAACAGCATTTGTGTGCAGGCAAGCGGGCCGTGGTACTGGCTTGCGTACTGCAAAATACACTGGAACAGTTGCATTTTCTGGAACTGAACGAGCGAAAAATTTCGGTGGAAGTCTGGCCGCGGCGAGACTGAAACACCGTCGATTTCCTAGGAGGCTAGGAAGACTTGTGTTGGTTTCGTTTTACAGAAACCGTGGTAGTGTTTGTGGGCACTGGGTTGTGGGCACATTCACTACATTTAATGCACAATTGACATACGTCGATTTCATTTGTGCAAGCCCTGTACCGTGGCGGGCTGTGTTTGTGTGTAGAAATGAACACTGGGCTGTGGGCATTTTATTACACTCATAACACCATCGGCTGTGGCCGGAACACCAAAAATACACTGCTTATGTGATTTATCTGGGTCGCCGTGGAAACAGCATTTGTGTGCAGGCAAGCGGGCCGTGGTACTGGCTTGCGTACTGCAAAATACACTGGAACAGTTGCATTTTCTGGAACTGAACGAGCGAAAAATTTCAGTGGAAGTCTGGCCGCGGCGAGACTGAAACACCGTCGATTTCCTAGGAGGCTAGGAAGACTTGTGTTGGTTTCGTTTTACAGAAACCGTGGTAGTGTTTGTGGGCACTGGGTTGTGGGCACATTCACTACATTTAATGCACAATTGACATACGTCGATTTCATTTGTGCAAGCCCTGTACCGTGGCGGGCTGTGTTTGTGTGTAGAAATGAACACTGGGCTGTGGCCATTTTATTACACTCATAACACCATCGGCTGTGGCCGGAAAACCAGAAAATACAATGCTTATATGATTTTTCTGGGTCGCCGTGGAAACGGCTTTTATGTGCAGGCAAGCGGGCCGTGGTACCGGCTTGTTTACTGCAAAATACACTGGAACAGTCGCATTTTCTGGAACTGAACGAGCGAAAAGTTTCGGTGGAAGTCTGGCCGCGGCGAGACTAAATTTCTATCTGATGCGAGAGCCGGGATCAAACACGGGTCTCTCACGTGAAGGCTTCGGGTTCCGCCACTGAGCCACAGGGGAGAACTACATTAGCGCAAGCAGATAAGAGAGTGTCATCACAGTTTTGTGTGTGTCGGCGTTTGTTTGCAGGTGTGCGTGTTATACAACAGGCTCATTGCTGCAATATTGACATTTTCAGCCGCTCAAACTAAGAGGAGCTGAGAAATGTTTGAGAAATGGAGATTAGTCCGGCCTCGGCGGGACTAAAACACACTCTTTCCTCATTTTGCCGGTGACGCACGCCCATGAGGGGCGGGGTAGATTTCTTATAACGTAAAGAAAGCTAGCCGCGGTTTTAGGGCTCGCGGTCTTGATGCTGGCCCGTTTCCCTGACGACTCGCGGACAGAAGGGTGAGGTCCACAGAGCTCGCCCAGTCCTCACTGTCCGACGCCAGGATAGAGCAGCAGGTCTCCTCTACGGATGCAGCTATCTCGTCGTCATTAATGGCGAAGCGGCGGCGCGTGGCGGCCGTTATCCGTCAGTGAGCGACTCGAGTGAAGCTGGTGAAGCTGGCGGGCGAACCGGCGAGATTTCACGGGCTGGAGAAGGCTCGGGACCCGCTGAGTATGGCGCTTTACGGCGCGGCACTGTAGCGGGTGGAAGTGCAGTCTCGCTGAAGGATGCCAGGCGAGTCCTCAGAGTCACCGTAGGCAGGGCCGTCCATAAGGGGGGATAAAGGGGAACGTTTTCTGGGGCCCAGCCGCTAGGGGGGGGCCCATGCAGTCCAGCAATAATTATGTTCATCCTAAATAGCCTATAAGCAAAGGTTACCATATTTTATTTTTAACCAAAATAGCACCATTTATTGTTGAACGTAAGAAAAAAATGCATTTTATTTAATGTTGCTTGAGTAAAATGTAGCCTGTATCATAATGAAACACCCCTCTCCTGAAAATGGTCTGAGTAGGCTATTTTTTGTTGCACGTAACGCAAAGTCAAAACGCCATGGCAGTGCTTCGCGCCAGTTCACGGTCAGCAGCGCAAGTGAGTAACACATGGAGTGCGCGAATTGACGCGGTAAGACCATAGACAGTAAAAGAAAAAGTAAGACCTGCTCACCATCTCCCCAGTGTGATTGAAGCAATCGATTGCCTAAAATCGTCCTGTAAATTATCTAATGAGGCCTTATCAGATGCGCGAGGACTGAGAGAATTTTTCATGTCATTTACAGCAGTTGTCATGTGCACTGTCCGGCTAAAACTACTACAACATATCGAAGATAGGATGGAATTTGCTTCTGCAGAGTGGCAGCCTTATGGTGGGTTCACACCAAACGCAAATAGAGCGTCAAATATGCGTCTATCGCGTGTAGTTAGACACTTGAATCTTTCGCTCGAGTTCAAATTTTTCAACTTGCGCGGAAGACGCTCGCGGCAAACGCGTCGCCCAATTTGCGTCATTCGCGTCACTCGGCGCGAATGATGCATCTATTCGCATCTTTGCATTGACTTTGTATGTAATCTACTCGCGCAAATAATTAAATTTGCGTTCGGTGTGAACACACCATTATTGGACAGGTCGCGGGAATTGGGTTGTTTCATGACAATTTTCATTTTTTTTTCCATTGGTTGTTGCGTTAAATCATACCCAGATATAATATTGCAATTTTCTGATTGGCTTTTGTGTAGCTTGACTAACACAGAACGCGCTTGATTCCTGCCGGTCCAAAGTGAGAGCGGCGCGGCCAGAGACATTTTGGGCGCTGCGGCATATTAAATATAAATCGTTTTTCCGCGTGAGAAATACAATGTGTGGCGGGAGTGCGTGACAAAAGACCGAAATGAGTGAGTGTCATATGCTCAATGCGTGACACTTGAGAGCCCTGGGTGTGTGTGTGTGTGTGTGTGTGTGTGTGTGTGTGTGTGTGTGTGTATGTGTGTGTAACTATACACACACACACCCCATCACCGAGTAAGTCTCTCTCAGTTAAATGTATGTGTTAATGTAGGAGAGAGAGAGAGAGCACACGCATGATATGAGTAGCCTATTGTAGATTTGGGGAGGGCCCATTCACTGGACCTTTTCAGGGGCCCACTCATTTCTGTGGGCGGGCCTGACCGTAGGCAATAGCTCGCAGTGAGGGCAGCCGCCGTCGGCGAGCGCGAGAGCTGCATGATCCTCTCACAGGCAGGAAACGCATCACATGGCGGTCCCCGTCGCTGAGTGTGGCTCGGCACCAGCCACAGGAGGATGGCATCTTTAAAAAGACGCGGCTCTTTTAGATGATAGACGTGTGAGTCACGGGGCGAGCACACACACACATACACACAGAGCAGAGTAAAGGATAGTACGCCGGAAAGCCCAGCAGGTACGGCGGCTGAAGGCGGCGAGGTGAAGGCCAGCGACTTCAGGCTCAAGGGCTCGTCCCGCTGAAGGCTTGCGTCGACGGCGCGGCTTCTCACTCCGGACCCAGCGATGCGTGTAGCTTCGCTGAAGAGATGAAAATCAGTTTGTATCAGCTATCGACCTGCTTATATAGGGCGAGACCACGCCCTTTCTGGCGGGACATGACGAAATGGGCGCGAAGTGCCCCCATTGGTCAAGACGTCACGCAGAGCCGCTCTCGATAGGCTGTTGCTTTTGCCGCCAATAGGCGCGCGAGCCGCCTCGCCTATGTCTGCTTGCTGCCGCAAAGCGTTTTACATTGATTAAAAATTAAGGATCATTTTTGGCTTCAATATCTCGAGAAAAAGAGGTTTTCCCCATAGCGTAAGATATTACGCAGTACGAGAGACACTCTCGTAAGGGAACCCCCTGTTTGTCGTCTGGCTCGCCGCGGGGGCGTCAAACGGATTTCCGGTCTGATCTACGAGGAGACCCGCGGTGTGTTGAAGGTGTTTCTGGAGAACGTTATCCGCGATGCCGTCACCAGCAAGCCAAGAGAAAGACCGTCAGCGCCATGTTGTGTACGCACTGAAACGACAGGGACGCACCTTGTACGGCTTCGGAGTTTAAAAAAAATAAAAAAATAAACCCAACGCCTCTTTTATGAGCCACCCACACTGTCACATAAAGAGTCAATATTTAGCCATATCAATGCTATAACACGCTTTGTTTTCTGGATCGAGAATGCATTTCACTAGTGTTTGTCGATAACGTTGGGGGAGCATCGATTTAGCATATTTTCATTATCTTTAACCGAGAGACCCAAACTATTATAAGACCATGTATTACAAAAGGTGTATCCATTTACTGTGGATAAAATGTGGTTGTGTGAAGAAAAAAAGACTATTATTAGATCAGTGGTAGGCTATAGCAGAAATGGAAATGCAGAAAACGCCCATTTTACTCAAATGGGCATTTATTTACTATTCATGTAGTTTAACAGTTCAACACTTTCATGAATCAATGAAGTTCAGAAGAAAAGCTGTTTTAAAAGGTGTCTGACCGTTATTGGTCTATTGCCTTCCAAAGTCTCTCAATGGGTCTATAAAGGGTTTTAAAATTAAACGATGGTACACAATATTTGTCTAGAACCGCTCGTTTTTTTTTTATCTAACTACAATAATAAAAAGAGCGGAAAATGAAACAAAGGAAACTGAGTCAGGATGTCGTCCAAACATGGGGCGGAAGGCGGGGCTGTCATCTAACCGTATGTGATTGGCCCTCATTCCGCTTTGAGTTGTCCAATGAAATACGATTTTATGGGTTTGGCCTATGAAAACAGACAATCAGAAGATCCCATTTCTCTTTGAAAATTAGCATAGGGTAGTGAATAAAAGCCCCTGTATTCGCACTTCAACACGCATTAAATACTTAGTCAGCTCTGAGTGAAAAACACAGTATCATGCCTGAACCAGCCAAGTCCGCGCCCAAGAAGGGGTCCAAGAAAGCCGTCACCAAGACCGCCGGGAAGGGAGGAAAGAAGCGCAGAAAGTCCAGGAAGGAGAGCTATGCCATCTACGTTTACAAAGTCTTGAAGCAGGTTCATCCTGACACCGGTATCTCCTCCAAGGCGATGGGCATCATGAACTCATTCGTCAGCGACATCTTCGAGCGCATTGCCGGTGAGTCGTCTCGTCTCGCTCACTATAACAAGCGCTCTACCATCACGTCGAGAGAGATCCAGACCGCTGTGCGACTACTGCTGCCCGGCGAGCTGGCCAAACACGCCGTGTCTGAGGGCACGAAGGCCGTCACCAAGTACACCAGCTCCAAATAAAGTACCACCTACTAATCTCAGCTACCCAAAGGCTCTTTTAAGAGCCACCCATCTTCTCGTTTGAAGAGCTTATAATGCTTGTAAAATGAATGAACTGTTTTATTTGTGGCAGTGATGGCCTGTTTCAGCAGGGTGTGGTTAGGAATTAAAACAAGATTGTTATGAATCAAGTGTATATTTATATAAAGTAACCTACATAAAATGCAGTTCAGTAGTTTTTTTTTTATAATGGCTTATACAATTTCTGAAACAAGCAAAAAAAAAATTCAACTCTACACACAACTATAAAATGCGCACAAATGCAACATGTTGCAAAAAGCAAACCTCATTCAAAACTATTTTTTACTTTTAAAAAAAATGGCTATTTGTTTAGTAATTCCACACAACCCATCAAATGATTAGCCATAAAAACGCCAACGGATGTGAAAAATGTAAAACATTGCTATCTTGTGTCTTTTGCTTGGATAAGAATGTACTTTTATACTTAAATATAAACTTGGATTCTATAGGCTACTCCACAAAAATGTAAAGAAATATGAATTTGTAGATTGATGAGTAGACACATAATATTAACATTACCTCTGTAGGCCTCTCTGTGGCAGCAGAAACTGTTTCTTCATCCCCATCGTCCTGTGAAGATGAGAATTTGGTTGAGAACACTTTATAATAGCCTACTATTTGTCATAATTTCTGGTGTATTGAGTAGGCTACTTATAACTGCATGGGGTTCTGTTGGGACAGGAGGCTCTAAACGACAGATATTACCATCAGAATCTGTTGGGACCCGCGAAAAACCCAACCCAAAGTAAATTAAATGGAAATATAAAAAATAGCCTATATAAAAAATAACACAAATGTAGACCTCTTACATTTTTTTTGAAGGCCCTTGAATCTTCGGGAGTGACTGGCTCTGATGAAGCCCCTCCAGGAATGCCCTCAGCCATTGGCCTTCCAGCATTCAGGCTCAGGGCCATCTCCTCTGCATTTGTCAGAGGTGGTGGTGCAGGTCCTCTCCCACGTTTTGCGAGCCTCTGCCGCCTTTCTGTTGGCTGAGTATCAAATGAGAATGAACATTAAATTGTGTGAAAAAATTATTAGACCTATGTCGCTGCTGCACAGCTAGACACTGGGTGCTTAGTTATTTAATGTCAAATGTTTGTAAAGTCAGGTAGCCTACACCCATGATATGCTCAAGCCTGATTGAATTATGTTTTTAGATTTCATTTTCAGCTGCTGCCACATTCTTTTAATGCCTGCAGGATTTAACCTAAAACATGAAAATTAAATAACATACTGTTCTTCCAGTTTCACGTCTGATATTATAACAGTTGGGTAAGTTACTCTAAAATAGTTATTAATTACTAATGACATCTTCAACAGTGCAATTGGATTAATGTAATAATTACTATCTCTAGAAAGTATTGGTCTACTTATTACTAATTACTTTCTAAATCCCATCAACCTCAACCACTTGAACAATACAAGGAGAGTCAAGAAACTGCACTTTTAATGCTTTAAAATAGCAATATACAATTGCATGAATTATTCTTGAATTGACCAAAGTGTGTAGAGGGAGAAGGTTACATTAAAAATATACCTTTTAAAAATGTAATGTTAAATCCACTATTGTCAGAAGCACATCCAGTTCTGCTGGTGAGAAATATGCATACCTTATTTTGTCTGGCGCTGCTGCCATGGTGACTCATAATATCGGCGTTCCATTGATAATAGAGAGCCTAAGTCCCTCCCCTCCGCTTCCGGCTCATGGGACCTTATTTCGGAAAAAATATGTATGGTAGTCAATAGCGAGAGACAACTTATCTTTTTATTCCATCTGAACTGTGCCCTGAATTACACATATGATGTTTGTCAATTTAAAAGATAATTATGAAAGTCAAGAAAGTCGCAGTTTGTCATAAAACAGAAGAGTAACATTTAGTTTTATGTGGAAATCGCTCAATGAACTACATCTCCCGGGAAGCGAAACAACGAGCAAGATCCGTTGCTCGTATGTGTGCAGTCTGGTACAAAACACTCAGGCATGACGGCGTAACGTTACGATTATAACGGTCAAACAGTCTCAGTAAATCTTCAGTAAAGTTAGCTTCATTCATTGAGAGAAAATGTGCGCCTTTGGGGTTTGTATTCTTTGTAATTACGTATTTTCACAGTCTTAAACCTCAACAGTTTTACATCAACCTTCGACTTTCTTGACTTTAAAATGTATCTTTTAAATTGACAAACATCATATGTGTGTAATTCAGGGCACAATTCAAACGAGATCAAAATATTTGTTGTCGACTACCATGCAATATTTTTCCGAAATAAGGTTCCATGGTGGTCGACCAGAAGGGGAGGGACTTAGGCTCTAGTAGTGGAGAAACATTCTGGATAGATGTGATTGCTGAGCACACCCAGGATCTCATTCCATGGCTGCCGCGCGAAACAATAAAAGCCACTTTGCCGCAAATTTTTAAGGACAATTTCCCCAACACAACTTGTGTCATTGACTGCACAGAAAGTGTCTTGCAGAAGGCTAAAAATCTGGACTCAAGAACTGAATCTTATAGTCACTACTATGCAAACAATACTGTCAAGTATCTAGTAGCAATTGCTCCATCTGGTATGGTTATGTACATTTCAGAGGCTTACGGTGGCAAATGTAGCGATAGATTCATCACACAGAACTCTGGGTTTCTCGACCATTTGCGTGCTGGAGATGAGGTGATGGGCGACCGTGGCTTCACCATAATAAGTGATCTGCTAGAGGAACGGAATGTTCGTTTGATCATGCCAGCTTTTACTCGCAAGAAATGCCAGCTGACAAATGAGCAGGTCACTCGCACAAGACGCATTGCTAATGTCCGCATACACATTGAGCGAGCAATCAGACGTCTTAAGGTGTACAAGATCCTCTCTCAAACTGTGCCTATTCATTTTGTCCCTAAAATCGACAGAATACTAAAAAATCTGTGCAGCACTCGTAAATCTGCGAGGAGAGCTTATTTCTAGAACATAGACACCATATCTTACACAATCAGCTTGAGCTTAAATGTTCAATTCTCTCTATAACTTTATCAACTGTATAAACCAATACACAACTTTTACTTGCACTGATTTTTTTTTCTAAACTGTTGTAATTATTCTTATTTGTTTTGATTATTTTAATTTCTTCTATGTAAAGCACTTTGAATTGTATGAAATGTGCTATATAAATAAACTTGCCTTGCCTTGATATACCAACACCTTTTCTTTTAGTTGTTGTTTCATAGACAGCTATTTTCTTTTTGCTGTGTAAATTTAAATTATTAATATTTTTCAATCTCGTAATATTTTTCAATCTCGTAATATTCTGCAAAAGAGAGAAATGTGTGTACTTTCACAGTATAGTATTGCTATTTTTATTTAATGAAATGTTCTGAATACAACTGTTAACCAAATGTGCGATGACACATTAATTTATTCTTATAAATAAATTCAAAAGCCAATGACTAAGTGTCTAATATGTTTTTATTCAGTGCGTATTTTTTTTATTTTAATTGTGGTTTGTTTCCCCCACAATTGTAACCATGCCTTTATAGGCATGGTATATAAAGACATGGCTTATATATTATAATAATATTGAGAACAGTGTAAACATTCCCCCAACTACGCATTAAACATCTGCAGGTATGTTGGACAGAGATGGATTTTCTTGTCAGCAAAATCATCAGCCAATCTAGGTAGCATGTGAACAAAGAAGAAGTTCTGCAGCTGTTGCACTTGTGCATCTGTGTAGTGCTTATCAAATGGAATCTCCAATTCGATGTCCTCACTTGGTGTCCAGATGACTAGCTTGCAACTTTGTAGGCCCAGACACATCATGGTTAGGTGTGTCTGAAAGAAGGATTAAGAGTACATGTTTGTAAAAATAATCTGTTTAATTAATGCATACAGGTGCATACATTAGTATAGAAAAGTTCATTTATTTGAATTTGGGGGTTTCATAAGCTGTAAGCCATAATCATCAAAATTATAACAAATAAAGGCTTGAAATATCTCACTTTGCATATAATTAATCTATATATTAGTTTCACATTTTAAGTTGAATTCCTGAAATAAATTAACCTTTCCACGGCATTCTTATTGAGAAGCACCTGTAAGTTAACTATACAATGTTAGTCTAATAATAGAGCTACTTTCATATTAAAAAGTATATTTCTAAATATAGACAATATATTTTATTTAAAAACAATAATCTTTATTATTAAATTATTAAAGAATCACCTGGAGGTAGTATCCATCCTTTCCTTTAGGACAAATCAGGTACTGTCCATCACCTAAACTTTTGATGTCACCATTTGGCCGTCCTAGAAATTCTGCCAGTGACATGGAACTCTTGAAGGGGCACTTGATCTCAAGGAGTTGTGCTGAGTCAAGGATCCCATCTGGGCTGGCTCCCAACCAAGGATGGTCAGGGTGCATGACCAGGCCTCTCTTCTCCACAGAATGCCCTCTGCTTTCCATGAGTGTGATGACATTTATCTAATTTTCTTTGCCATGCAGTGTTGCTGTATTGCCGGTGAATGTTGGGTACAGATGCTCATTTAGAAATTTTTGAGGATCTGTGGTGCTTCGTTTTGGGACCCGTTTTGCTGTGCTGGCTGTTAGACGAAGCTTTCTAGCATCATGCCATGACTGTGAAGCACTTTGCATCCTGGTTTCTTCCATCAGTGTAGCTGCTTGTGTAGGGGACACTTTAATGTAGGCCTCATAAAAATGTGTGCATTTTGGACATGTTAGTGTTGTGCTGTGTTCTGTATGACAGAGTGTATTACTGTGGGCTGGATCATGTTTGCTGTGGCCTGCCTTGTTGCTGTCTACATCTGCTCTATAACTTAACTGAATAAGACCATTTGTCAGGAGCTGAAACAGTGGGGCCATCACTGATGAATTACTGTAGGCTATGAACTCTCTGTGGTTCTTAAAAAGTTGGGGAGGCATTGTTGATTCTTGCATTGTTGATGTGCCTGGATAAATGTGGTATGGCCTGTGATGGTTAAAATTAATGTTCTTCACCTTCCTCATTCCTACATTCTTCTTCGCACCTGAATTCCACTTCCTTTGCACATCAGTGCATGCCATCCCTGTCTTTCCCTGCCTGACTGCATTCTCAACCTAAATTGAATTCAATTTTTTATTATCCAACAATATTAAAATAAATATTTTAAGTCAAGGCTACTGTGAAGCAACACATACAGAACATGAATGACACACAGTAAACATTTCAGTTTAGTACATTTATTAATTAATAAAAAATATACAATAATACACAATACAATAATACATTTTGTGCCCTTAATTGTCCTAACTTTACTGACCTTCCACAAAAGTGCTGCTGCATGACTACAAGAGCGTCCTGGCCCTGCAATACATGAACAACCCGCTGTCTGTACTTCACCTGCCACTGAAACTAGCACCCAAGCCTTATGATGTGTTACGTGCAAACTCTGGCTCGGCTCAATGTCAGCTTTTAGATACGCAAGGTCGTTTCCGACATCCTTAAACAACACTCGACCGACTTTATCACTGTGTAGATATTGATATGCCTCTGAGCTTTTCAGGTTGCTCATCGCCTTACCATCACAGGCTACTGAATCTACAAAATAGCTAAAAATGTTACCATACGTGATACGAGGCCACTTCTTCACGTCATCCTCCCAACCATCTACCGCGGATGGTAAAGGTACTGTTATATCACCCCTTTTTATTTCGTTGAGGTTGCGTTCCCACATCATTAAGTTTGGATCGCTAAATCTTGAATGACGGTCAACTAATGAATGAATGAGTGTCAACTCCGGCTTGTTTACTTCGAACCGGAAGTCGCGCCCACTTTTGACGCAATGCCTCATGGGACGTAGGAAACTTGTGGTATGAGCTGGTAAGTCCCACCCCTTCCGCTTACCCCGCTGGACCTCTAGGTTGAAAAATCGTCAATGCAAGTGAATGAGAGAAAATAATTATTTTCTAATCCCGTTTGAATTTTGCAATGATTGTGAACATATGTTGTCTGTGAATTTTTTATATAATTTTTCGTGTAAAGAATGCTACAATTTAGCGGGTAGAATTTTCATACGGTTAGACTTTGTGTGAGAGCACTTTGTGGACTACAACTCTTCGCTGCTTTCGACGCGTTTGATATACGTCACCACCACTAGCACACGGATCCCGCTAAACATGCCTTTGTTTGAATGGTGACATTTGGGTACAAAACACACAGGCATCTCGATCTAATTCTTTAGATTATCGCACCGTGATTTGTGGAGGGAAAATGTGTTATGCGGTGACGTCACATATGCGACGTGTAGTCTTTCTCGTTATGTCTATTCCACAACTGCTAGCCAAAGAATCATACAATATACTGTCAAACTCGTTACATGAGAAATTATATAAAAAATTCACAGACAACTACATATGTTCACATTCATGGCACAATTCAAACGGGATCAGAAAATAATTATGTTCTCTCATTCACTTGCATTGATGCTTTTTCAACCTAGGCTGCGTTCCAGTCCAAAATTGTCATGCCCTTCACTCGCTAACTTCCCTCCGTCTCGTTCACTCGGATGTACGTCATTGCTTACGTTGCATGAGTGCCCACTACTGGCGGAAACCGCAATGAGCTGAACTGGAACGTCCTAAGCCCTTGATCACTTTGAATCAGCTATGAGTTGATTTATTATTTACTTTTTTTCCCTTTAAGAATTTGTTTAATGCAGCATCCACATGTGTATAGGTGTGTTTGGGTTATTTTAAAATAAATAAATAAATCATAATTAATATATCATAGAGTGTTTGTTGTGGTGGTGATTAGACGATCTGTGGTTACGTCACAATCGTACTGCATTGTGGGACATTTAGATGCCTGAAGTGTTCATATGAAGTAGACTCGCTCCCTCGGTCTAAATCGAGGGAACGAGTGTCTGTCCATATAAACTTCCCTCGTTCACTTCACGAAGTGGAACGCACTTCAAAATGGCGGCAGGGATTCCCCCGAGGGGAAGTGCTTAGGGAAGTTTGCAAGTGCGTGTCTAAAAGTGGACTGGAACGCAGCCCTAGAGGTCCACTTGGAGTTTTACGGATGGGCGGGACTTACCAGCTATATGGCTTTTTATAGTGCACGCGCTTAACTCAGAGTCAGTCAACTTAAAGAGCAACATGCAGGTTGGACACCCCTATAGCATAGTGTATGTTGATGATAAAACAACTAGATTATCTGAACTGGAGTAATAGAGCCATTAACGATATTTTGAGATAAATTGTGATAAAATAACTTCCGCGTCTATAAAGCACTAACCGGAAGTGACGATAGAAGAGGTAGTCTGGTCAAGTTCAAGCTCAGGTTACAATGGATGTGAATGAAGAAACCGAGTTCTCCGATGTTGACGAGCATGCCTATGGCCCACAGGTAGGGATGGGGCCGATCCGATCCAGTGTCGGTATCGGGACAGATAATTCAAGTAACGGATTTTCCCGATCCAACCTGCGGAGATATCCGATATCCTGCTGAAATGACTCCAAAAGTGATTCCCGCCGGCCAGTCTGCTAGCTGGCTGCAAACTGTGGAATGGATTTCCTGAACGGAGGCGCGGCTCAATGAGACACAGAGACCCCCCTCAGGAAATCCATTCCGCAGTTTGCAGCCAGCTAGCAGGACAGTATTGAGCTGTGTGTAAATACTTCACACTGGAAACACCGCAGAGCAAGACAGCAAAATGCAATGTTTGCAAATCCGTATTAATTAAACCATCTGTCTGTGATGCAAAAAATCTCCAGGTCTATAATTCTCTGGAGTGAAATGTGCGTTACTAACGACCGAGTGTGTGGTGACAGACGCGGCAGTGAAGTCTGCTCTCTTCACCTGCACAAAACGCACCCAAGAACGAAAAGCCTTGTTTTTCCTAGAAGGAAAATGATGGACACGATGTCCTGACAGGCTGGAATTCGTGTAACAAGCACAAACACAACAATTTACCATTATGGCATCTCTAAAACTCGATCTAAAACTTTCTCTGTCTCTCACTACCGCTCTAACTACAGCTGACCGCGAGCTCTTGTTTGCCTCGGCCTACGTCATATGACGCGTTGCTGGCGGGAAAGGCGTATTCCAGAGCCTAGCACATTTTCATCAAAATCTCTACATCAAATGAGATTTCATTAGTAATTTCTACATAATGTGTTTTTAAAAGACCTCTTCAGACAATATCAAGTATTAATTCAGTTATAAATTCAACCTGCACGTTGCTCTTTAAGAGTTGATTGAACTCATTTCAGCTGTTCTGTAACCGAAAACTCAGAGTTTCCCATCTCAGGGTAAGCAAACTCAGAGTTCAAGTTTTAACTTGGTTGAACCTCCTTATTGAAATTGAACATTTTAATTTGTTTCTATTGTGAAGATTGAAACTATTTGTATTGTATAAAGCGCTAGAGGTGACTCAACATTCAGTAGCCTATATATTTTGCATTTAAACAGAAAAGATGTTTCTCAAACATTGAGTTTTGAAATTAGGTAAAAAGATAGCCTACAAGAGGGTAATTATTATTATTTTTTTCTGAGAACACTGAGTTTTGATTTCTAAGTGAACATTAGGTAGCCTATTTAAACTAAATACGGGTAGGTAAAACACAATAGAAAAGGTGGGTCATTTGAACGAATTCATATGAAATGTACTCGTAAAATATGTACGATTTAACAATAAACGTACGAATTTGTACAAATTAACCACCTCATAAAATACGCATGACTTGCCGTGAGATAGGGTTGGAAATTCACTGTAATCCCAATTTTAGAAAGTTCTCCACTGATTTAAAGTCCCTTTATTCTTGTCAAAACCTTTGAACACAAAGTTTTTGAAAACATATCACCCTTGAGTCTGTTGAACCTTTCATTTAAAAAAGCCTATCGCATGTGTGACGTCACAGTTTTCACAGATTCACGTTTTTGTTTACACCGATATGGGTGTCCTTTTCAAAAACTTGCACTAAAACGCATAAAAAGTCTTTTGTTTTTAGTTGAAACGGTGTAGTCTGAACAGCAGATGTCTCCCTAACACTAGCAAGTAGTTACTGTAAATCAGGTGTTTTAATTAGTGGGACATCCAAAATTTTCTGGGAGGTGGATCCTCAGGAGTCAGGACTGGAGTTGAGAAACACTGCTCTAACAGGTCCAATTCCAAAAACACGATTACAAGCCTCAAAAGCTAAACCCAATCTTAATTATGTCTGTTTCCTGACCCTTTATAGGCGCTTTGTATTAATCCGGAGAGATGAACAATTTTCAAAAGGAAAATTTCCATCTAAAATGACAGGGCAAATGGTAAGAAACCGGTTGCAGTGAACCCACATGTTGCCACTCTTCTCTGCAAAGTGATGGATTATCTGTGGAATTTCAGAAATTTAAGAAGCACACACACACCTATTTTTTTTTCCTTTTATTGTATCCTTTTAATATTCGTTATCTGTCTCTAACTGTATGCTCCCTCTATCTGATTCTTTGACTGTATCGTTATGTATAATAATAATATATAATATATTGTCCTCTTTGTTCTTTTCAATATTTCTAGACACTCTTTGCATCCTGTGATGGAACAGCCAAATTGTTCTCCTTTTATTTGATCAGAAGTTTTTTGGACTCACTTTGGGTCATTATTTGGCCATGTTGGTTGGTTTAGGAAGTGGTGAAAATGTATTTTATTATGATCATGTTGGTCAACTTGTGGTTTTAAATTTATGCAGATTGCGTATTTCTTCTTTGTGTGAATGGCCATGATGGCTAATTTATATTTCAAGTAATTTTAATGTCCATTAAAGAATACAATTATTTTGTAAATCACAATAATACAAAAATACACAATTTTATGATTTTTTTTTTTTTCATACCAATTTGAAATTTATAAATTAAATACAGTTTTACATGTTTTTCAAGATTAGGGCATCAAAGTAATAGGAATCAAGTTGTGCATTATACAACACTTTATATGCACAACTATTTTAAAATAAAGTTATTTACAGTATAGGCTAATCAGAGAATGCAGGAAACTTATGTAAATTAATTTACAGAGATACTACAGTAAAAATTAGAATAACTGGCTGGCAATCCTCCTGCCAGTATCTTACTCTAAAATTTACAGGTATTTTTTAACAGTGTAGGTGCAACTGCAGTTGTGAAGTAATTAATTTAAACCAGAGAAGACTGGAGATGTGCGATTTAGTTTCAAACACGAGGAGTGAAATGTTACAATTCAATGAGCATAATCTCTGCAGGACAGTGGCCATCCAGGACCGAGTTTAGACACCCCTGACCTAGGCATATACTGGAGAAAAAAAAAACCTTAAATACAACAAATAATTTACTTGGGGTAGGACCATGCTTTGATGTTACAGCTACAGTCTTGTAGCCACAAACTATAGCTCACCTTACAGCTTATAACAGCCAAAACATTAGCACTAACAACATAGGCGGAGCGTGTGTAAGGCTGGCCACGGACTTGAGACTAGCAATATACAATTCGAGAGTGAAAATGTATCCCTCAAAAGCAGCCTGCCTGCTACTATTAGTTGCTTTTATAGAGAAAAGCTGCCCATAATTGCTGGTCTAGGATCAGTTTCCTCCACTCCAAAACCAAATGATAAGCACGGCTGAGCTGGCTCAGCTGTGGTCTGTGGAAAGCGTAAATTGCATGCGGTGCGCACGCGCAGAGATAATTCATTTATGCCGGATTTTTTTCTTTCGATAAACAATTTTTAAATAAATGAAAGCAATATAATTCATAAATTACAATGTTTTTATTAAATTGTGATCACTTTAAATACAAATTCATTCATTTAAAAAAAAAATGTTAATGACACCCATAACCGCACTCGCCTAAAACCGCGGGTTTATGCTTGAGAAAATAAAAAAGTGATTTAGGCTATAGGCTAATTTTGAGCTGGCATCCAATTTAGTTGACATAATGGACATAAGAAAATTTTTCAAGAAGAAGACTTTAAGCTGCAACGATCTAAACAACAGCCCCTACCCATCCAATTCAAGTGTGCAAATATCTGACAAAAACTTAGAAGAAAGCTCATCTTCACAGATATCAACAGATACAGCCGGTGAGTCTGGCTGCATCAGGCCTTGTGAACGGATCTTTGACTGTGTTACCAAATAAAAGCAGCACACCTGTGGATTTGGGCACAAAGGAAACTGGACCATCACAACCCTACTTGCCCGAATACCCCAAAACATTGTTCGGTAAGCAGAACCGGTCATTTTCGTCCGATTACTATAAGGCATATTCATTTATTGAATACAGCAAAGAGGCAGACGCGATTTTCTGCTTCCCATGTAGATTGTTTCAGTGCAGTTCTAGTGGTGCATACAGAGATCCTGCTTTTATTGCAAATGGAGTATGTGACTGGAAGAATATATTAGCAAAGTTACAGAAACACGCAGACGGAGCACCACATCGTCAGTGCAGTGATCAGTGGCACTGCTTTGAGCAAACCAAAGCTACTGGTTCCATCGCTGCACAGTTAAGTGCATCTCACAGGACCTCAGTGCAGAGCAATAGGGAATATTGTTGACATATTGCTCTATATAGGAAAACAAGGACTTGCACTGAGAGGGCACGACGAGAGAGAAACTTCTGCAAATCGTGGGAACTTTTTGGAGCTGTGTGACTGGTACGCCAGCCGTGACGACGCTTTCTGTGCTCGATTAAAGGCCCCGTTTAATCTAACGAGCGCTGACACACAAAATGAAATTTTAGAAATTGCTTCTGGTTTAGTCAAAAACAAAATAATCCGCGGCATCGAAAACAATGTTTTTTTTACTGTTCTAGTGGACGAAGCACGGAGTTTTAAAGAGGAACAAATGGCCGTGTGTGTGAGGTACACAGAGAAGCTGGAGATAAAGGAAAGATTTCTAGGATTTGTTGACTGTTCTGAAAGAGTTGATGCTACTGGAATTTATGGACACATAAAACACGTTCTGGATGCGTGTGGAATCTACACTTTACCCATTGTTGCACAAAGTTATGCTGAGCGGCTGTCATGTCCAGCAGTTCAGCAGAAACTCCGTCAAGACCATCCATCTGCGGTGTACATTCACTGTATGGCCCACAAGTTGAATTTGGTTTTGGTCGATGCATGCAAGGTAAATCGTACAGCATCTACGTTTTTTCAAATCCTCGAGAGTCTGTATGTATTTTTCTTACAACCAGGCACACACCATGCATACCAGCAGCACCAAAAGGAGCTCGGGGTTAAAGCCGAACTGACAGCACTCAGCGACACGAGATGGGCGTGTCGATGGAAAAACATAGCAGCTGTCAAGACTTCAATAAGAGCCCTGCTCTCCACTCTTTCCGAGCTCTCTGTTCCCCCTTATCGTAGGTTTGTTGAGGCATCCGGTCTCTTAAGCCATCTCAAGAAGGCCACGTTCTGTGTGTGTCTGTTGGTGTTTTACCATGTTTTCAGTATGATCCATGTTGCACACAAGGCACTACAAAAGAAAGACACGACACTGTCTCAGGCCTCAAGTGTCATGGAATCTACAATAAACGGCCTTGAGAACATAAGGACCACTGAAAAGTGGGATGAAGTATGGATGGAGATTGAAGCATTCTGTAATTCACTTGACATTTCAGTCAGTGAAGATGAACGCGATCGCACGCATAAGCGAACTGTGAAAAGAACTGCTACGTTGGATTCCTCTGTTGTCACAAGTTCCCTTGGACAAAGAAAATACCAAACAAACATCACCCAAACCATGAAAGAGAAATGGGCCCAACAGCTCTATTTTCCTGTTTTGGATACCCTGTTGGGTGAGTGTCAGTCCCGGTTTTCCACCCAGACCATGGAAATAGCAAATAGTGTGGATACAGTGCTAAAATGTGACCCAGAAGGCGCGCAGTTTCTTTTAAATAAATATGCGACCACCCTCTCTATCAACCCTAAATTGGCATGTACTGAGATGAATTTACTGAAACTGAACTCACGTCACACATCTCCTGGCTTCGTTAAGGAGGCACTCTCGACTGGATTTTATCCAAACTTCGAAAAACTTTTCAAGTTGGCTCTAACATTACCGGTGGGGACCGCAACATGCGAGAGATCTTTTTCAGCTATGCGACGTGTAAAGAATTGGATGCGTTCAACAATGGGACAGGAGAGACTTTCATCCTTGAGTCTGCTGCATATTGAGAGTGACATAACCACAAAACTAAATAACAAGGACATCATCAACGCATATGATGCCAGGTCTAAACGCAGGATTTTGCTGCATTAGGTAAGGCAGTGTTTATTTATATTGGCTGATTATTATTTAGTACTGATTGCTTTTTTGCTAAAACAGTTTTTTTGCTATCAGTTTGTAAACGTAGTCGCGTTAATAACAAATTAGTTAACGGGAGCGTTTATACTGGGACGTTTAAGTTGTTGCTATGCGACACGTTGATTAAAACTACAAAAATCGATTTAAATGCATCAAGGGGAAGCGCACATCTTAGCCTCGCCCTGGAGTTGGTTCACCCTCTGCCTATGACTAACAACTTGCATGAAAAATATCAACAGACACACAATAAACATAATTTACCTTTGATGAGTTTAACTAAAGCAGGAATTGCCATTACAAAAATAAATGAAGCAAAAAAAAAAAACAGTCACTTTCTTGCATCAAAATTTGTTTTTCTGAAGGACTAAACCAAGCCAGAGACAATTTATATAGAGACATGCCACTTCCTCAATCCTCAATACAACTATATAGGGAAAACCCATAACGCCAAAGATGGCGGTTGTATGCACATGCCCCGCCCCTCCCGCTGGAAAGCCGATCGTTTGCTTTTAACAGTCAAGCCGGGAAACATGTAAGCCTATCGTCTGGTTCCACTGACGCATGCGCACAGTTGAGGTTTGCGACAGCGGAGACGAGAACCCTTGCGCATGCGTAGTAAACCTATAACCTGTGGGGAAAAAGGCCTTTTAAACCTTATTTTGGGGCAAAGTCATCAAACTTTTTCAGCGATTGTTATCATATTTTACTGCTGTTTCTATACAAGCAGTTTTTATGTCCTGGTGACCAGTGAAAGTGCAGTTCTGACTCTCTGCCCATTCATTTAGATAGGAGCCTGGTCTTGTTAGTCCGAAATAGCTGCCCGGAGGCGTTGCCAAGATGGCGGCCGAGTGGCATGACTTGCCTAAAAGGACTTTGACCAAGCATGTGTGAAATGAATCAGGTGATTTGTAACTTGTTCCTAATTGGAGAAATTGAAAGTTTTAAATTTAACCCGTGTTACAACCGTCCCCGCGTCTGCACTTGCAAATAAAATTTTGTTTTAAAATATACACACATTCACTCTTATTGTTATGTCTGATATGTCGAAAACGCAAAACGTGTCTTGCCTTGTCACATTCAGTTATGAATTATATGAATGAAATGTAAGTTATAGCATATTTTATATTCAAAACAGTGAAATTTCATAAAAAGTTCAGTAGCCTGGCTTGCATCCCTGTATTAATGTCGGTCAGTCAATATTCCTCTCGTAAAACAGTTGTCAAATATTAATTGTTTAGCTGCTACTTTCCACACACTCTTTTAGTGGTAAAACAAGCGGTGCGCTCCTCTTCTGTGATCAGTTAAACCTGCCTTCTTTGTTTGGCCAGTTAGAGTGGTGCAGCAGGTATCACTTTGTAGGCCAAAATGTGGAATCGAGTTAGCAAATTTTGTTCTTCCGGTTTCATCGTCCCAAAATCAATGGTTTTTTATTTATTTATGGGTTTTGGTTAAATGGCTGAAATAAGGTCTGTGCGGAACACAAGCTTAAGACACTTTCACGTTTTATTCTCCGACGTAAACTATTACCCCACTCGTGAATTTTTGAAGCTGTTACGTGTCTTGAAAAATATGACTACAGAGGCTGTCGAGGAATTAAACGTCATCATGCCGAAAAGGTAAACTCAGTCCGTTTTTACAGCATCGTTATGTTTATAATTGTGCTCTTACAAACTATTCTAACTCAAAAGTTCTGGGAATTTTTATGGATAAAAACTGAAAGAGTTGTCGGAAACTTAGTGGGTGTAGCTATGTTTGTTCAACAGGGAATAGGATATAGGATTATAAATATAAGTAAAGATTCTGAGGCAATTGTAATTGACGAATGGATAGAAAAAACGAACATATGGATAGTGAACTATTATAATCCATGTGGGAAGCTAAATAAAGGGGTGCTTGAAAAGATAATTGGTGGAGACATGCATAAGACAGTTTGGTGTGTGGGGACTTTAATGCGCATAGCACACTTTGGGGTGGTACACATACTGATTATAACGGAAGTGTAGTGGAAGAATTTATAGAAGATCAAGATCTAGTTTGCTTGAATGACGGAAAAGTTACTAGAATAGATGTAGCAAGAGGATTGGAATCTCCAATTGATCTTACTCTGGTTTCTAAACAAATAGCAAGAGTTAGTAAGTGGGATACACGACAACACAGTAGGCAGTGGCCATTACCCAATAATATGTGAAATTGGAGTGGGTCCAATTCAGTTGGAGGAAATAGGTTTCCCTAGATGGAAATTAAGAAATGCTAATTGGGCACTTTATAATACGACATGTAGTATGAGGTTAGAAGGGGATAGTAGGCTATAGATGACTTTAATGCAAACGTTGTAGAAATCATGTACTCCACTGAAAAAGAAGTTATTGGTAAAGGAAGTGGATTTAAACACCATAAGACAGTCCCCTGGTGGTCAGATGAATGTAATAAAGTAATTAAGACATGAAATAGAGCTTTTAGGAAAGTTAAAGGATCCTTCTCTTTTAATGACCTAATAGAATACAAAAAGGCACAAGCAGAAGTTAGACGGACAATTAGGAAAGCTAAACGAGATTACTGGAAGCAATTTTGCAATAAAATAGGGAGAGAAACGCATATTAGTCAAGTGTGGGGCATGATAAGAATGGGAGGAATTAGGAGGGAGTATACATTGCCAGCTATTAAATATAATAACAAAATTTTGATAACAAATAAGGATAAAGCGGAGGCTCTGGTGGAGACATTTGTTAAAGTTCATAGCTCTACAAATCTGAGACCTGATGCAAGGAAAGGTAGAGAAGAAGTAATGAGAGGACACTCTAATATCCTAAAGGAACATTACTTTTTTTTTTCTTTATTTGAACTGAAAAGAGCATTGGTAGGAGTTAAAGCAACGTCCCCTGGTAAAGATGAAATATGTTATAAAATGGTTGAACACTTAAACCATCAAGCACAGTTGGTGATCCTGAAGTTATATAATAAGGTATGACTTAGGGGTATTGCCGTCAGCATGGAAACATTCTGTTGTTATCCCAATTGGGAAACCAGGGAAAGATAAAGGTGTAACAACTAGCTATAGACCTATCACATTAACCTCTAATTTATGTAAAATATTGGAACGTATGGTCACAGACAGGTTAACTTACACATTGGAGAGTAGGAATTTGCTAATACCGCAACAAAGTGGTTTCCGTAGAGGGAGGACAACTATGGATCCAGTGATATGTTTGGAGGATGAAATTAGGAAGGCTCAGGTTAAAAAGAAATAGTAGCTGCTGTCTTCTTTTATGTGGAGAAGGCCTATGATATGTTATGGAAAGAGGGTCTTCTTATTAAATTGGAATCCATGGGAATTGGTGGAAGAATGTTCAATTGGATCATGAATTTTCTGAAAGACAGGACTATAGAGGTAAGAATAGGAGTATCTTACTCTAATGTTTACTCTATAGAAAATGGGGTACCACAAGGAAGTGTATGTAGTCCTATTTTATTTAATATCATGATTAATGAGGTTTTTTCAGAGGTTGATGCTAGCCTTGGGAGATCTCTATGCAGATGATGGGGCAATATGGGTAAGGGGTCGAAATCAGGGAGTGGAGGCTAAACGCACGTAAACACCGATCGCGCTGATCACCGGTGATCGGTTCTGTGCAGATTTTGCTCATCTCAATTAAACCTTTTAAACGAGCCAGAGCATTGCATTCAGCTGTCGGTCGAAGAGAACATGTAAAAGACATTCCTACATTTTTTGCTAAATTATTTGTTATCATGTGTTGTTAGAATCATGACATTTTAGCGGGTAATAGTGTATCATGGTACTGGTACATGCACGTGTAGGCCTACTGTAAGTGTAACCCCATGTTTCCATGTGCCCTTAAACTCGAATGATCTGAATCCAAAGGTGTAATCATGAAACATGTGCAACGTATTATAAAGTGTTATGAAAGCTTTAGATCATTATGATATGAAAATATAATTTCCTCACTAAAGCTCTCATCTTTGACAAAGTTGAGAATAGTTCATTGATTTGAACTATAATATTGAATTTGTCTGAACAATTGTTACATACAGAGAGAGCATAAGCTAATTGTCACGGAACGCACGACAACGCCTCCTCCTGGTTTCACTAGATCCCTCTCTCCTGCATACTAGGACTTCATTTCCCTAATCACCTCATCATGCCTTCATCAGTCTCACCTGTGCACCCTCAGCCACCCTTTATCTGGACTGTTCTGTTCTATGCCCATTTGTGAAGTATTGTTTTACCCAAACCCTGTCTCAGTTTGTATCTCGTGTTTCTCTGTGCTTGGACTTGATCTTTTGTGTTTGAACTTGGACTCTGAATTCGTTGTGTGAACCTTTGCCGCCTGCCACTGACCTTTGCAAGTTTGACTTCGATTCTGGAATTCCCTTGACTACTTTTGTGTTTCTGTTGGCTTGTTCTCAGTTTGTCATCACCTTTAATAAATATCTGCAAATGGATTCGACCGTCTCCGCCTCTACGTCACAGAATACTTCACCACATCAGGATCCAGCAGATTTCAGTCGACTAACCTCTGAGGTATCTAATCAAGCTAATGTTCTCACTGCCCATCAGCAACAGCTGGTAAAATTAACCGCTCTCACAGAGAAGCTCGCAAGAACGGTTCAAACCCTATCGCAGCCAGACGCGACTGCGATTCAACCTGCTGATCCAGCGACACCACCTGTTGTGAGTAACACCTCTTCTCTACCCAATTTATCTCTCCCGGAAAAATTTGATGGCTCACCCTCTGCTTGTAAGGGCTTTCTGTTGCAGTGCAGTTTGTATTTCGACCAACGGCCACAGTCCTTCTCCACTGATGGAAGCCGCGTGTCCTTCATCTGTTCCCTACTCACGGGTCGAGCTCTGGAATGGGCTACTGCACTCTGGTATGGCGGTCAGCTCTCCTTCCCATCTTATAATGAATTTCTGACTCAATTTAGAGAGGTGTTTGAACACTCAGCGGGAGGAAAGGATCCAGGGGAACTGCTGCTCACGTTATGCCAGGGAAATTCGACTGCAGCCGACTACACGCTCTCTTTCCAAACCCTGGCTGCCCAAACTGGATGGAGGGAGGAACCTCTTAAGCTCATGTATCGCCAGGGACTTAACCCAAACCTCCAAGGAGAACTGGCGTGTCGCGACGACGGTAAAACCCTGAATCAAATTATGGAGCTTGCTATCCGCCTGGACAATTTGTTACGCGCTCGACTCGCACCTCTCAGATCCAGCCTTCTTGAGTGTACATTTCCCAGAGCGGAGTCAGAACCTTTGCAGATCGGCTACACACGCCTCTCCACGGCGGAACGGGAGAGGAGACGCCGTAATCATCTCTGTATGTACTGTGGAGAAGCAGGACATCTGCGGGCCACCTGTCCGGTGAATCCAGCTCTCAAGAATTCGACGGCGGTGAGTTCTAATTCCTCTTCTAAACTGTTTACTGTGGAGAGTGTTTTAAAGATTAACGGACAAGAGTTTAACCTAAAAGCCCTGATTGACTCGGGAGCAGCAGGAAACTTTATCGATCTCACTTTTGCCAAAACTTATCGTGTTTCTCTCCTCGCATGTGAGTCCGGTGTCACGGTAGAAGCCCTGGATGGACGCCCTCTAGGGTCTGGAGAGGTTCAGTACATCACCCAACCCCTCACGCTTGGCTTCGGGAAACAGCACACTGAGACCATCCAATTCTACACAATTCACTCACCCGGACATCCAGTAATTCTAGGACTTCCATGGCTGGAGAGACATAACCCCCAAATTTCATGGTCGGAGGGGAAAATCTCCCGGTGGTCCGAATTTTGCCAGATCAATTGCAGGGCAGCTGTCCAAGGTACTGAACTTCACAACACTTCCCTTAAGGGAGTGGATTTTCTGAAAATTCCCTCTGAATATCATGATCTCGCTCTAGCTTTCAGCGAGACTGAGGCTTCTCAACTTCCTGCTCATCGCGCTGGTGACTGTGCTATCGAGTTTTTACCAGGGGCGGTAATTCTACGCGGAAGGGTTTACCCGCTGTCACAACCCGAGACTGAGGCTATGAAGGCGTACATTGACGAACAGCTGGCAAAGGGTTTCATTACTGCCTCGACATCCCCGGCCTCCGCTGGATTCTTTTTCGTCAAGAAGAAGGATGGGGGTCTTTGGCCGTGCATAGATTATCGTGGTCTTAACGAGGTAACAGTCAAGTATCGCTATCCTCTTCCTCTAGTCCCAGCAGCTTTGGAGATGCTCCGCACTGCTCGCTATTTTACCAAGCTGGATCTAAGGAATGCATACAACCTGATTCGCATACGGAGTGGAGATGAATGGAAGACGGCGTTTTCGACTACATCCGGGCACTATGAATACAGGGTAATGCCTTTCGGCCTGTCCAATAGTCCTTCCGTTTTCCAGGCTTTTGTTAACGAGACTTTTCGGGACATGTTGCATCATAAAGTTATTGTGTACATTGATGATATTCTGATTTTCTCTGATTCCCTTGAGGAGCATGTTCAAGATGTTCGTGCAGTTCTCAGGCGCCTGATTGAGAATCAACTCTATGCCAAGCTTTCCAAGTGCGAATTTCATCAGACACGCATCTCCTTCCTGGGTTATGTCATCAGTGCGGACGGTGTCCTTATGGATGACAACAAGGTCAGAGCAGTGATTAACTGGCCTCAACCATCCTCGGTTAAAGAGCTACGGCGCTTCCTGGGCTTCTCTAACTTTTACCGCAGATTTATCCGCAATTTCAGTGTGATTGCAGCTCCTCTCACATCTCTGCTTCGAGGGGGAGGTAAATGTTTCAAGTGGACAGCGGTTTGTACCGAGGCCTTTGCTCGACTCAAGGAACGGTTTACGTCTGCTCCTATTCTCCATCACCCTGATCCAGAAAAGGAATTCATCGTGGAAGTGGATGCGTCTAGTACAGGTGTGGGGGCAGTGTTATCACAACGGCATGGTGAGCCAGCTAAGATGTTTCCTTGTGCCTTCTATTCTCGCAAACTCAATTCTGCAGAAAGAAATTATGACGTGGGTGATCGCGAGCTTCTGGCCATGAAGACCGCCTTTGAGGAGTGGAGGCACTGGCTGGAGGGAACCCGTCAACCGTTCACAGTGCTCACGGATCATAGGAATCTGGAGTATATCAGGTCAGCTAAACGTCTGAATTCCCGCCAGGCTCGCTGGTCACTGTTTTTCTCAAGATTTGATTTCAGGATTACTTACAGACCAGGCTGCCAGAACGTCAAAGCTGACGCTCTCTCCCGTCAGTTCGATGATCCAGCCATCGAAGCCAAGCCTGAACCCATTATTCCCACTGCTCTCATTGTGGCTCCCGTACAATGGGACATTATCTCCGAGATCACCACTGCACTGAGTCGTCATCCCGCTCCACCAGCATGTCCTGCGGATCGTCTCTTTGTTCCACCAGATCTCCGCCACCGTGTGCTTCAATGGGTTCACTGCACTCCCAGCGCAGGTCATCCAGGTATTACCGCTACCATTCAGTTGGTC
The DNA here is from genome assembly GCF_029890125.1 of Rhinichthys klamathensis goyatoka. NCBI lineage: Eukaryota > Metazoa > Chordata > Actinopteri > Cypriniformes > Leuciscidae > Rhinichthys > Rhinichthys klamathensis. Next base: position 2,132,333 of record NW_026606589.1, read on the forward strand.
TCAAACCGCTTTTGGTGGGCTTCTCTTCAGTCTGACGTTATCAAATTTGTTCACCAATGCTCTGTCTGTAATACTGTGAAATCCTCCCATCTCAAGCCCGCAGGATTGCTGCAACCTCTACCAGTCCCACAGCGTCCCTGGTCCCACATCGCTGTGGATTTTGTAACGGATCTACCTCCATCTTAAGGATTCACTACCATCCTCTCCGTGGTGGATCGTTTCTCCAAATCCTGCCGCTTCATTCCTTTAACCGGTCTGCCCACGGCCCTACAGACTGCAGAGGCGTTATTCAATCAGGTTTTCCGTCTGTTTGGCCTGCCCGATGACATTGTAACTGACCGCGGTCCCCAATTTACTTCCCGTGTCTGGAGAGAATTATGTGCAAGTTAAACATCAATGTCAGCTTAACCTCTGGTTACCATCCTCAGGCCAACGGCCAGGTTGAACGTCTTAACCAGGACCTAATTCGTTTCCTGAGAACTTACTGCCACCAGAATCAACGGGATTGGAGTCGTTTTCTGGCCTGGGCGGAGTATGCCCAGAATTCTCTGATAAAGCCTGCCACTGGTTTAACACCCTTTCGATGTGTTCTAGGTTTTCAGCCTCCCCTCTTCCCGTGGGCCGGGGAACCTTCCGACCTCCCAGCGGTAGATGCCTGGCTCCGGCGTAGCGAGGCCACCTGGGATGCTGCTCACGTCCAGCTGCAGCGCGCCGTTCGCCGTTATCAGCATCAGGCGGATCGAAGGAGGCGTGAGGGTCCCAGATACCGACCTGGCCAGTGGGTGTGGCTTTCCGCTCGAGATCTTCGTCTCAAGCTCCCATGCAAGAAGCTCTCTCCTCGTTTCATTGGACCATTCAAAATACTCCGCCAGATAACTCCTGTTTCTTTTCGTTTGTCTCCCTGCTCAGTACAAGATCTCACCCACCTTTCATGTGTCCCTTTTCAGACCCGCTATTGCCCCCAGGAGTGAGAGGAACCGGGAGGAGGTCGCTGCTGTTCAGGCTCCCCCCATTGAAGTGGACGGTGCGGAGGCTTTCCGGGTGCGAGAGATCCTGAGCTCCAGACGTCACGGCGGGGTTCTACAATATCTCATTGACTGGGAGGGGTACGGTCCTGAGGAACGCTCCTGGGTCAAGTCTCAGGACATATTGGATCCCACATTAACTGCTGCATTCCACCGGGACCACCCAGACCTACCTGCTCCAAGACCCCGTGGACGACCCCGTCGTCGACCAGGTCCTCGCTTCCGGAGCCGCTCGCAGGGGGGGGGGGGGGCTCTGTCACGGAACGCACGACAACGCCTCCTCCTGGTTTCACTAGATCCCTCTCTCCTGCATACTAGGACTTCATTTCCCTAATCACCTCATCATGCCTTCATCAGTCTCACCTGTGCACCCTCAGCCACCCTTTATCTGGACTGTTCTGTTCTATGCCCATTTGTGAAGTATTGTTTTACCCAAACCCTGTCTCAGTTTGTATCTTGTGTTTCTCTGTGCTTGGACTTGATCTTTTGTGTTTGAACTTGGACTCTGAATTCGTTGTGTGAACCTTTGCCGCCTGCCTCTGACCTTTGCAAGTTTGACTTCGATTCTGGAATTCCCTTGACTACTTTTGTGTTTCTGTTGGCTTGTTCTCAGTTTGTCATCACCTTTAATAAATATCTGCAAATAGATTCGACCGTCTCCACCTCTACGTCACACTAATAGAGTAGAATAATATTTGTCATTGTACAAGCACAATAAATTGAAGTTTCATTCTAAATGCCTTCATTCATTCATTGAAGTTTGAAACTTTCAAATTAATTTATTAATACAGCATAAATATACAAATGATTGGCTATATAAAATTAGCAATTCTAAAATGTATCCGGCAGTATATCAATAATGCAAATAGCTCAAATGTGCATCAAAACCTAAACAGAACACATACACACACAAAAAAAACAGTACAGGTGAATGTATTAGTCCATGCACACTTGAGGTTAAACTGTCAACAATGCTATTCTTGTGCAAATTATTTTTTTCTTATTTGGCAGATGCCGTGATGACCAACTTCCCAGCAGCAACAGAGTTTTATATTTTATTATCTTAAGTTGTTGCTGTTCCATATTTTTTTTAATCATTTTATATTGTATTTTTAATATTTGGTTTGGTCATTTTTATGTTTTTATGTTCCGACAGCAACGAGACCAGCAGCTCTACATTCATCTTGCCTTGCATCTTCCTTGTCTTATTTCTTCCCGGCAGTGTAGACGCTACTTGGCGTATATCTTCTTCACCGTTACGTATGTGTGCTCGGCAAGACCGTTTTGTGTTTGAGTGCCCCCAAGTTGTCTTTTACTGTTACTTCAGAAGCTCCAGACACGTGAGCAAAAGCGCCAATCTCATTGGTCGGATAGTTTTTGACGCGGCGCGTCAAACTAAAAAAACGAACCCGAGGCGTTTAAAAAAAAATGACTTTTACGCGTGCGTTTTTCGTGTCGGTGTGCACACTCACATTGGCGCCCTTTGTTTAGTCACGAGGTGTTAAACGTCGGCGAATATCGCGCGCGAAATTCGTCCCGGTGTGAACAGGCCAGTAGGGGTTCAGCGAAAAAATCGGCAGCTGGCAGCAGGAAGTAGCTGCCGTTGACAGCTGGAAGCCCTGCCATATTAGGATGGACCTGCCATTTCGTGGCAGCCAATCAGTATCGTCCAAAGTAGTAGCAACCAATCACATGTAACTGGAAGTCAAGCGACAGCGGCCAATGGTCAATGGTGGCGCCGGCGATAAGAACATTTTAAAACTTTCTAGCTAGGCTTTTTCAAGCCAACTTAAAGTTTGTCTACAAACTTTACCATCTTGTTCAGGATTGTGGCCTATCATTCTGATTTCAGAACAACATATACAAAGCATGTTTCAACAGTTACAGCTGCTTCATTAAACAAAGACAGAATGTATTAAAGTAGTACTGCAAATGTAAAACTGAACTTAAATGATAGCATAATATGATTTTAAATAAAGGTAATCGATGGGACAAAGTTCTTTTTTGTCTTCTTCTTTTAGACAGGACTTTCATTATTTAAGTTTAAATGTTGTATATTTGGGCTTCTTCGGTCAAAAATGACCGAAAACTGTTACGTTTTGAAATGTTTAATTTTTTTGCTTGATCGGATCGGGCTGAAACTTGGTGACTTTTCATGTATTACCTATATGAACACACACAAAAAATCAAGGAGATGATTTTGATTTGTTAAAGGGTCGTAAAAAAAAGAGTCACACTTAGCTTCCTCCCGGTCAAAAATGACCGACATAGGAAATGAATGGGAAATACGAAAAAATAGGAAAACTCAGAGAAACTTTTGCTGGTACAAGCTACAGATCAGCAACTGTGCCGAAAAAAAGTGTACAGCAATGAAGGGGTGACACTCTAGAACATCAAGAGTGCAAATAAGATCACCCCACACACACACACACACACGCACACAAACACACACACATACACAGACACAGATAAACTGGCAAGACTGCAACAGCAAATTTGTAGAATATGAAAAATAAAATCAATAAATGAGAAAAAAATCTTGCTCAAATGCGCACTCACACCCACACACGCATGCACACACACACACACAGAGAGAGAGAGAGAGAGAGTGAGAGAGAGAGAGAGAGAGAGAGAGAGAGAGAGAGAGAGAGAGAGAGAGAGAGAGAGAGAGAGAGAGAGAGAGAGAGAGAGAGAGAGAGATTAACTGGTAAGACTGCAACAGCAATTTTTGCATATATTTGAGAATATGCAAAAATTTATAAATAAAAAATACAAAAGAGTGTCACTCAAATGCAACACACACACACACACACACACACACACAGATAAACTGGCAAGACTACAACAGCAAATTTTTTGAAAATGCAAAATAAAATCAATAAATGAAAAAAACATCTCACTCAAATGCACACACACACACACACACAGAGAGAGAGAGAGAGAACGAGAGAGAGAGATAGTGAGAGAGAAGGCAAGTCTGCAACAGCAAATTTATAGAAAATGCAAAATAAAATAAATAAATGAAAAAAAATCTTGCTTTTTTTACACACACACACACACACACACAGACACAGAAACTGCATTTGTTGAAATAAAATCAATAAATCATGAATAAATTAAAATCCAAAAGAGATTATTATCCTCTCTTTTACAGACACAGACAGACATACAGACACACACACACACACACACACACACACACACACACACACACACACACCAGGGTTCCAGACTGCGACCAAATTGGTCGCATATGCGACCATTTTTTGAGAATGTGCGAGTTAAAATGTTATGTGGTCGCATTTGTGCGAGTGGACGCTTGAGCAACAGAACGCCGTTGTATCAGCTGCTGCAGTCCGTAACTTATGTTCAAAATGAACGAGTAGGCTACATCATGAATCCATTTTCCAGACCGTGTTTTTGACTTATTCTGAATCACTACGGTACGCCTATAATAAGTGTTTATATTCGGACTATTTTATCCCGGGGTCGACTCGGCTGCGGAGTAGCCCAGTGCCTGCGTGACTCGCCATAGATATTAAGGGAGAGAAGTTCCGGCTACAATGTTCTTCCGCAAGACACGTGCAGTTTATTTATTGACGAACGTAGACGTCACGCGCATTGCACACTGATGGTGAAACGCGCCAATTACGAATTCACAAATTAAGGCATATAAAAATGGTCTCACGAAACACAGAGCCCCTTCCTCCTAGTCCTACGTCTTTTCAGCGGTTATATTTTCCTCTGTCGAGCGATTACTCTCATGATCGCTCGACAGAGGAAAAGGAAATTCTTATAAAATGCAGAAGGTAAGGAGTGAGATTTCTGCTTTTAGTTACAACTATAAACTTTGATAACGAAAATTCTGTATCAGTTTATTATAATACTCTAATCTTTTAAAATGTAATGCATACATTTGAATGTTTAATGATTTTTAAAAGATAGAAAGATGATAATAGACAGATAGATAGATAGATAGATTATGATTCAAATGTAAATAGATAGATTGTATATAATTCAAATGTAAAATGCTTAAAATTACAGATTAAAATTACTGTCCAAAATCCATGAAAATCCTGAAATTTGGCAATGATAATTAATATATTACAGGTATTTCTGCTGCAACCCAGAAAGCCTTTGCTAGCCTTGGTCCATTAAAACCTTCATCAGCATGCATTGATTAATCCCATGGCATGTAGCAAAAAAAAAAAAAAAAGGTGCGACCAAATCATATGCTGGTGCGACCAACTGAGAAAGTTGGTAGCACCAGTGCAACCAGTGGAAAAGTTAGTCTGGAGCCCTGTACACACACTCTCTCTCTCTCCTGGCCAGTCACAGTATTTGTTTACAAAACATTACATGTTCTCCCCTGCCTGCTACCGTGGCTACAGGTTAGATCAAAGCCCCCCCCCCCCTTCAGGCACAGAGGATGATTTAGAGGTTGACCCAGATTTTCAGGTGATAGAGGATCATCAGCCATCAGAGGATGATTCAGAGGAGGAAGGCCCTCGGTGTGATCCATCATTCACATCTAAAAATGGGGAAATAATTTGGAGTTCTTCTCCTCCACTGCAAACTCCAGGAAGAGCCCGGGCAGAGGAGATCATCAGGAGGACACCTGGGCCCACAAGGTATGCGATTTCAAGAGCTGAAGATATCAAGTCAACTTTTGAACTGTATTTCCCACGCTCTATTCAGACCATTCTAGTTACCATGACAAATATGGAGGGGAGACGAGTGTATGGGGATCAGTGGAAAGAGATTGACTGGACTGAAATGGAAGCGTTCATGGGTCTTCTAATTCTTGCTGGTGTTCTAAAATCAAATGGCGAATCAACACGAAGCCTGTGGGATGGGGAGATGGGGAGAGCTATTTTTCGAGCCACCATGCCTCTCAAAGATTTCATAAAATTGTCAGGTGTAATTCGCTTTGATAAATCCACAAGATCTCAAAGAAGAGAAACCGACAAGCTGGCACCCATCCGTGAACTGTGGGAAAAATGGGTAGAAAGGCTTTCCCTGATGTATAATCCAGACATGTATGTGACAGTGGATGAACGTTTGATTGGATTCCGTGGCCGGTGCCATTTCAAACAATATATGCCGAGCAAACCGGCTAAATATGGCCTGAAAATCTGGGCAGCCTGCGACGCAAAATCCAGCTACAGCCACAACATGCAGGTCTACACGGGCAAACCTGCAGGAGCACAACGGGAACAAAACCTGGGCAAACGTGTGGTGCTTGACATGGTACACGATCTAAAGGGGCACGTTGTCACGTGTGACAATTTTTTCACGTCTTATGCACTTGGTACAGAGCTCCTGCAAAAAAAAATAAGGATGCTGGGCACTGTAAGAAAAAACAGAACAGAGCTCCCAAGTGCATTGGTGACGATGCAAAACAGGCCACCTCATTCTTCACTTTTTGGATGCACTGAGACACACACCATCGTGTCGTACTCCCCCCAAAAAAAGAAGAATGTGATTCTGATGAGCACCATGCATAAGGATGCAGCAGTGAGTGACCGTGAAGACAGAAAGCCCATAATGATTCTAGATTACAATGCCACCAAAGGAGGAGTCGACAATCTAGATAAGGTATGTGGTTTTTGTTCAATGCTAAAAATAATTGTACAATAATAACTTATATTCTAAGCTAAATGATAAATTGAACTTGAAATGTATTGGGAAAAATTAAATGTATTCTTAAAAAACTAAAAAAGTAATTTGCATTATAAAATAGTTTTACTAAAATGTTGTACATGTTTGTGTGATATCACAGATTGTTGCAACATACACCTGTGCCCGAAAAACAGCTCGCTGGCCCATGGCTATCTTTTTTAACATCCTCAATGTCTCGGCCTACAACTCCTTTGTTCTCTGGAGGGAGATTAATCCAACCTGGGGGCAGCTGAAAAGCTACAGGAGGCGGCTTTTTCTCGAGGAGCTGGGGAAAGCGCTGGTCTACCCATTCATGAAAAGGCGTCCACACATTCCTCGAACACCAGCCTCTGTGAGCTTCCTAAAATGGGTAAAGGACTCCAGAGATGAGGAAGCTGGTCCCTCGTCTTCCTCATCTGCCGGTCCACCTACAGCTGGTCCCTCGTCTTCCTCATCTGCCGGTCCACCTACAGCTGGTCCCTCGTCTTCCTCATCTGCCGGTCCATCTACAGCTGGTCCCTCGTCTTCCTCATCTGCCGGTCCATCTACAGCTGGTCCCTCGTCTGCTGGTCCACCAACAGCTGGTCCCTCGTCTGCCTCATCTGCTGGTCCACCTACAGCTGGTCCCTCGTCTGCCGGTGCGTGCAGACTGGTACTCCAACAACCCAAAAAAAGAAAAAGGTGCCAAATGTGCTGGCCGGAAGATATAAAAACCAGCAGTTTCTGCAAAAAATGCACACTTCCAGTCTGCAAGAAACACACTGTCACTATCTGTTGCATCTGCAGTCATAAGTGAAACAATTAGCAGACAGTTTGTATGTATATAGTTCAAATAATCTGTATTATTATTATTATTACCATACTTTAAAAAAAAATCTATTTACTGTTTGATGATTATTGTTTGTTTTTATTTTTGAATGAGTTCCTGATATCTATTCCATATTCAACAATAAAAAAAAAAATTACAGTTTGTATGTATATAGTTAAAATAATGTTTATTATTGTTATTATTATTATTATTAACATTTTATTTTTTAACCTAGTAAATGATTGTTTGCTGTTATTTATTTTGTTTATTTACGTTCATCACAATTGCTGTTCCCTTCTGAAGTTATTACTACTTATTGAATTAAAATTAATAAAAAATACCAATTTATTGCAAAATGTCTGTATGAAGTGTTTTGAATTATCACTAACCATCCCTTTTTTTGTTAAATTATTTGAATGATCAAATACTGAGTAACAAAAATGTTTGCATTGTGTTCCCTTTCTAACCAAATGCTATAGTTTGATTGTAATCATAACGCAAAACCTAATACTTATCTTAAAAAAATTGTTTAAAAAAATAAATAATTAGTCTTTTAGAATATCTAAATGTATATTTAAATAAAAAAAAACGAATAAGATTGAGAAATCATGTCTAAACCAACAAAAAGAATCAAAAAGCCTTTCTATGTATTTATATAGGAAGCTATAGGCAGCCTACAGGCTGAACAGGACATTGCACACATGTAACTATTTTTAAAGCCACTAGGTGGCGCTCTTCTACTTGAATTATTTTTTTTTTATTAAGCTGACACTCTATTTTGATGTGAAATGTTGTATTTATTGAAAAAAAATATATATATATATAAAATAAAAATATGTATATTAATTCTAATGGAAAAATTATATAATTAATGCAAAGTATCATAAAAAATTCAAAAAATTCTAAATAATAATCAGAAAATATTATAGAACAAAAATATATTTGAATGGTTATCCTGGGAAGAAGTAAAGTTAAATTTTAAGGCTTCGTCCGTTTTTGACCGGGAGGAAGCTAAGTGTAACCCATTTACGAAGAAGCCCAGAGGGTTAATACGTATTAAGAATATATAAAAAAAATATACAATATGATTACATAGGCATTTCTTTCTGTATGTATATATTTAATCATTTAACAAACATGTAGGCTACACTCATTCATAAATTATATTTATACACGTAAAAAGTCATAATGTATAAATTATATTTAATTTTAATAGGCTTTATATCCTATAATTCGCTGCGTGTCATCCGCACCAATAACAAAAAAAAAAAAAAAAAAAAAACTATAACAAATTATTTAGCCTTTGTTGCTTCAAAGAAAAAGAATGACTTTTGGAATTCACCTTATACGACTGCAATAAAACGAGGTTGATCGCGAAATAAAGCGCTCTCTATCTGCTGCTCACTCGCATTCGTTTCTAGCATGGTTTCTAGCTGTTATGAACGCGTTTCGTCAACAGGTTTGTTGGCCAGATTGTTGACAATCATAGGCTACACACTGCTCAAACATTTTAAACCTGGATTGAACACTCCAATTGATTTTATGAAAAACCTTTAAATACGTTAGCTATTTATAATTTAATAAAGATAGGGCCTATTTGGACAGAGGTTTATCCTGAAAGGAATTTAGCCTTTCCCTGTTCTCATTATTTAAGTTTAATAAATGGGTATATTTAATAAATATACAATATGATTACATATGCATTTCTTTCTGAATAGATTTCATTATTTAACAAACATGTACACTCATTCATAAATTATATTTATACACATACAAATTCATAATTTCAAGTGTAGCTGTTTGTTTTTTTGTATTAGGCTATGTCTATGATCTTCGTTACTTGATTTATATTTGATAATCCTTTTTTAATCAAATAATATAAAATACTTACAAATAGAAGTATTTTATATAAATAAGTACAAACAATTTATATTGATATAATAACTTATTTGCCTGGCTAAAAGTGGCACCTCCGACTTCCGGTTTTTATAGAGGCTGCCAGCTGCCGATTTTTCACTGAACCCTCTCTCGAACAGGCCTTAAAGCCGCCAAGTCTAAAAAGGCAGCTCCTAAAAAGAAATAAAGTTTGCAGTTTGTTCCTCAACGGCTCTTTTAAAAGCCACCACTAACTCTAAATAAAGAGCAAATCTCATGTAATGATTTCTGTTAATTTTACAAGTAATAGCTGTTACTTTCGACCATGCAATCAGAGCAAATAAGTCACCACATCTAGGAAAAACTCAAGTAGACCATTTTTAATCATAAGAAATTTATTCAAAATGGCCAAAAAGCTTATGAGGGTTCAGCCAGTGTTCACAGTCCAAATAGGATGTTGTACAACTTTGTAAAACTCTTCTTAAACAACATTTGCTTTCTTAAACTTTTAACATAATGTTAATTGTCACTCTCTGCTGTTTTATATTTGTTTACTTTTCTCATTACAGCACTTTGGTCAGTCTTGTGACTGTTTTAAATGTGCTTTAAAAAATAAATAAACTGAAACAACATAGTAGCCTACAAACAGAATACACACACACACACACACACACAAGTGATAAAGATCCCAATATTACAATAGGAGGTTAACATAATACAGTATCAGAAGGTCAATGTCCGTGTGAAAAGTGTAGCACTTTTTGTAGGAACAGCGTATAATATCTATTTTTGTATTTATTTGAATTTAAAAATAAAAAAATGTTTTTTTTTTGTGGTTTCATCCTTTCTGTTTTAGTGAGACATAACTCGTGCATAACTGTTCCCGCCAGAAAGAGGGTTGGGCTTTGCTAAGACGATCAGTGATTGGTTTGAATATTTGTAGACTTTAAACCAATGGGCGACTACCACTCTAGTTTAGAGATAGTATGTGGAGGAGGGCAGGCTCCAGTGTTGCCAAGTCCGCTTATTATAAGCGACTTTGGGCTTGCTTTTCTGTAAAGTCGCTTACAAATATTGGTAGTCGCGGGTCGCGGTTTTTTTGGGCTTGTTTCTAAAGTGTAGTTGCTTATTTGGGCTTGTTCCCAGCTCGTTGTCAAGCAGATATTTTCTATATGTTATTTAAACGTACGAGTTTGTCTTGCCTGTTCCCTCTGTCCCTCCCCTTTCCCCATACACACAGGAGACAGTAGAGTTTTTTCCCACCCACATCCTGCTTCTAATTGGCTCTGACCCAGATGGCAACGAGTACTAGCCAATCAGAGGCAGAGCAGGGCTATCGTTTTTTTTTCTGTTTAGGAAAACGTCAGTGAGTGACGTTTAAATGAAAATACCTGCGAGTCGCGACCGTCGCGACTGATGGTGACTGGACTGTAGGAGAGTTTTTATATATTAATTATATTTTAGATATTATAAATATAGATATTATAGTTTAATATTTGTTTAACCCTTTAACTGTCACTCCCCCTTTTTTCGCATAGATGGACATGAAAATCACTATCCAAACTTAAATGGTTGTAATTCAAGAATGCTTTGGAATATAGACCTATGGTTGGTCTTATTGTAAAGAAGACATTTGCCATATTATTGTTGAAGTGAAGTATTATGAAATTATGAAAGTGAAACAGAAAAAAACTTATACAAGTTTGAGTTTATGAAAATGAACAATGTAAAAATATAATTATTTATATTTTCTATAATATATATATATATTACAAAATATATTTTACTCTAAAACTGCAAGAAAATGTAAGCCAAAAATCTAAAGAAGTTGTGTTCCAAATTTTAGGTTGATATCTCAAAAAATTTGCTTTTTAGTGAGATTTTATTTGGGCGCAGTACCAACATTTTTCACTAGATGGACAGCCAAGCTTCATTACTGAAGAAAAATAAACTGTACTGTGCACAGTTTTACACAACTGCTCTGTTTACAATCTGTCCACATGGATGTAAATTGACAATCTGTACCCACAGTTTAAAACTATCCGTCCCCACGGATTGTAAAACCGTGTACACAGTTTAAATTTATTTTTCTCTTCCCGGAACCTAGGGGGGCTCCGTAGAAAAAGCTCTTTTACTGTCTATGAGAAAAAGTCGCTTGTTTTGGGCTTGTTTTCACGGGCCTGGTTGCTTATTTGTCTCGCGAGATCTGGCAACACTGGCAGGCTCGAGAAATTCATTATTTTATAAACGTCGATTGAGAAGGTTGTACTAACAAAATTGAAAAAATGAGCGGTAGAGGTAAAACCGGTGGCAAAACTAGAGCGAAAGCCAAGACTCGCTCATCCAGGGCAGGATTGCAGTTCCCCGTCGGCCGTGTTCACAGGCTTCTCCGTAAAGGCAACTACGCAGTGCGTGTCGGTGCCGGTGCTCCTGTTTATCTGGCGGCTGTGCTCGAATATCTTACCGCTGAGATCCTGGAGTTGGCTGGAAACGCCGCTCGAGACAATAAGAAGACCCGCATCATTCCCCGTCACCTGCAGCTGGCAGTGCGCAATGACGAGGAGTTGAACAAACTTCTGGGCAGAGTGACCATCGCTCAGGGCGGCGTGCTGCCCAACATCCAGGCCGTGTTGTTGCCCAAGAAGACCGAAAAGGCCACCAAATCCAAATAAACGTTTTATTAAGACCAAAAGGCTCTTTTAAGAGCCACCCATTTTATCTCGCAGAGAGCGCTTTTGTCTATTTTGTCAATGGCGGCTCGCATCGAGGAAGCAAGCGTTAACATTGATGCTGCTATTTCATCCGTGTTGTCCAATCTACCTAATATTGTTTCATATTGTTTCATTAAAAGAACATCAAAGAACGGCTCTTAAGGCTTTTGTTGGTGGAAACGATGTTTTCGCCCTTCTCCCGACCGGATTTGGCAAGAGCTTGATCTACCAAATGGCTCCTCTGGTAGTTAAGGAAATGGGACTAGTGCAGCACCCCATCGCTCTCATCAGCGTCACGGGTTGGCTTCGGTGTGAGTGGTTGAAATAGCACGTCGATAAAGATGACAGACAAGTGGCTTATCCAATCATATGCAAGGATTTTTGATAAGGCCCAGCCTTCTGAAACGCCATTTCAATGGATCGGTTCCAGATGGATGAGTGAAGCTATGGCGGAGCGAAATTCATCTGGCTAGGGCCAGGTTAGAAGACCCCCATACTGAGATATAATTTAAATTTTCTTATTGTGGAAAAAGCATTTTTTTTGTGATTGGCCAGATTTTAGCAATAACAAAGATAACTGATGGATCCTTTATGATAATACGTACACTACCGTTCAAAAGTTTGGGGTCGGTACGATTTTAAATACTTTTAAAAGAATTCTCTTCTGCTAACCATGGCTGCTTTCTTGACAGGGCGGCCAGAGCTTCTTTGCAGCTCAAGTCAGCGAAGGTGTTGTACCTACAGTTCAGGGTCAGGAAACAGACCCTTAAGATTGGGTTTAGCTTTTGAGGCTTGTAATCGTGTTTTAGGCCATGTCCACACGGACACGGGTATTTTTATAACCGGAGTTTTTCCTACAGCGTTTTAAAAAAAAATCCCGTCCACACATGCTCGGTCTCCGTCTACATGAAAACGTAAAAACACGCAATCAAGCGCGGTCAAGAGCATGCCACGCCAGCAGGCGGTGATATAAACCTTAACCCTAAAGCCACGTTGGCCAATCAGAAGCGCAAATCTGATGTCAAACACAGCTGATAACGGCGCACACTCTGACGTCGCAAGGCAAAAACCCCGGTTTCACTGTCTACACGACAACACTGTAACCGGCGTTTCTGAAAATCCTCACCCTGGCAGGGGTTTTCAAAAATGTTCGGTTTCAGTGCGTTTTCGTGTGGACGAACGGCCGAACCGCGTAAAAAAAAGTCACGGTTATAAAAATACCCGTGTCCGTGTGGACAGGGCCTTAGAAATTGGACCTGTTAGAGCAGTGTTTCTCAACTCCAGTCCTGACTCCTGAGGATCCACCTCCCAGAAAGTTTTTGATGTCCCACTAATTAAAACAGTGGTTCTCAAATCCAATCCTCAGGACCCACTGCTCTGCATATTGTGTATTTCTCCCTTATTTAACACACCTGATTCAGATCCTCAGCTCGTTAGGATAGACTCTATGAACTGAACTAATGCCGCGTTCCAGGCAACCTGTAACCCGTGTTTTTCCAACTCGTAACTGGGTGTACATCGTTCCAGGCAACGTGTAACCCGTGTTTTTCCAACCTTATACCCGTGAAAGTGCACTGGAACGGCAGTCAAACCCGTGACTTCGTACTAGATCGATGTACTCCCAGTTACGAGTTGAAAAAACACGGGTTACAGGTTGCCTTGAACGCGGCATAAGTGTGTCAGATAAGAGAGACGTAGGCCTATACAAAATGTGCAGAGCAGCGGGTCCCGAGGACTGGAGTTGAGAACCACTGGTATAGTGTATTTGTGGACATGTGCGTGTGACAAACTGATTGATTTTCCCTAAATTGAACACTGAACAAGCAAAAGACATAAGATAGCAATGTTTTACATTTCTCACATCCGTTGGAATTTATATGGCTAATCATTTGATAGGTTGTGTGTAATTACTAAACAAATAACCATTTTTTGAAGTAAAAATAGTTTTGAATGAGGTTTGCTTTTTGCAACATTTTGCATTTGTGCGCATTTTATGGTTGTGTGTAGAATTGAATTCAGGAATTTCACAAGCCATTAAAAAAAAACCTAATGCTGAACTGCCATTTTAAGTAGGCTACTTTATATAAATAAACACTTGATTCATAACAATCTTGTTTTTATTCCCAACCACACTGCTGAAACAGGCCATCACTGCCATAAATAAAACAATTCATTCATCAAACTCTTCAAACGAGAAGATGGGTGGCTCTTAAAAGAGCCTTTGGGTAGCTAAGATTAGTAGGTGGTGCTTTATTTGGAGCTGGTGTACTTGGTGACGGCCTTCGTGCCCTCAGACACGGCGTGTTTGGCCAGCTCGCCGGGCAGCAGTAGTCGCACAGCGGTCTGGATCTCCCTCGACGTGATGGTGGACCGCTTGTTATAGTGAGCGAGACGAGACGACTCACCGGCAATGCGCTCGAAGATGTCGTTGACGAAAGAGTTCATGATCCCCATCGCCTTGGAGGAGATACCGGTGTCAGGATGAACCTGCTTCAAGACTTTGTAAACATAGATGGCATAACTCTCCTTCCTAGACTTTCTGCGCTTCTTTCCGCCCTTCCCGGCGGTCTAGGTGACGGCCTTCTTGGATCCCTTCTTAGGCGCGGACTTGGCTGGTTCAGGCATGATACTGTGTGCTCAGAGCTGATTAAGTATTTGATGCGTTCTAAAGTGCGAATACAGGGGCTTTTATTCACTACCCTATGCTAATTATCAAAGGGAAATGGGAGCTTCTGATTGTCTGTTTTCATGGGCCAAACCCATAAAATCGTATTTCATTGGACAACTCAAAGCGGAATGAGGGCCAATCACATACGTTATATGATAATATTTTGGGTCTCTGTCGGTTAAAGAGAGATGCTAGCTCGATGGGTGAAACGTTATCGACAAACTCTATAGTGAAATAATCAAAACTAACTTTAGCTGAACATAACTTTATTCTAGAGCTGCTGTAAAGCCATAACGTCACTTTAATTTCCTAGTATCACTGTAAAGCTGCTTTGAAACAAGCTATATTGTTAAAAGCGCTATATAAATGAAGGTGACTTAACTTGACTTGGACAGACTGGCGCCCGCAACCCAAATCTGCGACCTGGAAGGTCACGTGCCTAACTTCAGGGTCCGAGTGTCAGCTGCATAATCGATGGAGATATGCTTCAGTCTATCTGTATGTGTGGAAAATTACTATGTTTATCTATTTCTTAGCCAATGAGAACCATTCAACCTGAAGCAAGGACGTATCTCAGACCTTGGTGAAGCCTATAACTGCTGTGATCTTTGTAACTGTAAGCTGGGCGCCCATACGCCCTCGTATACGAACTCCATTAAGTCTTGAAGCTGACTTCTGCTGATGAAACTGCAAACTATCTTCAGTAAAACTTTTCTTTAATTTATTATAATTCTGACTCTTGTCTTAATTAATAATTTCTGGTTCTGGGTCTTTGACTGTAAATCCCCTTACAGTATAAAATTTAAACAAATACAAGGGTAAAAAAAAAAGAACATTGAGTTTTGATTTCTATAGTGATCAAATTAGGTATTTACACAAAACAGAAATGCAAGAGGGTCAAAATTATATATTTCTTTGAAAATATTGAGTTTAAATTTCTAAATGAACAAATCAGCTCACACATGATCATTGGTAATCGGGAAATGATTGTGGCATTTAAATGGCAGTGTTTCCCAAATGAAACCAGAGCTGTTAGTTTTGAATGATGTCTGAACTGTTTAGCGTTTTGCAAAAAAAAATGTGTCACAATTGCAAACTGAGTGCAGATAATGTGCTTGCAGTTTTGCAGACTTGGTCTGAGGATTATACATGAGTGAATGTTTTCACAGAATGGCCTCAAGTACAACTTTTAGAGTGGAAGCGTTTAAAAAACTGTAAGAGATGCATCTGAAATGTATAAACTTATTCTTTGAATTATATACAGACTCGGACACACTCTCTTTGTAAGATTATTTTGACCATGCAATGCATATTAATTATGAGTGCTATGGCATGACTTTCAATTAATTGTCTGCAAAACCTTAAATTCTCTCACATCATGTGGTAGTGAAACAACTGCTTGATTTGTTATATCGTTAATTGTCAAATGTAAACTATATCACAGCTCTAAACTGCTCAATGTATACAAGCATGACTAACACACCAGTTTACAAACCTCAAATTTCCATGTCAAACTCAAATATTTCAAAATATTTTTGTTCCTTATGTGTCACAAAAACAAACAGCCTATCAACAACAACAAAAACAAAAACAACAAATGTTGAGTTTAATGTTTCTTAAACATTTAAGTAAAGTAATGTGTGACAGTAAAACCGAAAGTCAAAACAACTGTTTTTGTTCTTTATTAAAATATCTTCTGGTATGAGACAATGTTGTTTTCCGGCCTTTCCAAGCAGCACATCCATCTGTTTTTAATGACACAGACAAGTTGCCAAATCAAACATTTAGATTAAAATATGCATTATAAAGTTTACGCAAGTAACAGGAGTCCTTTACGTTTAGGTTCAAAGTTTAAATGACAGTAGGCCTATGTGACCCAAATCAGGGGCTGCATGTGTGTTTTCTTACAGAACTTTGACCTGTTTGCATTTAGAATGTGCCCTTGCTTTTCCTTATTATCTATAATAGTCATTTTGAACTGTCTTTGTGCTTTACATCTGTGGACCAGCAAGCTTATATTGTATGACCTACATGCATTTGGCTTCCATTTTAGGGCCATTTGCATTACTAAGACAAAATTAAAAATGAATTATTGGTGTTATGTGGAGGAAGGTGAACCCAGGCGCAGACAGCAGATGCAATGAACACAGGATTTATTGATACAAAAACAGGAAAAACAAAGCCCACGAGGGGGCAAAACAAGACAGGACTATGAGACTAACTAGACTGAGACAGATAACAGGGACACAAATAACCTTTACAGGCAAAAGCGCAACAGGACTAAAACTCTTGACAAGATACTCACAGACTCTGACAAAGGTTTGACAAGGATTAACACTCAGGTAACAATCACAATGAACCGACAAAAGACAGCAGATACAAGAGGATTAAATAGGGAACACTAATGACGAGGACAGGTGAAACTGACTAGACAATAATCACAAGACGAGGATAACAAGGGGGCGGGGTAACGAGACAACACAAGCACATGGTCCAAATAACAGACCATGCGCTTGTACATAAAACATGGGTCTGCCATGATCCTGCCACAAGACCAGTGAAATCAAAGACAAGATGGCAGAATCATGACAGAACCCCCACCTTAAGGAGCGGCTTCCAGACGCTCCTCAAGGGGAAACTAAACACAAGACAAGACAGACTGTGACATAGATAAACACCAACAAAACATGGAAAACACTAACAATGGCAAACAGGAATAAACAATAACAGGGTTCGGGTGAAAAATCAAAAACAACATACAAGGCAAAGGAGGTGGAGGAAACACAGAGTTCATGGGGGGGGGTCCAGGGTGGATGGGAGGACTGGGGGTCTTGGGTCCACGGGAGGAGGGCTGAGGACGAGAACTCCGGGCAGGCTTGGACGGGGACACATGAGTAGAGGTCTTGGGAGAAACAGTCCGGGGACAAGTGGAGACAGGAACGAACGGTGAAACAGTCCGGGGACTAGTGGAGACAGGGACAAACGGGGAAACAGTCCGGGGGCTAGTGGAAACAGGGACAGATGGGGAAACAGTCCGGGGGCTGGTGGAGACAGGGACGAACGGGGAAACAGACCGGGAATTAGCAGCAACAGATTCAGACGAGGACACAGAGGATGCGGAACCGGGACTCCTGACGTGAGACATAGCAGGGAAAGGGGCAGGACAGGGTGCAGCGCTCACAGGGATAGGATCAGGTGCAGCGCTCACAGAGACAGGCTTGGGAGCTGAGGACAAGGCAGGACAGACAGGGGGTTCAAGAATAGCGACGAGACGGGTAATCGGAAAGGGTCTTGGCCGCAATGATGACGGGCATCTCCTGACGAGCTGAAACTGCTCGCAGAACCTCCTTAGCGGCTAGATCGGCCGCAACTCTCTCAGCGGGCTCTGGGACAGCGCTTGCTGAGGCGGGCTCTGGGACGGCGCTAGCTGAGGCGGGCTCTGGGACGGCGCTTGCTGAGGCGGGCTCTGGGACGGCGCTTGCTGAGGCGGCCTCTAGGGCGGCGCTAGCTGGAGCGGGCTCATGGACGGCGCTTGCTGGAGCGGGCTCATGGACGGCGCTTGCTGGAGCGGGCTCATGGACGGCGCTTGCTGGAGCGGGCTCATGGACGGCGCTTGCTGGAGCGGGCTCATGGACGGCGCTTGCTGGAGCGGGCTCATGGACGGCGCTTGCTGGAGCGGGCTCATGGACGGCGCTTGCTGGAGCGGGCTCATGGACGGCGCTTGCTGGAGCGGGCTCATGGGAAGACAGAGACGGAGGACAAGAGGGTCCCTTCCTCCTCCTCTTCCTTCTGGGACGCGGAGCTGATGTCACAGCTGGACTGGAGATCGGCAGGAGAAGCGCAGCAGGGTCCATGACTGGAAGTGGGAGGGCTGTCTCAGGCAGGGAAGACTCCGTCGCTGAAGACTCCGAAGTGGACTCCCAGGAAATCCGTCTCCCTCGTTTTCCACGGAGACTTGCGGGTGTGGATGAAACCTCGGCAGTCGTGAGGGAGCCAGCCTGGTCCCCAAGCGTCGCGACGCCTATAACACGACCCTCCGGGATCACTGACAGCTTGGGTGATGGTGACGACAAGGTGGAACCCCGCGACTCCCGTGACAAACAATCCACCATCTCACCAAACGGGCAGCAGACCAGCTTCTCCCGTTCAGCCAGGGGTGGAGGAGCGTTGAGACCCGCAATGAGGTAGCGGTTGAGGAGGATATCAGGTAGGAAAAGCCTCCTCTCGTTTGCAAACTGGGCGTACTCCCTCAGGGACCGGTCTCCCTGGGGAGGAATTGGCAGCTTGCCATTACTTGCATCAGAAATAGTCCTCCGCCACCATTGTGCAAGGTCATCCGGGTTATGCTCAACAAAAGAGGACATACTGTCTGCTGGGTTCCTTGTTGGTCGGTTCATTCTGTTATGTGGAGGAAGGTGAACCCAGGCGCAGACAGCAGATGCAATGAACACAGGATTTATTGATACAAAAACAGGAAAAACAAAGCCCACGAGGGGGCAAAACAAGACAGGACTATGAGTAGTGATGTGACATCTGAAGCGAGGCTCCGGAGCTTGTGTCGAGCAAAAAGGGGCGTTCCAGATGAAGCCCCGATTCGAGGCTTGTGTCGTTTCCGTGAAAATCACGTGACGATAACAAACGAGGCCTCGGATTGTGTTGAATACGTCATTGCTTCATTCTGAGTATCGCTTCCGGATAAAAGTGGTTCGAAACCTCGCGCCTCTCGTGGGTTTTGCAGTAGGCGTTTGCATTGGTGTTGAAGTGTTGGTTGTACGAAGTAGTGAGTAGCGAGTTGTAGCGAGTTTGTAGTAGCATAGTTATCATTATATATCATAGCCTGTATTATATATTATATTACATTATACTTAGTTTAGTAGATTATTAGATTATTAGAGTAAATTAGCCTATATCTAGTTCTAGTTGCTATATATATATACATATATTGGTAGTAGTGTTATTATTGTATATATATATATATATATATATTATTGCTATTATTATTATTCTAAGACTAGATAAATAAATAAATAAATAAATAAATAAATAAATAAATAAATAAATAAATAAATAAACAAATAAATAAATAAAAATCAGTAAAAATGTTCCCATCCCTGTTGCAGTTTGCTGTTCCACTCCCAGTTCCATAAGCACTACATAATTGTACTCCCAGTTCCATAATCACTGCACTATTGCACTCAGTCAGCACTGCACTCAGTGATTTCTTGACACTCATTTGGGGCATTCACTGTCATAACTAACCCAAAGAACTACTGAATACAAAGTTATGTGTGTGTGAGTTGTGTGTGCATAGGTAAACACAAGCAGAGTAAAAAACTTTATTTAATACACAGGCAATAGAAAAAGGGTGTGCCCACACCATGACAATTTGGTTGCTCAGGATGAATAGATTTGTGTGCGATACATTGCTTTGCACAGCAGGTGTCACTAGGGAGCACACTGTTTCATGAGGCTTCAGGTAAACGAACCTTTTGGTGAACCAATGGGCTGGAAAGCCTCAGTGGTTCAGGAAGCCTCATTTGGCCATCACTAACTATGAGACTAACTAGACTGAGACAGATAACTATAGGGACACAAATAACCTTTACAGGCAAAAGCGCAACAGGACTAAAACTCTTGACAAGATACTCACAGACTCTGACAAAGGTTTGACAAGGATTAACACTCAGGTAACAATCACAATGAACCGACAAAAGACAGCAGATACAAGAGGATTAAATAGGGAACACTAATGACGAGGACAGGTGAAACTGACTAGACAATAATCACAAGACGAGGATAACAAGGGGGCGGGGTAACGAGACGAGACAACACAAGCACATGGTCCAAATAACAGACCATGCGCTTGTACATAAAACATGGGTCTGCCATGATCCTGCCACAAGACCAGTGAAATCAAAGACAAGATGGCAGAATCATGACAATTGGATCCAAAAACCTTGTGTCGTTGATTGATGTCATCAAAATCTCACTCCAACCAAAGCAAAGTTGGAAACCCTGATACTGTTAGTTTATGAATAAAATAACTCTATCATTGTTCAATCAGTTTCAAGAACAACATTATATCCATTTAAAAACATCAATGTCCAAAGTACACTGCAAAATGAATCATTGAGGCTGTAAGCATAAAAAATCTTTATTTTTTACAAATAAATCTTTGTTTGTTACTTTACTTGGATAACTTGAGCAGCTCACTTAATTTGGATTTGTGGCAAAACTACATTTTGTATAATTATATATTGCACTTCTTCCCACTGAGTAATCTACAAGGCTTTGTATAGACATGTGCATTTCCAACATACTATTTAAGTATAGGCCTACATTTACTTAAAATATGTAATGCTGGATTTGGCTGATGCAAAGAACCCGTTTCACATGGCGCATGATGGCGGCAACATATTTTTCCAAATTGCAATTAATAGATACTGTTTGTTCCTCAATGGCTCTTTTAAGAGCCACCCACTAACTCCAAATAAAGAGCAAAACTCATCCAATGATTCCTGTTCATTTTGAAAGTAAATAGCCATGATGTGACTTTACGACCACTTAGACTCATGCAATCTGAACAAATAAGTCACCAAATTTAAGAAAAACGCAAGTCAACCATTTGTATTAAGAAATTGATTTAAAAATGGCCAAAAAGCTGAAATGAGGGGTCAGACAGTGATCACACAAATATAGGATGTTGAACACAGTACAAACAGATTATATATATATATATATATAAACACACACAACACTATGCTGGAGAGTTGTGACAATGCAAACACTCATATACAATATGGGCAGTGATAAAGCTCCAAATAAGGAAATTAACATAATACAGTCTCAGAAGGTCAATGTCCACAGTGTGTGAGTGTAGCACTGTGTGAGGGTAGGAACAGCATTTAATATCCATGTATGTATTTTTAATAAACAAATTTAGTGGTTTCATCTTTTCTGTCTTATTGCATAATTCTAGACAAATGGAGCTGGAGCGCTGCTGGTATCCCTTGTATCCTAGTGCTCTTGGAAGGGTTAAATGTTCATAAAAAAGAAATGGAAAAAAATCTAAGTCCAGGCACTCAGTAGGATGCAAAAGTTAAAAAGCCTTTATTGTTTTAAGGGCTAAAACATTAAAACACCAACGAGTATCGGCCCACATGTGCATAATTGTTCCCGCGAGAAAGGGGATTGGGCTTTGGAAGACGTTCAGTGATTGGTTCGAATCTTTACGGACTCTAAACCAATAGGCAACGGGCACTCTCGTTTAAAGACAGTTTGTGGAGGACGGAACTGATATTCATTCTCTCTGGAAACTTCGATTCAGGAGGTTTGAGAAACTACGCTGAAAAAATGAGCGGCAGAGGCAAAACTGGTGGCAAAACAAAGAGCGAAGGCCAAGACTCGCTCATCCAGGGCAGGACTGCAGTTCCCCGTCGGCCGTGTTCACAGGCTTCTCCGTAAAGGCAACTACGCACAGCGTGTCGGTGCTCCTGTATATCTGGCGGCTGTGCTCGAATATCTTACCGCTGAGATCCTGGAGTTGGCTGGAAACGCTGCTCGGGACAACAAGAAGACCCGCATCATTCCCCGTCACCTGCAGCTGGCAGTGCGCAATGACGAGGAGTTGAACAAACTTCTGGGCAGAGTGACCATCGCTCAGGGCGGCGTGCTGCCCAACATCCAGGCCGTGTTGTTGCCCAAAAAGACCGAAAAGGCCACCAAATCCAAATAAACGTTTTATTAAGACCAAAAGGCTCTTTTAAGAGCCACCCATTTTATCTCGTAGAGAGCACTTTTGTCTGTGTGTTAATATCGAATAACACAGTCAGTGAGTGGGTTGATTTAAAAAAACAAAAAAAACATGAACAATTACGAATACAACTGCAGGAACCAGGTGTGCATGCTAAATTTATGAACATGATGATTTTGTTATGTGTTTGGGGTTGCAGTCATTTTTTAAAGATGGTAACATGATTTTACGCAACCACAAAGAATACAAGTAAATACAACCGTGAGTAGGCTATAACGCCCAAGGATGTTTGGTGCGCAAAGAACTAAAGAGAACAAAGCGGCACATTGAGCGGGAAACCCGTATGTTCGAAAAGAGGAAACGCGCAATCATTGGCTAGCAGTCATGCACGTCACACATTATCCAATCACAAGCATCTGCACCCCCTCGACACTATGAGCTCGTGCCCGCGCAATGCCTTAAAAGCAGGCATGTAAAATCAAACCGCATTTCCAGCGCGAGAAAGAAGTAACTAACTACAGCAATGGCAAGAACCAAGCAGACCGCTCGTAAATCCACAGGTGGTTAAGCTCCGAGGAAGCAGCTCGCTACTAAAGCAGCCCGTAAGAGCGCGCCAGCCACCGGCGGAGTCAAGAAGCCCCATCGTTACAGGCCCGGGACCGTGGCTCTAAGAGAGATCCGCCGTTATCAGAAGTCCACCGAGCTGCTGATCCGCAAACTGCCTTTCCAGCGGCTAGTGAGAGAAATCGCTCAGGACTTCAAGACGGATCTGCGCTTCCAGAGCTCCGCTGTCATGGCACTGCAGGAGGCCAGCGAGGCTTATTTGGTCGGGCTGTTTGAGGACACCAATCTGTGTGCCATCCACGCCAAGAGAGTCACCATCATGCCCAAGGACATTCAGCTGGCCCGCCGTATTAGTATTAGTTAACTTCAGAATTAAAATGTCCTAATAATGTATTCATCCCCAGGTCATCCAACATGTTCATGTATTTCTTCAGTCGAATATATATATATATATAATTTATTAGGAAAACATGGGATTTTTCTCCAGAGTGGACTTCAATGGGGTACAATGGTTGAAGGTCCAAATTGCAGTTTCAATGCAGCTCCAAAGGGCTCTACACAATCCCAGCTGAGGAATAAGGGTCTTATCCATAGAAAGTAAATTAAATGC
The DNA here is from genome assembly GCF_029890125.1 of Rhinichthys klamathensis goyatoka. Lineage (NCBI taxonomy): Eukaryota > Metazoa > Chordata > Actinopteri > Cypriniformes > Leuciscidae > Rhinichthys > Rhinichthys klamathensis. Next base: position 2,156,008 of record NW_026606589.1, read on the forward strand.
GCAAAACACAGCGACCCCTTAGATTTCAACGGAGAAAAGTGAAGCAGAAGCACTCACTGTACAGGCTCAAACTGAGCTTGACGACATAGATGTGAAGTGAGCAACCTGTCTCACAGTTGTAAGTCTTCTTGTAGCTGTGCCAAGAGGAATCTGAATCATTCCCTTCCGAATCTTGCAGAGACTGAGAGCGTGAGTAGGAGCTGTCCATGAGCTAGCAGCAGGAGCAACTTTATGACTCTATGGGCTTCTCCCTTGACTTTATACCTCCACGTCCCCCCGATTTCCTGCGAGCTTCTCCTCCTCTATATGGTAATTTCTCTACTGTGCGACAGAGAGTGGCCTGTTATGACGCAATCGTTAGCCTATTTTTACAAAAACGGCTTCTACGGGGCCATAACGTAAGATACAAAGTAATGGAGCTTTTTTATAAATTGTCATGTTTCTTTAGAAATAAACAATGGACAAATGGAGTCTTTGGACGCCTCAGATGTAAAGTTATTCGCTGTCAAAGTGACGCCAAAATGAATGGGAGTCAATGGAATGCTAACAGCAGGTGATGGTCTGCTACAATAGCTCCCCCCAAGCGAAGCTTCAGTTTCCGGCTGATGGATTACCCCCTTGGTCTTATCTAACGAAACGATATGTCATTTTCTAAAAAAAAAATGTTTGATATACTTTTTAACCACAAATGCTTGTTTGCACTAGCTTTGCGATCCGCCACACATTACGTAATCACGTTGAAAGGTCACGTGTTCAAGGTTCGGTTGGGTGAAAATCAAATTTTCTCCTCCAACTTCAAAATCGTCCAACATCGTTGTTTTACCTTTTATTTTCTTTGTTAACGGTGTTTGACTTAGTCTTTGCAGGTTCCCTTTGTAAACAGGTCGGTACTTCCGCCTATGTCACGTGTGACCTTTCAACGTAATTACGTAATGCTTGGCGCATCGCAGAGGAAGTGCAAGGAGCATTTGTGGTTAAAAAGTATATAAATATTTTTTTTTTTTTAGAAAATGATGGATCGTTTCGCTAGATAAGACCCTTATTCCTCGGCTGGGATTGTGTAGAGCCCTTTGAAGCTGCATTGAAACTGCAATTTGGGCCTTCAAACATTGTACCCCATTGAAGTCCACTACATGGAGAAAAATACTGGAATATTTTCCTCAAAAACCTTAATATAATTTAGACTGAAGAAAGAAAGACATGAACATCTTGGATGACGTGGGGGTGAGAAAATTATCAGGAAATTTTAATTCTGAAGTTAACTAATCTTTTAAGGCCCCGATATACCTCAAGTGAAATCGAAGAATGAACTGATGTAACGTAATGTCAAAATAAAATCAGGCCAATACAAACTTCGTTTGGAGTTTGTTTTGGGAGTTCGAAAAAGCTGGCCAAAGCAAACTTTCTGGAAAAGTTTGAATGATGCCCTTCACCCGACCCTACACCTAAACCCTACCCTTTATTATACTTGCACGTTTTGTCCATCAAGATAATTATCACAGAATTTTGAAGCCTAAAATCAGTCGCCAGAAGTAAAAAGCTACACAATGTTCCCAAAAATGCAATGTCACCACCACTAAGTTTCCTCCTTCTTCTTCTTCTTTTATTTTGGCATACCAATTTAGTGCATTACCGCCACCAACTGTTTGGGGTGTGGAGCTTCAATGCGGATTTCTACTTAAAAAAAGAACCCTATATATATATTCTTGGTTATTCTTAAATTCGATCAAATAAGTCTGTTTCTTTAAGGTATGTCATGATAGCTGGCCATGCTGATGGTTTTGATGTAGAAAAGGAAAGTAAACCCTCTACTGATAAATGTGTGTAACCTAATTCTTTAACTTATTCTAACAGTATGATTCGTTCTATTCTGTATGCTTCACATTCTATTAATATATGCTCTACCGTTTCTCTCCTGTCACAATTAATGCATATTCCTGTTGCGTGTTTCCCTAAACGACTGAGATTGATTAAGACCTGTGTGTCCAATTCTTAGCCTTGTGATTACAGATTCTTCCCTTCGCTTCCAACCACCCTGCCTCCTTGTTTTCACTTGTTTCTGTATTTTATATAAAAAACGACCTTTTGTCTCCTTTTCCCATTGCTCTTTCCATAACCCATTGATTCTTGTTTTAATGATACATTTAATTTCCATTTTACTCAATGGAACTGTCCATTGTATGTCTGACTTAAGAGTCTTTTTAGCCAAACGATCAGCTTCTTCATTACCCTCTATCTCAACGTGAGATGGGACCCACATAAAACACACTGTAATATTAAGATTGTTTAATCTATATAAACTATGAAAGATTTCATAAATCAAGTCAGGCCTACAAACAGATTTACAATTTGCAATACTTATTAATGATGCCCTTGAGTCTGAACATATAATATATTGATTAGGCCCAACCTCCTCTATCCATGTAAGTGCTAGTAAAATAGCTAAAAGCTCCACAGTGTACACTGCTAAATGATCTGAAGTTCTTTTTAAAATTGATTTCTGAAAATGTGGAATATATACTGCTGCTCCCGTCTTCCCTGTACTTGGGTCTTTTGATCCGTCTGCAAATATTTGAATACTATTATTATAGTTGATACCTAAATATTGTTTTACCAGGTCATTAATCACACCATACTCCTTGTATTGTTTTAACATCTTTGCGATTTCTAGGTCCACAACTGGTAATGGAAATATCCAAGGAGGAATAACAGGTAACGCCACTGTACAGCTATGATTTAATTCAACAAGTCCCAGTTTCTCAGCTTGACTATTTCCCACCCATCCAAAACTGTTAAATTGCTTCCTTCCATGTTCCCAACATGCGTTCAACACTGGTTTGGTTGGATGACCCTGCTTATGTCCCTGCAAATTTACCCAATATACCATGGCAAGCTGAAGACGTCTAAGAGATAAAGGCATCTCCCCTACCTCCACCTGGAGAGCTGGAATTGACGAAGTCTTAAATGCACCACTAGGCAGAGAGCTTGTGTTTGGACCAGGTCAAGCTTTTGCAAATGAGATTTTGCAGCTGAGCTAAATGTAATGCATGCATAATCAAATGTTGATCTAATTAAGGCAATATAAATATGTTTAAGAGAGTTAGCACCCCAACCACTTCCTACCACGCATCTCATAACATTAACTGCCTTTTTACATTTGGTAATATTCCTCTGTATATGATCTCCAAATGTCAGCTTATGGTCCATCCATACACCTAAAAACCTTATATTTTGTACCTGTTTAACTGACTGCCCATAAAGAGTAACTTGTATTGCAGGAGTATACGTTTCTTAGAGAAACAAATAACCTGTGTTTTGTCTACAGAAAACCGAAAACCCCACCTGTTTTGCCAGTTCTCAACATTACTGAATGCTGCCTGTAGTTTCTTTCCAACAAATGCTGCATTACGACGACCCCTTACCCATATTGCCCCATCATCTGCATATAGAGATCTCCCAAGGCTAGCATCAACCTCTGAAAAAACCTCATTAATCATGATCTTAAATAAAATAGGACTACATACACTTCCTTGTGGTACCCCATTTTCTATAGAGTAAACATTAGAGTAAGATACTCCAATTCTTACCTCTAGTCCTGTCTTTCAGAAAATTCATGATCCAATTGAACATTCTTCCACCAATTCCCATGGATTCCAATTTAATAAGAAGACCCTCTTTCCATAACATATCATAGGCCTTCTCCACATCAAAGAAGACAGCAGCTACTATTTCTTTTTTAACCTGAGCCTTCCTAATTTCATCCTCCAAACATATCACTGGATCCATAGTTGTCCTCCCTCTACGGAAACCACTCTGTTGCGGTATTAGCAAATTCCTACTCTCCAATGTGTAAGTTAACCTGTCTGTGACCATATGTTCAATTATTTTACATAAATTAGACGTTAATGCGATAGGTCTATAGCTAGTTGTTACACCTTTATCTTTCCCTGGTTTCCCAATTGGGATAACAACAGAATGTTTCCATGCTGACGGCAATACCCCTAACTCCCATACCTTATTATATAACTTCAGGATCACCAACTGTGCTTGATGGTTTAAGTTTTCAACCATTTTATAACATATTTCATCTTTACCAGGGGACGTTGCTTTAACTCCTACCAATGCTCTTTTCAGTTCAAATAAAGAAAAAAAAATGTAATGTTCCTTTAGGATTTTAGAGTGTCCTCTCATTACTTCTTCTCTACCTTTCCTTGCATCAGGTCTCAGATTTGTAGACCTATGAACTTTAACAAATGTCTCCACAGAGCCTCCGCTTTATCCTTATTTGTTATCAAAATTTTGTTATTATATTTAATAGCTGGCAATGTATACTCCCTCCTAATTCCTCCCATCCTTCTTATCATGCCCCACACTTGACTAATATGCGTTTCTCTCCCTATTTTATTGCAAAATTGCTTCCAGTAATCTTGTTTAGCTTTCCTAATTGTCTGTCTAACGTCTGCTTGTGCCTTTTTGTATTCTATTAGGTCATTAAAAGAGAAGGATCCTTTAACTTTCCTAAAAGCTCTATTTCTTGTCTTAATTACTTTATTACATTCATCTGACCACCAGGGGACTGTCTTATGGTGTTTAAATCCACTTCCTTTACCAATAACTTCTTTTGCAGTGGAGTACATGCTTTCTACAACGTTTGCATTAAAGTCATCTATAGCCTACTATCATACCTATTTTGGCTAATTCCTTCTAACCTCATACATGTCGTATTATAAAGTGCCCAATTAGCATTTCTTAATTTCCATCTAGGGAAACCTATTTCCTCCAACTGAATTGGACCCACTCCTATTTCACATATTATTGGGTAATAATGGTCACTGCCTACGGTGTTGTCGTGTATCCCACTTACTAACTCTTGCTATTTGTTTAGAAACCAGAGTAAGATCAATTGGAGATTCCAATCCTCTTGCTACATCTATTCTAGTAACTTTTCCGTCATTCAAACAAACTAGATCTTGATCTTCTATAAATTCTTCCACTACACTTCTGTTATAATCAGTATGTGTACCACCCCAAAGTGTGCTATGCGCATTAAAGTCCCCACACACCAAACTGTCTTATGCATTTCTCCACCAATTATCTTTTCAAGCACCCCTTTATTTAACTTCCCACATGGATTATAATAGTTCACTAGTATCCATATGTTCGTTTTTTTCTATCCATACTTCAATTACAATTGCCTCAGAATCTTTACTTATATTTATAATCCTATATCCTATTCCCTGTTGAACAAACATAGCTACACCCACTAAGTTTCCGACAACACTTTCAGTTTTTATCCATAAAAATTCCCAGAACTTTTGAGTTAGAATAGTTTGTAAGAGCACAATTATAAACATAACGATGCTGTAAAAACGGACTGAGTTTACCTTTTCGGCATGATGACGTTTAATCTCCTCGACAGCCTCTGTAGTCATATTTTTCAAGACACGTATAGCTTCAAAAATTCACGAGTGGGGTAATAGTTTACGTCGGAGAATAAAACTTGAAAGTGTCTTGAGCTTGTGTTCCAGACCTTATTTCAGCCATTTAACCAAAACCCATAAAAAAAAAAACATTGATTTTGGGACGATGAACCCGGAAGAGCAAAATTTGCTAACTCGATTCCACATTTTGGCCTACAAAGTGATACCTGCTGCACCACTCTAACTGGCCAAACAAAGAAGGCAGGATTAACTGATCACAGAAGAGGAGTGCACCGCTTGTTTTACCACTAAAAGAGTGTGTGGAAAGTAGCAGCTAAACAATTAATATTTGACAACTGTTTTACGAGAGGAATATTGACTGACCGACATTAATACAGGGATGCAAGCTAGGCTACTGAACTTTTTATGAAATTTCACTGTTTTGAATATAAAATATGCTATAATTTACAATTCATTCATATAATTCATAACTGAATGTGACAAGGCAAGACACGTTTTGCGTTTTCGACATATCAGACATAACAATAAGAGTGAATGTGTGTATATTTTAAAACAAAATATTATTTGCAAGTGCAGACGCGGGGACGGTTGTAATACGGGTTAAATTTAAAACTTTCAATTTCTCCAATTAGGAACAAGTTACAAATCACCTGATTCACTTCACACATGCTTGGTCAAAGTCCTTTTAGGCAAGTCATGCCACTCGGCCGCCATCTTGGCAACGCCTCCGGGCAGCTATTTCGGACTAACAAGACCAGGCTCCTATCTAAATGAATGGGCAGAGAGTCAGAACTGCACTTTCACTGGTAACCAGGACATAAAAACTGCTTGTATAGAAACAGCAGTAAAATATGATAACAATCGCTGAAAAAGTTAGATGACTTTGCCCCAAAATAAGGTTTAAAAGGCCTTTTTGCCCACAGGTTATACGTTTACTGCGCAAGGGTTCTCGTCTCCGCTGTCGCAAACCTCAACTGTGCGCATGCGTCAGTGGAACCAGACGATAGGCTTACATGTTTCCCGGCTTGACTGTTAAAAGCAGACGATTGGCTTTCCAGCGGGAGGGGCGGGGCATGTGCATACAACCGCCATCTTTGGCGTTATGGGTTTTCCCTATATAGTTGTATTGAGGATTGAGGAAGTGGCATGTCTCTATATAAATTGTCTCTGGCTTGGTTTAGTCCTTCAGAAAAACAAATTTTCATGCAAGAAAGTAACTTTTTTTTTTTTACTTAATTTATTTTTGTTATGGCAATTCCTGCTTTAGTTAAACTCATCAAAGGTAAATTATGTTTATTGTGTGTCTGTAGATATTTTTCATGCAAGTTGTTAGTGCTAATGTTTTGGCTGTTATAAGCTGTAAGGTGAGCTATAGTTTGTGGCTACAAGACTGTAGCTGTAACATCAAAGCATGGTCCTACCCCCAAGTAAATTATTTGTTGATTTAAGTTTTTTGTTTTTCTCCAGTATATGCCTAGGTCAGGGGTGTGGTCTAAACTCGGTCCTGGATGGCCACTGTCCTGCAGAGATTATGCTCATTGAATTGTAACATTTCACTCCTCATGTTTGAAACTAAATCGCACATCTCCAGTCTTCTCTGGTTTAAATTAATTACTTCACAACTGCAGTTGCACCTACACTGTTAAAAAATACCTGTAAATTTTAGAGTAAGAGACTGGCAGGAGGATTGCCAGCCAGTTATTCTAATTTTTACAGTAGTATCTCTGTAAATTAATTTACATAAGTTTCCTGCATTCTCTGATTAGCCTATACTGTAAATAACTTTATTTTAAAATAGTTGTTTATATAAAGTGTTGTATAATGCACAACTTGATTCCTATTACTTTGATCCCCTAATCTTGAAAAACATGTAAAACTGTATTTAATTTTATAAATTTCAAATTGGTATGAAAAAAAAAATCATAAAATTGTGTATTTTTGTATTATTGTGATTTACAAAATAATTGTATTCTTTAATGGACATTAAAATTACTTGAAATATAAATTAGCCATCATGGCCATTCACACAAAGAAGAAATACGCAATCTGCATAAATTTAAAACAACAAGTTGACCAACATGATCATAATAAAATACATTTTCACCACTTCCTAAACCAACCAACATGGCCAAATAATGACCCAAAGTGAGTCCAAAAAACTTCTGATCAAATAAAAGGAGAACAATTTGGCTGTTCCATCACAGGATGCAAAGAGTGTCTAGAAATATTGAAAAGAACAAAGAGGACAATATATTATATATTATTATTATACATAACGATACAGTCAAAGAGTCAGATAGAGGGAGCATACAGTTAGAGACAGATAACGAATATTAAAAGGATACAATAAAAGGAAAAAAATAGGTGTGTGTGTGCTTCTTAAATTTCTGAAATTCCACTGATAATCCATCACTTTGCAGAGAAGAGTGGCAACATGTGGGTTCACTGCAACCGGTTTCTTACCATTTGCCCTGTCATTTTAGATGGAAATGTTCCTTTTGAAAATTGTTCATCTCTCCGGATTAATACAAAGCGCCTATAAAGGGTCAGGAAACAGACATAATTAAGATTGGGTTTAGCTTTTGAGGCTTGTAATCGTGTTTTTGGAATTGGACCTGTTAGAGCAGTGTTTCTCAACTCCAGTCCTGACTCCTGAGGATCCACCTCCCAGAAAATTTTGGATGTCCCACTAATTAAAACACCTGATTTACAGTAACTACTTGCTAGTGTTAGGGAGACATCTGCTGTTCAGACTACACCGTTTCAACTAAAAACAAAAGACTTTTTATGCGTTTTAGTGCAAGTTTTTGAAAAGGACACCCATATCGGTGTAAACAAACACGTGAATCTGTGAAAACTGTGACGTCACACATGCGATAGGCTTTTTTAAATGAAAGGTTCAACAGACTCAAGGGTGATATATTTTCGAAAACTTTGTGTTCAAAGGTTTTGACAAGAAAAAAGGGACTTTAAATCAGTGGAGAACTTTCTAAAATTGGGATTACAGTGAATTTCCAACCCTATCTCACGGCAATTCATGCGTATTTTATTAGGTGGTTAATTTGTACAAATTCGTATGTTTATTGTTAAATCGTACATATTTTACGAGTACATTTCATATGAATTCGTTCAAATGACCCACCTTTTCTATTTTGTTTTACCTACCCGTATTTAGTTTAAATAGGCTACCTAATGTTCACTTAGAAATCAAAACTCAATGTTCTCAGAAAAAAAAAAAATAATAATTACCCTCTTAGGCTATATATTTTTACCTAATTTCAAAACTCAATGTTTGAGAAACATCTTTTCTGTTTAAATGCAAAATATATAGGCTACTGAATGTTGAGTCACCTCTAGCGCTTTATACAATACAAATAGTTTCAATCTTCACAATAGAAACAAATTAAAATGTTCAATTTCAATAAGGAGGTTCAACCAACTCGGAGTTAAAACTTGAACTCTGAGTTTGCTTACCCTGAGATGGGAAACTCTGAGTTTTCGGTTACAGAACAGCTGAAATGAGTTCAATCAACTCTTAAGTTGACTGACTCTGAGTTAAGCGCGTGCACCACAACTATAAAAAGCCATTATCAATGGAACGCAGATATTATGAGTCACCATGGCAGCAGCGCCAGACAAAATAAGGTATGCATATTTCTCACCAGCAGAACTGGATGTGCTTCTGACAATAGTGGATTTAACATTACATTTTTAAAAGGTATATTTTTAATGTATCCTTCTCCCTCTACACACTTTGGTCAATTCAAGAATAATTCATGCAATTGTATATTGTTATTTTAAAGCATTAAAAGTGCAGTTTCTTGACTCTCCTTGTATTGTTCAAGTGGTTGAGGTTGATGGGATTTAGAAAGTAATTAGTAATAAGACCAATACTTTCTAGAGATAGTAATTATTACAGTAATCCAATTACACTGTTGAAGATGTCATTAGTAATTAATAACTATTTTAGAGTAACTTACCCAACTGTTATAATATCAGACGTGAAACTGGAAGAACAGTATGTTATTTAATTTGCATGTTTTAGGTTCAATCCTGCAGGCATTAAAAGAATGTGGCAGCAGCTGAAAATGAAATCTAAAAACATAATTCAATCAGGCTTGAGCATATCATGGGTGTAGGCTACCTGACTTTACAAACATTTGACATTAAATAACTAAGCACCCAGTGTCTAGCTGTGCAGCAGCCTATTTGACATAGGTCTAATTATTTTTTCACACGTTCATTCTCATTTGATACTCAGCCAACAGAAAGGCGGCAGAGGCTCGCAAAACGTGGGAGAGGACCTGCACCACCACCTCTGACAAATGCAGAGGAGATGGCCCTGAGCCTGAATGCTGGAAGGCCAGTGGCTGAGGGAATTCCTGGAGGGGCTTCATCAGAGCCAGTCACTCCCAAAGATTCAAGGGCCTTCAAAAAAAATGTAAGAGGTCTACATTTGTGTTATTTTTTATATAGGCTATTTTTGATATTTCCATTTAATTTACTTTGGGTTGGGTTTTTCGTAGGTCCCAACAGATTCTGATGGTAATATCTGTCGTTTAGAGCCTCCTGTCCCAACAGAACCCCATGCAGTTATAAGTAGCCTACTCAATACACCAGAAATTATGACAAATAGTAGGCTATTATAAAGTGTTCTCAACCAAATTCTCATCTTCACAGGACGATGGGGATGAAGAAACAGTTTCTGCTGCCACAGAGAGGCCTACAGAGGTAATGTTAATATTATGTGTCTACTCATCAAACAATCTACAAATTCATATTTCTTTACATTTTTTGTGGAGTAGCCTATAGAATCCAAGTTTATTTAAGTATAAAAGTACATTCTTATCCAAGCAAAAGACACAAGATAGCAATGTTTTACATTTTTCACATCCGTTGGCGTTTTTATGGCTAATTATTTGATGGGTTGTATGTAATTACTAAACAAATAGCAATTTTTCGAAGTAAAAAATAGTTTTGAATGAGGTTTGCTTTTTGCAACATGTTGCATTTGTGCGCATTTTATAGTTGTGTGTAGAGTTGAAAAAATTTTTGCGTGTTTCAGAAATTGTATAAGCCATTATAAAAAAAAACTACTGAACTGCATTTTATGTAGGTTACTTTATATAAATATACACTTGATTCATAACAATCTTGTTTTAATTCCTAACCACACCCTGCTGAAACAGGCCATCACTGCCACAAATAAAACAGTTCATTCATTTTACAAGCATTATAAGCTCTTCAAACGAGAAGATGGGTGGCTCTTAAAAGAGCCTTTGGGTAACTGAGATTAGTAGGTGGTACTTTATTTGGAGCTGGTGTACTTGGTGACGGCCTTCGTGCCCTCAGACACGGCGTGTTTGGCCAGCTCGCCGGGCAGCAGCAGTCGCACAGCGGTCTGGATCTCCCTCGACGTGATGGTAGAGCGCTTGTTATAGTGAGCGAGACGAGACGACTCACCGGCAATGCGCTCGAAGATGTCGTTGACGAAAGAGTTCATGATGCCCATCGCCTTGGAGGAGATACCGGTGTCAGGGTGAACCTGCTTCAAGACTTTGTAAACGTAAATGGCATAGCTCTCCTTCCTGGACTTTCTGCGCTTCTTTCCTCCCTTCCCGGCGGTCTTGGTGACGGCCTTCTTGGACCCCTTCTTGGGCGCGGACTTGGCTGGTTCAGGCATGATACTGTGTTCTCAAAGCTGACTAAGTATTTAATGCGTACTAAAGTGCGAATACAGGGGCTTTTATACACTACCCTATGCTAATTTTCAAAGAGAAATGGGATCTTCTGATTGTCTGTTCCCTTTCAAGGCGGTCACTTCGACATTACGTCATACTGACGTATATGGGAACTCCTCCCTTCTCCATTTTCACTGAAATCTTATAGGATAACGCCAGCTGGAGACAGCTGGCCAATTGACGCAAAACATGCAAATGCTGACCGGTCCGCGGGCAGTATAAAATAGCATGGGCGCGACAATTACGTCAGAATCTCTTTCTTCACGCTAGAAGTCTTATATGAAGTCATCGTGGAAGTTGCAATAGAGGTTACTCACCATGTTTCCTCCCCGCATCCGATGGCTGCTACATGCCAGATATGTGTGTATCGACTCGCTCTACCCAAACAAGGATCTACCGAGGCCGTACTCACGGACGACTGGCATACGTGCTGGTCTACCAGTGCGCGCCCTCATAAACTCCGGGCATCAGCAGGGATGAGGCCCACTGCCGCCAGCGGCTGCTGGTGGGCCCTCTCACGCCCAAAGAAGAGATGACAGTCGTTCTCCCCTGTGGCCCAGTGGCGGAACTTGAAGCCTTCGCGCGAGAGACCCGTGTTCGATTCCGGCTCTCGCAGCAGATACATTTTAAACCTGCCCGTCGCCTCTCCGGTCCTTTTCGCGGGCTCGCTAGACGGACTCGACGCGATAGGCTTCGTCGGAAAGGATACTTTTATTATTTTACTTAGCCCGGTATCTAACAGCCAGGCTACTTCAAGAAAGATTCCGTCTTCACGACGTCCTATGGTAAGTCATGCGAAGACGCATCCAGAGAGACGAGGCAAGGCGATGGCTCTGTGTCTGAAGGCGCGAAAGTGGGTGTTTCCCCCTGTGGCTCAGTGGCGAACCCCAAAGCCGTCGCACGGGAGACCCGTGTTCGATCCCAGCTCTCACAGCAGAAAAAATTTAGTCGCGCCGCGGCCAGACATTAAACCGAAACTTTTGATCTATACGTCCAGCCTTCCTCGATGTCTCTCTTCGTCGGCACCTCGTCCCGCCTACGGCTACAGCCGCCAAAACGGTTCGAACCCGTAACGAACCGGATCTTCACCGTTGGCAGAGGGCGGGACCGGGAATGTGGCGACACAGGCCACGGAGAGCGCCGCGTCAGGACGCCCCGCTCTGGTAATGGAGGTGCACAGCTTACAGCTTATGTCGTCAGGCTGCCCTGTATCCCTCAGTGCAAATGGCTATTCTGATTTAACCACGTATCCACAGTTGTTGTCGCTACGCCACTGACGCTGTGTTTATGTTCAGACTACACACTGATATGTGCTATGATTTGTGCCGTCATATTTTGCCCTGTTTCTTTCAGTGCGAATGGCTATTCTGATTACCACGTATCCACAGTTGTTGTCGCTATGCCACTGACGCTGTGTTTATGTACACACTGCACACTGATATGTGCTATGGTTTAACTGTTATATCCTTATATATTGCCCTGTATCCCTCAGTGCAAATGGCTATTCTGATTTAACCACGTATCCACAGTTGTTGTCGCTACGCCACTGACGCTGTGTTTATGTACACACTGCACACTGATATGTGCTATGGTTTAACTGTTATATCCTTATATATTGCCCTGTATCCCTCAGTGCAACTGGCTATTCTATTAACCACGTAATCACAGTTGTTGTCGCCACGCCACTGACGCTGTGTTTATGTACACACTGCACACTGATATGTGCCATGATTTAACTGTCATGCCCTTATATTTTGCCCTGTTCCCTCAGTGCAACTGGCCATTCTGATTTAACCACGTAATCACAGTTGTTGTCGCTACGCCACTGACGCTGTGTTTGTTCACACTGCACACTTATATGTGCTAAGATTTGCGCCGTTATATGCTGCCCTGTTCTTCAGTGCAAATGGCTATTCGATGAAATGACGCTGTGTTTACGTGCACTCTACACACTGATATGTGTTCATGATTCATGCTGCTATAAATTGCCCTGTATCCTTCAGTGCAACTGGCTATTCTGATTCACAGTTGTGCGATGCCACTGACGCTGTGTTTATGTACACTGATATGTGTGTGTTATGCTTATGCCACGATATTGCCCTGTACCCTTCAGTGCAACTGGCTATTCTGATTACTACGTATTCACAGTTGTTGCGTTGCAACGGACGCTGTGTTAAGTACACACTACGCACTGTTATGTGTATGATTTACGCCATTATATATTGCCCTGTTCCTTATCCTTCAGTGCAAATGGCTATTCCGATAACTACGTATTCACAGTCTTGCGATGCAACTGACGCTGTGTTACGTACACACCGTACACTGCGTTATGAATTTTGCCGTTGTTGCCCTGTATCCTTCAGTGCAAATGGCTATTCTGATTACTACGTATTCACAGTTGTTGTGCGATGCAACTGACGCTGTGTTACGTACACACTACACAGCGTTATGTGTGGGGATTTATGCCATTATATGTTGCCCTGTATTTTCAGTGCAAATGGCTATTCTGATTACTATGCAGTACGTATTCAACAGTTGTTGTGCGATGCAACTGATGCTGTGTTTATGTACAGACTACACACTATGTGTTATGAATTTTGCCTTTGTATTTTGCCCTGTATCCTTCAGTGCAAATAACTATTCTGATTAATACGTATTCACTGTGTGGTGCGATGCAACTGACACTGTGTTACGTACATACAACTCACTGTTATGTGTATGATTTATGCCATTATATATTGCCCTGTTTCTTTCAGTGCAAATGGCTATTCTGATTACTACGCAGTGCATATTCACAGTTGTCGTGTGATGCAACTGACGCCGTGTCTATGTACACTCTACACACTCCGTGTCTATGTACACTCTACACACTGTATGTGTTATGATTTATGCCGTTGTAAATTGCCCTGTATCCTTTAGTGCAAATGGCTATTCTGATTACGTACACAGTCGTTGTGCGGTGCAACTGACGCTGTGTACACGCTACGCACTGATGTGCTATGTTTGCGCCGCTAAATATTGCCCTGTATCATCAGTGCAACCGGCTATTCTGACTTACTATGTATTCACAGTCGATGTCGCGATGCCTCTGACGCTGTGTTTTTGTACACACTAATGTGACTATGCTATCGCGTTGCCCTGTATCCTTCAGTGCACCTAGCTATCCTATCTAACTGTGCTTAGTCACAGTTTGTCGCTACGGCGACTTGCGCTGCATCTGTGTCCACACTGAAGCGTTATGCAGTTATGTTGCTAACGTAACTGACCATTATGTGAACTGTGCATATTCATGCAGTCTCGGTCGCTTCATCGACTTGCACCGCATTATACACTCAGATGTTTGATATGTGCACACTGATGGGTAATGCTGTTATGTTGCCCTCTATCCTTCAGTGCAACATCCAGCTATCCTATCTAACTGCATATTCAGTTCTGTCGCTATGGCGACTACACGGCTCGTACAAGGACGTGTTTTTGCTATTTTGTTGCCCTGTTTCCTTCAGTGCAAAACTAGCTATCCTAATCTAACCGTGCATATTCACAGTTCTGGATGTATGTACGTAAACGGATGTGTTATGCTGTAATGCTGCCCTGTTTCCTTCAGTGCTGCTAGCCATCCTAATCTAACTATGCATCTTAGTTCTGAAAAATGCTGTACGTGCATGTGCTATGCTGTTATATTGCCCCGTTCCTATCAGGGCAACTGGTTATTCTGTGCAAACTCATATATTCACAGTTGTAGCTACAGTTATGACTGTTTGTTTGCTTACTGAGGTGCTATGCTATTATGGGGCTATTTTCTAACTGCGTATATTCACAGTTGTCGTCGCTACGGCCACTGGCACTGTGTTTATGTACATTCAGTTATGTGTTGATTTGCACTTCTGTACATTGGCTATAGAACATCGGCTATGTTCTACAAGGTGGCACCCCAGCCCCAAGCTGTGGAACCTTCTTGTGTGTCCGCTGCTGGGTCCTTAGTTGAGCAAGACACTTCACACTGACAAGTGCTGAGACGGAGCTCTCCCTAAGATGGCCTTGCCACCGGCTCTCGCCCCAGCGAAGCACTTGGAGACTTACGCTCATTCTAGTGAATGTTGTCGCATTGTCTCGGACCTGATGACTGCAGCGTCACTCCCAGTCCGATACCAAGCTACGTTCCGAAGTCGCTTACACCGTTCAGAGCACAGGTTGATCCCTGCCCGCCTATCTGCTGAGTTTCAGCCTCGCATGATGCCGATGCTCAGAGTGATGTTGGCCCTGTAAGGGATTTGTGGATGTACGTGGATCACTTGGCAGCAGTCTACCAGCTGTTTGTGTGCTTGGTGGATGGTACTAGGGACGTGCTGTTTTATACAGAGACTTCTCTCTGAATTCGATGCTTTAAATGGTTGCTTAATGCCTACGGGATTTAGGTATGCTGGCTGTCTTCTCAGAACACATTCGCCAGGGTTCCAAGTTTGATGCACCACCTTAGCGTCGTGGGTTCGGTGAGTTTTATTAATGTACTCATGAAACTGTTACCACCAGCTGTGCAGTAGTATGTATTGCAGAGTTACCATTGCTGCTAACTCTGTGTTATGACTATGAGGTTACATAGCTGTTTCCACATTACGCAGTAGTTCCAACGTACTGTTAACTCTGTGTGTGGCTTAAGGTTATGCAGCTGTCACCGCTATGCCGTCGACACTGTGTTAGCTCTTGTGCTCGAGTGCTTATGGTATTCTGCTGCCCTGTCCAGTGCAGCCTTCGCCTCATTGCAGTGGATGCGCAACTTGGTAAGCCGGAGCAGACGTTGGTCTAGTTTCGCCTATCAGTTTTGAGTGCTCCTAGCGGCGCTGCTGGCTTAGAACTGTTGTTCCTGTGGGAGTGTAGCTGACCCCGTTCAGGGCTTATCTTCACTGCGCTCACGGCGGGATTCTATACAGTTCCCATATACGTCAGTATGACGTAATGTCGAAGTGACCGCCTTGAAAGGGAACGTCTCCGGTTACTATCGTAACCTCGGTTCCCTGAGAGGCGGGAACGAGACATTACGTCAACCGCCGTGCTCGCCGTTTGATCAGCTGTGCTAGCGTTCAGTCTTGATTCTGACGTAATTGTCGCGCCCATGCTATTTTATACTGCCCGCGGACCGGTCAGCATTTGCATGTTTTGCGTCAATTGGCCAGCTGTCTCCAGCTGGCGTTATCCTATAAGATTTCAGTGAAAATGGAGAAGGGAGGAGTTCCCATATACGTCAGTATGACGTAATGTCTCGTTCCCGCCTCTCAGGGAACCGAGGTTACGATAGTAACCGGAGACGTTTTCATGTCTGTTTTCATGGGCCAAACCCATAAAATCGTATTTCATTGGACAACTCAAAGCGGAATGAGGGCCAATCACATACGGTTAGATGACAGCCCCGCCTTCCGCCCCATGTTTGGACGACATCCTGACTCAGTTTCCTTTTTTTCATTTTCCGCTCTTTTTATTATTGTAGTTTGATAAAAAAAACGAGTGGTTCTAGACAAAAATTGTGTAGCCTTTTATTTCTTATTCTGTCATTCTTTCTTTGTTGCTCTCACACTCCCACATCTTCTAACCCGAGATGGGCAATATTTTAATTACATGTATTTGAAATATATATTTAATTACTTTTGAGTATTTTGTAATTTGTATTTTCCTTAACAAAAATAAATAAAATGTAATTTTTAATTAAATACGTTGAGGGACTGTAATTTGTATTTAAAATACTTATTTAAATATATAATTTTATTTAGCATATATTAACTTGCATCACCAGGCTTAATAGGACCATATACATATATACAATATGAATAGGACTACCAAATTGCCTATCAGTTGTTGGTAGTGATGGCAAGATGAGGCTTCCTGAACCACTGAGACCTCGCAGGCCATTGCTTCAACCAAAGGTTCATTACTCGAAGCTGCATTCAGCATTGCTCACTAGTGACACCTAGCTATTGTGCAAAGAAATTGCAGGCAAATTAATTCATTCTGAACCAATGACCCGCCCCCCTCCCGCAATGTTTTATTTATTTATCTTCTTCTAAATATGAGTTAATGTCTCTGTAACCTTTCATTTGCAATAATAAAGAGATCTGTGCAGACATTTGTCCATTGCCTGGGTATGAAATGAAACGTGTATATTTCTCTGTCTGCATTGTACAGAGACTGTCACACACACAGTTAATTAATTATTCCAAAAAATATTGGATAGGGACAGTATTAACAACAAAAGTGACTGTGTTGAGTGCAGTGCTTATGGTGGAGGGACTCGAGGAAGTGTAATAAAGTAAACTGCAGTAAACACTGCAGTTTGGGGTGGATGGAGGAAGGATTGCAATAGATTTTTATTGAGAAAATGAATTTTTTGAAGTGTTGGGGTCTAGACAATTCCTCTTCTTGGACAAAACCTCACCAGCCTTGGAAAAATATCCTTTCACAAGGAACAGAGGATGCAGGGGAACATAAAATGTCAGTGCCAGCGGGTATAAATGAAGATACTGATGCTTCTGTTGAGCCCAGACAGGGGAGGATTTCCTCTTTCTTGCTGGCTCCATTACCATGAAAAAGGAAGATGTCATAAAAAGCAAACAAATCCAAAAGGGCAATCCAAATTAAAAAGCAGTCCAGTCCAGATCCAAGAATCTAAGCTACCAAAAATCCAAAGCAATCCAAATAATCTTATCTAATTAATATAACAAGACTATAATATAGCTACAATAATTAATAATAACAATTATTCATTATTATTAACAATTATTCTAACCTGATATAGTGTAATAATATACAGCCCTAACACATATATGACACAATAACAACAATGAGATTTCTCTAACTCTGACTCAGACACACTACACCTGCTTCTACTACTCCTAAAAGAGCCACAAGGTGGCGCGAGTTTCGAACCCCCTTTATCCAGAAGCGACACTCAGACCGAACCGATGACGTATGCACACAAACCGAGGCCTCGTTTGTCATTAGTCACGTGATTTTCACGTTAACAACACAAGCCTCGAATCGCGGCTTCATCTGGCACGCCCATTTTTTCTCGACACAAGCTCCGATGCCTCGGTTCAAATGTCACATCACTAGTTGTTGGCTAGATGCAAGAAAATCACGTGATGTGACATCTTTTTGATCCTATTCTCATTTCCGGGTTTCTCAGAAGTGCAAGGCGTCATGCAGTGAATGAGAGACTACATTAAATAAAAAAAATTTGTGTTTACATTTGCTCAAATAGCAAAAGAAAAACGCCACAACAGCGTTTTCAGAACTTTCAAAAAGCGTAAAAAATAAAATATAGAGAGAGATTGATAATGGCAGTCAGAGGAGGGAAAGATGCCAACTTTACCGTCACAGCCGCTGTATTGGAAACATCCTCACAGCAGCGTTAACTAGTTTTTTTTGTAATATAATTCAAATATAGTGTTGTATGTACATGCGTTTAAAAAAAAAAAAAATATATATATATATATATATATATATAGGCTATATATATATATATATATATATATAAACTTATAAAGACCATTAAAACGCTTCATTACAGTCTGTGAAAAAGGTCCAGCTCGCTCATTGTGAACAAGGTCAGACGCTAAACATTTTCATAATGTGATTATGAAATCACCCCCCCCCCCCCACTTCATTTTTTTTTACTTCAATGAAAGGTTAGATTTGTGCAAATTGTTTGAATTAAAGATCAAAAGGATAAACAATGCAGATTTATTTTTTACAGCCATTTTTGATCATATTTACCAGAGATCTAAGTATATACCACAACTGTATATTTTTTACGAGTAAAATATCTCTGAAGTATATTCCCATTAATATTTACCTTTTTTTAGCACACCAGGGTGGAACATGAAATTGTCTAGCTATGACTTCTTGTTCACTGGAGTTTAAATATGAGGAAACACAAAGGCCAAATTCCCTTAATCATCCATCACAATGAGTAAAACCAAAGAATATAGTTCTGATTCTGATAGTAAATTATTTTACTTAAATGTTAGATTTTTGCACATTTTTTAATGAATGATCAGAAGAATATACAATGCCATTTTTTTACAGCCATTTTTTATCATATTTACCAGGGGTGCCATTAATTATTACCACAATTGTGTGTGTGTGTGTGTGTATATATATATATATATATATATATATATATATATATATATATTGTGTATGTGTGTGTGTGCGCGCGCGTCTGCGTGTATCCTGGCCTGTTGAGTAAATCCCATAGACTGTAAAAAGGTAAATCCTGAGTAAATCTGGCTTTTATTTCTGCCAGTAATGAAGCGTGCTTGTTTCGGTTTCTCTGATTGGACTATCTTTTTTGTTGACGTCATTGGTATGCGACGGCGCTCCAGCAGCAATGGGAAGATGCAGGAGGGAAAGAAAAGAGAAAAAGAAAAGAAACGGGGACATTCTGATCGAGAGCACAATGAAGTAGAGCTGAAGAGGAGGAATATTGAATCCAGCACGGTGGTGAGAAAGAGAGACTGGTTACGGTTTAATAGGCTACTTGCTGTTACGGGTAAAGTTGTCTTCATATAGCTAACACATAGGGCCAGATTTAATAAACACGGCAAAGTAGCGTGAGAGCAATAAAAAAAAAATCGCCGATGGGAGTGGAAAGGTCTGTGCGTGATCTACTGACGCGCAAATTAAAGAACACAGATACTGCCGGATCATTTCCATAATGACCAACGCAGTCTGCCAACAGCAGCGCAAATTAGCGCCTGGTGTAAGACCTTTTTTGGGGCGTTACATAATGGAGCAAATACGAGTAAATTGACTTGCGCAAGCCTTAGTAAATCACCTTGCGTGATTCTTTTAAATGCTCTCCAATACATGTTGTGTCTGAAAGGGAACTTAAACTCCTGAGTCCAACAAATGCTTTAAGGCCATCCGCAAAATAACCATGTCCACGCCTTTTCATCACTGCGTGTCTTTAGTTTCACTAATGAAAGCCTGTTGTGAAATGACTAGAGGTCAAATGTATGTATTTTATTTAAAACCCACGTCATTCTTAGCCTCCAAGTAAAACATCTCACACAAATTCTTTCTTTCTTTCTTTCTTTCTTTCTTTCTTTCTTTCTTTCTTTCTTTCTTTCTTTCTTTCTTTCTTTCTTTCTTTCTTTCTTTCTTTCTTTCTTTCTTTCTTTCTTTCAATTCACATGACATGACAGTCATATTATATTAATGGCCACTGTTGCTTTCTTTAATTTGTTTCTTATAAAGTATTAATTTTGCTAAGTAAGTATTAAAGTATGTATTTAACTTCTGTTAAATATGAAAGGAGCCCAGAAAGGAGAAGGAGGAGCCCGAGGTTCCTCGTGACCCTAGTGATCTGGAGGAGGGCGGACTGGACCTGAATAAGGCATTCAAACCCATCAGTGCCTACATGCAGGACCGCAAGGAGATGCTGGAACAGTGTTTTCATGTACTGGGAGAAAATAAACTCAAAAAGATGCTGCCGGATGAACTTAAGGTATGTTTATTTTGCTGACATTCATAATGCATCATTACATCTCTGATCAGATGAGCCTGTATGTGTTTGTTTTGGTGGAGTTGGCAAAGAATATAGTGTCAGAATGTGTCGATACAAAGACCATAGACAATATTATGAGAATGATATCAGCCCAATTTGTCATAAAAGTGGAATATGTATGATACAGGTGTCGTGCCATTTAATCCATTACAATTTTATATGGCCACATCAAATGTGAATTGGTTAATGACGTTAGTTTGGAACCAGAAATTTTTTAAAAAGCAGGCCATTCACTCTAATTAGTACTATTCCTTTGACAGCTCAAATTGCTGCAATTGCTTGTCACACTGTCTTGGAGAGTCAAATTTAAATTAGTTAATTAACCAAAGACAACACTAATCATGGTAACAAAACCATTGTCAGGTAGACAACATCAGTTTTTAGAGTTATGTTTTTAAGATTGCATTTACAATTAAACATTTAAGTTTGCTTTGGAAAATGAGTGGGTGAAAGCAAAACATAACAATAATTAAATTGTATAGCCTGTTATACTAAACACCTTGTTGTTTTTTGCTGCAGGACTGTTCTTTTAATGAGATTAAGAAACTGTGCTGGGATCAGCTGCAGGAACTCTCTGAGATTCATCTGCTGGAGATTTTGGAGGGTAAATATCCGATTCATCTTCACACTGTGTGAATTTTGACCTGTGTTTGAACACACAAACCAAACATTGATCATCATCTTGTCATGTTTGTTGTGTTTTAACCGAGCGGCAACCTCCCTGTCTCTCTTGAAACCAACACGGAAGTGACTTAAACTGCAATTCATCGACTGGCTGCTTGAGGCTGGATGCAAAAGGGAGTCAAATCTGCATCTCCCCCATGTTAAAATTTCCAACTTTACAGCAGAAAAAAATATGCTTACAGCCTGGTGCAAAAAGTGCACCAAAAATGTTGGTCTATGTAGCTAATTTTGCCCTTCATGACAACTGTGAGGGGGGTGATTTTTTTTATTTTAATTTTTTTTTTATTTTTTATATCGTTTAAATTATATTAAGCATAATTAAGGGCGTGGCCACTTGAGTGACAGGTGGATTGCCGCTGCTGTCACTACTTGCCGTTTGTCTGCTTTCTGTTAGCCGTCACTTTAGATAATTCCAGCTGCTGAACTTGGCATCTCTGCCGTGTTTGTGCTTTTTTCAGGATTATTTTATACAATTTAATACACGCATTATACCTACGCCCACACCGTTGGATTACGTTGTTGTCGAGTATGGAGGGAACAATAGGTGCTGTTTTTCAGTTGTTTTCCTCTGTGAACATGCATTAAAGGGGTCATATAATGCCATTTTTGTACAAGCTAATATGATTCTTTAGGGTCTAAATTAAAAGTTTGTAATATACTTTAATTAAAAATTCTCATTAGTATTGTAAGAAAACACTTATTTTACTTGGTCAAAAACAGCTCTGTTTTCAGCACGCCGTTTCAGTGCATATGACTTTAAATGATAATGAGCTTTGCTCACCCCGCCTCTCTGTTCTATGCGTACACCATTTGTAACTCAATAACACAATAACCATAACGCGTTGTTCAGTATAAACGTGGGATTATGAATTATATTGAGAACGTCATACATAGAAAACATGCCGTAATGTACCCCTGAGTGTAAACCTTAGACGCATTCATTGTGAAGCCTGCAGCTAGCGATTTGCAAAGATTAATATATTAATATAAAGTTTAAAGGCCATCTTTCAATTTAATTGTATAACTTAATTTATACAGAATCTTGTATGAAAATGTCAATTTAAAAAGACATGCATAAGAATACATATGTTTTACAACACCCACAGGCAGAAATTCAGGAAAAAGTCTACCTATTCTAAGCTAGGCTCAAAAAACCGCCCTTTTCCAGAGAACGCGTCATATGACGCAACGACAGGCAAACAAATAGGCGTTGCTGCCCTGGTTCTCAGTGTGGGTTTACGTAGTCTGAGAGGTGGTACAGAAAATAGAGCTTGTAGTTATCGTTATAACGTTAGTTGAGTTGGTTTGAATTGTCACAATGGTGAATTCTTGTGTTTGTTTTGGATGCAACCACTCCAACTTGTCTGGTCATCGGGTCCACCGATTTCCAAACAAGAAACACAAAGATTTCCGTGCTTGGATACGTTTCGTCCAGGCAAAGAGAAGCAATTTCTCTGCCTCCTCGGTGACAAGACACACGGTGGTATGTGAAAAACACTTCACACCGGATGGGAACGGGCGGTAATGGTCAGAAATTCGGCGGGAACGGGTGGTAATGGTCAGAAATTCGGCGGGCGCGGGCGGGAACGGGTGGTAATGGTCAGAAATTCGGCGGGCGCGGGCGGGAATGGTCAGAAATTCGGCGGGCGGGAACGGGTGGTAATGGTCAGAAATTCGGCGGGCGGGATCGGGTGGTAATGGCATTTATCTGCATGCCTTACACCCAGTCCACTTGACAATAAAAGATCCTTGTAACAATGACTATATTTACATGAACAGCATATTCCCGTCCTAACCGGAACACTAACTGCTTTCATACACATACTCCGCAGTACATGCGAACTCATTTACATCATGTCCGTCGGAAATACTATGGGAGTAGTATGACAGCCGGCTAAGTTCGGAAAATCTGGGATCTAAATTAAACATTTTAAGACGCATGTTGCTAGCATAGATGGTGACAATATACATGGATGCTTGAAAAACAACAAAGTCGACAGCAATATTGCTAAATACGATTTATTAAAGATACTGCAATGTGATAAACATGGAGACAACGTTAGCCACAATTAGCTAGCTATAGCCTGTGGTCACTCACCAAGACACCTGCCCGATTCTCCTCACACCACAACTCGAGTTATCTCTCTCCTCTGTCCATTTACCCTTCCCCTTAACTCTGCCTGACCCCTCTCTCGCCTAGGTGGCTCATAATTATACGGCAATAGCCCATCGGAAGAGTTGACATGAACTCCTACTGCAACCTCTTCAATGGCTGACTCCATTACGAAGAGATGAGATTTACCGGCCGTTGCGTCACGTCCGATCAGAGCGTTTTTGACAGCGGAAGTAATTTTACTCACAATTTCTTTTAAAAAACTTTTTTAATGCACATTTATGATTAATTTCTTCACGCAAATCGAGTTTCTACACCATTTATCTACACATCTATTCACAGGGATCTTCAACTTGAAAGATGGGCTTTAATAAAACGTTACACTCACTTCCGTTCTTCTGGAGATTCAGCAGGAACACGAATAGCTGGTACCGATCCTTTTTTCATGAGCAGCTTCTTAGCAAATCCAGCTTTATACTGACCCTCGTTTATAAAGCATTCTTGTGTGTGAAATGATTCGCGCAAACAAGAGAGCATTGACGTTGCTCGTGGGGAATATTCCCTTCGAAAACAAACACAGCCACTGCGTCTTCAGCGGTTCGGATTTAGGAACATTAAAATGACTGCTGTGTTCGTTATTACACCCAAGAACAGAACACCACAATCGCTTAGACGCCATTCTGCTCATAGACAGTGCTCCAGCATATCAACAATGACCGCGCCGGTCCGCGCAGACTATGATTGACAGCTCCCTCATGAGCGAGGGCGGGTCTGTGTTGAAACGCTCATGTCAATCAACAATCGTGGGAGGGGCGTGCGAGCTTGTGACGTCACAGGCTCGAACGGCTCGATTTGAGGCAGGGGAAAACATATAAGCAGATTAAAACAAAACCACTGGATGGATTTTTATCATTATATGATGGTTGTGTACAGACACTGCCAACACACATTTCAGTACAATCAACTTGTAAAAGTGCATGTACCATTATATGACCCCTTTAATTGATGTCTGACAATTCCTTTGCTTTTTGGAGTTTTCAGATTTAAAAACTTCAATAGAGGCTACACCCGTTCTGCGGTACCGTTGATCTCACGGAACAGATATATGCTTATTTAACTTTTTAGTGTTAAATAAAAAGTAACTGTTGTAAAGTTGACAAGATGGGGGTGGTGGATGGAAGAAGAACACAGGGTTGGCAGTTTGGAAACTCGTGGTTTTTATTTAACTCTTCTCAAAATGAAACAAAAGCTTGCGCACACAGCATCTCAATACAGCATAAAATAAAGTTGCTTAAATCAGCAATTCTCCTTGTCTCCGTCCGTGTGCACGAGTTCCCAGGTCTCTCTCTCTCAAACATTCTCCGTGGATCCTCTTTATCCTGTCTCTCCACACCAATCACTGCAATTAGACACAGGTGTTCATCATTTGCACTTAACCCGCTTACAAGCCGCTCGTTTCCTACCTCTCTCTCTCACTGCAGTACCAGCTGGACCACGCCCCCCTTGCCACATACCCCCACCACCCGACTCAGGCCGGGGAGCCATCCGGCCTGCAGTCCCCCCCCCCCCCCCCCCACCTCCATTTCTGGAGAGGAAGTCGGCTACCACCATTTGGGCCCCCGGCCTGTGGATCACCTTAAACTTAAAGGGTTGTAATGCCAGATACCAACGGGTGATCCGCGCGTTGGTATCCTTCATGCGGTGGAGCCATTGGAGAGGGGCATGGTCCGAGCAGAGGGTGAATTCCCGCCCCAGGAGATAGTATCGGAGGGTGAGGACGGCCCATCTGATCGCCAGACACTCCTTCTCAATGGTGCTGTACATGGTCTCTCTCTTTGAGAGCTTACGACTGATGTACAGCACCGGCCGCTCTTCACCCCCTACCTCCTGTGACAGGACCGCACCCAGCCCTCTGTCTGAGGCATCCGTCTGCAAAATAAATGGGAGAGAGAAGTCAGGAGAATGTAAGAGCGGCCCGCCACATAGAGCAGCCTTTACCTGGGACCGGTAAAGTCCGTCCACTGGACCGGATCTGGTGCCTCCTTTTTAGTGAGGTCAGTCAGCGGGCTGGTGAGGTCCGAATAATTAGGCACAAACCTTCTATAATATCCTGCCAGCCCCAGGAACTGCCTCACCTCATTTTTGGTCTTCCCAAGTGGAAGCCCAGATACCTGACCTCCACCCGCCCAACCGCACACTTCTTCGGGTTGGCCGTCAGCCCCGCCCCTCTCAGCGACCTCAGGACCGCCCGCAGATGCTGCATATGGCGCTGCCAGTCATTACTATAGATGATAATGTCATCCAAGTAAGCAGCGGCATATGCAGCATGGGGCCGGAGGATCCGGTCCATGAGCCGCTGAAAAGTGGCCGGAGCCCCGAACAACCCGAAAGGAAGAGTGACAAATTGGTGTAATCCAAACGGCGTGGTGAAAGCGGTTTTTTCTTTGGATAGAGGAGATAAGGGGATCTGCCAATATCCTTTAGTTAAATCCAGTGTCGAATAAAATCGAGCAGTACCCAGCCGATCAAGTAATTCGTCAATACGTGGCATTGGATAGGCGTCGAATTTCGACACAGCATTCACCTTGCGCTAATCCACACAGAATCGGACGGAGCCATCCGTTTTGGGTACCAAAACTATCGGGCTCGCCCAATCACTGTTGGATTCCTCTATCACCCCCATTTCTAGCATTGCCTCTAATTCAGACTGAACAACCTTTTTTTTGTGCTCAGGTAATCTATATGGCCGGCTGCGCACTACGACACCTGGCTCTGTCTCAATGTGGTGTTGAATGAGGTCCGTTCGACCAGGCAGGGGCGAGAACACATCCGCAAATTCTGCTTGCAACTTGGCTACATCAGTGAGCTGGGACGGCGAGAGGTGATCTCCTCCTGAAACCAGAGCCAAAGATTGAGGTTTTGTGTTTGCTTCTGGCCCGAGATCTTCCTCTCCGCTCACCGCCGTCGCCAGCATCACTGACTCCGCCTCATTCCATTTTTTAAGGAGGTTGAGATGGTAAATTTGATGTGCCCCGCCCCGGTCTGTGCGAACCACCTCATAATTGAGATTTCCGACTTGCCGTGTGACCTCAAACGGTCCTTGCCACTTTGCGAGTAATTTCGAGCTAGAAGTGGGAAGTAATACGAGAACTTTCTCTCCCGGTGCGAATTCGCGTAATCTAGTTCCCCTGTTGTATAGCCGGCTTTGTTTGTCCTGAGCCTGTAACAAATTCTCCATGGAGAGCCGCCCCAAAGTGTGGAGTTTTGTTCTCAGTTCCAGGACATACTGAATTTCATTTTTACTGTTCGAAGGTCCGTCCTCCCAAGCTTCTCGCAGGACGTCCAGCACCCCGCGGGGCTGGCGTCCATAGAGAAGCTCGAATGGGGAAAACCCAGTGGAGGCTTGCGGGACCTCGCGCACAGCAAACAAGAGGGGTTCTAGCCATTTATCCCAATTTTTGGCGTCTTCGTGAACGAACTTACGAATCATGGTTTTCAAAGTGCGATTAAATCGTTCCACCAGTCCGTCTGTTTGTGGGTGGTAGACGCTGGTGCGAATCGATTTAATGCCCAATAACTCGTACAGCTCGCGGAGAGTCCGTGACATAAACGCCGTGCCTTGGTCGGTGAGAATCTCCTTTGGGATTCCCACCCGGGAGATAAAATGAAACAGGGCGTCCGCCACACTCTTCGCAGAGATGCTGCGGAGTGCCACTGCCTCCGGGTATCGTGTTGCATAGTCCACTAGAACTAATGCAAAGCGATGCCCACGTGCAGACCGTTCTAATGGCCCGATGAGGTCCATACCAATTCTCTCGAAGGGGACCTGCATCAAAGGGAGAGGGCACAAAGGTGCTTTTGGAGCGACCGGTGGGTTAACCAACTGACATTCACGACACGAAGCACACCACCGGCGTACGTGCTCATGAATGCCCGGCCAGAAAAATCGAGTCATTAGACGGTTTAGTGTCGCCGCTTGTCCTAAATGACCAGCCATTGGATTACAGTGAGCCGCCTGGAAAAGCATTTCCCGACGGCTTTTTGGTACCAACAATTGGGTTGTATCCTGTTTGAGCTGAGTGTCTTGGGTCACTCGATACAACCGATCCTTTATCAGAGCAAAATAAGGATAGACGAGCGGTCGATCCGGTTGGAGCAGCTGACCATCGATAGAACGGACCTGTTCAAAAGCGTTTTTGAGCGTTTCATCCTGGGACTGTTCCAGGGGAAAATCATCGTGCTGTGTAAGAATGGTTCTCTCGATAGCACTCCGTTCCCCTGAATCAGTAACCAGTGGTCCTGGTTCAGCCTCTCCCACCTGAGCGACCGCCCCCCCTTCCCCGCTCTCTATTTTCCCAAGAGACATCCGCACCTAAATATCCCAATAATACCCTAAAACCCGGCCAATTGGTTCCCAAAATGAGCGGATGTCGGAGGTGTGGATTAACCGCCACCTCCACCCTATGTTTTTGTCCCCGAAATTGAATATCCACTGGTACTATAGGATAACTCACCACATCCCTGTGCACACACCGTACTTTAACCATGCGGCTCGTATCCAATGCCCCCGATTGAATCAGGCTTTGATGTATTGAGGTTTGGTTACAGCCCGAATCCACCAAAGCCTGATAAGTACCCCCCTTAATACTCACAGGTACTTGGTACAGGCCAGCTTGATCGGGGGCAGCCTGTGGAGTGTCCGGGACCCGGACTAATGTCCCCACCTCCATCTCCGGACACCGGTCAATAAAATGCCCTGGGTCCCCACACCGCCAACAGGCCGGCCCAGGCCTACCCGCCGCCCTAGTGGTAGAAAGTGGGTTAAGGGATTGATGTGGAGAGAGAGGAGGTGGAGAGCCAGACATAGAAAACCCGCCGGGTGGTCCCGAGCCCCTCGGCGGTGCGCGCTGGCCAGCCGACAGTCCTGCTGGTGGTCCACTTTTCCAGCGGGGCATCGGACGCGGCGGGGCACCTGGCCGGGACCTGGGTAAAGGGATAGGTTTAAAGGAGGAGAGAGAAACAGATGGGAGGGGTCCGCCAACCCCTGGGCACGCCACCATTTGATCCTCTGCCAGGTGGATGGCCTGGTCCAGCGACGTCGGTCGGTGGCACTGGACCCATTGTGCAGTTTCCCTTGGCAGACGGGCGACGAACTGCTCCAGTACCACCAGGTCGAGGATGTGATCGACGTCGCTCCCCTCGGCCATCAGCCATCTGCGGCAGGCGTCCCGGAGCTGTTGCGCCATCACAAAGGGTCGGCCGTTTTCCCCCAGCTCCACAGATCGGAAGCGTTGTCGATGTTCCTCGGGGGTGCGGCCGACCCGCTGAAGGATGGCGCGTCGAAGATCTCCATAGACCAGGAGGTTGGCGACTGGTAGCTGCTGTGCGGCGATCTGGGATTCCCCTGACAGCAAGGGAATGAGCCGCACTGGCCAGTCCGTTTGGTGCCACCCACATGCCTCTGCGGACTTCTCAAACAAATCCAAAAATGCCTCAGGATCGTCCTGAGGGCCCATCTTCTGCAGAGGCATATGCTGGGCCGGGGTCGATGGTGGTCCCGCGGCCCGAACCTCCCGGTCCATCCAGCCCCGGAACAACTCCCGGTCCTCCTGCTGGGCTTGGACAATCACCCGGAAACATCTTTCCTGATCGTCCCTGAGGCCCAGCAGAGCTTGGTGTTGTTCCTGGTGCAGCCCCACGAGAGATTGAATTACCTCCGCAAACGGCGATCCTGGCACGGACATGTTGGCGGCGGGCCTCGTTCTTCTTCACTCCCGGGTTTCGGCACCAGTGTTGTAAAGTTGACAAGATGGGGGTGGTGGATGGAAGAAGAACACAGGGTTGGCAGTTTGGAAACTCGTGGTTTTTATTTAACTCTTCTCAAAATGAAACAAAAGCTTGCGCACACAGCGCCTTCACCGTATCTCAAAACAGCATAAAATAAAGTTGCTAAAAATTAGCAATTCTCCTTGTCTCCGTCCGTGTGCACGAGTTCCCAGGTCTCTCTCTCTCTCAAACATTTTCCGTGGATCCTCTTTATCCTGTCTCTCCACACCAATCACTGCAATTAGACACAGGTGTTCATCATTTGCACTTAACCCACTTACAAGCCGCTCGTTTCCTACCTCTCTCTCTCACTGCAGTACCAGCTGGACCACGCCCCCCTTGCCACAGTAACGTCAGATGAAATCCCTGCAGGTGTCAGTGCTTTCTCCGTACATGCAATAAATGCACATCCCGCCTCTTTGCCCATTTTCTGTTTCCCTGGACGCGCATTGATGCGCTGCCAAGATGGCGGTGGCCGGCTCCGCCCACTTTTGGCTTCAAAAATGCTCTTCAGAAACCTACGGGTGACGTCACGAACACTACGTCCATATTTTTGTACAGTCTATGGCTTTTAAGCCCAGGTTGCCTCATTTATCATGTCATAATTTGCTTTGTGTAGCACAACTTGGAGAAAATTGGAATAGCGATTCTTCTGATAAATGAATAAAATGGCCTCAAAAAGAAGCCACTGCATCACATGAATCATACAAACGCATAACATTTAATACAATACATAAACACAATAAAAACATAACATAGATTTCTCAAACTCGTATACGCATACCACAACTCACAACTGTCAAACAAATGCATGAATCACTAGCCCAGTGCAGCTGGCGAAAATATGATGCAGAAAATAGCCTTTCTGGTTATGCAGCTGCATGATGGGGGCTGTCAGCATGCAGAAACATACTTTTTTTACCGTAATTGAGCGTGGTCATTTGTAAATTGAAAGTGTCTGGCTTCCGGTGTCATCTCATAAATGCTTGTCATGCTGCTTGATATTGCAAGCTGGTATTTCTTAGCATATTATTTTAACTCTTTCCCTGCCAACGTTTTTTAATCATTTCAACAAAACTTTCATGGCCCTCTGAATATTTAGTTGAGCATGTGATATATCGGTAATACTTTACAATAAGGTTAATTATTTAACATTAATAAATGTATTATTTAACATTAATAAATGTTAAATAAATCTTTGTTAATGTTAGTTAATATAAATACAGCTGTTCAATGTTTGTTAGTTCACAGTGCATTAACTAATGTTAACAGATACAACCTTTGATTTTAATAATGTATTAGTAAATGTTGAAATTAATATTAACTAAGATTAATAAATGCTGTGGAAGTATTGTTCATTTTTAGTTGTTGTTAACTAATGAACCTTATTGTAAAGTGTTACCGATATATCAAAAGAAAGAACAGGGGGGAAAAAATTATTCTAGTGATTGCGGTGTCTTCATTCATTTTTTTTTTTTAATCAATAATAAAAAGCAACATTTTGAACAAAAAGCTGAGAAAATTGCGTTTTTGGCAAATGATAAGTCTGGGTCAGATTTAGAATGATGATCAAAACATAGATGGAGTCCATCAACACCACCAAAGCTTCACAGTCGTTTCCTCTTCATGGGTTCGACATTTCCTTCGGTAACTTTAGGCAGTTTTGATTTATATGCAGTTTCGCTATCTTTGTGGGGTCTCTCCATAGACGTACTGTTTTTTTTTTTTATACTGTACAAACTGTATATTCTTTCCCCTTACACTAACCCTACACCTAAACTTACCCATCACAGAAAACTTTCAGCATTTTTAAATTTAAAAAAAAAAAAAAAAAAAAATTAGAAAAAATCATTTAGTATATTTATTAATGCATTTCCCTCGTGGTGACCGCTGGCTGGTCCCTGCAATACACACACACACACACACACACACACACACACACACACACACACACACACACCTTTCCCTTATAGTTGATCACTTATTCCATCTGCAATGAAGTTATTAAATGGCATTAACACATTCTTAAACCGGTTTAGTCTACAGTTTGGCATTCTAAACCTCCTACCTAGGTTTCAGAATGTTTGTTGTTTCTTTTAGAATTTTGTATGGCTCCCTTAGCATTGATTTTTAATACAAGGTCTGCAGATATAAGTGTTCCTTTTTGCCCATAAGCCTAGACATTAGCTGTGCTGGCAGGTAAGCTAATCACATTCTCCAAGACAGCCTGTTAGAACAACATGATCTTGCTACTCACACCATAGTCTAAGCCTTCTAAAAAAAAATGCAATCTGTTGTAACCTAGATCATAGGTTTTTAACATTGATATGACTGTGATCTCTAATTAACTTTAGATCAAAAATCTCAGTTTTCTTCATTCACAATAAGGTGATGGGCATCACACCACTATACTAACTGTTAGAGTGGTAAGATGATATATTTTGATGAGCGAGTGGCTTTGCTCACACAGCCATTTGTGTACAATGTAAAGAGAACTTGGGAGCCCACACACCCTTTGGGGCTCTTGAACTGATGACTTGAGGATCAGAAATTGCCTTATTAAATTGTATAATTTTATAATTAACCTTAACATGTTGAGTTATATTAGTTAAAACACTGAGTACAGGTGGGGTTTCTTTGGGCTCAGCATAATCACAGATCTTTTTGCAAGAGGAGGACTCTGCAAGTCTAGAGAACGTTGAACGTTGATCTTTAGTTGTATATGACTTATTGTTCGGATGTATGATAACATTCTTTTTGGTGAGTACATTATCCACACAGAAATGTAGGCTATATAACCCGTTATTTTCTCTGTAGTCAGATCAATGTCCATATTATTAAAAATGTGCTTTTTTGTTTATTTATTTTTTTTAAACTCCAGATTTGCTTTGCTTGTTTATCAGGCTGCACAATTTGGCCAAAAATTGTGATTTATATATCACAAAAGTTGATATAAGTCTATGCAGTGTCCTCACTAATATAGTGAAACAAACATGTGTGTTTGTAGGACGTATTATAAAACCATTTCGACAGGAACGAAGACCCTTAAGTTCTGTATGTATGTGCTTGAAGGTTTAATCAAAACGGCTTTCAATGTTGCATTTAAGTTGCGGAATTCAAATTAAAACATGTCTCCAAAACAAATATTTAATGGCAAACATGCTGAAGATTAACGGCAGACTGTCACTTCATTATAAGCTGTTCCCTCAAAACGGTAGTTTTTTTTTAGCATACTGAAGTCTTTTCTCCATTAGCTCACTTAAGTTTTGAAAATGATGTAATCGAGTTGGTCCCACTAAACCTATTATTTATTTGTAATGTGCATATGTTTTTAATAGTTTTGAAAACATTATTTGTATGCATACAACTAGTGAATATACATCAGTATTTTAATGTTGTAGCGTTCCATAACTTTTGATTCGATTGTCATTCTCAATGCTGCTTGTAATTTCTGTCTGACAATAACTGATTACTGATAAGTCTGCTATCTTTTTCTTGTGATGAAGGCTTTATTTTTATTTTTTGTTTGAAAAGGTAAAGAGTTATCAGTCACTGCAGCACCTGAAGGGAATAACTTAACAGACAGTCAGTAAGTCAGAACTCTTAGATTTATTTATTAAACTAAAATTTAAACTTGTTATTGAACTTTTGATCATGTGTTCATTAATATTTACAGGCAGGACAGTAATGTGGACTCCACTTCCTCTCTGAAAGAAAATCCTGAAATGGAAGAAAAACAAGGTAAATAATTGATTAGAGGGGCACTTTGTATTATTTTAACATTGATAAAGATGTGTGCATCTGCAATGGCAGTGCTGGGTAGTAACTGATTACATGTAATTTGCATTACGTGGTCAGATTCCAAAAATTACGGTAAGTACTTGTAATTAGATTATATTACGGTTTAAGATAACCGTAATCAGACCCAGATATGTTTTTATTGATTATACAATGGCAGTAAATTATTAATAATTCATTGATTATACCTACTACTTTTTTATATTTTACATTTTTCCTTTTTAAGAAAGCCTACTACATATAAATGTTCACTAATATATGTTCAGTTTTCCAGGTTGCACACACAGACCACCCACTAGTCATGTGCCTATCACTGAAAACTGAGACCAATACAGCATATGATCACTGGATTTACAGAATCATTTCACTTTTAATAAATGTTTTCTCAACATTGCATATCTAATTAATTCCGGATGAACACATTAACTATTATTTGAAATATGACCCATTATAAATATATTATCTTTTTCAGTATTACTATTGTTGGAAGGCTTTTGTCTTTCAAACTTATTAAAATGTACAAATTTACGTCATTTCATATTTACATGCAATGCAGGGATTCCCCAACTTTTTTGTCAGCTGAACCTCTTTGACCTGATATATTTACTTGAAGTACCCTTTGAGATTTTTTTATTAATAAGTTAGGTCAATAATAAAATTAAGTCAATAATAATAAATAATAAAAGTAAGTTCACGGTTCTCTAATGTTGGTAAATGGTCACATGACATGCTGGTAAACAAATAAAATATTTCATCTTTTTAGTAAGTTTTATTTTGATTGTTTTATTTAAAAAATGTTATTACTATTTTTGTTAAAGTTTTTGGATTTATTTAATAGCTTTTCATTAAACTCCCAAACCCCTACAGTTCCTTCACACACCTCAGTCTGGCAACTCCTGTCGTAAAGTAATATTTAATGCACTTTATGTTGTTTATAACAAAGAATGGATTTAGGGGTGTCCCGATATACCGGTGATATTCAAAGCATGACATATCGATATCATGTTAATTAAGGGTGTGACAATATTGGCAATAACCATATCATATAATATTTTAAATGAATAGTACACATATGATAATAGGACACGTAAATAATCTAGCGCCAGTACCTGGTTGACATTTTTTTCAATTAATTGACAATAGGTACAAATATACACAATAGGTGGCAGTAAAGCATAAGACGCAGCACGTTCAGCTGCTACTAACATGCACAATCATGTCTTCCAATAAGACCCACACTCCAAAAAAGTAAGCTTGCCAGTATGGGAGTTTTTTAGATTTAGAGAAAATGACTCGTCAGACCCCAGTCAGCAGGACATATGTAATTATAAGTACTTTTTAAAATATTTACACATTAAAAATGTAATTAAAACAATTGCATGATAAGAATTTGAAATATATGAACAAATATAGCTTCAAAACATTAAAGCTAGTAAATAATAAAGAGTAAATGTATTTAAAGAAAGTATATTTATGATGCAATGCTAATCGATATAGCCTTTATCACTGTTGAATACTATGAAATATGAAAAATTATTCCTCATTCTGTGATAAGAAGCCACATCAGTTTACAGGAAGTTATTTCAATCATTTGACTGACGCTGTAACACTATTTTGGAGAACAATATGGGAAAGATATTCCCATTAATTGTATTTTGACACTGTGCTAAGCAAAAAAAAAAAAAAAAAAGGTTAGCATTGCATCTCTAAATGAAATCACATAGCATGGTCTTAAAATGTTCAATAAATGAATTGCATCATTGATTTAATTAATTCTGATGATATGATAACAATAGTGTTTTTTTTTTGTTTTTTTAAACGAATCTATAATGTTTGAAGTCCAAATAAGGCTTCATGAACTATATACTATGTATTTTAATTTGGTAATGCCATTTATTGGATTTGTGTTCCAAATGGGGAACGCAAGTTAACAGGTTAAGGTATTAGTTTTTTTTTTTATTATTCTCTTGAACTTGACAGTATTTTCTCTCTCCTGATTATTTATTTGGCTTTCTCTGGCTTCTTTGACAATGCCTGTCTCACTTATTGTAATTGTTGTATGAAATGGTGTAATTCATTGGCCAAAAAAAGAAAGCAAAACACAAAATAAACAAAAATGCATTTGACTGATAACAGTTTTTTTTCAAGGTTTCTATAGATATTAAGATGTATCTTTACTGTGAATTCTTTTGTCCACGATAAGCGTGGTGTGTAAAACCTGATATCGTGACAGCCCTAAATGGAAGATATTTTATTTCTCTTTGCATTTTTATATCAAGTAATCTACCCAGCAACAGTCAGTTACTGATTTCAAATTACATGACAAAAATTGTAGTTAGTAATGTAATCTTGATTTACTCGTTTTAGGTAATATATTCTGACTACTTTTTGATTAACAAATTAGGTCAAAAGTAATCTAAAATGTAATCACATTCATTTGAATAGGATCATCTTGTACCGTACTGATATAAAAATACAAAGAGAAAGACAATATATTCCATTCTTTATTAACAAATGAAGTGTGTTAAATATTACATTACATCAGGGTCTCCCAGACTGGAGTTCATGATGGAACTGCGGGGTTCGTGAGTTTAATGAAAAGCTAATGAAAAGTTATTTAATTAAATCATAAAAAATAATAATTTTAAAATAAAAATATAAAAATAAAACACTTACTAAAAAATATCTGCAAATGCTGTGTGGATCTCAGCTTTCAGTGATAGGCACATGACTAGTGACTGGTCTGTGTTTGCAATTACACAAACCTGGAAGACCTGAATCATATATATATATATATATATATATATATATATATATAAGCAGTAGGGTTTAATTGAAAGGAAAATTCAAAATATAACAAAGTAGAATCAATGAATTATGAATAATTTACTGCCATTGTGAGAACAATGTAATCAATAGAAAAGTAACTAGTCTGATTTTGAGTATTTTCAAATGTAATATAATCTAATTACAAGTACTTAATTTTTGGAGTGTGATTTATGTAATCCAGATTACTTGTAATCAGCGACTACCCAACAGTGCATAATGGTCACATCACAGCATGTGCAATGTCCAGTATAGGGATCATAGTTGATGCGTGATCCGTACGGACCAGGCACCATGATTCGAAACGCATGTGATTCTCGAATTAATTGCAAAGTTTAACCATCATAGAGTGAAAGTTTATCATCAGCACATGTTTTAGGGCCTGTCAGTTTAAACATTCAAGCGATTTTAAACTATTTGAGCGCACAAAGACGCGAAAGAGAACTGTTTTCTGTGCACACACAGCACGCAAACACAGAATTCCGTTCTCTTTCTCGTCTATTTGTGCTTGAACGGACAAATACATGCTAAATTAAATCAAAATGTCTGTCTCCGAGTATCCTCATAAACTCAGTCGCTTATGGCTTACATAAGCAATTGAGAAAGAAAACGGATGCGTATAATTATATTGGATCAGTGCAGCTCTTAAAGTGACAGCAGCTTAATATACTGTCTGAGTGAGTCCTTTATAATCTTTGTTAAAGCTAAAAAAGAGATTTTGTTTGATTAACATTTTTTTTCATTTATACATTGAAGACTATAACCGTATTCAGGTACAGAAATATAATAATCAAATGTAAAATAACACTGCAGACTTGATCTGGTGAAACTGTTTTCATATCGCAATATAGCAGAAAAACAAAATATCGCAATGTCAATTTTTTCCAATATCATGCAGCCCTATTATAGATTTTAGACTTATTTCTGAAAGTTTTAATGAGTGAAAATCAGGCTTTAATGAAAGTGTGCATTTGTGTGTATCTCAGGTGCGGGTTCTGGAGAAGACAGTGATGTTCTCAGCATCAATGCAGAAATTGACGACAGTGACATTGAGGGTCATAAAGTCATCAAAGCTGAAGAATCAGTGATCAGAGATGAAACTCTGCCTCCCGCCCCAGTCATGCAGTCAGCTGAGCCGAAAGTGGAGCTTCAGCAGGACATTGATAGAAGCGTCAGTGAAATTCTGGCTCTGACGTCCTCTGAACCCAGCAAAGATTTGAGGACAGAATCACTGGATAAATCAGCCACGATAGAAAATGCTCTGGCAGCTCCAACAGAGCAGCCGTCTGCTCAACAGCTGGAATTACTGGAGCTGGAAATGAGGGCAAGAGCCATTAAAGCGCTCATGAAAGCGAGTGAGATCAAGAAGCACAATAAC
This sequence comes from Rhinichthys klamathensis goyatoka, assembly GCF_029890125.1. Lineage (NCBI taxonomy): Eukaryota > Metazoa > Chordata > Actinopteri > Cypriniformes > Leuciscidae > Rhinichthys > Rhinichthys klamathensis. Next base: position 2,193,374 of record NW_026606589.1, read on the forward strand.
TGCTAATTTGTAGAAAGCCATAGACATTACATTTTTACTCAACTTCATAATTGCTTTAAAATGATTCTCTTTTTGTCCCTAAACACTTTTAGTCCCTAAAATGTCAGTACATGATGGCTTTAGGCCCAGATTGAGAAAATGTGTTGATTTTGATATAATAAACTGTTTTGTTCTTTGAAGTGAAGAAAACTACAAATGTTCCAAAATAATAAGTATGACAATGAAGCACTGTAACACATACCTAGCCTAGCATACTTGTTTCCTAATAAATGTTTATAATGCTGCATTTGTTAATATAACAACTTACAAACGAGAAATGCTACAAACAGTTCAACATAAAGAATAAGTAACATTTGAAATTCCAAAACACAAACAATAGAGAGTATGTGCTCGTTTTATAGTCCTTTTACAGAAATTGTTATAGTTGATAAACTGTACAGTGGTGCTTGAAAGTTTGTGAACCCTTTAGATGTTCTATATTTCTGTATAAATATGACCCAAAACATCAGATTTCCAGTCCTAAAAGTAAACCAAGAACCCAATCAATCAAATGAGACAATTATATACTTTGTCATTTATTTATGATGAATTATCACTAATTTCAATAATAGTCAATTTTGGTTTTCTCCAGATTTGCAAGGACATTTATCATAATAAGTCAAAAAACAAATCTCAAACAAAAATACAAGAAAATTCATCAGTGATCTCTAAGGTGATGTTCAGTATAGATATGATTTTCACTGCACTCAAAGCGCTTTACATATAGAAAGGGGGGGGGGGGGGAGGGGGGAGGACTCCTCAACCACCACCTATGTGCAGCATCCACCTGGATTATGTGACGGCAGCCATATTGCGCCAGAACGCCCACCACACACCAGCTTTATTAATGGAGAGGAGACAGAGTGATGAAGCCAATCAGTATAAATATATGGGGATGATAAGGCGGTCATGATGATGGACAGAGGCCAATGGGCAAATTTGTCCAGAATGCCCTTTGAAAAAGAGTAGGGGTGTAACCCCGCCATCCTGGCAAAATTAGCCAGGATTTTAAAACGACCAGAGTCAGGGCCTGAGTTTAACGTCTCATTGGAAGGATGGTGCTTGTTACAGTACAGTTCTCCATCACTGGGGCATTAGGAGCCACACAGACCTCAGGGTGAACACCCCCTGCTGGCTTCACTAACACCTCTTCCAGCAGCAACCAAGTTTTCCCAGGAGGTCTCCCATCCACTGACCAGGCTCAACCCTGCTTAGCTTCAGTGGGCAACCAGTCTTGGGCTACTGGGTGATAGCTGCTGGCATCCAGATTTCTTTGAATGGTATGGTATTCTCAAGACCAAGGATCAATAAAAATGAACCAGACTACCTTTATAATGATGTTGTAGAGTGCTACAAGTTATACTTTACACAGGAAAAGCAGACTGGGAAAGGCATTCTAAATGAGAGAGGGGGAAAAATAAGTCTTTTGGAGGACTACTTAATTTCCAAAAACCTGACATCCGTATACATGAACAAAATTGAAGTGCAATTAAAAAAAAAAAAAAAAAAACCTGATAATGAAAAAAATAGAGCGAATAACAAAGTAGAAGCCCAGAGTTTTACCTCTTGATCTTTTTGCTCTTTTGGCCTGATGAAGGGATGCCAGGAAAACTGTGTCCAATAGGGTCATTCATAATTGAGGAAGTATCTAAAATACTTTCGCGATCACTACCTCTGTTCTTTGGGAAAAGAAAAGGTTTGCAGAGACTGGTTCACTCAAAACTATGTCAAACTGATCTGGAGCTCCTAACTGGAACAATATTAGTGGTAAAAAACAAATAAAAAATGCTTACCACCAGCATTATAAATGATATATTTGAACTTTTTTTGTATCTCTCTTCCCTATACGTCTTCTACATTCCTCTGAAAATGTTCTCAAATGTCTAAATTATTTACCATGATTTAACTCATACTTTACATAAAGTGGTGATTGCTCTTTCTCAATATTACGAAGCCAATCTGGATTTCAAGGAGAGATTTGTTCAGAGAATCATTCAGCCCCACAGTCACCTAGTCGAGCAGTTAAATCACTTCAAATATAACTATTACACTGAATAGTAAAATCGATACAGTACATACCATAATACATTTTTAACACAATCAAACGTCATTACTGACAAATGTTTGGCAAATATGAAACCTGTTTTACTAGTCTGAAATATAAAGTATTACTTAACTTACAGTTTGATGTTGTAGGAAACAGGTCCTCTGATTTTGAAGCCAAGGTAGAAGGACAACATGTTTGTACACAACTTCCGGTTTGTGAAGGGTGACCTGAATCTGTTTCCCATCTCTAACAGCAATAATTGTACAAATAATTCTAGACCTCCCCATTGCTAGGCTGAAGACATTTGACTTCTACATTTTCATCTCCTTCAGTTAGGGAAAATACATTCTGTGAAACTCACTTTATTATTCACATAGACATTTAAGATGTATTTGTTATACATTGTAGTGTCTATACATTTATTCCAATAAAATAATATTACACTATCACTTGCTGTGCACATCTTAAGTGGGCACTTTGCATGCAGAATGCATGCCCGTTGTAAAACAATACACCAAGTTCAAACTGAGTTACTAGATCAGAATTGTGCATAATTTATCTTATCTAGCTGGTCTTGTGCAACTGGACTCAAATGCTGGTTTGATACAGACTACTGGTTTTCACATTCATTTTATTAGCCTAATGATTATAAGTACTTGAAATATGTAACAATAAAATTATACTGAAAGCAACCTAGGCCTGGTCTCGCCAGTCACTTGTTAATAATTAACAAATTGTTAATAATCCTGAATACTTCGGAATTCAAGCACAGGCAGAGCACAGACCAAAGTTTGGTATATCCTTTTAAAGGTGAAATGTCAGATTATTGTAAAATATATATATATATATATATATATATTTTTTTTTACAAAATATGTTTTTTACAAAGCATGTTTAACTCTAAATCAAAGCCAAACATCTGAACAAGTTCTGTGCCAAATTTTAGGTTGACATTGTGGTAGATTTTTTGAGAGGAGACGGAGTGATGAAGCCAATCAGTATAAATAAATGGGGATGATAAGGAGGCCATGATGATGGACAGAGGCCAATGGGCAAGTTTGTCCAGGATGCCCTTTGAAAAAGAGTAGGGGTGTAACATAAATATTAAATTCAATCTTTAAAACACGCATTAAAACATATGTAAAGAACAGAGCGTGTGTTTGGCATCGTATCACAAACGGAGAATCTATCGAAATGTATCTATTGCACTCATTTCTTTTGAAAAACAGGCACCAAATATGAAAACTAGTCTGAAAGCTTTCAAATGATAGTTTGTCATGATATTATTGTTATAAATGTGTAATCGCAAACATCCCACAGATGTGGGCGAGGGGCAGTCTTAAAAATAATGGTTAAAAACATTTAAATTCAGATATCTGTAATGTGTGAAAAGTATTGATATTAAAAGTTGGTTGTTTTTTTCATATTGTGATTTTTGGACAATTGTTTTGAATCCAATTAGGGTCAATTTGTCCCGCTCCAAAAAGGCTGTATCCAGAAATTGTTAAAGGGATAGTTCACTTTGAAATTACTTTTTGGTATGTTTTAGCTTACCTCAAGGGCATCCATGATGTAGGTGTCTTTGTTTCCGCAGTAGTTTCAATTTTGATATTTTTAGGTCAAACCGTTCTTGTCTGTCAGTCATATGGTCTATGGTAACTTCCTCAAAGAGCATGCACAGAGAAGTCCAAATTAAACATGATTTAATGACTCGTAAATGTTAGTACACATTGATGGCCTAAGACACGAAACGAGCGGTTTGTGTGAGAAAATGAACAGTATTTATATCGTTTTTACCTCTTGTAAACACAGCCACGTCCAAGTGATCTGATGGTGTACACGCGCGAGGAAAAAACCGAAGCGCTGGCGCCATCAGATCACTTGGACGTGGCTCACTTGGACTTGGACTTCTCTGTGCATGCTCTTTGAGGAAGTTACCATAGACCTGCATTATATGACTGACAGACAAGAACGGTTTGACCTAAAAATATCAAAATTGAAACTACTGCGGAAACAAAGACACCTACATCTTGGATGCCCTTGAGGTAAGCTAAAACATACCAAAATTAATTTCAAAGTGAACTATCCCTTTAAAATACATCAAAAGCATGTTTGATCTAAACACATCTACAATTATAAATTGTACTCATTATGCTAACTTAACAGAATAAATTAGTTTTTAAATTGATGATTTTAAATTAGATTTAAATTACCAGTCTAACATTTTTGTTGATTAAACTAAAATAATTTTTATATAATGTAGTTGATTTTGAGCTCTTTATGAGATATGCTACAGTAAGTAATATTTAACTCAACTATACAGTATTGAATGATCACATTTATTCCAGTAAAATATGTTAGCAATGTTCATTAAATTTGCATGCTAAATAAGTTACAAAGTATGTGCTATGCTAGCTGTTAATTGAACCTAAACTAGGTAAGATTAATTGGTTACAGGGCCACCACTCCATTTAAATTATGTTGAAACTAAACTATTGGAACAACTTAATTTTTATGAGCAATGCAACAAATTAATTTCCTTCTAACTCAATGTAGTTTGTTGGTAGAACAATTTCATCAGAAGTTGTTATAACTCAAAAAGATTTATGCTAACTACTGCGTTATATTTATTAGTATTTTTCTTGATCCAAATCATTTGTTTTTAGAGTGTATTCTGTGGACTGGCCAGAAAAATCCTCAATACATTAACAAAAAAAAAAAAAGAGAAAAGAAAAGAAAACCCTTACAGACCAACATCCTTAACGAATGTTGTCATTTAAAATAAACAATTAATCAATAAAGAACACATACAACCCATTTATTCCACTTAGTTATAATTGAGACACTTCAAAAACAAAACGGTACAACAATATTCACACACAAATGACAATACAAAGATGTCCTTACATCTTTTTTAAAACAATTAATTCCTCTCTCGATAAGTCAGGTGTGGTCGACATAAGCCAGGTGCCGGTCAAGGCTCTTTAGAGTCTTGCAGCATTTCCCACAAAGGCTACACTTGAACGGACTCTCTCCGGCATGAGAACGCCAATGGATGCGTAGCTTTCTCCAGTGTTTGAACCTCTTGCCACATTGAGTGCAGCTGTACGGTCTCCTTAAATGTAGTTTCTTGTGCTGACGGAGGGTTTTGCGTAGGATGAAGGTCTTGGAACAGAGCGAGCAGCTGTAGGGTTTCTCGCCGGTGTGGAAGCGTTTGTGCCTTCTTAGGGTTCTCTTGTAGATAAAGAATTTGTTACAGATACTGCAAACATGCAGTTGTCTAGACTGGCTGATGGATCTTTGGAGTATTTCAGCCTTCTGGAGTTGTACAAAGCAAGGTCTTAAACACCCCCTGTGTTGAGGCGTCGAAGAGCGATTGGACAGTTGACAGTTGTCCAGCTTCTGCAAAGGTTCAAGCCTTTCCTGTGACTCCATTTTTACAAGATGGCTCTGAGGTATCTGGCTTCGTACAGTGCCAAAATAAACCCCAAAAGAAGACTGATTCCAGTGAAGACAGGCATCCTCTCGTTGAAAAGAGGTGCTCTGGTCTAACTCTACTGGTTCATGAAGCTCACCATCTTCAGGCTTCAGCTGAGCTTGAGTATTTTCACCTGAGATCTGGCACACCTGCGTCTCCTCTCGACATCCAGTTTCTAGTTCTTCTTCTTCAGTCGTCACAGCGACATCTTCATTTTCACGTTTAATGACTTGTTCGGGCTCTGGTTCAGTCTTGCCCGATGTTTCTGGCTGATGATCAACAGTTGGCGGCCCTTCTTCAGGCTTTCCGATGGGTATGTTGGGAATCTCCAGAAATGTCTGCATTTCATTGTCATTTATGGATTCTGTAGTTTGTATCATCATATCTTCTACAATGGCTATCTGTATGTCATCCTGTTTTATCTGTGCTGTTAATATAGGAGATGACACCTGCACTGGATACGGATTGAGAATTTTCAGGGTGTTGGACTGGTTTGGTTCTACTTCTGGTTGTTCAGATTCCCTGTGCGTCAACTGCAATGGAGTGACTGTGTCACTACATTGAAAGCTCATTAATAGTTGGGACTCTTCAGATTCCACTCTGACTTCACTGTCCTGCTGAGACTACAGGACAAAAGACAATTAAAAAGAATTAAAAATGGAAGAAAATCATATACTATGATGATGCAATTATTGTGCAATCAAATAATGGATAAAGTAGTTAAATCAGATGCAGAGTACAAAGTTTATGGCCCTTTACATTAGGGATGCATGATGATATCGGGACAACATCGGTATCGGCCGATAAAAGCTTAAAATGACCATCATCGGCATCGGCTGATATGAATATTTCTGCCGATGAGCCTTGCCGATAGGGTGGCGTGTTTCCTATGCGCACGTGACGACCGTGAACGAAGCATGAGCGCCAGCAACTTAAACTTCCAACTAGGGGTGTGCGTCTCACGCGGTTTTTGATCGTGGACGATTAAAATGTCTCCACGATCTGCTTTTGAAGAAAAATCATAGTATCGTGCATTCTATCAGTTCAATTCTGGCGCCTTCATCTCAACATACTGTACAACGCGACGTACATTCACATCACATCACATGTAAACGCAGAGGTAGAGTTACACTCACGGGACACCGCAATTCACAAAAGTTCATTATTTGCATGTGCGTCAAAGTCTTGCTAGGTAACGTTAAACATATCATTCACGTGCTGATGCGCTGTTCTAACATGCGCTTTTCCGAGCGCGTACACGCAACGCTCACAGGAACTAAAAGCCTGTCACAGCGCCTGCATACTGGACTAATCTTTCGAGTCTTATTGCGCTGAGACTGTCAAATAAACACAAGGTTTACATAAACAAAGTTGGTTATGTCTAAAGTGAAAGCAAACAGAGAAAATCTGCTTGTCAAATGTGTGTATATTAGACGTGTCACGTGCAGTTCTTAAAGAGACAGTAATAATATGCTGCCGCTTGTCCTTAAAGAGATACTGCACCCAGAAATAAAAATTCTGTCATTATTTACTCACTCTAATGTTGTTCCAAACCTGTATTCATTTATTTCTTGTGCTTAAATATACTATGGAAGTCACTGAAATACAGCAACTGTTTGGTTAGCCACATTCTTCCAAATAACTTTTATTTTCAACAGAAGAAAGAAACTTGAGAGAGTAAATGATGACAATTAAAATTTTTGGGAGAACTATCCCGTTAATGTTAATAAAACAACAAAACACAGAGGAAATCAATCACTGCTCTTGACTGAGAACTTTAATAGAAGCTTTAATAAGCTTTTTTTGCACTTAAAAAAAAATACAAATATATCGGTATCGGGCAAAATTAGTTTGAAAATATCGGCATATCGAATATCGGCCAAAATCCTATATCGTGCATACCTACTTTACATGGATTTCACTTGACCTTTATGACTGTTGACGGTACAATATTATTCCAATTAGATATTGGGTAAAAAGCCAATGCAGACTGTGCAAAGTCAAGTATTATTTAAGCCAGACTGCGTGAATAAAAAAAGGTTAAAAAAGGAGCTTTGTGCCATATAATTGATGCCATAAAAGAACCATTTTTTCCGAAAGAACTTTTCAGTGAACAATATCTTATAAATAAAGGTTCTTTATTAGCATTGATGGATCCACGAAGAACCTTTAGCATTCATTGAACCTTTCTAATGCAAAAAAGGGTTCTTTATAGTGAATAAAGATTCAGATTATTAAAATGTTTTACACTAACTTGCTTCTTTTAAGAACTGATCACTGAAGAAAAATGGTTCTTCTATCTATCGCATCACTAGGGACTTTCGCAATTTTGTTATAGGAACTCTGTTAAAGAAACTAGCCACCAGGGCGGCCCCCCGATAACTAAAGCCCTTTTCCCTAGGGTCATTTTCCTGGTTGCATTCACACCACCAGGAGGAACTCTGAAGTGGCGTAAGCCAGTTGACAGTGACATCATTTAACTGTGGCATTTAACAACGTCAACAACTTGAGGATGGAGTATGCAGTGATAGGTTGAGATATGCCTGGACTTCAGGGTTCGTGAAGTTAGTTCATGGAGTAGGCATATGTAAACTGTGTGTTTACACAGCTTTTTAAAAATGGTGGGTGGTGGTGTTTCGTATGGCATGCGTTCGGCTATTCAATGTACACTTACACGTCACTGGTAGTTCCTATTGTGCTGGGTTAGACCCTATTCTGAAGTAGGAGCTAATTAAGTCTCCCCAAAAGGCGTTCCTATAACTAAAATCATTCGCTGTTCCTGAGGTGCGAACATGCCTAAAGGCAGGAACTTCCGCCAATAGTTGTAGGAACTACGAAAACGTTCATCTGGTGCGAAAGCCCCTGTGAAAACACCCTGAACCTGTATTTTTAAGAATGCAGGTCTTAAAAGAAGCACCACTTTTTAGTATGAAGAACATTTTATTAATCTAAAATTCTTCTATCCAAACATTTTGCAGAGTGGTTGAAAAAGAAATCCTGGACAAATACACTAGAGACTATTCTTATTCTAATGTGACCTATCATGAAAGATTGGCCATAGAAGAACTCGCTAGAGATAATGATATCATCATCAAACCGGCTGATAAGGGGGGTGCGATTGTAATACAGAATATGGCTGATTATAAAAAAGAAGCTTATCGCCAGTTAAACGACGAACAGTTCTATAGGAAGCTTAAGGTTAATCCTACTTTAGATTTTCAAAAGAAAATTCTTAATGTTACGAACATGGCTTTATCTTTGAACTGGATATCTAAAGATGTATATGATTTCCTTAATTGTGAACATCCTGTGATCCCTATATTCTATATGCTACCTAAGATTCACAAGAGCCTTATAGAGCCAAAAGGTCGACCCATTGTGGCTTCCAATGATTCCCTTTTGGAACCTTTGTCTAATTATGTGGATCATTACATTAAGCCGTATGTTTCTAAACTTCCATCTTACATCAAGGACTCAACTGATGTCATTAATAAAATCGCAGAAATTAACAACCTACCTGGTGATATCTTTCTGGTCACTTTAGATGTAGAAAGCCTCTATACTAATATACCCCATGAACGAGGATTAGATGCCTTAGGATTTTATCTCCAAGATCGCACTGATCTCCCCCCCAGTAATTTTATCTGTGAATTGGCCTCGCTAGTCCTTAAGCTAAACTATTTTTCCTTATTAGGGGATTTTTATTTACAGCTAAAAGGCACATCCATGGGCTCTACCTTCGCTCCAGACTTTGCCAATTTATATATGGGTATGTTTGAGTGTAATTTTGTCTTTAATCCGGACAGGAACCCCTTTTGTCAAAAAATTCTGAAGTGGTACAGATATCTTGATGATATATTTTGTCTTTTTCAGGGGAAAAGGGAAGAACTCATAGATTTTGTGTCTTTTTTGAATGATGTGTATGCTGATTTAAAATTCTCAATTGAATATGATCTACAACGTGTATCTTTCCTTGACATGTGGATAGAGTTAAAAGATGGAGGCCTCATTACCACACTTTACAGGAAACCCACTGATCGTAACACCCTTCTTTTGGCAAGTAGTGCCCATCCTAAAGCCTTGAAAAATGGCCTACCTAAGAGTCAGTTTTATAGACTGAGGCGCATATGCCATTCTGATGAAGATTACATAGAAAAGTCTTTGGAAATGAAACAAAGGTTTCTAGAAAGGGGTTATTCTGCTCAGTGTGTTGATAACGCCCATCAGGCTGCCCTGTCGAAACCAAGGCAGATTTTATTGACTAAGAGTATCCAGAAAGAAAATAATTTTTCAGTAACCTGTATTACAACCTTTACCCCTCGGGCTCACATGTTTAAGAGTACCATCCTCAAATATTGGCACATTTTGACCTCAGACCCAGCTCTCACTCAACATTTCAAAGATCCACCCCTTTTCGTTTTTAAAAGAGGGCCAAACCTACGAAATAAATTGGTTAGAGCCAATATATTACCAAGTCCTAGACAGACACTTTTGGGTCCCCTCAAACATGGAAATTACCCTTGTGGCAACTGTGCTCAGTGCCACAACACGTGGAAGACAAACACTTTCACACATCCTAGAACAGGGAACTCTTTTCCAGTAAGAGGGGTTATCACATGTAACACTAAAAATGTTATATATATTCTTAAATGCACATGTGATATGATCTATATTGGTAAAACTATTCGTCCTCTGAAGCAAAGAATCAGCGAACACAAAAGTTCAATAAGACGAAATGATATGAATTATCCTGTTGCCCGCCACTTTAATAACCACTCACATCCTCTGTCCTCCCTTAGGTTTCAGGGAATAGAACAGGTTACTTCTCAGAGAGGGGGTGATGTAGACAGGCGACTATGTCAGAGAGAGCTGTATTGGATCTACATGTTAGAAGCTCTACAACCACTGGGCCTTAATGAGGATTTTGATATGAGTGTGTTTCTTTAATCTCATTATTATAGACTATTCCATGCTTTATGATGGCCATAGCCTGATATTTGCATGGAATAGGTTTATGTAGTGTAATGATTTTCTTGGTATATTTTTTATTATTTGAAATCTTGATGTAATTTATGTGTTTTGTTTTCAGTAGACCCTGTGCCTAAGGCTATATTTGATATAGGCTATGTTGAACTACATTTCCCATGTTCCCTATCCCTGTAGCCTTAGCCATGTAAACACAGGTGTCTGGCATCATGCAATCAGGAGAGGTGATTGACAAGGGCCTTTTTGTATGGCCTCATTCACTTTGTTTGTATGCCTGAAGAAGGTCGCAAGACCGAAAGCTTGCTATTAAATTGATTTTGCACAGTGTTTTGAGTGTGCGGCTGCTGTATTTTTACTATTCCTGATGATTTAATGTAGCAGCACCTCTCTACAAGACATTTGTGACGGATGAGCGGTGGTTCTTTTCTATTTTTTCAAGAATGCAGGTCTTAAAAGAAGCACCACTTTTTTAGTATGAAGAACATTTTATTAATCTAAAGAAAAAGACTCCAGAAATGTAAAGGGTTCTTCATGGAGCCATCAATGCCAACTTTGATTTTATAAGTTTATACATCTGACACCCCCCAGAACACAAATTAATTGCGTTGCCTTCCAGGGCATAAGTGAATATTTGCAGCGTTTGTAATAGTTGTGTATAAGGGCCTCAATTGTCCTCAGTGCAAAAAGATGGATCTCAAAGTCATAGTCATTGCTGGAAAGAATGGCTGTCACGATTCCTTGATTAAATTTGAGTGCTCAATTTACAAAAAAATCCTTGATTACAATTTACCAATGTCGATTAACTGGCAAAATACGGGAAGTGATGCATTCTATGGACGCAAATCCATGAACTGCATTATTAGACCGCTTTCTAAGGCTGCACGATATATTTAAACCATTTAAAAATCATAATATAGCATAGTGCTATTGTGTAAGACACAAAAGCTGTGAATCAAAATCTTTAGTTTGAGGCAGCCCAACTTTCAGTGGAAGGACAGAAATCTCTCAGATTTCATTAAAAATATCTTCATTTGTGTCTTCATGTTTGGAACGACATAAGGGTGAGTAAATGATGACAGAATTTTCATTTTTGGCTGAACTAACCATTTAAGTCATTTTAAAGGCTATTGTTCACTTAAGTATATTTGTATTACCACAAAACATATTCGATTACTCAATCATCAAAATAACGGACCGATTACCAAAATAATCATTAGTGACAGCCCTACTGTAAAGGGTCCAAAAAAAGGGACCTGGAGGATTTTCTTTAAGAAAAGTAGGCAGTTGAACTGCAGGACAAAAAAGAAACTCATGAACAACTGTCACAAAACATAGAAAACAGCGTCAGAACAGGACTGAGGACGTTATAATAGACTGTAAAGTAGATCACACAAATGTACCTTATTGTCATTGCTCTCAAGCCGATTACTGGCACATTGTTCACCTGCAAAACAAGAATTTCAGAAATATTTTGAACATATGTAATGTTTACATAATTATATAAATTTTTATAAAATTTCATTTATAAAAAAAAATTCATTTATATGTTTATTTTCATTTTATTTTATTTTATTGAAGCCCTTGAATTCACTCAGATTTCAGTAATGATCAATCATATTTAAAGCGAGAGTTCACCCCAAAATGAAAGTTCAACTTACTCACCATGGTAAGCAATGTGACCTTTCATTCTTTTTAAAAATGGAAAGGAAAGTTTGCGAGATAACAGTAAGGTGACCTTCTTCAAACAAAAGCATAAATCCAGAAAAAAACACTGTAATGCTAACTGCTTCTCTTTTATCTTTCACCTTTTTCTGAATAATGTTATTTGCATGATTTGTATTATCTTAGAACTGTACATTTCTGACATATGGACATTACTTTGACTGTCACCTCTGATAACAGATTACTCTAAATTGTAATATAGACACATGGATTTTCTGTAAAGCTGCTTTGAAACTATATGCATCGAGTACCACTTGTTGTGAAAAGCTCTCTACAAATAAATGTGAATAGATTGAATTGAATGAGTCTACGGAGGTAAAATATGGGTGACATTAGCAGTTTTAGTGAATTTCTCTGCCCATATCCCCACTCAATCAAGTCTCCCTTCTGTCATTTCTTCTTTTTTACCTCCAATCCCCATATAGCATAATTTACTGTGTGAATGTTTCTTAAACAGAAAAAACACAACATACCATTTTTTTATTATTATTTGTCAAAATGTTGGGAAGCATTTTGAAATATCAGTAAATGATGAAACATGCAATACCACTACAGTAATATTTACATCGATTACACCTGCCTTTAATACACAATTTGACGACTTTTTCATGTTTTCTTCTGTTTTTGATGAGTGCGAAGAATATTGACACCTCATTTACTCTCATTTGACTTTGTGAGTACCCAAATTATGTGCATGCTTATTACTGCTTATATAAAGAAACGGGTCATTCGCAATTGGTGATGGTTTAGAGTTTTATGAAATATTTTGGTATAATCTGAGCTTGTTTTTCTATATGTAAAATGTCTTTGTATGTTATTTTATTGTTTTGATTGGTGTTGTTTTTACAAGTTTTGAACAGCACAATGGTCAGCGGCAGTTGTTTAATTGTGCTATAAATAAATAAACTAAAAGTAAAATATGATTTACATAAAGCATCACGGAACACCCACACAAAAAAAAAAAAAAACCTGATATAGCATAAATAGTTTTAGTATGCTCTTCTGAATTCAGTATTATTGCCCATACAGTGAAAGTTAATGGGGTGCAGCATTGTTTTTGACCCTTCTAACTTTTAATGGATGGACAAAAACACCCAAAAGCATTCCTGTTCCGCAAAAGAAACAAAGTCATGACTTACAGGTTTAAAATTACATCACATTGAATAAATAATCATTTTATTTTGAGGTGAACTCACTTTTAGGCACTGTCTTTTGTTTGCTTATTTATTGTTACCTGTTGGAAATTTTAACAGAGTTGATAATTTCCTTTTTTTTTTTTTTTGAGGACATTTCAGTTTAACCATAGTTCCCACCAAAATACAATACAACATTCATTAATAACCACAATTACATATTCATAACTATCAAAAATGAATAAACCACTTTTGAAAAGTTTTTGTTTGTCAGGATGACACTTACAGTGGTTTAGGCACATGCTGTCTGCGAAACTCTCTCTATACGCTTCTGTAATTTCAACCAGCAGGACATCAAGAAATGAGCCGAACAAAGATTTCACCCGCTCTTGAAAAACACTCAACGCTCTGACATCTGTCATGTCTACCAACAGGTTTAAAACACTATAAAACCTTGATCAAGTGTGCATACACTTAGGCACTAAACGAAAAAAGCCGCGAGTTTGGGCCAAGCGTTTGAAACTGCGTTCTTCGTCACGATGTTGGCGTGTGAATCGTGACGCACCTTCCTGTAGTGTGAGCGATTTCTCAAAACGGTTCATTCTTCTTTAATGGCGGTTGGCATACATCTTATTTGTGCATTACCGCCACCATCTGTTCCGGAGTATGGATCAACCATAGACAGTAAAAGAAAGGGATCAATCAGTAAGTATCAAATTATACGATGAACTGAGGATAGAGACGGGCGGGGGGAAAAAGAATACCCTATAATAAAGCCCAGTTTCCCTTAAAAAAACTTATACTTATGCTTCCAAACCAAACTTATACGAATCTTTTCGAGTTTCAAGTCTTCTTCTTCTTAGGTTTTTATTGGCGGTTGGCAAACCAGCTAAGTTAGATGCTTTACAGCCACCTACTGGACAGGAGTGTGGATAAGAAGATTTGGCAGAATGAGGGGGAGGGGAAAATAATAATACATTAATAAAAAAAAAAACATTAACCTTTTATCCTCGCTCGATCGTCAGGCCTGTTTCTTTAAAAAATGTAAGTAACTGTGTAGGCCTCGGCCTATGTATTTTTCTCATTGCTGCTCCATGGATGTTTTTTAAAGTGAAGTTTAGTTTCAATTTTTTCAAGTAGGCTACTTCTTTTAAATCCGTTCTTTCCATTTGTCGAGCTCTGAAACGAGTGATAACCATTTCTTCACTTTTACCCATCTCTCTTTTCACACCAACAATTAATATTATATAAAATTATATATTATCTCTTTTCAACCAATATTATATCCCAAAATATCCCATTAATATCCCAATTCCTGACATTTTTTTTTTGTTTGATCTTTTATGATTACTTTAGCCTCAGACGTTTTAATTAGACATTAATAGAATTAAAAATTAAAAATAGACTATCCGTGGAACAAACAAAATAAGCCCTGGAAATTGATAAAATAACACGTATTATACAGGTTGATACTTGATATTTAATCCTGTTAGATGATTAGTTAATTGCATTGGATAGATTTTACTTTCAATAAAACTTTTGACATGTTATGCATGTTTGGCCTGAGTTTGTTTTGTTTTTTTGCATTTACACAGTTCTGACCAGGAGGGGTCACCAGCTTGTTGCGTTTCGAACGCAGCTTCGTTTCTCCCGTCACTAATACGGTCGGTCACGTGGTACAAAACAAGTCTCTTTATTGGTTTACGTAATTAGTCAGCACTGGATTGCCAGAACGCAACAGGCGTTGTAGTTTATATTTATATAAACACATACACAGTTATATTGTTTTAAAATTCTGTGTTTAAATAGTCTGTATTTAGTTTTTAGCAATGTCGTAACTGAGAGTTGTTTAAAATCCTGTTTGCGGAAATGCAAGAGACTGGGGGGGCAGGGAAATAAACGCGACAGCTCTTCCTAACAAAAAGAGAAAAAATCACGAATTATCCACAGTTCCAGAACACCGGTGGCTTTACACAACAACCAATTTAGGTACGTATAGTTTACGCGGTTATAGAAGATTCACAAATGTTTGTACAAGTGTATCAGTAGTTTTTACATTAACGTTAGTAGGTTAAGTATAAGTAACTCACGCAACAAGTGGATCTAAAGACAGTCTGTACAGATTATTTTAGTTACACCTCAAAAAACCCAAGGGTCAATAAGATAATTAAACCAATTAAGAGTAATAAACAGAGCTTTGCTTTCAGTCAGTGCTAGTTCCCTATGATCGGGTCCGTTTTGTTTGTTTGTTTATTTTAATAATTTGCTATTCGTGTTTGTTTAGGTTTGTTATACCAACGCATGTTCAGTAAGGGACTAGAACACGGGGGAACCAACAGAATAGTGTGTATTGTGACTGACTGAATGAATGCAAAGCGTTGTGATGTGATCTTCATTGTGCACGTCAGGTTTTCCAGGTTTGTGTGAGAGCTTTATGTCAGTTGGGTCAGGACAATAATTTACACATGGACAGGACAGTAACACCGAGAAACAGTGTTAAAATATGTATAATTATACAATGTAGAGCCAGAATACCGACGAGCAGGCCAATAAACCTCGTCCAAACAGCTTGTTCTATTAAGATGACATTTTGTCCAGTCACCACCAGACCTGTTCAAACTTACTTTCACTTTTGTTTTTTCTCCAGCGGAAGATAAGGGATATTCTGCTGGAGAGACATTGCTGAGACTATATTCTCATAGGGTACGTTGTGGTTAATTCTTGTATTATTTTAATTTTAAGTTAATTCTGTCCCAATATTACAGGAGAAATTGAACAAAGATGTCAATTTTCATTACTAAAATCAAAAACAGATTGTGTGTGTGTGCCCGCACTCCTTTTTTTTTTTTAATATGATTGAATTGGCTTGGCTTATATATGTCACGCATATTAATGTTTTTGTACTCTCTGATCCATATCGTTTTGTTTATATATTGCACATTTACCACTATAGTCATAGTGTAAATAATAATGTCTGTATAAGAGAAAATGCATCTTTATTATGATTATTATAATTTATTAACACACACACACACACACACATATATATATATATAAGATGCTGATGTGATGGTTTTTGAGTCCATCAGTACTCATCCAAACTATAGGTATTATATAGATAATAGATAATTATTATCATAATTTCAATTAGTCACAGCCTCATCTATTTTTGTGTAGATGAGGCTGTTGAATTCACCTGGTGAAATGTTGTTTAATATTGCAGGAAAAAAAAAAAATCACAATAGCAGACCCAATGGCAATTGTATCGTCTACATGAATTATTGGTGCTTGGACACTGATGATGGCAACTTGCAGCTATATTTTTATTTGCTGTTGTTGTCAGTATTTGCTTTTTGTCTCTCTCTCTTTTTTTTTCTGTAATGTGTTTTTGTAAGGTTTAGTCTAGTCTTATGTAAAACAATTTTGATTGTTTTGCCTGCTGAATGTGTTAATAAGGTCAGTTGAAAGTTATTGTCACAATATATATATAATCACAACACTATAATATCTGTGGTTTATTTTTTTTATTTTTTTATTCAAGTATCACAACTTTATATCGACATGTTTAAGGGGTCCTATTATGCTTTTTCAGTTTTTCAACTTTAGTTAGTCTGTAATGTTGCTGTTTGAGAATAAAAGAGTTCAGCAAGTTTACAACGCTCAAAGTCCACTCCAAAGGGAGATATTTATTGAACAGAATCCACTTTTCAAGAACTACAACAAACGGCTCGTTTGGACTACAACGCAATTTTTTTGGATCTTATGAAGTCTTATATCTTATAATGTTCCTCATTTAAATAATCCGCGCCCATAGAATACGCCAAAAAAGGTGTCAATTACCTTCAATTGGATTACCTTCGTTTTCCAAAAAATATCACGATTAAATGGAGTATAACATTGTATCTTAAGTATCTAAGAAAATTACAAAAACAAAACATACTGTGGTTGCATAGTCCGTGAATGAAATCCGTTCTGCACGATCATCTTGTTTGTTAGCATTATTATTATTATTAAGTCTAAATCAGGCTTGCATTGGTTTGAAATTGCCACTATTTACATCTGAGTGAGTGGAGCTCACTGTTATAAAGGGGTGGGACATTTCCCGAACACGCGCTAAGCGGTGTCAATCAAAGCACACTGGGTCAATCATAGCACACTGGGCCAGCTAACTAAACACAGCACATTTTGTATTTCGAAAGGAGGAGCTTCAGCGTGTTCACCCAGACTGGGGAGAAAGGAGCTGTTATACTGTAAAAATATGTGAAAAAGAATGCGTTGTTTTGAACAATCAAGCATGAAAACATATTCGAGTACACCCCAAAAACAAAATCAAGGGCATATTAGGACCCCTTTAAATGTGGATTTGTTAATGATTTATTTTCATAACTGCTATTTCTTTGGTTATTGCTATGCTTTCATAGCCTCTTGCATTGGCAAGAAGACAATCATATTCATATGAAGAGTTTAAAAACACAACACAATGTGGATTTAGAATAACATGATGTCATTTTTGGACTACTCCTTTATAAACCTATGTATCAACAATCCAAATTTGGCAAAGATAGGTAGCAAAGTGTAATGTTAAAAGTTAACTTTAGACGTATGCTATATTTTACAGTCCAACTCCCCAGAGTCCTTCTCACAGATCTAGTTATGGCGACATCTGCTGGAGAGAGCAGCATTTTAGAGGAAGAGTTGACGTGTCCAGTGTGTCTGGACCTATACCGCGATCCCCACCTGCTGCCCTGCGGTCATAACTTCTGTCTGCCGTGCCTGCGGAGGCTCAAGAACCGCTCAGATCACGGCCGCTTGCGATGTCCGGAGTGCCGACAGAGTCACCGCAGCTCTGCCAACTGGCAGAAGAACTTCAAACTGGCCAACATTGCTGATAGTTTCCGCCGTCGTAGCCAATCAGTTCGCTCCACTCAGAGCCGGTGTGACCCATTTCACGGACCTGCTGAGGTACACTGTGATTACTGTCCAGTGGATGGCAGTGGAGATGGGAAAGGTCCCATGGCAGTTAAAACCTGCCTGAAGTGTGAAGTGTCCATGTGCCCAAAGCATGTTCAGCCTCATTTGGAGCTCCCGGCTTTCCGAGAGCACCCGCTGGTGGAGCCGCTCAATGACATGAGGAAGAGGAAGTGTTTGGAACATGATGAGATGTTCCGGTACTACTGCATGGATGAGCGCTTGTTCCTCTGTAATGCCTGCACCATAGAGGGAACGCACAATGGACACTGCATCAAAACGCTGAAGAACACCATGAAAGATTTCAAGGTAGGTCTGACGTGTCAAGGCCCATTCACTCTTCTTACATTAGTTAGCACAGAAGATGATATTTGGTTTGAGTATTCCAAAGATGGGCAAGTATGGTTTACACTTGGTATTAAAAGGGGTCTAAAATGTTTTGAGCTATTCCACTTTCAACCTCTTCCAGTTGTCAAAAACGCATTCTGTCAGAGTTCTTTCGTAGTGTAGGCACTCCTGTGGTCGAATGCTTTTGAACAGACACACAAGGTCCCAATGACCTAGCACGTGTGCACTATATGGGACGTGTTTTTAGAGAGCGCACCAAAACAATATGTTCCATCTCCACTATGTTGGGCCAAAATTCGCTGTTACCATTAGTATCCTTTACATTATTGGTATCCTTTCCATTCATCTCCTTTCACCCTTGCTCGTTAGCAGTGTAATGGCTTCATTAATTCAGTCGTATGGTCACAGGAGACACATTTAAAATGCATGTTAAAGGGGTCATATAATGCCATTTTTGTACAAGCTAGTATGATTCTTTAGGGTCTAAATGAAAAGTTTGTAATATACTTTAATTAAAAATTCTCATTAGTATTGTAAGAAAACACTTATTTTACTTGGTCAAAAACAGCTCTGTTTTCAGCATGCCGTTTCAGTGCATATGACTTTAAAGGGGTCATATAATGGTACATGCACTTTTACAAGTTGATTGTACTGAAATGTGTGTTGGCAGTGTCTGTACACAACCATCATATAATGATAAAAATCCATCCAGTGGTTTTGTTTTAATCTCCTTATATGTTTTCCCCTGCCTCAAATTGAGCCGTTCGATTTTGTGACGTCACACGCTCGGAAGCCCCTCCCACGATTGTTGATTGACAGCATCGTTTCAACACAGACCCGCCCTCGCTCATGAGCGACCTGTCAATCATAGTCTGCGCGGACCGGCGCGGTCATTGTTGATATGCTGGAGCACTGTCTATGAGCAGAATGGCGTCTAAGCGATTGTGGTGTTCTGTTCTTGGGTGTAATAACGAACACAGCAGTCATTTTAATGTTCCTAAATCCGAACAGCTGAAGACGCAGTGGCTGAGTTTGTTTTCGAAGGGAATATTCCCCACGAGCAACGTCAATGCTTTCATGTTGGCGTGAATCATTTCACACACCAGACTGCTTTATAAACGAGGGTCAGTATAAAGCTGGATTTGCTAAGAAGCTGCTCATAAAAAATGGATCGGTACCAGATATTCGTGTTCCTGCTGAATCTCCAGAAGAACGGAAGTGAGTGTAACGTTTTATTAAACTTTATATTAATATATTAATCTTTGCAAATCGCTAGCTGCACGCTTCACAATGAATGCGTCTAAGGTTTACACTTAGGGTACATTACGGCATGTTTTCTATGTATGACGTTCTCAATATAATTCATAATCCCACGTTTATACTGAACAACGCGTTATGGTTATTGTGTTATCGAGTTACAAATGGTGTACGCACAGAACAGAGAGGCGGGGAGAGCAAAGCTCATGATCATTTAAAGTCATATACACTGAAACGGCGTGCTGAAAACAGAGCTGTTTTTGACCAGGTAAAATAAGTGTTTTCTTACAATACTAATGAGAATGTTTAATTAAAGTATATTACAAACTTTTAATTTAGACCCTAAAGAATCATATTAGCTTGTACAAAAATGGCATTATATGACCCCTTTAAATGATAATGAGCTTTGCTCACCCCGCCTCTCTGTTCTGTGCGTACACCGTTTGTAACACAATAACACAATAACCATAACGCGTTGTTCAGTATAAACGTGGGATTATGAATTATATTGAGAACATCATACATAGAAAACATGCCGTAATGTACCCTGAGTGTAAACCTTAGACGCATTCATTGTGAAGCCTGCAGCTAGCGATTTGCAAAGATTAATTTAAATATTAATATAAAGTTTAATAAAACGTTACACTCACTTCAGTTGTTCTAGAGGTTCAGCAGGAACACGAATAGCTGGTACCGATCCTTTTTTCATGAGCAGCTTCTTAGCAAATCCAGCTTTATACTGACCCTCGTTTATAAAGCAGTCTGGTGAGAAATGATTCGCGCAAACATGAAAGCTTTGACGTTGCTCGTGGGGAATATTCCCTTCGAAAACAAACTCAGCCACTGCGTCTTCAGCGGTTCGGATTGAGGAACATTAAAATGACTGCTGTGTTCGTTATTACACCCAAGAACAGAACACCACAATCGCTTAGACGCCATTCTGCTCATAGACAGTGCTCCAGCATATCAACAATGACCGCGCCGGTCCGCGCAGACTATGATTGACAGGTCGCTCATGAGCGAGGGCGGGTCTGTGTTGAAACGATGCTGTCAATCAACAATCGTGGGAGGGGCTTCTGAGCGTGTGACGTCACAAAATCGAACGGCTCAATTTGAGGCAGGGGAAAACATATAAGGGGATTAAAACAAAAACACTGGATGGATTTTTATCATTTTATGATGGTTGTGTACAGGCACTGCCAACACACATTTCAGTACAATCAACTTGTAAAAGTGCATGTACCATTATATGACCCCTTTAAGACCAGGTCTAACCATTAATGTGGCTTGGGTGACCATGCTATCGGAATTACTATAAAAACTAGTTTTCTAGTTGGAAATTGTGATGTTCTATTCGCAGCTGTTCACGTCTTCGGACTGGGAATTATACTTTTATATGGCGACACAACGTCTAAATGAATGTGCAGTAGTCAGGTGGTATAGTGGTCACATGGTACAAATTAAAGCTCTCAGAAAACTCCCATCTTACAAGCTGTAATTACGAGCTCTACGAGAACATTGATGCTTTTTATAAGTTGAAATCTGGATACAAGTTGAAAACTTGGAACGCACCTTAGCATGCATGACAGAAATTCCAGAATCGAATATCTATATAGTGCGGTGAATCAATGTGTATATGATTGTCAATGAATGGAACACTATATTTTATTCAAAATTAAATATCTTCAATGTTTTAGCTTTAATAAGATTTCCCAGAGAAACAGGCAAGAATAACCTAGTGTCCTCCATGATTCCCATTCTTTCCGACAACAGAGCATTTGATCGCGACAAGCTTGTAGCCATGACTTTAGAAGTGTGAAGTAGGACATTTCCGATAGCATGTGAAGGCAGCATTAATACCAGGTGTAAACGGGGCCAAACACACCTGCCTTTAATTTTCAAGTGAAGACTGTTTAATTTTCCCTGAAGATTGTTAAGCCACAATCACACTAGACTAGCACACAACATTTCTACAGACACTGCAATGTAATGAGGTCAACCTCTGCTATGTCTCTCTAAAAACATATTTCAATACAGTGAGCTCCACGAATATTTGCACCCTTATGAGCAAAACTGACTTTGAAAATGTTTTTGCAATTTCCCGTCTCTGTCTTTTATTCAAAATATTCACAAAAATCGAACCTTTGAAGTCAAATAGTTGAAAGGGAAAAAAAAATCATAAATTAAATAAAATTCTGATATATATGTATTCCGCAATAATAGACACCCCTTTGTTTAATACTTTGTGCAACCTCCCGTTGCCAAGATAACCGCTCTGGCTCCTCTCTTATAATGTGAAATAAGGTTGATGAACATATGGCAAGAGATCTGAGACCATTTCTCCATACAGAATTTCTCCAGATCATTTAGATTCAGAGGTCCATGCTTGTAGACTCTTTTCTTCATCCTGAAGAATAATCTGTGTAAATTAAATAATTAAGGTCACGCCGTGGCATATCAATCTTCAATTGGTCACACGTGTTCACATGATGCGAATTTATAGGGCAGAGTTCACCAAACTTGAAATTAGCGTTGAACTTGTGTTCCTTGTTACTTGAAAACAACAGCCAAGTGTGTTGGAACAGGGTTGGAAGTCTGCAAGAAGGTAGTCTTCGAGGAGCAGGGTTGGCTACCAATGTAGTGTTTGAAATGCAGTACAAAAAAAATGAGTGAAGGAAGGTTGTACAATATTTGGCAGTACGCAATTTCAGATGCTACGATACAAAATGTCCAGTGTTGACGGACCTTCAGGAACAAGATTGAAAACCACTATTTTATCACAACTGAAACACTATCCGGTATCCGCTTGTTTCAATAATGAATGTTCACTTGTTGAACAGAATCATTCACATGCTAGTAAATTATCTATTGTTCTCTTTTTTTGCTCACTGTTCTCTAGATTTATCTTGACATTCAGCTGCACAAGACGAACAGGAAGATCCTAAAGGCAGAGAAAAATCGACTTGAACAAAAAGAGATTGAACGGATTAACAAGGTGAAGTTAGTCATGTCATTAGTTAATTGCAATTCATAGTTTAATCACAAGGCCTTTGCTTCACATCTCATATCATTTTGTTTTTAGTCTTAAAGAATTTATCAATGAATATTTATTCTCTTGTTTGTGGCTTTTGCTAAACATTACTGTTTTTGCTAAGTTACATTTTTGCAAGGGCAAGCACCCCTTACATTTAAAAAAAAAAAAAAAAAAGTAAAAATCTTGTTTGAAATATTTGTTCTGTTCTAGGTCTACCGGGATGACACAGACCAGCACCTAGATGCTTTCCGAGAGACTTCAATCGCACATCTGGATGCTTTTCTATCATCGCTGCGTGAATGTGTCAGCACCTATGATGGCGAGCATTGTTCTGGAATCCAGCAGAACCTGAGTCGAATAGCTCAAGATCAGACTCGTCTACAAGAGGTTTACTCAGGCTTTGAGAGGCTTCTACAGGAGAATGACTCTTTCCAATTCATTAAGGTACATTTTACATATAAACGCATACACTGAATTAAAGTTCTTGAAAATCATCTGTGACTGTTTCTGACAGAATTTTAGGCTGTTTCATTGTCTGGCTAAGGGTACGACAACAACAACAATGTACTAAAAATGGTAAAGTTTTTCATTTGTGTTTTACTCATACAGACGACAATGCTGTCAAAAAGTGTCCCCATTCACACGGATTTGCAAAAACAATTAAAAACTGTGTTATGCATGCCAGGCCAGTAGTTGGCAAGGTCACACTTCACTGGTTTCACAAATTTATGTTTTATAGACAATAATGCTATCATTTTCAAAAACATGCACTTTGAAACCCATTTTCAAAAGTTTGCGTTTTCATGCCCCCAAAACATTTTTGTCGTGTAAATAAATGGCTAGAAAGCATAAAATGTTTTCCGTTTTTAGTTGAAAATGGTGTTGTGTAAGCGGCCCCTTAAAGAAAGATGAATCCAGTAATTTTACAAGTTGATGAGCAGCCTAAAGTCTGGTCACTTTGAAGCTTATTTTGGCCAAGAACTGGCCAATAGACAGGAAGAGACCACCTGAATGACATGTGATGTGTAAATAAAAAAATATGCAAATGGATCTACAGAAAGTACTGAAATAATTTTGCTCTGTCACAAAGACTACACAAAGTGGCTAAATTCTTCAAATCCCAAATAGTTGATGCCACAAACTATGCAACATGACATCATGACTTTGCGTAAACATACACGCCACTTTCAATTCAAGTGGCGTGTTATCTATACGCATTTTGAGCTATCCGCGTGTATGTCCACGCCGAAATCTTTTGCGTGTATGTCTACGCCATTAAATGTCCGAGTGATTCCGCGTGTATGTGTACGCCGTTAAATGTCCGAGCGAAACGAAGCAAAATCTATATCTACATCTGTGGAGCGATATTTCTTTTCCTAGGATGGTAGGAGAAGACTCATAAATGGTATTAACCCCAGTGACGGGTAGGTTTAGGGACGGGGTTGGGGTAGGTCATATATTTATATATACATAATACAGTAATATAACGTTAAGTCAAAGGCGTTGATAAACACGCTGAAAAGCGATTATGCGTGTTGATAGCACGCCAAAAATGGAAATACGAATTGGCGTGTCATACATACGCCATTTCATGAGATCAGTCTGAACTATGGCAAACCTAGTAATTGTTTTTTCCTCAAAAGCACACCTTGTAGAAACCTACACACTGGCTCTAATTGTATTGATCAATATCCAGGGGTCTATAAAGCTCCTGCTGGGGGTCTGGGGATAGATATAGTATTCTCTTTAAAAGCATAATCTGTATGCTCTCTATATGTTTCGAAATGTGTTTCCAAATATGGTACATTATTTGTATCATCTACACCAGAGTCCTGCATGGGTCCTGTTTGGTAAACCTTCACTCACAATATTTAACAGAACAACTGACCCGTTATCCGGCAGCAGCACTAATTTAATTCCGCACCCGACCCATTTGACATAAAGACCGCAACCTGATCCACAAATCACTTCTACAGTCTTGTGAAAACTGTTATAGCCTAACCTGGCTACACTTCACCATGAATCTCTTATTTGCAATGTGCCTACAATTGTTGGTTATGAGACATTTTGCAAGGGTGCAGTCAATGAACAATCGCTGAACCATTGGATTAAACACCTCTGATTGGCCATTGCATTAATGCGCTCAAAAGTCTGTGATTGGCTACAATGCTCAACTTAAAGCATAAATACAAATATGCGTTTGAAAGCAGTATCAAAAATATCATTGGTTATTTGACTGGCAATGCCTATTAATTCCCGAAGTGCAACTACACTGCAAATGACGAGGTAGGCCTAAACATTTTCCACCCAAAATTTGCAGCCCAAGTAAGTGCAGGACTGCACTGTAGAATGTAAAAAATACTCTTTTCAAGTTCTTTATTAAACCGAGTGTCCCTTGTTTGGCAGTTTGAACAAAACTTACATTTGATCTTCATTTTGTGGTTTCTCTTTGGATTTCTTTCAGGATTACAATTCATCTATGAAAAGGTAAGACAAACTTTTGATTTAAGGTGCTTTCAAACATTTGCAGTGAGGGGGATTCTTTTTGTCCACATGGTAATGTATTTTTTTTAAACTGTGTCAGGTACCAGAGACAGTTAAAAAAACCTCTGTTTTTCCCTGATGAGCCAACAGTCGACACTGAGCCACTGTATGAAACTATGGAAGGAAAGATGGAGGAGTTCATTGCTGAATTGCGTCAGCATGGCAGCACATTCATCAGCACACTTTGTGAGTCTCAAGTGGTTTGTGTTAAATACAGGGGTAAACAGGGCCTAGAACTTATATCCAATCACTTATAGATGGTATGAAATGAAAATTCTAAATGCGTGTTATAGGCCTTTTTGCGAACTACTCTTACATGCATTCGTTTCATTTTCCTAAATTAAACAAATTTAGAAAATTCCCACCTGCTATCAGGGTTTAGTCTACAAGCATGCACGTTTAAATGCGTATGTGCGCAGGTGTCCGTGTGAAAAAGATCTGTTCCTACTTCCATTGCATGACGAATTTAAACTCCACAATAGGATATATAATATTTTGTGATTGGATCACTGAAACCATGTGGAAGGTTTTGACTACCTTCATATCGCTATCAATCCTAAATGTGTCCCGGACCGCAGTAATGTGCCATTTCGCTGAACGTTATGGAGCGTATTATGAGGAGGTGCACCAAACAAAAGGGATTCAAACTTCTCTGCGTTACCTGAATGTTCGAAATTGCAGTTGGCATCTGTATTCTTTTTATTTAGCGCATTTAACATTCTCTTGTGAGTCACGTAACATGACTCCGTTCACTCGTTCATATTTGTGTGGTTTCAGGTGAGGACGCAAATAAATAAAATAAAATAATAATAAGAAACTTATTTTTATTTCAGCCAGTTGCCGAGGCAACATTTCTCATTTTAACTTGTACTAAAACTGAAATAAAACAAACTATATTGGCATATTTAAAATAAAAATAAAAACTACTAAAAATGACAAAAAAAATTACTAAAAATAAAATGAAAACAAAATATAAAAAAAAATAGTTGTAAAATCATATGAAAATGAAAAATCATAATAGTATCTATACTAGTATCTATAATAGTTATACTAAAATAAATAACACTGTTGGCCTAATGAGGTACAGAAAGTAAACTTGACTAAAGAATATTCTGTACAACAAGATTGCCTTTTTTTTTTTTTTTTTTCAGTGAAAACACCCAGTCATGAGCCTTATGAACATATTGTTCTTGTATTTTTGTTTATTTTTTGAAGGTGAATTTGAAGGGGGAGATGGTGAGGAGGAGGTGGATGATGATGATGAAGATGAAGAAAGTTTTGATGATGATGAAAATGAAAGTGATGCAGAAGGTGAGGAGATGAGGAGTGAGGAGGAGGAGGAGCAGATCCTCGTCACTGAGTCTGAAGATGAAGAATATACCCCAGAGGAGGAAGAAGATGATGAAGATGACTAGAAGAACAGCTGGATGAAGATAATCTGCATTTAAATTCCAATAATTTGTGTAGCAAATGAGCCACCGTTTCACTTGAAATTGATGCAGTGAACTGGCATTTGAAGAGTGTGTGGACACATGTATTGAGAGTCAGTATTCATTCCTGTAATAAGATGTTTTGCTGAAATTTTTCTGTTATTTAAATTGAATATAAGATTTTTCATGAGATTACAAAAAAATATAATTGACAGGAAGTGACATGGTGTTTATATATTTATGAGAATGGGTTGTGTGTTGAACCTGACATTGTCTGTGGATGAAATCTATTTTCTGTTATGTTGATATTATCTTGGATATCTAGATTCCAGTTTCAAAGTGCAGGGTAACGCATGTTAACATGGATGTTAATTTTGGATGGGTTTAATTTTGCACTTATTTTCCAGTGATGTTGTGAGAAGAGGTGGTGTTGGAAAAAAAGAATGTATAATAAAATATAGTTTCATAATTTAAAAATCAACTGTTTTGTGGCTGAAACGCTGAACATAAATATGTATATGGTTATTTTAGTTTAGTTTTGTATTTACTAAAATGAACTAACATGAGCAATACATTTGTTATAGTATTTATTCATCTTTATTAATATGAGTTAATAAAAATCCAGCTGTTCGTTGATTGGTTAGTTTACAATGCATTAACTAATGTTTACAAATACAACTTTTGATTTTAAAAATGTATTAGTACATATGCTGAAATTAACATCAACTCAGATTCTGTAGAAGTTGTGTTAATTCTTAGTTCATGTTAACTAAAGTAGTTTGTAACCTTAAAATGTTACCAAAATTAGTTTTATAGACAAGTTGTTCCTACCTTTTTTATGGATGAGCTGTAGCAGTAAAAGAAAATCATCATCAAGTGTAGCATGCATGAGACATCTTTTACAGTACAGGGGGCGTATTACAGAAACTTCCTATCTTAAGTCTTAAGTAAAGTTTTGATAAGCTTGATAGAAAAGGCAAATCCTAATCCTTTAATTTCATAATTATTTGTCAGAGTTTTGTCGTCAAAGTGCAGGACATCATTTGGGTGTTCACAAAGTCCACCATCAAATATCGCTGTTCTTCATCTTGTATCATTAATAAATGTGACGTCATTCTCAGACAGGGCTATTATGTGATTTTTACAGTAATAATTCATTTCACAAATAATTTTGAAGTTAGGACAACATTGGGGTTGTCCTAATATGACAATTTTTAGGATTTTTCTGTGGAGTTCCCAAGGTTCAAGGTGTTAACGTTAAAAAGTGTTTTTGTGACTCACTGTCTTCTACAAAACAATCATCCTACATGATGTCAAGAACATTGCGTGGAAATATAACCTTGATATCTTTAATATTGACTGAGTAAGGCTTAGAAAATCACGTTTCGTAAAACAGGTCTATTTATTAAGACGTCCAAAAAACATAAAAAAACGAATGGCGGGTACCATACATCTTGATTGTGGCAACAATTACCAAGTTAATTCACTGGAATGACATCTTTATTAGTAAAATATGTATTAGTAAAATGAAATATCAGTAGAAAAAGTCATTAATATATAAATTAGTAGAAAAACACATTAATATCTGGCTGGACTATTGTGAACATTTGGAGTAAATCTGGGATGACAGAAAAAATGCCCTACCAAGTTAACAGGTCAGTCTCAAAGTTGTGAATCTTCACTTGTTATTCAAAATAAGAACAAAGATGCAAATAACAAACAGTACAAACAATATAATATAAGAAAGAAACAAATAAAATTAACAGTGCTTTACTTTTTTCATTTTACCTCTAAATAGAAGCATTCGTGAAAAAGTTGTTCAGTCAAGAGCAGTGAGTGATTCTCTTTTCTTCTATTGTTTGATTGACATTAATGATACAGACGGCAGCAGGTTCATTAGACTATTAAGACCTAAATTTGCACGACCTAATACACATCAGATGTTTTCCCCCAAACGTTCACTTAAGACATAACCGAATATGTGTGTGTGAATTAGGGGTGGAACGGTACACAAAAGTCACGGTTCGGTTCATACCTCGGTTCAGACATCACGGTTCGGTACGATTTCGGTACAGTGGAGGGAAAAGCAAAACAAAAATGCAGAAGGCATTGTATTTTTTAAATAAGTTTTATTAATAAAGGCATAGAACCAGTTTATTTGTAGTGCACTGACAATAGTTTTATATACAGTTAGGTCCATATATATTTGGACACAGGCACAATTTTTTTTTTTTTTTTGATATTTACCAAAACATATTCAAGCTCTAGTTATATAATGGATATGGGCTGAAAGTGCACACTCTCAGGTTTAATTTGAGAGTATTTAAATCCAAATTGGAGGAAGGGTTTAGGAATTACAGCTCTTGAGAGTAGCCACCCCCCTTTTTCAAGGGACCAAAAGTAATTGGACAATTGAATCAAAAGTGGTTTCTTGGACAGGTGTGGGCTATTCCTTCGTTATTTCTTTATCAATTAAGCAGGTAACAGGTCTGAAGTTGATTCTAAGAGTGGTATTTGCATTTGGAATCTATTGCTGTGAACCTACATCATGCGTTCAAAGGAGCTCTCCATGCAAGTCAAACAGGCCATCATTAGGCTTCAAAAACAAAATAAATCCATCCGAGAGATAGCTGGAATATTAGGAGTGGCCAAATCAACAGTTTGGTACATTCTGAGAAAAAAAGAATGCACTGGTGAGCTCAGCAACATAAAAAGGCCTGGACGTCCACGGAAGACAACAGTGGTAGATGATCGCAGGATCCTCTCCATGATAAAGAAAAACCCATTCACAGCATCCAGCCAAGTGAAGGACACTCTCCAGCAGGTAGGCGTGTCATTGTCAAAGTCTACAATCAAGCGAAGACTTCACGAGAGCAAATACAGAGGGTTCACCACAAGGTGCAAACCATTCATAAGCATCAAGAATAGAAAGGTCAGATTAGACTATGCCAAAAAACATCTAAAAAAGCCTGACCAGTTCTGGAAAAGCATTCTTTGGACGGATGAAACTAAGATCAACCTGTACCAAAATGACGGTAAGAAAAAAGTATGGAGAAGGCTTGGAACAGCTCATGATCCAAAGCATACAATGTCATCTGTAAAACATGGTGGAGGCAGTGTGATGGCATGGGCATGCATGGCTTCCAGTGGAACTGGATCACTGGTGTTTATTGATGATGTGACAGAAGACAGAAGCGGCCGGATGAATTCTGAAGTGTATAGGAATATACTGTCTGCCCAGATTCAGCCAAATGCAGCAAAGTTGATTGGAAGGCGCTTCACGGTACAGATGGACAATGATCCAAAACACACCGCAAAAGCAACCCAGGAGTTTTTTAAGGAAAAGTAGTGGAAAATTTTGCAATGGCCGAGTCAATCACCTGATCTCAACCCGATCGAACATGCATTTCACTTGCTGAAGGCAAAACTAAAGGCAGAAAGACCCACGAACAAACAACAACTGAAGACAGCTGCAGTTAAGGCCTGGCAAAGCATCACAAAGCAGGAAACCCAGTCTTTGGTGATGTCCATGAGTTCCAGACTTAAGGCAGTCATTGCCTGCAAAGGATTCTCAACAAAATATTAAAAATAAACATTTTATTAGTGATTATATTAATTTGTCCAATTACATTTGAGCCCCTGAAAATGGGGGGACTGTGTATAAAAATGGTTGCAGTTTCTAAAATGTTTACTTGATATTTTTGTTCAACCTCTTGAATTAAAGCTGAAAGTCTGCACTTCAAATTCATCCTGATTGTTTCATTTTAATTTTATTCTGGTGGCATACAGAGCCAAAAGTGTGAAAATTGTGCCTGTGTCCAAATATATATGGACCTAACTGTAATTATGTTATTAATTAAATTAATAAAAAGACAAAAAGACCTTGCGATATGTTTGGTAATTGTACCTGAATTAATTTAAAATTAATTTGCTATATTTCAGATCAATTTTAATCTTAATTTTAATTAACATTATTAATTAACAATGTAAGATTATTCTCATCTGAATTATAAATAATTGATTTCTGTATAAAATAATACTAGGCCTACCATTAAAAACACATTCGATTTTCTTTTTTAAGCAATGTAGAATGTGTAAGATTAGTGCTCCGAGGACAAGAAATGAAAACCAATGCAATATGATGAATGTCCAAAAGATGGGACCCACAGACTGTTTTGAAATGGAGTTGGATAAATATGTTTTGCTTTTAAAACAGTGTGTGTGATTTTGGTTGGGTGACAGTTGTAGGTTACAGTTTGACAAGAGTTTACAGTGTGACAAAAGCACAATGTTGTGTTTTATTGCGAGTGTACACAAATATAAGTAAACACTTTGCAGGTTTAATGATCTGTATGAACAAAATGGACGGAGTATGTTTTTTATGTTTCCACTGTTCGATCGCGCCCGCGCCTCTCTCGCTCTCTCTCTCTCTCTCTCTCTCACACACACACACACACACACAGTTCGATCGCGCCCGCGCATCTCTCTCTCTCTCTCTCTCTCTCTCTCTCTCTCTCTCTCTCGCACACACACACACACACTCCAGCATTGCAATCTTGACATCGCAGCCTGTTCATTATGCGGTCACACCAAACGCGAATAGAGCGTCAAATTCGCGTCTATTCGGCGCTAGTCCAAAGCAAATAGGACGCGCGTATAAAGCCAACGTTTGAAGTGAACGCGCGTTCAGAGCTATCTAACAGTAGTTCCGCATTACATTAATTCATTTGCACGCGAGTTTTATTTATTTTTACACCGTTTATTCTCCGTGTAAATTCGTGCACCGGAATTCGTGTAAATTTCAGGTGTGTGTCAATCAGCGTGTAACGCATTGAGATATTTTTTGTGGCTTATTTTGTGCTTAATAACTCTTTTAAAATCAGGCACATTCCACTCTTTATTTTCTTATTCAATGCATATTCTTTTCATAAAAAAGAAAAATGTTTTGCTTTTGAAGAACATTCACAACTTTCATTAATAAGTTGATATATTAGTTCCCTTTAGTTGTCACTCAAAGCAGAGCAGAGCAGAGCAGGATTGTACCAGACTTAACAGAAGGTGCGAATACATTAATGTACTTTTTCATTGTAGGCTAAATAAAGAACCTCTCGGTTACGTATGTAACCCTCGTTCCCTGAGTAGGGAACGGAGACGTTACGTCGGATGACGACGAATGGGGTTTCGCTTAGAAAGCCTATCAACTTCGAGTCTTACAAAACGAGTCAATGGAATGGAATTTGCATGGTGCAATCCTGCCCCACCTCGTGGGTATAAAAGGAGAACGCCGGCAATATGCAGATATGTTTTCGCTTCGGAGCCAAGTGTATGCTTCACTCCCTAAGCCATTCTGAGATCTTCTTCCTCTTCGAGACGAGCTTCTCTCCAGGTGTTGGTGTGACGGCGATTCCCAGCGAGTGCACATTCCCTGCGATCTGTGCAGTGATCTGCCAGTGTTTGTGTTTTCTCCCTGGTCGCTTCAACACTCTGTGGAGTTTATCCTCTCTAAAAGAGCAGCGCGTGGCACGTCTTTTTAAAGATGCATCGCCCGTGCACTTCTGGTTGTGGTCGACTTCTATCCGACTCTGATGGGCACAATCGTTGCTTTGTGTGTTTGGGCTTTGAGCACACTAAAGCAGCGCTTGTGGATGACTCATGTTTTCATTGCGGAAACATGGCCATCGCAACACTTCGGTCGAGACTCAATGATCTTGCAAAAGGGAGAGTCCTCTCATCCACACCCCGATCTACCGTTCCCACGGGAGCTGGTACTTCGGCTGGTGGCCAGGGTGACCTTAGGGTGACGATGTGGCACAACCAACCGACGATTCGGCCTCGGGCCACATCCCCCTCTCCAGTGTCTCCACCTTCGGGTGTGCCAGCATTGCCTGAGCCAGATCCCGAGATGGCCGCCATGCTCTCCCGGGCGGCCGCGAGCATCGGGTTAGAGTGGAACCCTCCGCCCTGTCCCGAGCGCTCGCGGCTTGATGATTGGTTTTTGGGTGCGGCCGCTGACTCTCGACTTTCCTCCCCTCGATCAGGCCGCTGCCGAAGGGTACACTGGGGTCCCCATGGTGGAACGCTCTGTTGCGATGCAACTGTGTCCGCAGAGTGCTTCTTCCCGTGGTGACCCAGAGCACCCGTCCAAAGCCTGTAGGTTTTCGTCCACTCTCGTGGCGAGGTCCTATAGAGCCGCGGGGCAGGCAGCCGCCTCTCTGCATGCCATGGCCATTCTGCAGGTCTACCAGGCCCAGATGCTCAAGGACATGCAAGAGGGGAGGACTGAACCAGGGCTCTTTGATGAGCTGCATGCCGCCACTGACCTCGCTCTCCGG
Source organism: Rhinichthys klamathensis goyatoka (assembly GCF_029890125.1). Classification (NCBI taxonomy): domain Eukaryota; kingdom Metazoa; phylum Chordata; class Actinopteri; order Cypriniformes; family Leuciscidae; genus Rhinichthys; species Rhinichthys klamathensis. The sequence goes on from NW_026606589.1 coordinate 2,226,692, forward strand.
GCAACACAAGTGACTGCACGCTCCCTGGGTCAGGTGATGTCCACTAACGTGGTCCAGGAGAGACACCTGTGGCTCAACCTGGCCGATATGCGGGATGCCGAGCGAATTCGTTTGCTCGACGCTCCCATATCCCAGGCTGGCCTCTTCGGCGGCGCGGTTGAGGACTTCGCCCAACAGTTCTCAACCGCCCAGAAGCAGACTGAGGCTATAAAGCATATTCTGCCCGACGGCCCGCTACTGCCTCCACCCAGCCGTCGGCACAGAATCCTCAGCCTGCTCGCCGCCGAGGGCTCCCTCCTGCCGCTCCTGCCCCTCCCGCACGGCCCCAGCAGCAGCCTTCACCCGGGCCGCGTCGTGGAGGAAGGCGCCACAGCCCTCTCCAGCCCCGCTAAATGTCAGGCCAAGCGGCGCTCCTGAGACGGGCTGCTCAGAGATGGTCATCAGTTCTTTTCAGGAGATGGTAGCAGGGCCACTCCTTCCCCCAATGGAGGGCCGGGGGATAATCCTTGGTTATCCACTCCCCGCTGCTCACCCCCGGGTGGGCAGCACCCTAATGTGGTTAAAGAAAGAACTGACACATCCTTCTCTGAGCACACAGAGTTCTCGGATGACAGTGTGCGCCGCCCACGGGCCTCGCCACTCTCGTCCCCCTCTGTCACAGAGTTCTCGGATGACAGTTTGCGCCACCCACGGGCCTCGCCACTCTCGTCCCCCTCTGTCGCCAGACCCCTGGCAGAGCAGTCCCCCGTGGAACGCTGGTCCTTCCCTGGCCTCCTCTGTCAGGACGCGGCTAATGACCGGGCCCCCACACCGAGCCGCTATGCCACCCATGTCTGGGCCGGTCATTCCGCCTCACTGCACCACAGAGGGGACGTCTGTGGTTCGCATGACCCTGCTGGTACAGTTCTTGGGAGCCTGGCTAGAGCTTCCCAACCTGTCCCGCTGGGTCGCCCGAACCATCTGGCTCGGCTATGCGATTCAGTTTGCACGGTCTCCTACCCGCTTCAGGGGAGTCTGGTCGGTGGCAATGCCCCTGTCATGAGAGCGGAGGTCGCCACCCTACTGGCGAAGGGTGCGATCGAGACTGTCCCTCTGGCCGAAATGAGGTCCGGCTTCTACAGCCCCTACTTCATTGTCCTGAAGAAAACCGGTGGGTTACTGAGACTGAATCCTCCTCGCCCTCCTCTCGTTCCCTCTTGGGACCTCTCAGTGGTTCTAACTGCCCTGCAGAGTGCTCCCTTTGAGCCTCTGCAATCAGTGGAGCTTAAGTTCCTGTCAATTAAGACAGCGCTCCTGGTTGCATTGGCCTCCATTAAGAGGGTAGGGGACCTGCACGCATTTTCTGTAGACGAAGCGTGCCTGGAATTCGGGCTGGCCTATTCTCACGTGATCCTGAGACCCCGGCCTGGATATGTGCCCAAGGTTCCCACCACTCCCTTCCGGGACCAGGTGGTGAACCTGCAAGCGCTGCCCCAGGAGGAGGCAGACCCAGCCTTGGCACTGCTCTGTCCAGTACGTGCTCTCCGCATCTATGTAGACAGAACGCAGTGTTTCAGGACCTCAGACCAGCTCTTTGTCTGTTATGGTGGGAAGCTGAAGGGAAAGGCTCTCTCCAAGCAAAGGCTGTCTCACTGGATAGTGGACGCCATTGCTTTGGCATACCAGCAGCAAGGTCGACCGTGCCCCATTGGTGTGACTGCCCACTCCACCTGGAGTGTGGCATCCTCTTGGGCTCTAGCGCATGGCGCCTCGCTAACAGACATCTGCAGAGCTGCAGGCTGGGCGACACCCAACACATTCGATAGATTCTACAATCTCCGAGTGGAGCCAGTGTCCTCCCATGTACTCGCTTCAACCAGCCGGTACTAGGACCCGCTCAGGTGTCTTCGCTTGCTCGCCATTCCACTCCACGGACTGGGTACGTGCGATATATTCCTGAGCTTCCCGAAAGCCCTGAGTTCCTCCAGCACTCCTGACGTCGGCGCCAGTGTCTATTGCCTGTGTGTCGGCTAGGTGCCTCCCGTGTGCATGGTCCCTCCCCTGAGCGACCCCCACATGTGTATTTCCACTGTAAGCCTCTCTGAGCATGTGTCTTTCCCTCGGCAAGCCACCTTGCCACCCCTGGGGTTGAAATATTCCACCTGCAGCTGGACACCCGTGTTCTCCATATGCATCCCTCCGGGTCATATGTGTATTCTCTAGCCCCACACCCCCACCCCACCCCCTCTGGGTTGGCAATAATTGCATATTTCTCTGACTTGAGATATGCTCCACAGTGTACCTTGGTATTCCTGTGCTAAATAGGAGTCCTTTGTCCGTGCTAGTCTCACGACAGGGATCTCAGATTTAAGCAGGGCACTGGAAGACAGCTGTGAAGGTGGCGTGATTAGACTGGTAACCCCATTCGTCATCATCCGACGTAACTTAGAGTGACAACAAAAGGGAACGTCTCGGTTACGTATGTAACCCTCGTTCCCTGAGTAGGGACTTACGTTACGTCTTCCTGCCACTTCCGCTGTACCGCGGGGATCGCCTGAGCTCAGCCTTGGCTCCTCAGCGAAGAAACATATCTGCATATTGCCGGCGTTCTCCTTTTATACCCACGAGGTGGGGCGGAGTCCCGCCATGCAAATTCCACAGACCCATGGCATTTCTTTGCCATTGGCTCGTTTTGTAAGACTCGAAGTTGATAGGCTTTCTAAGCGAAACCCCATTCGTCGTCATCCGACGTAACGTCTCCGTTCCCTACTCAGGGAACGAGGGTTACATACGTAACCGAGGCGTTCTTTATTTAGCCTACAATGAAAAAGTACATTAATGTATTTGCACCCTCTGTTCAGTCTGGTACAATCCTGCTCTGGGCAGATGACAAAATGCTCTCTCTGAGGGCAGTTTACATCTTGTTGAGGCAGTGGCCAAGGCCTGGTGATTGGCGACTCCACCCTCTAGTAGTCCATATGGCAGAAGTTCGGCCAGGCTAAAGTGGACTTGTTTGCCTACGAGGAGTCAACCCACTGTCTCATGTGATTTTCTCTCCATCCTCCAGTTGCTCTGAAAAATCTATATATTGCCTTATGTGAATGAGTGGGCAGGATGATTTTCACATCATTTTGAAGCAAAAATTCTAGGCTACATGATCCAGTTCCCAAAAATTGTGTGAATAAATATTAAGGATGGGTTTTATGGCCTTATTTCAGTAACTTAAAAAAAGTATTTTTTCTTTTCACAAACATTTTCTCAAAACTACAAACTTTTGCATACATGCTGCTCACATATTATTGTAGAATAGTTTGTGCTGAATACAGTGTAATCAGACTTTAACCATGAAAATGTTAGTAACAGAAATAAGCACAAATGTCAGGGCATGTAAAAAACACGGTTTATGGTTTTACGGTTTAAAGTTTATGTGGCTGTTATTTCGGTTTGCCACAACCAGATTGACGGGATGTCAGTGGGTTAACATGTTTTGGTGTCCCATTTTCTGCGCGGTGCCAGACGGTTGACACCCTGCTGCAGAACGGGGGTTTCATCTTGGGATTTTTCTGTGCTACTTGAAGGGTTGTCTACTGCTCCCTTCTAACCCCTTGAGACAAGGTGTTTTTTCTTGTTGCTTTTACCTCTCTCTAAAGGATAGGAGATCTGCAGGCTTTCTCAGTCACCTCTTCCTGTCTGGATTTTGCCCCTGGACTGGTCACCGTGATTTTGCACCCAAGGCAGGATTAGGTCCGTAAGGTGCCTTTTTTCACCGTTTCATCCTGTTGTTCTCCAGGCCTTCTCTCCTTCGCCTTTTGAAACTCAGGAGCAAGAGAGGCTGAATAATTGATGTCCATGCCATACTCCGAGTACGCGTCTCGCGCAGGTGTTATTTATAGAATTGATTACGCACTTCGTTGCGTCTCCTAACTTCATCCTATGCTTTGGTGTGTACTACACGTGACTCAGACAACGGCATGCTCTGAAGGCGTTCCCATTGTGTCAACAACATGACGCAGCGTCTCGTTCCCATTTTCACAGAACCGGGTTATTTACATAACCCTGAGACGTTTTCATGTTGTTTTGTGTGAACACACGGCTTATGAGTTCTTGTTTTGTTTGAGTGCATTGCTTGTGAATGTTCTCGCTGGCCATGTGCTTGTGTTTCTGTTTTGTTTACTGCATGGGTCTCCAACTTTTTTGTGAGTGAGGGAAGAAATAAAAAAGTCTGGAGGGCTATATCATATATATACCATTTTGATAAAGTCTTAACGAGTGTTGAGTAGTCTATCTAAATGGATCTATCTAATCTAAATTAAGCTTCGGATGCAGCCTGTGTCTTTTTAGTGGGTCTTGTAAAATATTATTGCTGCCTGCTTAATGTTGCTTTCAACTCACAAACTTTTTTCTTTTCTCAGTGATGTACCTGGTGCATAACAGCCATTGAAGGTCTTGTGGGTTGTGGTAAAATGTGTCTCTTGGCTAACGCTATGCTATAGCTACATAGATAAGGCATACAGCTTGTGAAGTTTGTGAAGAGGAATTCTGCACTCCTTGTTAAAGTAATGTCTTTTTTATTTATAGTATGACCTGGTTCATCAACATCCATAATTAATCTTTTTTATATAGTTCAATTCACCTTATTTATGCCGTCAGTCACCCCCTTAACTCACAGAATAGCATAAACCAACATACATCAAAGTACATTGATACACACAAACTTCTAAATATTTTAAATTATGAAATGATTATTTTATTTAATGTTATATGAAATGTTTCCACAGTTCCTTTTCTCACTTTTTTTTCACGACTCCATGCGGGCACCATTTTGGATACCACTGGTTGAGCAAATGGCTCAAAAAGCCATGTGCTTAAATTTATGAAAATAATCTTTTCTACAAAACAATTTATGATGTATTTATTTGTAAATGAATGTAAAATGAATCACAAAACATTTATTGTTTGCAGTTCACATGCTTAATTCTTTGGCAGTCTAGCCTCTCAGGCTAATGGTTTGACCTAGAGATTTGCTTTGAACACAAGCTAATAAAACTCATATTTATCTCTTATTTGACATAATACCAATGTAGTTACCAAATAAATGGCTGAAAATTGCAGAAATGTGTTGATTTCTGAAGGGTCCCGAAACACCAAATTTTTGGGGTGACTTTGTGTGAGGTCCCCTGAGACAGCATGCACATGGGTGGGGCTAACTCAACATTGCCAAATGTGATTGGTATGCAATAAAAAATGCCAGGGAATTAACAAATCACTGGATTGGTTAAAATGAGCAGCATAAAATATTAATTTTCCTTTTTTTTTTTTGGACTTCAGAGTTGAAAGTGGGCTTAAAGGGTACATGGGCTTAATGGGTACACTTACCCTAAAGCTGAATTTTCAGCATCATTACTGTCTTCATTATCACATGATCCTTCAGAAATTATGCTATGCTGATTTGCTGCTCATGAAACATTTCTTATTATAATCAATGTTGAAAACAGTTGATAAGAAAAGTTTCTTGAGCAGCAAATCATAATATTGATTTCTGAAGGATCATGTGATAATAGCTGCGTTTCCACTGCCGGGCCAGGGCTAACAGCGAGCCGAGCCAGTGGCCTCGGGCCTCAAGCACTGGGCTTGCGTTTCCACTGCCGGGCCAGTAGCCCCGCAGCGCTGCCCTAAACCCCGCCCCTAACGCGCCTTTCTGGATCAAACGTCATACAACCCAACCCATTTCAGCGGGTATTATGAATTTATTTATTTTTTAATTTAGGAAGATAGCATGTATATTAACTCACCGGCCGTGGCTGCAGCCTGCAATAGTGTCCAGATGGTCTCGCGAGTCGCCACTAACAGAGGGACGGTGACCCAGCACACCGTCCATCTTCTCGGAGCTCCGCTTTGTCCATTGTGCGTTTGAATCGCCTACAATACTGCGCCCGCAACTTTTTTTTTTTCCTGAACTTGAAGCGTTGCTCGCTGAATTAGCTTAGAAAGTTCAGCATTGATGTATATTATAATGTCTAAGTTTCTTCACTCGCCGTCAAATTGACGTTGTACCCTTTCTTCTGCCCAAATGCTCAGAAGAGCTTTGGTATCTTCGACAGACCAGTAGTACAGGCGATTCACCATTTCGAGCAGCGATTATTTTGCGCGATATAAAAAAGTGAAATGTGCATCTTGCTTCAGATCATAACGTTCCATAACACCGATAAACTCCGCCTTTTACCTTGACCACGCCTCTAGCCCGAGCTGGCCCGCTTTGGCACAAGGTATTCGACGGGCCAGAAATCCTGGCCGTTGGCCCCGAGTAAGCCCCGATCAAGCCCCGGAAGTGACAGTGGAAACGCGACTGGCTCTGGCACGCACTAGCACGGCTCGGCCCTGGCCCGGCAGTGGAAACGTGGCTATTGATGCTAATAATTCAGCTTTCCATAACAATTGTACAAATTAATAACAAGAACAAATTACATTTTACTATGTTTTTACTTAATTTTTTATCAAATAAATGCAGCCTTTGTTTCAAAAACATAAAAAATAAATCTTTTGACCGATATATGTGACCTGGCCATGTGCTGGGCATTACTGAATTTTTTTTCTTTCTTTTTTTAGCTAATGAGCTCTGACTGATCACTTTAGATCCACAGCAAAATTGCTGTTAGATCCTCATTTTTAAAGCAACCCTGGAAAGCAAAAATAATTATTACCATGAATGTATGCATTTGTGATGTTGTGCATTTTACATCAGAACATTCTGCTGTGGCAAACACTTTTCAGTGTTTATCGGAGTGTGGTAAAGAACTGTCTTGCACAAATCTGTAGGTTAGCAAATATATTTTAATATATAATATAATATTTATATATTCATTTAAGCACAATGACAAAACAGCATCATTTTGGTTTAGCTAAATTTACTCCAATAGAGAAGCCACATTTTTCACTGCAACGTAAGAAAAAAGAAAGAAAGCAAAAAGAATACTAAATAAATGCTAACAGCACACTGCCCATGAAGTTTTAATGTCAGAAGAGAAAAATGAGATTCAAACATCAGCGATTTGCAAAGCGTTTCAAGCCAATGTGTCTTGTGAAGCGATAACTGGCTATGCTGACTTAGAAAAAGAAAAAAGAGAACAACTGCAACACATCAATAAATAAATATGCAATGACCATAAAATGCCCAAACAAAGAAGTCTTTCAGCAACAGTCTAAAACAGACCAAAGTTCAGTATCTATTTTCATTTACAAGCAGCTATTCTACCCGACTTCAGCACAGCATGGCAATCCCACTTCAGTTTACACGCCACTACACCTCCAAAAGAACCAATCCGAGCACTAAACACTAAACACAACTGCACAGCAAAAACTTCTAGGGTGCAAGCTCTTTTTTAAATTGTATGTAGCTTCTTATCATGAGATTAATAAATAGTTCTGCATAATAAAGTCTGTTTTAAGCTTCTGAACAAACAAGAATTCAGTTGGCACTTTGTCATGGCATGAGAGCATGCTTTAATCCTCAGTGTAAACGTTACAAGAATAGCTCTTATGCGCACGATTTTGCATGTGCTCTATATTTGAATGTGTTTTCCTGCTACAAATGTACATTACCAATATATGACGTTTCTCTATTTGCCTTTTTTTTAAATTTTTTTTTTTATACACATTTCCGTTTCTGCAGTAACATTAACTTGTTTATCATGAGCTATTCAGCTCAAACATTCTCTACAAGGTCTTTACATGTGCACCCGAATATTTTAGATATGTGAAGTGAAGAAAAAAAGAAAGTTGCAAGAATATGTTTTGGGCCATATTTCACCCTAAAATAATAAAAATGAATAATATTAACTATTATTATTAATGCTGATTTTAATTCAGAAAATAAATCAATTATGGTTACCTGACACAATTTTACAATGTAAAAGAAGTCTTAATGGTCCTAAAATACATTTGACGGTCTTCATATAAAATAATATATTGTTTTAATTTTGGGTTAAAACTGGCCCAATTTCTCTGTGAGATTCACCGTACAGAAGTTATATCACCATATTTCTCTTTTCTCGGTTCTGTGATGATCAATGTTCCTGTATTCATTAAAGCACTGCACTACAATCCACTCCCTCAAACTACACCATATTTCAACACCGTCAAAATCACTCTCACAATCTTTTGATAATCTCCGTAACAGCATCACATAAATAATGATAAGTGTTGCAATCTCCACGCAAACCGATTCCACATTCCTCAAGACCTCATTTTTAACATTCTGACGGGGAATTTGATACGTACGTAAATTAATGAACCTTAAAGGTGTTCTTGCATTTACAGCCAGTGGCCTCTCATACAAACATTTCACAACATGACACAAGCATGGGTACTACACAGTCAAAATTGTCATATTATGCTGATAAGCATAACTAAGAAAGAGAACAAGCATTTGGAACAACACACAAATTGACAAAAACACATTTAAATGATGCTGTAAAGTTATTAAAACAGAAGATTATAGAAAAGGATCTTGAGCCCAGTGCCCTATGTTAAAACCAACATAACAGACCTAATCTGAGCCATCACACGCACATTTACAATTATGAATAGACGTTCCAATTTTGTCCAATTAGTAAACATACATCAGTACAACCAAAACAAGATACAATTGCATTAAATAAATTAATAATAAAACACTTTTATAAATCCACAATATTTTTGTATGTACAACTTAAGAACAAAACATCAGTCAGAACAAAAACAAAACAAAAAAAGAACATTTGCTAAAGATAACAAAAGCTTTTTTTTTTTTTTTTTTTTTTTGCATTGTGGCATTATTTTGACAAATAAGCACATCCTCCCCCATTGTCATTATTGTAATGGAAAAAAATACATCAAAATAAAAACCTCTATTACAGTAGTGAGACATAATTATATCAATACATATTGTGTGCTTATGCAAATTATATTTTTCATTACATTTATTTTGAGGAGTACTTTTCTTGACAAATCACCCTAAAGGTTTTCAAATTGTTTTCTTTTTTGTTGTTCATTTTTTTGTTTGGCTAGATTCAGTGATTTCTGTTATGCCAATATGAATCTTCATCATTACAAAGCTTTTGCAGCATTATCAAGGCTGATATGTTTTAATACCGTGACATCCAATCTGACAATCAAATGACATGAATTATGTGTATATGGCTTCAGTGGTCTCTTAGTTCTTACAGTATCGTATTGGCCGAACACATAATACTCTAGAGAACTGCATGTAGTGGTCATTAACAACATCGAAAATGTGTCTAGAGTTGACGCGTGTGTACCGAATATATTCTCTGCATAGAGGAAAGGAAGTGGCATTAAACTAGAGAAAGACGCTGCTTATTCCATTGAGCTCTACATTATTTCCTGCTGGCAGAGGAAATTCATCTGAATATGCCTCTATTGTTCAAAAAAGGAAACATGGAAAAGGGAGAGCGATAGCAATATGGCTATTCCAATGTTCTCCAGTTGAGGCGCTGTTTTGAAAATACACTTGTAAAATTATTTCAAGCGCAAAGCACAGTGCTTAACATATGCCCTTGATATAGACGAAGCTGTCATTCAACAAAGGCTAACCTACAGGTGCTCATGCACACAATATGTGAGCGGCAGAACCACATCAGGTGTGAACTGAAAACCACTGTAAATGGCGTGAGGACATCTGAAGCCCTTGGTTGCTGGTCTGGGGACGTTATAAAAGTCTATGATTGGTTGGTAAAACTAGCATAAGCATATAGAGAGCTGATCTAGAATCAGATATCACAGAGAACTCAGTCCACGGATGACAGGACCGGAGGATGCAAAAAAACAACAACCACAACATTACTGAAGAACTGAACAAAACAAACAGAAAAACAAATCAATTCAAAGACTGATCACGGTGTGTCCGATGAGACTGATTTGAGCGTTTGGCCGTGTGTCCAGAGAGACACTAGACAGGGAACATCACCACATGTCACATACCGCAAAATTCACAAGATGACATTTGTACACAATTGAGAAACATCAATACAACAACAACAACAACAACAACAACATAAAAAATCTAATAAATAGAATCAGGTACAATCTGTTTTTGACAGGATTATTTGTGACTCGTCGCATATATCTGGATCTTGCACTTTGGAAAATGACAAAAATGAACATTCTGTAATTTACTCGCCCTCAAATCTGTATGACTTTTATTATTTCTTGGAACGAAAAAGGAGAACTGTTGCATACAATGCAAGGGGATTTACGTGCATTCAAATGTGTTACAGTACATTAAGAGGCATCATGCCAGGTTTGAAGTCATTGATACTAAATGCTATTGGTTCTTACACAAATACAGTGATATTGAATGGGGACAGGTCAAGGCCCCAAATGGACTAAGAAGTATATACACTTTTTTTTTTGTCCATTTGGGGCCTTGACCTGTCCCCATTTACTTTCATTGTATGAACATTCTACTAAATATCTCGTTTTGAGTATATTTGGAACAAATATACAGGCTCGGAATGTAAAAGATAAAGAATTGTCCTTCTTGGGTGGCAACAACAGAAATAAAGTTTACATTTCACTGATCTAAAACTTGACAGGACATTCTTTACAGTCCTCAGAAATCCACAGTAACTATTTCAAATTAAAAGGGCCACAAATGTTCACAGCCAGTTGCAGTCTATCTTTTCAAAATACTTTAACAAATATGTAGTTCTAGATTCGATTTTGATATGGTCTTAGAACTTGTTTTCTTAGATTCAATGAAATCACACAACAGAATAATAAATAGAGAAACAGCCTGTAACTGAACGATGCATCCTGCCCTCATGCGTGGGTTGAAATGCAGACGCATAAAAATACGCATGGCATGTCCTCAATAACCGTTCTGGCTTTATAATATGAAAACAACAGTCTGCAGGGGTTAAGCAACAACACAGTGATCAAGCAAATTTAGAGTCGTGTTTGAACAGTCTTTCAGCAGATGGTGTCAATAAAAGGCGCAATCTTACCAACACAAAGAATATCACAATCATAATCATGATATTAATATTTGTAAACGCAGCATGATCTTAATATTCTGTGTTAGAACGATTGGCAAAGATGTGTGTTTTTCAAATCAATGTCATACTTATTAAAATATAGCCTAGTTTTGTGAAACAAGAAAAGTTAGAGTACAAATAAAAGAAAACACCTAAAAAATGTTGCGCTGTTTGGATCCACAATGTGATCCATACAGACTTTTGGCCACATAGAGTGCTGCAATTTATGGATATGTATTTACCATTTCATTACCATATAATTATTTATTTATTTTGACCACATCCTTGACGTAAATATCTCCGTTTTAGTCGCAGCTGTTTCTTACCCTCTATCAGTATACAAATTATAAACAGAAAATATATGTGATATCATCCTAATGTTTCATATAATGGTATACTGAGGCATCTGAATAAACAATTCACAGTAGAAGTAGTCAAATTTAAAGTTTTAACAAAAATATATGCCTTCTATTTCCTGATGCAAATACTGCAGAAATTGAGTTAAAATGTTAATCTAAACACATTCATATATATATATATATATATATATATATATATATATATATATATATATATATATATATTCATCAGTTTTGTGTTCTACCATGTTCTGTTTTGATGGACTTTTCGTGTTTTTAGGCCCGTTATACATCTAATATAGGATATTAATGTTGTCTCCCATATGTACTAGAACACTATTATAATGATATATAAGACTGCTGTTGTTTGATAATAAACATTTTGTATAATATAACTGATAATTTAATAAACTACAATTCATAGAAGTATGATGCAGAAATATAAAAAGCAGTATTAATTCTCTACTAGGTAATTGCATACCCTGCAACAATGCATTTAATTTCTAAAGAAGGCAAATATTGGCTTTCTAAGTGGCAATCACACAAATTCAGAGATGAATTCTCTGTAACACTTTTAAATGTTGATATGAGCTTTTTTAAAGGGAATGTACCAACCTCAAGTCTACCCACATTACTAACTAGGGAATAAATGTGTCTAAAGGAACAGTGGTCCAGTGGTTAAACCTCTTTCACAACTAGATTCACACCTTAGGCCAGTGGCACATTAAGACATCAACTGCAAAATCCCTATTACATTGGTCTGACCAACTTCTGACAATCCCACTTAATGCTATCAAGGGTCCAAATAAACTCTCTCTCACACATACAATATTCGACACAAGTGTCAGCGAACACAGAATGATTGTTTTTCATTCCGACACACAACTTGACCTATGACCCATTCACTATACAATTGTAACCAGACTACAAGTCTTGTGGTTGCTGTCTTTTTGTCCATTTCTTTGTCTTCCGTGTTCTTCATGTGTTCCATGCCGCCGTGGCATGGGCGTGGCTGTAAAGCATCTTGGCAATCTGATTTGCTGCTTGGCTTCTGTTCATTGGGAGGTGATGTGGGCGGGGTGGTGGGAGTGGTTTGGTAACTATGATGGGCAAGATGAAGTGCCGGGGATGAGGAGCAGAGGTCATGAACATTGACCTCATGCTTTTTTAGGGGGAGGGGCCAGTTTGATAATTTCATCTTCTGACGGTTGGCGAATGATATCTACAATATAGAAGAGAGACACAAAGAGAAATCTGTTACAGACAAGATTATACAGAGTGCTGGGTAGTCACTGATTACATGTAATCTGGATTACATAATCAGATTCCAAAAATTAAAAACTTGTAATTAGATTATATTAGGCCTATATTTTAAAATACTCGTAATCAGACTACAGTAACTTTTCTATTGCTTACATGATTACATGTTATTCTCACAATGGCAGTAACATTTTAACTAATTATTCATAAATCATTAATTCTACTTATTTGCTATATGTTAAATTTCTATAAAATTCTAATTCGTATATATGTTCAGGTTTGTTTAATTGCACACACAGACCAGTCACTAGTCATATGTCTATAGCCATGTTTCCACCGCAGGAACTTTCCCCAGGAACTAGGGACTTTGGGGTGGTACTCTGTGTGTTTCGACCACAGGGACCAGGGTCTAAATGAAGTTCCAGGTAAAAATGTCCCCCTTAGAAAGTCCCTGCTCGTGAGGTAGTGCTTTTTCAAAGTTCAGGAACTTTCGGGGGTGGACCTTGGGCGCTGAACATGCTGATTAGTTAACGCAGCATTTTGATTGGTTGACTCCACGCAGCATTTTATTTTAACCACCATTTTTAAAAGTCTGTTGTATTGTGTACAGTAAGAGTTGTTTGCTTTTCATTCCCCTTCTCAGGAAACTCAAAATCATTTTTTTGCTAGTACTTATGTGTATTTAAATGTCTGAAACCTAAAATAAACATTATGTGGTTGAAAACACTCAATAGTTGTGATATATGACAGCACTGAGTGCGTCTGTCTCTGGCTCAGCGCCAGCCAACGTGCGAAAGCACATTTGAATTTAGCAGTTGATCACGTGATGCACTGACTGTTCTAATCACACCGGTGTGATCGTACGCTCTAGGGACCAGCCAAGACTGATCACACCGGTGTGATCGTACGTGCGAAAGGGTTAAGCGACAGATAATATGGAGGGATGCCCCACAAGCAAACTTCCTCTACTTATTAGAATCTAGCATACATCCTTACTTCAAAACCCTACAGTAGTTAGGGAGGGAGGTAAGCAAAGTAGAGGGAATCTATACTGTCCTACACAAGTCTGTTCACCCTGCATCAAACCTCATGAACCTCCAGAGAGGGATATATCTCATGAAAGCTGCTGACTGAGACCCCAGCTCTGAAAACTTCTCTACGACTGCCTCATTGGCAGACCGAAGAGATCAGAGTGTAAGATCAAAGCATTGAGGATCAATATTTTTCCTTTTTCCTTATTACAGATGCCCCTCTTGGCAACTATAACAACCATAGAACGACCAATGCACTGGCTGTGTGCTTTGTAGCGCGGATGGATAGATCTGTGGCTTGAGCATATATTTTTTTTTGGACTGCCTCGGGAGATAGTACCACTCAATGTGCGGGGCTTCAACACCTGCGTCCTAACCTTAGGCAGGACACCATCCTCTGGCAGCACTGCTGTGTGGAAATTGGGCGGATTTCTTAAGAAGATTTTTGTGAATTCGGCCCAGACTTTCATCCCACGTGAAAAAAGCCAAGCCAGACGGGAGCTCCCTTACCACGACTCATCCTCAAGAGCTGAACGCGTTTGCTCCATTGGCAAGGCAGGAGCAGAGGAAGCGTTAAAAGAGGACGCAGACCCAGGGGCGAGATAGCTAGCAAGCTGCTCTTCAATTGGGGCATCCATTAAAACAACATAGCAGGAGTAGCCCAAAAGAGTAAAACTTCAGTAAGGCTCCTCCCTATGATCCACCTTCAATCCCCACTATTGATCCTGCCCTGCCACCTTGGCAGCCACAGGACTCAAACTGCGAGGTGCCTACGCTCAACTCACATCCCTCAAGAGAGAGCCAAGCATGGGTGTAGCTTCCCTCAGCAAACACATCACAATGAATGCATTCAGCTCCCTTGAGAGCAGAGCACACACCTTGCAAGCGCTAGATTCTTATAGAAGAATCAAGCAATAACAGAGCCTCTCACTGCGAATGCATCACCATGAGTGCCTTCAACTCCCTCGTGAGCCGAAAGTGCTCTGCGCAAATGCTAGTTTTTTATCCCTCTTTAGAAAATCAAGCAAGAGCAGAGTTCTTACTGCAAATGCAACATAATGAGTGCATCCAGCTCCCTATGGAGTCAAACACTCCAACAGACCTTTATCTTGGACATACAAACAAGCGGCTCCTGAAGACAAAAAAGCTGATGACGTGTAAAGGCCCTTTCACACTGAGCGTGACGCGATAAAGCTAAGCGAATCGCACAGAGCTTTCACACTGAAAGCAAAATGATTGATTGTCTTCAGCTAATTCACGTTTGCACGATAGGTGGTGCTGACCGAGAATACATTTTTGTAAGCATCTCTAAGGTTTTCCCATTTGGCTTTAACCTCGTCCGCTGCACAACACACAACAGTAAATTAAATTTCAAGTTCGGTTTAATTCTAAAGGACATTTAAAAACAGCCACAGGCCGACCAATGTGCTGAACAATAAAAGCATAAAGGAACACAATAAATGAGAAACATACAGTAAGAATCACCATAAGAACCAGACAGAACTGCACATTAAAAGCCAAGGAAAAAATATGAATTTTAAGACAGGATTTGAACTTAGATAAAGTGGAAGCCTCAGTGTGATTAGGTAGGTTATTCCAAAGAGTGGGGTCAGCCACTTCAAAAGCTCTGTTTCCTCTGGTCTTTGAGCGGGTTCTAGGGATTTGGAGGAGAAGGTTACCCTCCGATCTTAGACCTCTTGCAGGAGTGTAGGGGTGGAGTAAATTTGTCAAATAGGTAGGTGCATGATAATTTAATGATTTGTAGATGAGTAGCAGGATTTTATACTTAATTCTATAGTGAATCGGCAGCCGATGTAGGGATTTCAGAAGGGGAGTGACATAATAATTTTTTTATGCCCCTTCAGGAATCTAGCTGCATTTTGAACTATGTGTAGGCGGGATATTTGAGTCTTTGATATGCCGTAATAGAGGGAGTTGTAGTAATCCAGCCGAAACATGATGAAAGCATGGATTGCAACCTCTAGAGAACTCTCTGAAAGAAAGGGTTTGATTATAGAAAAAAAAAAAAAAAAAAAAATCGAACTTATGACAATAAGATTAAATAAAGTTTAAGACAATAATAATAAAAGTTTTCAATAAAAGTGAAAACTTTTAAAAGTGATACGGTACTATAGCGATATTTTAAGCCAAAATAAAGAAGAGTTTTTTTCATTATTACTTTATTATTATTAAAATAAAGTTAGTGTATTATTATCAGGACCCACAAATATACCTCCATTGAATTATTATACATTATATTCAACATTATATATAGTAGTTTAATTTAGTTATTTAGTTTTTCTCATGCAGTACTCGCGCTTTCAACACAGGCATTCGTTGGATCTCTTAAAGGGACACTTCACCCATTTGCATTAAGCTTTGTATCTTTAGAAACCCAGTCATATTTTTGAATGGTCATGGTTTATTCCCTTATTTTCCCCTGAGATGGGAGAAATAAGGATTAAATGTTCCACTTCCTGCTTTTTATGACGTAAAAATCGTCATTTTGCGTCATAAAAAGCAGGAAGTCCCATTTCTTTGTATAAGGGTTGAGACTACAAACACTAGCTCATCATTTATTCAGGGTGTGGGACCCACTCACGCTACAGACCTATTACAGATCAGTGGGTGGGACTTCACTTGCAGATACTGAATTCAATATCAGCCATCTTGTTTGGAAGCTAAGCTAACAAGCGCTGTGGAGATAGGAAGTTACGACAATGACGGAAGAAACTAAACATGATATGGAAGAAGAGGATTTTGAAATTCTGCTGCTCGAATCCGATGTTCGTGGCTATCTTTACGAGCCGCAATATAGTGAAGAGCAGCTGAGGCTGATGGAGGAACAGGAGGTGGCTGCTGCGGCTTCTGCAGTCGAGGCAGAAGACCTGCCTGTCACGGACGAGGAGCCCGGACTGGCTCAAGCTGGGCGGACTGCTGGTGCCTGTGCTCTCGCTGTGTGCTACGGACACAGATAGAGTCCGTCTGCTGCAGAGAATTTCAACGATGGCAATTTCTCCTGGACGAAATCTCTGAATCAGACGAGCACACGGACGTTTGTGTTGTGATGTGAACCATCCTAGTTTCGCCTGACTGAACATCCCGGTATCGTGCAATAATTCACCATATAGAAAGAAAGACAAACGAGGAGTAATTCACTAATGAGTTTGCCAATGTAACGGGGTTCATTGTTGTGGGAAGAAGGAGGCGGGAACCGGCGAACATTTAAACATTTTAATAGTAAAATAAACAAATACAAAACAAAAGTATAAGCCAGCAGCCCCTCACGGAGGACTGCTGGCCACACACAACAGAAACAAAACACAACATAAAATCAGGCCTGCTCCTCTCTCGATCTGCCCTGTCGTCGCTCCTCCTTTTATGCGTCCGCTCCTCCGTGAGAGATGCGAGACCGGTACGTCTCACAGGTGTCGTTCATTATCACTCACGCCACCGGCCTCGCGCCGTCCTCTCACGTCCCTCGTCCTGCTCGCCACAGCAAACTAACTAGAAATTTTGTGTGAAATGAATGAAAACTCTGGTGGCAGCTAACGTTAGCCTTGTAGACGAAAGAGTGATTTCTCTGATGTTTGCGCTGTTCTGGATTAGTGGGAGTGGCTTGTGGAGCTGTGCAATGTGGTGCATTGTGGGAGTTGTTGTCTTACATACAAATGCGCCCTAAAGTTATTTTCTGTCTTTTCTCGGTCAAGAGGGTACCAAATTCAAAAATTATTTTACATTTCGACTACATATATGACCCACTTTCAATAAAGATTAATGTTGAAATGGGTGAAGTGCTCCTTTAAGCCCGGGACACACCAAACCATCGCCAAAGAACTAGCGCTGATGAAAGCCGACAGTGTTGTTGCCTTGCGTCACCTGCTTCGGGGAAAAAAGCTGCATTTGAACACACCTAGAGAACTACAGGCGTTCTGAACGCGCCTGCGTGTAAATGAGACAAATGTCTATTTCTGTAGATACAGTATATTCATTTATATTCGTCATTCAAAAAGGGAAACAGATTTCTCACAATTGCGAGTTTACATCTCGCATACTGACTTTATTTATCCAATATTTTTATTTCTCCGATATTTTTTCAATTGTGAGGTATAAAGTCAAATTCAATGGAAATTATTATTTTTTTTATTTATTTTTTTACCTCAGAATAGTTTAATATCTCACAATTCTGACTTTATAACATGCAATTGGGACTTAATATCATGCAATTCTGACTTTATATCTCCCAATTGCGTAGGCTATTATAAAGTCAGAATTGCGAGATATAATGCAATTCTGAGAAAAAAAGTCAGAATTTCAAGTAGCTTATATTTCTCGCAATTGCAATTGCAATTGCAATTGGGACTTTATATCACGCAAATCTGACTTAATAACACGCAATTGCGACTTTATATCACGCAAATCTGACTTAATAACACGCAATTGCGACTTTATATCACGCAAATCTGACTTAATAACACGCAATTGCGACTTTATATAATTTCTGAGATAAAAAGTCAGAATAGTGAGATAAAAAGTCGCCATTACCTTTTTTTATTTCTCACTCTGTGTCGAAAACAAGCTTCCATACCATACCATACACCAGACATGTCTTGCAGACACTGAACAGCAAATTAAGAGGAACCTTATGCTACAGATCACTGTGGAAAAATTACTATAGCCAATAAAGAAGGAACTCTTACCAGGCAAAATATCATTAAGCACTTTTTTTTTTTTTTTTTTTTTTTACATCTGACAGGATTTATTTTCTTGATGCTGTTATTATTTTTGCATTTTCCATTGAATGTGTACTGGTATTTTAAGATGTTTACAGACCTTATTGTATTGTATCTTTAAAATTACAGAGACAATTGGCTACTTGACTCGTTTTTGCTTCCACTCAACAGCAAATATGACCTGAATAAAATAAAATGGCTTTATTTTAAAATGTTCTATATACAAGCATTAAAAAAAAAAAACTTGCGGTGAGGACATGCTATTAATCCATCAAATTTAGGTTTAAAATCATGTGATTTAAAATGTTGTAAAATTAACTATTTTGCATGTAGCCTAGTGTAGAGTGAAACTCGGATAACTTAAAGGATTAGTTCACTTTTAAAAAAACTTTTGCTGATAATTTACTCACCCCCATGTCATCCAAGATGTCCATGTCTTTCTTTCTTCAGTCGAAAAGAAATTAAGGTTTTTGATGAAAACATTCCAGGATTTTTCTCCATATAATGCACTTTGCTGGGCACCAAACGGTTCAAGGTCCAAAAGACAGTTTCAGTGCAAACTGCAAACTGTTCAAATGGCTTTAAACGACACCAGACGATGAATAAGGGTCTTATCAAGCGAAACGATCGCTCATTTAAAAAAGAAATAACAAAGTTTAAGTTTTATAAGCTCAAATGCTCGCCTTGCTCTGTTCTGTGTGACTCTCCTGTTCGAACTCGTTCATCAAAATGAACGAATCTTTTTCCGAGTCAATTCGTTCATTTCGTTCGTTAAATGAACCAAATGACTCGAAAAAAGATTTGTTCATTTTGATGAACGAGTTCGAACAGGAGAGTCACGAACGTGCATCACAGAACAGAGCAAGGCGAGCATTTGACATTATTAAACTTAAACTTTGTTATTTATTTTTGAAATGACCGATCTTTTCGCTTGATAAGACCATTATTCATCGTCTGGAATCGTTTAAAGCCCTTTGAACAGTTTGTAGTTTGCACTGAAACTGTCTTTTGGACCTTGAACCGTTTGGTGCCCAGCAAAGTGCATTATATGGAGAAAAATCCTGGAATGTTTTCATCAAAAACCTTAATTTCTTTTCGACTGAAGAAAGAAAGACATGGACATCTTGGATGACATGGGGGTGAGTAAATTATCAGCAAAAGTTTTTTTAAAAGTGAACTAATCCTTTAAGCATCCCATTTATGTAAATAATTACTTATTCATCAATAATTACTTATAACTATTTAACAGTACTACTACTACACAGGTTAGAACATCATCTCAGTACAATATTGAGCATACATGTCACTTAAAGGTGCTATATGTATTTTCTAGCGGCCTCTATTGGCGATGTTTCAGATTGCAACCAATTTTTACAAGAGCGCTCGTGCTCTTGCGCGTGCTCGAACACAAGAGCGAGCACTCATGGTACATGGCCACACTGAGACTTTCAACACACTGGAGAAAGCATCACACAACATGCTGGAAACTCATGTAAACTCCCACTGCAACGTTACAATAATAGGCTACTTTTATCAGCTTGAGTTGAACTAATGCTCCATGCTCGTACCATGATAACGTTACATTGACTGCATTTAGCCGACATGTGGTGTTAGCATAAGGCATTTCACTAACTATTCGTGTATCTTTCACAATCAGCAAAACATGTCAACATAGGTGAATGTATAATATGATAACGAAAACGGTTAGTGCCTAGACTGAACAATTTCAGTGTAACAGTAAGATCGTAGGAAGTAACATTACTGTACTGAACTTGTCTGGAAATGTGTATTATAAACAATATGATAGTAGTGGGATGAGTGACGTTAGACAGTAGATCTAGTACATAAAATAAAAGTTACATCTTAAAGCACCTACTTTTTGTTATCCTGGAACAGTCTTGTATTCATTTCATATCTCATGCATGTTGTAGTTTACCTTGCTATTTCATTACAGTTTACCATTATTTATTTCAGCATATCTGAAAACTTGTAATTTATCACAATAAAAATAGCGGAGGTCTCTCCATAATTCAAACGCTCTGCCGATGTTGATCCGTGTTTTCGTCCTGAGTCGATCTGATTCACGTTTGGCCTGACGAGCTTCAGCAGATAAATTTTTATTTTGTTTTGTATATTTATGTGGAGTTAGTGTTGGAGTCTGTGTTGTGCTGGAGGCAGGTCGTTTTTTAATGTTATCAGACTCCATGTCGTTAGCTGCAGTGCCGTCGAATAGACTGTATATAAAAAGGAGAGAGGCTCGGGAGCGTGCATGCACGTCACATCCGATGGATTTCGCAGAAAATCTGACCCGGAGACCTCACATAAAATAGGAATACCGGCCTTCAGAGGTAATAGCAAAACCCGACAAGTGGATCATTGTAATGTGTGATTACAACCCCTTCACACACAGGTAATAAAAAAGGATTCATTTTAGAAGAAAAGTTACATATAGCACCTTTAAGACCAGCGCATGCAAATTATAACCCAGAGATCGGTACTGCGCATGCGTCTATGACGTCACCACAACACACCTCCATCCACTACGTATTGGACCATCCAGCTACGTCATTGTGCTACAGCATGCAGCGAGGGGTGTCTCCGCTGGTTCCAACCGTCGGCTTGGTGTGTCCCAGGCTTTACACAGACAAGTCGTGCACAGTCTGCACACACAGACTCTCCCGGTGCTTGCTATGTTGTATTCTAAGTCATGCAAGCATTTGAACAACGTCGTTGTAAATCTGTTCATCATATAAAGTCATTGTGTCTCTTCAAAAGACTTGGATTTGGATTAGGTCGCACTCGATTGATTGTTATTACGATGCCTTTATGAAATGTTTTGGATCTTTTAAGATTTAGAGGCATGGACATTAAGTGGAGGGACAGAAATCTCTGAGGTATAAAAATATCTTAATTTGTGTTTGGGAGTTTAATGAAAATCTTACAGGTTTGAAGCGACACGAGGGTGAGTACATGGTGACAGAATTTACATTTCTGTCAGGACCACTATTGTCAAATACGATTGACAATTAGCATACAGTTTGGATTGGCGGTATGGTTCCGTTCTGGGCGAGAACTCCCTGCGCATCCATGCAGCCTAGCATGGATAAGAGCAGGGAGAGCAGCAATAACCCCCCTTAGGGTAAACAGAACAGAACCAACATGAATGTATTGCAGATATCATTAATTCAAGATTTTAAAATACAACATAATTCGAGAATTTATTCTGATTCAAGGGGAATCAGAATGCCGAATGCTGACTGGGCGAGAGGAGGAGCTGGGGATGGAGGAGGGTAATTAGCTCCTGAGAAACGCGATAGCTGCTGATAATACTGAAGGCGCTTATATGTATACAGTGATAGGCGTTGAATTCCTAGGTAGACGTGGATCAGCTGAGAGACAGCTGATGCAAGCTTGACTAACGTGACCTGCCAGAACTGATGCTACGCTTGATTTTTGGGTGAATTATACCTTATAAATTCAGTAAGCTAAAACTAACTTTATTTCGCGAATCATATAATTTACATCAATGATACATTTTCGTCGCATTTTTATATCGCGATATGTCAATATAACGATGTATCGTTACACCCCGATTTGGTACTACACAGAAACCATCATCGACTATGATCTAAAGTGGTTTTTGATTAAATAATGGGCAGACATGCATTATTTAGTGTTTTATAATAAACTGAACGCTGCTTACCATTTCTCATGCAAAAATTTATTATTCTTTATTGTTATAAAAATACCCCAAGCCACATGAAAAACATATACAGAACATATATCGTCGTAATCATATATTTATTTGGCTTCATGTTTCCACTGTAGAAACGTTTCTCAAAAAGTGAGGGTGCTCAAAATAGGGCCGAGCGATACCTATTGTCTACGACAATATTGTAATTGCTGTTATGTTAAAGGGATTGTTCACCCAAAAATGAAAATTCTGTCATAATTTACTCACCCTCAAGTTGTTTCAAACCTGTATGAATTTCTTTTTTCTGTTGAACACAAAAGATTATATTTTGAAGAATGTCTGTAACCAAACAGTTGATGGGCCCCATTGATTTCCATAGTATTTTCACGAGTTCACACTTACATACAATTAAAGGGAATAAAGTATAATGCGTATTTGGCGTGCTGTCCGGGGGGAGGGCTCCGAGCTCGGAATTTGGCCCGAACCCAGAGTACTCCCCACCGTATGTAAAGTGGTTTTGAACTAGAAGAGTGGAGAAGGGGTGGTGGAGGGACGCTGCTAAACTGTCAGAGAAATGAGGTGAGACTGCTGAGTCTATATATACACGTTTTAATCATGATTGCTGAGTGCTCTCCACCCGTGTTAATTATCTGAACGTGCTTCTCCCGAACTTGTTAATAAAACATCATTTTAATCATGATTGCTGAGTGCTCTCCACCCGTGTTAATTATCTGAACGTGCTTCTCCCGAACTTTGTTAATAAAACATCATTTCTTTTTCCTACTATGGGAGTCAATGGGTGCTTGGGCCTGTCTGGTTACCCATATTCCTCAAAATATCTTCTTTTGTGTTCAGCAGAAGAAAGAAATTCATACAGGTTTGGAACAACATGAGAGTGAATAAATTATGACAGAAGTTTCATTTTTGGGTGAACTATCCCTTTAAACGATATGCGATCTGCATGATCGAGTAGCCTATGTCCCTGTACGAGTTTTTGTGCTTTACATTTATTATATCATATGATATAGTTAAGAAATGTTACACACAGAGTGCTTTTTCCCCAAATATCAGCAGTATTGCAAATGTGTGAAGTATTGAAACTGATTTTATTCTGCAGTTGAATAAAGTTAATATAAGTAACTTACATTATTGACATTTAGTTTCTGACGACAACGAATCAGTCCTTTTAAACGAAACAGCTGATTTAAAGATTAAATGACTCACTCGTTAAGCCAGTCAAATGCTATGGTCACTCGGCGGCGCCGGCCGCGGCACTTGCTAAGATTTATCGCCGGTGTTTGAATGGGTGTCATGCGGTGAGAGTGAGGTTGTAGGGCGGGGTTCGCTGCTGTCATCGCCAGGCGGTGTCATTTCGTCTTGTTGTGATGTAGAGGTTTGAGCTTTCTTGAGCCAATTTCATATGTCCATGATTAAAAAAGGACGATTAATATTTTTAGGCTACCTAAAGGCAGCCCCGTCTCAGAAAGTCAGCTAACGAATTTCCTGAGAGGGACGCACACACGCAAGCAAAGTGGGCAATTAAAGAGACAGCTTCACCTATGCGAATCACGATCGCGAAAGGACACAACCAATCCAATGCATTAAACATGAAAGCATAATGAAATAATTTCTGATTCGAAAAATTGCATTAATGGATTTATTTGGTTTATTATATGAGTGTGAAATCCGTCTGTGTTTCTTTTGTCGGCAAAATCTCGTTTACATGTGTGCTAATAAAAATTTTACCTGAGGGTGCTTTCACTTTTGTTTGAGGGTGCTTAGCACCCTCAAGCACCCCCGTAGAACCGGGCCTGCTTAGACCTTTCTTTGTCAAGATTAGAAAAGGTTTTGATCATAAATTATGAAATATAATAAAATAAAATAATTAAATAATTTAGACTACCGTTTCTATGGTAACGCAATGTTCAATTTCAAAACGGTTTTCACAGGATGAATTCTGAGTTTGTAAGCTTTCAAATGATACCAAATTTATGATAACTACTAAAATATGTGATGTAATAAAAAAAGGCGATAAAAAAGATAATATTATATTTTAGATTTAGAGGATAATATATTATACTTTTTAGAGGATAATATTATATTATAATTTTTTATTAAAAAATACTAGATTATATGTTTTATTATGAACTTTTAGCATGAAAACCAAAGTTTCAATTATTAAAGGTGTGTGCGTCAACTTTTTGTGACAAAGGTCAGAACTCCTGTTATGATGCAGATTTTTTTGAGGTGCACTCTTGTCAAAAATTCATCGGTTACTCTTCTTTCATAATTTGTAGCAAAAAACAGCAGTCAAATATCTATTTAGGATTCTTAGACCTTTCCAACGATATATAGTTTGTCATAATTAGATTAGGATTTAATAGTAATATAGCGAAGTAAAGTTAGGCGTCCCGTATACGGGACGGTGACAGTTGTGTGAAAGGGCCTTAACTCAGGCACCCTTTTATACTCACGGGTGCTCTGTGTGTGACGCCATGGATTGCCATCTGCCTATGATTATTGGCTTTCGTTTACATGTACCTCAGACACTGGTCACGCTGATGGTGTTACCCACAGTGTCAATACCAGACAAAGCATCGAAGTTCCACTTCGAAAGGGAATTGCAATTTGGTGCAGATGCTGATATTTGTATGGTCAAAAAATAAGATGAAATTCTGATAGCTTGTAATGTAAAACAATGAGATCTTTATAACAGTATAGCAGACTACTTTCATAAAATGGATAAAAATATCAGTTCACTATCACTCTATATCTCCCAAAAATATGTCTTAGTGGGATGATATTAAAATGCTTAGTTTTATGATCAAAGCTCTATAGTTTTAAAACATGTAATGCCATGCAATACAATGCTGATTGAGAGATTATCAAATAATTACTACTCAAAAGTATGGATAATCTAGTAAACCTAAATTGCTACAGTCCAGTAAGTGTTCATCTTGAAATATTCCTAATATAACAGTTACTCTTGTGTTTATGTTTTAAAAATCTGTAAAGATTTCACAGCAAAAAGACATGTCACAACCTGAAGATGTACATTTTTATAATTATACTAATAAGCCTTTTACTAGCTAAAAAAAACCTATAAACTACCAATAAGACCACAGAAGGCATGTAGTAGATTGTGTGCAACAAGTTTTTCAGCAAAGTTTTGATCATGTTGATAATGTAGAGGCATTGGAAATTTGTGTATTAAATATAATACAGTTGGCTTTATATGGTTAATGTAATCTGAGGTTCCTTTTGAGTAAATTATTGCCTATGTAGACAGCAAGACTGACGGTAAGACTTACTCCTTCAGAAGTAAATAGGATGAAACAGGGGAGCAATGTCACAAATAATGCTATGATCTGTTGATTGTGTTTATTTTTATGATGTAAAAGACAGAGACTTTTAAAGGGAACTGATCTGTACCCTTATATTTCTTTGCAGAGGGGATGCGTGTGAGTTTGGTGTCAATCTCGTCGTCTTCAGAGATCTTTAGCACGGTTGTGCGGTACTCAATGACCCGGGTCAAGAGGTCAGGTCGCCGTGAGATCTCAAAGATGTGCTCTATGTAGGATAGGTCATCTATGCAAAACAGACAAATCACAGAGATGTCATATAAAACAGAACAAAAGCATAAAAACATATCTGTACAATAAATTAAATTGTTAATGGAATGGAAATACTTGTTATAAATCACTCAGATTTAATTTCTAACGCATTCAACTTCCTTTGTTGTTTTTTTTTTTAACAGAATGCTTGAGCATATTTAAACATGGTGCCTCAAAATGTGTCACAAAATATAAAATATCACATTACGTCACATTTTTGAGCATTTCTATAAATTTTCCATGAAATTATGCGATGATTGCGATCTGATGAGGTTTGAGCGATCTCTCCCATCCTCATCCTTTCAGCCAGAGCAACCGAGGGAGCTCATGAGAAGAAAACGTCTCAGGTTACGTATGTAACCCTGGTTCCCTGAGAGGGAACGAGACGCTGCGTTTGAGACGCGGTGGGAACGCTCTGCGTGATTGCGTCATGAAGCACGTGTAAAATCAGTCCAATGGAAGCCCGATACGTCATGGGTGACGTCATAGACCAGGAAACTATAAATCACCCTTGAAAACAGACCGCGACAGCTTCTGAAAAAGTCTGAAGCAAGTCGATCAGGGCATGCAGGAAGTATGGCAGGCAAACGCAGCGTCTCGTTCCCTCTCAGGGAACCAGGGTTACATACGTAACCTGAGACGTTCCCTTTCAAGGGAACTTCGAGCTGCGTTTGAGACGCGATGGGAACCCCATACCCACTACGCCATAGTGACAAATGCCCGTTCTGTGTGAAGTCCTTGCGCACACTAAGAAGCAAGCAACCTCGCCCCAGGAGTGGAGAAATCAAGGTCATAAAACCTGACAAATGTATGTGGAGAGGACCAACCTGCCGCATTACAAATGTCAAGAAGGGAAACACCCGAAATTAAGGCCGTAGAGGCCGCCATACTCCTTGTAGAATGGGCCCGTACAGCCATAGGTGAAGGCTGACCGGCCGCTTCATAAGCCAATGATATAGCCTCAACTATCCATTTGCTCATAACCTGTTTAGATGCAGGGCACCCTCTTCTGAGTGACCCAAAACATACAAATAACTGCTCTGACTTACGCCACAGGGCAGCTCTGTGAACGTAGGCATCCAATGCCCGAACTGGACATAACAGGTTCAGTTGTTCCTGATCTGGGGTATTAAAAGGTGGAGGATAAAAGGCCTGCAACACTATTGGGCCCCTAACATTAACTGGGACCTTAGGAATATAACCCGGTCTAGGGTATAGAAATGCTTTCACCATACCAGGTGCAAATTCCAGACATGACGGAGCAACCGACAGGGCATGCAAATCTCCAATTCTCTTGATAGATGAAATAGCAAGGAGAAATAAAGCTTTCAAAGTGAGAAATTTTTCTGAAACCTCTTCAATAGGCTCGAAGGGAGCCAGAGCCAGACCCTCAAGTACAATGGCTTAATCCCAAGCCGGTGCT
This sequence comes from Rhinichthys klamathensis goyatoka, assembly GCF_029890125.1. Lineage (NCBI taxonomy): Eukaryota > Metazoa > Chordata > Actinopteri > Cypriniformes > Leuciscidae > Rhinichthys > Rhinichthys klamathensis. The sequence continues at coordinate 2,253,818 of NW_026606589.1, forward strand.
CTAGAGTGCAGTGCAGGTCTCAACCTCAATGTACCACGGAGAAAACGAGTAATCAGAGGATCTCTCCCAAAAGAAGTACCCCCCAGAGGGGTATGATAGGCCGAAATAGCCGCCACATAAACTTTTAAGGTGGAAGGAGATAATCCAGCAGAGAAACGGTCTTGCAGAAAATCGAGAACTGAACCAACAGGGCAGTTAACAGGATCTAACTGACGCTCACCACACCAGGTGGAGAATAATTTCCATTTCAGTGCATAAAGTCTTCTCGTGGAAGGAGCTCTGGAATGGAGAATGTCTCAACGACCTCAGTCGAGAGACTGGATTCTATGAGCCTGGCCCCCTCAGAGGCCAGGCCCACAGTTTCCACAACTCCGGTCGAGGGTGAAATATCGTGCCCCCTGCCTGGGACAGCAGGTCCCTCCTGAACGGAATCTCCATGGGAGAGCCGTCCAGAAGAGACAAAGTCCGAGAACCAAACTCGAGTCGGCCAGTACGGGGCTACTAGTAGCAGATGAGCCCCTTCCCGGCGAACCCTCTCCAGAACCTCCGGGAGCATAGATATCGGGGGAAATGCGTACAGGTGCAGCCTCGGCCACACCTGCACCATCGCATCCAGTCTGAGAAGAGCTGGCTGCGTGAGGGGGAACCATATAGAGCAATGCGTTGTACAAACGATGTGAAAGGTCGACTTGACTTTAGTTAGACCAAAGTTCTCCCTAAGAAGCTCCACCACCTCGGGGTGAAGTCTCCAATCCCCAGTGCCCGGTTGCATAAAGCACCTTAAGTGTAATTTTGCCCTTAAAGTCGCCCTTATGTTTCCCTTAAACCTAAGGGTGTTGCAGAAAAATACCCTTAAGTGTTACTTAACGGTTTTTTTAAGTGAAACGTCATAAACACTTAGAATTTCCCTTAAATGCTGTTTTTTCACTTAAGTAATCGTTAAGTGTTGCATAAAACCCCTTAACGGTAATTTCCCTAAGTATAAGTTAAGGTTTGGAAATCGTAACCTTAAGAGTAACGCGGACAAAAATAAGACGACATGGCTGAATTTATGAAACCAGCTGAAGATCATAGGGAATAGGGAGAACCCTTTGGACCAATTTAGCCATGAAAAATTGTTGCAAGAATACCGATTTGATCGACACGCAATATTTGACATCGCTATCAAACTAGACGGCTGTCTGTCTGTCATTACACGCGACTCGCATGTAAACTATCACAACGTTAAGTCAGTGCGCGCACGGAGAGTGTGTGGCCGACAAAAAATTCACAGGAGAACGAGCTGATTCTGTGTTTTAAAAGGAATCATGACAGAAGAAAACAGGTATGCTATGGAAATATACTCAGCTGTATTTCGAGACACAGAGCCAGAAGTGCATTCACAAAACCTAAACAAATGCCAAAGCATGAGACGGTGAACAACACAAACTGCCGCCACGTTCGGAGCTAACGCGGTGTTGCGTGATAGCGTCACTGGACTGACACGTGATATTCCGACATGTTAGTGTTTTGCGCATCTATGGCAACAACAGACTTTTATAACGTGAATCCAGGATCGCTGTCGTGAAACACTTAAATGTTTCCCTTACCTAAGAGAACCGTTTAAGAGATTATATGCAACACCCTTAAGTTGTTCTCTTAGGTAAGGGTAAATCGCCCCTTAAGTATCATACTTAAGGGAAAAACTTAAGGTACTTTATGCAACCGGGCACTGGGCCTCAGCCCCTGCCTCAACAGGATATCTGCTCTGATATACGAGACCATCAGTGTGTTGTCCGCCATTCGCCGAGCAACCACTCATGATCGCCCCCACTTGTGAGGGAAGCATCCGTCGATAGCAATATGCGTCGACAAGAAGCCCCCAACACTGGGCCTGGGCGAGGAACCAAGGTTCTTCCACATGACCGAAGCACGAAGGCATAGCCGCGTGACCTTGATCATGCGAAAACGTATTTCCCCTCGGAGAAAAACCCCTTGGTCCTGAGCCACCACTGCAGGGGTCTCATGAACAGAAGGCCAAAAGTAATACGTTGGACGCAACTGCCATGAGACCCACCCGTCTGAAACTGTTTCACAGTGAGTGACTGGCCTAGATATACCCCATTACGGCTGTAAGAATTGCTACACCTAGAAAAGTGGTCCTCAGAGCACACTCTTCTTGGCGTTGAGAGGCAACTCCAACATCCTTAATGAGACAGAACGACATCTCGATGCCGAACTGCCATAAACTCAGATTGAGCTAGGAACAACCAATCATTGATGTAGTATAATACGCGAATGCCCTGGAGTCTCAGAAGAGCCAGAGCTGCATCCACGCATACTGTAAAGGTGTGGGGTAATAAACCTAGGCCGAATGGAAGAACCCGATAATGGTATGCTTCGCCCCCGAAAGCAAACCTCGGGAACCTCCCTCATCCTCTTTCGGAAACAATGAAGTAATGGCTGTCTGCTGGGAGGAGGAACCCCTTCTACAGCTCCTTTTGCAGAAGTGACAGTACTTCCTGCTCCATAACCAAAGCCTGCTCGGGGTCCACCAATGAGAGGAGGACCCCTAGAAATCTGGGCGAACGAGAACCGAACTGAATTCTGAAACCCTTTTCTATAGTGTGCAGGACCCACTGAGAAATATGTGGCAGTAGTTTCCACGCTGCCAGAAATTTACTAGGGGAACCAGTCTCTCAAGACTGGCCTCTGGATTTGTTTGAACAGTCACTACGGCGCCCTGAAGCGGCGAACCGGCAGGGAACAACCGAACTGACCATTCTACGACCCTCCTCAGAGGATCGTATGGGGATGCTGACACCTCGGTGCCCTGAACGGCGAACCGGCAGGGAACAACCGAACTGGCAGCGCTGCAACCCTCCTCAAAGAGTTGCACCCCAGAGGAAAAACGATTTCTCAAAACCGTCCCTTGGTTGAACAGTCACTTCGGCGCCCTGAAACGGCGAACCGGCAGGGAAACCGAACTGACTGCTCTTCTTTTTTCTTATTTGAAGGCTCGTTTGGGGACACTGACACCTCGGTGCCCTGAACGGCGAACCGGCAGGGAACAACCGAACTGGCAGCGCTGCGACCCTCCTCAGAGAGTCGCACCCCAGAGGTCGCCGAGGAGAAACGATTTCTCAAAACCGTCCCTGCCCCGGAGGAGCCCTCAGAAGCCTGATAGCCTCGTTTTCTTGCGACAGGACTTCTTGTCTAAGCTTTATTAGAGATGATGACAGTCCTCAGATCTTGCCTACCTCTAACTAGCTTAGTTCCTACGACCCTCCTCGGAGGATCGTTGAAAAAAGCAGGCACTTCGGCGCCCTGAAACGGCGAACCGGCAGGGAAACCGAACTGACTGCTCTTCTTTTTTCTTATTTGAAGGCTCGTTTGGGGACACTGACACCTTGGTGCCCTGAAACGGCGAACCGGCAGGGAAACCGAACTGGCAGTACTGCGACCCTCCTCAGAGAGTCGCACCCCAAAGGGCGCTGAGGAGAAACGATTTCTCAAAACCGTCCCTACCCCAGAGGGGACCACCCTTAGAAGCCTGATCGCCTCGGCGTCAGGGCTTCTTCTTTGTCAAAGCTATTTTAGAGATAAAACAGTCCTCAGATCTTGCATGTCTCTAACTGGCTAGACTGCGACCGCCACCCAGGTACCCCTCAATTGCGGAGGAGCCCGAATGGCGACGCTCTGTTTTGCACTTTGTGCTGAGAGGAGCATAATAGGCCGTCTCAGGAACATTAGATTGGTGAGGAAGAAACCTCTGGAACGCCGCTGAATGGTTTATTTCTTAGTTTTCTTGAAAGCGGAGCGTCCAGAAGAACAGACATAATTATATCTTTATTTTCCTTTATCTTTATATCAGAAAAACTTATATATATATACATATATATCACTCTGCGGCCACCAGCAGTAAACAACCGAACTGGCAGCGCTGCGACCCTCCTCAGAGAGTCGCCCCTCACATTCATCCATGTCCTTATATACTCTACCCACCAGCGCTGCCTAATAAAAATGTATTCATTATTAAGATGGCTGGTGGGTAACGTCGGGGTTAATAACGATAACGCCGACTCGGGAGAGAGAAAGCTCGCAAGCGTCTCTTTAACCCGAGGCAATGTCATACTATGATACTTAATACCCAAACATTACTATAGTCAGACATCTGGGGATTAAACACATAAAATACAAACCGGTTTATTCCACGATCTCGACACCTCAGTGTGGAGATAGGGAAAAACCACAGTCCCCGACGAGGAGGCTGAGATACAGAGTTTTCCTGTTTTAAGATACAGTTCATCTAACAAACTCTTCTTTATTTTCAATCTCATAATGTTCAGCTGGCCAGTAAATATTTAACTGGCAACAGCACTAGATAAAACCTCCTTTTTTTTCTTTAAAAAAGCTCCTCTTTATTCAACAGAGTTATGAGCTGGAAAATTTATTCATTGAAAACTCAAACATCTGCCTTTTTATAAAGATTTGTATTTGTTTTCTTTCTTTTTAAACAAAACACTAACGATACCAATTCCTCGGAACTGGAAATCGCAGCACACTAGATCTGGCATGTGAAAGCTGAGAAAGGGCGGAGCCCGTCCCAACCCCCGCTGTCAGATCCGTTTTCGAACCCCGAAATACGAGCCGTCTCCGAGCCTCGGCAACAGAGAGACCCGCTCGGGGAACGCGAACCGAACCGTCCTCCTCGAAGAACGCCCGGCGGGAGCGGAGCGTCCTCACGGACCGCTTCTCGCAATGCACAGTCAGATCCCTCGAGAAATGACTGTTGCATGCTCCACTCCCAAACAGCAACAAAAAGCTGATGTGTGTCCCCACCCGTGATGTAACGAGGGCAGGGAACAACACAACGTCTATAATATTGCTTTGCTCGCCATAATGATAGATAGTGATATATATATTGGGCTTGACAAACAACAATAAATAGACAAGGACAGAATCACAGAGAGCGCTTGCTGAAGACAACAGAAGCTGTCGCGGTCTGTTTTCAAGGGTGATTTATAGTTTCCTGGTCTATGACGTCACCCATGACGTATCGGGCTTCCATTGGACTGATTTTACACGTGCTTCATGACGCAATCACGCAGAGCGTTCCCACCGCGTCTCAAACGCAGCTCGAAGTTCCCTTGAAAGGGAACAGGATTTATTAGTTATTCGAGTTAACCGGAGTTCATTTTCCATAAACGTATGTAATTATTATCTGAATGATTAGCATAAGCATCCTTTAACATTGCATGTAAGTCCGTGTCTGAATGTGTTTAAATGTTTTAAATGTTGAAGTTAGCTGGTAGCCTGATATAACATGGTAAATGAGCAGCGGTGTTGACCATCTCCTGACTCAGGTAAACTCCGCCTCTCTTCATGGCCACTCCTCAGGCCACAGTTGGCCCGCTTTGGACCAAGCAAGGTATTCAGCGGGCCCAAACAAACCCTGGCCGAGAGAGCCCAGATGAGGCCGATCAAGCCCCGGATGTGACAGTGGAAAAGTGACTTGCCCTGACACGCACTAGTAGCTCGCTTTTGGCCCAACAGTGGAAATGTGGCTAATCAGTCTTGAGGGTAGGGTTTATTGATATAGTCGGAAAGTATGCCACGCCTTGAAGTGGTGGAAAACAAAGCACTGTTTTCATCGTTATTCATTCCTAAAACTACTGTGTAGTTTTTTGGACTTTGAACAAAGCCAAAAACCTGGAACTAAGTATAAATCGCCTGCCAACCAAACAGAAATGAAACCAAAAGAAGCTCAGATTGCTCTGATTGCAAGCTATTTGTCAAGAAGAAATTAAGATACATCTGTGGAATCCCACAACTAAGCAGCATGTATGTCAAAAATGTTTTAAATGTTAAAATAAAGATACAAATATAGTTGAAACAATATGAATACATTTAAAAGAATAATGTTGAATAAAATGCTGAAATGAAGCAGAATTCAGAGCATCCTCCTACGAAACGAACATGAACTGCAGTTTTCTTTTTGCTTCTTTTGTTCTGGTTGCCAGGTAAACATAAAATCAAATCTGGATTTTTTACTTTGTTTGAATTTAAGTGGGGGAAAAAAATTGCCATGTTTTTAGTGCAAAAATAGCCAAATTCCCCGTTTTCCACCACTTGTGGGCATGGCATACTTTCTGACTATATCAATAAACCTCACCCTTTAAGACTGATTGACATTTGACTGTGGGCATCGGAAATGCAAGTGCAAAGGGGATTGCGATTCCATTTGAATATTGTGAGGGTCGGGGCAATAGCAAATGAGTGATTTTCTATTGCTATTCCAAAATAGCAGGGTCATAACTTGTAAGACATTGGAAATGCAATTGCAAATTGACTTTGCATTTCCATTTGAAATTTGGCAAACATGTTACATACACGGAAAAGAAAGTCCAAACACAATTACAAATCACGCATTTGTGTTTCCATGTCACAACATATGTGTGCACAAATTGAAAATGCAATTGCAAATACAATCTGCAATTCCCTTTGAATATTGTCCGGAATATCATTCCATACATTTAAGTACACTTTTAAAAAGTGCATTTTTTGATAATGTCAAATTAAAAGTTTTACTTTACCATACATTTTAAATCAATATGTTTAGCCATATTTCAAAGACAATAGAATTATGAAATTACATGTAAAGATGCAAATCCAAAAAGAAAAAGCACTCACCTATAATATATTGCATTTAATTGCAGTTAACATGCAATTAAGTGTCTGCAAACATTACTCACACTTAAGTATTTTCTTTTAAAGTTTATTAAATACTTTTATTAAAAGTATGTTAAAGTTGACTTCTTTTTCACAAGGGCGGTTATGTCAAACATCGATTGTTCTTCCTTTCAATCACGGCCTTTGAGAGGCATGGCAGAGAGGGAGATTATCAGTGACTAATAATTGAATTCTAATTTATACTTAACACGTCCACAGGGTGAGTAAATTATGCATTTTAATTTAAGTGAACGGAACTTAAGGTTTGATAACTTCATTCACTCTGTTGATTGAAACTGAAGAGGCCAGTGTCTTTTGCTCTCTGTCTCACCTTGTGCCAGTTTGTCATTCTTCTCCAGGTAGCTGAACCACTCTTTGGAGGAGATGATGGAGTTACTCTGTTCTTCAGGGATGTCCTCCTTACAGGCTGACTTCAGCTGCTCCACGTCTTCATTAGTGATGTTCTCAGACAGATCACTCAACAACGAGCTGTATTCAGACATTCTCTGGGAAAGACGGACAGAATGAACAGATAAGCACAAAAACGTATATGTAAGCTCTGCTTCATACAATAGCATTGCACCATATCAGAATAACCTAAGAATGTATTTCTGCAATACGAACAGTATTACTAGAAATAGTAGAAATCCCTCTCTAGGACTAGTACTAGATGCATGTATAAATGTCCTAAGTTTTTGACTTTTTTGTACCTTTTGTCATTGCTTCATTCATTTTTTTGTCAGCCATTTAATTTTTGGCATTTGTTCATTTGCTTGTAATCCTTTTTTGTTTATTTCAATACTTCCTGAAAAAAACTTTACTTAAAGGAGAGCTCCGGCACAAAATGAACCTTTGGTCTAATAAAACATTGGTACCTAGTCAACCGTTCTCTGAGATTTGTTTTCATGATAATCGAATGTAAAGAGTTTTATCTCTAAAAACTGTTTAGCGTATAACGCTAGTAATGGGGGCATTTAATAAGTAAAAAGAAATCGCTAGTTTATACCACTAACAAGGCTCAAAATAGCCCCACACGAACACAGTAACATAATGAGGGTCTCTACATGCAAAACGAAGCATTGAGAACTCTGTAAGTGTACAGACTGTTTAATAAGAAGATAAAGATGAAGACAGTCCACTTCGTGTATAGAGACAGGAGCCATCTTTGGAAAACAGTCTCGACTAATCAAACCACGAACGACGTGCTAAGTGAGCTGAACTGTATGAAGTTCAGTGAACTTCTGAACTGTATGAATGGCGTTCGTGGTTTGATTAGTCGAGACTGTTTTCCAAAGATGGCTCCTGTCTGTATACACGAAGTGGACTGTCTTTATCTTTTTCTTCTTATTAAACAGTCTGTACACTTACAAAGTTCTCAATGCTTCGTTTTGCATGTAGAGACCCTCATTATGTTACTGTGTTCGTGTGGGGCTATTTTGAGCCTTGTTAGTGCTATAAACTAGCGATTTCTTTTTACTTATTATATGCCCCCATTACTAGCGTTATACGCTAAACAGTTTTTAGAGATAAAACTCTTTACATTCGATTATCATGAAAACAAATCTCAGAGAACGGTTGACTAGGTACCAATATTTTATTAGACCAAAGGTTCATTTTGCGCCGGAGTTCTCCTTTAATGGCACTGAAGTTTTGGATTTTTTAGACCTGGGATAGTCTTGTGCACTTATTTCCTGAGGCGCTCTCAATGACGTAATGACAGGCTCAGAATGACGTAATCGGCAACGAACATTTCTGGGATATTTTGGCTACATTTTTCTACGAGGAAGGAAGCGGAGACATCTTGTCCATCTTTTTTTTTTACAGTCTATGGGACAGACCCTGAGGGTAATAGATCAAAGTTTCCCTTGTCACAGCTCTCTGTCTCCCTCTAGTGGAGCTCATGACCATCGCAATTTACAAAAACAACATCTTCCCACTTCCTCAGAAATTCCTGCCTCACAAACAGTGCTGTTATCATCAGCACCTTCATGTTGTCAAAATACCAAGACGTGGTACGATATACTGCAAGATCCATGTGGCCACATTTACTGTGATGGCAAACAAATCAATCTGAACGCGTTTACTGTTGGCAGCCCACATGAGGACAGAGGTCTGAGGAAACTGTGCAGGATCCAAAGCCAAGATGGACGCCTCTGTTATTTTACAATGTATTGTTTGTGCTGTGTGACAGCCGGTTTAACAGTGCAGACATTCTACATTCATCACCCTCAATGTCACTGGTATAATACAGTGTGTGTGAGTGATGGAAGAAATAGAATGAGTGGGAAACATACAAAGGCATCCCCCCCACACACGCTTTATACAAATTTCATATACGTACAAACGCTGTTGGCATGCTTCTGTTTATTTGCTACGTCTGTGACAGTATCTGTAAACCGCACTGATCTGCTGGTGACCTAAATACAGTGCTGCAGTTACGTGATCCACCAGCAGAGGGAGAGAGAGAGAGAGAGAGAGAGAGAGAGAGAGAGAGAGAGAGAGAGAGAGAGAGAGAGAGAGAGAGAGAGAGAGAGAGAGAGAGAGAGAGAGAGAGAGAGAGAGAGAGAGAGAGAGAGAATATATAAAGTCCATGCAAATGTAGTTTGACACATCTCATGTCACATCCAACATCAGAGCAATGCAATAGTGTTAAGAGATTCAGGTAAGTGCACAGGTTTAGATTTAGCTGGTATCATGACACTCAACATGCCTCTTGCTTTTGTTAGTACTGTACACAAATAAAAATGTATGTGCAGCACATAAATAATATAAAGACAAGAACAATCAAAATTCAGTATGCAAATAAATCTAGGAAAGAAGACTGATCATAAGATAGAATGCAAATATTATTATTACAAAAAAATTAGTTTATTCGTGTGTGCTATTAGTAGCCTGTACTTCTTTTAAACTAATACTTTCAGTCAACCTTTTATGTACTTCTCAAAAAAGCACGTAAAAGTCTAAATATATTTGGCCTATACTTGCACTCACTCAATCTTTTGATCGAGATATACTTAAAAGTATAATTAAGTATTCTAAGTATGGATTGGCTTGTAGTTGTGTTTAGTCTAGGGATGTTCCGTTCAAGATTTTTGCAGTCGATACAACAACCAATTTCTTGTCATCATGATCGCCCGATACCGGTCCCAATCATTCAAGCTTTATATGAGTGATATATAAGCTCTCTGTTGAATGTCACTCTTCTAGGGCGCATATCGATGCAAGCACCCTTCTGAAACCTAAAATGACAAATGGGACACCCTACGGTCTCATGGACTTAACGGACACATGCACGCAACAGCTATTGAAAAACCACTAGACCGAAAGTGCATAAGTGTGCCATTTGGGACAGGGCCTAAGTGACAACCGATCGCTCTGTAAAAGATCAATGAGATCATCCCTAGTTTACTCTTTTGATTGAGCATCCTATTATAATTATTTTTTTCACGTAGTTTTACATACTGTCTTAAACTTATGTTTTGGCATCCAATAAAACAGATTAGTTTGAAAATATTGATTTATAAAGAAAACGGAGTGTTCCTAATTCTAAATATGGGAATTTTTGTGTAGTTCACTGGTAGTGTAGGAATTTACTTCAAATCTAAAAACTAAAACTCTCCCCACCATTGATGGAATTTTCCTTCATTTATATTACAACGCTTCCTGGCCATTGACGGAATGTTTTCAATGTTATACGGTAGGGGGCGCTATTACGCATCTTCTGAAAGAGCACAGGATCTCCAGATCAAAACACAGGCGAAGGATACACAGAAACAAGCATTATAAGCATCGCTTACGCTCATGTAAGCTAATGTGATCATTAAACATTAAACAGCATGAAATATAAATGAAAACTTTGTTACTGAATGAAATGTCAACCCAGGAAGAGCTATAGCCAGGACTGTGCAAGCTTTGGGGGCAGTGGCGTGCCCAGAACTCTGCTGAGGCAGGGGAGAAATTGCATTCCGGACGAGGGGATCCCCCTCAGCACTTCAATACGACCGAAAGGCCACTTTATTTTTAGTAAGGGTACATCATCACTACCTGTTGCATTTTGAAAGGTGAACATTCAATAATGAACATTTCAAATTTTATTCCTAAATTCCATTTTATAATCTTTAAGGCCCTTTCACACTGAGTGCGACACGATAAAGGTAAGCCAGGGGTACCCAATCCTGTTCCTGGAGATATACAGTACCTTCCTGCAGAGATCAGATCCAACCTTGATCCAACACACCTGTCTGTAACCAACACACCTATCAAGTGCTCCTGAAGATCTTAATTAGCTGGTTCAGTTGTGTTTGATCAGAATTGGAGCTGAACTTCAGGAAGGTAGATCTCCAGGAACAGGATTGGGCACCCCTGAGGTAACGAATCGCCAATGAACGTGTGAACACTGAACGTGAAACGATTGATTGCCTTTAGCTAAGTCACCCCTGCATGATAGGTGGCACTGACCAATAATACGTTTTTCCTCATGTATCTCATAGGTTTTCCCATTTGGCTTTAACCTCGTCTGCTGCACAACATATACGAGTACGTGTAATAATTTCCAACTGCAATCTAAAGTGGATTTTGATTAAATAATGGACAGATATGAATTATTTGTAGTGTTTTATAGTAAACTGAACAGTACACTTGCTTAGCATTTCTCATTCTTTATTGTTATAAAAAATACCCTGAGCCGCGAAAAACACATACAGAACATATATCATCGTAATCATACATTTAGGCTTCAAGTTTCATCTGTAGAATCGTTTCACTCAGTTGTTTATGTGTGAACTCAGAACAAGGAAGTGAACACAACGTCGTAATTCGAAAGGCCAGGAGTTATGGTCACATAATATGATTGACAGCTCTAGAGTGAATGAGCTCTCTGACTCATAACAGACATGCACAGAAGAAAACTGTACTCTGTACACTGTTTCAAGCTCTTCAGATCACATAATTCAGTGTAAAATTAATAGAAATTATAATCTGTAAAGAACATGTAAAAATAAATCTTGCATGTTTGTAAATTTTACCGCAGTCCGCCGGATTCAGGCCGTATCCAGATCTGATTAAGGACCTGCGTCTGGACGCGACGACAACGCAGTCCTGAAGTGTCACTAGTCCCTCCCTGTGAAGGCCCCCTTCCCTTTACCTCTGTACAGATAATTCCGGTTCACGTGGCTACGCCGAAGCGATAAAATTCTGTATAATAAATTTTAAGGCCAGCCAAGTAGCTTGTTGAGGGTTGGTTTTTTAGGGAAGGACTACCTGCCTGCGCACATATATTCAAATGCGCATACCTATAGAATGAACTCTTAATAACGCATGTGCACGCCATCAGCGTTCTCACAGGTTCGCGTTTTTAATGTTTGCGTAGAGAGAACTTAAGAGTTTTCTGTTAAAACGGTGTCATGTTAGCGGCCCCTAAATTAATAACTAATGATCGTTGCGTCGGAAGTGAGTCAACTAAAATTAACTTTAGCTGGAAAATAACTTTATTCTAGAGCTGTCATAAAGCCAAAACAATCTCTCTTACTTTAATTTCCTATTATCACTGTAAAGCAGCTTTGGAACAATCTACATTGTTAAAAGCGCTATATATAAATAAAGATGACTTGACTGACTCAGGCACCAATGAAAATACTCAGCATCCATTCTCTTCTCTCTTCCAGAATACTTTTCTCAGAATACTAAACTCAGTCCGCTTTTACAGCATTGTTATGGTTATAATTGTGCTCTTACAAACTATTCTAACTCAAACGTTCTGGGAAAGGGATGTAGTGTAAAATGGTGTGGTGTAATTCGTTTATAGCCTACTTTTAGCTTTTTACTTCTGACTGCATTTAGACTTCAAAATTCATAAAGTTTGTGTTCATCTGTGATAATTATCTTGATGGACAAAACGTGCAAGTATCATAAACTTTGGTTTATCACATAATCCAAAAGCCTATGGGGAAAAAATCCTACTGGGCTTTTGTCGAGGGAACCAGTTCGATGCGAATTGCCGGTTGGCCTACAAAGTGATGTCATACCTGCACCACTCTATTTTGATGGTTTGTTTTATCAAGGGGCGACAGGAAAAAATTAAATCGACACACTGGTCAAAAAAAAAAAAAAAAATCTCTGTGATTGATTGCGCCCGGTGTGAATAGCTCCATAGGGATCTATAGTTTCGCTCCATAGGGATCTATAGTTTCGATTCAAGAGCGTCATAGCACCGAGAGGAAATTCAATAGAGCCAATTATTCTGCTAAATACCATGTTTACCACACTTTTCATTTTCCAGGTTTTTGTGTATAAAACTAAACTGGTTCAGCATCTTGATTAGTAACAACCCAAGCTGTTTTAGTTAGTAAAACAATGATTGGACACATAGTAACCCTACTATCATTACAAATACAAAAATGAGCCATACATTTCTTGAGGCAAATCAGAAGAAGTGATCTCCTCTCCTTTTATCACAAAGCATAAAACTGCCAAGAGATGAACCTTGAATGAAGCCCGTCAGCAAACTCATCCAGTCCAGAGGGAAACTCACTTCGTCAGAACCCAAAAAAAACAAAAACAAAAACAGCCTAAAGATGTACAAACCCCGACAATCAAACAAATTATAACACAAGAAAAATGCACTTATTATTGGACAGCACTCACCAAATCCCCAAACAAGAAATTTCATGAAAATTATGCTGTGGTAAGATCTGTGTATATCATACATCAGTTATAAATTTGGTCAGCTATGATTTGATATTCAAAATAAATAGGGTGACTATTAAAAAAAATACAGTGACATGATTTGCATTATACGTTCAAACTCAATGTATTTATAATCCTGTGCTATTATTTAACACTGCATGGAATGAACTATTTTTATAGTTGCCGTGGAGACATTTGCTTGAATCATTCAAATTTATTGAGGGAGTAAAACTAATCACTTTCCAGTTAGAAGTGATGTTGAATTATTATTTTTAGAAAAGTCTCCACCTTTTATTGAAGATAAATCTGAAGGTTTAGTTGCATTTATCATTTCATTTACATACTGAAATAATCAATAATATAAAAGAAGTTGAAAACTAAATTATGCCACAAGTTACATGTGCTGTATGTTGTAAGTTTGTTTCTTTGTTTGATATGTGTACGCCGTCTGCTTTCTGCTGAAATTAGAAGCTTGGCTGTATTGTGAGAAAAGTTTAAAGGGTTATGCTTAATGATAGAGGAAATTAATGCAGTTAAAGCACTCTGTCCTCCACACTGAGACAGGGTAATTGCTTTCAATAGCATCAAAACACAGCGGTGTTAATAGAAGCTTGTTTCCAGGTAAGCACTCTGAGAGCTCTAATAACTACATTAATCACTTTATATCCTCTTTTTTAATGAAAGAGAGAAAAAAGATGACAGATTAGTATTAAACAATTTCAGCAAAACAGGTATAATTTCAGACATTAAAAAAAAAAAAAAAAACTAAATCAATAATAAGTCAGATAACAAGCACATATACACTTTCTTTTTAAATCTGTATGAACTGCAATTGCCCATTTTTAAGAGTTGCCAACAAAGATAATTAAATTCGATTACAAATTAAATAACTTTATTTATCCTCCAAATGGGAAATTCACAGCAGCAGCACATAATATATGTGTATATACTGTATGTATATATAAAGTAATTAAAATTAAATTCAAAAACAGCAATTGCACCAAGCACATCTCAAACACTATTTCAGTGTACAACAAACCATGGTAGATGTTTAAACATACACACACAACACAAATAAATGCCTCCTTTCCAAATAAAATGTTAAATGTAAAATAAAATAATGACACTAAGATTATGTAAAAAGCTTCTAATACGTTATCACATCTCTCCAACACAGACCCATCACTCACAAACAGATGGAAACTCATTAATATGACCTTGTTACATATTTTGTTGCTATAGAATGGTTGCGTAGTAACTATTAGCTTTTTTTTAAAGCGTGTGTGTGTCTGTGAATTCAGCCGTAAGCATTTTTCTCCTCATCTGATGATGTTAGATCAGCGCCAGTGAAATGTTTTCATCCTAATCATGTGTAAGAGAAAGCTCTGTTTGAGTGTTTTAAATATGAGGGGAAGATATAGTGAATATTTTCATGATATTGTCAAATTTGGCTAATCATTTTCAGCCTTTAGATTTGGTTTCATAGTCCATCGCTGTCTCACGAGTATGAGAGCGTTAAGACAGTCAACAACAGAACACAGAATCTGATTGAACCTTGAGAATCAGTTTGATTCTTTCCACAAATCAGTTCATATAATCTGTTTCGTGGTTAAAAAAACAACAGGATTATCTGTTAGTGTCATCATTTAAAAAATGTTCATGGAAGTCTCCATGTTTTTTTTTGTTTGTTTGTTTTTTTCATAATACATTGATTTAGTAAAAAATATATGTAGGCAAATATTGCTGTTTATTATTATATATTGTTATATTGGTGCATATGAAAGATTAAATATGTTCCAAACGATGTAAAAAGGTCCCATTATTCCTTAAAAATTAATACAATAAGTGTTCACAGTTTTTTATTGAGATGCATCGTCAAAATGCTGAGCAATATGGAGATATATTGTAGTAAACTATATCGTCTATGTCCAGTCGTAGTGATGGTCAGGGCCAGTGCAATGTGTGTGCAAATGTATCGACGTGTTTATAAGCGAGTGTGATGTTTTCCCAGAAACAGCCCCATCAAGCTGAAGAGAACGAGTTAAACAGACAACGAGATGGAAAGGAGAAAAAGTAGAATGGGAGAAAGTAAAAGACTCTGCCTCTAAACAATTTTAACATAAGTTCAATTTTGTGTTCTTGTCCATCCAGCCATCTGCTGCGCCATTGGCAGCCATTTGTCATTTATGCAAAAACAAAGTGCTTATTAATACACGTTTCTACACAAAACACACACACCTGAGTCGTGATCATGAGACACATACGTATAGAGGAATATCTACAATAAATAGGGACAAAATCACTGGAATGAAATGTCAGCTCCAAAAAATCATCCTCACTTTTGTACATTAAGTAGACTTGCCACAATAGCTAGCCTGGTTAAAAAAACCCAGACCATTCTCAGTTGTAACTGAGTTATGGTCTGGCAAAGCTTCATAGACAAATCATTTCCAAAGGGGCGTCACCAACGGACGTAGCTCAAATGCCTCTGGGCGCAATTGGATAGACCTAAAACCAATCAGAGCGATGAAGGAGATGACGTATGCAGAGCGACGTTCGTCTGTTATAGAACAACTTAGTTTGAATAAACGAGCAGACACTGATTAGCTACTTGCTCTACGTTTATTTAAAATTAACAGCAAGACAACTAGAAGTGAATGTGCTTTCCATTAAATAAATCACACACAGTAAACAAAACCTTAACAAAAAAAACTTTGCAATTTAGATGCGCAAATGGTTTTGAAACTGCATGTGCGCTAACTGGGTCTGTACTTTACATGAAATGCCTTTAAACAGCAGGAATAGTGATTGTTGGTAGAAGAAAGAGGGGAAAAGGAGCAGTTTATGTCTTGCTTCCGTATCCAGCTGCTGTTTTTTTCCGCTGCCCTCTGAGCCCAGCGAGGAAGTGAAACCACAGTAACAGCAGGAAGTGAAGGCCGGCTGGCCACTCACAGCTGTGTCTCCATGGCAACCATACTTTTTCCAGTTGCAGTGAATAGGCAGAGTGGCGAGGGACGGGAGGATGACTGGCGCGCTGTGTTTATGGACAGAGGATATCCTCCTCCTCTTTGTCACTGGATACAGTGTTCGCTTTCCGTATTTGACCT
Source organism: Rhinichthys klamathensis goyatoka (assembly GCF_029890125.1). Lineage (NCBI taxonomy): Eukaryota > Metazoa > Chordata > Actinopteri > Cypriniformes > Leuciscidae > Rhinichthys > Rhinichthys klamathensis. Next base: position 2,270,320 of record NW_026606589.1, read on the forward strand.
TTGAGCTCTTTGAGTAATGCAAGCCCCATGTGCATGCATGCGTTCAGCAGGCAGTGAATAAATTCTGCTTCGTCCTACAGTCTGGCATCGCGCCGATGCAGAGCACAGGAATGCGATGAATGGCAGATGTGTGATGCATAGAGATGCCAGAGAGCGAGGACGAGACATGGATGTGTGCGGGTCATGACTCAGCATTTCTGATTGCAAACAGTCTGGAACATACGTGGAATATTTTAGATTAATAAATCAAGAGTAGGGCTGTACACTTAATCAAATGGCGAAATGGACTAGTGTCTGTAAATATGAAATACTGCTATTGAAGTCTGCATGTTGTCTCAGTTGTCTACTACACAAACTCAAGCATGTGTGACAGTCATGGTGTTTTCAGAGTCTCACTATATGAGGACATGAACACATGAACTTCATCTCCAGTCACTTTACCAGCATTTCACCATTACATTAAGAAAACTATCATCAGACACACAGAAACTCAAAGCTCTTCACTACAGCCTACCAAAAAAACTTTAACTTGAAGAAATGATGACAGAAATAAATTAGTATTGTACAGTAGAATGTACTATCAAAGTAGTAGTAGTACTAGTACTGGTAATAATAATAATAAATTAATTTATTAATAAATTAATATCTTTTTTGAGGAATATATATTTTTTCTTCTTCCATGTTTTAGTTTAATCAGAAAACTTCTGTTGTGCAACATTTTTTTTAACAAAAGGAATTGTTCTATTTCAATTGATTGCATTTTAATGTGTTATGCCTTCATTTGATTACCAGCATTTTTGATAATACATTTGTAAATCATAAATCCAGAAAAAGGTTGAACATTTCAAGGGGCCTTATCATTGTAAACATTTGAATACATTTAAGGTTTATGAATTCAATTAATTAGACGTGTTTTATCACTAAAATCTAATTACCGGTAAACTATTTAATTGGGGAAAAAATGGAATTTGGGGAATATAAAATGGTATTTGGGAAAAAAAATGTCATAGAACCCTACATCCCAAACGAATTGAAATTTTCTAAATGATATTTGCTCTTCCCCTCAGTATAAACAATAACCTGATGACATAATTGGTATTGGTTTATTTATGAGCATTTAAAAATTGAGATCTAGCTTACAAGTAACTGTTGCACAGGCTTTACTATTGTTAAAGACATGTTGGCAAGTGATGAAATTTTGGGCAAAACCTGCACACGCATGTGCACTATGTGTCTTCCTGTGGTTTGTTTGCAGGCAAAACTCATGAACAAATGTTCACTATACGTGTGTGTGTGTGTGTGTGTGTGCGTGTTTGCGTGTATGAAAATATTTTGGTTGCTCATCGGCTAATGGAGCGTTTAACTTGATGCTGACAGGAAGTGACCCGTTGACCTTTACAGCGTTTGAATGAAAAGGCTGTTTATTGCATGTGTGTAACAGGAAAAGTAAAGCAAAAATAGAAGCAAGTGGGAATTGCATGAGAACATTTTTTTTTGTTCCAATAATTTTTGTGCGTTCGTGTGTGTGTGTGTGTGTCACCACCTTCTAACTCCATTATGGCTTTATCCACAAACCAGTTTCATTATACATCAAGAGCTCCTAGTGTGAAAACAACACATAACAAATACAACTTCAACAGCATCTGTGACTCGTGTTGTTAAACAAATCTGAAAAAAAGAAATAAAAGATTTGTATTTTGCAACGTTTCATCTTCGTAAATTGAAATTTTATTTATCTCTTCCGGGTCAAGAAGGACCCGAATGCAATAGTAATTTATTCCTGTGATGCAAAGCTGAATATTCAGCTTCATTACTCAAGTCTTCAGTGTCACATGCTCCTTCAGAAATTCTAAAATGCTGATTTGCTGCTCAAGAAACATTTCTGTTCCCTTTCGAGGGAACTCAATGCTTTGTCGAAATCACTCTAATCTCATTGGCGAAACGTAGTCCCGTGACAGACAACGGTGCACCCGGAAGCTTTATAGGACACCCAGACCAAAGATTGTCAGCTTCTGTGTCTTCAGTAAGTGTTCTGTGTGAATCGATTGTCTTTTTTGGTGTTGCTTGTCCCATTATTATTTTACAAAAATAAACGAATAAGCAGCAATTTAAGACCCGTCTCCCTGCCTACGCTTTATTTACAACATAACTGAATAAAAACACTGAACTGACTCCTGCTGAACAATGAACTGTTTGCATTATTGAATAATTTTTCTGTTATCATTATAAAGCTGCTTTGAAACAAATCTACCAGCCCTCTGGTTACAATGGCAGCAAGGCACACCAGCATTTGCCCAAACTTAACCACCATCAAAGCATTGACCCATCAAGACTTTAATCTGAGACTGCATCCGGACGCTTGTTCAATAGCTAAGGCATTGCAAGTATATCGTACATTGAACTAACTAAACAGTTTAGTATAAGCTTGTATAACCCTGTGTTATCAAGTTGCTGATGGCTCTGTTCAAGTGTTTAACTGACTCATACGCTTCATTCCCCTGTTTCTGTTTCATCCATTTACTTTCACTTTCCATTTTACCCATGCATGTGTGATGTGTGTGTATGTGTTTGTTTAGACTACTTATGTTAGTGGTTAAATAAAACTTTTGCACATTCACATGAGTGTTAATTCTGTGGTCACTGCTTGCAAAACAAAGTCCATTTAACACAGCTACATGTTATGAGTAGCACTGCACTCAGTAAGAAAGAGTTGGCCACAAAAATATCCCTTTCTGAGAGTTGATAGATGATTAATAGTGTTCGCTGGAGAAACAGGTTAATTAATTGAATATTAATTATGCTACATCAAGATACTTTTATTAACTATTTTAAATTAATTATAATTAGTTATGAGATTATTTATTCTTCATATTTCCCTTAAGCTAATTTGCTACAAGTTTTAATGTGCCCACTTCTCTTCTGTGCCTTTGGGAGGCCGTTCTGCCAACCCCACAACCCCTGGTGTTTAGTGGGCCAGCAGTTTTCATTGAACTTTTGGCCCATTCTTCATCCCCGGAAATATTGCAGAACTGGGAGGCTCACACCCTCCAAGAAGGGTGTTGGAGAAGTATGTTCGGTTGTACCCTGCAGGCAAGCAGGTCTTTCTAGACTGACCTCTGGTGTAGGCTGGTATCTTTTTTAGACTATTTGGCAGCCATTTCTGCCAAATGTGACTTTGTGGGTTTTGCAAATTATAGAAGCAGAGTGTTGCTACTCGAGGCCCTCCACAGAGAGACCGAGGGTCAAGGTGGCATTTGCAGCATGGCAACTTCTGCCAAATATGTCTCCGTGGGTCCTGCAAATTTTGAGTACTGTCCAAAGTGGTCAGTGCAGAGCAGGCCCAGGTGTTAGAGCAGGACGTACAGTCTATTTTGGCAAAAGAGGCCACAGAACATGTCCCTCTTCCCGAGTGAGACTCTGGTTTTTATAACCGGTACTCTGTGGACTTAAAGATAAAAGATACTTAAATGTCCTAATTTAAGGGCTACTCCTGGCTTAGTCTAAGCCCTGTCTTTAAAACCAGACCATTGTGTTCCAAATCAAGTCAGAGGCGTGGTTTGTTACACTAGAAGATGCTTGCTTTCTCAATACAGGAAGTTCCTTAGGTTCACTGTCAGGGGCAAAGCTTACCAATTATTGTCTTCCGTTCAGGCTACCCTTGTCACCTAACACCTTCACAAAGTATATAAATCCAGCTCTGACTACATTGTGATTCCAGGGCATTTGTGTGCATTCTGAATTGAATTTATGACTGATTTATTCTTGCTTGGTAAAGATAAAACTCTAATGCTTTCTCCATTAAAAAGATAAACTTTTCTATGAGTGATATAGGACACGACTACGATGCAGGCATGTCTGTCTCCTTTTCGTATCAAGTCAATTCTCTCAGCCATAGGCAAGATCAGGCTAGGCTAAGCCATCATTGTAAACATTTTTTAGAAACTGTTGGGACTCATGGCAGTCGTGTCCAATTCGATTCTTTTGAGTCTAAACATGAGAACATTGCAGAAGTGACTCGCTACCATTACTTTGACAAATTTGTCTCTTGTGGCTCCTGCAAATGTTGAGTATTCTCCAAAGTGGTTAGTGCAGAGCAGGCTCAGGTGTTGGAGCAGGAAGTACAGTCTCTTTTGGTGAAAGAGGCAATATAACATGTCTCTCTTGCCAAGAAGAGTACTGACTCAAGACTGAGGGATTTTCCTGGAGGGGAAACCCCTTTCGCATCATCAGAGTAACGCACAGATGCCTTCTTACCCTAGTGATGTGGAAGAAGTCTTGGTTCTTGGCCCATGTTCCTGTGCTGGGGCTTCCTTTCGCAAGATGCTAACGACAGACGCTTCCCTCAAGGGCTGGGGTGCAGTCCTACATGGCTGCTTGACTTGAGGTCTGTGGAGAGGTCACCATCCTTCATGGCACATGAATTGTCTGGTGATGATGGCTGTATTTCTAGCACTGATATCAGAGACTACCATGTCCTTGTCCACTCAGACAACACATCGGTAGTCTCGTTCATAAAATCACACCCTCTCTGCAGTTGGCACACCAGATACTCCTCTGGGTCCAGGGTAAGTTGACCTTGTGATGGGAGTTTACATCCCATGGCACCTGAATCAGGGAGCAGACATCTTGTCAAGACAGGGGACCAGAGAATGGAGACTCCACACAGAAACAGTGGAGTTGATTTAGAGGAATTTCGGCCAGACGGAAGTGGACTGGTTCACATCAGAGGAAATAGCACACTGTCCGCTCTGGTTCTCTCTCTCGCATCAAGTTCCGCTGGGGCTGGATGCCCTGGTTCAGACATGGCTGAGGCTATGCCTGTACACAATTGCCTTGATAGCTCTGCTCTCGATAATTCTAAAGAGAGTTTGGCCCCTGAGCGGGATCAACTATTGAACTATGGTCTCTCCACTGAGGTTGTTGAGACTATTTTTAACTTGCGTAAAACTGACCATTTGTTGGTGTGCTTTGGTTCCCCTAGAAAGGTTCCTCAGTATCCAAGCAATGCATAAGCAAGTGGATCGTTGAGGCAATTTCTGTGGCTTACAAGGCATGTGATATTCCTTCACCGTTAGTCATTAGAGTCCACTCTACTAGGAGTAGCATGCCTTAGACTTCCTCTAAGGCATTGTTGTCAGGGGTTTCCCTTCAAGTTGTTTGTGATGCGGCAAAATGGTCCTCTCCACACACCTTCACCAGGTTCTATAGCCTGGATATGGAAGGCTACCCCAGGCTCTCAAGTGCTTGTGACTTAAAGGGGACCTATTATGCAAAATTCACTTTTGCATGGTGTTTGGACATAATTGTGTGTTGGCAGTGTGTGTACACAACCACCCTACAGTGATAATCCACCCACTCCTTTTTTTTAAATCCCCATAAATCATAAGCAGTGTCTCCCAACGACCTGTTTTCAGAATGCGGCTTTAGGCTATGTTTACACGGAAACGATCTGAAGAGAAAACGCAAAAGTGGCGTTGCGTTATCACTTTTTATTCTGCGTTTAGACGAGCGTTATGGGTGGGAAATCTGCGTGAATATGGTGAAGCAAAAGTGTGTGAAATTCGATGTAGTATGCACTCCAGGCGGCTAGGTGGCCACCGTTAGCAGATCTGTGCCTGCACTGTCTAGCAGACTTTTGCGTTTTTATCCTTTAGACGGGAACGCGACGGTGGAGCATTTTTAAGATTTTCACTCTGGAGGCTGGTTTCACTTTTTTGCGCATTTAAGCCCCAAAAACGTCGCCGTGTAAACGAAAGGCACATCTGATAAAATATTTTTACGTTTTCACCCGCGAGCGCTCTCGTGTAAACAGGGCCTTAGTGACGTCACTAAAGCCACAGGCCCCACCCACGAGTGTTGACAGACACTGCCGTTTTAACATAGAACCGCCCTGAGCAAGTTCACAGCGAGTTGAGAGTTGTACACATCCGCCATTGCTGCACTGACGAGAATGTCTCCCAAGCGTTGTCGGTGTTGTGTAGCTGGATGTATTAATCCACATAGCTCTATCTATTTACTAAAAAGTTGCTCCTGAAGGATGTAGCAGTGCCAGCTGTTCGTGATCCAGCTACACATCTAGAAGTAAGTATTACGCGTTTGTTTTCCAAATTGCCTTTGAATTTGTCAAGCACATAATAACATGTTAGACTTATAAAGTTTGTGATAGCATGTGATAGCACCATGAGTCCAGCTATGTTGTTATTTTTTTTTTATTGCGCTGATAGTGGAATCTTTATTTGTAAAGGACATCACATCAGAAAAAAGCAGCCAAACAAAAGATATTGCTTGTCAGACAGACGCAAAACTGCTGACCAAGTCTGTTGGTACTCAGTTATCAATGAAGACGTTTCATGTTCGCTACAGGAGTTCAGGTATGTTTATGTATTACATGATACTGCTTATACAGAGGACCTCTCTCGTCGGAAAAGTCTGGCGGGAGCAGCAGCTCATTAGCATTTAAAGGGAAACACTAAAACGGTGCGTTTTTGCACAAGCCCAAATTTGGCAATTTTAAAATGCTATAAAAAATGATCTGTGGGGTATTTTGAGCTAAGACTTCACATACACACTCTGGGGACATCTAATAATTGTTTTACATCTTGTGAAAAGGGGCATAATAGGTCCCCTTTAAGTTCCCTTTCGAGGGAACTCAAACTCTGTCGAATGACACTTTGGGGGAACGCCCCTCAGAGTAGCGCCTCTGAAGCATGAATGAAACTAAGCCAATCTCCGATTGGTGCAACGTCATGACGTAATGTGTGACGACACATAGGCGGAACTATAAAGGGACGCCGGCACACATGAAATGTCAGCTTTCTGTTCTTCAGCAAGCGCTATCTGTGACTGTGTGTCTTATTTATTGTTGTCTGTCAAACTAAGCATTTCTATGGCGAGCGCGAGTTTCAGAAAGTGTGTGCATCCTTGCCCTCGTTACATCACGGGCGGGGACACACACCGACTGTGCACGCACTGTCTCGGAATGCAGCATGCGCAGGCAGCTCTCGAGGGGGCTGCTTGCGAGGATTGTGAGAAAATGACAATCCGTGTGCTGCGTTCCCGGCTGGCTATCTTTGATGAAGATGGCCAGCCTCGCGAGCCCCGTGGTGCGGGACCCGCGTCCGCTGAGGCGGCGCGGCGACGCTCTTCATTGGGCTCGCAAATGGATCTGTCAGGGAATCCCGAGGCTGCTGAGGCACCTTCTCGGGATTCTTCTGACAGTTCCGATGTCCTCGAGCCTTGCGTGGAAGCCCGCCCTGCGGCTTCTTTAGCGCAAGCCGAGGACCCGATGCTTGAACTGTCTTCCTCTGAGGAGGTAGATGTGCTCAGCATCGAGGGCGGGGATTTTGGGGACGACTCGCCACCCCATGTCCCCGCATATGAGGAGCTGGTGGAGGTTGTCTCTCGTGCTGTGGCCCGTCTGAACATCAGTTGGCCACATGAGAAGCAGGAAGCGCTTACTAAGAGCAAGTTGGATGAGCGCTTCCTGCAGCACAGAGAGCAACCTCATCACCGGGGCTTACCGTTTTTTCCCGACTTACACAAAGAGTTGTGTAAGTCGTGGAACAGACCGCATTCGTCTCGTGTATCCAACCCCCCAGCCCTTAATTATAGTAACATCCTGGGGGCACGAGAAAACGGTTATGGGATGATGCCACGGGTGGAACAGCCACTCGCTAATTATTTATCCCCCGAATCGGCGTCATCCCTGAAAGCCCCGGTGCTGCCCACTAAACCCTGTAGGGATACATCTTTGTTAGTGGGCAGGGCATATATGGCTGCGGGTCGGGCTGGTGCGAGCCTTCACACCATGGCGCTGCTTCAGGCGTACCAGGCCGACCTTCTTAAAGATATCGATGAGGGCGAGGGTCCAACTCCCGATGACGTCGCGGAGTTGAGGAAGGCCGCTGACCTGTCTCTCCGAGTCACCAAGGAGACGGCCCGTGCTATCGGCCGCTCCATGGCGGCGATGGTGGTCTCGGAGAGACATCTATGGTTAAATCTGTCGGGCATCAGGGAGAAGGACACGGCTTTCCTCCTTGATGCCCCGATTTCGCCTTCTGGCCTGTTCGGCGACGCCGTAAATACCGTCGTCGACAGGTTTCAGGAGGCGAAAAGACAGTCGGCGGCCTTCAAACAATATCTCCCTCGCCGCTCGAAATCTAAGAAGTCTGGCCCTAGTGGGCAGCCCCAGCCTCAGCCATCCACCAGCTCCTCCGCCTACAGACAGGTCCAAAAAGAGAGCGTATCGTCTAGAGCCCCCCCTCAAGGAGCCTGGGGGCATAGACGGCGCTCTCAGGCGAAGCCTCAACAAAAGCAGGGCGACCTGAGGGCCGTCTTGCAGGCGAAAAAGGCTTCGTCAAAGAGATCCTAGCCAGCCTAGGATCTCTGCGGGCGGCCCCACCCGTGGTGGAGCGACCGAGGTCGTCTCCTTCGCGGAGCCCGCAGGAAATCGACGTTGGTCTCCCGCCGTTAAACACGCTTCGGGACACATCGGTTTCCAGCGAACGCAGGTTGCACTGTCCGCCCCACAGGCTTGCGGTCAGGCAGCATTCACGTCCGCCCATCGAGAATCGTTTTCGGTTCAGCCCTGCCGGGAATCCGCTTCAGGGGGTCGAGAACGAATCCCGATTAATACCCGAAGCCAGGCTCGAGAGCCTGGTTCCCTTGGTAAAATATTTCGATGCATGGAAAAATCTGACGAATATTTTTCCTTGGGCCCTGCGCACCATTCAAAATGGGTACAGGCTGCAGTTCGGTTTCCGCCCACCCAGATTCAACGGGGTGGTCTGGACTGTAGTCGACCCAGTGCAGGGTCGGGTATTGGAACAGGAAGTAAACTCCCTGCTGGCAAAGGAGGCTATAGAACGTATTCCTCCACCGGACAGGGAGTCCGGGTTTTACAGCCGCTACTTCATAGTTCCCAACAAGGATGGGGGGTTGCATCCAATAATAGATCTCAGGCACCTGAACCGTTCTCTGAGGAGATTCAGGTTCAAGATGCTCACTATTCCCATCATCGTGAGTCAAATTCAATCCGAGGATTGGTTTGTCACGATAGATCTAAAGGACGCATACTTCCACATATCCATCCTTCCATCTCACAGGAAGTTCCTGAGGTTCGCTTTCGGGGGCGAAGTGTACCAATATCGGGTTATTCCGTTCGGCCTAGCTCTCTCCCCTCGCACATTTACCAAATGTATGGATGCGGCTCTAGCACCTCTGAGGCTTCAGGGCATCAGGGTGCTCAATTATATCGACAACTGACTGATTTTAGCACAGTCACAAGAGCTGGCGGTTCGGCATCGAGATGTCGTCCTCGCCCACATCCAAAGCCTGGGGTTGAGACTCAACACGAAAAAGAGCGTGTTGACACCAGCCCAGAGAACCACGTTCCTGGGAGTGGTGTGGGACTCGGTCACGATGCGGGCACAGTTGTCTCCTGCACGGATCGAGTCCATCCTGACCACAGTGTCCGGGATAAAGCTAGGCCAAGCCATCACTGTAAAGCATTTCCAGAGAGTGTTGGGGCTCATGGCAGCAGCGTCCAATATCATTCCATTCGGCCTGCTGCACATGAGGGCCCTTCAGTGGTGGTTAAAAACAAAGGGGTTCTCCCCGAGGGGAAACCCGTTCCGCACAATCAGGGTTACGCGTAGATGCCTTCGTTCCCTATCTATGTGGAAGAAAGCTTGGTTTCTGTCCCAAGGTCCAGTGTTGGGAGCGTCATGTCGCCGGAGAACCGTTCTGACAGACGCCTCCCTCACGGGCTGGGGCGCGGTCATGGACGGCCGCTTTATGACAGGCCTATGGCAGGACCATCATTCCTCCTGGCACATAAACTGCCTGGAGATGTTGGCGGTGTTCCGAGCTCTGAGGAGCTTCCTGCCGGACCTCAAAGGTCATCATGTCCTTGTGAGGTCAGACAACATGTCGGTAGTGGCCTATATAAACCATCAGGGGGGTCTGAGGTCTCGCCCTCTATGCAGACTGGCGCATCAGATCCTCCTGTGGTCCCAGGGGAAACTGTTGTCTCTAAGAGCAACATACATCCCGGGGAGTCAAAATCAGGGAGCAGACATCCTGTCGAGACAGGGGCTGAGGCCCGGGGAATGGAGACTCCACTCCGAGGTGGTGGAGTCAATATCTCAGAGGTTCGGCCCGGTGGAAGTGGACCTGTTCGCGTCTCGAGAGACGACCCACTGTCCACTGTGGTTTTCCCTCACCCATCCAGCCCCGCTGGGGTTGGATGCCATGGTGCAGACGTGGCCGAGGCTACGTCTGTATGCATTTCCCCCGATCGCTCTGCTCCCGGGAGTTCTAGAGAGGGGCCGTCGCGACGGGATCAGTCTACTACTGGTAGCCCCGTTGTGGCCGGCCCGAGTATGGTTTTCCGACATAATTTTGCTCCTGGACAGCCCTCCATGGGAGATTCCCATCAGGAGGGACCTGCTGACACAGGCAGAGGGCTCAATATTTCACCCTCGGCCCGAGTTATGAAAACTGTGGGTCTGGCCCCTGAGGAGTACCTAGAGGCCGGCCTATCAGCTGGAGTAGTGGAGACCATACTCAGCTCTAGAGCTCCCTCCACGAGGAAATTGTACGGCTTAAAGTGGAACGTCTTCACCATTTGGTGTAGGGAGCGTGAGGTGGACCCAGTTAACTGCCCAGTGGCTTCAGTGCTGGAGTTCCTCCAAGATCGCTTCTCCACTGGTCTTACCCCGTCCACACTCAAGGTGTACGTGGCTGCCATTGCGGCTTTCCACGCTCCTCTGAGTGATGGGCCTCTGGGGAGACACCATTTGGTCGTACGTTTCCTCCGTGGGGCATGGAGGATGAGACCTGCGGCTCGTACCAGGGTTCCCACATGGGACCCGGCAGTGATTCTTGAAGGGTTGGCTGGGGCCCCCCTTCAAACCGCTGGAGTCGGCTGAGGCCAAGAACCTGTCGCTGAAGGTCGCTTTTCTGTTGGCCATTACTTCTCTGAGGAGGGTAGGAGATCTCCAGGCGCTCTCCATATCTAACGAGTGCCTGGAGTTTGCTCCAGGCAACATTAAGGCCATCCTTCACCCTAGGCCCGGCATCTGCCTAAGGTGCCGTCCAGTGCGGCACGGCCTACGGTTCTGCAGGCTTTTCATCCTCCACCTCACGTGACGGCGGATGAAGAGAGACTTCACATGCTCTGCCCTGTCAGAGCACTAAGAATTTACATTCAGAGGTCCTCTTCATGGCGGAAGTCGGACCAGTTGCTGGTGTGTTTCGGGTCGCCCAGGAAGGGGCTTCCCACTTCAAAACAGACCATCAGCAACTGGATTGTCCATGCGATTTCCACGGCCTACCAGGTGCGCGGTATGCCTTCACCTTTGGCCGTGAGGGCTCATTCTACCAGAGGCATGGCGTCCTCTAGAGCCCTTCTCGTGGGTGCCCCCATCCAGGAGGTCTGCGATGCAGCAGGATGGGCTACCCCTCATACCTTTATTAGGTTTTATAGTCTGGACATTCCCTCAACACCCGGCTCTCTTGTGCTCTCGTCCTAAGTGTGCCTGTGAGCAGCTTCACACTAGGGCAGACAGGGCACGTTGTGGCGTAGTGGGCACTCGTTCCCCCAAAGTGTCATTCGACGCAGTTTGAGTTCCCTCGAAAGGGAACGTCCTCGGGTTACGACTGTAACCCTTGTTCCCTGAGAGGGGAACGAGAACTGCGTCCCTTGGCCACGCCTTCCCCTGCCTGGGAGCGCTTGCTTCATCACAGAGGCTGATATTTCATGTGTGCCGGCATCCCTTTATAGTTCCGCCTATGTGTCGTCACACATTACGTCATGACGTTGCACCAATCGGAGATTGGCTTAGTTTCATTCATGCTTCAGAGGCGCTACGCTGAGGGGCGTTCCCCCAAAGTGTCATTCGACGCAGTTCTCGTTCCCCTCTCAGGGAACAAGGGGTACAGTCGTAACCCGAGGACGTTTTGTGATCGTTACAATTCACAACTTTTGGGCAGGCATTTGATCACTATGGCATAGTGGGTATGAACGTTCCCATAGCGTCAACATTCTGGCACAGCGTTGTTCCCTCAAATGGGAATGTCTCTGTTACAACTGTAACCCTGGTTACCCAAGAAAGGAACGAGACACCGTATCACTTTGGCATACTTTCTACATGCCTGAGAGCAACTTATTTCAGCACTAGCTGATGATGTTTGGTCCTGGTGTCATTTATAACTTCCGGGTGCGCTGTCATCTGTCACAGGACTACGTTTTGCCAATGAGATTGGAGTGATTTCACACGTGCGTGCTTCAGATGCAGTCACACAGAAGCATTCCCATAGTGTCAAAAATCTGACACAGAATCTAATTACCTTGTCAGGGAACCAGGGTTACCATCGTAACCAAGACGACTAATATCAATGTTGAAAACTGTTGAGCTGCTTCATATTTTTGTGGAAACTGTGAACTGTGCTTTTATTTTATTTTTTTAGGATTATTTGATAAGTATATATAAATAGAAAGTTCAATAGAACAGCATTTGTTTGAAACTGAAAACTATTTATTTGAAAACAATTTACTGTCCTTGCTGAATAAAGGTATTAATTTCTTCAAAAAAAGAAGAAGACTTCAGATATCTAATAACCATTATTGTTGCATTGTTATCTGAAACCCTAAATCTGAGATTACTGGTTTCTTTCCCTCACAAGAAACATCTGAGAAGCAGGATTTCTCTACATTCAGTCTTATTGGTGTCTAAGAGAAACAACAGACTTATTAAAGAGATCTCATTGGTGGGAGCGTCAATGTGGGGGTGGGGTAACTGCTTGTTGCTAGGTTACAGTCTCCAGGCTGAAAGGCAAGCGGGAACGGTTGTTATGGGGACATCAGCCATGTGGAGGGTGAATGAATTTTGGACACACACACACCCACACACTCAATCACTCACACACACACACACACACACACACACTCTCACGGCTCTCTGTCCTTGAAGAACATGTCATCGCTGGCTAAAGGTAGCGTTGCCATGACGATACGTGACAAGCGGCTGCAAAAAAAGAGACTGTGGGAATGTGTGAGATGAATGAGAAAGTAAGACACCATATTTTAAATTGATTTTTAATTTGTTATTTTCTGGTTTAATTTTAAAGTTTTAGTTATTTTGTTGTGTTTTGTCATTTTTATTAGTTGTTTTTTAATCTTTATATTTTTTATTTCAGTTTTAGTTATTTTAGTACATGAAGTTAAACTAAATCAAAGTGAGAAATGTTGCCTTGGCAACTAGCTAAAATGAAATGTTTAAGCTTTTTATATATTATTTTAGTTAAAATGTATTTTATTTCAAGTGATAAAGATTTTTTTATGGTTTTAGTTTGGGCACAACAAAGTAGATGACTAATAACCAATGTAAACAGCTTCTAGATGTTGCATCGTGATGCGACACGTCAACGGTCGCGTCCTGTGTACATGGTGTAAGTGTGTGTGTGTGTGGTCCTGGTAAACCATACGTTCTGGGGACCATGTCCCCACAACAATAGTAATACCAGTATTTACCAGGACCAGGACATTTTTTAGTCCCCATGAGGAAAACAGCTTATATAATCTATCTTACAGAATGATGTTTTTTTGAAAATGCAGTAAGGTTTTATGTGAGGGTTGTGTTTAGGGGTAGGGTTAGAGGATAGAATATACAGTTGGTACAGTATAAACATCATTAAATCATTATGTCTATGGAAAGTAGCCATAAAACACAGAAACCCAAAATTTGTGTGTGTGTGTGTGTGTGTGTGTGTGCGTGAGCATGTGGATTGGGGCCCTGTGGAGGGGTGTTAAGAGTTTAGTCACGGAGAGGAGACAAACACATGTGAAGAAACTGCCCAGACACACATGGGATCCTCACACTCTGTGCATAGACAGCCTCTGTTTAACACAGACACACACATACACACACACACAATATAAATAATAGCAGACAAAAGCAGGCTGTGTGTTTCAATGTGTGTGTGTGTGTGTGTGTGTGTGTGTGTGTGTGTGTGTGTGTGTGTGTGTGTGTGTGTGTGTGTGTGTGTGATGGTAGTGACAGGCTTCTAAGAGGACAGACAGTGAGTTCAAATGTGTGTGTCAGAGTTAGACAAAAGGAAAACAAATGACTTGCAGGTTTTATACCGTGAATTATGTGACGCATTCATGTGATCTCTGTTCTACAAGTTTACAACATTCACATCTTTAATTTTGCAGACACTACGACTTCTCTCATAAGTGACCATTCTTATAAAAACAAAAATGTCAGATTTGAACAGTTACATTAGTTTTTTTATCTGAACCAATACTGCACTTGTCGGATTTATTCGATAAGTGAACAGTCATAACAAATATTATCTCTTATTCTCCTAGTTAAATGCTGCAAAGAGCTCATGCTTCACTTTTTTTATTAAATTTGTATGATGTATTTCAAATTAGGCCTAACCCCTGCAACAGACTGAATTTCGTCATCAATGTCTGGAAGGGAGAAATATTCATACAGGAGGGAGTAAACACGACCTCAACCACCGCTTCACTCCTTTTTTAATCAAGCAAATTCTCCTTTATTCCCAGATTGACCCTTTAGAACCTGAAGCTAAAAAAGGTCTGCAAGTATGCAAGCATATACACGCACGGACACATATACACATGCACACACCACATGCGAAAGAGTCTCGCTCAGCCTTCTCCCGAATCTCATCAAAAATCATCCCAATCGCATCTTGTGCTGTGTAATCCTTCTTCGCCATGTTTCTGTTCATTTCTTTTATTATTTTATGCAATCTAAGACTCTCTAACCTGCCGCACTCTGTATATCTCTGTTAAAATCCTTCCTTTCCACTCTCCCAGAAAGCTGCCATCATTTGCTGACGGAAAGCAAGAAATTACCATAAATCACATATTGTCTAACTGTTAGGAGCAATTCGAATTGTTTTGATATAGTGCAAACGGTTGAAGTTAAGGTAACATGAATACAGCTTGGTTTGATATGTCTGCGATAACACAGCTGGTTTAATAGGGTTAATGCAGTCCCCCACACCCCCACGGGATGTAGGACCTCGGCTGTGGCGAGGAATACCGCTCGAACTCCACTGACTTAACACTCATTATCTGTATTGTGGTCACACCCACCACAGTACAGGCGATTCATATGGTAATCGCCCATGTGAACCATGCGAACCTGTAAACACCCCCATTACCACGATAAACAAAGCATCAAGCTTTATCAGGTTACTCTACGAATCTGGAAGAAGACGCGCTGTGAGGAACTATCTTACATTAGTTAGCATGTTATTTTTACATAAACTTGTACATATTTTCCTAGATGGGCTTTTCTCAAACCGCCAGACGTTGTAATATGAAATATAGGCAAACTTTCATTGAATCTAATGTGCTTTTTCTTTGTTTATTTACTTCTGTATTTATTATCAGATACCACTGATGAGTCCTGCAGACTCAAACTTTCACACGATTCTCTTCAAACTGTTTTTCTATGACAGCACTGTACCAACACTGGCAAGCTGTTCAACTACATTGGACTCATATTCTATATGAACTTTGTGAATCACTGACTACTGATGGTGGGCCAGTTTTTTCTTCAGTGCATGGCAAAAGAACCAGAAAACACTTCGGAAATGCTACACTGTAAAAAAATTGCTGTAGTTATGCAGCTGTTTGCCAGTAACTTACTGTAGATTTTTGATGTATATTTACTGGCAACAGTTTGTTCAAAGTTAAATGAACATTAAACATTAACAAGTCTTTGTCTTTACAGAATAAAATTATAAAATAACAATCTAATGCAAAGCATTCTGGGAACCAGAAATCTTCTTCAACCTTTTTCTGTTTTTTTTTTCCTTCAGATTTTGGTTCCCAGAATGCTTTACATGAGGCTGTTATATTAGTTTTATTCTGTAAAGATAAAGACTTGTTAATGTTTAATGTTCATTTAACTTTGAACAAACTGTTGCCAGTAAATAACATCAATTTAAAACTACAGTAAGTTACTGGCAAGCAGCTGCCAGTAATACTGTAATTTCTACAGATTTTTTTTACAGTGTAGGTATGGTTTACTTGTATCTACTGTCAAACAGGAACTATTTCCAGGAATGGCACAAAGGTGTGTGACAGTTCAAGTATCCATATTTAGATCAGTGTGCTAAATAATGTGTGTGGCAAGCAGGGTGGAACCGAGAGCAGTGAGAGAACGGCGCGAGGACGGTGCCGTGATTGATAAGGAGCATCACCAGCGCTACTCGAATCTCTCAAGGAGGAGCTTTGGAAGCATAAAAGGGGGAGCGACGACAGTGAAGGATGAGAGAGGACCAGGCCTGGACATTTATGTTATGTTTTGGTTTATGTGTGTGTGGCAGTCACAGATCATTACGTTGATCAGCTCCTCATATGTGGGGGTAAGGGAGGAAGCAGACTCACTCAGCACATCTGTCTCGACTCCCATCACGTCTAGTTCCTCAGAACTAGACCGGGCCAATAACATGCTCTCTGCCAGATCGGAAGAACCCTCCAAGCGGGCTTCCGGGTCTGGCAGAAGAGCTGGAGCAAGCAGGTAATGCCAGAGAAAGCCATCTCAAGCTCATCTGCTAACCCCCTTGAAAATTACCAGGTGGGAGCAGAGCTTGCTCACTGTAAAGCGGTCACAATGAGGGCAACCAGCTTTGATACGGCGGCACACACTTCCTGATTGCTTTGCTAGACATATTTTTTACTCCTAGCTACAAACAAACAGAACGTTTACACACTCAGCTTTGCACACAAATGGCTTCCCTAAGACAAAGCTCATGACGTCTTCTCTAGGTGCCCTTATATACCCTGTGGGCGCACATGTGATGTCACCCGACAACAGTAGCCATTTAAGATTGGAATATATTTTACATATTATTTGGGATTATTACAAAGTGCACTTAAGTGTGTTAAGAATGAAGTATTCATTAAGAATTAAGTCTTTAAATATTACTATCTTTGTGTATACTTAAGTTGCCTTTTATTTCATGGATATCTTATCTAATCTTATCTACAGTTTTTTTTTTCTTCAAAAAATATACTTTTAATATTTGTACACAAGTGCACATTTAATAGAATTAAGCACTCTTCTCCTGGTGAGTATTTTATTTATTTTTTTACAGGCAAACATCAGTTACATTGTCAGAAAAACCTAGTTTAGATCACAGGCATCGGCTCATTCAAAGCTCTGCTTCTGATGAGTCATCGAACAGATGTCTTTATTTTCCACATTTCTTTTTTCAGAAAAGTAAATTGTGGCAGCTGGGTTTCATAAGGAAAGCAGAAATAAATAAACTTACCGTATATCCTTAGCTGCGGTTGTTTTATGAATGTCATTACTTATGTCTTGTGTTATTTTGTGAAGTATAAATGGCTCGAATTCATCAAGCCATTTCTGTCCATGTGACAGAGAGAGATACGGCATATTTGAGGAGAAAGCTTTTACTTCATTAACACTGAAAATATCACCGCCTCAGGGAGAACAAGACAGACGTGTCTTGTGTATGGGATGTGTATGGGAGAGAGAAAGAGAGTTCAAAAGACAAAGAAATGAGAAACTAGTGCCAGTGAATATGCGTGTGCAGTAATTACACAGAATAGCTGCTTAACAAAAAAGTGTGCTTAATTGTATTGAATGTGAACTTGCTTAAGTTCAAATCTTAGTAAAAAAAAAGTATATTTTAAAAACTGCAGATAATATAATATTAATGAAATAAAATACCATTTAAGTGCACTTCAAAGGGATAGTTCACCCAAAAATGAAAATTCTGTCATCATTTAGGCTACTCACTCATGGAAATACTCAGGGCCCATCAACTGTTTGGTTACTGACTTAAAAATGTATTCTTTTGTGTTAAGCGGAAGAAAGAAATCAATACAGGTCTGGAACAACTTGAAGGTGGGTAAATGATTTTCATTTTTGGGTGAATTATCCCTTTAAAGAGAGTATACTTTCATGATGTTTATTACTTTTAAAAGTGCACTTTGTAATAGTCAAATTAAAAGCTTTCAACATACATTTTAAATCAAAATGTTTTAATTATATTTTCTTTAAAGAGGTACACTTTTGAAGTGTTCCATCAAGATGATTTGTAATCCTGTTTTAATTCTATTTTAAAAACTACAATCTTGCTACAGAGGGTGAATCCCTGATATTCTATATCAAAAACAATCGGACCGCTTTGATATCGCTAGTTTTATTCAATTTCCTGAACATCTGCTACCAGCTTTATCCTGTTAGCATATCTAGCGTGTTCCTGGCTACCACGTGTCTTGTTTACACTTTTCTCACTCAGAAAATGACTGTTTATCTGTTCTAATGGCAAATATATCAGATGTTTTGGATATATCGGACCAGCAGCGGAAGGCGAGAACCAGGCCCCGGGCGAGGACCTCTCCCCCCTTCAAGATTTTTGAAAATAATTTATTTGTAAAGACACAGTTAACACAGCACTGTAATAAAAAAATCAAAAAATCTCAGGAGACCTAAATTGTACTTCATTTAGTGACTTCCGAATTAACTGCCCTCAACAATACCAGACAAGTAGTACAGGTGAGGGAACAACTTAGGCCTTGTCCACACGGACACGGGTATTTTTATAACCGGAGTTTTTCCTACAGCGTTTTAAAAAAAAAATCCCGTCCACACATGCTCGGTCTCCGTCTACATGAAAACGCAAAAACACGCTATCAAGCGCGGTCAAGAGCATGCCACGCCAGCAGGCGGCGATATAAACCTTAACCGTAAAGCCATGTTGGCCAATCAGAAGCACAAATCTGACGTCAAACACAGCGGATAACGGCGCACACTCTGACGTCGCAAGGCAAAAACCCCGGTTTCACTGTCTCCACAACAACACTGTAACCGGCGTTTCTGAAAATCCTCACCCTGGCAGGGGTTTTCAAAAATGTTCGGTTTCAGTGCGTTTTCGTGTGGACGAATGGCCGAACCGCGTAAAAAAAGTCACGGTTATAAAAATACCCGTGTCCGTGTGGACAGGGCCTTAGAAAACACAAACGAGGATAATTGATCACACACAGCTGACACATATGAACTAATGATAACGGTAACCAATGAGACAAACGAGTGGCGGGAATCTGAACAAAGAAGACACATGACAACAAACAAAACTGAAAAGTCCATGAAAACTAAACACGCTGAACATATTGTGACACATGTAAAGTACTTGATTATACATTTACCTGTAGTGTAAAATTATTCAGTATTACATTTAAAGTTATATTTTAAATGTACAAAATAGAAATTACATTTTAGTTTACCATAAATGTTTGTCAGTATTTATTATTATTATTATTACTAATATATTACATACATTCACTTTTTAATTTTTTTTTATTGAAGGCAGTATGCTGTGCTATAGTGTGCAAGCATTTCATTCCAGATAGTCATAATCTTTCAAACGTTCAGACAAAGACAAAGAAAGACAAATTTCCTCATTGTCTATTTTCACTCATCTCTGGTATTTCTCCAGTCTGGGCCTTCATCTTCTGTTCATTTCTCAATCTCTTTCTCTCTCTGTCCCTCCTCCACACTGTCAGCAGATATTTTGGAGGCTGTTGCAGAGTTTTGCTGTATTCTCACACAAACTCCCACACACTCCCGCACACATACAGAAGTCAATTTTATGATTGATTTTTTTTCCTCATTAGGATGCTGCTGCATTTTATCTGATGGTACATATTGTGTCTTCAGCCAATTACACCTACCCACGGCATACAAAGTTAAACTTCTGCTTTGCAGAAACCGCAAATGTGATGAAATAGGCATTGGGAGCTAAATCTTAGAATTAGAAATTTTGCCAAACTCTGGCTGCACACAACAATATTTGCTCATGAGTTGTTTATATGACTGAGATAATCATTTCGTTTTAATAACAAACTTAATATAATTAGGAACAGAATTTCCTTACGATTTGTATTCCTAAAATCAAAGCTAAAATTCTATATAATTTAATATCACACAAAGATATAAAGCATTGTCACAGTCAATCTAACTAAGCCAAATCTGGAGGTTTTTCTTTTTTTCTTTGGGGTTTTTGTTTGAAACTTTGCGCAATAAATTTTGGAGCTAGAATGTACAATGTGTAAACACATTTTGATGTTGGCTTGAGAACAGTGTAAATGTTTAAAGTAGTTTAAAAGATAGATAGGCAGACAGAAACGGAAGTTGTGATGGTCTTTTCTTCCCTAATGTGACGTTTATCCGAAGTGAAATGGCTTCTGGAACAAGAACAAATGTAGGGCGGGGCTTGATTTTGTCAATGGGGATTTGATTGGATGGTTGTGGTTTGCTATGGACAGGTTGTCCCACCCTCACACCAGTAAACACGTCATCAGAGAGAACAAGAGATATCATTGCAAGAGGGAGGGGAAGTTATTTTGATTAAATATTATGAGGCACATGAATTAAACAAATATAATAATAATTACGTGCACAGATGATAAATCGTATATACATACTGCAATATTATTCCATAAAAAAATAAGAATTGTCCATTTTGATTTGATGGTGACTTTAAAGGAAAGAACAGTATGCTGGCTTTCTCATGACATGCATGATGCATCTCCAACTGTTTTTGTGTTTCAGAGTAATTCTGCCAATATGAAGTGTAAAATCTGAATGATTTCAGGCCAGATCCTGTAGTGTAGAGGACACTACTGTGTGTCCTGATGGCTCTCTCTCTCTGACTCAGTGCCACACAGGGGATTGTGGTTAATGTAGTTTGAGTGGGAGTCGTGTGCCGTTTGGTCAGATGGATTGTAGGCTGTCAGTTTCACACAGCTCAGGGTTTGTGCTGAGATATCAGAGAGTGAGATGTCATACTGCTTTATAGGTTAGACAGTTTAGAGAGTGTATGTCAGAGCAGTGACAGTTATTACACATTTATTATTTTAATCTACAAACACCAGCAGAGGATGACACAGCTACACAAACAATATGAATGTGTCATTCATAATCTTCTAGTTCATTTTTGCATGAGTTTATTTTTACAGTTTCACTGTCCATCAAAGGCTTCCATTTGTATTAGGAGTGTAAATTTGCTCTGACAGCTATTAGCATATTAATATTCACCATTCTTGACTTTGGCTCACAATTAGATTATTCTTATATGATTTTAATTAAAAATAAGGTTGCATTTGTTAAAGGTGGAGTAGGCTATGTGATTTTCTTTTTTGACCATTTTTTCAAAATCACTTGAAATCCTATTCCTAACCCACTTACAGCCACTGAGTTAGAAGCACTGAAATGAAAATTAAGCAATTTAATCATCTGTGGAACGGGCAGGACTCGAAAAACTCCAGCCAATCATTTCCAAGACCACCTAAAATCATTGGACTGGAAGTGGATCAATCAAACGGTCGCACCATACCCCCCTCCCCCTCGCGTGCGTGTCCCCTTCGAGCGCATACTCAAAGCTCGTGACCCAGTCACAGTAAGTGCAAGTCGGCCCGGTACAGAGAGAGAGAGAGTAAGTGCAATCTTGCGCATCTGAGTTTTGCAGATGCATGATTGCGCGTCCATGTTCTTTCGAATGGGTGGAGTCAGGGCCAGCGTTGGAGGAAAGAAGTTAGGACCTTTTGAGTTGTGTATTTTCAAAATCTGCCGGCCGTTTTGCAAATCCCATACCCTACCTTTAACATTAGCTACTAATATTAGTTAACATTAACTTCTTCTTTATTTCTTCTTTTTATTTATAAAGCACATTTAAAATAAAAAAACAAGGGTTGACCAGAGTGCTGTACAAAAAATAAGAGCATAGAAGACAAATACATTTGAAAAATATTTTCATAGTTAACAATGAAAAATACTTATACGGCATCTATTAATCTTGGTCAAAAGTATACAACATTTACTACATTTTAAAATACAATTGTTGTATTTGTTAACATTAGTTAATGCACAGTAAACTAACATGAACAATTAGATTTTTACTAACTAACGTTAACAAAGATTAATAAATGCTTTAAAAAATGTATTGCTCATTGTTATTTCATGTAGATCGCTATCTTTAGTAACTCATTCCCAGTCAGGATTAACATGGTTCTGTCCTTTCAAAAGAGATGCTGTGCCTTCAGAGTCAGACTAAAGATCAATTCATCCACACATCATCAAACATGACATCATTGAGGTTATAGGAAAGCCGTTGCCATGACAACTCCCATCCGCTTCATCTAAACCGTGTTGTGAAAATGAAATCTGCTGTGAGTTACACTAGCTAGTATCAGGTAATTTGATCAAAGCCTAAAGGGAGAATTCACACACATAAAAATGAAAAAATCATGTGTAACAAGAAAGATGATATTATTTGTTTTGGTCTATAAAATAGAATGTTTTTCGGGACCTCATTGAATTTCATATAGTATATGGGTAAAAAACATAAGACATTTTGCAAAAAAATACTTTTGTGTTCCACAGGAGAAAGACACTCATTGATCTACAAGTGTGAAACGACATGTAAATGATGACTGAATTTTAATTTCTGGCTGAAATATACATTTTATAATTCTTCTTCGATTAAGAGTAGTTTGTTAAAAAAACTATTACTTTATCCATTTGTACAATTGCATATTTTGTATTACAATTTCTGTGTTATTTTAGTATCAATGAGAATCTGCTATAGCATTATTTTAATATTTCAAATTTTCAATATTTAATATTTTTAAAGTTTTTGTTTTTATTATTTTACTACATTAAGTTAAAAAAAATTTCAGTTTATTTTATTTCAAGTAACAATTTGTTTGTTTGCTAGTTTTATTATTATTATTATTATTATTATTGTTGTTGTTGTTGTTGTTGTTGTTGTGTTAGGCTTAGTTTTAGTTAATAGTCCTGTAAATCTTTTGACAATCTAATCGATCAAAGAAGAGAAAATTATCTGAATGTGATATTTCAATTATCTTAATCCCCCCCATCCCCTCCCTCCCTCCCTCCCTCCCTCCCTCCTCCCTCTCCCTGTATTCAGTGATCAGTGCACCATACTTTGTAAACGATTTTATCAGAAAGATTGGTTCAGTTTTCTGTAAATTAACAAATGGAAAGATTAGCTCAGTGTGCTGTAGACAAGTTAAGCTCACGCTATTCTAAGATAATACATATATGCTTATATTTATTTGTTTCCAAATAAAACAGCGAGCAGTGCATTGTTGCCTTTACTTAATAACTCCCACTTCAACACCCACCATCACTCAAGCACAAACACACATACTGTGCTTCGGTCCTTGGCAGATGCTTTCAGTAGCACCACAATTTGAGTGCAGAAGTCTGAACTGAATCAGGTCTTATCAAATCCAATTATTCCCAGCGAGACATTTCATTTGGCTGAAGAGGGAGTAAATTATGAGGGTGCTGTGTGCATGTGTTTGTGAGTGTGTACCTGCGAGCATCTCAGTATGTGAATGTGAGAGAAATCGCAGAGGGCAGATTGGTTGGCAACTCAGCAACCGTTAGTCGACAGATTTTATTTGTTTAGAATCCTTTGATGGGTTTTCAGTCTGAACAACTTCCTAAAGATGTTCTACAACGCACATTTATAGTACTATAGCTATATTTCCATCAGAAGTTAGAATTTAACTTATGCGTAAAAAAATGGAATATTGCTTAAAATATTTGTGAATAAAGCACTGTTTCCATATTCATTAGAAAAAAAATTCACTTCCTGGGAAACTGGCATACATATCTGTAATAAAAATGGATGTTGCTGCAATATGGGAAAAGAAAGAAACTTGCTCTTTTTTCCTCCATCATAAATGAGTTGCGGCTCAGAGCGCAGACGAAACCCAATAAAAGCTTTCAGGTTATCTTACCTGAAAATGTCTGGTGTTTGGAAACGCAAGTGGATATCCGGGGCTTAGCCCAGAGAAATCCATGTATGTGTCACGATACATGGGATAAACGTAAAAAATAAAATGTTTTAAATTTGTTTATTTTTAATTGTTTTTTTAAACAAGGTACATCTTTCTTTCTTATTAAAATAAAAAGTCACAATGTCACACCGAGTTAAACTGAACACATCAATCCACAATCATCGTAATACTGAACAGGTTTAAAATCTACAATAGCGACAGCATGGGACCAAGCTTTTATTGCTTGCCTAGGACACTGCCTACAAATGATCATACTCATCAACAAAAATGTAATAATGCATTTTAAAGTAAGAAAACCAGACATTCCAAGATGCTAGATTTACAAACAGAGGGAACAACACAGGTCAAGTTCAACATGTGCACTGCTATAACAATTGATAGCAGGAAAATCAGTCAATTTCTTTTTCCTATACTATTCTGCTGATTTTGAGTCTCTATCTCACTTTTTTTGTCTCTGTCTCTCAGTTTTCTTTTCTTTTCCAATCAAGCCTGACTGGTCACACTAGTCCTGGTAGAACAGGGATATTAAGAACCAAACATTAAGCATTGCACTGACATACTCTTACTCTACAAAGATATACCAGTCAAAGGACCTTATCTTTCTGTTTAAATGCTTTACAGTAAACAGATTCAAGTTATTCAGTCTAGCACTGCAGATAAACCTTACCCTCTACTGAAGTCTGTGCATCATTCCTGTGCTGTCGCTGCCTCATAAAGTTTTGTCCTAGCTTTGCTGTTGTCTGCTTTCCTCTTCTCTCAATAGTTTTTCTTTCTTCTCATCATAATATCTCTCCTTTTGATTTGGGCTGCTGACTGCTCTCCTTGCCTCTCTCCACTCCTTTTCTCTTCTTGTCATCTTCTCCTTAATCTAATGTCTTCATTCCTCTTCTTGGTTCCATTTATTTTTAATGTCCTCCCTTTCTCTTCCCCATATGTCTTATCCACTCTTTTCCACCCCTCTCTCCCCACTCTTTTTTCTCCCTATACCCTTTTACACTATCCTCCTCTTAAAGTGTGCCCACTTCTCTACTTTGTGTATTTGCCTTTTTCATTTGCTTTGAATTTTCTTTTTGTGATAATGCTTTACAGTAAAATTCTGTTTGTTAACATTAGTTAGTGTAATCGTTAATATTTTACAACATTAATTACTATTAGTCCATATGGTCCGAAAATTATTTATCTTTTTGTAATGAACAATTGTATTTTGATAAAAAAAAAAAAAAGATTTACAAATATGAATGAATGCAATGACAAAAAAACAATTATTAGTTTATTGGTAATGAAGTAACTAATGATAACAAATAAAACCTTCCTGTAAAGTGGTTTTTATCTGCCTTTCTCCTCCCTTCCATCTCGTTTCTGTCTGAACATGGATCTTTATTGCCTTGATGGTGGTAGTTTAAGACTGTATTGTCTTGGTTTAATTTGGGCAAATCTGTCTATCACCTTGTCATGGTCAACACCAGTCAAGTTCTCCTTCTCAATGGACATCACTGCCAGGTGGTTAAGCCGGTCTTGTTCCATTGTGTTTCTTAACCATGTATGCAGTCGACGCAATGCACCAAAGGAACGTTCACAGCTGCAGCTACTAACTGGAATTGTCAGTGCTACTTTTGTCACTGGGATACGTACCAAAAACTTTTAAGCTGGCTATGATTAAACCACTTGTTAAAAAAACACAACTTGATCGTACAGAATTGGTCAATTACAGGCCGATCTTGAATCTACCTTTTCTGTCAAAGATACTAGAAAAGGCAGTATCCTCACAATTATGTTCCTTTTTAGAAAGAAATGGTATCTGCGAGGATTTTCAGTCAGGATTTAGACCATACCATAGTACTGAGACAGCTCTCATCAGAGTCACAAATGATTTGCTCTTATCATCCGATCGTGGTTGTATCTCGCTATTGGTGTTACTCAATCTTGGTGCTGCATTTGATACTGTTGACCACAACATTCCTTTAAATAGACTCGAAAATTATGTTGGCATTAGTGGAATTGCATTAGCATGGTTTAAATCATACTTATCTGACCCTTACCAGTTTGTAGCAGTAAATGAAGAGATGTCTTATCGATCACAAGTTCAGTATGGTGTACCACAAGGCTCAGTACTAGGACCGTTGCTGTTCACTCTGTACATGCTACCCTTAGGAGATATCATTAGGAAGCATGGCATTAGTTTTCACTGTTATGCTGATGATACTCAGCTCTATATTTCTTCACGCCCTGACGAAACTTACCAATTCACAAAATTAACGGAATGCATAGCTGATATAAAAAATTGGATGACTAGTAATTTCCTACAACTTAATTCTGAAAAAACAGAGATTCTAATTATTGGACACAAAACGTCCTCTGATTATCTAATCGATGTCGGGATAATTCCAGTTTATATGGTTACGCCGAAGCGATACAATTCTGTATTATAAATTTTAAGGCCAGACAAGTAGTTTGTTGAGGGTTGGTTTTTTAGGGAAAGACTACATGCCTGCACACATATATTCAAATGCGCATACTTATAGAATTAACTCTTAATAACGCATGTGCACGCCATCAGCGTTCTCACAGGTTCGCGTTTTTAAAGTTTGCGTAGAGAGAACTTAAGAGTTTTCTGTTAAAACGGTGTCGTGTTAGCGGCCCCTAAGTTAATAACTAATGATCGTTGCAACGGAAGTGAATCAATTAAAACTAACTTTAGCTGGAAAATAACTTTATTCTAGCGCTGTCATAAAGCCAAAACAATCTCTGTTACTTTAATTTCTTATCATCACTGTAAAGCCGATTTAGAACAATCTACATTGTTAAAAGCGCTATATAAATGAAGATGATTTGACTTGACTACTTGAAGCATCTTGAACACACTGACTAGGGCTGGGCGCTAAAACGATAACGATAATTATCGCGATATAATTTTTATGGATAAAACGATATCAAGAGGTCGATAAATATTCGATAATGTTTATGCGCCAAAAGCAGAACGGATGAGCAGATGCGTTTACGGTAGAGATCCACTTTTGCGACACGACTGTCGCTTGGTGTCGCGACGCCTCCCCACATTTGTACTTTGATGGGCGTTCCTCAAGTTTACCGCTATGGGCGTGGTTTTGAGCCAGCGGCCAGTCTAGAACAGAGGACCTGCGAGAGACTTCCCCCCGTCTCCACATGCTCTACTTCTATTGGATAGTCGTGTCACGTTCAACGGAATTCATTTGCATAAAGATGGGCATCGGCCAGCTTTTTGACGCGGAGCATTTTTCCAAATGAAGCGCCGCCTTCCCGGGATGCTTTGCGGGCGCGTTAAAGTCGCGTGACGTCACCCATAGGAATAAAGCGGAGCGCGGCGCGACAGAAGTATCGCACGGACAAGTGGATCTGCACCCTTACTCTGATCGGCCTCGCTCACGAGATCCAGTGAGAAGCGCTTGAGTTCAGCGAAGAACACAAATGTCCAGTTTAAACCAGTTTAAAGGCAGATGAAACACTGCTGACAAACAGGAGAAACACTGCACGCAACGATACAGTCAGAATCTGAATTGATACTGAATCCATTTAGCCTACCATGGATTTACTGTAACGTTAGCCTAGTAATATTAACTGCACCATGAAATGTGGGATATACATATTGAATAGGGGTGTAACGATACACGTATTCGTATTGAACCGTTCGGTACGAGGCTTTCGGTTCGGTTTTCGGTACGTATTTTTGAACCGAACGGTTCGTTGGACCATTTTTCCTGCCGACCAAAATTTCATTATTTCAAATGTAGGCGCGTCACGCGTGGCAAGCGCGCTCATAATGTAAGAGACGCTGGCGTGACCACAACATTGCCCAACATCAAATGGCAAATGTAATGTAAGCGGAACGAAACTGAGCTACTCGTTATTTTGTGGTTGACGGACGGTTTATCAGTTTGGACCAATGCAGCGCGAGCCGATCTTAATCAAGCAGCACTGTTACTACACAGCCAAATCCAGTAAAGAAAGCATTTGAATTCGCCACTGAAGTAATAACATCGCTGCGAGATCTAGTGAGAAACATACACATTTCTCCGTTATTAACGGATCAAACAGCGCTGACGTGGAAGGAAGAAACATTGTGCCATGAATGAACTATCCAGTGTCCACAGATCAGCAACATTCACCATGGATTTACTGTAGTAACACTACTAACTGTAACCATGGAAGTTTGGCAGGAATAGTAGGCTATAATGCTTTCAAGTAACATCACGTCGGTTTTATTTTGACATTATGAATACAATTGCTGCCCTCAAATGTTAATCTAAACTAAAATAAACCTTTGTTTATAACTACTACAATATTACATTTCATTTTGTCCAAGGAGCTGTTTTGTTTTATAAGCTCCTAAGGAAAGTCAAGTATAGCTCCATCATTGCTCAAAGTTAAAAAATATCATACTTTATGATGTTAGTTTTAATAAAAATATAATAACAAAAATTAAATCAAGGAAATTTCTCTGGCATTTCTTTCTTTTTGCTGTATCGGAAACGTACCGAATCGAACCGTGACACAAGTGTATCGTATCGAACCGAACCGTGAATTTTGTGAACTGTTACACCCCTGTATAACGAATTGTATAATATTATTAATGTAGACAATGTATTAAATGACTAATGGAATATAATTACAGTATTTAATAATGTATTTAACTGTTAGGCTACTGTTTTTCATACAAATACCATAGAAACCATAAAGTTACATTTTGCCATGATAGTGAGGTACTAAGTTATAGGCTATGCCTGGTTTTATCTGTGGTTATCATGATCTAAATGCATGATACTGGATGACCAATGGTTAATTTTAATAAAACTCAAACAGGCAGAATATTACATTTTACCAAATAAAAATGTGGTCGTTACATTTAAAAAAAAACAGATGTTACTGTTTTTGTTAATGAACATAAATTTAACATAGTAGTATTAGCTTGAGTTAGGATGCAGATTTACTGTCAACTCACTGTCAAATATGCATTTCGAGACAAAACATGTAATTTGAATATTGCAGCCTGCACTGCAAACTGTGCTGAAGAAATATTTTTCTATTCAGATATTTATTTTGTTAAGGAAAAATGACAAATGTTTGAATGTTCTACCTACATATTTGTGAAATGTTCACCTGTTTGGCAAGTGTTTGTCATGATATGTTCTGACAATACAGAGTAGTTTAAAACCACAATTAACGCTCTGGTTTATACAACTTTCACTTAGGAGCAAAAATCTGCCTTTAAACTTGAAAGAAATAAAGATTTGACATTTATCGTGATAATTATCGATATCGACTGATATAAAAAATTATCGTGATACATTTTTTTGGCCATATCGCCCAGCCCTAACACTGACTATGTCAGGAATTACTTCTTTCTCCTTCCTTCTGTTCAAGAAGTTTTTTGGCACCAGGAACTCATCTGACTGCAACTCTATTTTTTAATGTGTGGCAAGAATCTTGAGAGATTCTTCATCTCAAGTTGAATGGCAGGCTTGAATGGCAGGCTTGAATGCCCTTCATAAGATCTACTCCTACTCCTGAGAAACGGATGTCAATCTCTTGCATCATTTGGTCAAGGCAAGGGTAGTACAATGTACACATGAAGTCATGTGAAGAACTGATTTCTGAGGTTGTCCTACATGCTATTTCCACCACATAATCATCAAGCCTCTCCTGTTTCTGTCTAAAACCTGCAGAAGGTTCTGGAATGTAATTTACCTCACACAAGGCCTTTGTCTTTGAAAATAACTAGCACTCTGAGCTGTGCGTTGTTCTTTAAGAGAATCGTAGACTGCTGTTTTGTATTGAACTGCTTGTCCCAGGTCTAGGGTTTCCCTCTGCAGGAATTTGTGGAGGCCTTCAGTGATGGATAGAAGTCTATGAAACATCAACAGCATGTAGACAGTGTTAAAGGGGTGTATTACTGCTTTTTTTCTTTGCATGATTGCGTTTATGGGGTGCAATATAACATGTCTTCGTGTTTTTTTTTTTAAAGCCTTATTTTTCATAAATTTCACCTTTATTGTAAGCCGCTTTCTCCTCTGTCATTTAAACGACCGGTTGACTTCCTGATTCTATGAAAACACTCCCTCAGAAACAGGCAATGGGCTCACATTGGTTTGTTGGGCCGGTGTGTTGTAATTGGCTAAACTGCGTAGTGCACGTTGTCCGGAAACTTCACGCCCATTACCTTTACGGGCGAAAGTTGCATGTGCTCCGGTCAAATGTAAATAATGGTGTCAATACTGCCGTATCAGTTTGAGCCAGAATCAGACCCAGAAAGCGGCAATGAAGAGAGTCAAGCAGAACCTCCCCACACACGGCTCTTACAAAACGTTTCTGAATGGTAATTTTTTTTTATTATTATTATTATTATATTCTATTCTATTCTACTATTATTATATAAGAATTTCGATACGCTGTTACTTGAAAATGCTACTGCTGCTTGTTAGCTTTTGAGATACGGTTTTCTCCTGATTAAACATTTAATATAACTGAATAAATGACTGAGTAATACCGTTTTTTAAATTTATTGTTTTATCGATATAATGAACAACCGTTTATCTATTCACAAAACTTAGTTTACTCAGTGTATCGTTTTCTTTAGGTGTACATGTGGCAATGTGTTAAAATATCTATAACAGTAATACGTATGTAGATAAACAATACATAAAACCTGTAAACAAACCATACTGTACACTTTACATATACTTTTTTGAACTTAATACACGTTTGTCTTATACACACAAAATAGCATCGAACTAACTGGCTACTATAAACAAACAGAATTGGCATTGGTTTACGTTCTTGGTCAAATCGAAAAATTACGTCATAAAGTATACATGGAAAATACATTTACAAAATTAGTACATAATTACAAATTCAGGTCCAAAATGTTTGTACGCGTTTGTCATAGACACACGAAATAGCATAACTAAGTGGCTACTAAAGCCAGCGCTGGCATTTGTTTACGTCCTTGATAAAACTAAAACATTACGTCTGAAATTATACATCCAAATACATTTAAAATTATTAAGTCTTACTTACAGGTTGTGGCCCAACAACTGCTGCCTCTGGTTTTAAAGTTGGAACTGCTTCATGTTTTAATAACAGTTTCTTGTTGAATCCGGCATTGAATTCGTGGAGATTCTGGAAGCTGTCTTCCGAAAAATGCGCAGCACAGAGAGCTAAATTACGATTGTAATTTTCAGGAACATAATCAAACATAAATTTTAGCCATTGTTGACGAACTACAGCGTCCGTGGGAAGCCCGAACACAGAAGACCTGACAGCTGGGTGAAAATAACACACTTTCGACGGCATGGCTACAGCTCTCCACTATAACTCTTCCTCTTCGACAAAGCCGCAGAAATATGGCCATGCCCCCCTTTTGGCATATTCCGAAGGGAGGGTTGATGTAAATTTATGGGTTAGTTACGTATAAAACCCGGGAAGTATCTCGTTGTAGTCCCATTCGAGTTGTTTTTGTAGGCATTAAACTTCCTGATTTTTAAAAGACGATATCTCTGCTTACATTGAACTTTCAGTGCAGCAACTTTGCACATACTGTTCATGCACCAACAGCAACATTACACACTATTTAAAATGAAAAAAGTGAAATTGCAATAAACCACCCCTTTAAAGTTGCTGAGTTTGGACTGGAGGCCTACAGCCATTGGTGTTTTGTCAAGATATTGCAGAATAGCACAGCAATTGTCAATTACAGCACTCACAGACTTCATCTGACGTGCCCAATGTGTTGTTGACTGCTGTGATTGTATTCCAAGCTGTTTTTGACATCAGTAAACTTTTGGTGATTATCTAGAGATGCACTGAAAAATTAATAAAGGCTCTCCAGTAAATCAAAAAAGTTGGTGGCTTCTGGTACAAGATTTAATTCATGTGCATAGCAGTGAAGGTACACTGCTTCTGGATGACGTTCTCTGAAACGGACCTGTCCGCCTCTCACAGCTCCACTCATGACTGCAGCCCCGTCATATGCTTGTGCAACACACAGAAGATGGTCATTTTGCTGAAACCAAGGAAATGTTCCTTGATTCTGCCCTCAGACGTAACGTAACGCACACATACTGCCAGTTGTTCTGAGTGCCTGTCCCGTGCCTCATCTGTCTTCAGAGTATACATCTTTGATTTTCTCATTTCTTTTATGATGCTTTCTGTGACCTCTTTTGTAGCTCTTCCAGCATGTCATGGAAGCCTTATGAAGGCTACTTTGTTCATGCTCTCTGAATGATTCTAAAACGCTTTTCCAGTTGGAGAAACCTGCACTTGTTAATGTGTCTTTGCTGTTTCGAATATGATGCTTCCCAAAGAGACGACAAGAAAAGCAGAATGCAGAATTTCTGGATACGGAATACTCAAGCCACTGAAATTCATCTAGCTAATTCTTATTAAAACTAAATCTCTCTGCTGTGTTCCAAATTGGGTAAAGGGATAATGCTGAAGCTTCACATGTTTTGGGCCTGTCTGTAGTGTTCCTAGATCATCCCTTTCACTTTCTGCCCCTCTCTGTGTTTCTGTTGCTAAAGCCTCTTCTTTCCTTGCTGACTCATCTGAGACATGGTAAAATAGCAAGCTCAGCTCTATTATTGTTTTAATAAATAGCCTTCACTTAACAACAAGATTTTTGTAAGAATAGATAAACAAGGTGAATAAAGAATCTCTATAATAACAAAAAAAACCTTCATCCATTCTTCATGCACATATTAAATCTTACTTTATACATGCACTCACACACATAATAAACACTTAAAGCCAAGTATAAACACAGAGCTCTATACACTTACATTTTTGAAGGAGCACTTGTACATGCATTTACACAGCACTTACAAATTGCATAAATAATCTTATGAGACTAATGTATCAAATATAAAATTTGGAATACAGAAATATGAAATGATGAAAAAATTAGTACTTTGAAATATGAAAGTAAAATTGCAGAATGAGAGTATAGTTCCATGTCAAATCAGCCTAGAAAATTGCCATATGAAAATATAATGTTGTATCTGTTCATTTCAGGTGACATGATGAAGCCCTCTGGATGGCTTATATCCATCGAGGGACATGTCGTGATGGGCCCACACCCTTTCTTTTTACACGGAGTAGCTGCTTTCTTCAGCAGCTATTACGTCTTCAACCTTGAGTATCCTGCCGCTGGATCGTCGACGCTGGAGTTCATTCAAAGGTATTTTATAAAGATCACATTTAATCTTGTAATTCACATTATAGTACAGGCTTCCAACTCAATGATTGTCTTGAGGTCTAAAATGCTGATAAACGAGGTACCTGAGGCTAGCCTGGTGAGACCATGCCGATCTCGCGAACTCATTCAATTTCGCTCTGAAGATCAGTCTGGTTTTCTACACGTTATGCTGACAAATACCTGCCCGTCCAATCACAGCTATTTATTTTGTTTTGGGGCAGGCTATGTGATGATGATTTCGAAACGTCTATTGCGAAATGCGAATGTATTGAATGAAGTAGATGAAATTTTCTTTAAAAGCAGAACAAAATGCTCTCAGGCCCTTAATTGAAAAGGATGTGTTTGTCATACTTTCAACAGGGTTTGGTTTTAATTTACCAACTGGCCAATTGCGTGAAGATGCATTTCAGTGGCGGCGCACGTTGATGGCCTCTCATAGTAGAAAATAAACCACTTTGCCTCAGGCAAACCTAACCTGAGGCACCTTGGCTAAAAATGGCTAAAAGAATTATGGTGAGAGTAAGATCTAACAAGTTTGGATTATAAATCTATTAGGGTTTGATGTGGGGGAAAAGCAGAGCAAAAAGCACACCTTGATAAATGCTGTCTGCAATACATACTGTAAGTCTATTTAAAACTGAAACTATCTTTGCTTATTAACAGGTGCTGAACAAAATCCTGAAAGAGGCTCAAAGACCAAGAAGCGGACAACAATGAACCCTCATGTGAGCACCCTTTTGAGAAAACGTATTGACTTTGAGTGGGCATCATAGTTTTTTTTGCAGCGGTAGTTGTCAGGCTCAGTTTTGAGCCTTGTTCTTTTTGTAATTTTTCAAGACAACTTTGCACAACAAGATTTTTACACAATGCTGTTGCGTGTGGACTCATTATAATGTTTGAGACTGAGAGGAGCGCCTGACCCCTTTACGACATTCCTTCATCGCTCTCTCCCTTGCTCTCTTATCTTGCCATGAAGGCCTCATTCCCATCCAATTTTAGCATGACTTCCACAGTATACATTGTAAATTCACAGTAAATTATTGTCAACTTGTACATTACTTTCACAGTACATACTGTAAAAGTACAGGGCCTTGTTGTAATGATGTACAGCAAAAGATTGTAATTCCCCAGTAATGTACTGTAATATCACAGCAATTGTTTGCCATTGAAGCTGTGAAGTTACAGTATACAGTTGTGCTTTTACAACAATGCATTGTAATATCACAGATATAAAATTACAGTAAATTGTTGTGAGTATATTTCACAGTATGCTGTAATCCTTAATGTGAAAATCATGCAAAATTTATCCAATTATTTATTGTAAATTCACAACGAAAAATTTTGCAGTGTGGCTGGGGGTGTTTTACTTCCATTTTAAGTTTCAAATAAATTAATCTAGTAAAATACTACACACCAACAACCGCCTGGCTCCAAAAGATCTAATCTCATTGTGTCACGGTTCTGTCACTACAGTTCTGGTTATTCTTGGTTTTGTGACAGAGCTGTGACATGCCTGGTCTTGTGTTTATGTTATGGTCTTGTTGGTTGTGAGCACATGGCTATCATGTGATTTCTGTGTGCCATGTGCTCTTGTCGATGTTCTAGCCCCTCCCATCTTGTTACCTCGTTATTGGTTTATTTGTCCCACCTGCTTTCCCTCGTTTCCCTCCTTGTTTGCCTTCCTATTTAGTCTCCCTGTGTTTGCTGTCTGGTGCTCGTTCGTTGTTTAATGTTACCTGAGTTTTGAGTTGTGTTTGTTCTTTGCCTGCTGTGCCATGTTCCTGGATTCTGTAATTAGTTCATGAGACCTGTATTTCTTTGTTTTGGTTGTTTGATTTATGTTTTACTTAATTAAACACAACTTCTCCTCTGCACTTGAGTCCTCGCTCCATTTCCCACAACCCATACGTAACAGAACGAACGAGCCATGAAGAGGACTCAGCGGAGGAAGAGGTCGAGGGGGTCACCTGTTCTCCCATTGTCATGTCCTTCATATGAACGGATGGTGAGATTTAGGGGAGTTGATCTCTCTTCGGCAACTGGAGGCAAAGGTGTGCGACTTTGCCCAGAAATTTTCTGCAGCGGCAGAGGGATTAAATCTTGGTGATGCAGCTTTGAAGGATCTTTTTAACCATGCCCTTGATGACCCAATCCCTTTTGAGATTATGAGAGATCTGGGGGAATTTTCGTTTAAGGAGTTCATAAGACTCTTAGAACGTCTTATAGATCCTCCTGGTTCTGTGAGATGGGAGAACCCATCTTCGATGGTCCAGGAGGACCCAAGTTCGGGGGTCTCAAGCCTTGTGGTCCGGGAGGACTCGTCTTCAGTAGTCTCTAACCCGGTGGTCCGGGAGGAATCGTTTTTGGGGGTCCCTGTGCCGGTGGTCCCAGTTCCGGTGGTTCCGAGTCCGGTGGTCCGGAGACGGAGGAGAAGAAAGGCCTCTTCAACAACTGGTCCGGTGGTTCCTAACCCAGAGACCATCCCGGAGGTAACTGTCATCCCTGACTCGCCGCCCAGGCGTTTCGCCTTGCCGGCCCCGCCCAAGCTGCTCGCCTTGCCGGCCCCGCCCAAGCTGCTCGCCTTGCCGGCCCCGCCCAAGCTGCTCGCCTTGCCGGCCCCGCCCAAGCTGCTCGCCTTGACGGCCCCGCCCAAGCTGCTCGCCCTGACGGCGCCACTCAAGCGCCCTGCCCTGACGGCGCCACCCAAGCGCCTCGCTCTGACGGCGCCATCCATCAAGCCTGAATCTGTTCAGGTCAGGTCTACGGTTCCAGAGACAGTTCACGTCACGTCTGCCCAGTCAGAGATTGTTCACGCCCCATCTGCCCAGTTAGAGACTGTTCATGTCCTGTCTGTTTGGCCTGAGATGGTTCCTGTTTCTGAGCCGTTGTCTGTTCCTGAACCAATGTTTGTTTCTGTCCCTGTGTTTGTTTCTGTTTTTGTGGCTGTGTCTGTTCTGGTGTCTGTCGCTGATCCGAAGCCTGTCCCTGAGCCGGGGTCTGTTCCAAGGCCGGTGCCTGTTCCTGAGCTGGTGTCGATTCCTGATCCAGTGTCTGTTCCTGAGCCGGCGTCTCCGCCGTGGCCGCCCGAGGGGTTGTCTCCGCCTTGGCCGCCCGATGGACTGTCTGTTTTGTCCTGGCTGTCCGATGGTCTGCCTGCTCATCTTGGCCACCGTGCACAGCCTGGTCCACCTTGATCCTTGCCAGGACTCCTGAAAAGCTTGAGGGTCCTTGGCTTAACCCTCCCATCCCTCCCTGGTCAAGTTTTTGGACTTTTGTAAATTTTTATTTATTTTTTGCTCCCTGTTTGCTCCCTCACTTTTGATATTTGTTTTGGTTTCGTGTTGTGGTGTTTTTGGGTTGTGTCTATCTGGTGTTCCTGTCTCGTTTTATGTCTCTCTTTAGGAACGCCAGGTGGCGTTCCTTTAGAGGGGAGG
Source organism: Rhinichthys klamathensis goyatoka (assembly GCF_029890125.1). Classification (NCBI taxonomy): domain Eukaryota; kingdom Metazoa; phylum Chordata; class Actinopteri; order Cypriniformes; family Leuciscidae; genus Rhinichthys; species Rhinichthys klamathensis. The sequence goes on from NW_026606589.1 coordinate 2,306,888, forward strand.
TAGTGTCACGGTTCTGTCACTACAGTTCTGGTTATTCTTGGTTTTGTGCCAGAGCTGTGACATGCCTGGTCTTGTGTTTATGTTATGGTCTTGTTGGTGGTGAGCACATGGCTATCATGTGATTTCTGTGTGCCATGTGCTCTTGTCGATGTTCTAGCCCCTCCCATCTTGTTACCTCGTTATTGGTTTATTTGTCCCACCTGCTTTCCCTCGTTTCCCTCCTTGTTTGCCTTCCTATTTAGTCTCCCTGTGTTTGCTGTCTGGTGCTCGTTCGTTGTTTAATGTTACCTGAGTTTTGAGTTGTGTTTGTTCTGTGCCTGCCGTGCCATGTTCCTGGATTCTGTAATTAGTTCATGAGACCTGTTTTGTTTGATTTGTTTTACTTAATTAAACACAACTTCTCCTCTGCACTTGAGTCCTCGCTCCATTTCCCACAACCCACACGTAACACATTGTCTGGATCGTACAGACGCTTAACTTCTCATCGATGGTTGGCCAGTTTATTGAAACTTGCCGGCCCAGAAAAGTTATTAAAGACATTGTTAAAATAGTCCAAGTCAGGGACGTGCACAGGAATTTTGTGGGGCAGTTGCTCTGACCTGAAAAAGGGGCACCCCCCCCCCCCCCCCCCCCCCCCCCAAAAAAAACTCACGGGCTATATGAAGGAATATATTAAATTGAATTTTGCCCATACAAATTGCCTTATCTGATCATGTTTATGTCCAAACGCAATGCCTCATATTATGGTCTTATTATTATTTATAAAGATTGCAAAACGTCAGAGATGACAGGTTTATGATATACAACTTTGTAAACAGTATACAAAATGTATTAACAATATGTTAATGTCACCAAAATACACATGAGAAAAAGAGTTCCTCATATTATTGTTTATTGTCTTTTTAAATTATTATTATTTATTTTTTAATTTGAAAATAAATAATCTGGATTGAATTGACAGATGGGGAAAAACTCGCTTCTAATAATAAAAAAAAACGCTTAGATTTCGGGAAAAAATACAATCCTTCAGTGCCGATCCTGACCTCCCTGGGGCCCTAAGCAAAATTCTGCTAATGGGCCTCTACCTGACCCATGATGTCATGAGCTATGTAAACCATTTGCCATTGCCACAGTCGCACCTGACACTTCAGTGCTCCCAATACAATCCTCCCTCCTTTAAACAAAACAGTCAAAGAATAAGTACAACAATAGTATAGAACAGAATGAGGTTCAAACAAACAATATTTATTGAATAGAGTATTTTCTATAGAATGTTAAGATAACAAGTGAATATTATTAAGTAAGTGAATATTAACGTAAACATAAATAAGAAGAAAATAATAAATTATAGCCCTGAGCTTTGGCTTTTGGGATTAACTTTGGTTCTCTCTACAGCCTGGGCATTTTCGGCATCAGTATGATTTTTTTATTTATTATTATGCATGTTGAAGCAATTCTTGATTTATGGTTATTATTTACTGAGGGATGTGCATCCATATTGACCAGTATGTCCAGCTAATCAACATTTTAAATTCAATATAGCCTATAAATCAATAGTCAATCAATGTCAAATTGTCATTGCTTTCTATCTTGCATAATTAGTGTAGTAGTTGTTTAGAGTTTTTAACACTGAGACTAGATAATCAGTGTCTTGTTTTAAAAGTATAATGTGTACTTTGATTGGGAGTGCCATCATTCACGTGCATATATTGTACAGTATGTCTGGTCTCCACATATTTCTGCTTGAAAAATGCGCGTTTCATTTCGTGCACGCGCATTTGAACGCACGATAATACACACGACGTGGTTATGTTTTCTGAGCTGCAGTAAACAAACACCGTTGCACTTTGTCGTTTATCAAAAACAAACGTAATAAATAATTGTATTTTACTCTCACTTTTGTCAGGCACAAAGTGATGCAAGAGATGCACTGCCTGCCCAGCTAGGTTAGCAAGACCGAAAAACATCAAACTTTGCTGACATCAAACTTAGAGAGCAGAGAACACAAGTTTACCTGATTGTTGTTCCCGCAATTCACTCTAATGTTTTTTTCTTCTTCCTCTTTTCGTGACCAGAAGGATAGTGTCGCTTCATTTTGTCATGGATGTTGTACACATTAATTGACGCGCTATGACACGAGATGGAGGCGGGGCCTTAAGTAATTTGCGTGGCCCTACGCCGGTCGCGTGCAGTCTATGGTCGCGTGCAGCGCTACAGCCATGTAAACAGTTTGCCCTTCCCTTACTGACTTTCACTTTCGGTGCCCGAATGGAAGTGAATGAGGCTTTGCGATTTTTTTTATTTTTTTATTATTATTTTAATATAGGCCTACGTGAAATTCTGCATCCATTGTACGATTTTTTTTTTTTCTCGGAAGGGCAACCTGAGTCGAGAAGGGCATATGGGCAGTTGCCCGGGCAACCTGAGCAACCCCCCTGTGCACGTCCCTGGTCCAAGTGACTAGTGGCTCAATCTTAAGTTTATCAAGCGACTTTATCAATACTTTTTGTGCGCAAAAACAAACAAAAATAACGACTTTATTCAACTATTCATTTCCTTCTCTGTGGGCCTCGAGTTAGTTCACGTAGTGTAACACACATCACACACATGACCAGCGTTGGCCAATAGTGAGCCTACGTGTGACGTACAACACAGAAGCACTGCGCAGTTACACTATGACCCCTTTTCCACCAAGGCAGAGCTGGTGCTGGTTCGGAGCCAGAGCCTAGTTTCAATTCGGTTCTTTGTTTTTCCACACGCAAAGCACCAGCTCCGAACCAGGAAAAGTGGTTCTTAAGTAGCACCAAATCATTGCTGGTCTAGAACAGAGCCAAGTAAGAACCGCTTGCGTCAGGGGCTGGGGGCGGGGTTACCGTGACCAACAAGACGAATAGAAACTTGTGACCGCCATTTTTAAATAGCAGCTAGTCGAGCTAATAGCAGCTTGATTATAATATCCGTCTATGTAAGTTACGGCGAGCTGCACAAACGCGTTGGATTCCGATGTATTTTTGCAAACCCATGAGCATCCATAGTAACGCAACGTCCGTTATTTGTTGATGGCTTGTTCGAGATGCATCGGAGCGGCGCGGACCGATCGGAGCTGCGGGAGTGTTTGGAGATCATACGACTCCTTGTGCTTTTGGATCGCTTTCGCAGTGCTTTGATGTCATGCGGCGATCGATCAGCGAGAAGCCGATGCATCTCGAACAAGCCTGGCGTGTTTGTGTTTGGCGCTACCGCACTAGCGTTGCTGGGCAACATGAGACGTATGCAGTGACGTAAGATCTGGCTCTGTTGTGGCTCTCTAGCCGGTGGAAAGGCAAACCGGTTCTTAGTAAGCTTGTCAGTCGAACCAACTCCGAACCAGCTCTGGCTCTGGCGCTGAACCAGCACCCGGTTCTTGTTGGTGGAAAAGGGGTATCTGTGAACTAACTCGAGGCCCACAAAGAAAGGAAATGAATAGTTGAATTAAGTCGTTATTTTTGTTTGTTTTTTGAGCACAAATAGTATTGATAAAGTCGCTTGATAAACTTAAGATTGAGCCACTGTAGTCACTTGGACTATTTTAACAATGTCTTTAATAACTTTTCTGGGCTGGCAAGTTTCAATCCCTTAGAAGCCTATGGAGGAGTGATCCAGCTCTCAGATTTAATCAAAAATATTTTAATTTGTGTTCTGAAGATGAACGGAAGTCTTACGGGGTTGGAACAACATGAGGCTGAGTAATTACTGACAGAATTTTCATTTTGGGGTGAACTATCCCTTTAAGACGTTACAGAATCTCTCAATATTCGAAGTGCAAACAGAGACCATAGACACAACTAAACAGTCCAGTGATGGCTATTGGGAGACAGACTATTGTATTTATGCAGTCTAATTTGTGCGCATCAGGTAGCTCGTGTTTTACTTTTACTTTCAAATTCACGATCGCGTGTACTCCATGTATAGGGAGCGGCAGTGCTGAGCGCATATTCTACAAAATAAGACATTTATCAGACGTTTAGGTTCTGTTGCGCAACGAATCCTCCGCCATCGTCACTCGATCAGTGAACTGTGATTCCTGCTGCACTGATTGCGACGGCAACTCGTGCTGGATGAGCAGAGCAGACTTTTACATTAGTTTATAAAGGTTTTTATTTTTTATAAAAACAGCAAAATTACAGTTGAGGCGAATGTGAGTGTGAATATTCTATGCTTATTTCACCGTCATGCTCCGTCATGGCGATATCACGAGACAGCTTTTCACTCGACGGGAAATCTCGTCACATTTTAGTCAACACCGTGCACGAGCGTGAATCCCGCGATATCCACCTTTGATCTCACAGGTTTCTGATTCACTGCGGGAAGAGAAAACTGTCCATCTAGTCTGCAGTTTTTTCACTCCTCCCCTCACTACAGCCGCCTACACTAGACTACATTTCAGGCGAGGCAAGGCGCATCTCAAACAAGCCTATTGTATATCCCCAACAACGAGTAAACAGAAATGGCGACTGCAGTCACTCTGGCTCACTCAGGGCGGGATCTATGCTAATAGGGCAGATCGTCACCAGTCATGGGCGGGACTTCTGAAACTTCATGGGCGGGAGGAAATCTGAAACCACGTGTTTGGAGAGATTGTTAATTATTTATGGGGATTATAAAAAAAGTATTGGGTGGATTTTTATAATTATAGGCTGGTTGTTTATACACACTGAAGACACACATCGGTGTTCAAACACCTTGTAAAATGAATTTTGCATAATAGGTCCCGTTTAAAGACTGACTGTAAACATTTGCCAGCATTAGGCAAAGTTAGCAACAGTCTCACAGAGACGCAGCATGCAGCGTAGCTTTCGTTTTGTGTGGAAACAGGGCGGAAGGCAGTTTTGAAGTTTTACAACCTGCTGAGGGAAATTATAGGAATGAATCTATGAACTAATTAATTGTATGAATGTATTTCTGAAGGGAATGACTGGTTTTAATGGAATTTTCTTTTAATCTTAATGGCATGTAATGCCTAATAAAGCAGTGTTTATTAGCGCAGCTGCATTGTGTACAGCCGTTACCAGGGCGACACCTATAGTCAGAGAGTGGATTTACCTGTCTGCTTTTTTGTTAAAGGGGTCATATAATGGTACCTGCACTTTTACAAGTTGATTGTACTGAAATGTGTGTTGGCAGTGCCTGTACACAACCATCATAAAATGATAAAAATCCATCCAGTGTTTTTGTTTTAATCTCCTTTTATGTTTTCCCCTGCCTCAAATTGAGCCGTTCGACCGTGTGACGTCACACGCTCGGAAGCCCCTCCCACGATTGTTGATTGACAGGAGCGAGTCAACACAGACCCGCCCTCGCTTGTGAACCAGCTGTCAATCATAGTCTGCGCGGACAGGCGCGGCCATTGTTGATATGCTGGAGCACTGTCTATGAGCAGAATGGCGTCTAAGCGATTGTGGTGTTCTGTTCTTGGGTGTAATAACGAACACAGCAGTCATTTTAATGTTCCTAAATCCGAACCGCTGAAGACGCAGTGGCTGTGTTTGTTTTCGAAGGGAATATTCCCCACGAGCAACGTCAATGCTTTCATGTTTGCGCGAATCATTTCACACACCAGACTGCTTTATAAACGAGGATCAGTATAAAGCTGGATTTGCTAAGAAGCTGCTCATGAAAAAGCATCGGTACCAGATATTCGTGTTCCTGCTGAACCTCCAGAAGAACGGAAGTAAGTGTAACGTCTTATTAAACTTTATATTAATATATTAATCTTTGCAAATCGCTAGCTGCACGCTTCACAATGAATGCGTCTAAGGTTTACACTCAGGGTACATTAAGGCATGTTTTCTATGTATGATGTTCTCAATATAATTCATAATCCCACGTTTATACTGAACAACGCGTTATGGTTATTGAGTTATTGAGTTACAAACGGTGTACACAGAACAGAGGGGCGGAGTCAGCAAAGCTCATGATCATTTAAAGTCATATGCACTGAAACGGCGTGCTGAAAACAGAGCTGTTTTTGACCAGGTAAAATAAGTGTTTTCTTACAATACTAATGAGAATTTTTAATTAAAGTATATTACAAACTTTTAATTTAGACCCTAAAGAATCATATTAGCTTGTACAAAAATGGCATTATATGACCCCTTTAAGACCAATGCGAAAAATTGCATTGTGCTTCTAATTTTATTTGTTGGTTGTTGTATATAAAATAAAATTATGTTTGGGTGTGTGTAAAGGCCGTACACACCATGAACGATAACTATAACAATAACTACACTATTAACCCCTTACCTCCTGAAGGCATTTTTAATGATTTCACATGATTTCAAGGGGCATACTTAAAAGTAATGGCTAATAACACTACCAGAAAAAGGTATCAGCAAGTACATACTCTTATTTAACAGAAAGTAAAATAAGAAAATAGATTTTGATCATTTTGGGGGGTTCTTATGTTACACTATTACAACACTGATGAGAAAATGTAATGAAATGTATTTATTTATTTTGTTATTTTTCATGCTTGACATTGACATGATGTCAACTGCATCTGGGCCAAATGTTGTGTTGATATCTCAAAGCAATCAAAAGTTATGGCATTTGGAACCATGGTAGCCTTTTTATCAAAAGTCCAAAAACCAATCCAAACAAGTGATCTGTTCAATAGGCAGATCATGATGACAAGAAATCGGTGGTCAGTATCGACTGCAAAAATGCTGATTGGAGCATCCCCACCAATCAGTTTAAAAAAAAACATTACTATAGGTCAGATGTGCTGTGAACCTTTGACTGTTAGATTCAGCTCGACCTTGTGAGTGAGACTGGACCGGATGTAAAATTGCACGGTCATTCTATCACTCAGGAGATTGAACAGCAGGACTAAGATTTACCAGAGAGAACCACCACAAACACACACACACACACACACACACACACACACACACACACACACACACACATACACATACACACACACACACACTTTTACAGTAAACCTGAAACCCCAAAGGGATCTTATGTAACAGTACTCAAGAGAGACTTGCATGGCACTAGAACACTCCTCATCAAATGCTTTTGTTTGCAATCCAGTGTCATTCTGTATTATGCCAAAATAATATTTCCAGAAATCCAACAAAAACTTGACAGGAACAAAAGCAAGTGACAGCCTTTCTAAAAACTTCAATGTAAACGCCTACATAGACAGTTGAATTTGGGTGAATTGAATTAACTTGGCCCTAACTCAGACTGGTATATTTCAAATTCTGAAAATTGTTCCATGAAAAGTTCATTTTCTTTATAAAAAATGCTAAAACAGGTTGCTGCTGGACAATAATAATAATAAAAAACATCTGCATAAGTGAACACAATTTAGATCAATGGTTCAACTAGTGCCTAACTGCCTAATTCAACTAGATTTTACCAAGTGTAAGAGAAGAAAAAGTGTTACTTACTGTAGCAAAAGATATGGAAGACATTTTGCTTCTCCCTTGATAAGTATCTTGCTATTCCAACTATGAAAGATTATTTTTTATTATTTATTATTTTGCATTCAGATTTGTTTTTTTTTCCCCAAGAACAGACATGCGACTCATTTTTGGGTCACAACATATGGAATCTTATGGGTAGCAATATTCAATTTGAAATGTAATATGCAAAATGGCAATGCAATATGTAAAATGGAAATGTATTTCTGTATTTAAGAATATAAATTATTTTAAATTCTGTATATTTCCGTACCAAATGTGCAAAGTTTGGAGCAAAATATAAATTCAATTTATATTCAATATAATTTACATTTTCTACAGTTTTTCCTCTTTCTCGCCATCTCTGTTCGAAACCTGCAATTGCAGTCATTTGCGGAATTATCAACTTTACGTGAGTTGTGCCTCGGCACGGCACAGCGCAGATGAATACAATGTTTTGAGGAGAATGTGCAGCTGTCAGTCACCGCGCCGGTGTGGATACTGGCATTCGCAATCACAGATTATTATTTTTGGAAGTATGACCAATATAATAATTTTCACCCTAAAATGTCATCTGAACAAGTAAGTAATATCCACTTTTGTTCTACTGACCAACTAACTGAAAAAAAGCATTGCAGTAAATCTATGGAGCTCGAAATGTGTCTTTATTACATGCGAGAAAATAAATTATCTGAGAGAGAAAAAAAAAGTTTGAGAGAAAAAGTTTTAATATCAATAGCAAAAAATATTTGAGACTAAAAAAAGTTGAGAGAAAGTATTAAAAAAATTAAAAACATAAAAAAATTTAAATTTGAATTTTTTTTAATTATTTCTGAGAAAAAAAATCTCTCTCAAAATACTTTGAAAAAAATCTTAAATATATATTTTTTGCTATCAGTGTGAAAATATTTTCAAAAAAAAAAAGTGTTTCTCTCAAACCGCTTTTCTTTGCTCTCAATGCAATTTTTTGCTCTCGTGTCAGGATTTTGCTTTCGCTGTGAAAATTGTGTCATGGGCGGGGCCACGTTCTTTTTTTCCTATTGGAACGTTCCTATTGGCCAGTCGGGTGAGCATCGTCTTGTCTTGGGAGTCGACTGTCGAACTGAATCATTACATCATTGTTCGCGTTCGGTTCACCTCAGATAGAACGATGAATCATTCATCGTTCCGCCTCTGTCTTAGTTGAGCATGGACACTCCAATGTTTGGGTAAGTTGATGACACACACAACTCGATGGGTAGCTGGCTGAGCAAGTTCAGCATCACTGAAGATTAAACATTAAAAAATAGCACTCATGCAAGTTTACCTAGCATGATGGCTAATTAATAATTAGCTTTACTAGCGATTAGCAAGCTAATAATATAATACACATTCATTCATGAATATGAGTGCTATTTTTAATGTTTAATCTTCAGTGATGCTGAACTTGCTTAGCCAGCTAACATCCAGTTGTGTCATCATCTTACCCCAACATTGGAGTGTCCGTGCTCAACTTAGAGCTTAGATCGGGCCCAAAAATTAAAGCCCGACCCTACCCGAGCCCGTGCACGTTGTGTCCGAGCCCGGCCCGACACATTAACTATAATTATGAGGCCGAGCCCGATTTAAACCTGACCATTTTAATACGTGGGTCGTTATAACTGACGTTCTCAACTACTTTCCATGTTACTTTCTCCTCCTCCTCCTCTGTTCTGCATCTCCAAATACTTTCAAGTTAGCCTACGTGTCGCCATCATACACATCAGCATAAATGCTCCTGATAAATTATTTGTTATTAAAGCATTAACACACAAACCACTGTTATAACATAAAATCAAGCAGGCTACTGCGTGCATGGTTTGGCATGACTGAATGCGCGCAAAGTGCGCTACTTTAAAAATTCCTAAAGCTGACATATCAGTTCATCGCGATCTTACACATCTCTGTTATTATCAATGAAGCTGACTGCACAATGAATCTTTCATAATATATAATTAAAAACATTTATAATATAAACACTTTGTTTGTTATAATTAGAGGATTTGCCAGCATACAGAATTCAGCTCTGAACAAAAAGTTCGTTTTGAGCGGTGAGGGGAGTAGCCTATATCTTAAATGCTTCTGATTGGCCATTGCGTTCAAGAAATCAACACATATGTCTGTGATTGGCTACATTCGCTCAACGCTGCAACATGTTATAAAACGAAACTCTGGCCTGTAAATCATTTGTATTTTGTTTTAGTTGTTCTTGTTGCTTTTCTGCAACAGATGAATAAAAATGTATTCGTTTTTATATGTTTTATTCATAGATATTTCTAGTTTGAGGGAGTCCTAAACTCCCACGAATTGTTTTATTCTCCCTGAACCCTCACACATAGAGTGAGTGCATTACAGCCCGCGCCCGCGCTCGCACTCAGCCATCAAATAATCTAGTCCCGCGCCGCACTCTTTTGCGTTGGGGGTGCACGTCTCTAGATCAAGGGCCCGGCCCGGCCCGAGAATTGTGACGGGAAATATCGGCCCGACATCGGGCTCGGGCTCGGGCAGAGAATCTAAAGGCAGAGGAGGCATCTATCTAGGTGAACCGAACAATGGTGTAATGATTCAGTTCGACTCCCAAGACAAGACGATGCTCACCCGACTGGCCAATAGGAACGTTCCAATAGGAAAAAAAGAACGTGGCCCCGCCCATGACACAATTTTCACAGCGAAAGCAAAATCCTGACGCGAGAGCAAAAAATTGCATTGAGAGCAAAGAAAAGCGGTTTGAGAGAAACACTTTTTTTTTGAGAAAATGTTTTCACACTGATAGCAAAAAAATATATTTAAGATTTTTTTTCAAAGTATTTTGAGAGAGATTTTTTTTCTCAGAAATAATTTAAAAAATGTCAAATTTATATTTTTTTATGTTCTATGAGAAAATACTTTCTCTCAAAACTTTTTTTAGTCTCAAATATTATTTTTTGCTATTGATATGAAAACTTTTTCTCTCAAATATTATTTTTTCTCTCATGAAATGCTTTTTTGCTATCAGTGTGATAACTTTTTCTCTCAAACTTTTTTTTTCTCTCAGATCATTTATTTTCTCGCATGTAATAAAACCACATTTCGAGCTCCATATAAATCACGCTGATTAAATCTAACGATCGATTATCATATCACGTCCAACCGTGCAAATTATACTTTGTTCTCAAATTGTTAAAGGGTTAGTTCACCCCAAAATGAAAATTCTGTCAGTAATTACTCACCCTCATGTTGTTCAACCCCGTAAGACTTTCGTTCATCTTCGGAACACAAATTAAGATATTTTTTATTAAATCTGAGAGCTGGATCACTCCTCCATAGGCTTCTAAGGGATTGAGACTTGCCGGCCCAGAAAAGTTGTTAAAGACATCGTTAAAATAGTCCAAGTGACTACAGTGGCTCAATCTTAAGTTTATCAAGCGACGAGAATACTTTTTGTGTGCAAAAAACAAACAAAAATAACGACTTTATAACGACATTTCCTTCTCTGTGGGCCTCGAGTGAGTTCACGTACTGTGTAACTGCGCAGCGCTTCTGTATTGTACGTCACACTTAGGCTCACTATTGGCCAACGCTGGTCATGTGTGTGATGCGTGTTCCGAAGATGAACGAAAGTCTTACGGGGTTGGAACAACATGAGGGTGAGTAATTACTGACAGAATTTTCATTTTGGGGTGAACTATCCCTTTAATGTTAACAACATCAGCATTGCGTGACTACATTTAAAGCCCTTCAGATATTTATCCTTGTACCGTACCGTACCTTTATTATTACCGTACCACCGTACCTTTATTATATCCTTGTACCTTTAATGTTTACAACATCAGCATTGCGTGACAACATTTAAAGCCCTTCAGATATTTATCCGTGTACCGTACCGTACCTTTATTATTACCCTACCACCATACCTTAATTATATCCTTGTACCTTTAATTTTTACAACATCAGCATTTCGTGTCTACATTTAAAGCCCTTCAGATATTTATCCTTGTTTTCGCATGGGCCCGGTTGCAGTCTCTTTTTCCAAACTCTCAGTCCAAAGTCTTTTGCATTTTACATCGGGTGAATCTCTAGTTGTCACTGGTGATTGTCGTTTGAACCTTTCTGGATCCACCATCAAATTAATAAGTTTAATTATATCAAGTGCTGTGAGAAAAGGCTATAAATCTCCACCTCCAGCTCCAGACTCCTTCTTTATGTGTACATATGTGACGTAATGACGCAAAGACATGCTCGAATTTCCCACAGAAATCCACCAGTACCACTGGAATTAAAAACATTATTACAGGCTTACCGCTTGGAATCGAGCTAAGGCAAGCAGATAGTTCTGAACACTGGCTAGTTATGTACTTGCTCAAAAATTTATTTTGGATCATTTTTAACCCAAAAATGTTATGGACTGGAGCTTTAACGTTTTATAAGTTGCAAAATTAAAATGTATTACAGAAATGATTAGATAAGTTTAACATGTGCAAGCAAAATTGTACATTGTAGCAAAATCATTTAAATGTTATTTTTCTTAATTGCATATACACTCACAGTTATCATACTTGCGATTGCATTATCATTATATGTCCCGCAATGAATGTAGCTAAAATTCTATGTGGAATTGAATATGCAATCTGAGCCAATCACATGTCAATCATTGCATCAAGGCAGGGCCAGGTGTTTGGAAACATGGTGGCAGCGATACATTTACTGGCAGATGAACAGAGAAATGTCAATGTTCCTGAAGATTATGCGTGTCCGTCAGTGATTTCATTTTAATTTGGCACCTTTGCAACGTTAAAACATAGGCTACATTTAAATTATATATTAAAACTAGTGTAGAAAATGGAAATTATATTACTGATTTTGAACGCTAGCATTTTTCTCCAAACATTGCACATTTGCTATGGAAAATGTCAATTTAAATATAGAAATACATTGCCATAAGCTTCCATACACATCAGATGCTTTAGATTATCTGCCATTTTTCTGCTTTGCCTGTAATTTCATGAGTCTGTTGGGGGGGGAAAGAAAGACTGAAGACTGCCAGGACCGGAAGAAAACACTATAGCTGGGGTTTGGCTTGTTGTTGATCTAAAGTTTCTGTTAAACAAGGTTTACAGCATCTTTGGCCAGCAAACAATCCCAGCCTGAAAAGCTCTATACACACACACACACACAAGGACAATGAGGGAAGTGTATTTCTGCTGAGCTGCCTCCTTCCCTTACCACAGGCAAAACACAAATCAATATATGAGATAGGAGAGCAGAAACCATTCTCCAGGTGCAGGAAACGCACACACCTGTGTGACTGCCAGATAATGCATCTGGTCATGCACTTGCACACTTGGATCTGGTTTAACTTTGTTCAAGCAAGATTAAAAAACGGGCTGTGAAAGGAAAAGGGAAGCACTAGACTCCAAGAGGAAGAGAGTTTCTGTCATGACTGAGGTTGCATTATGAGTTAGTCCAGACTGCTTCCACAGCAGTTTTACTGAGCTCCTTAAGCTAATAAAAACCAAAAGTGTTCAATGACTGCCAGATTTTGTTAGTGAAAATAATAAAGGTACGGTGGTACAGTACGGTTACAGCAGACAATCTACAGGAATTTCAATTAATTCCCGAAATTGTTATCACTTATAGGCTACATTATGCAACCCCATGACTGAATAAAAAAAAAAGAAATATGATTTCTCAACATGACAATCTGAACAACCAAGCGACGTTTAGTTAAAAATCAGGAATTGAGTCATTATTCTAAAACAATAGGAAGGATTTCGGAATCTGTTTCATCGACACAACTGTAATTAAATTATTAAAAGACGCACATATTCCGCCGATGAATCAGCCGGAGCGGATCGAGCCCATGAAAGCGGTCTGGTTGCGTGGCGGATTGTGCGCCCTCGACCGCTATTTGAATGATGCCCAAGGGATGTGCTTCAATATAGGTACTTCAAAGAATGTCATGCTACCATAGAATGTTTTGGCAAATAGATGAGTGACTTACTCCGGGCGCGGGGATCCAGCGATGGTGATGGTGATGATCTCGGTGTGGTGATGGATGAGATCCGCTGTGCGCTTTGGCCACCCAAATACAAAGTCCAGTTTACTACAAACACAGTTCAGTCAAAACATCAGCGAAAAGCATCAAAACTAGAGTGCGAATATGATGAAGTTAGTGTGGTAATAAACGAAGACGCCACGGAAACTTTAAGCGTCCGTTCACTCGATCGTGCTCGCGCGTTTCTTACCGTCTCGCCGGTTGAGAATGGAAACGCCTTTTTCTCCCTATAACCCCCTCCTCCTTCCCTCACTCTCTTTACCAGTCACACTGTCTGAATCTGAAGCCTCAAACACACACACACATTTTTCGGGCCTGATGTCACTTTGCTATCCGGTCAGATAATCCCTCCTCCTTTTTATTCCACACAATCCCACATCGTCATGCTCGCTTTGTCTCTCGCTGCAATAAATCCGCTGACAAGAGCCACCTTGCCGATATTTAAAATAAAATAAATTACACTATAATATGACAACAATTGTTAAACTAATTAAAAGAGAATTCCAGTGTTTTACATTTGGGAGGAGAATGGAATGTTCTGCGCCCTGCAGTACTGCATCTGCCCACAAGGGGTAGTACATTTATTGGCGCACAATGTCAACAAAAGACATGTGCGATTGTAACCGTGAAATTTATCTATCCATCCATCCATCCATCTAGATCCATCCATCCATCTATCCATCTATCCATCTATCTATGATCCATCCTTCCATCCACCCATCTATCTATCTATCCGTATAGTATATATGTCTGTTTAATTATCGTTTCAGATCATGCTTGTTTGTTTATTGATTTTTTCACCACATGTAAACAGCTCTTGATCTTGCGATGTTATATGGACGTGATTAAACTGTAGCCTACAGCTCTCTCGAGACTGTAAGTCTACCACAAAATACACATCCAAATATCGACTTTAGCCTACATTCATGAAAATTGAATACACTGCAAATCTAAAGAGAACAGAGTAAAGCATTGAAGCATTGAAGTTTAATAAAGAACATGATTGCATGTCTTTATTAATGTTTTTTTTAAAAAAAAAATCCTATTTCAGTTGTTATAAGCTATTTTCTATTTTGTTATAATGCTTTGGCAATATACAGAATTAACTTTTGTCTTGACAATAAAAATATATATGAATTTACCTGACAGAGAGACCTCAGCCAATTAATCACAGTGCAGTGCATCAGTCCTATTTGCATATTTCAGCAGGAGGCAGTTTTATGGAAATTTCATTCGTAGCCTACATATTAAAATGCAAATTCCTGCTTTTGAGAATGAAGTTCATTGTTATTAGTGTAGTAACACAAAGTTAGCTTTTAATTTGCTTTTTTAAAGGGATTTGTAAGTGCAGAAGAGGATTTAGTCGATGTGCTGACGGTGGCATTCCGCCACGCTGCCATGACCCAGTTTGCTTTCACTTACATCACACACGTGCAGCTGCCGTGGAGTGAAAAGCCAACCAGATTCTGCTCTGCATCTGATGCACAGAGGATATTTCTGTATGAGGTCTGATCCTCATATGCACAATAGTTGCTTTGACATATGTTAACCACATAATAATATTCATTATTTATCATAGCCTCAGGCATATATGCATATATGCATGTGTGCATGCTCAGTTTGTCCTGAACATGCAAAAATTCAAGTGCATAGACAGAAAAACACATTCATGCCAATGAGAGCAAGACCCTGACTTCCATAAACCTGACATACAGCATATTCGTACCCTAGGAAACGCTCTCATGGGGAACTTATTTCTCGCTGTCACAAGACCGACTCGTTCACGAAACCGAGAAGAAAGAGACTCATAGAAGAACTTCTAAAAACATCCTGAGGAAACACAGAGACAAAGAGAAAGCAGAGAGGGAGGAGGGAAACTGGAGAAGAAAATCAAGTTTTTTTTTTATCTTTTTAATTTGTTAGGCACTTTACACAAATGGGTCCCATTAAGGGATTAAAGGGATAGTTCACCCAAAAAATTTTAAATAAAAATGTTGTCCTTATACTCACCCTCATGTTGTTCCAAACCTGTAGGAGTTTTAAAGAAGATATTTTTTAAAAAGTCAGTAACCAGACAGTTGACTGCACCCATTGACTTCCATAGGAGGGGGGAGGGGTGATGACAACATTTTCATTTTTGGGTGAACTATCCCTTTAAACGCGCAAATCCCATGGTTATATTAGATATGCTTATTATGTAACATAAATCTAACCCATCATGAAAAGTAGGTCACTTAATTTCACATGAAAATCGGCATTTCCCCTTATAATGAGAATTTTAGGCTGTTACATCTCAGCTGAGGTCTTGATCTTAAATGACATATTAACATTAACATTTTCAAAACTCAAAGTACTAATATCAAAACAGATCATCAAAAGTGTGCTTTAGTAAAAAAACACACAATCAAAAAGTGTTTCATCTTCATTCACAGTAACTTGTCTTTCATAAAGTTAATCAATGAATCATTGTGTATACCCTTATAGATTTCTATTGATATTGATTATATAGACATAGTTTTCTGATATGGATAACCAAAATGTAATGAATTATTTTTACATTAAAAGCGATTTATCTTAGATTATAACCACTCTGTTCAAAGTACGTGCGTGTGTGTGTGTGTGTGTGTGTGTGTGTGTGTGTGTGTGTGTGTGTGTGTGTGTGTGTGTGAGAGAGAGAGAGAGAGAGAGAGAGAGATTTGCAATTTGTGAACAAGGGAGAGGAAACAGTCAATGACTTTGTAACATCAGATTAATCAAAGATGCATCAGAAGAAGGGAGACAGATGGCATCAAATACAGCATTTTACATTACTGTATGCCATGTGATATTGTAAACAGATTACCATATAGAGAACTGGGAACATTTCCCTTAAATCCTGATGTACTCGTTACATCATAAGAAGAATGGCATCTACTCTAACTTTAGTGTCTTTGTTTATCCTGAGGTTTTCCCGCAGCCTGCTGGATCCAGGCCGTATCCAGATCTGACGAAGGAGATTCGCCTGGACCCGATGACAATGCAGTGCTGAAGTGTCAACTATCCTCTCCCGATGGAGGATCCCTTTCCCACTCTACAGATAAAGCATTGTTGAAAATCCGGTTCGCGTACCCCGAAGTGATAAAATAAAACAAAATTCTTTATCAAATGTATAGGCAAGACAAGTAGTTTGTTTAGGCATGGTTTGTAGGGAAATTACAAACCTGCGCACATATATTCAAACGAATATAACTATAGAATAAATTTTTAATGCGCATGTGAACGCATGTGAACGCCATCAGGTCACAGGTTCGCGTTTAAAGTCTGTTTAGAGAGAACGTCGTCGTCTTAGTGGCCCCTAATGTAATAACAAATGATAATTTTGCTGGAAGTGAATCAATCAAAATTAACTTTAGCTGGAAATAAATAACATTATTCAAAAATCGCTATAAAGCCAAAACAATCTCTGTTACCGTAAATTGTACACTGTAAAAATGCTACAGTGAAAAACTGTTAATTGGTTAACAGAAAGTTTCCTTACTAATTTGATTATACGGTAAATAACTGTGATAGATCTAACGGTACATTTAATGTAATTTTACTGTAAAATACCGTTAAATTTACCGTTTTTGAAAGTGAAAAAGAACAACTCATTGTATAATTTACAGTAAAAAACTGTAAATTATAAATAGACATTCCCACAATTCCCTGCGTGACACTTCACATTTGATGTATTTTTGTTGAAATAACTATGTTTCTTCTTAGTTTTCTTAGTTCTTTTCTTATCAGTTATGTACATTAGAGTTTTATGTTACATTTAATTGCATTTTTAAAATTTCATGTGTTACCATGATGCTGTTTAGTGTTTTTGCGAATGACACTGTACTAACTTTATCGTGGAAGAGCTGCTTGTGATGAGCTTTGATTTATCATGTGACTTTCATCACTGTTGTGATGATTGTTGGTTGTCATTGTATTACAATGGTACAAAACAGATATTAATACATAAATAGGTTGGAAAATTAACATTATATCAGATAATGAATTACGGTTTATTGCTGTAAATTTTAAGTTAAGTCTGTAAAACCAATAACATATGTACCATATTTTTGACGGTAAAGTTCTGGCAACCACAGCTGCCGGTATTTTACCGTAAAAATGGCATTTTATTTTTTACAGTGTATGTTTATCTCTGTAAAGCTGCTTTGAAACAATCTCCATTGTTAAAAGCGCTATATAAATTAAGATGACTTGACTTGACTTGACTAGAGACTTCCATATTACTGGAACTCACTCTTATAACTACAGTATAGATTCAGTCATATGGTACAGTGAGAACATTTACTGTATTGGCAGCAAACTCTGTTCTACCTAAAACCTCATGGCTGTGTCATACTTCATCACACCTTTTGATAACACACTGGATATATACTAATACAAACAATATGGATTCAATTACATAAATTAGATAATGTAAGTGTATTTTCTAATGTGGTATCTGTGGCCTGTACTGTAATTATTTTAGCAACAAGGGTGATTTGAAACTTGTATCTTGCAGTGTTTGCTATTAAATGAATTGGTTGTTAAAAGTACTAAATTGAAAGAAGATCATACTGTTGTATATTTGATTAAACCAAATGTTCTCATTACATATTACAATAATATTGTGTTTGAAACGATGATTATGTGGACTGAAAATGTGTATAACTGAATGAAATTAGATCAGGTTTTGAAAAAATGACTAGCTGTGTAACAAGTGTGATCAGATTGGATTTTTGTAATACAACTTTTTTAAATGTACAGTACACCTTACTTGTGAAAATAGAACCAGTAGTGTACTTAAGTGTGTTAAGAAATAGTACACTTTTAGTACACCGAAAAAATACACTTTTTAAGAGACCCTGTTTTGTGCCCTATTTGTGGAAAGCACCATTCACCGACAGAGACCACATGCCTGTGTGTCATCTGATGGTTCTGGAAAGCTCTGTTCCGCTGGACTCATGCTGTGATGTCGCTGAAAGGAACTGGTTGTTGTTTGTGTGTGTGTGTGTGTGTGTGTGTGTGTGTGTGTGTGTGTGTGTGTGTGTGTGTGTACGCGTGTGAATGGAGGGTGTGAGTCAACAAAGAAACAAAGAAAATGCGGAGTCATTTTACCTCTCTCACTCTCTGTTTCTCTCTCACTCTCTTGCTTTCCAGTAAAAGATTTTTCAATAAAACTACCGCAACTCAAACTAATGTCGCAGTATGGTAATCACAGCTGTCCTACAAATAAATATTTTACTTTAGGCCAACAGGCAGAAGTATGTTTCTCTAAAAAAAAAGACCTGCAAACTCTATCACTATTCTTCATCAACAGTGCACAAAAATAATTATGGTTATTTTTCATTTTAACTTTAATTATAATGGTCAATACCAATTAGCTTCTGACATGATTCTTGAATTGACACACCCAAACACAGAAAGTTGGAAATCCAGAGTTTCCCACTTGAAATTACATTCATGGCTTCTCATCTTGTCATAATTCCAACATGACTTGAAGGCAACGTTATTCCCAGTATGCTTATCAATGTCATTTGCCAGACTGTGGTTAATTAACTCTTAGGCTGTCCGTTTGTGCCAAACCATAATTACCCATCCAATTAGGCCCAGAGCCGAGCCACAGTTTAACTGTGCCTCTTCAGACACAAAGAGAAATCAACAGGAAAAAAGACTGCTAATGTGAGGGCAGAAGTCATCCATTCACTTGTAAAATGGGGAGGTTTAGGTCTAACATTGGTTTAAAATCTTTCATTTTTGAGCATTCAAACTATTATTCCGATATACATGAAAACATGACTCCATTCTGCCTTATGAACGGTTCAGGCTGGTGGTCATGTAATGGTGTGGGGGATATTTTCTAGGCACACTTTGGGCCCCTTAGAACCAATTGAATATCGTTTAACCCTCTGGGGTTGTTCGGCCCAAATGGACCCGAATCATTCAAATAAAAAAATGTTAAAAATCACAGCTTCTTCGGAATGGTCCGAAATTTGGTGACTTTGTTGGTATTTGGTATGTGAACACCCAAAAAAATTGGGGACAGGATGTGAACAGTCTAAGTGGTTGTAAAAAAAATAGTCACACTCAGGACCTTCGGGTCCAAATGGACCCCCATAGGAAATGAATGGGAAATTGGCAAAAATGTGAAAAAACAGAGTTTTTTGGGGCGTACAATCTACAAATCAGCCACAATCCATAAAAAAAGCACACAACAGTGAAGGGGAGAATCTATAAAACATCAAGAGTGCAAAACAGACACATCCACACACACACACAAACACACACACACTTTTATACACATACACACTCATAAATTCAGATTACTGTACATAAATCTGTTTAGAATTTTTAAAAATCACAGCTTAATCGGAATGTTACGAAACTAGGTGACTTTTATGGTATTAGGTATGTGAACACACAAAACAAATGGGGACAGGATCTGAATAGTCTAAGTGGTTGTAAAAAAAAATACTCACACTTAGGACCTTCGGGTCCAAATGACCCCCATTGGAAATGAATGGGAAATTGTCAAAAATATGAAAACAGTTTTTTTTGTGCATACAATATACAAATCAGCCAGAATGCAGAAAAAATGACTCAACGGTGAAGGGGTGAATCTCTAAAACATCAAGAGTGCAAAACAGACACACACACACACACACACACACACACACACACACACTGTATTATATATTTATAATAATCTGTATTATAAAGTAAAACTGGCACTTCAAATTACCATTTAAACCAAACAAACAAACAAAAAACAAGACAAAAATAGTCTTTGAGAATCTGTTATTATATTTTAAAAATCAACAACCTGAAAAAAAATTGGTATATATTTGCAAAAATCACTAGAATCCCCAAGCCTTTCTACAGAGAGCTGTAAATCCACTAGTGGTAAAAATGTGCTATTGCGTGATAAAAATGCTCAGTGTGTCCACCAGATGGCATCTATATTTTTTTAAAAATTGCTTTCATGAGGCCTAGGCTTCACTCTAAAATGTAATACAGCTTTGATAAAAAAAAAAAAATTAAACAATAATAATAAAAAAATTCTATTATGTTCAATGGGAAAAAATGGGTCATAATTATTGCATAAATATTAATTATAAATCATAAAATATCTCAAAACACCAAAAAAGAAAAGAAAAAAAATTATAGAAAACAAGTAAAAAAAAAAAATTATGATTTTCTTTTTTAAAATATGAATCCTGCCCTTTGGGTCCATTTGGACCCGAACACCCCAAGTGTGACTGTTAAACGAACAACCCTAGAGGGTTAAATGCCACCAAATCCATCCCTTTATGATCACAGTGTACCCATCTTCTGATGGCTACTTCCAGCAGGATAACTCACAATATCAAGATAATGTCACAAAACTCAAATAATCTGAAACTGGTTCATTGAACATGACAATGAGTTCACAATACTGAAAAAGCCTTCACAGTCACCAGATCTCAATCCAATAAAACACCTTTGGGATGTGGTGAAATTGGAGATTCACATCATAGATGTGCAGCTGAAAAATCTGCAGCAATATGGACCAAACCTCTGAGGAATGATTGTTGAGTCTATGCCACACCTTGTTGAATCTATGCCACAAATAAATTAAGGCAGTTCTGAAAGCAAAAGAGGATCCAACAAGGATCCGGTGAGTGTATGTTGTTTTGGTAACACTTTACATACGGTTAACATTAGTTAACTACATTAGATAACATAAACTAAGAATGAACAATACTTCTAAAGCTTTAATTAATCTTAGTTCATGTTTATTTCAACATTTACTAACACATTATTAATATACAACATTTTTATATCTTAATATTATTTAATGGACCTGAGCTAACCTGAACTTAGAATGAACAGTTATATATACATTTTTTAATAACATCAATAAAGATTAATAAATACTGTTACAAATGAATTGCTCATTGTTAGTTAATATTGGTTAACTAATGTTAACAAATGGGACATTATTGTAAAGCATTACCATTATCCAATGCAGTTGGGGGCCCGTCTAGATCCCCGCTACTGCATACCCGTTGTACGTGGCCCCCCAGCCGGTGTTGGAGGCATCTGTGGAGACCACAGCATACCTGGCCACTTGTTCTAGGGGCACTCCGGCCAGGAGAAATTAAGGGTCTGACCACGAGCTGAGGGTTTGGCGGCAGGCCGGGGTGACTATCACACAGAACGTGCCGCTCTGCCACGCCCATCTCGGGAATTGGTCGTGAAGTCAGTGCTGAAGTGGTCTCATATGAAGCAAACCCAGCGGCGTTACTGCAGCTGCGGATGCCATATGCCCCAGGAGCCTCTGAAAAAGTTGCAGTGGGACCACTGTTCTGCTCTTGACAGTTTTCAAGCAGTTCATCACTGACCGGGCATGTTCTTCTGTGTGGCGTGCCGTCTGGTGGACAGAGCCCAGCTCCATACCGAGAAAAGAGATCATCTGCACAGGGGCGAGATTGCTCTTTTCCCAGTTGACCCGAAGACCCAACTGGCGACTGAGCAACTGAGATGCCGGAGCACCAGGTCCCTGTGCTCGCACAACTGCTCCCGAGACTGAGCTAGTATCAGCCAGATCGAGAGGATGTGAACACCACGCTCTCTCATGGAAGCAATGGCCGCCTCCGCGACCTTCGTAAAGACGCGGGCCGACTGGGCCAGCCCGAAGGGTAGGACTTTGTACTGATACGCTCGACCCTCGAACGCAAAGCGCAGGAATGGCCTGTGTTGCGGGAGGATGGAGACATGAAAGTATGCGTCCTTCAGGTCGATCGCTGCAAACCAATCTCGGGGACGGGTGCATTACCCACCCCCTTTCTCGGGTACAATGAAGTACGGGCTGTAGAAGCCGGTTTTCATATCGGCTGGAGGGACTCTATCGCGTCCTTCGCCAGTAGGACTGCGATCTCCGCGCGCATGACAGGGGCACATTTGCTCAACACCAAAGTGAAGTGAACACCCCTCTACTTAGGCGGGTGCCGAAGGAACTGAATCATATAGCAGAGTCTGATGGTACAGAGGAGCCAGCTAGACAGATTGGGAAGCGCTTTCCAGGCTTCCACAAACTGAGCGAGGGGGACCAGGGGCACCACAGACGTACCCGGGATGGGGCAGCAAAGTAGATGACAGGGACCCGACTCTGAAGGCCCGGGGGCGGCCCGAAGTGGGGTCTGAGGATGCGGTGCAACACTTACCTGTCTCCACAGCTTGGCAGGGGGTGCGTGAGAAGGCATAGTCGAGTCATCATACTGCACCTGGCTGCCGGCTGTGCGATACAAGAGGGGGCTGAGGGTGGCAAGTCTTTGCAGGGTCGTACACTGCCAGTCTGGCCCTCCCGGGACCCAGGAACAGAGGAATTTGCTCTTTTTTAAAAAAATAGGCGGAACAGAAACAAAACAAAGATTCTCCACCTGGCCCTTCTCTCGGGGTTAGGGAGTGATGCGGTCACCATCTACCAAAGAGCTTGTTCCTCCATCCCTGGGTGGCTTGTCTCAGGGACGCTTGTTCTTCCTGCGGCCGGCTCCATGCTGAGGCCTGAGGGGAGGCTGCTGCTGTGGCTTAGCGGGACTGGAGGCAGCGGCAGGGGGACGCTCTTGACGACGAGCAGGTGGAGGCAGCAGCGGGCCGCCGGGGCATGATATGCCGAATCGTCTCCGTCTGCTTCTGGGCGGCGGAGAACTGTTAGGTGAACTTCTCCAGCGCTTCGCCGAAGAGCCCAACCTGGGAAATGGGGGAGTCCAGGAACGCGAGACTTGTCGGTCTCCCTCATATCGACCAGGTTGAGACAGAAGTGTCACTCCTGGACCACTAAGGTGGACATCGCCAGACCGACTGCACGAGCCGCAACCTTCGTGCCCCGGAGGGTGAGGTTGGTTGCGGAGTTCACTCATGAGCTCACGGTCTGGACTACCCTTGTGCATGTGAGTGCCTTGGCCTGGTGGACCTGCAGCAACGCCATGGCATGCAGCGGGGAATTAGCTTGCCCACAGGCTTTGTAAGCCTTCCCCGTGAGAACGGACGAGAACTTACAGGCCTTTTAGGGGAGACGCGGATCAACCTTCCTAGAGGTAGCGGTTCCCGGACACAACTGCATCGCGACAGACCGCTCCACTGGAGGGATAGCCATGTACCCCTTAGCCGTTCCTCCATCAAGGGTAGTGAGGGGGGTGGAGGTACTAAGCCGGTTTCGGGACACGGTAACTGTCTCGGCAGCCCGTTTCAGCATAGCTGACAATTCTGGATCCGGCTCGGGCAACGCTACTCTCCCAGAGGGAGGTAACGCAGCTGAGTCGTCATCTCCTGAGTCCAGCTCCCCTTCCGATGCAGCGATCAACATCCTGTCTTCAGGAGGAGCCCCGAACGAAACGACTGGTCAGCACGTTCGGTCGGAAGCTCCACCGTCTGCGTTATGACAGAGGAGTAAGGGGCCCACGGGGACTGGTTACCGGGTGGGGAAGTCCTCACTGTAATCCTCAGATCACCCATCCTACACGGTGCAGTAGCTCTCTTCTGGGGTTGGCCAGAAGGGGCGCTAGAGCGGGGCATAGGAGCATAGGAATGGGGACTCCACCCTCACGGATGTATGCGAGTCTCGATCTCAACGCCAAGATAGTCATGCTCCTGCAGTGAGAACTTGAACAATCCACAAAAGCTGCTTCAGTGTGCTGAATGCCCAATCACGTGATGCAGTGATTGTGACCGTCAGCTGGGGACAGGGAACAACCACATCCAGAAACGCACGGGTGGAATGACATCTTGAAAAAGACGCAGACACACCCGTGTTGCTCTTCCAGGAAATAGCTCTCTCTCGTGCCGGAGCACACAGGGGAATGGCCGCGGCAACACTGACAGGAGATGGTGCAGCCTGTTACAGTGAAGCACTCACTTCTTCACCCTCTAACCAACCGTCAAACACTGCTGCGCTCACGCTGTAGAAACACCAGTACCAGAGGAGACTTCCAGAAGAGCACCGACACACTTGCTCGTTGAAAACACCAACACTCTTCAGAGACATAGATGCAGATCTCGCAAGCTAATGTGCATTGGTTCGTTTTATTAATACTCGAAGATGACAGGCTCGCTAAGCGTGATCCCAATCAGTACGGTACATCTGACTCACGTCAAACGTGACCGAACTGAAAGGGAACCCAGGAACAATATAACAACTAAATAGGAACATAATCCTGACACAGTAAGCCACAAAAATTATTTTATATTGTATGCTGTTTTATGAATTTATTTCTGTTTCATATGTTTGGTATGTGGCAGTGTGATAGAGAGACCTGGAATTTGTCTTAGATCACGGTTCTTACTGTTGTCCCGGGGTGAAGAACCACACGACAAGGAGAGCTCAAGCAAAATGCCCAGAGGGTGGATTTATTTACAAGGTAAAAAATAAAATAAAAAAAACGGTGAATAATTGGGCTGGGTGCTCCGGTGAAGTGCGTGCTCTCTTCCTTGTGGTGCAGCGAGTCTGGGCTGTGCTCCTGGGAGGCTGATCGGTCAACCGCTGCCTACTGGAGAAAGATAGAGA
Organism: Rhinichthys klamathensis goyatoka; assembly: GCF_029890125.1. Lineage (NCBI taxonomy): Eukaryota > Metazoa > Chordata > Actinopteri > Cypriniformes > Leuciscidae > Rhinichthys > Rhinichthys klamathensis. Next base: position 2,331,948 of record NW_026606589.1, read on the forward strand.
ACAGGCGTTAGAGTTCTGTCTCATGTAGAGATGTCTCGGGCTCTGGCAAAGTCCATGCTGCTTATGTAGCTGTTGCTTGATGGACCGCAGCTGGGGCCGATCAGCCTATGACGAGGGCATGCAGGTGCTCCTCGTCTGTTTCCAGGGCGACGCTGATGAGTCCTCGGGGTGTTCGTCACACTGTTCTTACTGTTCCTGTGCATAATATTTACATGGTGTTACAACCAGCAATATATGTATTTCTCCTGTTCTGTATTTCCGTGTCTTGTTGCTATTCTAGATCACCTGTGTCTAATTGATGGGATGTGCCAGCGCACGAGGCGTGTCCCAGCCTGACGGCATAAAGAGAGCGGCGTTGTTTTGTGTTTGAATTGTTGTCTTAAGTTGGATCTCGGTTATGTACATTCTTCTGTTAAATAATAAATCTTTACACGCTTCTTTACCGAACTCTCTCCTGCTCTATTGTTACTATTTGAGAGATAGTAGTAACAAAGTGGGGGCTCGTCCGGACATAATTTTACCTACACTTTAAAGGGCGTCTATTGTTCTATGGAGTAGGTCGACGGGACGCTCGTGTTCAGACATCTTAACTAAGCGTCTTTCCGTTTTTTTGAATTCGCCGTTTTATTGGCGATTGTAAGTCAGGACAATGGGATTTTTTATGGTGTCGGACATGAAGGGTAAGTTCAGCGATATATATTTAATCAATTAGCCATGACCTTTCCTTTTTGTGCTTACATTGTAGGTTGCGTGTTTTCTGGGACGTGTGTTTTTTTGTTTTTGAACAGGTCTGTGGCAAGAGCATTAGTCTCGGGGGCACTACCGAGGTATTGGGGAAATCACCAGGTTACTGGTTGTTTAACCATTCCTGCGGGCTTTGTGTTTAATTCATCCCACCGCAGTACTGTTTGAAGATCCGCGTCTAGTTAAATAGCTACATGAGATATTTTGATATGCTTAAGGGGAAGGGTTACTTATTTGTTTTTTTGAGATGTCGCTGGCCTTCCCGGTTCGTGTTTAATTCGTTTCAGACCGTATAGACTGTAATATGGTATGTTTATTTGAGTTCATCATAATAATAGCAATCTTAATTGTACGAGGAATGGCGTCACCGGTTGAAACGTTTGTGGAGGAACCCTCGAGGGTTTTGTTAAACGCATTGACAAAAGAACAATTAATAGAACTTGCTACTCATTATAATATAGAGCTTACGAGTAAGCGCTATAAAAAAGAGATAAAAAGTATAGTGAGTGCAGCTTTGTGCGCCGAGGGTTTATTGGTAAAGTCTGGCAGTGCATCTGAAGATGATGACACAAAAATTTCTCCGAGTTCAAGTCATGTGGAAAATGTAACCTTTGCTGAACAAAAAGAATTGTTATTCTTACAGTTAAAAAATCGTAAGTTGGAACATCAAATGCAAATGGATAGGTTGCGTCTAAACGAACAAAATGAACAGGCTAAACGAGTAGTAGAGCAGCAAAAGCTTGAACTCGAAGCTGAACGTTTGGATCTTATTAAACGAGGGAGAATGCCTGGTTCAGGGGATTTAAAGCTTGATATCTCCACTAGTTTACGGCTTCTTCCCTCATTTAATGAAAAGGATTTCGACACTTTTTCTTGTTATTTGAAAGGGTAGCAGGGTTATTTGTAATTTGGCAGGGTTGGCCTGATAAACATCGCGCTCTTATGCTGCAATGCACTCTTACGGGGAAAGCACAGAAAGCTTTTTCTGCTCTCAGTATTGATTATGCGAAAGACTATGAAGTTATAAAGGCGTCAGTTTGAAGAGCATTCGAGTTAATTCTAGAAGCCTATCGGCAGCGGTTTAGAGGTATGCGAAGACGTTTAGATCAAACCAATGTGGAGTTTGCGAGAGAATTGCGGTTACAATATCAACGCTGGTGCGTCGCCTCTAATGTTCAAACATTTGACAACATGATAGACTTGATAGTTTTAGAGCAATTCAAGAACGCATTGCCAGAGCGTGTTGCGATATATATTGCTGAAAAGCAGGCTATGAACGAGGCTGATGCTGCGGTGTTGGTAGATGAATATGAACTAACGCATAAAGCTCATTTTGGCAAACGTCACCGTTCAACAAATGGACAAAGAGACGTGTTTTCTTTTCGTAATAGAACTTCAAATGTTAATCCTCTACCGGTTATTCAAGACCGGTCAGGTGTTGCATCTGATGCAGAGCAAGTTTGCCGTTATTGCCAAGGAAAAGGTCATTGGAAAGGGAACTGTCCTGTGTTGAAGTCAAAGAACAAAGCTTGTTTTTTGTTTGTGAAACCTGCTGCTTTGGCTGTGTCGCCTGTTAATTCAGATGTTGTACTTCCTAACAAGCTGAAGCCCAATTACTTGCCATTTATTTCAGATGGATTTGTTTCACTGATTGGAAATGAGGAGAAGTTTCCTGTAGAAATCTTGCGTGATATGGGAGCATCAGAATCCTTTATTTTGGAGTCTGTTTTGCCGTTTTCTTCTTCCTCAAGGTCTGGGAGATCTCTTTTGGTGAGAGGTATTGATCTTAATACTTTAGAAGTCCCTTTACATAGGGTTGTGCTCTACTCTGAGTTGGTAGAGGGTGAGGTTGAGTTGGGGGTACGCCCTGCCCTCCCTGTTGATGGTGTGTCTGGTATATTAGGGAATAATCTGGCTGGCGGACGTGTTTGGCAGAGTAATCCTATTCCTGTGGTGACTGATTCTCCTCAGTTGAGGAATGAAACTGATGACTGTTGTAAAGAGTTACCTGAGGTGTTTGCGGCTTGTGCTGTGACTCGCGCTGCTAGTCGTGCTGAGGTGGAGGCCCTGGAAGTTAACTCTCTGGGGTCGGCGGTCTCGCCGGCGATACCAGCTCACTTTTTTCCTTATCAGTGCAAAAGAGACTCAAATTACTCTGTTAATTTTGATCTTACATATAAGTGTTGTACATCATTCGATCCTGTTAAGTTTGTATTTTTTTTGTGGAACCTCATAATAAAAACAAAGTGTTGTGCTTTTCGCCTAATAAAGAAAAATAAACATGATGCGCGTTCTGCGTTCTCTCTGTCAGTGAAGTCCATTCTGAAACGCGTCCGAAAAATCATCTGTAACTCTGCAAATACTCAGTCAAACAGGTATACAGGCACACAGGCATGAAGCCTGAATTATCTTCTTTTAAATGAAGTAATTTATATAAAAAATTTTTTTTCTCATTTTATGTAATCTGTACGAAAAGAGAGAGATGATAGTCGTTCTCGTCTCAGCTCATTAAAGTTAATTTGACCACGCCCACGGAGCGCGCGCTCTATTCAAACACAAATGCTCTGAGGCGATCCACGCCCACACCAGCTGGATAACCCACCGAAAGAGACTCATATTACGATGCTGTGAGGAATAATAGTACTATCTTAATAATAATCCTGGAAAAAATTACCTCAGAAGTAGGCTACAGGTAGTTTCATTTGGAGGAGCAACGGATCCAGCCGAGGAAATAGGTACATTCTTTATTTTCAATTGCTTTGTTCTAATCGCGATATGGAATAGTGTCTGTAAACAAAAAGACTGTTTGAATCGCGTTTTTGTGTGTGAATGAATGAACAGCTTTTACCTAACTATATTCCAATACTGAGATGAGTAAAAATCGACTGAAATATGTTGAAATAAAATATTTTTGTATAAGCAACGTATTAAACTGCAAATTAACATTTATATGTCCTAATCAGAAAAACGATATGTTACATATGAAAGACAAGATGTCGTTTTTACTGTAAAATACTGCCACATCAAATAAGCTTGTTGCTAAGATGTTATTATAGTGTTTGTTCGATTGTAAGCTATATTCAAACTAATTAATCCGCAACTGTGAAATATGTATGATAAAATGTATACTTTAGTATATAATACAAAGAAAGATTACATTTGAAATATAGTTTTCACCAAAATCGAATCATATCATCTCCAGACCATGCCGACTAAAAGTTATGGATTTCGTGACGATAGACGAAACCGTTTTTGTAAACCGCAGCAGCAAAGTTGAGGCATGCTGCCAAAATTACTATTAAGTCTTTATCTCTGCAATGCCTTGACATTTTGACACCAAACTTTGTATGTGTCATTGCCACCCCACTCTGACCACATCACATCGATTTCGTAACTGCGCCACCTATTGGTCGAAAGTGATAATCCATTAAATCATCTTAAAAGTTATTGTATATATGATTTTTTAGCCATTTGCCCAAAATTCTCTTAAAATGTCTTTAATTTCTCCTTGCTGCAATTGGTCTGCCACTCCCACGCATGAGGGCATCTGTTGCTGCTTCTTGCGCTTGGCCCCGGTAATGGCTGCTTGCAGCTATATTTTTAATTGTTGTTGTAATTGTAACCTTTTTATTAAAATAGCAAAAATATATGTAGGCTACATATAAATAAATCTTAGGTAAATCTTAAAAGCTCAATATAAGCCTCCTCTTTAAATTATTTGTATTGTGTTTTATTAGTGACACATTTGGGATACATTCCCAAACTTTCTGTAAAAACAGTATGATAATTAACTGCACAATTACTAGAATTTTTTACATTTGATATTATACAATTTGCAAGCACAATTTGAAAAATAAATAAATAATTGGAACTGTGAACCAATTTTGTATTATATAGGCATATATATATATATATATATATATATATATATTGTCATTGCATTCTTGTGGCTCAGTGACACACCTGAATGAAAGGGTCATTAGTATGCAGCCCCATTATGCGCTCATTATGCGGGCCCATTGTCTTCTCAGGTGTGAATCACAGCAGGTCACACCCCTGCGCATATTGCCTTTCCAAACAAAAAGTGTCATTTTTAAATTTAAACCAATCTATTGTTTTATGTGAATGATAAGGCAGGATGATTTTCAGATCATTTTGAAGAAAAAACTCTAGGCGACAACATCCATTAGTCAAAAGTCTTGTGGACACATATTTAGTATGTGTTTTGTGGCCTTATTTCAGAAACTTTAAGTTTTAGTTTTTTCAATAACCACGCATAAACAATATTCTCTCAAAAATACAAAAATGTACATACATGTTGATAACACATTATGGTAGCCCTGTGTGTGCTAAATAGAGTGTAATTACACCTTTGCCAGTAATATGTTTATAAGCAACTGAAAAAAGCACAAATGTCAGAGTATGTCAAAACATCTCAAGGACCCCAAAAACACCTTGGACCCCAGAGGGTTAAGGTTACTGCTGAAAAAATTAGGTTTGCTTTACCAGATTTTCCCTTGTCTCTTTCTCAAGAAGAGTTAGTTAAGAAACAGCATGCAGATCAATCTTTATCTTCATTGTTTGACCGAGCTGTTGCTGCTGAGAGTTTTGAGAATGTGGCTTATGGTTATTTTGTTCTAGATGGTTTGCTGGTGAGAAAGTGGACTCCCTCAACTAACGTTTCACTGGGGGAACCATGGTTTCAGGTTGTTGTGCCTACCACCATTCGACAGCTGGTGATGAAGACTGCTCACGACATGTTGGGGCATTTGGGGGTGAGAAAAACATATGATCGCATTATGCGTCATTTCTATTGGCCTAAATTAAAGAAAGATGTTGCGGCCTATATTAAAACCTGTCACATATGCCAGATGACGGGAAAGCCAAATCAGGTTATAAAGCCTGCACCTTTGCATCCAATGCCTGTTGTGGCTGGTCCTTTTGAACATCTACAGTTAGACTGTGTAGGGCCATTAGTTGGTGCTAAAAGTGGGTCTAGGTATATGCTGACCGTAATGTGTCAGGTAACTCGTTATCCTGCTGCCTACCCACTACGCTCTATTACTACTAGGTCCATTGTAAGGGCTCTTTCTCGATTCTTTTTCAATATTTGGAATACCAAAGGTTGTCCAGACTGACCAAGGCTCTAATTTTATGTCTCATGTCTTTGCTCAGGTTTTACGACAGCTTCACATTAAACATAACAAAACCTCTGCTTACCATCCTCAGAGTCAAGGTGTTCTTGAAAGTTTCCATCAGACACTGAAGTCCCTGCTCCGTGCTTACTGTATGGAGCTGGGACGTGACTGGGAGGAAGGTCTGCCATGGCTGTTGCTTGCCTCTAGGGAGGTGGTTCAAGAAAGTACAGGGTTTAGCCCTAATGATTTAATCTTTAGTCACTCTGTACGTGGACCTTTGGCTGTCCTAAAGGATGGTTTGGACCTTAAGGAGCCACCAAAAGCCTTGTGTGATTATGTAAACGGTTTTAGGAGACGTCTTTATGGGGCGGGGAGGTTGGCCTGTGAGAAGTTAACAAACATTCAGTATAAGATGAAGGAGCGGTATGATAAGCGAACTCAGCGTCGTGTTTTGGCAGTGGGTGATAAAGTACTGGCTCTTCTGCCTGTTTTGTCATCTCCTTTACAGGCGGAGTTTTCTGACCCCTACACTGTTGTTAGGAAGGTTTCAGATGTAAATTATGAAATTGCCAGTCCGGGTAGGAGGAAAAGTACCCAGCTGTGCCACCTTAACCTGCTTAAGCCATATCATGAACTGTAGTTAACATGAGATGTAGTTAAGTGTAAAACTGCTGCACAGCCTGTAGCTCTTACTGACGCCAGTTTGTCTCCTGGTTTTTCTCCGGTGGCAGCGCAGGAGCAAGAGGAGATCAGAGCTCCTGATGATGGGGTGTTGTGTGCGCGTTTGCACAATTCTGAGACATTGAAGCGACTTCCACAGTTGCTGCAACACTTGTCTGTGGACAAGTGTGCTGAGTTAATTTGATTAGTGATTATCCAACTCTTTTCTCAGATACTCCGACTCAGACACATCTCTTGGAACATGATATAGATGTTGGTGATGTTTCCCCAATCAGACAGCGGTTTTATCGTGTTTCTCAAGAGAAGAAGAAGCACATTGACACAGAGGTAGAGTACCTTCTTGAAAATGGTCTGGCTGAACCTTCTGCATCAGCCTGGGCATCACCATGCCTCCTGGTTAACAAACCAGATGGTACTTTTAGGTTTTGCACAGATTATCGGAAACTTAATGCTGTCACAAAACCAGATAGTTTTCCGTTGCCTCGTATAGAGGACTGTGTAGACCAGGTTGGTGCCGCGACATTTGTTAGCAAATTCAACTTCCTCAAGGGCTACTTTAACCTTTAACTGACCGTGCAAGAGAGTTGTCCTCTTTTAACACTTCACAGGGGTTATACTCCTATAAAGTAATGAGTTTTGGGTTACGAAACGCTCCTGCCACATTCCAGCGACTGATGAACACCGTGGTCGCTGGTCTAGAAGGTTGTGCAGTGTATTTAGACGATGTGGTGGTCTATAGCGATACTTGGGGGGAACACTTGGACTCTATTAGAGCTTTGTTTCAGCGCCTTGCCCAGGCTCAATTAACTATCAATCTCGCAAAGTGTGAGTTTGCGAGGGCGACAGTGACTTACCTGGGAAAGGTAGTAGGCCATGGACGAGTGTGTCCTATACGGGCTAAGACTTTGGCCATAGACCAGTATTCGTCACCCACAAATAAAAAGGAGTTGATGAGGTTCTTGGGTATGGTGGGTTTTTATCGTTGTTTCTGTCCAAATTTCTCTTCAGTTGTTGTCCCGTTAACCCTCTGGGGACCAAGAACGCACCCGTGCGTTTTGGCAGATTTTTTTCACATAGCAGAAAAATAGACTTAAACTACTCCATCATTTCTGGTCATACAGAGTTATGAAACATATTAAAAAAAAACTGTTAAATGTCTACTTTTTTATGTGCCCACCTACAATCGAAATAAAATATTGTGCTTTTGTAAAATAAAGAAAATAAACAGGGTGTGCGTTCTGCCTCTCCATGTCCGTGAACTTTTTTTCTGGAGCACGTCTCTAAACTTAAACAAAACTCAGCTAATACTATTCACCCAGACATGAGCAATATATGTTTATGATCATTTAAGTTTGTACTTTTAAATTATCTAATTTAACCCTTTAGGCGCCAGAGGTTTTTTCCTAAAACGTTCGATTTTGACATCTTAATTTCAAAAGGCTATGGGCCCTATCTTGCACCCGACGCAAATGACTTTGTACACTGACGCATGTATCATTCCTATTTTGCACCCGCGCAAAGCGGACTTTTCCCTCCACAGACGCACGTCGGTTAACTAAGAAATACACTTGCGCTCCCCGGGGCGGTTCAGCGCAAAGAGGAGGCGTGTTCCGGCGCAAACTTTCCCTCATGCTATTTTGCTGTTCTATAAAACAATTGCGCCACTGACCAGAATAAAAGTAGTCTAAAGTCAGTAGCGCGTTGCGCGTTGTTCTTTATGCTATTTTAAGGGCGCATGCTTGACCATAATCAATGTAGCGTGTGCACAACGCGCATACACTTTGATTCTCTCATCTAAGTAGCAGTTTTCATTTTTGCAAATCATACATTATTACGATAGATAGATAGATAGATAGATAGATAGATAGACAATTTATTATAAAAGCATACATGTAGCTTACACATTTACCCAAATTATACGCCTGTTTAACAGAAGTTAATTTGGGTGGGTTTCTCCATCCCCAATGTCACTTCTCTGTGTTTTACGGCCCTGACGAGAACGTTGCTCTCCTCGGCTGTGAACCGCTCCTGGCGCGCGCCTGGCAAATCCGCCGTTATAATAGGAATCCGCTTTAGAACAAGCGCACCTGCTCTTAAAGGGAATGTGAGATGACGCTCTAATTGGTTTATTTCACGTTACGCCCAAACCACACCTATGAATAATGAAGCTACTTCAGACCAACCCCTTTTAGATTTGCGCCTGGCGCAAGAGGCATTTAACCCGCCGGGAAAATAGCAACAGCGCCGGGATCCGCCCACAAAGTTACTTGCGCTTTGCGCTTTGCCACTTGCGTTTCAGATCGTTAAAATAGGGCCCTATATCTTAAAAGTGATAAAAGATAGAGACTTTCTGTAAATTAGAGAAATATTAAGGATGACCCAAAGTTTATGTAGGGATTACATTTTCCCATCTAATTTGCATATTATGACGTCATATGGTGGTGGCAATCTTGGATTATAGAATTTTCATGAAAAGTCACATGTTTAAATGATAAAATGCAGCACTTCTTTCCCCCCAAAATGTCCATCACCTTCTCTATGCTATATTGCACAATACTGAATGCTCAGGTATATAGTAAGTAGCAAACAAACGGTGTAAATCATTACTAATAAATGGTAGAAACAAACCGAATGTATGTAGTGGTTGGCCTTTTGCTGTAGAGATTTTCCATTTACTACACTCTGATTCCATGTATGGGGCACATATACTGTATATTATTTATATGACATACAAACACAAGTAGACAAGACCTGTTTAGTTCAAACGCTCTCTCGCACAGATCATGAGTGAGATGATACGAGCAGCGCGGCCAGATCTGCCGAGTGTGCACAGCTCGGACTACTGTCATTGTCATTGCGACTCCTCACCCTGCCTCCACGTTGTCTCCTAACTGTCCTATGAATACTTCGACCTCGTCTAACATACCCAGTGGTATTAGACAAAGTCTCCACCACAATACTGTCGCCGCGATTGCGGAGAGGCTCTGAAAACATGGCTCACTCGCACACTAGCTCCGCTTTTGATTGCACTGATTCAATGCGCTCTAACTCGAACATTTTGTATAGAAACATGACTTTTTTTGATTCGGGGATGAAGTATGACATGTCTGCCATCCAGTGGAGGGGAGGTCGAACGAAATTTGACACCCAATTTGACAAAATCGGCCGTTCCCTTTCGAGGGAACTCTCGATGCGTCACTTGACGCTTTGGGAACGCCCCCAGCGTGTATGCGTCTGAGCATCAATGTCAACTAGTCCAATGGAAAGAATGAGCGTCACGGGCGGGTGACGTCATGACCAGGAAGGGATAAAGGCTCACCCGGTGAAACGCGGCATTAGCTTCTGTGTCTCAGCAAGCGATCTGTGTCATTTTGTCTCTGTCTATTTACTGTTGTCTGTTGCGGAAAAGGATGGAAACTAAACAAGTGTACAAACAGTGTGCTTCTCCCTGCCCGCGTTATTTAACGGGTGGGGACACACACGAGCTTTGTGTCGTTTGTTTGGGAGTGGAGCATGCGGTCTCAGCCTTCGAGGGGGCTGAGTGCCAGCATTGTGAGATGTTACCGCTTCGCATGCTCCGCTCTCGCCTGTCACTCTTTGATAAAGAGAGTGGGCAGGCTCGCGATCCGCAGGGATCAGGACCCGCGTCTGCTGAGGCAGCGCGGAGATTGCATTCCTGGGGATCGCAAAAGGAACTTTCGGAGGGGTTGGAGACGGGTCCGAGGGCTCTTTCTCCTTCCTTACCCGAGAGATCCAGCGCTCTCCCCCCGGTGTCGGAAGCACGCTCTGCGGTTTCTTCCGCCCGGGGAGAGAGCCCTCCATTACTTCATTGCTCTTCCTCCGAGGAGGTTGATGCGATGAGTTTGGAGAGTGAAAGCACACACATGGGGGAAAGAGATTCACAATTTATTTCCCCAGCATATGATGAGCTGGTGGATGTTATGTCGCGGGCTGTAGAGAAATTAAATATTGAATGGCCATCTGAGAAGAAGGGCGCTCGTCCTAAAAGCAAATTAGATGAGCGCTTTTTATCTTCCACCACATTATCTCCACCACGAGGGCTTCCATTTTTTCCCGATTTGCACAATGAAATATCTAAATCGTGGAATAAACCTTACTCATCACGTCTTTTCAGCCCTCAAGTTAACACTTATTTGAGAATAAGAGGGCTGAAAGAGTATGGTTATGAGGCGATGCCCCAGGCGGAAGAGAATTTAGCCAGTTATCTTTCCCCTGGTCCCGCATCGTCTCTGAAAGCCTCGGCTTTGCCCACTAGACCGCTCAAAGCCACTTCGGTGTTAGTGGGCAAAGCTTATACGGCAGCAGGTCAAGCTGGAGCATGTCTGCATACTATGGCAGTGCTCCAGGCTTATCAAGCTGACCTGCTGGGGGATCTGGATAGTAGTGAGGGAGTCAGTCATGACGATATTCGTGAACTTCGTCGGGCTACCGATCTTTCTCTCAGGGCTACTAAGGAGACCGCCAGAGCAATTGGGCGGTCTATGGCAGCCTTGGTAGCTACTGAGAGACATTTATGGTTAAATCTGTCTGAAATTAAAGAAAAAGATCGAGCTTTTTTATTAGACGCTCCGCTTGAACCTTCTGGTCTCTTCGGCGACGCAGTCCACGCGGTCGTCAAAAGATTTCAGGAGTCAAAGAAACAAGCTGACGTTTTTAAAAAGTTTATCCCTCGCCGGGTCCAGCCCCCTGGGGCTGCTGGGCGTGAGCAGCCCCAGCCGTCGAGCTCATCATATCGTGTGCATCAGAAAGAGAGTGTTGCGTCTCGTGCACCTCCACGTAGAGACTGGAGACGGACGCAACCCTCTCAACCGAAGTCTTCTAAGTCGAAGCCGGATCTGAGGACCGTTCTTCAGGCGAAGAAGACTTCGGTTCAAAAAAAAAAAAAAAGGTCCTGATGTTCATGCATCAGGCCTGTGAGGACAGCCCCGACCGAAGTGGAGCGGTGTACACCTCATTATACGGTGCCCGTTCCATTTCGGGGTCCTCACGAGACCGTTCTGCCAACCCTGCCACCCTCGGTGCTTCAGGGCGCAGCGGTCTCCAGCGAGTCGCTGATGCTATGCTGCGGCACAGCATCGGTTTCGCGCCCTCTGAGGGGGGCCTTAGAGCGGCCAGTTCAGGTAGTTCCTGCCATTATGTTTCAGGCTCCGGAATTAGCCGTCTCGATAACACCAGAGACCAGCCTCGAGAGGCTGGTTCCCTTAGTAAATTTTCTGGCAGCGTGGAAGCTTCTGCCGAATATTTCTCGTTGGGTCCTGCAGATTGTAGAGAAAGGATACAGAATCCAGTTTGGTTCTCGTCCTCCTCGTTACAACGGGGTGCTGCCCACAGTGGTGCATCCCGAGCAGGCTCTGGTAATGGAGCAAGAGGTAAAGGCCCTGTTAGCAAAGGAAGCTATAGAACAGGTGTACTCACCCGACAGAGAGTCGGGTTTTTACAGCCGTTATTTCATTGTTCCAAAAAAGGATGGAGGGTTGCGTCCCATTTTAGATCTTCGTCTGTTAAATCGTTCAGTACAGAAACTCAAGTTCAAGATGCTGACACTCAAGCAGATCGTGACTCAAATCAGATCCGAGGACTGGTTTGTCACGATAGATCTGAAGGACGCTTACTTCCATGTCTCCATCCTCCCTCAGCACAGGAAGTTCCTAAGGTTTTCTTTCGGGGGCAAAGAATACCAATATCGGGTTCTTCCTTTCGGTCTAGCTTTATCACCCCGCACGTTCACGAAATGCGTGGATGCAGCTCTAGCCCCTCTCAGGCTTCAGGGCATACGTATTCTGAACTACATCGACGACTGGCTGATTCTAGCGGAATCAGAGCAGTTGGCGGTTCGGCACCGAGGTGTCGTTCTCGCTCATATGCAGATGTTGGGGTTGAGGCTCAATGCCAAGAAAAGTGTGCTTTCTCCAGTACAGAGAACCACTTTCCTTGGTGTGGTATGGGATTCAGTGACGATGCGGGCCACTCTATCGCCCGTTCGTGTAGCTGCTATCCTGACAGCCACCAAAGAGCTAAAGCTAGGCCAGTCACGCACTGTAAAACAGTTCGAGAGACTGTTGGGTCTTTTGGCGGCAGCGTCCAACGTGATTCCTTTTGGCCTGCTGTACATGAGACCTTTGCAGTGGTGGCTCAGGACCAGAGGGTTCTCCCCGAGGGGAAACCCACTTCGTATGATCAAGATCACGCGGCGATGCCTTCGTGCCTTGGTTATATGGAGAAAACACTGGTTCTTAACCCAGGGTCCGGTGTTGGGAGCTCTCTGCCATCGAGTTACGATCTCGACAGATGCTTCCCTCACCGGCTGGGGAGCGGTAATGGAAGGCCGCTCGGTTCAGGGTCGGTGGAGGAGTCATCATCTTTCTTGGCACATAAATTGCCTGGAGATGATGGCCGTCTTCAATGCGTTGAAGCAATTCCTCCCAGACCTGAGGGGCCATCATGTGCTCGTCCGTACAGACAACACATCGGTGGTCTCTTATCTGAACCGTCAGGGGGGTCTGCGGTCGCGTCCGCTTTGCAAGCTGGCGCACCAGATCCTCCTGTGGTCTCTGGGGAAGGTACTCTCCCTGAGGGCAGTGTATATTCCTGGGGACCAGAATATTGGGGCAGACATCCTGTCGAGGCAGGAGCTGAGGCCAGGGGACTGGAGACTCCACCCCGAGGCGGTGGAGAAAATTTGGGAGTTTTACGGCCAAGCAGAGGTGGATCTGTTTGCGTCCCAGCATACGACGCACTGTCCACTTTGGTTCTCCCTTACTCACCCAGCCCCCCTGGGGCTGGATGCTATGGTGCAGACGTGGCCGAGGCTACGTCTGTACGCATTTCCCCCTGTTGCTCTGCTCCCAGGAGTTCTGGAACGAGTCCGCCAGTACGGAATAAGCCTACTGCTAGTAGCACCACGCTGGCCGAGTCGGATCTGGTTTGCGGACCTGATCCATCTCTTAGACGGTCCTCCCTTGGAGATCCCGATCAGGAGAGACCTTCTGTCTCAGGCCGGGGGCACAATATTTCACCCTCGACCAGAAATTTGGAACCTGTGGGTTTGGCCTCTGAGGGGGCCCAACTCATAGAGAGTGGTCTCTCAGCTGAGGCTGCTGAGACCATTCTAAGCTCCAGAGCTCCAGCTACTAGGAAACTATATGCGCTTAAATGGAGAGTTTTTTTCTGTATGGTGTCACCGACATCAGTGGGATCCAGTTAACTGTTCTGTGAACACAGTACTCGAGTTCCTGCAGGAGCGCTTTACGTCAGGTCTATGTCCTTCCACGCTCAAGGTCTACGTGGCGGCCATTGCGGCTTACCACGCCCTGGTGGGGTTTACATCGTTGGGTCGAGACCCCCTGATTACACATTTCCTTCGTGGCACTTTGAGGCTAAGGCCTGCAACTCGCACTAGGGTGCCAGCTTGGGATCTTGCTTTAGTACTAGAAGGCCTGTCTAGGGCTCCATTCGAGCCCTTAGATTCGGTTTCAGAGAAGTTTCTTACCTTTAAGACTATCTTTCTGCTAGCTATTTCGTCCCTTAAGAGAGTTGGAGACCTTCAGGCCCTTTCGGTTTCCCCCACTTGCCTTGAGTTTGCACCGGGGATGGTCAAGGCATTCTTATATCCAAAACAGGGATACGTCCCTAAGGTGCCGACCTTGACTCCGAGGCCTATTGTGCTGCAGGCTTTCTGTCCTCCTCCTTTTACATCTGCGGACCAGGAAAGGCTGAACCTCTTGTGTCCAGTGCGAGCACTGGATACTTATGTTCATCGGACATCGTCAATGAGGAAGTCCGACCAGTTATTTATTTGCTTTGGATCACCTAAGAAGGGTCTTCCTGCTTCTAAACAGATGGTTAGTAAGTGGATAGTTGAGGCTATTTCACTTGCATACGAGTACTCTGACCTGCCGTGTCCTTTGGCGGTCAGAGCTCATTCTACGAGGGGTATGGCGGCCTCTAAAGCCTTACTATTTGGAGTTTCTCTTCAAGACGTTTGTGATGCGGCAGGCTGGTCCTCACCGCTCACATTCGTTAGGTTTTACAGCTTAGACCTGGATGCTGCCCCAGGTTCTCAGGTGCTTAGTGCTTAGTTTCAACAGACTGACACTCAGGTACTTGGAATTCTGGCGTTTTGGGTATTCTCGTTCCCAAAGCGTCAAGTGACGCATCGAGAGTTCCCTCGAAAGGGAACGTCTCAGGTTACGACTGTAACCGTAGTTCCCTGAGAAAGGGAACGAGACGATGCGTCACCCTGCCATACTTCCTGCTTCCCCGTGATTGGCTTGCTTCGACTTTTTGAAGCTAATGCCGCGTTTCACCGGGTGAGCCTTTATCCCTTCCTGGTCATGACGTCACCCGCCCGTGACGCTCATTCTTTCCATTGGACTAGTTGACATTGATGCTCAGACGCATGCACGCTGGGGGGGTTCCCAAAGCGTCAAGTGACGCATCGTCTCGTTCCCTTTCTCAGGGAACTACGGTTACAGTCGTAACCTGAGACGTTTTATTCAGTGCCGCATCTTGTCGAGTAAACTCGACCGTGGCGCCTAGAGGGTTAAAACTAAAATAAATATTCCCTGTTTATGTAATCTATATAAAAAGAGAGAGGTGTCAGCCATTCTCATTATCGTTCTCACATCTCATTATTCCGCTAATGTGACACGCCCACGGAGAGCGCGCGCTATTCAAACGCTAATGATCTGAAGCAACACATTGAGACGTGTAAACACCCACACAAACTCTGTAAACACACTATATTTAGTCAGATTAATGTACTGTCGTCTTGCGCGGCTGTGAGGAATAATCCTGGGACATTTACCTACCTCAGAACAAGTGCTGGTTTATTTTCACTTCGAGGAGCGAGCTGAACTGTAAGTGTTTTATTCTTGTGGTTTGTTCTAATCGCGATATATAATAAGGTTTAGTGTCTGTAAACGCAAAAATAGCCTACTGTTTAAATTTGAATCATGTTTCTGTGTGTGTGTGTGTGACTAGTTTGGGATAGATTATAAAGTTTTAACTCTAAAATAGACATCAAATAAGCTTTTGTTAGCAGTTTCTGCTCATATGTTAAATATATAGTATGTTTTGTCAAAAATAAACTTATCAACTGTTATAGTGTTTGTTCCAGCTAGGCTATATCAAAATAATGAATCCTTAACTTTGAAATATGCATAATAAAATGTATTGGCCTACTTTAAAAAATAATACTTTATAAGAGATTTATGGAAAAAGACAATTTTCTTTTCAAGATGTTTCCAACTCTAACTTTGAACCAATTCTATTGAATTGGATTTGTTTCCAGGTATGACTAAAAATGTGCTTTTGACTTTCATTTATATTTTGATTTTGATATATATATATATATATATATGTCTGTGTGTGTGTATATATGTATATATATTTTCCTTGCATTCTTTCTTGTGACACACCTGTTCACATATTATGGTAGCCCTGTTTGTGCTAAATAGAGTGTAATTTCACCTGTGCCATTAATATGTTTATAAGCAACTGAAAAAAGCACAAATGTCAGGGCATGTCAAAACATCTCAAGGACCCCAAAAACACCTTGGTCCCCAGAGGGTTAACTGACTTACTGAAGTCTGGTGTTAATTATAGTTGGACACCTGTTTGCCAGTCTTCTTTTAAGACTATTAAAGCTCTTTTAACCTAGTAGTAGTAGTAACAATGTGGTTTGCTGTTTTATTTCTTGTTTTAGCGGAGAGGGCGTGGCCTTATTGAAAGCGTGACCTACAGGGGAGTGCTCATTTTAGCTATTTATGGAAATGTTTGTGCAAATGTATGTGTTGGTTTTATCCATCCTATTTATTGTATTTATTTATGTATTTGTTTTAACTTTTGTCTTAATCATCTTGTGTATCTATTTATTAATCATATGGTGAGGCCAGAGTTAATTTTAATAAAATGGTATGTTCCAATTATCAAGCAGGAAACTGTGTGTGTATATAAAGCAGCCGTCACTAGAGGTTTGGAGGACGGATCATTGTTTTTGAGATAGTGAACAAGGTTTTTTAAGCACTGCATAAGCACACTGTAACTCTGGCCTCAATAGTTGATGAGCAGAGTTTACTGTTTTAGTACATAGCAGATCTAGTTTTTAGACTGTTTTTTAGACTGAGACCGCTCAGGTCTCTATCACAGGCAGGAGTTAGTAAACAGCAATAAAGCACATGAGATAACATAAACTGAACACCATTATCTGTTACTATACTCAATGGATTTCCATGGTGGCTGAAGACTGATGACAGACGAAACCCCAGAATCAGTAGTAAGGGTGTCACGATTTCGATTTTAAATCGAAATCGACCGAAATTAATTTACAATCTCGAACTTCGAATTAAAAAATGGAATCGTCGATGCTGCCACGCCCCCATGTCGCGTCCGGTCGGCGTGCCAAGCGGAAAAAAACACACGTGTTGAAGTGCTGCGAGTCTATGGTCAACCTCCTCTAACTTAGCTTCAGCCATTCAAAAGATAGCAACTGCAGATGCAGGAGACCCATCGACAGAACTTTTTTCTCCTCTTTCATTGAAGTCACAGGTGTGGAAGGTTTTTGGATTTCCAGTGAGTTATGTTGACAATGTTCGCGCTTCAAAAAAGCCACAGTTTGCAGACATCCCAAGCCTCGCGGAAGTTCCGGGAGTCTCCCGCATATTGATAGCGGCTCCCTGATGCCCGCAAATTAGTTAAAATCTTCCAGAATCTAGAGTGAGCGAGCAAGAGCTCGCATACGAGACAGAAAAAACGGTGCTCCAAACCGTATAGTGTGCGCATGGCAGAGAGGGAGAGAGCAAGAGACCTTGCGTGTGTGCCTCATGAACCACATGTAAGACAGAGAGCATCCTGATTGGCCAGTTTCGGCTTAAAAAAAAAAAAAGTAAAAATCGAGAATCGAATCGAACCGTGACATTAGAATCGAAAATTTTATCGAATCGAGGATTTGGAGAATCGTGACACCCCTAATCAGTAGGGACATTGAGAGAAAAGGAGACCTCAGTTTGCTGTGATAATTAGTTAATGTTATAGCAAACCAGCAGTCGGATGCAGCAGTGTCAAATGGCCTGACAATATCCACAGCCACTTTCTGCCATGGTCCACCTGGCAGCGGCACCTGCTGGAGAGGAGCAGTGTGTGACTTGAAAGTTTTGTTATTGAGCTGACACACGTAGCAGGAACAGACAGCATCATGAACCTGAGCATCCATCCACCAATAGAGATAACAAAGGCGTTTTTTGCTTCTCACCTATACCTGATGTCCTTTGTGTGCTATATGGAGACCAGCACAGATCGAAGAGCAGCAGGTACAATCAGCTGTGAGCCTCGGAAGAAGCTGTCTTTAACAGTTCCAATGTGCAGTCCCTTGGGTGAAGGAGGTCAACCAGTGGACATCTGTGAACGAAGTTTGGTTAGTGCAGGGCAAGAAGCACATGCAACGTCAACATCAGCAGCAGGCAGAGAATTACAGGCAGCAGATAGAAAAGCAGCGAACTCTTCATCAACATCATCAACAGGAACTGGAGCAACAGCATTATCTGCAGGAGAAGCAGGTAAGGGCAAGCATGACTCAGCAACAGTGCACTGAAAGACTGGCAGAGGAGAAGCAGTCACAGCGAGGGCATTAGGATGTTGGACTTGATTGCAGCAACACTTTGCTTCCTACATTTTTCTAAATAGGGGTCAAAAGGGTCTGGGATTTTCAATGGTCAGTTGAAAACTCAATCATATGCGCACTACTGAAATGTGAAAACGTTTTGATGACCCTCACCTCAAACAATGAATCAACTTGAATCCTGAAAGAGATTCAAACCAATAACCAACAGCAAAAGCAACAATCAACTAACAGTCTGTCAGTTTGTAGTTGCCAAGCAACAAAATTCACCATAAAACGATTTTTGAGAGTATAAACGCATTGCAGGTCTTTTGTCTCTTAATTTACATTTGACTGACATATACTGCACTTGATTGCAAAATGTGAAAATAAATTGGCAGACGGAAGCCTGGAGATTGTAAGTCAGATTTGTAAGTGAATAGGTGTCATGTTTTGTTATGTTTACTTTTGTCACTCTGCCTACAGGTTTTCATGATATACTACTAATGATATAATAATAACCGGATTATTATTTCACATTAACAAAATCAAATCATACCAATCAAAAACAAAAAAACTGAAAATGAAGCAATTACTGGGATCAATTATCTAGTACAAGTCAAATAACAAAAATGGCCCTATGTCAACTTGGTATTAAGATGTGTTTCCAGTGATCCAATGCAAGTAGCTTTGGATAAAAATGCTTGTCAGATGCATTAATGTAAATATGTAAATACTTATTAATGACCATGCCACAAGAGGGCGCCGTCATAAAAGTATAGATATATCATGTCCTATATTTCTTTCTCTTGCTTTACAGTTAAACTATAAAGTCATTAAGACATCCTGGACTAATTTTGAATTGCTATATTGGCCATGTTAAAACAGCAGTAGAATACGGTTGTCAGGCTTGTATTTGAGCCCTTAATATGGTTACGTTCACACACAGTTCAGTTACTTACTGGAGTGACAATAGCATTCTATAACATTTGAAATCACACCCTTAAATTTTCAGAACTCCCAACCGCATTCTTGGAAAACCTGCGCTGAACGGAACCAGACTGGACAACTAGTTGTCTTGACACGCATACAGTGTGAGGGAGTGCTCTGCGATGCACAAACACATGTCTACCTTTTGTTGTGGGGTTTTGTGTGATGTTTTGCTTTCGGTAACTTACAGCGCCGGAGATATGAGGTGTGTGTCATCTGAAGGTTTTAGATACAGTCACTGTTCTCCACCGGAACTGCTCCCATCAGTTCCCTTTTGAGAGAACTTCTACGCAGCATCAGAGATCACGCTATGGCAACATCTCTGCGTCATTGCGTCTGAAGCAAATGTGTAATCACTTTTGACTGTCACTTTGACTGTTTTCCAAGATGGCTCCTGTCTGTATGCGCTAACTGTACTGTCTGTGTAAAGTATCTTCTTATTAAACTGTCTATACACTTACAAAGTTCTCAATGCTTCGGTTTGCATGTAAGGACCCTCATTATGCTGCCGTGTTAGTGTGGGGCTAATTTGAGCCTTGTTGGTGGTATTAACTAGCGATCTCTTTTTGCTTACGCTATGCCCAATATACTAGCGTTATAAGCTAAACTGTTTTTAGAGATAAAACTCTTTACATTCGATTATCATGAAAACAAATCTCAGGGAACGATTTAGTCTGTATCAATGTGTTATTACACCCGAGGTTCATTTTGCGCCGGAGTTCTCCTTTAAGTAATATCCCATCTGAATGATTTTTCTTTGTAAATGAATATTTGAGGGACTGTTTCAATGCTTCATCTCTTTTTCTATCCATCTGCTGCTTTTTATGAATCTTATTCTAGGCAGATTAACGTAAAATATGCAAAAGAAATCAAATCAAAATAATATGTATCTTTACAGTATGCACAAATGTATATGATTTATGTTCATGAATTTGTCATTACTTTTATATTAATGTAATTGGCAGACACTTACAATGCATTAAAGTAGATTTTATTTGTATGTAGGTTATGCTAAATATATAATACATTGTTCCAAAGTCATAAATAGCCAATTTGTTTGTATTTTCAGACAATTCCTCCCACATTCCTTTATGGATTCATGTCACCATGAATAACACAAGCTTTGAGAGTGTTTTCCTTGGCCAACAAAATCAGAGTGAAACTAGACACTTCATTTCAGTTGTGCCAGCTTGACCATGTAATGGCTCTACGCCATCTTGTTCTCAGTGACCAAACATCCTCTTATTTTTAGAAAGGGTCAAAGCCCTGCAAAACTTGCAATGGAATCCTGTTGCCCACTTTAATACCTGTCGTCTTTCAACGAAAGCACCCTAAGTTTAGCAGCAGGTAAAAAACTGTCAAATTTGATGAACATTTCAATCCGATCAGTAAGTCTGATATCATGTGTCATGTCGTACGGTTCCAAACGCTCTATCAAATGCCAAAAGAAAACAACAAACAGTGCTTATACACAATACTACTGAAAAAATCATGATCCTAAACTTTATCTCATACTAAAATCCCAGATGGTTTATGATTATAAATCATTCAAATATTTGTATTTCTTACAGTCGGAGACGCCATGAAAACGGAGACTGTAGTGTATATCATAATTTTTTAAATCCTTAGCTTAAAGGGGTACTTCACCACTGGCAAAATGGGCTTTCAATAAAATTTGGCTACTTATACGGTAGAAAGGAGGAGTTGCAGAGCTATATTGCCTATATATTATAAAGCCTGTTTTTTTCCCTTTTGCCAAAAAGATAGGAAAACTACAAAGCCAATAACGCACTGGGCATGTTTCCGTCCAAAGCCAGTCCCACCAGTCTGCTATGGATATGCTACCAGAGTCAAAAACCTCCTTGCAGGGTTGCCAAGTTCATTGTTTTCCAGTGGAATTGGGCTAATTTTAAACTGTTGCTGCTGCAGGTTAAAAGGTTTGACATATTGCATAAATTATATTTGACTTAAAACTGTGCTAGATGTTATGTTTTGTTAAGGAGGGCCACCGAGAGCCTTAATTTGAGTTGTTTGTGATCATTACAATATAGTGGTTTTCAATTTGCATAACAGTGACTGTAAAATATGTATTTTAGGTATGGGAGTGTCATATTTTGAGTTTTTATATTTGGGATATGCTTTCGAATGAAATACTTATAAAACTTTTAGTCATAATGGTATCAACTTTTTTATTGTTCCGGGGTGTACGAGTTGAAAAAGTAAAAATTAAGGAGGCGTGAGTGCTCATAAATGGCTGTTGAGATTGTGATGAGTTTTCTCAAGTGAAATGAATAGAGGCTTGGAACCGGAAACAGCATTCCTTACGTCATAACTTAACAAGCGGATTGCTTGACTGGTCTGGATGTAATTTGAGTTTCACACTAGTTGATCCAATCCATATCTTACCCGTGTTCTGAGTGATATCCCCACCCTCCCCATAAGCTAGTCAACTTGTGCATGTGCCTTTTTAAAAGGGAGTGTAGGGACTGAGACCTGCTCTTCTCTGGGTGGTGAGCACATGGATTGGACCTTGTTCCTAATAGTTTGACTTTATTTAGGAACAAAGTAAAAACAAGCAGCTAATTTTTAACCTTTTCAAGTGAGGCATAACAGTGACATGAAGTGGGGTTGGGTGCTTTTAGGGGTTCTACTATCTTTTGCTTATCTGTGTTGGAGCGAAAAGGGCCTGGAGTTCCCTGAATATGACGGGAAGGACCGTGTCCATCAAATGACCAGCAAGAATTACAAATCTGTGATGAAGAAATATGACGTCATGGTGATCTACTTCCACAAACCTGTTGGCGAGGACCGCATGTCCAGAAAGCAGTTTGAAGTGGAAGAACTTGCTTTGGAGGTGCGTGGATAATTATGAGAAAGGAATGAAATTGGGAAAGATTCAAGGAATGAAGTGACCTTCAGTGAACCATTGGGTGATGGGGTTGAATCATAGAGAGGCTAGTAGGGTTCTGGGGCCTCATTTATAAAGATGTGCAAACAATGATCCTAAATATGAATGTATGACAGTTATTGAAATGTCAAATGACAATAAATAAATAATAAATAAATAACAAATAAACAAATAATAAAAAAAAAAAACAAATAAAAAGTAAGTGTTTGTGCTGCCTGAAAATTTTGTTGGATTAAAATTAAGTTGTATTAAGTGACAGCTATTTTAGCTATCTTAAGTTAAATCCAGGAAAGTTATTCTAACTCTAAATTCTAAGTTGTGATAACGCCTGTGAAATGTTTCTAAATTAATCTCTTTTTATATATTAAAGTTCATCTTAAAGTCAAGTGGAATCTGTACAAGTGCATCAGCTACAGATGCCAAAATTATCTTTTTGGTTCAGAAGTACGGCACTCACTATATTGCTCATTTGTGCATATAATTATATGAATGCATATTGTGATCACCTATTTATCTTTACATTGATCTATATTTTCATAAACAATGTTGAATTAATTGAATTACCGGTATAAAAGCACCAAAAAATGTGTGTGAACATTCTATCAATGTCAAATAATATTTTTACATTTTAAAAAGTAATGTAAAATTTGTTTAAGCAAAAAAAAAAAAAACAAGCTCTTTATTTCGCATGTACACTCACACGTACACTCTTATGTACACATAAGAACGTCTTTATAAATCCCAGTATGTTCCTCTTTTTTGATGTAGGATAATATCCATGGTATTTATTTGTACATGCATTTTATGAATGATTGTCTGGACTCTGTCCTGACCTGGAATGATGAAAGCTCTGCCATTTATACCTAATATCTCTCTGATGTGGTCTATGAATTATTATTAATATACTTACAAACGTGTTTCCTGCTGTGATTTTTTGATAGACGTGATAATGCTAACTGAAGATCAGCTAGCTCTTCTCAGCTGTTGTCAGTGTTGACGTTTTTAGATCACTGCTGTAAGTGTCCTATTACAGTTCAGCTGAGCTTCTGTTAGTCCCTCAGTGAGTAACTGTAGTGCACCCACCAAAAAGAAAAATCTATCAAGGGTTGAGTGCTTCTATGACTCTCTCTGTCATTTATTTTTTTATTTTGGTTTTCAGTCTTTGTAACTCCAAGGTTTCCCATCCCTCTTGCAAAATAACATTCAAATGCTTTCCTGTGATGGATTTGACATTTCCTTTTGAAATTATGATAGAGGTCAAACTTTCAACTACCAGAAACTAAGGCTGTCAATACAGTAAAATATGTTGATATATCTACATTACCTCGCTAATATTGTGTGTCGATGACGACACTTTGGGGAATGCCCCCAGCGTAGCATGTCTGAAGCATGAATGAAACTATTCCAATCCTGCATGGAAACTATTCCAATCCTGATCGTTGCATCATGACGTAACGTGATGGCATACACGGAAGCTACAAAGAGACGCTGGCACACAACATAGTTAGCTTTTGCGATGAAGCAAGTTGCTTCCAGGCAGGGGAAGGCGTGGCGAAGGGACGCAGTGTCTCGTTCCCTTCTCAGGGTACAAGGGTTACAGTCGTAACATGAGAAGTTCCCTTTCGAGGGAACTCGCACTGCGTCGATGGCGACACTTTGGGGAACGAGTACCCACTATGCCACAACGAGGCCTGCCTGTCCCAGTGTGAAGCTGCGCACAGGCACACTTAGGATGAGAGCACTAGAGTGCCTGGCGTAGAAGGAATGTCCAGGCTATAGAATCTGATAAAAGTATGAGGGGTGGCCCAATGAGGGGTGGTTGAATGAGCCCTCAAAGCCAAAGGTGAAGGCAAGCTGTGCACCTGAGAGCCCATAAAGATAGCCTGAACGATCCAGTTACTGATGGTCTGTTTGGATGCGGGAAGCCCTTTCTTGGGCGACCCGAAGCACACCAGCAACTGATCTGACAAAAATCTTGAGAGCTCTGATAGGGCAGAGCAAATTAAGTCTTTCTTCATCTGCCGTCACGTGAGGTGGGGGATGAAAAGCCTGCAGAAACGTAGGCTGTACCACATTAGGGATGCATGATAGCCTTAATATTGCCTGGAGCAAACTCCAGGCCCCCGTGAGCTATAGAAAGGGCCTGAAGATCTCCTACTCTCCTCAGAGAAGTAATTGCTAATAAAAAAAAGCTACCTTGAAGGAAAGGTTAACCCTAACCCTAACTCCAGAGGTTTGAAGGGGGCCTCAACCAGCCCTTCGAGAACCACTACCAGGTCCCATGTTGAAACTCTGGTATGAGCCGCAGGTCTCATCCTCCCAGCCCCACGGAGGAAACGTACGACCAGCTGATGTCTCCCCAGAGGCCCATCACCCAGAGGAGTGTGGAAAGCCGCAATGGCAGCCATGCACACCTTGAGTGTGGACGGGATAAGACCAGCCGAGAAGTGATCTTGGAGGAACTCCGGCACTGAAGCCATCGGGCAGTTAACTGGGTCCACCTCACTCTCTCTACACCAAGTGGTGAAAACATTCCATGTTAGGCCGTACAATTTCCTTGTGGATGGAGCTCTAGAGCCGAGTATGGTCTCGATTACTCCTGCAGACAGGCCAGCCTCTCGGTACTGTGCCCCCTCAGGGGTCAGACCCACAGTTTCCATAACTCTGGTTGAGGGTGAAATATTGAACCCTCTGCCCGCTGACGGGGATCTCCCATGGAGGGCTCTCTAGGAGCGATATTATGTCTGAGAACCATACTCGGGCTGGCCACAACGGGGCTAATAGCAGTAGACAGACCCCGTCGTGACGAACCCTTTCCAGATTTCTCCCGGGAGTAGAGCAATCAGGGGAAATGCGTACAGACGCAGCCACAGCCACGTCTGCACCATGGCATCCAACCCCAGCGGGGCTGGATGTCTGAAGGAGAACCACAGTGGACAGTGTGTCGTCTCTCAAGACGCATCGTAACCGAGTCCCACACCACCCCCAGGAACATAGTTCTCTGGGCAGGTGAAAGCACTTTGTGTTGAGTCTCAACCCCAAGCTCTAGATTCAATTCAATTCAATTCAAATTTATTTGTATAGCGCTTTTCACAATACATATTGTTTCAAAGCAGCTTTACAGAAAGTGCATTTCAGAAATGTACATAGAAGAATATAGTTAGTTAGTCATCATGTACTAATTTAGGGCATAACATATCGCCGGCGTTGAGTCGTCTCTTCACAGGCGTCGAGTCGTCTCATCGCAGGTGTTGGGGCATCTGAAGTCTCCGTGAGAGTCTGGATACAAACTGGAGCTGACGAACGCTATTTACCTCGGGACTAGCGTCCCGAGATAACAGCAGAAAAGCAGATGGGAAATAATTAGCGTAGCTGCTGTTCATAATATTAATGCATTCGATCTGATTCAACAATAGAAGGTAAGCATTATGTGAATGCTTGGCTAAAGAGATGCGTCTTTAATCTAGTTTTGAACTGGGATAGCGAGTCTGAGCCACGAACAGTATCAGGAAGGCTATTCCAGAGTTTAGGAGCTAAATGAGAGAACGCCCTCCCTCCTTTAGTAGACTTAGATATCCTAGGAATGACCAGAAGCCTCGAATTTAGTGATCTTAACGAACGCGATGGATAGTAGGGCGATAGAAGGTCCATTAAATACACAGGAGCTAAACCATTTAGGGCTTTATAGGTCAGTAGTAGTACTTTGTAATTGATACGGAACTTAATAGGTAACCAGTGCAGAGATGATAAAATCGGTGTTATATGATCATATTTTCTTGACCTAGTAAGAACTCTAGCGGCTGCATTTTGCACTAACTGTAGCTTGTTTATTGAGGATGCAGGACAACCAGCTAATAAGGCATTACAGTAATCTAGTCTTGAGGTCATGAATGCATGAACTAACTTTTCTGCATTAGAAACAGATAGCATGTTACGTAATTTAGCAATGTTTCTAAGGTGGAAAAAGGCAGTTCTTGTAACATATGAAATATGATTTTCGAAAGACAAGTTGCGGTCTAGTATAACACCCAGGTCTTTTACTGTAGTCGATAAGGTAACAGGACATCCTTCTAAATTAAAGTTGTATTGTAAGAGATTTTGTGGGTAGTTTTTTGGACCAATAAGTAATACCTCCGTTTTATCTGGATTTAATAGCAGGAAATTACACGTCATCCAGCATTTTATATCTTTAAGACATTCTGTCAATTTTGATGAGTTAGTGTTTTCATCTGGTCGTGATGAAATATATAATTGAGTGTCATCAGCATAGCATTGGAAATTAATTCCATGTTTTCTTATAATATTACCAAGTGGCAGCATATATATTGAGAATAGCAGAGGGCCTAACACCGATCCTTGCGGCACTCCATAGTTTACTGACGTTATCTTCGATTTTTCCCCATTTAAACAAACAAAATGGTAACGGTCCGATAAGTACGATCTGAACCAGCTTAATGCCTGTCCCTGAACACCAGTGTAGTTTTGTAGTCGATCCAAGAGTATTTTGTGATCTATAGTGTCGAACGCAGCGCTAAGATCGAGTAGAACTAGTATTGAGATACAGCCTTGGTCAGAAGCTAAAAGTAAATCATTTGTAATTTTAACTAGCGCAGTTTCTGTGCTATGATGTGGTCTGAATCCTGACTGAAATTTTTCATATATCTCATTTTCTTGCAAGAAAGAGCACAATTGAGCGGACACAATTTTTTCTAGTATTTTAGACATAAATGGAAGATTTGAAATGGGTCTGTAATTTGCTAAGTTATTTTGATCTAATTGCGGTTTCTTAATAAGAGGTTTTATAACTGCCAGCTTGAATATTTTTGGAACATGACCTAAAGATAAAGACGAGTTAATAATATTAAGAAGAGGCTCTTCCACTACAGGTAACACTTCTTTCAGTAGTTTAGTGGGTATTGGATCTAATAAACATGTTGTTGGTTTAGATGCAATGATAAGTTTATTTAGTTCTTCCTGTCCTATAGTTGTAAAGCGGTGTAGTTGTTCTTGAGGGGCGATAATTGAGGCTGAATCACAAGACACCATAGAGGATTGTACATTTACAATTGTATTTCGGATGCTTTCTATTTTCTCATTGAAGTAATTCATAAAATCATTACAACTATACTGTAACGGAATAATTTGCTCGGGTGATGTCTGTTTATTTGTTAGTCTAGCCACGGTGTTAAATAAAAACCTTGGATTATTTTGGTTATTTTCTATTAGTTTGCGGAGATGCTCAGCCCTGGCTGCTTTTAGAGCCTTTTTATAACGTGACACACTGTCTTTCCACACGATTCTAAAGACCTCTAAATTAGTTTGTTTCCATTTACGCTCTAAGTTACGAGTTTCTCTCTTGATAGCATGTGTAGTACTATTGTACCATGGTGCTTTAGTTTTCTCTCTAACCTTTTTTAATCTAATTGGTGCAACAATATCTAATGTACTAGAGAAAATGGTGCTCAAACTGCTGGTCATTTCCTCTAGTTCATCTGTTTGTTTGGGTTCACTAAGCAGCTGAGATAGATCAGGTAAGCTATTTGAGAATCTATCTATAGTGATTGGAAGGATTGTTCTGCCTGGTCTATAACGCGGCGCAACATGACAAATTTCAGCAGTACGTATTATACAAGTTACCATGTGATGATCAGTGAGATCGTCACTTTGCGGTATAATATCTATATCGGTTGGATTGGTTCCGTATGATATAATTAAATCTAGTGTATGATTTAGACGATGAGTGGGACCACTGACGTTTTGCTTGACCCCAAAGGAGTTTAATAAATCTGTAAACGCAGCCCCTAACGCATCATTTGTGTTATCTACGTGTATGTTAAAATCTCCAACAATTATTGCTTTATCAGCATTGACCAATAGATCTGAGAGAAAGTCTGCAAACTCTTTTAGGAAATCAGTGTAGGGCCCTGGCGGTCTATATACAGTAGCCAAGGCTAGAGATAATAGGGATTTCTTTCTTACATCTAAGAGCGTAACATTTAGCACAAGTACTTCAAACGAATTAAACCTGTGACCTGTTTTCTGAGTACCATTAAGAATATCTCTATAGATTGTTGCAACACCGCCGCCACGACCGATCAGACGGGGCTCATGCTTATAACAGTATCCTGGCGGAGTAGACTCATTTAGATCTGTGTCTGTCAAGAAGAGATGCATAAATGAGAACACTAGTGTACTATTTATGAAGGCTATATCTTCAACACCAAGCATATCTGCTGACTCTGTTGATTTTCTCCTTGATTCTTTTAACTCAAAAGTTAAAAGTGTAATTGATGATATTGCTCCTGTGAAAGTCAGGAAGAGTGGTAGACAAAAAGCACCTTGGAGAAACTTAACAGCTGTGCAAAATATGAAAAGACAATGCAGAAAAACAGAGCGCATGTGGCGGAAGACCAAACTTGTAGTCCATTATAACATCTACAAAGACACCATCCATGCTTTCAATATGGAACTAGGCAAAGCTAGACAGACTTTCTTCTCAAATATTATAAACAGCAACTTAAACAACACACGCACTCTTTTTGCTACTGTAGAGAGACTGACAAACCCCCCAAGCCAGATTCCCAATGAATTGCTCTCAGACAGAAAGTGCAGGGAGTTTGCTTCGTTCTTCTCTGAGAAAATCAATAATATCAGAAAGGTGATCAGCACATCATTGAGCTGCACTGGGGTCAGACAGATCAGACCACAACCTGAGAAAGCAGCTACTATGTCTGATTTTGATGAAATTGATGGCAAAATTTTAAAAGAAACCGTACAGCACCTTAAAACATCAACCTGCGCCCTTGACGCACTTCCCACATCTTTCTTCAAAAGTGTGTTAAACTGTTTAGAAGCTGATCTCCTAGAAGTGGTAAATGCCTCACTTATCTCTGGGAATTTTCCAAACTCCCTGAAAACTGCAGTTGTCAAGCCCCTCCTGAAAAAGAGCAATCTGGATAAGACCATATTAAGCAACTATAGACCGATCTCAAATCTTCCTTTCATAGGCAAGATCATTGAAAAAGTTGTCTTCAATCAGCTGAACAAATTCTTAATCTCGAATGGATACTTTGACAATTTTCAATCTGGTTTCAGATCGCATCACAGCACAGAGACAGCGCTCATAAAGATAATAAATGATATTCGCTTAAACACTGATAACAGCAAATTATCAGTGCTGGTACTACTCGACCTCAGTGCTGCATTTGACATTGTCGATCACGACATACTTCTTGACAGGCTGGAAAACTGGGTGGGGCTTTCTGGGATAGTCCTAAAATGGTTCAGGTCATACTTAGAAGGGAGAGGTTATTATGTGAGTATAGGAGACCATAAGTCTGAGTGGACATCCATGACATGCGGAGTCCCTCAAGGCTCAATTCTTGCGCCACTCCTATTCAACCTGTACATGCTCCCAATGAGCCAAATAATGAGAAAGAACCGAATCTCTTACCACAGCTATGCAGACGACACACAGCTCTACTTAGCCCTATCGCCTAACGACTACAGCCCCATTGACTCCCTGTGCCAATGCATTGAGGAAGTAAACAATTGGATGTGCCAAAACTTTCTTCAGTTAAACAAAGACAAAACTGAAGTCATTGCGTTTGGCAACAAAGATGAAGTTCTCAAGGTGAATGCATACCTTGACGCTAGGGGTCTAACAACTAAAAATCAAGTGAGGAATCTGGGTGTGTCTCTAGAGTCAGACCTTAGTTTCAGTAGTCATATCAAATCAATAACTAAATCAGCATACTATCATCTGAAAAATATTGCAAGAATTAGATGCTTTGTTTCCAGTCAAGACTTAGAGAAACTTGTGCATGCTTTCATCACTAGCAGGGTGGATTATTGTAATGGACTCCTCACTGGCCTTCCTAAAAAGACCATAAGACAGTTGCAGCTCATACAGAACGCTGCTGCCAGGATTCTGAGCAGAACCAGAAAATATGAACACATCACACCAGTCCTCAGGTCTTTACACTGGCTCCCAGTTACATTTAGGATTGATTTTAAAGCATTATTACTGGTATATAAATCATTTAATGGCCTAGGACCTAAATACATTGCAGATATGCTCACTGAATATAAACCCAACAGATCACTCAGATCATTAGGATCACATCAGCTAGAAATACCAAGGGTTCGCTCTAAGCATGGTGAGTCTGCTTTTAGCTACTATGCCAGCCGCAGCTGGAACCAGCTTCCAGAGGAGATCAGATGTGCTCCTACAGTAGTCACATTCAAATCCAGACTCAAGACACTTCTGTTTAGCTATGCATTTACTGAATGAGCACTGTGCCACTGTGTCCGACTGTTTGTACTGTATTTTATTTAATTTTTATTCTAAACTGCTTTAATTATTCTTATTTCTTTTGATTATTTTAATCTCTTTATTCTTAACTGTTTTAATTATTCCTATTTCTTTTGATTTTTTTTATGTAAAGCACTTTGAATTGCCATTGTGTACGAAATGTGCTATATAAATAAACTTGCCTTGCCTTGCCTTGCCTTGCCTAGACCGAAATACTCATTTGGTTTAAGCCAGGTTTCAGTAAGGCAAAGTACATCGAAGCTATTATCTGTGACCATTTCATTTACAATAACCGCCTTAGGTGTGAGCGATCTAATGTTTAGAAGACCTAGTTTTAGAAATTGTTTTTGTTCACTGATATTTAGATTTTCTGGTTTAATTACAATAAGATTTTTCCTAGATCCTACACTAGATTTATTGTTTGGCCTCACTAGACGAGGAATAGACACAGTTTCTATATAATGTTCTACACTACTTATATCAATTAAGTTGGGACAGCAAAGACTGTGAATTGGACTTTGACTTACTAGTCAGATGGTGTGCAACGTCTTGGAGATGTTGTCCGACAGAACAGCCGCTCCGATTCTGCTGGGGTGCAGGCCATCAGGACGGAAGAGCCTAGGTCGCTCCCAGAACAGATTCCAATTATTTACAAAGAGCAGTTTCTGTTCATTACACCATGACATTAACCATTCATTTAGAGCAAATAGTCTACTGAACCTTTCTTGTCCTAGTCGGTACGAGGGAAGCGGTCCAGACACGATGATCGTTGCCTCAGGCGCTGTGCTGCGTACCGTCTCGATCAGGCTCCTGTAGTCCTTCTTCAGAACCTCCGTCTGCCGCAGCCTGATGTCGTTCGTTCCCGCATGGAGGACAACGGCTCCGACGCGCTCGTCACCGTTCAGGATCTCGGGAACCTGTGCGGCGACATCAAGAACACGAGCACCAGGAAAGCAGTGAGTGCGCACCTTACCCTTACCTGAGGTAGCGCGGACATGACGGACCATGGAAGTGCCGATGACCACGGCGTCGTCGCGTTCCGACTCGCGAAGAGGGGAGAAGCGGTTCCGAGTGGAGATCTCGAAGACCGGGAGGGGCGGAGAGGTTCTTGCTCTGGTCCTGGCTCGTGTCTTCCGCTGTGGGATCACCCAGGGTCCATGGTGGCCAAGAACGTCATATCGATGCCGAACTGCCAGCTCTTGTGACTGGGCAATAACAAGCCAGTCGTCAATATAGTTCAGCACCCTGAAGCCTCTGTGGTGCTAGAGCTGCATCCATGCATTTGGTAAATGTGCAAGGGGAGAGAGCTAGGCCGAACGGAAGAACCCGATATTGAAACGCTTCGCCCCCGAAAGCGAACCTCAGGAACCTCCTGTGAGATGGAAGGATGGATATGTGGAAGTATGCGTCCTTCAGATCTATTGTGACAAACCAATCCTCGGATTTGATCTGACTCACGATGGTGTGGAATAGTGAGCATCTTGATGCTGAATATCCCTAGAGACCGATTCAAGTGGCTTAGATCTAAAATTGGATGCAAACCCCCCATCCTTCTTGGGAACTATGAAGTAGCGGCTGTAAAACCCGGACTCCCTGTCTGGCGGAGGAACACGTTATATTGCCTCCTTTATCAGCAGGGAGTTTACTTCTTGTTCCAATACCCGACCCTGCTCTGGGTCGACTGCAGTCCATACCACCCCGCTGAATTTTGGTGGACGGAAATTGAACTGCAGTCTGTAACCCTTCTGTATCATATACAGGACCCAAGGAGAAATATTCTGTAGATTTTTCTATATTCTATTAAAGGAACCAGCTTCTCGAGGCTGATTTCGGGTATCGTTCGAGATTCGTTCTTGACCCCCTGAAGCGGCTCTCCGGCAGGGTTTGGCCGAAAATGATTCTCTGTGTGCTGACGCGAGCGCTGCCTGGCTGCAAGCCTACAGACATCGATTTCCTGAGGGCTCCCCAGAGGGGAGGCTCCTTCGGTTTCACTCTCGACACCCTGAAGCGGAGGACCGCCAGAGAATAATCGAAAAGCAGCCCCCTCAAGAACTGACCATGCATGCTCCACTCCCAGCTTAGTCAGATTATTATTTCACCTTTTTAATTGGAAGCTAACCTTTTCCTCAGAATTAAATTCAGCCATAATAACCAGACATTTGAAACATGTTCTCAATGGTAGGCTGAATTAAAATATAAAGTCAGATAATATTCTACCATTTTAATTCATCAGAATTAAATGATTTTAATTCATTAAATTTTTTATTAATCAGAATTAAATGCAGCCAGAAACACCAGACAAGTGAAACAAAGTCTGAATGATAGGCTGAGTTAAACTTAACTGCTCAAGCCAGATATTATTCATTTATTTAACCGGTCTCATAATCTACACGTTGCCTCGGCAACGTGAGATACGAGC
Source organism: Rhinichthys klamathensis goyatoka (assembly GCF_029890125.1). Classification (NCBI taxonomy): domain Eukaryota; kingdom Metazoa; phylum Chordata; class Actinopteri; order Cypriniformes; family Leuciscidae; genus Rhinichthys; species Rhinichthys klamathensis. Next base: position 2,364,759 of record NW_026606589.1, read on the forward strand.
CGTTTATGATACATATCCCTCGAGAAGAAAGTCAAAAGGCGCGAGACTGAAACACCTGAAAGCGCACGTCTTTTTCTTTTGCTATAAGCTTCGAGATATTTCTAAACGAACACAGCCAGAACCATCAAGAGCCGACTGTGCATGCCTCACATCCAAACAGTATCACACACCGATCACGTGTGTCACCTCCCGAAGTTTAACGTGGGCAGGAAGACACTCTTTCAGCTGTGCTTATTGGTAACAATTCAAGTTCCTACAGGACAAACAACACCAAATAGGATAGTTGACACAGCGCTTGCTGAAGAGCAAAAAGCTAACTCTGTTGTGTGCCATGTATGCCGTCAGATGTTACGTAATGACGCAACGCCAATCAGGGTTGGAATAGTTTCATTCATGCTTCAGACGTGCTACGCTGAGGGCATTCCCCGAAATTGTCGTCATCGGCGCAGTGCGAGTTCCCTCGAAAGGGAACCTTATCAAACATTCTTACTGTAATATAGAGTTGTTGTTCACAAACTCCTACACAATCGTCCAAAATAAATTTGTACCAAAGTCTCTTCATGTGTGGAAAAAACTTTAACAAAGACCTGAATATGCTGCTTACCTGGTAATCACATATATAGAATTTAGTTCAAGTATAATACCATATTTCATGATGAAATGTAACATGATGTGAATGAACATGAGGCTGTGAGAGATGAAATTCTGTTCAATATGATCCTCACAAATCAAAACTTTCAAAATTCAGTTTTTGATATTCGAAAATTTGTAACAAGCAATTTACATGGCATCAAAATGGTAAAAAAAATGTAATGGGCTGTCCTTCCATCAATTGCATTGTCATTTAAGATAACAACTTTAGGTTGTATTAAGGTCTATTAGTAAGGTCTATTAGTTAATATTAAATTAATAGACTATTATGTCAATATAAATGGTGCAGCCTTCAGAAATAAGGAACCAGTAACTAAGAAATAAGGAAACTTATTTTACAGCTCCCTTATTCCCATTGAGCCCCAATTCTCTTGCCGCTTGCAGTGCTTCATTGTGTTATTCCTGATTTGCCTCTTCATCAGGATGTGGCATATGAAAACACGGCGTCTTTAATCTCTTACAAGATATCACATGCAGATCTATCATGGTTACCATCTGAGACACTACCTGCTAATACTCCATCACTGAAAAGGCATTAGTGTCGTGATTTGGATCTTTCTTATGAGCTGGCAGTAAAACTATAGCAGTGGAAGTGAGGCAAGTGCTTTCCAAATCTGACTGTGCAGGCGAATTTAAACGACTCAGATTGGGTGGGAAAGTGCCTGTATTTTCTGTCCTGTTCTAAATCAGGAAACGTCTCAGGTTACGACTGTAACCTATGTTCCCTGAGAACAGGAAACCAGACACTGCGTCGAATGACACTTTGGGGAACGCCTCAGGCGTGACAGATGTCTGACACAATCAAATCGCGTCAATCACATTGACCGGCGACAGCCCGTGAATCATTAATGTGAATGATTAACATGCGACCTGGAAGTATAAAAGGGCGCCTTGCAAACATGACAATATCCTTTCGTCTGAAGGGACTGTTCGGTAGGCAGGCCCCGAGGCATGGCAAGGAGACACAGTGTCTCGTTCCCTGTTCTCAGTCGTAACCTGAGACGTTCCCTTTTGAAAGGGAACTAGCACTGCGTCAAATGACGCTTTGGGGAACGATATACCCACGCTGCCATGCTAAGGGGAGTGCATGCCCATTGGCAGTGACAACTCTCCGAACCAGCAAAATCAAATGAAATGCTAGAACCACTCACCCTCAGGTCACACTGGGCTGTCAGTGACAGCATTCCCTACGGTCATAGCCCAAGCTATAAGCCTCGCAGGAAAACCTCCATAAACATGGTTAAATGAAAGGCCTACCTGGGCCTGCTCAAAGGCCTAGGACCACAACTTCAATTAGAAGGGGTCCCTTCTAGGGAATGTGACTAGGGAACCCGAAGGAACCCCAGCCAATCATTATTCAGGGGAACGTACTCACCCCGAAATACCACCAGGATGGCCTGACCTAGCGTCAGTTACATAGACACTTAGTCTGGCCACTTCCTGTCTGTCCAAAGACAGAGCCTCTGGACACTTGCCTTTAGGTAAGGCATCCAACCCGAGGGACTGCGAAGCTGGCAGTGAACCACTCGGCCCGGATCTCAGAGACGGGATATCCCGGAGAGTATGACTCAGCAAGTGCTTTCCAACCCTTGCCAGCAAGGGGAGTTTCTCTACTTGATCCATGGATCTACCCAGTGTTTATGTTTCAAAACACTGAGGAGGCCTGTGAAGGCCTAAGGGCTGATCTAACTGGGAGGCCTCACGAGAGGCCTCCGACCGTCTGACCAGACTCAGGAGTCCGCGTGCTCATAGTGACCCTCGGTGAGGGGAGCACATGGTCCGCCTGGTAAGCAAACCAGGCTGTAGGCAGGAAAGAGGTTCCGGGAGGGAACCAGTAGCAGAGAATGAAAACTTTAGTCAAGCCAGGGCGCAAGCTCGCCTTTAGCAGCTACCTGATAAGGCCAGCTGAAATGATAGCAAGAGGCCACTATCTTCCTGAACCCAGCACCACTAGGAAACCGCTCACAGGGAGGCCTGGAGAGGCCTACTACCTGATAACCACAGTATGTGGGGAACTCACCCTCAGGGAGGCCTGGTGAGGCCTACAACCTGACAGTTCCCATTCAGGGAGGCCTGGAGGGGCCTACTACCTGATAACCACAGTATGTGGGGAACTCACCTTCAGGGAGGCCTGGTGAGGCCTACTACCTGATAACCACAGTCCGTGGGAGCTCATCTTCAGGGAGGCCTGGAGGGGCCTACTACCTGACAACCACAGTATGTGGGGAACTCACCTTTAGGGAGGCCTGGTGAGGCCTACTACCGTACGTGGGAGCTCGCCTTCAGGGAGGCTTGGTGAGGCCTACACCTGACAGTTTCCATTCAGGGAGGCCTGGTGGGGCCTAGTACCTGATAATCACAGCATGAGGGAAATCACCTTCAGGGAGGCCTGGTGAGGCCTACTACCTGACAGCCACAATATCTGGGAGCTCACATTCAGGGAGGCCTGATGAGGCCTACTACCTGAGAGTCACAGCATGTGGGAACTCACCTTCAGGGAGGTCCGGTGAGGCCAACTACCCGATAGTAAGTCAGGCTAGCTGTCCAGTTGCCTGTCCTTGGGCTTGCCTCCAGGGAGGCCTGGTGAGGCCTACTACCTGATAGCCAGCGTAAGTGGGAATTCGCCTTCAGGGAGGCCTGGAGGGGCCTACTACCTGACCACCACAGTATGTGGGGAACTTACCTTCAGGGAGGCCGGGTGAGGCCTACTACCATCTCAAGTGTGAATTCACCTTCAGGGAGGCCTGAGAAGCCTACTACCTGATAGCAACTGGTAACTATGAGCCCTGAGTCCGGGTGATAGTTCCAAGGCGGCCCGCTAAGGCCAGCCAGCTGGGGACTCGCCTATCAGGGAGGCCTGGTTGGGCCCACTAGCTGATAGCAAGTCAATTCTGCTACAAAGGTACACTGTTGGGAACCATACTACATCAACATAACTATTGGGTCCATCCACAGGAGGCCTAATACAGCTAGCTACCTGCTAACGGCTATAAAGTATGTCCCACAATGTTGGGACTCACCTCCGAGGAGGCCTGTCTAAGGCCTACTACCCATCAGTGAGTCAACTGCCCGAACCACCAAGGCCAACCACGTTTTTTGAAGTAAGCTGGCCTACAGCGCCCTCTTGGGGGCTGCCCATTCAAGGAGGCCTGGTGAGGCCTACTACCTAACAGTGCAGCCTTCATTGGCAGATAAGATGTTTACACTGGCCCATGGCAGTGTACTCAGCAAGAGAGCTAGTACCCTTAAAACAAGGGGAGTACAACATACGCCACTCTGCTTCAATGGAGGCCCCAGAGTCAGGGGCCTACCATCTGTACGCATGGGCGTCAGCTCATGGCAATGCTCTGGCTTCAGGGGAGCGTACTTCGACAAAAGAAGTCGAAGGGTCGGGCAGACAACCCAGTCTCTTCGTGAGGCAAAAGACGGCCTAACCCTGCTCAATAAAGACACATTGTACCGGGGAGGCCTGTTTGAGGCCTAACCCAGGATCATTATAAACCATGCCTCTGCACAACGCTGCATTACTCTTGTCGCCCCAGAATATGGCGGGCCTTGGCCTTGGCCTAACGACTCCCATGGGAGGAGGCTGTCATACAGGGATGCTTTCTAGAAACCTACATTCACAAAGTGAAGGGTCAGAGGCAGAAATGCTTAAGCAGAGCCCCTCCACTATCCCTGGCACAGCCTAGGCCAGCTACAGAGGGGGCCCTGGTGAGGGCCAGTCTGCAAGCATAGATCTCCCTGAGGGCTCGGAGGAGCCACAGCCTTACTAGAATTTTTTTTATTATTATTTCATACGAGGGGCTGCAGAATCGCTCAGCCCACTGAAAACCCAACAGAGCTCAAGGGGGCGATGTACTCATGAAAGAAGTCAAACGGACCCGTGGGCCGGACATAAGATCTATCTGAAGCTCTAGCGTCAGTCAAAACTCCAAGTAAAAAATCCTATGAGAGAGAGACCAACTACTCTACCCTGAGGTGGCAACAGCCCAAGGGCTAACAAAGTTTCACATCACAAGAAAAGCCCATACAGCTGGTGCTTCTTCCTATCTTTTTAGCCACCTAAAAGGGAACTTAAGGGCCCCAATAATCCAAAAATGTACCTTACCTTAGGACATTGACATGACCCCATATCTCTATACAGGGAACGAGGTCTGTAGAGGAGATACATTTTAGTGTTAGTTGCACACAAAAATGTACTCTTAAAAAAGACCACTCAGCTCACCTGCGGCATGCGAAGTGAAGACTCAACAGACAGTTCTTTATGAACATGGGGTCTACCACCTTTACATGCCTGAAAGAGGCACTCTCACTAACCAAGCCGAGGCGGGCCATTAGAACATTGTTCTAACCATGAGCCCAGCCTCAGGCCTGATGTAAGAAGCGCCTGGGGAGTCGGGGAAGAGAGGAAAGGGCTAAGATATAATCACGCCCTCAGGGAAGATGATCTATGACCGACACAATGTGCATTTGTGCTGGATCACCTCCCTCAGATCCCTCTTCTTGCGGGAGTCGCGCCTCCTATGCGACCTACTCCTCCACGGAGGAGGCGCACGAGAGGCGACACTGGCTCTCTGGCCCTATCTAAGGTCCTCGGACCATAGGCCAGGCCCTCCCATCTGTCTGGGCGTGGACACAGATCTCAGCGGTATGTATGTCCTGGATACAGCTGAGCACGCCTTCGCCTCTCTGAACTTTCCAACCACCGCCACCACGGAGTTGCCGAAAAGCTCAGAGGGCGAAACCAGCGAATTGAGGAGCAAGCCTTTCTCTTTCTCCCCGATGTCGGCCAGGTTCAACCACAAATGTCTCTCCGTGGCCACTATCGTCGCCATCAACCGGCAGATTGCGGCAGCAGTCTGTTTGGTGGCCCGGAGAGCTACTTTTTTCATTTGCGGCGCAGCTCAGTAGCCGCCTCAGGGGCCCCACCCCCTGGTCGAGATCCCCCAGCAGATCGGCCTGGTATACCTGCAACACCGCCATGATGTGCAGGGTAGCACCGGCCTGACCCGCTGACGTGTATGCTCTGCCATTCAACTGGCAGGGTTGGAGCTCTCAGTGTCGATTGTCCCATCGACACATACCCACGCTCTCCTATCCTCTCAACATCAGCGAGACTAGCCCGCTGATGTTGGTGGATACAGGCAGAGTATGGGTTCTTCCATGTCCTGTCGTTCTCTGTATGAGATCGGGAAGAAATGAAAGGCTCCTCTGAGCTGGTGGTTCTATGACCGGGGGAAAAACGCCCTCATTGCGAGCGATTTCTCCCCCAACAAGCAGCCACGGCAGCTGCAGCATGCCCGCGACGCGTTCCGTAACACCAACCAGCTCAGCATACATGGGCCAGGGTGGCTGGGAAGATACAGGATATATCCTATTATCACCACCCTCATCAGCCATCTCCTGTTTGTCCGGGAGAGCGCTCGCTGCCGGACTAAGTTTTCCTTTTTTTTTTTTTTGAAAAACTTCATCATCCATTTGCAGCTTCCCCTCGTCAGCCGCCGCATCGTCTGAGAGGATTACACCCCTCTCAAGGTGATCGGCGGGCTTCATCTGGGAACCTGACATCCAGACGCTGAACCCTCTTCTCTCGAGAAGAGGGACAGGCGAGAGCGGAGCGTTCACAAAGAAAAATGCTCACAATTTGTACAGGCGTGCTCCTGTGCGCGCTCTTCCTTCCCAGACAGAAAAATGCACAGTTTGTGTGTGTCACCCGGCTTCAGATATCTTGAGCACGGGTCTGCACACTTCTGAAAGCATTTCATAATTACCTGATTTTCAAAGCGGTTACACACAAAACAGTCCCTGAAGACGAAAAGATATTGTCATGTTTGCAAGGCGCCCTTTTATACTTCCAGGTCGCATGTTAATCATTCACATTAATGATTCGCGGGCTGTCGCCGGTCAATGTCATTGACGTGATTTGATTGTGATTTCAGACACCTGTCATGCCTGAGGCGTTCCCCAAAGCGTCATTTGACGCAGTGCGAGTTCCCTTTCGAAAGGGAACACTAGGTTTCCTATAGGGAGTCTCAAAGTGATTCGTGGTCCATTTTGACCCTGAGTAACTGCCCCATGTATATGTAACTTTAAAGTCCCTGCCTCGCAGATGCCATGGTAATGAAAGGCCTATCCCGTGCTGTGGCTCCAGAAACATATGAACCCAAACTGCTGCATAACAAACCTGCTGCTTTGAACTACATGCATATGATCATTCATTTCAGGCAACTGTCATGTATGTTGGTCACGAACCATAAGAAGTGTTATGGTGATAACTATGGCTTCACATTTACACATACCAACCTGCCAAAAGTGGGTGGATTTCAGCAGAGGTGTGTAACGCAGTCACTCCTTCAAGCCAATGATGCATATCGATCCGGAAATATTTGTAACGCTTCCAATACTCATTTTCCGCAAAATAGATACACATCACCAGCTGTGCTTTCTCACCCTCTCATCTCTCTGACAGCGTGTTGACACACAAACTCGCCACCCCCATTGCCGACTCATTTCATTTGCTCCGGATGAATATTGTTGGTGTTATAGGGCTAGAATTTATGTATAGGACTGTGAGTATTGCGCATAATTTTACTCATAACTGCAGATTTTGTGCTCACACCCAAAGTGCATGCACATAAATCCACCTCAGTACTAAATTTAGTTATTTTTTGCTGCTTATTGCACTTAAAGGAATAGTTTACTTAAAAATGAAAATTCTGTCATCATTTAGTTGTTTCAAACCTGAATAAATGTATTTCTTCTGCTGAACACAAAGAAAGATATTTTGAAGAATGTTGGTAGCCAAACAGTTGATATACCTTAATGACTTCCTTTATGAATATATAATATGCATTCTTTATTTAGCCTACAAACAAACAGTATATGAATATGTATGATAGGCCTATTCTTTTTTTTGTGCACCGTTGCAGAATTGTTTACATCAACATGCATCGTGATGCATGGGAAAAACCATTATATTCACAGTGCACAGGGCTGAGCCTGGTTAGTACCTGGATGGGAGACCTTCTGGGAAAACCAGGTTTCTGCTGGAAGAGGTGTTAGTAAGGCCAGCAGGGGGCGCTCACCCTGTGGTCTCTGTGGGACCTAATGCCCCAGTATAGTGATGGGGACACTATACTGTCAAAAGAGCACCATCCTTCGGATGAGACGTTAAACCGAGGTCCTGACTCTCTGTGGTCACAAAAAATCCCAGGATGTCTTTCGAAAGTAGGGTGTAACCCTGGCATCCTGGCCAAATTTGCCCAGTGGCCTCTGTCCATCATGGCCTCCTAATCATCCCCATATACTGATTGGATTCATCACAGCTGGTGTGTGGTGGGCGTTCTGGCGCAATATGGCTGCCGTCGCATTATCCAGGTAGATGCTGCACATTGGTGGTGGTTGAGGAGATTCCCCCTTCTATGTAAAGCACTTTGAGTGCTGAGAAAAGCGCTATATAAATGTAATGAATTATTATAATTATTATTATTATCTTGGATGACATGGGGTGAGTAAATTATCAGGAAAATTTTATTTGAAAGTGAACTACTCCTTTACGTAAGTGAACATAAACAGTTGGGGGAAAGTCGGATGTGTCAGTATATGGGATCCGTGCATCAGATCTTAAAGTAACACAGCCTAATAAACCTGCTGCATTCGGTGTCCTTCATGATAATCAAACAACCAAAGACAAAGAGAAATTCACTGCTCTTGACTGAGTATTGTGTTCTCTCAATTGTGGTTTAATAATACATTGAGTTAGTGTTCAGTGATGCATAGAGTTTGATTGTGCTGGAAGCATTATGTTATGCCTGACGAATGTATGCGTTCGTTTACTTGGGTCTGAAGGACAGTGAGATGAAGTAAAAAGATACGATAAGTTGATGCTACTCTCTGTGTTGGTGTGATCCTTACCAAACACAACACTGAGTAACTTTAATAATCATTTATAATTAATGCAGTTTAGATTATGCAGTTACATTTATTACATTTACTTTATTAAATGTCTGTAGTAGGCTATTTCTGTAGTATACTATGACCTACGTGAAAAATGGTTTATTTCATTTTTGATTAATATATTTATTTATAATTTTGCTTGAACATTTTATTTACATTAGTTAATATTATACTATGATGTAGTACATATTAACAAAGTGTAGTAAATACTATAATATTCTATAATATAATAAAGGATACTACAATATACACTACAATAGAATATAGTAAATACTAAAGTATACTGCAGTATTTAGTACAGTTTATCATTTCACTATAGTTAATAATACAGCATGCTGTAGTATAAATTACCAAAGTGTAGTAAATACTATAATATGCTATAATACAATTTACTACAGGTTACTATAGTGTAACAAGTTTCAAAAATAAAAAGGACAGCGTCAGGTCAAAAAGTCAGGTCAGCGAGTTTTCAGTGTCTTTGTCTCTCTCAAACAGAAAATAAACCAAAATAACGCTCCTGCGCATTCACAATAACAAAGGTTTCTTAAATCGACATAAACTGTGTCCTCAGGGTTTCTCTTCCATTCCCAGGTCTGCGGGGCAATTTTATCCCGTCTCTCCGCCAGTTACTGAATTAGACACAGGTGTTAATCATCATTCACTTGACCCACTTCTCACCGCTCGTCTCTGCACACACAGCTTTACCACGCACTCTTCACCACATACCCCCACTGCCCGTCTCAGGCCGAGGAGCTCTCTGGCCTGCAGCCGAGAGGTAATCTCCCCCTGGGACCAGAGCGAGCAGATTGATTGGGACAGTCGCTTCTGGTCCGAGATCATCCTCTACCGAAACTGCAACAGCCTCCCCAGTCTGTGCAACAGCCTCTCCTCTCCCTAGCCCTCTTGCCCAAGAGGCATCTACACAAAGAATTCCCAATAATTGTTTAAAAGCAGGCCTATCCATTCCCAAAATCAGGGGATGCCTAAGGTGGGAGTTAACCACCACCTTTAATCTATGCATTTTTCCCCTGAATTGAATGTTAGCCGGCTAGAGGGTAATCCACCACATTCCCGTACAGATGAGAATCAATTCTGATGAGGGACAACGATCAACTGAAACTGAGGGCTATTTTTACGCAGACTATGGGCACGTTTACACGACAACAATGTACTAAAAATGGAAAAGCCTTTTCTTTGTACAGATGACAACATAATAAAATGATCCCCATTCACGGGGATCCGCGAAAAAGACTAAAAACGCTATATAATGCATGCCAGGTTAGTAGTTGTCGATGTCACTTTGTAAAGAAAGATTACGCGCCTGTACCCATTCAAAAGGTACTATTATGTACCATTTAGTTACTAATACATACCTTTAAGGTACAAATATATGCACCCTTTGCGGCTAAATAAGGTACAAAAGTGTATCTTTTGAAAAGGGACCACCCCTGTGACAGCTTTTACCTTTTTTTCTGAGAGTGTGTCTCTTGTAGTTTGCATATAGACTAGCCGTGTTAATTTTTTATGGCCGCCCAGTGGAGTCTTGCATAATAATCTTTGTGTGCTTCATGGCACATCTGACTAATTAATGCGGAAAGTACAGGCTCGCACCATAGGCTGTTTTCTGAGACACCAACAGAGCCTTGTACCTCATTTCAGACAATCGTGGCTGTTTTATTCCTCTTTTGTTGTGGATTGGGCACAAGAGGATTTATGGGTAGAGATGGGCGATAAACAATATTATTGTATCTTAATATTTTTCAATCAGATGTATCAAATATGGAACCAATTGGTTTTAAAGAAGTAAAATACAATAATTGTAAATAGCTAAGGTAAATTATATTTTTTCATTATATACACTATATCAATATATTTTAGTAAACAGCAGTATTTTTCTATATATGGGTGTTTCTGCAACTACTGTCAATTTTGACTCTCCCAAATAAAAAATAAATAAATTAAAAAATCAACCCCTGTGAATTGTAACCATCACAGACTGTAATAAGTATAAAAATGTACACAAAATTGCATGTAGTCGTTATTATTTTAATCTGGAGCATGTTTATTTTTCATGGATTTCATCTCTTCTTACAAAATGTCCTTAGAGCAACATTACAATAACATAAATTTTATACACTTTTCTTTTTTAATTTCTATAAAAATCTAAGACATTTAAATAGTTGTTTTCAAATTTTTTGCATTTTGTAAATACTGATATTAAAAATCCTTTTAAATTAGGGTATTTTATGATTTTCTTTATGCCATGGGAAATTTAGACAGTAAACTTGGATATCAATTGTTTTCATAGACTCAAAAGATAAAGTATTTTGCTTTTCGTGACAGATATTGTAATTTTACTGTGTAAATCATTAAGTGTTAAAATAATTTTCATGTTTCAAAAATGAACACATTTATGAATTTCTATTGTTTTTGTATTTAGTATTTTGCTTTGTCCTCCAATTTCTTTTGTTTATCCTCCACTTACGTCTTTTCAGATTTTTCAGTAGGGATACCCTTTTTTTTTTTTTTTTTTTTTTTTTTTACAATAGACTTAATATTTGCAATATTTACTTGATCAGCCACAGCATTAAAACCACCTGTTTAAAGGGTTAGTTCACCCCAAAATGAAAATTCTATCAGTAATTCAGTGGCTCAATCTTAAGTTTATCAAGCAACGAGAATACTTTTTGTGCGCAAAAAACAAACAAAAATAACGACTTTATTCAACTATTCATTTCCTTCTCTGTTGGCCTCGAGATTTCACGTAGTGAAACTACGCAAAGCTTCTAGGTTGTACATCACACGCATCACACACATGACCAGCATCGGCCAATAGTGAGCCTGCGTGTGACGTGCAACACAGAAGCTTTGATTGAGATATGGTAAATTTGGAGGCTGGTGCAATGCCTTGAAGTCTTTGTCATGCTCCGCTAACCATTCCAGAAAAATTGCAGTGTGGCAGGGTGCATTAGCCTGCTTTAACAGGCCACTGCCAACAGGGAACACCATTACCATGGTCTGCAACAATCTTCTGGTAGGTGATATGTGTCAAAGTAACATCCACATGAATGCCAGGACCAAAGTTTTCCCAGCAGAACATTGCCCTGAGCATCACACTGCCTCCACTGGCCTGCCTTCTTCCCACAGTGCATCCTGCTGCCATCTCTTGGTTGAGTGGTTGAGTTCTGACACTCACGTGCCCATTGAAGGCACTTTCGGCAGTGGACAGGGGTCATCATGGGCACCATGTCCAGTCTGCGGCTATGCAGCAAACTGCTGTGCAATGTGTGGTCTGATATTTCTTCTAATTCTATCATGGGCAGCATTACGTTTTTCAGCAGATTTTTTTAAAGGTACAGTAGCTCTTCTGTGTGATTGGACTGGACAGGCTAGCCTTCTCTCCCTATGTGCATCAGTGAGCCTTAGGCGCCTATATTACCCTGATGCCGGTTCAGTTCCAACACAAGAAATTCAAGAACTGACTGTTCACTTGCTGCCTAATATATTCCATAGCTTGACAGGTGCCATTGTAATGATATAAAAATTATATACACATCACCTGTCAGTGGTTTTAATGTTGTGGCCGATCAGTGTAATATACATAAACCATGAATTTGTCTCTACCACAACACAAGGTCTTAACTGTGACAACTGTGGTAAAGACATGTTGTGTAAATTACATTTTTGCTAATATTGCAGATAACTGGCAGCTAGCAAGGTCTGATACATTAGTTTTGACTTTTAGCAACTAATTTACATGTATTCAACAGTAATATAAATGGATTTTTAAAATGTAGTGCACAATCCACAATTACTAAGCTCTATGGTAAGGACACACAATAAACACTTCAGAGGAAAAGATGATCTTCATCTTATTTTTCTGTATCTTGTAAGTGAACTCATGTGGGTGGCCCAATCTGTCAGAGATGTGCTCATATGCTAATTACTGTTTCTATAGAAACAGATTTGTTTAGCTGATCGAAGGCGCTGCGGCGTGACGAAGGCTGTCCCAAATCGAAGGCTCCTTCAAATGCGGCCTCCAAATGCGGCAATTGTTAAATTAAGGATATAACGGATGGATCCTTCGCGGCCTTGCCTACCCTATAATTCATTGCACGACAGGATATTTTGGTTTCACTTTATTTGGATGGTCCCTTTAACACATTCAGTTGACTATAAGTAACGTTGCACCTACATCTCTACTAACTCTCACTAGAGTGTTAGTAGAGTATTAGTAGACTGGTAGGGTTAGGGATAGAATAAGTTGACATGTAGTTGCAAAGTTACTTATAGTCAGTAGAATGTCTGTTGGAGGACCATCACAATAAAGAGTTAGCAGATATTAAGCAGACAGTCTACTAATACTCTAATGAGAGTTAGTTGACATGTAGTTGCAAAGTTACTTATAGTCAACAGAATGTTCAAAAGGGACCATCAAAATAAAGTGTTACCGATATTTTTTTTGTTGAGAAATTGCCGAATTAGACTTTTAAATTAAGTATTGGGTTTCAACTCACTCAAATATCTGATACAAATGTAAAAATTAAATAAACTTTAAAGTGGTTCAAATGTTGACTTATATCTTACTAAGATGCAATTATATATAGTAAATACTCTTTATTTATACAGAAATGGACCATCGTGGACATATTTAGAGATTTGTGAACCCTGTTTTGTTTTCAGACAGTTTAATATAACATTTGAAAAAGTCTAGTACAATCATTACTGTCACTCATCAACAGCAGCTGTCACAGTTGCTAGGTGACAAGAACAGTCCTCCGTAGGCTAGACCGTCCCATTTAACAACGCTCAGTCCGACCTTCGGGGCCTTCGAAGGCATTAGGCTTGTTCGACTTCATGCAGCTCTGCGCAGACCGATCGGCGGCAGACTTGAAGCAGTGCATGCCGGTTAGAAATTTTGTCCGACTTGATACAGCGCCGACGCCACGTGACTGTGACGTATGCCATCAAAGTACCGCGAGAGCGATTCGAGAGTAGCCGGAGAACTCAGCCAGCGCAGCTTCTGAAGAGCGGCTGCTCTGGGCTGCACGAGCTCTGATGATGACACAGCTGTTCCACGATTGGCCGGATTCACCGCATGACAACGATCACGTGCGTTTCGTGTTTATTCGGTTTATTCTCACACCTTTAGTTCCACTAAAGCTCACAAATCAGCTTTTTTTATAACAGTAAACACTCTTTTCATGTAGTCGCAATGTATTGTGTTATGTTTGTCAAAATAAAACTGATTAAAAAACGTTGATTCCACTTCATTGATAGTAGCTGTAGGCTTATGTTGAACTTTATTCTTGTTCAATCAAACGCTGTATGAAGCAGTACATAAAGTATTGAATGAAAATGTCTCTGAAACATCTGTGTATTTGGCAAATATTGCATTTATTTCACTTCAGCTGTGCTAAAGTATACAAACACCACGTGAGCGGTCACTACAGGAACCAGAAAGTGTCCGACTTCACGTCTCCGTTTGCAGCTCCTCCCCGCCTGCACGCGGCTACTCTCGCCGATCAGTTACATCCAGCCGCAGCCGATGTCGAACACACCTATTGCCTTTGAAGTCTGAGTCCTTTCTTTTTTTCTGCGAAATAAGTGTTTTATCATTGTGTCACATATCAACCTAGTCACCATCCTCTGCACTTCATTTCCCTGCTCCCTCTGTTCCCACCTGCACATCGTTCCCAATCACTCACACCTGCATCTCATCATCACCCTCATCAATACCACTACTTAAGCACACACTTCACCACAACTCAGGGTCCAATCTCGTTTTCACAAAGTGGACTATTCCCCCTGTCTCCAGTGTCTTCCTTTCCTCTGTGTCACCGTCAAGATCATCCTTTGGACTCCATTTACCAGCTCACTTCTTCACTACCCCATTGTTGTAAATAATCCTCACTTTTAGAACCATAACTACATTCATAATTTTGTAATATTTTTCCTTATATTATTAAGAGTGATTTTGTTTATTGATAGATGCATATTTTGTGTTATTTGTATTATATCGTGAGATTTTGACTAGTTTTGCGTGCTACGTACGTGTAATAATTCGAAGAAGAAAGGGTTGGTGCTTGACAGGCTTTTGACCGTGAAATGGATAGAATTCATGTTATTGGAACGTGAATAAGTGTATAATCTTTTTGATTTCTCTTCAAATGTAACCTGACAACAAAAATGTAAAGTTTACAAGACAAGTTATGGATTCACGCGTCAAATACTTTGTGCTACACCCTTGTGGAAATGGCGAAGAACGAAAAACGGCTCAGATCGCCATTACACTCATTGTTCATCTGCCATCTTCTTCTCCTGTGTCTGCTTTTCGTAACACAAGATTGGACCTATACCGTTAAAGATGGATCCTGCTGTGCTTTTCCTCTGCATCGACCAGGACCAGCTTTCTCTCGAGGCCCACACCGCGGCGTTCCTCGATCTGGCGTGCCTTACCTCCTACCCAGACAGATCATTGAGTGTCTTTTACCATACAAGCCTCAATGGTGAGACAAAGCCACACCTGCCCGGTGTGAGAGAGAACTTCGAGACTTCTGTGGAGTGGGTGTTGGCCAGCGGTGAGTTCCCGTTCACCAACGGCCATCCCAGCGATGGTGATCTCACCGCCAAGATGGCCGACACCATTCCAAAGCCTCGTCTCAAGATGGCCGTCGCCGTCCCAGAGTCTGAACAGGTCTCCCGAGGTGCCGGTACCACCCTGGTCCCCTGAACTGCCGGCTCTGCACGGGTCTCCCAAGCTGCCGGCTCTGCCCTGGTCTCCTGAGCTGCCGGCTCTGAACAGGTCTCCCGAGCTGCCGGTACCACCCTGGTCCCCTGAACTGCTGACTCTGCACGGGTCTCCCGAGCTGCCGGCTCTGAGCAGGTCTCCCGAGCTGCCGGTACCACCCTGGTCTCCTGAGTTGCTGGCTCTGAACAGGTCTCCCGAGCTGCTGTTTCCGTCCTGGTCCCCTGAACTGCCGGCTTGGGCTTGGTCTCCTGAAGGGCCTGCTCTGCCCTGGCCGCCTGAGCTGCCGTCTCTGCCCTGGCCGCCTGAAGGGCCTGCTCCGCCCTTGTCTCCTGAAGGGCCGCTCTTCTGTGTCTGCTTTCCATAGTATTGTGTTACACAGTGCAATATATGTTTGACTATGCCAAAAAATCCCTGTAATCCCAGTTTTTAACCAATTTATTCAAATGGACAGTATACTAGTGTAATGGCACCTTTTCTTAACAAAGTGTATTTCATGGTGACAAATTAGCTGCAATCAGGACTATTACATAATTGCCCTGTTAATTATGTCATATATTTTCTTTTAACCTCATGCTCTTACCCGCTAGTATTTTTCCTGTTCACATCTGTATGTGAGTCTTCATATTCATCCAAACTATAGCTACAAACCGGATGAATTGGATGCATCTGGACTCCATAGAGGCTTTATGAATGAGTAATCACTTATGAATCACAGCTTCACGTACTTCATTAACTTTCTCTCTATGTTTCTCATCATTGCTGCTGGAGATCGAGATTTGCACAGTGAAATGAGAAGCCTGAGACTTCAGTGTTCATATCAAAGCTGAATCACACTCTCTCAAACATAGGTCTCAATCAGCTCCCTAGCTCCCGAGTTCGTGAATCAGTATATCCTGTTCGGGCACTGGTAAAGACCGTAAAGGACGCTGGCTCACTATATAACGTTTAAATAATTTAATGAGAACGTTAGCCAAACTTTTTTAGAACATATTTTTGTTTGCTTGGATGAAACAAAACAAAACTGTCACATGCTCAGGGAATCTCATTTACAAAGTGTCCTAAACTAATATCTTTTAAATATCTTGTGTATATATTTAAATATAGGCATTACTACAACTAAACCAGTTTTAAATTTCAGCAATGATCACTATTTGAAAATGTATGACTAGGACCATCTGGTATGATAATGTAATTATCATGTACTATAAAACAAAGACATTAGTGGTTGGCGGAAGAGAATAAGAAAGAGAAAATTATTTACGGTCAAGTTTCATTAGAAATTGTCTTGGTGCCTTTAGGATTGTAGTTATGATTTTAATAGTCTTGCTCTGTAATCATAGCTGTTTCATATTTCCCTTGTGATTTCAAATGGCAAGATAGAAAATTAGGCTTCACTAAAATGTTGATACTAAATTTTGGGTTCATCAAATGAAAAGCATCATTCTTTTCAATTGGCCTTTTGCTGTCCACATAAACAGCAAGCTGCAGTCAGAACGTCCCATTGTGGTTTGTGCGGGTTATGGAGGGTGGAAGACGCTGGATTATTTTATGTGTAGAGGGGACAGAAACAGGCGCCATCGTTTAGTGTGATGAAAGCATCTGCGAGCTCAGTGGTGATGAGTCAGTGGTGAATGTGCTGATTCACATGAGTCATCATAGCAAACTCACTCGCTGAGCCACCAGCCCAAACCAGGACACTGGTACAAGAAAATGTATTGTGCATCGCAGCAGAAGAAATTACAAACAGTAGCTGCACATTTTAGCTCTCAGCAGCCATTTAAAATAAATGTATTTGGAATTCAAAGAAATTCACATAAATTTAACAAGAAAAAGTAATGTTAGCCAAGATACATTTTAAATGTTGGATTGATGAGGTTAATATTAATATTCAGTAATATTGAATCAACATTGAACTGAATAATGACAGCCCTGAAGTGCCAGCAGAGATTGTGTCAACTAGTTTCTCCCCTGTAAAGGTCTCATCGACACAACAGCCAGTGGCACAGATCCTCAACAAACCCGTCTCCATACCAGCGTGATCTTCAACCAGATGGAACTGGATAAATATTTGGAATGTTCCGATCCAATCTGACTTCTGACCTTTAATGCAACCTGAATCATGATCATGCACTGTTCGGCTTTCTTAGTTGGGGACACTTAATATTCAACAATATTATTGATCTGCTTTCATTGACACCATTGTATGATAACTGAGTTGAGCTGGAAGATGACATCACTGTTTTCTCCAGAGCTGCTGTTTAGATAAATGTACGAAATTACTAACTTTTTACAACAGAAATGAATCAACACTGAACTTACTTAAGCTGGAATCTGTATTGTAAAAAGCGCTATATAAATAAAGGTGACTTGACTTGCTCACTATTGTCCTTTAGAGCTGAATTTGACCTGTTAGAATTTGATTTTGTCTTATATTATGATCAAGTTTCATTATTGATTCTGTTATTTTCCTGTTTATTACTGTGAAGCTGCTTTGAAACAATCAGTATTGCATAAAGCGGTATACAATCGAATTCCGGAAAAGTTGGGACGTTTTTTAAATTTGAATAAAATGAAAACTATAAGACTTTCAAATCACATGAGCCAATATTTTATTCACAATAGAACATAGATAATATAACAAATGTTTAAACTGAGAAATGTTACACTTTTATCCAATAAATGAGCTCATTTCAAATTTGATGCCTGCTACAGGTCTCAAAATAGTTGGGACGGGGGCACGTTTACCATGGTGTAACATCTCCTCTTCTTTTCAAAACAGTTTGAAGACGTCTGGGCATCGAGTTTATGAGTGTCTGGAGTTTTGGTGTTGGAATTTGGTCCCATTCTTGCCTTATATAGGTTTCCAGCTGCTGAAGTGTTCGTGGTTGTCTTTGACGCATTTTTCGTTTAATGATGCGCCAAATGTTCTCTATAGGTGAAAGATCTGGACTGCAGGCAGGCCAATTCAACACCCGGACTCTTCTACGATGTAGCCATGCAGTTGTAATAGCTGCAGTATGTGGTTTTGCATTGTCCTGCTGAAATACACAAGGCCTTCCCTGAAATAGACGTCGTCTGGAGGGGAGCATATGTTGCTCTAAAACCTTTATATAGCTTTCAGCATTCATAGTGCCTTCCAAAACATGCAAGCTGCCCATACCGTATGCACTTATGCACCCCCATATCATCAGAGATGCTGGCTTTTGAACTGAACGCTGATAACACGATGGAAGGTCTCCCTCTTCTTTTGCCCGGAGGACACGGCGTCCGTGATTTCCAACAAGAATGTCAAATTTGGACTCGTCGGACCATAGAATACTTTTCCACTTTGAAATAGTCCATTTTAAATGAGCCTTGGCCCACAGGACACGACGGCGCTTCTGGACCATGTTCACATATGGCTTCCTTTTTGCATGATGGAGCTTTAGTTGGCATCTGGAGATGGCACGGCAGATTGTGTTTACCGACAGTGGTTTCTGGAAGTGTTCCTGGGCCCATTTAGTAATGTCATTCACACAATCATGCCGATGAGTGATGCAGTGTCGTCTGAGGGCCCGAAGACCACGGGCATCCAATAAAGGTCTTTGTCCTTGTCCCTTACGCACAGAGATTTCTCCAGTTTCTCTGAATCTTTTGATGATGTTGTGCACTGTAGATGATGAGATTTGCAAAGCCTTTGCAATTTGACGTTGAGGAACATTGTTTTTAAAGTGTACCACAATCTTTTTACGCACTCTTTCACAGATTGGAGAGCCTCTGCCCATCTTTACTTCTGAGAGACTCTACCTCTCTAAGACATCCCTTTTATAGCTAATCATGTTACAGACCTGATATAAATGAACTTAATTCGTTGCTAGATGTTCTCCCACCTGAATCCTTTCTAAATTTCTTGCTTTTTCAACCATTTGTTGCCCCCGTCCCAACTATTTTGAGACCTGTAGCAGGCATCAAATTTGAAATGAGCTCATTTAGTGGATAAAAGTGTAAAATTTCTTCGTTTAAACATTTGTTATGTTATCTATGTTCTATTGTGAATAAAATATTGGCTCATGTGATTTGAAAGTCTTATAGTTTTCATTTTATTCAAATTTAAAAAACGTCCCAACTTTTCCGGAATTCGGGTTGTAGAAATATAGGTGACTTGACAAAGTCTTGTTTGAAAGTTTTGATGAAACATTACAAATGCCTTGAAGTTTGAAGGTTTATAGGCCTTACAGACAGAAAGAACAATAGATTGAAAAAAAAAAATTAGTAATGTTTTTAATGGTCACTTGTAAGCAAAGCCAGTTGGGACTACTGCGCAATTTTGCCATGTACTAAAGAAAAAAAAATAACTCCAAAAAACAACATGCTACTTTTTGTTATTTGTTAAAGTAGCTATTATGAACTCACATCTGAAGCCAAAGGTCAAATATGTCATTTGCTTTTTCTGGTGCAGGTATTTAAATGAACTATTTTCCTCATTGTTGATTTCCTGAACTCATTGACTTCTGAAGTGAAGGTCAGACCTCTCTAAGCATGTTAAACATTACAAACAAGAGGAATAAAACGTTTTGGTGATAAAATTAGCATGGGCAATTTAGTTTATCTTCAGCATCAAAAAACACAATACCGGCAATTTGAATTCGACCTTACAATTCTTTCACACATCCATGGTTGTGTCACACAAGTGATTGTGGTGTTAAATCATCTTAACCCTTGAGCTGTGTTGAAAGCTATAACATACGGTGGCCGAGACAGCTCAACGCGCTGCAACTGAAGCAAACACATGCAAATAGAGAAAAACGTGTGCAAATAGAAAAAAACGCATGCAAATAGAAAAAAACACATGCAAAAAGAAAAACACGCGTGCAAATAGAAAAAAACACCAGCAAATAAAAAAAAACATCTTCATCAGTTTCACAACACACGTGTGCTCCAAATAAGGAAACGCGCTGCAAAAGTTCACAACACAACCAAATACAGAAAACGCGCTGCAAATAACACAGACCACAACGGAAATGTTTCCAGGGGAACCAAATAAGTGACGGACCCGGCTGAGACGTGCTTATTGCTCGTGCTATGCCATACTCCCTTCGAAGGGCAGATATTAGAGCCCTTTTGGAGTGAGCAAGGCTCTAGTGGGCTGTTAGGCAGCCGTGTGGAGCGCACTTGATGAAGGGAGCAACTAAAGACAACGTGGGATGTTCCCATGACAACGCAGCACGGTGTCCATCAGCTGGTCTAGAAGTATGATGCTGTTAACATAACGGATGCAAATACATTTTTATTTTTAGTTTACAAAAAAGCTTTTAAAATATGCGTTATATATCTGTGTCTCAACTTTAAAATTTTGGACCCTACATTACCTAACATTTCTTACGAAACTTTTCTTTATGAAAATGTAATAACATGAAACAATTTGTACAGTGTAACTGGTGTATAGATAAATATCTTTCCTTCATGTTTTTCTTCTTTATCTTTTTTATTTATTTATTTTAGTTTCCAGCTCATTGTTCTTTTCTCATTTGTATTCTGATGACATTGAACATATTGTTAATACATTTTGTACATTGTATACAAGTTGTATGTCATAAAAAATGTAATCTCTGTATGTTTCGCACAAACAAATAAATAAATAAACAAATAAATAAAGTATAATTTTAAGCTGTAAGCACCAGCACGCATAGATTTATGGATATCAATGCCGGCACGTCCCAGCCGGGTTCGTCGCTTATTTGGTTCCCCTGGAAACATTTCCGTTGTGTTCTGTGTTATTTGCAGCGCGTTTATGTATTTGGTGGTGTTGTGAGTATTTGGAGCACACGTGTGTTGTGAAACTGATGAAGATGTTTTCTTAATTTGCAGGTGTTTTTTTATTTGCACGCGTTTTTTTCTATTTCCATGCGTTTTATTTTATTTGCATGTGTTTTTTTCTATTTGCACACGTTGTTTTCTATTTGCATGTGTTTTCTTCTATTTGCATGCGTTTTCTTCAGTTGCAGCGCGTTGAGCTCTCTCGGCCACCGTAATAACACTTGTGATGTGCATAGTCAAAAATGACCGGCCTGCAAAACAATGCTTATAAATCTCTAGTTATTCTACCTTATCACCAGATATTAGAGTCAATCTTTTTGTCAGCTTGTTTTCTTTCTATTAGGAAAGGTTTTGTATTTATTTTTGGAACTGGTCAATCGTAGGCCTTATTTATCTGAGCTTATGTACCTCAGACTTTGAGTGGAAAAAAAAGCATTATTTTTGTCAATTTTTGTCAACTTTACATAAAATATGAAAAGTTGGCACTGTTTATCATACTATTGTGCTTTAATGATTAACCAGGAAATTTGTTTTGAAATGGTTTTATTTTGTACAAAATGGCATAAAGTCACACTCGTGGTGTTTCCGGTCCAAAATGACAGGCCTACAAAATATAGCTTATAAATAACTCATTATGCTCTTTTTTCACCAAATATTGGATTCAATCTTTTTGTCAACTTGTTTTCTTTCATGCACAAGTATGCATGTATCTACACACGTACAGGTCTGAGGCCTTTATTTTTGCAAGCCCACATGTACATGTAAACATGAACATGATGAACACGCTCCTGAACACTAATTGTTTCTCTGATTTTCAACTCCCCCATTCATTTTCAATTGGCGATCATTTTTTTTTACCAATATAAGCTCAGATCAATGAGGCCTACGATCAATCAGTTTAAAAAAATAAATACAAAACCTGTCCTAATTTAAAGAAAACAACTTGACAAAAAGATTGAATCCAATATTTGGTGACAAAAATAGAATAAAAAGAGATTTATAAGCAATTTTTTTGTAGGCCGGTATTTTTTTACCCTGAACACCACAAGTGTGACTTTGTGCCTTTTTCTACAAAATAAAAGTATTTCAAAACAAATTTCCTGATTAAACATTAAAATAACACTAGTGTGATAAACAGTAAAAAAAAATCATGTTTTACGCAAAATTGACAAAATTATTCACAAATAACACTTTTTTCACTCAAAAACTGAAGCTCAGATAAATAAGGCCTATGATCGATCAATTCCAAAATAAACAAAACCTGTCCTAATTAAAAGAAAAGTAAGGTAAAGCCATTTTGGTTTGTTTGAGATGCGCCTTGCCTCACCTGAAATGAATGCGAGAGTAGGCGGCTGTAGTGAGGGGTTTAAAGTTTTATTTATTATTTGTTCACATTGAATGTAAATAAAAATGTACTTGGGTTCTTCAAGCTCACCTCCAGTGGATTATGTTACAATATTTGGTGATGATGTAGCGTAATGAGAGACTTAAAAGCATTTTTTTTAGCCCGGTAGTTTTTGTTACAATGTGGAAGAAACCACACAAAGAATTACAAAAATTATAAAAACATTGTTGGGAAGTTGTTAGACTCTGGGTGAGTAAAGTCAGTAAATTTTAGTCCAATGCAATAACATTAACTAGCATTTTCGGGTACGGGAAAATCCTCTCCGGATCAAAATGATCTGAACACAACCTAAGGGTAAAAGAAATGTGTTTCTTTTTTCTTGTTCTTTTTTTTTTGTTTTATAAGATTCTTTCTCTGTCTTAGCACATGCTGTCAGATATGAATCATAGCTGAGTCATATCAGCTGTCACATTCTCACAAATAAGCATACTTCACATCAACAATCTGGTGCTAGAAGTACAGCAAAACATTTATTTTATGAAGCAAGATAGTTATCAGGATCCAACAAAATTGTTTAATGGTTTTACTATTTTATTTTTCCTGTAATACCTTTAAAAGATTTTTTTTTTCAAATGCATTCTCTATGGTCCCTTTTGAACATTCTGTTGACTAAGTAACTTTGCAACTACATGTCAACTAACTCCCATTAGAGTATTAGTAGACTGTCTGCTTAATATTTGCTAACTCTTTATTGTGATGGTCCTCCAACAGACATTCTACTGACTATAAGTAACTTTGCAAGTAAATGTCAATTTATTCTAACCCTAACCCTACCAGTCTACTAATACTCAACTAACATTCTAATGTGAGTTAGATGTAGGTGCAACCTCACTTATAGTAAATAGAATGTGTTAAGGGGGAAAAAAGTGCTTATTTGTGAGAATATTTCATGAAATCATGCACTATTAAAAGTATTTTGATGTCATATTGTGCAAGGAACCTTGCTAAAATGTATCGATAATCTGTACCTGTAATCATAATTTTGTGTGAAAATAAATACAATTGGTTGTTTTTTTACTACCACTTGTGTTTATTTCAGCTGTAAACTGCAGTGAAATGTGTGTATAGGTAGGCCTATACATTTTTGCAGTCACGTATTTCCAATGAGCCTGGGTTGTTTGTTTTAATTAGTTTCTGAACATCTGTTGACATGCTGAGACAAAAACAGAACAGAAGTGCAGGAGTCCAGAGAGGCTTGTACAAAGCAATTTCCCTAAGCTCTAAAACAAATTAGTTTTTAAATCTTTAACTGTGACTAAGAGCAAGAATAGTTTATTTTATGCTCTGTTAGTTATTTTATGCTCAAATCTAAAGTCACCTGACCTTTCTCTGCAGTTGCTAACAAGCCCTGCCGCCTTGACCTACCAGGTATGTTCAAGCCCTCAAATTATTGTGTTTTGTTCTGTTCTCTCTTTCTCTTTCTGTGTTTCTCAAGTCTGGCTTATCACTAAAGCTTCATCCAAAATATCTGAACAGCATCCTTCCCCCCTCACTAGAGCCACTCTAAAGGTGTTTTATGACATATGAGCGGTTTGTAAGAACCATGGAAAGAACAAATAATGCTCCTTCAGACGTGTTGGATGTGGCCGGTGAGAGATGTCGCAGTGAGTTTTTACAGGATAGCACTTCCTGTGAGGCTGAGACAAGTGACCTGCTGCTGCCATTAATGCATCCGTCCACTAGTTTATCTGTTTTTGAATGTGCCGCTCACCCTCTAGCTTGTCACCACGTCCCAACCTGTACATCATGAGCTGTGTTAAACACACCCTTTTTGATTTCATTCAGGAAGATAGGGACAAACAATGATGTAGCAAAAATGTGGTGGAATGAAGCTCAAGTGTCTTGTTGTGAGTGCAGTGACTTTGACATTTGTGTGCTGATTTATTGTTTTCATCTTCGGAAGACAAATTAAGATATTTTTTATGAAATCCGAGAGTTTTCAGTCCCTTCATTGGGAGCAACGCAACTTAAACATTCAAGGTCCAGAACGATAGGAAAGACATCATTAAAGTAATCCATGTGACTCCAGTGGTTTAAACCTTAATTTGATGAAGCTACGCAAGTGCTTTGTTTGTGCAAAAAACACAATAAACCGCTATATTTACAAAATAATATTATCTAAAGCATGTTCACAGAACAACTTTCTGTCTTAAGTCAACACAACACATATGCGTCATGGTGCTCCCCCTACTGGATTGCAGGTCAATATTTTCGTAAATATATATATTTTTTTGTGCAAACAAAGCACTTCATAAAATTAAGGTTAAACCCCTGGAGTCACATGGATTACATCATTCTGGACCTTGAATGTGTATGTTGCGTTGCTCCCAATGGAGGGACAGAAAGCTCTCGGATTCCATCAAAAATATCTTCATTTATGTTCCGAAGATGAACAAAGGTCTTATGGGTGTGGAACGACAAGAGGGTGAGTAATTAACAACACAATTTTAATTTCCCTTTCAAAAGGGAACTCTCGCTGCATCCCCTAGAGCAGTGTTTCCCAACCCTGCTTCTGAAGGACCCCAACACTACACGTTTTCTTTGTCTCCCTAATCAAACACACCTGATTCAACTCATCTGCTCATTATCACATGGGGATATATGCAATAATGAGCCGATGAGTTGAATCTGGTGTGTTTGATTAGGGAGACAAAGAAAACGTGCAGTGTTGGGGGTCCTTCAGGAGCAGGGTTGGGAAACACTGCCCCAGACGGCGGTACAAGCATGAGTCTAAACATGACAATGAACATGACATTGACAGGCGGCAGCCTATGACGTCACCATTGGTGCAACCGTGAGTATAAAAGAACACCTGTGAAATACGTCATCTTCTTTCTTATCTTCAGGAGACTGTCTGTTTGAGCGTGTGTCTAAATAGGCAAACTATAGCCAGCAATAGCACTATGAATTTCAGGAAGTGTGTTCATCAGTGTCAGTGTTTCCTGACACCTGATGACACACATGATATGTGCGTTTTGTTCCTGGGCGAGGAGCATGCACGTTCAGTTTCCATGAGGAAGCTTCACTCTCGTTTGTCCCTTTTCTCGAGGTAATCAGGACAGCCATCTCTCGTGGTTCAGGACCCGCTGCAGCTGAGGTGAGTAAGAGACTGAAATCGTGGGGCTCGCAAGTGGAGCTCGCCGGCGAGAGCGAGCTGCAGGATGAAGATGTGTTATCTCTCACATCATCTGATCCAGCAGCGAGATGAGCAGTATGAGGCTGTTGAGATCGAGGATGTCTCTGAGCACTCACAGCCCACCTACCCCACATATGACGAGCTGTTGGACGTTATGTCTCGCAACGTGGAAAGATTAGATCTGCCAGAGAAACATGTGAAGTGTGAGCTCCCTCGCAGCCACCTTGATGAACGCTTCCTTTTGGGATTTAACCACCCAGCTCAAACAAGTCTTCTCTTTCTCCCAGATCTTTACACTGAGGGGCGTAAATCTTGGAAAAAGCCATATTCTGCTTGCCTCCATCGTGCATAGGCAAACTATGCTGATGTGGAGGGGATGCAGGAATATGGTTATGTGTCGATGCCTCTGATAGAAAAGATGCTGGCCAGCTATCTCTCGGTAGGTGAGGCATCCACATTGAAGACGACATTTCTGCCAATTAAGCCGCTGTGTGTTACATCACGTCTGAATGGCAGAGTATATGCGGCAGCCGGTCAGGCTGGGGCGGCTTTGCACACGATGGCTGTGCTGCAAGCCTACCAGGATGAACTGCTGAAGGACCTGGACCAGGGCAAGGGGCTCCCCCCTGAAGATTTGGCTCTCCGTGCACCAAACAGACTGCCGCCGCAGTCGGTCGATCCATGGTAGCTATGGAGAGACATCTCTGGGTAAATCTGTCCGACATCGGGGAGAAGAAAAAAAATTATCCTCAATGCACCAGTTTCGCCTTCCGAGATTCTGTCGAGACAGTGGTCAGGAAGTTTTGGGAGGCGGAGGCGCGCTCAGCGACTTTTAAGACCTTTATACCACGCCGGTCCAGGTCTGAGGACTGGAGGCGAGACCAGAAAGCCCCCCTTCCATCTCCTGACTGAGGTCAGGTGGAACTCTGAAACACTTTTACATCTGACCCTAAAGCTAGACCTATGATGTTTTTGGCAGTATGTTTTTTTATTCCAACATCTGCCTTACTGATGGTTTGGCATTAGAGGCTGGTTGTGAATGCGTTGTCTGACATTGGACAGTTTACTAAGTAGTAGGCTTCAGTGAGCCTCCATAGTTACTGCTTTCTATGGAGCTTGTTATGCCCTCTCACTATGATTAGCGTTTTTGCTCCGGTTTTCGCTTTCTCAGAGCTAATGTTCTGATAGTTCTGTCAGGTAGTTATTCTCTCCGGGAGCCTGCCTGACTGTTTATTTTATGGAAGTATTTTTGGGCATCCGCTTCCTAGAGCTCCCACTGAGAAAGCGTCATCAAGTAGTTCTTGGTAAGCTGTTCTGAGTGTAGGATGTTGCCAGGCCTCCTCTCGCTTTAGAGAGTTGTCATGTAGGGGCCTCCATCCGCAGAGTTCCACCATGCAGTAATGCTGAGTTGTCAGGCTTTTGACCCTCATTGGCCACTGCCTTTAGGACCATGGGCCTCCACTTGCTATAAAAAGTTATTTTAGCCTCCACTCTTTGAGCTTCACCTACATCTGGATCGAATTGATTAGGCTCCACAGAGCCTCCTCAAGAAGCGGTTTTGGGCTCTCTGAGCCTTCTTATCTCTCTGGAGCATTGTTAGGCTTCTTCTTGTTATGAGAATTGTCTTTTGAGGCCCCTGCTTTTCAGTAGGCATTATTTTTAAGTTGTTAGACTCCCCTTTAGCCTTCTTGGCTTCTACTTTTATATAAATTGCTCCTTAGAGCTCCACCTGGAGCAGCATCGAGAGAGAGAGAGAGAGAGAGAGAGAGAGAGAGAGAGAGAGAGAGAGAGAGAGAGAGAGAGAGATAATCGTTATTATAAGGCCTCCAGTGTGAGATACATTGCCAGATACATTGCTGTGGGACTGCTTGTGGAGTACGAGTGCATGGAGGAAAGCATCACCCACACTCTCGTCACTGAGAGTGAGCTGCAGTTTGCCTCTGATTTTTTGGAGGAAATGGAAGAGGATATTTTGGGTACTTTTCATTTCTAATTTGTGCTTGCTCGTTTCCTTTCCTTGCTTCCTTTCCTCACATCTTAGCTCCACCCCCTTAGGATGCGAGGGAAGTGTATCCTCACTCATGACTCCTCAGGAAGCTTTCTCACTCCTCGTTTGTCACCTCCTTGGGGTGCAAATGGAGAATTGAGATGCCCTTCAAGATGGCTGAGTTCGATCGGATTCTGGGTTTTATTTTTTCCTGGAGGACGGAGGAACAAGGAAATGAGGAAGCATTAATTTGAGTATCAAGAAGCACCCCTTGAGACTCCCGTCCCCGCTGGTCCTGCCCATCTTTCCCTGTTCTCATTTTGCCTGTGTTCCTGATCATTATTAGTCTCCCTAGTAATTAATTAGTATTTATGGTTATGTGGTTGTGTTAGTTTGCTCCAGCGATCTCCTGTATGTTCCTTTGTGGATTAATAAAGTAGTGTTTGTTTGGATTCTTCTGCATTATGCGATTACTACATCCACTACAGCCTGACAAAATACCAGACCCAAAAGATATGGATATCGCTTCCATTGACGTTGCCCCAATGGGGAGTTTCCATGGGCCGGCCATAACATCTGTGCCAGTGGGAGTGGCTGATCGATTCCCGCTCACGAACCTATTCTGCCTCTGGTGGGCCCAATTTGCTCTGATTTATCTTCGTTACCACTAGTCCCGTTCAACACAGAGTTGTCTTCGTCGCCACTATTCCTGTCCAGCATAGAGTTGTCCTTGTCGCCACTGGTTCAGTCCAACACCAAGCCCGTTTCCTCACCCAGAATCTGTTCAGTGTTGTGGCGATTCCCTGGCTCTGCCTCATCTCTCCGAGCCCTCAGCTCCACCTTGGCTTGTCGACCAGTCAGATCCGGCTTCTTTCTTTCTTTCTTTCTTCTTATATAGCACAGTTTAATACAACACAAGTTGCCCAAAGTGCTTTACAATCACACACAACATCAGTACATATAAAAAAATATATAAAACAATACATAGAACCGACACAGTTGCAATCGAAACCCCTTCAAGAGAATTCACATGCAGCGTTTAACAGATGTGATTTTAACCTGTTTAAAAGTAGGAAGTGATTTGGGTGATTTAATAGCGAGGGGGAGATCATTACATAGTTTTGGACCCGCTCAAGAAAATGCTCTGTCACCCCTATGTTTATATTTTGTCCTACTCACACATAAAAGATGATGATTCTCCGATCTCAGGGATCTAGGTGGAGCATAAAGTGACAGCATAATGGATATGTACACAGGTGCCTGATTGTGGGTAGCCTTAAACCAGGCAGTAGCCTTAATGTGGGTAGCCTTAAAGCCTTGGCTTCTCGCACCCTCGACTTCACCTGTGACCATTGTCCTTCCGGCTCCACCAGGCTCCCTCGTGAGAAAGTCACACAAACCACGAGAAATCCGATCAGAGCAGTCAGACTGAAACAGATTTCAAGAAATGCAATTTGAATAAGATTTTGCATTTCATGTGCTTTTTTGTCATTCACACTTGCTAAATCTGATCAGATTTCAATCGGATATGCACAAAAATAGTATTTGAACTGATAGTCTGAACGTAGCTTAAGATTTTTTAGTAATTATCCTCGAGTATTTAAGTTTCTTAGTTCATTCAGTTCATTGTCCGGTTGTTTTTGCCATGCATGCAGTTTCGCTTTGTTTGCACCCTTTTGGATATCTGTTTTACTTTATTTAGTAAACCATGATGCTATTTTGGACTACCTCACCCATCTTCATCTTCATTGGACTTAAAATGTGTGACAGAAAAAGTGTTTGAGTAAGTATGTGGGTATTTGATCAAGCTGACAGGAGGAGGAATTAGATTTAATAATCAGCTGTTCAACACAGATGTATTAGTGCAGTCTTTAGTGAAGGACATATCGGTGCGACTGAGATTGTAGTTCTCCGTCTGAAGGTAAATAGTTATTTATGATATTTTTATTCATATGTTTAATGTAATGAATGTTACTATTATGTTATGCACTTATTTCAAGCATGCGTGTATACAAGCTGAAATTATAAAATGGACACATACTTATGTTGTGTTGAGAATCATAGTGTGCATTGGTCTGTCTCTTGATGTTTATGTATGCGGTTGACCTAAGCAACAGCATACATACATTTGCACCTGTGTCTATGTGTCCAGTCTTTGACATGCCTGATCAGACTCTGCATCGGTCAGATCTCTTGTCTTTCTCTAGGTCCTATTTCATACAGATTTAGAAGGTGCAAAGGCAGCACTCCTGGCATTTGCATTAATGGCCTTGTGTCTCGTTTAGGCTTTGAGTATATTGAGTGTGAGAGAGGTTGTGGTTGTGTTTTATGGCTGTAGTGCTTAATGGCCTACTCTTAAAGGATTTTGCTATTAGTAAAGGACTGAAGGCTCTGTGTTTTATTCTATGTTTCTGATGTAGACTCGTATACGTTACAATAAACTCTTTGCTGTTCCTGCAGCTTGCCGCCCAGGTGCTTGATGATCTTGAGGATGAGGACATTGGATTCGGCCTGGTGGATTCAAAGAAAGACAGAGCTGTTGCTAAGAAGCTAGGTAATCTCTGATCCCATCCTATGAATGCATCTGAAATACATAATCTTCCATTTACAGCCTGTAATACAATTCTTACCTTCGGTTTCCAGTAGTCTGTTGAAGTGTAAGGTAGTCCATATAGCTCTGGTCTTCTGAAACTTTGCACTAGCTTTTTTATTTTTTTATTTTTGAGCAACAGACTGAAATTGCATTTGTTAAAGTCATGCAAGTTGGACGTGAGGCTGATTAAATGTTTAACATATGTTATTTGTTGAATATGATGACCGGGAGGAGACATGTTCACTTAGTTTTGTCGTGGCCACGCCATATTAACTAGTTTGAACACAAAAATAAGCCGTGGCCAGACTGGCCACAATATCATTTTGATGAGGTAACAACATCCTTATGTCGTGTTTATGTTGAGGGAATGATATATCTATTTCTCATGGCCACTTTAAATGCGTAAACAACCTGTGCGACCATAGCAATCTGGAATTATTAGAAATGGATAGGCCTATAATACTATTTATTTTTAATTAAGAAAAAGTGCAGAATTAAGAAATGATTATATTGACATGTTGCCTGTTATATTGTATTGTGTGTGATGGTGCCTATACAACAGCATTTGAATGAAGATTCTTATCAATAAATGTTAAAAGAATATTCCTTGTACATTTTTATCTATCCCATTCAACAGTCTTTTAATTCCATTCAAAATCCATACAAAATTGAAACATATAAAATATTTTTTTTTAAATACAAAAGTATACAAAACTAAAATACATAAAGTGCCATGCATAGCAAAAAAATATCATCTCCTGCTATTTTTATTTATTAATTCTATAGCTGCAGGTACAAAAGTATTCCTATGTCGTCTAGTTCTCCACCTAGGGACCACAAACCAGCGGAGGAGTTGAAACTCAGCATGTAAAGGGTGGGAACAATCTCTAATAAGAAAACTCGCCTTACGCTGTAGCTGGTTGGAGTAAAGACCTGCTTAAGTTGTAGTTCACTAATCTTACTAGCCCACTTAACAATTTGGTTCAAATAATTTTTGTTCTTCAAAGACAAGTTACCAAACCACGACGCAAGGGAGAATGACAAGACTGGTTCAATATAAGCCCAATAACAATGTGAAATCTGGACAGCTTTCTGAGGCAAAACAGATGCTGATGTCCAGTTCTTTTCATAAGTCAGTTTAGAACCTAAAGATATTTGTAGCTTTCTACACAATTCACCACCTGGTCCTTTAATGATCGTAGTGTCATTGGAACTAACATCATAGAACTGGAACTAACCATTTTATAAAGTACCATATTATATAATAGCCAATATTTTGTAAATACAACAAATGCTCAACGTTATGCAAGTAAAGCTTTGATTACAGGCCTATGACTTTTTTTATAGGCGCACAGAAATATTACGGGAAGTTCACTTAAATAAAGAAACGATCAGTGAATGGATTTAAAAGGCTGTGAGATCGGATGGATAAAAATTATTTCTTGTAGGCCTATTTTATTTTATGTTCTTACATATACTTTCATAATTTATTGATAATTGATTATAGGCCTATCCAGAGCCGTTGATCACACAGGTTGTTTATGCATTTAACTCGTTGCCATGAGAAATATATGTCGTTCCCTCAGCATAAAGAAGTCGTGGCCACGAGAAAAATATATCGTTCCCCTAACATAATATGGAGGTCACGACTTTACATCGCGTGGCCACGACATGTCGTTACCGCGACAAAATTATCTCAAAATGTTTTATTACGTTCCCACAAGTTAATATGACATTCCCACGAAGTAATATCTCATGGCCATGACATATTATCATGTTCCCACGAGTTAATAACATTCCCACAAATGAATATCTTGTGGCCACGACATATTATCATGTTCCGCTTGAGTTAATATGTTGTGGCCACGACAAAACTAGGAATTGAGCCGAACACGTCCCCTCCCAGTAGTTGAAGGATCTGTTTCTTTAATGCAATTTGCACAAGTATAACATGTTCCTTGATCAATAATCATTTATGTTACTAGAACAACACTCTTATCCTAAACATTAAAGCATTAAAACATTGTCTTCTGATTTTAAAAGTAAAATTAGGGCTATCATTGGTTGATAAATACGGACCATCTTGGGCAAATCATTTCGTACAAATGTTTATATAGTATCCAGACCATCTTTTATCTGTTGAATGAGCCAATCCATCTATCGCCTCTTAAACATTTATCAGACACTTGTTTTCTGCAGGCATGCCGGAGGTGGACAGCATTTACATCTTCGCTGATGACGAGATCATAGAGTACGATGGAGAGTTAGCAGCCGACACGCTGCTTGAATTCCTCTATGATGTGAGTGCTTTATACATCATGATTATAGATCACACACCTAAATGTCACTGGTAATTCAGTAGTTCTTCTATCAGGTGATTGAGGAACCAGTGGAGATCATCAGTAATGACCGAGAGCTCAAAGGCTTTCATAACATCGAGGAGGACATTAAACTCATGGGCTACTTCAAGAGCGAGAAATCTTCACGTTAGTATGCCATTGAGTGTTTGCCATGTACAAACACTGATAAAAGCTCCAAATAATTTCAGGATATGATTCCAGCATAGGTTGTACTTTTTTGTAAATTCATTTTAACAAGCAATTTCCTTAATGCCAAATTTGTTATTTCTCAGACTTCATTGAGTATGATGACGCAGCTGAGGAATTTCATCCCTTCATCAAGTTCTTTGCCACATTTGAGCCAAAAGTAGGTGCTTTCATTCATTCATTCATTCATTCATTCATTCATTCATTCATTCATTCATTCATTCATTCATTCATTCATTCATTCAACTATGACGCCTGTATCTACACACCCCATTTATTAAATGACAAGTAATTAAAGTATGCTTAAAGAGCAAGTAAAAATCTAATACAAATTTAATAATTTAAATTTAAATTGATCAAAAGTGACAGTAAAGACATGTATAATGTTACAAAAGATTTAAATTTCAAATAAATGCTGCTGTGTCACAGAGCTTCCCACAAGACTGCCGGCTTCAACACAACACACATTCAAATTATTTTTAGGATTAAGTAGGAAAACATAAAATTTTAAACTATAAACCCTTGAAAGCAGACTAGAAACCTTTAAAGTGTCCCTGTTTTGCTATTTTAAAAGTTCCTATCGCTTACAGCTTGAGTCAGAAACCAAATACCCATATATGAATTTCAGCTCCGGATCTTCCTCAGCAATTTTATGCAGAATAGAGCTGTGACATAACAGTGTTTATATCCGAACTATAAGCTTTTATTCCAGTAGTTCTGTGATCGTTTGATTTATTGTAACAGAAATATAATGTGTGGTTGAAAAGACTGGGAATCTGTTTCATATCTATAGCCTACATAACAACTGCTCTCACTAGGTCAGCGGCAGCGCCAACACAGATTTGAATGTTCGCTGTAATCATACTTGTCAAAGATTAAATAGACATAGCCGAATTGTTGTCATTTAGGGATAAGATCGCATGGGTGTTTGAATCGAGATCTCGATCTTTTAACTACTAATCATGCAGCTCTAATACAGAGTGAAATGAATTATCAATTCCAGCCCACGTTCTCATCCTTTGATAGTGCATCAAAGTAGATTTGCTTTGGCAGCGCAGAAAGCATCTTCTCGACATGTCGACAACATGAACCAAACTCGATCAAAGTAGGTCGCCGGTCAAAGAAGACGCTGTTCACAGGCAGCCAGTAAAGACCATTGGATGGCTTTCTGCAAATTTGTTATAAAGGTTCAAGCAGGAAGTAAGGCGCTGTCCCAAATGGCACCCTAAACACTTGAGGTCTTACATGAGACTGCACTTTGTAAGTCCACAAGAAAGTGCATAAAGTGTGCCATTTGGGACAGGGCTTATGACTGGAATTACTGACGACTCATTTCAGGCAATTCAGAATCGGTTCTTTCTTTTGGGAGACAATAACTCCATTTATCTGCACTTTGATCTTTGAAACCTTTTACATTCACAAACAGCTTTATCAAAGCTTTATC
Source organism: Rhinichthys klamathensis goyatoka (assembly GCF_029890125.1). Classification (NCBI taxonomy): domain Eukaryota; kingdom Metazoa; phylum Chordata; class Actinopteri; order Cypriniformes; family Leuciscidae; genus Rhinichthys; species Rhinichthys klamathensis. The sequence goes on from NW_026606589.1 coordinate 2,399,027, forward strand.
AAAAAGCTTTATCAAAGCTTATTTTAACATCCCAAAAAGCACAATAGGATTACTTTAATGAGCCCTGTATTCATTCATTGTGTCTGGTGTGCGTAATCTCTGAATGTTTCCAGATTGCTAAGAAATTAAAACTGCAGATGAATGAAGTGGATTTCTATGAGCCCTTCATGAGCAAACCTGTCACCATCCCTGGCAAACCCTACATGGAGGAGGACATCATTAGCTACATTGAGGAACACGACAGGTGAACTCTGAGAAAAACAAAATAAAATCACACTTTTTCTCAAAAGTCCTCTCAGAAGGATGCTTGAATAAAATAATTTTTCTTACTTGTTACTTATTTTTGTATTTATTTTAGACCAACTCTGAGAAAATTGGAGGCCCACAGCATGTATGAGATCTGGGTAAGACAAAGTCAATCCGTTATCCAAAACTAACTTAGTCTATATGGGAATTCAAAATAGTTTATTTGATCTTATTTGCCATTTATGTGCAATATGAGTCTTTTTCATAAATTATGTTTTGATCTTACTGACATCATATTTAGGGAGTGACATTATAAAATTTTTTGACCAAATGGTCCAAACAACAGGTTTGTGTATCAGTAAAAATCCATTTAATGTGAGAGAAAAAAATAAGTGTGATACTATGAAGAATTTAAAAAAATTGTGTGTTTACAAAACTACATGCATTTTTCTCACCATTATAAACTATATGTCAATGAGTAAAATAATGTCAGTTAGTCTCATGGTTTCTCTCATTCTGACCAGTCTTTAGGAAGAAGACCAAAACAGTAATATTATTAATTGTATAATATTATTAAATTACAAATTTTTTAATTTGATCAATGTGAATGTAACAGTTATTATGTTACATTAAACATTTTTTATTTTAATATCTTAAGTGTGCATGCTATCTTTGACTGTCCTAAAATCCTTTTTTTTCCCATCTTTTTTTGTCTCTCAAAATGCACCCCAGTTTGAAAATGTCTCAGGTTACGTATGTAACCCTGGTTCCCTGAGAGGGAACGAGACGCTGCGTTGAGACGCAGTGGGAACGCCCTGCGTGATTGCGTCGTGAAGCACGTGTATAATCAGTTCAATGGAAAAGCGAGACGTCATAGGCGGGTGACGTCACCGACCAGGAAGCTATAAAGCACCCCTGAAAACAGACCGCGTCAGCTTCTGAAAAGCCGAAGCAAGTCTATCACAGGCATGCAGGGAGTATGGCAGGGCGACGCAGCATCTCATTACCCTCTCAGGGAACCAGGGTTACATACGTAACCTGAGACGTTCCCTTTAAAGGGAACTCGAGCTGCGTCGAGATGCGGTGGGAACACCATACCCACAACGCCATAGTAGCAAATGCCTGTCCTGTGTGAAGTCACTGCACACACTAAGGAGCAAGCACCCTGGAACCTGGAGTGGAGCCAAGATCCAAGCCATAAAATCTCACAAATGTATGCGGTGAGGACCAACCCGCCGCATCACAGATGTCATTGAGGGAGACCCCCGACAACAAAGCCTTAGAGGCAGCCATACCCCTGGTAGAATGGGCCCGGACAGCCAAAGGTGATGGCTGACCAGCCGCTTCATAGGCAAGTGAAATAGCCTCGACTATCCACTTACTCATAACCTGCTTGGAAGCAGGGTTACCTTTTCTAGGTGACCCAAAACAGACAAAAAGTTGATCTGAATTACGCCACAGGGCAGCTCTGTGCACGTAAGCATCCAATGCCCGAACAGGGCACAGCAGATGAAGTCTTTACTGATCTGGTGTATTAAAGGGACAGAAGGCCTGCAGCACAATTGGGCCCGTAACGTTATTAGGGACCTTAGGAATATAACCCTGCCTAGGGTGAAGAAAGGCCTTCACCATGCCAGGTGCAAATTCTAGGCATGAAGGAGCAACCGACAAGGCTTGCAAATCACCAATCCTCTTGATAGACGAAATAGCAATGAGAAATAAAGTTTTTAGAGTAAGGAACTTTTCTGAAACCTCTTCAATGGGCTTGAAGGGAGCCAAAGCCAAGCCCTCCAGTACAACGGCCAGATCCCAGGCCGGTGCTCTATTGCGCAATGCAGGCCTCAGCCTCAGGGTACCACGGAGAAAACGAGTAATGAGAGGATCTCTTCCTAATAAAGCACCACTCAAAGGAGTGTGGTAAGCAGATATAGCCGCCACATACACCTTCAAGGTGGAAGGAGATAATCCAGCAGAAAAGCGTTCTTGCATAAAAATAAAGTACTGTACCAACAGGGCAGATAACAGGATTCGTAAGACGTTCTCCGCACCAGGCAGAGAACAGTTTCCGTTTAAAAGCATAGAGTTTTTTCGTGGAGGGAGCTCTAGACTGGAGTATGGTCTCCACGACCTCAGTCGAGAGACCTGATTCTATGAGCTGAGCCCCCTCAGGGGCCAAGCCCACAGTTTCCACAGTTCCGGGCGGGGGTGAAAAATCGTGCCCTCTGCTTGGGACAGAAGGTCCCTCCTGATCGGAATCTCCATGGGAGAGCCGTCTAGAAGGGACACTAGGTCCGAGAACCAAACTCGGGCCGGCCAGTACGGGGCTACTAACAACAGACGGACCCCTTCCCGGCGAACCCTCTCCAGAACTCCCAGGAGCAAAGATATCGGCGGAAAAGCATACAGGTGTAGCCTCGGCCACACCTGCACCATCGCATCCAGCCCGAGGGGAGCTGGGTGCGTGAGGGAGAACCACATGGGACAGTGTGTTGAATCTGACGATGCGAAAAGGTCGACCTGAGCTTGACCGAAATTCTCCCAAAGGAGCTTCAACACCTCGGGGTGAAGTCTCCATTCCCCGGGCCTCAGCCCCTGCCTTGACAGGATATCCGCTCCCTGATTTAAATGCCCTGGAATATAAACTGCCCTGAGAGACAGTAATTTCCCCTGGGCCCATAGGAGGATCTGATGAGCCAGTTTGCAGAGATGTTGTGACCTCAGACCCCCATGATGGTTGATATATGAGACCGCCGACGTGTTGTCCGTACGGACAAGCACATGGTGACCTCTCAGGTCTGGCAGGAAGTGTTTGAGTGCTTGAAACACCGCCATCATTTCTAGACGATTTATGTGCCAGGAAAGAAGATGGTCCTGCCAAAGACCCTTCGCCGAGCGACCACTCATGACCGCCCCCCAACCTGTGAGGGAAGAATCCGTCAATAGCGTTACGCGTCGACAAGAAGCCCCCAACACTGGGCCTTGGGCGAGGAACCGAGGTTTGTTCCACATGACCAAGGCACATAGGCATCGCCGCGTGACCTTGATCATGCGAAACGTATTTCCCCTCGGAGAAAACCCCTTGATCCTGAGCCACCACTGCAAGGGTCTCATGTACAGATGGCCAAAAGTTACTACGTTGGACGCAGCTGCCATGAGACCCAACAGTCTCTGAAACCGTTTCACAGTGAGTGACTGGCCTAGTTTTACATTCTTTACGGCTGTGAGAATCGAAGAAATACGAATTGGAGACAATTGTGCTCGCATTGTTGTCGAATCCCAAACTACACCTAGGAAAGTGGTCCTCTGAGAAGGGAGGAGCACACTCTTTTTGGTGTTGAGCCTTAACCCCAGCATCTTCATGTGAGACAGAACGACATCTCGATGCCGAACTGCCATCTGCTCGGATTGAGCTAAAATCAACCAATCGTCGATATAGTTCAACACGCGGATGCCCTGGAGTCTCAAGGGAGCCAGAGCTGCATCCACGCATTTCGTGAAAGTGCGGGGTGATAAACCTAGGCCAAACGGAAGAACCCGATATTGGTATGCTTCTCCCCCGAAAGCAAACCTCAGGAACTTCCTGTGATGAGGATGGATGGAAATATGGAAGTATGCGTCCTTCAAATCAATCGGTACAAACCAGTCCTCGGACTGAATCTGTGAAACAATCTGTTTGAGTGTAAGCATTTTGAACTTGAGTTTCTGAACCCTGCAGTTTAGTTGACGCAGATCTAGAATCGGACGCAACCCCCCATCCTTTTTTGGAACAATGAAGTACCGGCTGTAAAACCCTGACTCCCTGCTGGTAGGAGGAACCCTTTCTATAGCCCCCTTTCGTAGAAGAGTCAGCACTTCCTGCTCCATAACCAGAGCCTGCTCGGGGTCCACCACGGTTGGGAGGACCCCCATAAATCTGGGCGGACGAGAACCGAACTGAATTCTGTAACCCCCCTCTATTATATGCAGGACCCAACGAGATATATATTGCTATAGTTTCCACGCTGCCAGAAATTCTACTAAGGGTACCAGTCTCTCGAGACTGGCCTCTGGATTTAATCGAACAGCCATTACGGTGCCCTGTAACGGCGAATCGGCAGGGAACAACCGAACTGACTGTTCTATGACCCTCCTCGGAGGATCGTTGAGAAATGCAGGCACCTCGGCGCCCTGAAACGGCGAACCAGCAGAGAACAACCGAACTGACTGCTTTACGACCCTCCTCAGAGGATCGCATGGGGACGCTGACACCTCGGTGCCCTGAAACGGCGAACCGGCAGGGAACAACCGAACTGGCAGCGCTGTGACTCTCCTCAGAGAATCGCCCCCCAGAGGGCGCCGAGGAGGAACGATTTCTCGAAACCGTCCCTCCCCGGAGGGGATCACCCTCAGAAGCCTGATAGCCTTGTCGTCAGGACTTCTTCTTTGTCGCAACCTTTTTAGAGACGATGACAGTCCCCAGATCTTGCCTGCCTCTAACCGGCTTTGACTGCGAACGCCATCCAGGCGCCCCTGATTGAGGAGGAGCCCGAGGGGCGACGCTTTGTTTCTGTTGCACACGGTGCTATGAGGAGCTAGTAGATGGCCGATACTGCCCCCGCCCAGCAGTCTCATGGATTTTAGATCGGTAGAAACCTCTGGAACGCCGCTGATTGTTTTTTATTCTCCTGAAATCTATCGACGACTGTATTTATAGCGTCGCCGAATAGACTTCCAGGAGAAAGCGGAGCGTCCAGAAGAACAGACCTCTCTCTATCTTTGATATCAGAAAGATTTAACCATAAATGACGCTGGCACGGAGAGACAGATCTGTTGCGCGACGCAATTCTCTTATCCTCCCGACGAGGAGGTTGTGATCTTGATGGAAGGAATCTCTCATCTAATAAACTCTTTTTATTAGCATCATCACGTTCCTCGGCTGGCCAGTCAATATTTAATTTAGACACAGCACGAGTTATAACCTCCAAAAGCTCCTCATCAACAGAGGTATGAGGCGGCAAACTCTCATAATCCCCTGCATCAATGCTGGCGACATCCAATTCCTCAGAACTGGATAGTCGCAGCATTGGTGCCTCATCTTGAGGAGAAGAAACCGTAGCGCGTGCTTCTCCCTGAGATAAGGCACTGGATCTTACAGGTGAAGGCTGAGATAGGGCAGAGCCCGTCTCAAACCCTGCTGTTAGATCCATTTGCGAACCCCAAGATGTGCGTCGACGCTGTGCCTCGGCAGCAGCGGAACCCGCACCTCGGGGAGCGCGCACCGAACCGTCCTCCTCAAAGAACGCCCGGCGGGAGCGTCCTCACGGACAGCTGTTCGCAATGCACACAGTCAGCTCCCTCGAGAACTGACTGGGCATGCTCCACTCCCAAACAAGCCACACAAAGCTGATGTGTGTCCCCACCCGTGATGAAACGAGGGCAGGGAACAACACAACGCTAGTACTCTTGTTTCGCCATAATATATATATATATATAGATAGATAAATACTGTGAAATATTGTGCTTGTAACGACAGACAACAATAAATAGACAGGGACAGTATACAGTAGGGATGTGCATCTCCATAGCTGAGGCCGATGCATAGCCAACGATACGATACATTAAAGATACATATAAGCAGCTACCGATGCGATGCAATACGATTCACTACTCTTACGATGCGGTGCGATCCGGTTTCGATTCGATTCAACGCGATGTGATTCAATGTAATACGATACAATGGAGAAACATATGATGCTATGCAATTCAATCTGGTATAGATAGTTAACTTTTATTTCTTTTATTCAGACATACAGCAAATCATAAAGTAGCTTAAGTGCCATCTGAATTTTAACGCATGGTTCTTTCATATTTTTTCACAAAACCAAAAGATTAAATAAAAGCAGGTGCTGTTTTAACATAAACAATGATAAAAATAAAAAAAACCTTTCACAAACAGGTATTTCATAACTGTATTCAGATGTAAAAAAATATGTATGGAAAAACTGTTATTGGCAGTCACAGGCTGCTGTAAACCAGATTAACTTTTAGGGTTTAAGGTTTAAAGGTAGGTGACTCTCAGGACACGCCTCGTACTCTGTAGTGTTGTGATACGTCATATTCATGTACCAGCTGCAGCAGTCGTGATGGTCGTGATGAGAGAACGCGCTTGAGCAACAGTTCAGAAAGGAGAAATCAATCTGGTCGACCTGGACGCGCGAATGAGGCGAAATCGTGTCCAATGCACAGCGTTAAACGCGTCTCGCACCGCAGGACCTCCAGACCCGCGTCAACGCGTCTTTACATTGACTTAACATGGAAATCACTCGCTACAGACGCTCAATTTGCGTTCGGTGTGAACGCAGCAGTTAGGCCTAAATAATAAAATATTGGTCACAAATGGTTGGTCACTTTCTAAATAGTAAAAGTATAGCGCATCTACTGATAATTATATATGAATAAATAGTTTTTTACCGATGCAGATATGTTAGAAATGCGTGGATATTTAAATCGATGCATCGCATCGTTAGCTTTTATGCCGATGCACCGATGCGAATCGGTGAATCTTACCATCCCTAGTATACAGAGAGCGCTTGCTGAAGGCACAGAAGCTGACGCGGTCTGTTTTCAGGGGTGCTTTATAGCTTCCTGGTCGGTGACGTCAACCGCCTATGACGTCTCGCTTTTCCATTGGACTGATTATACACGTGCTTCACGACGCAATCACGCAGGGCGTTCCCGCCACGTCTCGTCGCAGCTCGAGTTCCCTTAACAGGGAACAATTATTTTCACTTATTTACACAAACTTACATTTAAATGTTTCTGGTTTGTAATGTTTCTGATTTTTATAATGGTTTTTAATTAGAAAAGGGTAGTAGAGAGTCATTATGGCAGCATCCAGTGATTGCTCAGAAAATGTTGATGTCTTATCATTTATTTTCTGTAACACCTGATAATTATCATTATCATGAACGTTACTGTTTTCTGTTGGGCTTAGGAAGATGATATTGACGGACAGCACATTGTTGCTTTTGCTGAGGAGTCTGACCCTGGTAAACACTGATTTGAGTATAATAAGCCACTATTTTTAAAAGTCTTTTAAAGGATTTCATATACTGACTTTTCATGACTCCAAATGATTGAATGTTGACTTTTCCCAGACGGTTATGAGTTCCTGGAGATCCTGAAGGAAGTGGCTCAAGAAAACACAGATAACCCAGATTTAAGCATAATCTGGATTGATCCTGACGACTTTCCACTGGTATTACAAACCACTAGAATACTGTATCCAGAAACATTAAATATACCTTTGATAACTCCAAGAACATAGTTTTGAATGATGTACCTTTTACAGTCCATCCATTAAATGCCTTGGATAAAATGCAGATTTATTTATTTTTTTCTGTTGGATCTTAACAGAACTATATTTTTGATATAATTTTTACATTTGTCATCTGTGCTATTGTTGTTTTAGTGGATATACTTTCATAATTCCTAAAATAAATTGAATGGCTTTCACAATACATTATATCAAATATACAACGCATAATATGTTCAGCTGTTAAAATTTCATGCTAATGTAATGCACTCTTATAAATGACATTTAGAGCAGGTACTTCGGCACTCTGCCGATCTTTGTTTGTCTCTGCTGCCCTCTATAGGATAAAAGTGACCTCTGAATGAGTTTAATGAGTAAGGTTCTATATGTAGCACACATCAGCTCTAAAAACCTCCAAGTAAAAAGTTTTTTTTTTTTTGGTTCAAAAAGATATGCCAATCAAATAAGTTGTATTTATCTTTGTGGAATTTTTATGGAGCAGTGTAATTTCTAAAAAAAATCCATTCTCCCTTATGAAAAAATGGCGTACTCACAATTACAATTTAAAGTTTTGCAAGAGTGAACGCTCATTTACAAATATGACATTTCACAATGAACTACCGTACCAGTACTGTACTGCACCTTATGAACCGAGGTTTGACCTTTGACCCCTCTTTACCCCTGCAGATGTTGCCGTACTGGGAGAAGACCTTCGGCATTGACCTCTCGTCCCCTCAAATCGGTGTGGTGGACGTTGAGGATGTGAGAACATAATTTTCTTTAATGTCTCTAATGCCGGTGATCATGCCAGTGCAATTTAGATTATACAGTGGGGAGAACAAGTATTTGATACACTGCCGATTTTGCAGGTTTTCCCACTTACAAAGCATGTAGACGTCTGTAATTTTTATCATAAGTACTCTTCAACTGTGAGTGACGGAATCTAAAACAAAAATCCAGAAAATCACATTGTATGATTTTTAAGTAATTAATTAGCATTTTATTGCATGACATAAGTATTTGATACATCAGAAAAGCAGACCTTAATATTTGGTACAGAAACCTTTGTTTGCAATTGCAGAGATCATATGTTTCCTGTAGTTCTTGACCAGGTTTGCACACACTGCAGCAGGGATTTTGGCCCACTCCTCCATACAGACCTTATCCAGATCTTTCAGGTTTCGGGGCTGTCACTGGGCAATATGGACTTTCAGCTCCCTCCAAAGATTTTCGATTGGGTTTAGGTCTGGAGACTGGCTAGGCCACTCCAGGACCTTAAGATGCTTCTTACGGAGCCACTCCTTAGTTGCCCTGGCTGTGTGTTTCGGGACGTTGTCATGCTGGAAGACCCAGCCACGACCCATCTTCAATGCTCTTACTGAGGGAAGGCGGTTGTTGGCCAAGATCTCGCGATACATGGCCCCATCCATCCTCCCCTCAATACGGTGCAGTCGTCCTGTCCCCTTTGCAGAAAAGCATCACCAAAGAATGATGTTTCCACCTCCATGCTTCACGGTTGGGATTGTGTTCTTAGGGTTGTACTCATCCTTCTTCCTCCAAACACGGCGAGTGGAGTTTGGACCAAAAAGCTCTATTTTTGTCTCATCAGACCCCATGACCTTCTCCCATTCCTCCTCTGGATCATCCAGATGGTCATTGGCAAACTTCAGACGGGCCTGGACATGCGCTGGCTTGAGCAGGGGGACCTTGCGTGCGCTGCAGGATTTTAATCCATGACGGCGTAGTGTGTTACTAATGGTTTTCTTTGAGAAGTCATTCAGGTCATTGACCAGGTCTTGCTGTGTAGTTCTGGGCTGATCCCTCACCTTTCTCATGATCATTGATGCCCCATGAGGTGAGATCTTGCATAGGTGTCTTTTATACAGGTAACAGGTTCAAACAGGTGCAGTTAATACAGGTAATGAGTGGAGAACAGGAGGGCTTCTTAAAGAGAAACTAACATTCTTACTGGTTGGTAAGAGATCAAATACTTATGTCATGCAATAAAATGCAAATTAATTACTTAAAAATCATACAATCTTACTACATGCTTTGTAAGTGGGAAAACCTGCAAAATCGGCAGTGTATCAAATACCTGTTCTCCCCACTGTATTTTTTTTTTTTTGAAATAAAGGTTCTAAAAGAGGGTTTTTGCAGCAGTGTCATAGAAGAACCATTTTTGGTTCCCCAAATAACCTTTGCATTTCCCCACCTAATCAATTTTGAGGGCATTTTATTAATTTTGGTGCCATTTTTTGCCTTGCTACAAGAGAAACATCACTAATCGACAAAACACTGTGATAACATTAATAATTATGTATTGTTTCCCATCATTACAAAGAGGGACGTACTTGACATTAACGCACTATGATTTGAAAGGAAAAGGTCTGTCTGTCTCTTTCTCAGTAACTGTCTCGGATTCATGTTGTCTGTCTGGTTCTCAGGCTGACAGTGTGTGGCTGGAGATGGATGATGAAGAGGACATGCCCACCGCTGAGGAGCTTGACACCTGGATCGAAGATGTGATGACTGGCAAAATCAACCCTGATGATGAAAATGACGATGTTGATGACGATGATTATGATGATGATGGTGAAGATGAGGATGAGGATAATGATGATGATGACAAGGATGATGATGATGATGATGATGATGAGGATGATGAATAAATTCTTACCTCTATCTCAGGCATCACTTCACTGTCATACGCGCATGTTTGTGACATTAAGAACTCATTAGTCTCTCCGTATTCATGCCATGGCAAACTGAGCTGTTCTGTCTTGCAGTCTGGAGGACTTGTGACACATTTTGTCTTGTCTCGTTGTTTAACTACTCTGCACCAATATACTCATTCTTCAGAAAAAAACTAAACAAACATTGTATTTGGGGATCACTGCACCTGTTTTTCTGCCCATGTAACATCTACTGAGAATATGTGTGTGCTAAAGAAGCATGTGTTTGTTAAACAATAGAAAAGCCTTGTAACAACTATTTTGATATTTGTATTGACTTTTTAGAGCAGAAACAAGGATGCTCTTTGGAAAATCTGAACCTTCCATCATCTGGAATGTCTCAAATAAAATTAAAAGGAAAAAAAATTTTTTTCTTTGTTTTTGTCCAACATAAATGCAACAAGAAGAGACAGAAAGAAATTGTCACTGATTAATAATCGTCATTTGTGTGTGTGTGTGTGTGTGTGTGTGTGTGTCCACAAGGATAGTAAACTTTGACCTAATGGGAACTTCGTTTTCTTTTGGTGCCCATGAGGAAACCGCTTTTAAATCATACTAAATTTAGTGTTTTAAAAAATCTACAAATGCAGAAAATTTTCTGTGATGGTGCAGGTTTAGGGGTAGGGTTAGTGTTGGGAGATATAAAATACAGGTTTATCACCATAGAAAGCAAATATTGAAACACTGCTACACAACTGAATCTAACACATTGCAACAATTTGAAATAAAAATTTATATATTGTTGCTAAGCCTATACAGTACATTTTATTGGCCTGCCTATAAATAACTCTGTAAAACCTTTATAAACTGTATGTTAATCTTGTATTTTTCATGTAAAATTAACATGCATGTTAAAATCAATAATCACTTAAATAATTTAAATAATTAAACAAAGTTGACAAAATATTCTACGATTTTTATGTTTGGGTTTATTATATAGACTTACCCTGCATGTTCTTCCTGCACATTTACACATATTTGTATGCATCTGCATAGACATTATTAGAATTAGAATATAGAATTATGTCCCCATGCACATTCATGGGAAACATATTTCCCAGGCTCATGCAGTGTTTTCCTTCAATATGTACATATATGAAAGAAATGTTAAACACATGTTATACACATATATAGAAACTAAATCGTTACTTTTATGTTTTTGTTTATCACAGACATATTAAAAGCTCCAGCGTAAGTGTATGTATATGTACATATATTGTATACAGTACATATATTTATGTTCATATATACTGTATATCCCCACAATATGATGCCACATCCTTCACCAGGACACATTCAACACACATGATGATGTAGCGTCTGGACCAATCAGACACACACAAATTATTCATTATATTTAATGTACAATCCGGCAAACCCACTCTCCTAACAAACTGTGTTAAATTGGTCATATAATTGTACATGCACTTTTTCAAGGTGATTGTACTGAAATGTGTCTTGGCAGTGCCTGTACACAACCATCATATAATGATAAAAATCCATCCAGTGTTTTTGTTTTAATCTCCTTAAATGTTTTCCCCTGCCTCAAATTGAGCCGTTCGATTTTGTGACTCACTAAATCGGACGCCCCTCCCACGATTGTTGATTGACAGCAGCGTGTCAACACATCCCCGCCCTGAGCGAGCTGTCATCATAGTTCGTCATTGTTGATACGCTGCTGTCAATCAACAATCGTGGGAAGGGCGTCCGATTTAGTGACGTCACAAAATCGAACGGCCCTCCCACGATTGTTGATTGACAGCAGCGTTTCAACAGATCCCCGCCCTGAGCGAGCTGTCATCATAGTTCGTCATTGTTGATACGCTGGAGCAGAATGGCGTCCAAGCGATTGTGGTGTTCTGTTCTTGGGTGTAATAACGAACACAGAGTCATTTTTATGTTCCTAAATCCGAACCGCCGAAGACACAGTGGGTGAGTTTTGTTTTCGAAGAGAATATTCCCCACAAGCAACGTCAATGCTTTCATGTTTGCGCGATTCATTTCTCACCAGACTGCTTTATAAACGAGGGTCAGTATAAAGCTGGTTTTGCTAAGAAGTTGCTCCTGAAAAAAGAATCGGTACCAACTATTCGTGTTCCTGCTGCACCTCCAGAAGAAGTGAGTGTAAAGTTTTATTAATCTTTATATTAATCTTTGCAAATCGGGAAAAAAAGTTATTCATGACCATTAACTGTAACATCAATCTGTCAATGACCTAACCTATAGATCAGTAAACACATAGTGTTCGTATCTCACTACTCTACCCTGCCAGTACATACAAAGATAGATCAAAGTGACATTACGTTAACCAACCATTCAGTAACGTCCTGTTCGAGCCTTAATTGTCGAACTTCCTTGCGGCCGTCATCTTGTTCCAGGTGCGACTCTGGTTCAAACTGATACGATTGCACAGATGTGTACTCAGAGTTCTATGTGGAAACCATCCCTCGAAAACTGCAACTAACATCCCAATTGAAGCGAACACACAGGCTGGTGTCTGGTTACAGGACACATGAAGACTGATAAAACTGTTTATGACCAGAAGGAATTTACAGAGTTGTGACTCTCACTTAATTCTCGTTGAAAATGACAAATAAACCCTTTTAATACTATTTTCTGGCCTAACCACTTGAGAAATGTATAAAAATGTATCCAATTTTCCCACCTCATGATTTCCCTTGGGTTTGGACTATATATTAATTCAAACTCTTTTGGATTAATGTTTCAGAATTGCAAACTAGGTTAACAAAAATCACGTTTAGCATGTTTGGGATCTATGACCTCCAATTTTTGATCCTTATTTGTTAATTTAATGCTAACTCAGTGACAATCAAATTACATATGCAAATGCCCCGGAAATGACAAAGGATCGTAAAGTTCCCCTCCAAAGGAACAACTTATTGACTCGCCCACCTCCAGAGGGTGTGACACTTTAACCGCCAGGGGGTCATTGTACCTAAAACCGCCAGCAGGTAAAATTTACCCACACTGTAAAAAAAATCCTAATTTCACAGAAAATAACTGTGATTTTTTGACGATCATTTTCTTTCATTTTAAATTGTACTCAAAACACTGTAAAATTACAAATAATATCTGTAAAATAAAATTGCAACTGTTATTTTAGGTATTGTGACATTAATGACAAATTCCAGTCATTCACACTTTTTATACAGAAAATTGATTGTATTTTTCCTACTGTATTTTTTCTGTTTTCTTATATTACATAAAAATGTATGTAACATTACAAATATAATCTGTAATTAAACAGTAACAAAACAGTTAAATGATAAAACGGTTAAATGACTGGCAGCCCAAAAAAACTGTAACATTAAAGTAAAACATCATAAATTAAATAAACTGAAAAACACTGTTATTTACAGGTATTTCCTGCATTATTATGATCAAATACCTTCATTGTAAAAAAAAATCGTTAAAAAAGGGTCAAATGACTGGCAGCTATGGCTGCCAAACAAAAAACATAAAATTAAAGTAAAATATTCTAATTTAAATAAACCGAAAAAACACTGTTATTTACAGGTATTTCCTGCATTATTATGATCAAATACCTTCATTGTAAAAAGAAATCGTAAAAAAGGGTCAAATGACTGGCTGCCAAACAAAAACCATAAAATTAAAGTAAAATATGCTAATTTAAATAAAGTGCAAAAAAACTTTAACAGAAATTTGATGTCACCATGATTGAGATCAGTGTTTGCTTTAGTTGGGCTCTTGACCCTTGAGTTTTTAACATTAGTTTTTCTCTGGGTGCTTTAACTGTGTTTTTGATACACATTTGTTATAGCAATAAATGCAGGAGAAAATATCTGATGATGTTGGTCATTTATTGATGATGTAATAGTCATCATATAGTGACCTGATTCACTGACATGACAGTGAAATTTCTGAATATGTTAGTTGAGAATACATTATATATAGATTGACTTTAGTTTAAAACAAAGTCTATTATTAATGTCATAATTTTTCCCTTGAAATATTGAAACATCAGTATTATAACAATCTGAAATTAAAAAAAAAAAATTATTATAAAGAAAATGTTTTTAGCTGAATTATTTTTTTAGGAGTATAGAGACATCAATAATCAACATATGAATCTCAACAATGGTGACAATCAACAAAGCCTTTATGTGACTTTTATAGTAGTTCAGAGTTGATCACCATTGTTGTGATTCATACGCTGATTATTGATGTATGTGTGAGTCTGTATGATCCTGTCAAAACATTTTCTGTATAATGACTTCATAAAATCTTAGTATCACAGCACTGCATGATCTTCTATAGCAGTATTGGCATGCAAAATTAACAATTAATATTTAACAACTTAGTCAGATATTACACTTCAGGTGGTATCAATAATCCATGCAACTACATGATGACTATTATCATTAATAAGTGACCAAGATCTTCTGATCTGAGTTTCTCTTGGATTCCTACCATAACAAATATGTATCAGAGACAAATAGTTAAAGCAGCCAGAGAAAAAGTAATGTTAAAACTAAAGGGTCAAGAGCCCAACTAAAGCAAACACTGATCTCCATCATGGTGACTTTATTAACTTTATTATTTTCAATAAAACATCAACTTCTAAACCTCTGTTAATTCTCAATAAGAATGTTAGTATGAGAGAAATAAAGTCTGGATTGTAATAAGTGAGGATGCAGAGATCTTGAGAGATCTGTTAGTGTTTAATGTTCTGTTGGGATGTAAATTGTTTCTGTATGGTGTGTTTTGTGTGTCACCATTGTGTTGAAGAGTAGAGCCTGTGCTTCAGTCCAGGATGAGCAGAATAACACTGATGAAATGCTGCATGTTGCTTTATTTAACTGTCAGTAACTGTGTAGTTGCTGATGCAGTGGCGTATATTCACAGTAAATCATGCATGTAGTTATCTACATGTTTTTTAGTAAAAAATTCAGGAAATTTGTGAAATAACTGTGTTTCTGTTAAAAAGCTTAATGAAGATTTCTGCTTTTGCACTTATTTAAATTTGGATATTTTACATTAATTTTATGTTTTTTGAATGGCAGCCATTGCTGACAGTCATTGTCTTTTTTATGGGATTGTTTTTACAGTTAGGGGGCCCTATCTTGCACCCGGCGCAAATTACTTTGTACACTGACGCATGTATCATTCCTATTTTGCACCCGCGCAAAGTGGGCTTTTCCCTCCACAGACGCACGTCGGTAAACTAGGAAATGAACTTGCGCTCCCTGGGCGGGTCGGCGCAAAAAGGATGCGTGTTTCGGCGCAAACATTCCCTAGTGCTATTTTGCAGTTCCAGAAAACAATTCCGCCACTGACCAGAAAAAACCTAGTCTAAAGTCAGTGGCGCGTTGCGCGTTGTTCATAATGCTATTTTAAGCGCGCATGCTTGGCCATAATGTAGCGGGTTCACAACGCGCATACACTGTGATTCTCTCATCAACACAGATGCAGCAGTTTTTATTTTTGCAAATCATACATTATAACAAGGAAAATATTAACACATGAGGGAAATCATTGTGGTGTCCATGAAGATGTAAAAAAAATAGTTTTTTTCCTGCCATGCCTGTTTAACCGACGCTGATTTGGGTGGGTTTCTCCCATCCCCATACAACGTCACTTCTCTGTCTTTCACTGCACTGACAAGAACGACGGTCTCCTCGGCTGTGAACCGCTCCTGGCGCGCGCTTGGTCAATCCGCCGTTATAATAGCAATCCGCCATGCAACATGCGCACCTGCTCTTAAAGGGTATGTTGAATGACGCTCTGATTGGTTTATTTCACGTTACGCCCAAACCACACCTATGAATAATGAAGCTATTTCAGACCAACCCCTTTTAAACTTGCGTTGGGCGCAAGAGTCATTTATCCCGCCGGTAAAATAGCAACAGCGCCCAAGACCCGCCCACAAAGTTACTTGCGCTACGCGCTTGATACTTGCGTTTCAGATCGTTAAAATAGGGCCCAGGGTGTTTGATCGTAATAATCCAGATAATAGCTGTAAAATAACAGTGTTTTTCTGTAAAACATTTAAGAAAAATATCTGTAAAAGTTTTTTGCACTTAATTTAAATTAGGATATTTTACTTTATTTTTACGTTTTTTGTTTGGCAGCCGTAGCTGCCAGTCATTTGACCCTTTTTTTACGATTTTATTTTTTACAGTGCATGCACGACTACTGTTTTGATATGGCTAAAAAACGTATTTATGTATTCACTGTATTATGCCACTGTCTTCACAAAGTAATGTCTAGAGTCATGAAATTATTATTTTTTGTCATCAACTATCTTTTTGTCACTTTTCTTAACGGTGAATATAGGCCAAACCAGCCTGCAATGACAACAAGAATTAGAAGGAAATAAATACATATTAATATAAATATATATAAATACATTTGGGTGGTGTAATATTATCCATTGTGACTAAAACGGATTACCGCTATCTCAGTGGGTAAAAGGCGTTGCCTAGTCACATAGAACGTTAAAACATAAGTGGGCCGGAAATAAAGGCATTATATAAGTAAACTTGACCTGCTGGCACTTATAGGTATAAATGCCCCGTTTTTGATCTGGTTTTATCTAAATAATTTTTAACAACAGGGGACTGTAAAAAAACAACAAATTTTAGTAAAAGTAAATCACTGGGAGACTTGGATATTTTATTGAAAATCTGTTACATTTTAAAAACAGCCATGGGTAAATTTTACCCATTGGCAGTTCTAGGGTTAAAATATCACTGATCACAAGATCACCCAGGTTTTTCCTCAAATTCTGACGTGAAGATGATGCTGTGCTAGAAATCTTCTATGGACCCCTAAGTTTTTGCCAGGCTGCGGCGTTGTCTTTCCATTCACCAAAAATCCTCTGACTCTAACTGGTTTCGTCTAAATAAAAACTACATTTAAAAAAAATTCATTTTGGTGCATCAATAATGAAAATGATTTGTAAAAGGCATCATTTTATAACTTGACTTTTGTCAACATAAAAAAAAAAAAAAATAGCTCATCAAAAATATACATAAATTTAAAAAGGATGATTGTGCCTTTATTTCTTTTTTTGTTTTTTTTTTGTTGTTATAACAAGAATATATTTGTTGTTCAAAACTTATGTATAGGCTATATTTATTCACTATAAGTTATTTAGATAATGATTATTTATTATTTACAGCAACAAACATGTTTACATTTTTTGATTGTAATGTGGCTGGTTTAACGAAATCCAAGTGCAGCAGACAAATTTATTTAAACAAACCCAACAAAAGTAAATCCAGGCAGAAAACAGGATTTTCCAGAATCCAGACACAGGTAGAAATAGAACTAAAACAAATGCATACATAACATCCATTAAAGGAGCTGTATGTAAGAAATTTATTTCAATTAATCATGAAATGGCCCTGATATGTCACTAGACATTAAGAAATCATGTACATTTCAAATACTTATATCACTGACAACAGTAGTCTGGCCAGGATATTGTCATTTAAAAAGTGCAGTTGCAGCCCTCAACTTATGTTGATGTTGTCATGTTGTGTTTTGGTCTGATGCTCCACCCTCCACCTATCTACCAATCACGAAGTCAGTAGTGTTGCGGCATCCGGGTTGCCAGCTCTGCTCTAGTTACCACAGCTGCAGCTCGTCACGTTCCTGCTGGATCCTGCACCCGATCTGGCAACCTCGAGGCAGGGAGGAGGGGGAGGGGATACACCACTCTACAGTAATTTGACAGTGATTGCAGTACTAGTTTTGGCCACAATCTTACATACAGCTCCTTTAAGGTTAAGGACAACAGCAGACAAAGGCTCCATCTGAAATCGCATACTTCCCTATATAGTAGGCGCAAAACAGCATGTGACAAATTAAGTATGTCCAAATTCACAGTACTCATAAAAGAGTAGAAAAAAGTACTCGGATGTCCTATTCATACTTTGCACGTGACGTCACAAGTACTGGCTGGCGGGCAAGAACGTCGTTCTCTAGCAACGAAACCCAGTAAACTAATCAAGGATCTTGCCAGGTCGTCGCCAGTTTTAATATACAAAAGTTGGTGTTTTGAGGTGTAAACGACATGCCAGATAGTTGTTGTGCGATTGGATGCACTATGTCAATCGTGTAATCTTAACATAAATGTGCTATACACATTCACCAGTAGGTGGCGAGAACGCGTACATCTGTACGTGATTTCATTTGATATGATATGAGAAGATGAATACATGGAGAATGAATGACATGTTACTGTTGTACTGCGTCTACTTATTACTTACTTACAGTTCTCTTACGAGAGTATCTCTCGTGCTGCGTAATAGCTTACGCTAGGGGAAAACCTCTTTTCCACGAGATATTGAAGCCAAAAATTATCCTTAATTTTTTATTAATGTAAAATGCTTTGCAGCAGCAAGCAGACACAGGCGAGACAGCTCGCGCGCCTATTGGCTGCTCTTGCGGCAAATGCAGCAGCCTATCGAGAGAGACTCTGCGTGACGTAATGACCAATGGGGGCAATTCGCGCCCATATCGTCACTTCCCGCCAGAAAGGGCGTGGTCTCACTCTATAAATATGCTCGTTAGGCTGGTACAAGCTGATTTTCATCTCTTCAGCGAAGCACACGCATCGCTGGATCCGGAGTGAGAAGCCGTGCCGTCGAAGCAAGCTTTTCAGCGGGACGAGCTCTGGAGTCGCTGGCATCGCCGCCTTCAACTGCCGTACCTGTTGCGCTTTCCGGCGTTCTATATCCTTTTTATCACTTTGTATCCTTACTCTGCTGAGAGTGTTAGCTCGCTTACTTGACGCGACTCACACTTCTCATCACAAAAGAGCTGCGTCTTTTTAAAGATGCCATCCTGTGGCTCGTGCCGCGCCCCACTCAGCGACGGGGACCGTCATGTCATCTGTGTGTCCTGCCTGGGTGAGGATCACGCGGCTATCGCGCTCGCTGACGGCGGATGCCCTCATTGCAAGATTTTGCCTATGGTGACTCTGAGGACTCGCCTGGCATCATTCTCCGAGCCTTCACCACAGCCTGCCCAGCGCGCTCCCGAGCTCTCTCCAGCCCACCAAAGCTCGCCGGTTCGCCCGCCAGCTTCGCCGGCTTCGCTCGAGTCGCTCACTGACGGACAACGACCGCCGCCTGCCGCCGCGTCTGTCCACGAGTTCGACGAACCCACCGAGGCGTGTTCTCTTCTGGCATCTGATAGCGAGGATTGGGCGAGCTCCGTGGACCTCCCCTCCGCTAGCGTTTCCCGCCAAACCACTGGTAAGAGAGCCGGCATTGAGACTGAGCTGATGCGTCTGCTCTCTCAGGCCGTGGAAAGCATCGGCCTCGACTGGGAGGCGCCCGCGCAACCGCCGCGCAACAGACTGGACGGACGCTTTCTCGGAAAAGACGAGGCTCCGTCAAAGTCAAGGCCCGCGCCCTTCCTCCCGGAACTACACGAGGAAGTGACTAAGTCGTGGAACGCCCCCTTCTCCGCCAGGCTGCGTACCTCTGCCTCTGCTGCATTCTCCTCGGTGGATGGCGCGAAGGACAGAGGGTACCTCTCCGTTCCCCCTGTGGAACCAGCTGTAGCGTCTCATCTCTGCCCGCCCTCCGCTGGACGGCGCGCTCACACGACGCTCCCATCTAAAGCCTGCCGAGTGACGTCAGCCATGCACGGACGCGCTTACACCGCCGCCGGGCAAGCAGTTACAGCGCTGCACACTATGGCTATCCTGCAGATCTTCCAGGCCGACCTTCTCCTTAAACTGGACGAGGAAGGACCCGAAGCGATCTGCGTGGCGGACCTGAGAAGCGCTACAGACCTCGCTCTTCGCGCTGGTAAAGCCGCTGCACAGGCCATAGGACGGAATATGGCCTCTCTCACCGTGGCTGAGAGACACTTATGGCTGACGCTGTCCGAGATGACGGAAGCCGAGCGCTCTGTGTTCCTCGACGCGCCCATTTCACCAGCGGGCCTCTTCGGATCTGCCGTCAAAGATTTCGCGGACAGATTCATGGAGGTGCAGAAGACTTCGCAGGCTATGAAGCACTTCCTTCCGAAGCGCTCGAGCTCTGCTGCAGGCCGCTCAAAACAGCCGTCTGCTCGCAGCTCTCAGCCGCAACCTGCACCGCCCGCCGCCGCCGCTTCACAGCGCCGCCACGCCCGAGACCAAAGACCGCGCTCTCGCTCTGCTGGACGCCGCCCCCCTCAGCGCGGGCCCCGGCCGAGGATTGAGATCAAGCCCGAGGCCTCAAAGTCTTCCTAGCCATTCTAGGAAAGCGACGGTGTTCAGATCCCGCTGCGGCCGGATTTCCACCAAAACTTCTCGCTCGGTCAGTTCCAAGCATCGCGACTGTCCCAGTGTATTTCGCAGTGAGCCAGCCGGTGTCTCAGCCCGTTTGCCGGCGCACAAAAGCCATTTTTACGGCTACCCAGATAAATCCAATAAAGAGTGCATTTTCTGGTGTTCCGGCCACGGCCGATGGTGTTATGAGTGTTGTAAGAATGCCCACGCCCCAGTGCCCATTCCCACACCCAGACACGGCCCGCCACGGTGCAGGGCTAGCACAAATAAAATCGACTCAGGTCGATTGTGCAAACAATGTAGTGAACGCGCCCATGTCACAATGCCCGCTTACACTGCACGCTGCGTGTCCCTTGGTTTCTGTAAAAACGAAACCAACACACATTCAGTCGGCTCTAACCGACAGTGTTTTCAGTGTAGTAAATGTGCCCGCAGTCCCGCGCCCACATTTTCTCACAGACACGCCGAATCCTACGGGATCGGCCCCGGTCACTTTTTCTGCACAATCTGCCATAGAAAAGCTGAGCGCGGCCAGGCTGCCCGCTGTTATCAGCGCGCCCCCCGCCTCGAATGCTGTAAACACGGTGTTGTGTTCCCAGTATACCAGGGCTCTCGAGCTGCCGTTTTGCCGCGGCCAGAGCCCGGATTTCATTCTGCCTCTAGCTATTCACGCAGATGCGTGGTCAAAGCTTCCCGGGGTATCAGAATGGGTGCTGAACACTATAAAGAGAGGCTATTCGCTACAATTCGCTCGACACCCTCGCAGTTATACGGCGCGTGTCGAAACTACGGTGAAAAACGAAGTGTGTATTTGTATTTCCAAATACAAATAGCGTCCCATCACAGGCGATTCTTGAGATTCGCTTTCGAGGGCCAGGCATATCAATACACAGTCCTGCCGTTCGGCCTGTCCCTAGCACCTCGTACATTCACGAAGTGCATGGACGCGGCGCTCGCACCCCTGAGACTTCAGGGCATGCGAGTCCTGAACTACTTGGACGATTGGCTGATTCTAGCTCGATCACGATCGGAGCTCATAGAACACAGGGCCGCATTACTCGAGCACCTCGAGGAGCTGGGCCTCAGTCAATTGGGCGAAAAGCTCACTGTCTCCCAGTCAGAAAATGTCCTTTCTGGGAACAGTGTTAGACTCGCTATCCATGACGGCACGCCTGTCACCAGAGCGCGGACTAAATATTCAGCGCGTCGCGAAATCCTTCCGCCACGGCTCGATAGTTCCGCTCAAAAGGTTTCAGAAAATGCTGGGGCTGATGGCCTCAGCAGCCTCTGTACTCCAGTTGGGCTTGCTTCGCATGCGCCCACTGCAGATGTGGCTGAAAGCGCGGGTTCCACCCAGGGCATGGACAGCGGGTCTGTTTCGCCTCAGGGGCGACCTACAGTGTGTTTCAGCTCTGGAACCTTGGAAAATAACCGACTGGTATCAGTCAGGTGTGAGTCTGGGGACCGCTTCGAGTGTGAAGGTGGTGTCTACGGACGCCTCCACCTCGGGGTGGGGAGCGCTGCTTGAGGGCAGACCGCTAGCTGGCCTGTGGTCAGAACGGGAAAAGCTCCTTCACATAAACTGCTTGGAGATGATAGCAGTCGACAAAGCGCTACGGCGTTTTTGTCCCCAGGTAACAGGCCACCACGTCTTGGTCCGGTCGGACAACATGTCAGTGGTGGCATACATAAATCGCCAGGGCGGCGTCAGGTCACGAAACCTTCACAGGCTGACGGAACGCCTCCTGGTCTGGGCTCAGCACAACCTGCTCTCACTGAGAGCAGCGCACGTGCCTGGTCACCTGAATGTGGGACCAGACAGACTGTCCAGGAACAATGTTCCAGCAGGGGAGTGGTCGCTGCACCCGCAGACGGTCCAGCTGCTGTGGAAAACGTTCGGCAGAGCACAGGTGGACCTATTCGCGTCCCACGAAAATGCTCATTGCCCGAAGTTTTTCTCGAAAAGCAAGGACGCGCTGGCTCATGTTTGACCCCGCTGCCCCCTATATGCTTTTCCTCCTGTCTCGCTCCTGCCTCAAGTGTTGGAACGAATCAGGGAAAACGGATGCCCAGTGCTGCTCGTAGCTCCGCTCTGGACAAACCAGACGTGGTTCCCTGCCCTGATGCAGCTGACCAGCACTGCCCCATGGCCTGTACCATTGAGGAGAGACCTCCTCTCTCAGGCGGAGGGCTCGATTTGGCATCCTCGCCCGGAGCTGTGGTCCCTGCACGCATGGGCCATCAACGGGTACCCGCTAGCCTCCCAGAAGGAGTGTTAAACACGATCGCGCAGGCTAGAGCTCCGTCTACCAGGCGGCTCTACTCCTCGAAATGGTCTGTTTTCTCTGCATGGTGTCAAGCCCAGAGCTTTTCACCTGTGGACTGCGGGGTTTCGGAAGTGCTTTCCTTCCTTCAAGAGCTACTGGATAAGGGCAGGACCCCATCCACGCTCAAAGTATATGTGGCGGCCATAGCAACGTTTGCAAAACCGGTGTCTGGCCAGTCGCTGGGGAAGAACGACTTAGTCGTGCGTTTCCTTAGGGGAGCTCGGAGGCTAAACCCTCCCAGGCCCCCTTCAGTCCCGACGTGGGACCTTTCCACGGTCCTGGAGGCCATGAAAGGCGCCACGTTCGAGCCAATCCAGCTGGTGGACATGAAACACCTGTCGTTCAAAACAGTGTTTCTCATGGCTCTCGCTTCAGTGAAGCGCATAGGGGACTTGCAGGCGCTTTCAGTAAGCGCGTCATGTATGGAGTTTGGGCCTAATGACTCGAAGGTCATTCTCAAACCTAAGCACGGGTATGTGCCGAAATCCCTCAATACACCGTTTAGGGCCCAGGTAATTTCCCTGTCCGCCCTTCCGGTTCTCAATGAGGAGGAGGACGCGAGTCTCCTTTGCCTCGTCAGGGCATTAAGAGCTTATGTGTCGCGCTCGTCTGTTTTCAGACAGACTGAGCAGCTTTTCGTTTTGTTTGGCGGGCGCTCCAAGGGACTTGCCGCCTCAAAACAGAGCCTATCCAGATGGATAGTGGATGCCATTGCGCTCGCTTACACTGCAAAGGGCCTGCAGTGCCCCTTGGGTGTCAGAGCGCACTCCACGAGAGGCGTGGCCTCTTCGTGGGCATGGTCTAGCGGGGTTACCCTGCAAGATATCTGTACGGCCGCGGGCTGGGCCTCGCCGTCTACATTTATAAAATACTATAACCTGGAGGTACCCGCCTTACAAGCTAAGCTTTTGGCGGTCTAGAATTCAGTGCTATCTGCCCTGCTGTGCGGCCCAGATGCTGAGTTTACTGCAGCCCCATGAGTGTTGACACACGTATGGCCACTCAGATCAGGCTGAAAGCTTTCACCCTGGCTGCGCGTTTAATTGTCATATGATAGCCCCGCTGGGTGCTATTTTATAAGGAATGACGCTTCCAGCCTCTCTTCCTCCACTCTATGTGAGTTTATGGTGATTATGCACTATATGAGCCCTGGGCTTCGGACCCTGGGACTTTGGTGTTGGATCCCTGTACGCACGGCGTGTTGCATTGTGTTCCCCTAGCGTAAGTTATCGTACGAAACCAGAGTGCAGCGAGGACACTGACACCCGAGGAGTGATGCCAGTATCTCGGGAACTAGAAACAGGAAGTGTTCACTTACCTGCTGGGAGTCCTGAGATGAGATCAGTGCCTGCACCTAGAGAGGAGAGGAGGGAGTGTGTTAGTCCAGAAGTGCCTTGTCCTGCCATGCGTAGAACACAAAGGAAAACTGCAGGAGTGCATAGGAACCTGAACCGTTTGCCCAAGTCAGCGTGTAATGCAATGGCTGTTAATCTTGAGAGGCTCGCCCAGATGCCAGCGGGATGGTCCGTCACGCCACAGGAGAGTTGCCAAGAGGGCGAGAGGATTAAGATGTTCAGGGTTGGTAGTCACCGGGGACGTCGACTATCAGCAGGGGAGAGTGTAACCGGGTCAAAAGTCACTAAAGTTAATTACTGAACTGTTTAACAGAGTCCTGTTTAAGTGAACTGCATATGTGAAGTGTTTTAGTGCTTTTCTCAGTTATGGACGTGATGTTACGCTGGCCCTTTAAGGAACGTCACTTCTGAAAGTGTCGCGAGAACTGAGTGTGAGCAGCGCGCTTTCCCAACGTGGTCGTGGAAGCTCTTCATGCGGACGCTGTGCTGAGTTAAAGGTGACAAAAAGTCAGTGATATAGTGATATAGTGAGAAATAAGGACTTTTAAGAGTGTGTAAAGTGTTCTTACGTGCTTTGCGAGACCGGATGGTCGTGTATTGCGTCAATTGATGGTGATTTCTGTCGAGAATCATCTCGGTGTGGGGAAATTCCAACAACACAATTCATGAGAAGCGTGAGTGATACAAACATTATCATTACCGTGAAATGGAAATGGACTTCTGTCTAATAAATTAGAGGGGAGAAGGGTGATCTGTGTAGGCCCTCCGTGTGTTACTGGGCCGAGAGTGAGACATCAGAGGGAAATTCAAGTGCGTCTTCCACTGTGAAGCTGTTTATGGGTCATTAAGTGGTGACAAAGAGTAAGTTTGAACTTTGTTCATTTCATGTGAATGTACAAGTGTTTGTGAAAATGTGAGACATTGAGTGTAAAAGTGTGTGATCGTTTTGAAAGGTTTATGCAAATACTGGAAGTGTGATTTCTAATATTCATTGTACTGTATTTTGCTTGTGACAAAGCAGCTTTCCTGGTAATATGTGATGACAAATGCTATAACCGCTTGTGTATGTGTTTTCTAGAGAGAAAGGCTGCTACTGTTGTCTATGTTAGTCAGACTGAGTTTGTGAAGGGTTCATTTGATGTTGTGACGGAAAACAAGAGACAGTGAGACTCATTTTGATGTGAAAAGCCAACTTTATTGTTTTAGTTCAATTTACACAATCCTGTCTAATTTAAGTTCCTGAAATCCTGCTTAATTAATGCTGCGCCGTTCAAAACGCAGTCTGGAATAAAAACCCCTTCATAATTCTAGCTCTGTGTCCGGTGTCGTCACTATCTTCCACACCGGGCCACATATATATATATATTCCCAATCATGGTATCAAACTGCACCTGATGTCGAACACACCTTATGCCTCCTGGAGTGCGTCATGGTCGAAAGCCCGCCCCTTTCTTTTGTTGCTACAGTCTACGGAGGTGTGTAACTTATGCCGAGTTCAGACTGCACGATTTTAGCCCTGATTTTGGCTCGCCGACAGGTTTTGAGAAATCGCCGACAAATGCCCGAAATCACAGGCAAATCGGTGCTCGTTCACGCGAGTGACAATCACGCAGTGTGAATGAGCAAAGACGTGATCTGAGAGAATCACCGACGAGTCGCCGACGCCCGTGAGATATTTGGCATGCTAAATATCTGGACCTGTCGGCGATTCAAAATCCTGCTGTGTGAAAAGTGTTATGACTGAAAACTACATCGGCGATGACCGACAGCCAATGAGAGAGCAAGATACAGGACAGCAGGATGTTCGGGGAGGAGTTATAGACCAGAATATCAGTATTTTAATAGATAGCCCTTTACAATTATATCAAACAGAAACAAAGCACAAACATTTGCATGACCAGCAGCAACAGCAGGACATTTGCTAAATTATTTATTTACCCCCAACTCTCTTTGCACAGTCCTTGCTCCCCTCGTCTTCCCAACCATTTCCTCCTGCATAAACTGTTTATTTTTCTCATTTTCGCTACAAATCAGCGCACATACAATTTGGATCGCAATCTTCTTGTAGGCTATCATTTTTAATAACAAATTAAGTGTCGCGCGAGAACTCCGGTCTCACGCACGCGTGATCTTCCATTATTTCCCTATCACTTCTCGTGTTTGTTTGGTTGTGAAACGTAGTTTGCGGACCAGGCAGAAGTTGTCGGCGATTCTTTCTTTTGTAAAGTCATGCAGTGTGAAACCTCCTGTCGCCGATCCATCGTGCAGTGTGAACACAGCAGCAACTGAATGTTACCCCAGATAGTCATGCAGTGTGAAAACAACAGTGACCCGATTATTTTGAAAATCGTGCAGTCTGAACTCGGCATTAGGTGTTTGATCTCAATCTCAGTG
The DNA here is from genome assembly GCF_029890125.1 of Rhinichthys klamathensis goyatoka. Classification (NCBI taxonomy): domain Eukaryota; kingdom Metazoa; phylum Chordata; class Actinopteri; order Cypriniformes; family Leuciscidae; genus Rhinichthys; species Rhinichthys klamathensis. The sequence goes on from NW_026606589.1 coordinate 2,425,651, forward strand.
TGGTGTGCCCTCAGGGCTCCCTGTGCAGGCAGGTCGAAGCACCAGCTGTGCTGTTACAGACATACAAAAAAAACCTAAGCTATCTGTATGATTTTTGTATGTACCTTCGTTGTGAGTATTACATCGCCAGATTAGAGTCAGTTGTTCATTTTCGTAAGACCTCGAATGAGGTTGTATGTTTATTGTTTTTAATTAAGGCCCTTTTTGCATAAAGGCAGGCTGATGGCGCACACGTAAATACGAGTTGGAAGCTCGGGATTTTCTTTAAGCTCCGATCTTTACGAGTTGGGGGCGTCAGTGAGAAACATGGCGGGATGTAACGGTATTTAGCAGTGATATTGACAGTCTTTTCTATTTACAGCACAGTAAACTAATCATCATATGATGTCATCATAATATAACAACAATGTATGCAATGATAAATTTTGACCTGCAGTGGTTTCATAAATTAATTAAAATGGTAACACTTTACAATAACAGGGCATGAATAATCATGTACTAATACCTGAATTAGCCTAATAGTTACTTCAACATGAACTCATGATTAGTGAAGATATGAACCAATGAAGAGTGATCCTCGTCAGGAGTCATAATGATTCATGCATGAATAACAGCAGCCTTAAACATGTTATGTTTGATAGTTAATGCATTAATTAACGTTTAGGCGTAAACTAAATCAATCAGGCTCTGTAAGAATAAATTTGAAAAATGTTGACTTTGAAATACATTTAAACAATTTATTAGTCATAATTTAAAGGTGTGATGAACTGAGAAATCTAATTTTCCTTGAGCTTTTGACATATAAGAGGTCATTATTCTATAAGTATATCCTGTAAGTTTCAGAACTGAAAAATTCCTTGTTAGTCCAATAAAAGCTTTTATTGACACCAAGGCACAGCGAACGACAGGTTTTTCAAAGTGGGGATCTATGATGTCAAAGGGTATCAAACATCGGTTCCCAAAAAAATAGGCAAACAGGATGTTTTCCATTACACGAGAGTAGATGTTAAAACTTCATGCTGATTTGTACTCGGCTTTCGCCAAGATAAGCACAAACTAAGACGTAGCTTTACAGTAACCTATGCTTCTCCATCCATTTACGCTTCTTTCCATATGGTGATGTGAATCTCCTTCTGTCAGGCGTTAACGGCTGCAGTGTACTTGGCGCGTCAGCACACACAACGGCTGCAACTACAGTGTGGTCTCCCCAGTGGACCAGCACAACAACCGTCTGGATTGAGCCAAGTAGGGGACATCTCTAGGGTCTTCAAGTGGGCACCTTCCGTCCTCAGTGTTTCGTCGTCTAGCCCACGACATCTCAAGAGGGCTCGACAGTGACTCTGGCGTCCCAGAGTCACCCCCCTCCGTCCCCCACTCAACTCAGCCCAGCTTACTGACCTTTACATCCCTCCTGCTACTGAGGTTGCTCCTTCCTCGTAGTTCACATGTGACCTAACCACAATCTCACAATCTCTCCGATTGCTGTCGAGCCCCACTGTCTTCGTTAAAGTAGGTTCAGTGGCAACGGTTCCGTATGGCATACTACCTACCGCAAAACACAATATCTACCCAAACACCAACCCTCATTCACGCAATATACACAGGAACGTAATAACTGTAATTACTATGCAAACTATACAAACCAACAGACTCTTCGAGTTTTTCAAGAATTCTACGAAACTGTAGCGTAGCGTGGCGGCCTGTACACAGCCAGCCAGAATCTTTCCGTCTCAACCACAGCCAGTTGCTGCTCCTCTCTGCTGCTTCAGATAAGTTCTTTACTGTGCGACGCAACTCTTGGCCACTGAATCTGACGTCTCTGAGGAACCGGGTTGTAGAGTGTGCCACAAATCCTCGACAACCCACTTCCACTGGATAAACCTGGACTCTCCATCCTCACTGTTCTGGTTCAGTGGCAAGATGAGCATACCGCAGTTTCTTCCTCTCATATGCCTCATCTACAGCATCCTCCCATGGCACTGTTAACTCTATCAGTTGAACAATGCGTGCTGATCCAGACCACAAAACAATATCTGGTCGGAGGTTAGTGGTGGCAATCTCAGGTGGAAAAATAAGCCGTTGATCAAGATCAGCCAGCATTTTCCAGTCCCTAGCAGCTTCCAGTTGTCCTGGGCGAGAATTGGTTTTAACACCTTTTCTTGGTGGTTGCTCGCCTGGGCGGACGAATATTGTCTTCTGTGTGTATTGTTTTGCTAGAACAGGTGGCAACTTATTGGTCATGTTACGCTTGCCTTCCAATGCTAAAGCCAAACATCGCAGTAGTCAAGTCAAGTCAGGTCATCTTCATTTATATAGCGCTATTAACAATGGATTGTTTCAAAGCAGCTTTACAGAGATAAACATATAATTTAAGGTAACAGAGATTGTTTTGGTTTTATAGCGGTTCTTGAATAATGTTATTTCCAGCTAAAGTTAATTTTGATTGATTCACCTCCGTCGAAATGATCAGACTTTAAACGCGAACCTGTGATTAACGCTGACGGCATTCACATGCACATTCAGAAATGATTATATAGTTATGTGCTTTTGAAAATATGTGCGCAGGTTTGTAATTCCATACAACCCATGCCTAAACAAACTACTTGTCTTGCCTATAAATTTTGATACAGAATTTTGTTTTATTTTATCCCAACGGGGTACGCGAACCAAATTTCACAACGCTTTCTCTGTAGAGTGGGAAAGGGATCCTCCATAGGGAGAGGATAGTCGACACTTCAGCACTGCATTGTCATCGGGTCCAGGCGAATCTCCTTCGTCAGCTCTGGATACGGCAGGCTGCGGGAAAACCTCGGGATAAACAAAGACACTAATATTAGCGTAGATGCCATTCTTCTTATGAAGTAACAAGTACATCAAGATTTAAGGGAAGTGTTCCCAGTTCCGGCTGACCTAATCTATGCAGCCTAACATTGAATTATAGAAGTCTATAATGTATTATGTGTATGCTAGGTCAAAGAGATGTGTTTTTAGTCTAGCTTTGAACATAATAATAATATTTTAAAAATTTTAAAACAATATTTTAAAATTTATACGATGTTTAATAGGGAGCCAATGCAGTGTTGACAGAACCGGGCCAATATGGTCATATTTCCTGGTTCTGGTAAGAACTCGAGCTGCTGCGTTTTGAACTAGCTGTAGTTTATTTATTAAGCGTGCAGGGCAACCACCCAGTAGAGCATTACAATAGTCTAGCCTTGAGGTCATGAACGCATGAACTAATTGTTCCGCATTTCCCAATGAGAGCATATGAGTCTGCGTCGCCGAAGAGACCAGAAGGCTCAAGCGGAGCATCCAATAAAAAAGCCCGGTCTTTTTCTCTTATTTCGGCCAGATTTAACCAAAGGTGCCTCTCAGTAGCTACAAGGGCTGCCATAGACCGCCCAATTGCTCTGGCGGTCTCCTTCGTAGCTCTGAGAGACAGATCGGTGGCCCGACGAAGTTCTAGAACCTCGTCAGGACCAACTCCCTCACTCCTATCCAGATCCCCCAGCAGGTCAGCTTGGTAAGCCCGGAGCACTGCCATAGTGTGCAGACATGCTCCAGCTTGACCTGCTGCCGTATACGCTTTGCCCACTAAACCCGAAGTTGCTTTAAGAGGTCTAGTGGGCAAAGCTGAGGCCTTCAGAGACGATGCTGGGCCAGGTGACAGATAGCTCGCGAGCGTCTGATCAGCCTGGGGCATCGCCTCATATCCGTACTCTTTCAGCCCTCTTATACCTGAATATATATTAACCTGAGGGCTGAAAAGACGTGACGAGTATGGCTTATTCCATGATCTAGATAACTCATTATGAAGATCGGGAAAAAAGGGAAGGCCTCGTGGTGGAGATGATGTAGCTGAAGAAAGGAAGCGCTCATCTAGTTTACTTTTAGGACGAGCGCCCCTTTTCTCAGCTGGCCATTCAATATTTACTTTCTTTACAGCCCTAGACATCACCTCCACCAGCTCCTCATATGCTGGGGAAACAGGTGGCGAATCTCTTTCCCCAGTGTGTGTGCTTTCACTCTCCATACTCATCACATCAACCTCCTCAGAGGAAGAGCAACAAAGTAATGGAAGGCTCTCTCCCCGGGCGGAAGAAGCCGCAGAGCGGGCTTCCGACACAGGGGGGAGAGCACTGGATCCTCCGGGTAAGGAAGGAGAAAAGGCCCTCGGACCCGTCTCCAGCACTCCATTCTCCGTGCTGCCTCGGCAACAGGGGGTCCTGCACCCTGAGGATCGCGAGCCTGACCACTCTCGTCAAAGAGTGACAGGCGAGAGCGGAGCATGCGAAGCGGAAGCATTTCGCAATGCTGGCACTCAGCCCTCTCGAAGGCTGAGACCGCATGCTCCACTCCCAAACAAACAACACAAAGCTCGTGTGTGTCCCCACCCGTTAAATAACGCGGGCAGGGAGAAGCACACTGTTTGTACATTTGTTTCACCATAACTCTTTCCAAATATATGCAACAGACAACAATAAATAGACAGAGACAGAGTAACACAGATCTTGCTGAGGCACAGAAGCTAATGCCGGTTTGCACCGGATGTGCTTTTATCCCTTCCTGGTCATGACGTCACCCGCCCGTGACGCTCATTCTTTCCATTGGACTAGTTGACATTGATGCTCAGACGCATTCACGCTGGGGGCGTTCCTAAAGCGTCGTTGACGCATCGCGAGTTCCCTCGAAAGGGAACTGATCCTACTCTCTTCCATTGACCAAAGGTCTTGCCAGCCCATCTTGCGTTGTTCCACACTCTCCCATCTCATCCACTCTCCCTGTTTGGCCTGGGAAATGGCCTTTATACACCTCATCCTCTCGTCCTGCTTTCGCACCTCGTTGACTACCAGCTTCCTCCTTTAAGCTGGGCCTGCCTTGTGCCATTTAGGAGGAGCTAAACTGAGCCCAAAACCCCCTCTTCCATGCTGTACCTGTCCCACGATATCACCAATTTGAAGGGCAGCCTTTGCCTCCACCACAGATTTCTTTGCTGACCACTTTCTACCAGTTTTTAACACATTTGTCGCGTGACTCTACTAAGGTCATTTCCAGTCTGACCTTGGCGCACTTAAACTCCTCAGTTAAGGCGAGACACTACAGGTGAATAGGGTAAAAAATTTAAATAATAGATATCACCATGAAACTTCAGTTGATTACTTACACAAGTATATAAAAAAATGTATTATAATTTTTGGAAATTTGTATGTTTAATTATGCAAATTAGGCATTAGCTCATTAAATATGCGCAATTTTGCATATATTTTCGGTAGATAGATCTGAACATATGATAAAGCCAGGTGCAAAATTCTTTTTTCATTTTGTTTACACACAAGATGAAAAAAAAAGTTCAGAGGGATTTCAGGATATATGCTTTCATTACCTAGGAAATCAAAATATACTGTCCATAAAAATTTCGCCATATTTTTTTTATTAAAATGTCACATAAATCAGGCCAGGAATGATTTATTAACAAATCCCTCTAAAATATCTTCAGAATACTGCTAAGTGTATAACTGGAAAGTTTGGTGTACATAGGTGCTACATAGGCTGAGATATCTGTACTGGAGAATGACAAAAAACTCATTTTGAGAAAAAGGCATTTAAAGATTTAAGTAGGGAATTTAATACATTTCTATTGGAAAAAAAATGCTCAAAAACAGAATAAACGCTCAGGCCCCTCAAGACGCTCAGTAATAATAATATATAATATTTCAAGCTCATGAAAACTGATTATTTAATAACATGGCAGGCATATAAGGCCTACAACTGCAGTAAATCAATGAATTACAGTTTTTCTCCATTGGTTTGGCTCATTTCTTGAAACAGAAATTACATTCTCAAAACTCTAAGATCATTTGGCAAAACAGTCTTACAGTTCAGCACAACACTATAGCTCACTTGCAAAAGCTCATATCTCTCCCAAAACTGTTCACTCATGCTTCAAAACTAAATTCCTTTCAAAGAGTCAGTGCCACAAAAATGGAACAGATCCTTCTCAATTGCTTTGGCTCATTTTTTTAAACAGACCGGACGTTCTCAACACTCTTGGTGCTTTTGCCAAAATAATGTGGATGGTTCGGCACAACACCATGGTTCACCTGCAAAAGCTCATACCTCTCCCAAAACAGTTCACTCATGTATCAAAACTAAATTTCCTTCTCATTTAAACAGTCAGTGCCCCCAAAATGCTTCGTCCCTTTGGCATTGTGTAAGCACTGCAAGTCAAAATGTTTAGATGTTTTGTCACAATGGCAGAGGACCATTGAAATATCCCTCATGTCCACCTTTCAGTCTTAGCCCAGTCCTTCCTTGACAATGGTTACTGTACTGTTTTTTGTCTAGCTAACAAAATACAATTGTGTATAAAACTGAAAAAAAGAAAAATGATTGTAGGAGTAGCTTCCAAGGTTTGACATCACACATTACACTCATACTGCCAATGAAATTGTAACCATTATCATTCACACACATAAAGTAACTTCCATACATCAGAGTAAAAATAAAATGTATATACAGCATAATATACTGTAATATAAACACACAAACAAAAAACAATGAAAATGATTGCAGGCTACAGTGCTGTAAATAAAGCTGGAGTTTCACAACTAACAGTTCTTCACTGGTCGCTGTCCTCACCCTCCCTCTCCTGGCCACCGTCCTCGCCCTCCTGGCTATCCACACGCTGCTGTCTGTCTGGCCACAGATTCTAGTCCACATCACAGCATATATTCTCCCTTGCGATGCAACGAGGGAAGAAACGGCATGCATGTCGCAACCATCCCCTACATTGATCTCCTGTTATATCCTCACACGCAGCGTCCATTGCATGGAGCAGGGACCTCTGATCTTGAGCCCGATGCTCATACACTCTCCATCTCCAAGCGGAGAAATACTCCTCAATAGGATTGAGGAAAGGAGAGTAAGGTGGTAGGAACACCATGACTATCCTTGGATGAGTGGTGAACCAGGCCCTGGTGTGGGCCACAGTGGAAATTCACATTGTCCCATATAATGACCTACGTGAGGCTCTACGAGACCTCTCTCATTTTTGAGGGATAAAAATTAAGGCGTTCCAAGAACATGAGGAGCTTCTGTGTATTGTATGGGCCAAGACTGGGGATGTGAGTGGCCACACCATTCTCAGATATGGCAGCACACATACAGTAGTTATATTGCCCCCTCGCTGGCCTGGGACATCCACCGTGGCCCGGTGGCCAATAATATTACGGCCACGTCTTCGGCCCTTGGCCAGGTTGACTGACTACATACCTGTTTTCCCTGCGAAAGGTTTGGATGATGGAGGAGACTGTAGAGCGAGGCACATTAGGCTGCACTCTGCGACGTGCCTCCGCCATTGTGAGGACATGGTTGATGACGTGGTCTATAATTGTGGCCCGAATTTCATCCGGGACAGCATGGTGTCTTCGTGCTCCTCGGCCTCTTCTCCCTATTCCACCACCAAGCACCCTTCCTCCTCCTCCTCCTCTTCTTCTTCTTCCTCCTCCTCTTCCTCTTCATCGAGCAGGCAGTTGCCCTTGTTCATTTACTTGGCCAGGTGCCTCCATGTTCAGAAAATGTGCTGGTCCTGAATGGTCAAGCTCTTTACATACATGCAGTGGCGGATTTAGCAAATTGGGGGCCCAAGGCGAAGGTAGTATGGGGCCCCCCATCCGATCTTTAAAAGAGAACGAAAAAAAATGTTTTTTTCAGAATTTAAAAAAACAAAGAAAAAAACATTAAATGGCACTTTCTGGAGAGTTTTGTGCAAAGAAATATAGAAAAAAAGTAGGTCTAGCAAGTCTTATATTTCTGTAATTCACACAGATCAAACACAAATATGCTGACTGAATAGATTGAGAAACACTGCTTTAATTAATGTTTTTATGATGACTTTGTGAAAGGTTAACTAAACAGCATGAGCCGTCTTCCTGCTGGCTAGTAAGTTAGTTGGCAAATTTCATTCATACAGATCTGTATTATGCTATACACTCACCGGCCACTTTATTAGGTACCCCTTGCTAGTAACGGGTTGGACCCCCTTTTGCCTTCAGAACTGCCTCAACTGCCTCTTCGTGGCATAGATTCAACAAGGTGCTGGAAGCATTCCTCAGGGAGTTTGGTCCATATTAACATGATGGCATCACACAGTTGCCGCAGATTTGTCGGCTGCACATCCATGATGCGAATCTCCCGTTCCACCACATCCCAAAGATGCTCTATTGGGTTGAGATCTGGTGACTGTGGAGGCCATTTTAGTACAGTGAACTCATTGTCATGTTCAAGAAACCAATTTGAAATGATTAGAGCTTTGTGACATGGTGGAAGTAGCCATCAGAGGATGGGTACATGGTGGCCATAAAGGGATGGACATGGTCAGAAACAATGCTCAGGTAGGCCGTGGCATTTAAACGATGCCCAATTGGCACTAAGGGGCCTAAAGTGTGCCAGGAAAACATCCCCCACACCATTACACCACCACCACCAGCCTGCACAGTGGTAACAAGGCATGATGGTTCCATGTTCTCATTCTGTTTACGCCAAATTCTGACTCTAACATCTGAATGTCTCAACAGAAATCGAGACTCATCAGACCAGGCAACATTTTTCCAGTCTTCAACTGTTCAATTTTGGTGAGCTCTTGCAAATTGTAGCCTCTTTTTCCTATTTGTAGTGGAGATGAGTGGTACCCGGTGGAGTCTTCTGCTGTTGTAGCCCATCCGCCTCAAGGTTGTGCGTGTTGTGGCTTCACAAATGCTTTGCTGCATACCTCGGTTGTAACGAGTGGTTATTTCAGTCACTGTTGCCCTTCTATCAGCTCGAACCAGTCTGGCCATTCTCCTCTGACCTCTGGCATCAACAAGGCATTTCCGCCCACAGAACTGCCGCTCACTGGATGTTTTTTTCTTTTTCGGACCACTCTCTGTAAACCCTAGAGATGGTTGTGCGTGAAAATCCCAGTAGATTAGCAGTTTCTGAAATACTCAGACCAGCCCTTCTGGCACCAACAATCATGCCACGTTCAAAGTCACTCAAATCACCTTTCTTCCCCATACTGATGCTCGGTTTGAACTGCAGGAGATTGTCTTGACCATGTCTACATGCCTAAATGCACGTAGTTGCCGCCATGTGATTGGCTGCTTAGAAATTAAGTGTTAACGAGCAGTTGGACAGGTGTACCTAATAAAGTGGCCGATGAGTGTAGTTTCTGATAGTGTTATTATACATTTCTTACAGATAATCACGATGATCATTGCGTTTGTCTTACCGAATGTGGTAGCTTTATGCAATTACAGTTTGTCTATAAGCTTTTTTTTTATTAATGCCGACAGTAAAATGTTGCCAGATATTGCTACGAAAAACAAGAAAAAAAAAAAATAATCCGAAATAATTCGGATTATTGTCTTTTGGAAATAAGATGAATATATCATTAACCCTAACATGCAACTTTCCACTTTAATAACTTACTAAAGTGTCACATTAAATCAGAAAAACAGGTCCAGAAGACTACTGCCACCTTTCCATTAGGTGGATCTGGCAACACTGGATCTGGCACCTGCGCGCGCCCTCACTCACAACGCGCTCTCAAGCCCCGTTCACTGCGCTAGCTTCTCGCAGCAACATGAATTGCAAACACTCATATGAGGTGGTTTAAACGGCTAATTAATCATTCAGAGAGCTTGACATTTTATTTTTGAATGTAAAAAATGACAGAGTTCCGGACCTCGGCCACCTCATAGCTGGCTACGGCCATGGACTTGTAACATCGTTAGCACATACCGGGCATCACAAAAAAGTTTGTTACCTTCTGCAATTTTGCTAAAAACGTTTTGCTTTCCTCCCGCTTCCTGCTTTTTCAGCACCGCTTGGGTAGCTTCTCTGTCTGTCACTCTGTAGCCTACACTGTCTGTCAATCACTTCTTTTTCTCCATCAGTTTTTTGGCGCATTACAGCCTTGTCACTTTCGCACGCAGAAAGTGAGATAATGGAATAGTCCAATGTAGTGAGGTGGGGGGCCCTCTCCTGTCTGCGACACTAATGATTTGATGCCTTTTTTCGCAAATGTTTTTTAGAAATATATAATTTGCGAAAAAAAAAAAAAAAAAAAAACTTAAGTATAATTTAATGGGGCATTTTGGGGGCCCCTAGGTAGCTCGGGGCCCAAGGCATTTGCCGACCTTTGCCTAATGGTTAAGTCCGCCCCTGCATACATGTTTGGCAGCATTCACAGTCATGGACAGCACCTGTCAGGTAACTAAACATACTGTTTGATTGGTCATCTGAGATGTGTGAAACTCCTCCTTCGTTAGTCAAGTTCTAGTTTCACCTGACTGTCAATTGCTGTAATAAATTTATCAAATGTTCCAATGGATTCATATATGGTATTCATGGTATTATGTTCTTGACTAATTTTGACAATTGTACAGACTATTGTGCATGTGATGACTTATACAATGAAATGTCGCTGACACGTTTTGGAGCGAACAACCATTAGACTGAGAATCGACAATCAGTTTAGATCAACAAGATCTATTCACTTGGAAATTGTGCTAAATGTAGGCTACCTGTACTTAATCATTTGCAAAGAGGTACTGAGACATGTACTTAGACATTTGCAATTTGATGAAATTAATGAGAAATTCAATTCTGTTGTGAACAATTGCCAAGTGGTTTGGAGGTTTGTCCATGTTGTTTTGAGAATGTAATTTCTGTTTCAAGAAATGAGCCAAACCAATGGAGAAAAACTGTAACATTGGCAGAGTACACCACGTGATGCATCTCAGCGAATCACGTTAGCAGAAACCAGCAGTAGCCAATGAGATTTCGTCATTAGCTTTAAATCACCCTTTGGACATTCACGATTGGTTACTGATAGAAAGGAAAGGCCCATATTTGGGTTACATAGCGTAGTGCAGGAGATTCAGAGCTTTACAACGATACCGGTCATGACAGACTTCAGTAAACAGACGGAACGCGGCATGACGCGTTGGAATGCTATAACTTCTTGGTAAATTCGGGAGAAATTTACTGCCGCAAGTAAACAGAATGTAATAAAATAAACATCTTAAAGTATATTTTCAATGTTTTCTTTATAGCAGCTTGAAAGAACACATATTGAAGGAGTAAACTAGCCCAAAATCTCAAAACTGACCACTGCATGCCTGCCGTGTCTCGCCTTAAAGCAGAGACTGGCAGCTGCAATATTCCTTTACTATAAAGTCCCACTCTGCTGAGGCAGCGTGGAACTCCCAACCATTTCCTGATTTGTATGAACTTATTAACGCTTCCAGCTCATCCACTGTTGTCAAAGAAACCTCGTACACAGTCAGTGGCCACAGCAACCTCGGCAGTAGACCAAACTGAAAGCAGCAGAGTTTTAGTTTGCCTGGTAGAGCACAGCTGATTATGCTCTTCAACCCTTCCACTGCTTGTTGTCTAACTTCTCCCACTCGAACTGTGTCCTTTAGATCCCCATCGTACCATCTCCCAAGACTCTTCACTGGCTTCTCAGAAACTGTTGGTATTGCCTCACCATTATATACCATGCATTAGGGCAATCATGATGCCCTAATCATTACTTCCATTGCCATGGTAAAAGCCAGTGGAGAAATGGTGCATCCTGCCATTATTCCAACCTCTAAGCATTGCCATGTAGTGCTGAATTCTGGAGTTGAGAAACTAAATTGCAAATCTCCAAAATAGGCTTTCAAAGAAGCCCAAAGAAGGCTTTCAAATGATGCCCAAAGAAGCTCATGTGGCACTGAACCATATGCATTAGCCAAATCCAGGAATGTCACATGGAGCTCCTTCTTCTCCTTTTTAGCTGATTGAATTCGTTGCCAGATAACATTGATGTGTTCTAAGCATCCTGAGAACCCTGGAATGCCCGCTTTTTGAACTGGTCAATTAAGCCATTCTTTAATAGGTAGGTGGACAATCTCTGAGCAATAATGCTGAAGAAAATCTTACCTTCAACGTTTAATAGTGAAATAGGACGAAACTGACTGACTAGCATCTTTTTCTTTAGGTATAAAGACCCCACCTGCTCTGCGCCATGCTCTAGGTACAACCTGTTTTTCCCATGCCAGTTTTGTCAATTTCCACAGAATTCGTAGAACTCCTGAAGCACTCTTTTACACTCTGTACGGAACTCCATTAGGCCCTGGAGATGATGAAGCCCTTGCCTTTCTCACAGCCTGCTCTACCTCTTTCCACTTAGGTGCACAGACATCCATTTGGTATTCTGGTGGATTGATAGGTGGGATGTCTGATGGAATTGACATAGGCTCATGCCTTTTTGCATCTGTATGTGTTTCCTCCAAATATCTCTCTAACTCAACCCTAGATGCTTTTAAAATGCCAAAGTTATGTAAAGTTAAGTTATGTTACTCTATTGTTGCAGCTAGCTTTGCGTTCAGAAGAGAATAGTGGACGATAGAGATGAATCATCTTTAGCCTTTCTCGGCATATTTATTTTCAGCTGTAGACACATCAGTCTCACGGTCGGCAGCACAGAGTTATATTATTCTTAACTATGGCAAAAACAACTGGGACAAACATAATGACGCAAACATGTTCTCTATAGCCTGCACTTTAGTGCCCCCCTGTGGCATAAACATATGTACAACACAGAACCAGTGGTGGAATGTAACGAAGTACAAATACTTCGTTACTTTACTTAAGTACTTTTTTCACGTATCTGTACTTTACTTAAGTAGAATCAATAGTGCATACTTTTGACTTTTACTTCGTTACATTTTACAGCAATTATTATACTTTCTACTCCACTACATTTCTACAGCATTCCGTAAAATTTTCGTTACATTTTCTGATCAGTTTTTCCCCTGGCAAAACGTCTTCCTGACCGTCCGTCGCACGTGACGTTTGTCTCGCCAAGTTTGGTTGCCATAGATATGGGTTGCTACCATAGACTGTAAAAAAATAAACGATTCTAGAACGCTAATCTTAGTTTGACCCAATCAGAGCCCTATAACTAAGGCTCTGGACCCAATCAGGTATGATCCTTCAATCCAAAGATTCTAGAGCCCGGCCCCTTTCGCTTTTCCAACGGCCGCATAGTCTGGTGTGGTCAGTCAGGTCACTGTGGGTGTGGTGCTTGCCCTTATCCGATGGAGTCTGAGCCCGAATCAATTAGCCACCCATGGACGTATTTACGAGAATTATTCGAAATTACAGGATCAAAAAATGACTCGTGGAGGTTCCTATGTAAACTATGCCTGCCCCGAAAAAATGAGCTGCTGGCCTTCAAGAACTCTCCTTCAAATCTGAAGAAACATGTTGAGGTAAGCAATCTCGTTGCTGAGCAGAATCAATGTCATTTTCATTAAAAATGTTCTCCCATAAATCGCCACATTGACTTGATTGTGTAAGAATATTTTTTTTTATACAAAAAATGTAATAATACATTAACGTTAGCTAGTACTATGATAGTTAATGTCCCCGCTGCTTTTGCATGTTGTTGTACGTTACTGCTATTCATTTTGGTAACGTGGTATTTATGCTGCAATCTTGCAAAATGCATCTTGACATATAGTTTAGTCATGATTATATGGATGGTTATGGTATTTAGTAGATGCTTTTGTCCAAAGCGACATACAATATAGTCATCATCAGTGTTTGCGTTTCCCACACATCGACTAATTCGTGGCGGTGCGCCACAGAATCGACAACACTGGCCGCCACATATTGTGGTTTTGGCGGCCGCCAAAGCGAATTTTTATCCCGCCAAAGACTTATTTGATCGGTCAGTGATGTATAGATGACTGACTGGCTGCGTTTGTGACAGGTCGCATGTTACTTAAAGAACGAGCAGAAAGAGAGCCCCTCCTCCGGCCGCGCTCTCATCGTCTATAAGCTATCTTGCTCTCCCTCCCTCCCTCGCTCGCTCATATTAATCAAAATCAATTGAGAATTGACATGATGATAAAAGGTCGGAAGACAGTAACCTCCACCTCAGGGTTCCCACTCGTCCTGGAAAACCTGGATAATTGATGACAAACTTTCCAGTCATGGAAAACAGATGGAAAATTAGAGAAAGTGTAAAATGTCCTGGAAAATCTTGTTGTTGTCCTGGAAAATTATTTTTAAAAAAGTTATTCGTTTTTTATTTAGGTGAGAACAAAGAGTTTTTCACTGGCCAACAACAATTACCGTTAGTTGCAGAAAGTACAATGTTCTAATAATTAATAATTTTAATGTGATTATAAGGTCAATAAGATATTAATTATGCGCTGTATCCAGCTTCATTGAGTATAACAGGAGTTTTCACAACAGTGCTGGACTCTGTGAGCTAGCGCTGAAGTGATTGACAGCTGTAGTGATTAAAAAAAGGAACGCTCTAGGCCTACATTGGACACAGGACTAAGACTAAATAATAATAAAAAATTGCTTACAAAATGCATGACACTAACACTAATAGAAAGGCACTCTGCATCTGCTAGACTAGGTAGTGGAGGGGTCTACAGTTAAAGGCATGTTGTACTACTTTAATTTAGAGCGTGTGCTGCAGACTATTGAGAATATTGAGCTGAAGCTTGACTTCACAAAATTTAACCGCAAATCGCAATCGCAATCGCAATATCTGTCCGAAAAATCGCAATTAGATATTTTCCCCAAATCGCATAGTCCTAGCTTCCATAGTCATAATGTATGATTAAGAGCTCATATTAAAAAGTGATTTTATAGTTAAGTCATGGCAATAAACTGTACGCCTTTTAAAGATTTAGAGAGCAATATATTACTTTAGGGCGTGATCCTTGTCTTTTTTTCCCGTCATAGTAATATTGAAAATGTCCTGAAAAAGATCTGGAAAATGGACGCTGAAAAAGAGTGGGAACCCTGATTATAGGAGTATTAGGTTTTTTGACTTAGAATTAATGAATTAACCAAGAGTATATTGTTACTTTTTATTTTCAGAGAAAGCATGCACATCACCTCAACCAATATCTTCAACTGACAGCACCCACAATCAGGAGGAAGGGAAGCTTGCCTGCTGGTGAGAATGCGTCAGACAGTAAGCAGCTGAAACTAGAGGACACCAAAGCCTCACAAAAGAGCATGGACCAGGCAGTCATCAACTTTGTTGTTCAGGGTTTGCATCCCTTCGGAGTTGTGGAGCAACCAGGATTTATAAATTTAATACAACATTGTAGCCACATTGAGATGTGCCTTAATTAGCTCAAATTATGCATAGGGAATTTTAATAATTAATCATGAATATGATTAATATATTGCATATTACAGTTAAATTATCGAAATTGAAAATAGATCGATTGTATATATGAATGATCAATCATAACGAATTATAATTCCTCATTCATATATCAATGGTCTCATTACAGATCGATTAAATAAGATTAACCCATCAATTAATTCAACAACGTTATCCCTTTTTATAAACTCCAAGAAATCTCAATGTTCCGGCCGTGAACATTAATTTTCAGGTGTTTATAAAATTAGACTACCCAACGTAGTCAATGATAAAGCTTTTGTAGCTATAGGATCGCATTTCATTGACTGGTAAATGAGCACTTCAGGATCAATCAAGAATATGGTTTTAATAATTGAAACTACGGATACGGAATTCTACATTTGAACACAGGATACATGTATGTACAGTTAAACAGTAAAACTAACGAGACAGACGAATAACAAACAGGAGTGAGAGAGAGAGAGAGAGAGAGAGAGAGAGTAAGAAGATGAGAGATCTTCTAGTTTGGCAAAATTCATCACAGTAAGAGATCTCAAATAAGCATAGTAAAACGGATACTTGCACAGGTAAAGCTCTTGGGTGTGACCGATCTGAAAACGGCGTGTGCGTGTATCTCTGTCATGTGGATGCCGAGCGTTCGGGTTCGTCCAGCGAGCGCGGCGTGTTTGAATGTCCTTGTAGGTGAAGCTTGCCAGTCTGGCTGTGTTCATTTTCTTCGCGAGAAGACATGAACAGAGGAGACTTCGAAAAAGATAAAATAAACTTGAAGAAAACAAAAAGAGAAACGATGGATCATCACACTAAGGCGAGGTCCAGATGCACGAGGAGTCACATGATGAAGCCACGAAGAGCAGGAAGAGCCAGGGAGTTTAGGCAGAGAGTTTTCAGGAAGCTTTCAGAAGCGTTTTCAGAAGAAGATTTAGGGAAGCTCGGCGCGTCTCTTTAAGGACACTTAGGTTCACGCCCCTTCTGGCATGAAGGCACCAATCAGCTGGGAGAAAAGTGCCCGCGGAAGATTCCTCTTTGTCTTGTCAGGATCATTTATGATGGTATAACATTTTGTCATTCCTACCCAGAAAGATTGTACAAACCGGACAATAGATTTTACAGTAATATCCTATGTATGACTGGTTCAGTCAAGACAAGACGGTCAAACAGCTACCAGACATGGCAGGTAAAAGTAGAAGAACATAGTTACATTCATATGCAGAATTACAAGCATTTTAAAGTTGGTTAACACGCTATAAAATTATAATACCTGCTACCATGACCTAGGAAATATCAAATTCATGTTTATGCATTTCTTAAGTGGTTATACTTATAGACAATATAAGATCGCAGAGTCTATTCCTCTTTCTTCATCAGAATTCAAGTGGGAGCCGTGATTTTCCCTTGGAATTCCTTTTGGGAGTCATAAAGTTTTATGACCTTGCAAGAGGGAGAGTTATAGAATCTTTCTTTAGAAATAAACTTAAGGTTCGAAGTTACAGAACAGTTCAAATTACATCTATAGAATAAGACAAAACTAATTAGATATGCATGCATACAGGAAGGTTGTTTGTGTGCGGGTATGCGTGGATGTGATTGTTCAGTCAGCGTTTTCTCCGGGGAATCCTGTGTGTGCGGATTTAAATTGACAATGCTCGTCTTGTCATCTTCGTAGGAAACCCTCGGGGCGCTCTCCGCGTGATCTCGCCAAAGCGGGGCTCTTGGTCAAATGTCTTTTGGTGGTAAACAAAGTCTTCTTTGACTTAATCATTAGAGAAAACTGCCGTGTGTGCGAATTGTAGTCAGTGACTCAATCAAGTCCGAACAACACTTCTTTGTGTCACAGCCAAAAAGAAGGGTAGAGTTGATTGTGGTTGATTAAATTAGCTTCCAGTAATTTTAATCCACTGACCAGGATTTGCTAATTCCGAACCTTTGGCCGGATACCCGTCAGTGTCGCTACAGTCCCCCTTTTCGTAGGATGACGTCCCTTTGTGGACATCATCGGACGACAAATCATCACGACGGGCTGATGGCAGGTGGGCCAGGATGTTAAGGATAGCAGGTGGAGCTTAGAGCTGAGGATTCGGCTCGCTGAGGTTCAGCGTGGTCTCTGACTTGGCACCCCCTTTCTGGGGACTCCGTCTGAGACCTTCAGGCACAGCTTTCGTGAGCTTGGCTGAAGATGTTCGCATCTCGTTGAGTCTCCTTTGCAGAGTGGAGGCCAAACCTAGTGTCAGAGTGTGGCCGATTACCGTAGAGATGCACCGCGCAGTGTCGGCTGCGGTCCAGGCTTGGACAACAGGTGCGGTAGTCAAGACTGGCGGTCGAGACAAAGCTTGGAGGGCTATGTCGATAGGAGCAATGTCAATTCACTGGGACCCCCTTTTGCAAACCACAATTCCCGTTCTGGAGTTAGGGTGGTTCCTGAAGAAGGATGGGGTTTCCAGTGCTAATCTGTACTCTTTGCTTGGAAGATGGAACAATGTCAGGTCATCCAGGTGGAGGATGGCACCTTTCGGTACTTGAACCCACACGCCCTGTTTGAGCAAGGTGACACGGGTGGCAGTGTCATGTTGGTTGTAAGTGAGCGTAGCTGTTCGCACGGGAGTGTTGACGAGCCATCTGTCACCTACAGTCTCTGCTTGTATCTTAGTGACTTGCGTGCGAGGCTTGGCTTCTGCAAGGCAGCGTGTGTCGCTGATCATGGGTTGCAAACCGCAGATTCCGTCAGTGTTGTCTTTGAGGAAGGGTTTGCTAGGGCAGAGATAGTGAGTGTCTTTGGTCGTGGGCTGCACATGTGGGCCCAGGTGCAGCGGTGTGTCGCTGGTCATGTGGTAGGCCACCCCGTCCGGGGCTGTGACCAGCGGAGTTTGAGCAAAGTCTTTCTGGAAGACAGTAAACAGCTGTTTCATGGATTTTACTGTCTGGTTCAGCAGAACGCTGTGAATGTTGAGAATTACCACAGTTCCCATCAATGTCTTTCCGATGGTCTGCAGGGATGCACTCTGTGTTGTGAGTTGCAGTCTTAGCTGTGGGACCTCAGTCCGAATTTCAGTCACATGGTTCACTGCGTTGGCACTGGGCATACCAATGCTTAACAGAGTTCTGACAGCAGCGGCGGCTCCGAGCGAAGCTCCCAGGAACCGTTTGAAACGGTGGTTGTGTCCACCTAAGTCCGCTTGTGTGACAGTCGTTTTATCAAGTTGGTTGAGCATGTGCTTGGCCTTGGCGTGAGCGAGGGAGTCCTCTGTCCATCGGGCACGGGTCCAGCTGTACAGCTGGGCTGCTGTGCTGGGGTGAGGTGCTCTGTAGACGTTGCGGGGGTTGCGTCGAACACACACTTTCTGGGTGTGGTTCCTGCAGTTGGTGATCAGGAGTTGTTGTCCTCTCCGGACGATGCCTGCTGTCGGACCTGGTGAGATGTCCGATTGCGGCTGTCCTCTGGTTGGCTGGAGGCACAGGCATCGCGAACCACAGCATCATCCTGGTAAAAGTGAAAGGGAGAGAGAAAGAGAAAGGGAGGAAAAATTTCAGCGAGTGTCGTCCTCGGTTGGCTCGGACAGTCTTTTCGCTTTGAGGATGCCGGTATGCCACTTGCTTCGGTGTCTTGCAAGTGTCTCTGGTGCTGAGCAGCACGTGGTGCGTCCAGGGCGTACATTGGCATGACCCCCCTTTTGCACTGTGGCATCACAAGCTTTGGCGCAGTGATGGCATCAGGTGCAGAACGCTGAATGTTGTCCTGTGCACGCAGCATGTGCTTGTTGACGTAGGGTGTCAGGGGCACTGGTTGTCGCTGGGTGCAGACGTCGTTCGTGGGTGGTTGGCGGGGTAGAGAGGTGGTTTCTCATAGTGTCCATTGTTTTTTTCACAGTCTCTGGTAGCTATAAGGTTAAGGTCAGGTGAAGCAGGGGCTCTGTGACATTTGGTCATACTTGTGGTGAGAGACTAATGCATGACCCTAAGAGTTCAGAACCACGGTTTAATGGGTTCGCTAGATATGTAGCATAAAGTTAGGTGTTTCATGTGTATCTAGCTAGTGATGTGTATCTAGCTAGTGATGTTTCTCTTGTATCTTTATAATCTTAGCTGTGGATGTTAGGAGGCTAAGACTTATGTGGTTCCGGGAGTATTTCCTGGAAAGGGCATAGCCGAGATGAAAATAAATGACTTAAGATGGTTCGTATGTTTAAATTATTTCTCTGGACTTAAGTAGTGGTTCACTACGGCTTGACGAAGTGAATGATGGGGAGAAAAAGGACAGCTTTCCTATTCAAATTGAGCCTATTATCAATCCTTTGGACTATAGTTGTGCCCTAGTAAATTGTTGAAGTTACTTGTGTTGCAGGGTCACAAAAATGAGTGCACTTGTTGAAAGTAAACACAATCACAAATAAAGGTGTCTCTGTTTCCTTTCTGGGCCCAATGGGAAATGGAACCACATTCGAACAAGAGAGGAAATTAAATTAAATCATATAGATGACCAAATAGACCGGGGAATAGCTGACTGCTATTATTATCAAAGTGGGAAAAGTAAATAAATAAATAATGAAAACAAAAATTTAAAAGAATAAATAAACATAAAGTAAGTAATCAAAACAGCGGTAATGATCTGAATGTGATAATAATCAGTAGCACTAGTGACTAACTTTGGATTTGCCTGCACCAACACTCCACAGTGGGTTACAGCGGTTGCGTGTTCAAGGTCACACTCTGTGTGTCCCTCCAAATGTTTAGTCAACATGCTGATGGAAATTCTTATTACTATACAAATTCTTCTCTAGCTGCACAGTTAACATGTAGTTAAACTTAAGTTTAATTGACAGGGCATCTGCAAATTTGGCTTACAGCGCCCAGCCAGGACTATGGTTAATTAGTGAAGGTGAAAGTTTAGCTGAGAAGAATTGAAAGTAAGGAAAGTGAGGAATTACAAACCCTAACTGGGGTCAAAGAAAGTATTCGAGAATACTTTGAATTGTGTAAACAAAAGCTGCAATTAAGGCTTCCAGTGAATGATGCTAACTGCTAACTGTAGAAGTTATTATTTAGCTTAGCCTAAGCTGGGTGAATGCTAGGGTAGGTTAGCCTAGCCATGTAGGCTGGTTTGTTTACAACGTGACATCACAAGTTAGCACTTCCTGTGACCAGTTGTTGTCATGGGAACCAGAGCATGTCAGAACAATTCAACAGTATCTGCAGAGTGTCTGCACATTTTACTGAGTTATGCATGTTTAAACGTGTTAGAAGGGGACTCCTATACTTTAAGTCTTTCAAGAACTTGGCGTTACATTCTGTAAAATGCAAATGTGTTTTGGCATTTGTTACTTTTACTCATGGAACTCTTCTCTTTACTTTAAACAACTTATTCTATTTGTTTACAGAGTAAGAAAATAGATTAGCTGTATGTCAAAGCTTGTCTAAGCCTATATAGTTACGTCCCTCTTATGCATAAAAGCAGACTTTTCAGCTAGTGAACAGTTTTGACCGCTAGGTATCACTCTGCTTGTAGATGCAGCAAAAATTTAGGTTTTGGTGAGCACACACACAAAAGGTTTTGATTATCTTAGTAGATGTGCATTAAGCAGCGTCGACTGATGACTGGTTTCTTACATGTCATAACCTATTACTCAAAACAAAAAAACAAAAAAAATTGCATGTTGGTTCTTTTCAGATGTTATACTTCGAGAGTAACAAAATAGAGTAAAACAAAAATAAGAGATAGGATGAAACCAGAAATGAAGAGGAAGAAAGGAGTGTTTTACCTATTTAAGTTTAGCTAGGAGACATAAGTAGACTGTTGTTCCTTATGGGTAAGCTGCTATTTTAGACTAAACTGGCAGGGACACATCAAACATCAAGTTCAACAGAAGAAGAAACCACGGGAAGTGTTTGCAGTTATGTCTGGGGCCTGCTGTGCATTGGTGTTATCTGTACTTCATGTACTTAGCTTGGTGCTAAGGAGTGAGGAGGGGTAAAACACAAACAGGAAGTAGAATATTACTGACCTGTGTAACTCGCTAAGGAAACAACAGTCGCTAGATATTGTAATCCTATAGAGAGAAAGAAGATGAGGATAGTGACTAGTGATAGTGACTTTATCTAAAATAAAGTAAAGGTACAGTTAGGGCGTCCTTATAGCTCTAGGAGACTAAAGGGAGAGCGTATCAGGCAATGTAATTAAATTTCAAATCTAGTTAAGCTTTATTGAGCTGAATAAGGATTCAGGCTGAAACCTGAAGTAAATAAATTGAAATAAAATCAAAATAAAAGGGTAAACATCGAGTGTTCTCATAGCTCTAGTAACTAGAATGGAAATCGACTAAGCAAATTGATTTAATTAAATCCCAAATTTAATTTAATTCCACTGAACTGAGTGGGAATGTTCAGGCTCAACAGGTGTAAACACTCACAAATAAAATAGGGGTCGCCTTAAGTCAAAAATAAAATAAATAACAAATGAAAACAAAAGTATCTGGGTTTCAATTTGAAAGTGAAAGTGAAACCAAGAGGGAGGGGGTCAAGAGGTGGTTAAGCAAAGTCTTTATTGTGTCAGAAGCCCGCATCCGCTATTTTGGTTGTTGTAAACAGCGGAGCCAGCGGAAGTGGCTCTGAGGTAGGCAGTTTAGTTCGTAAAGTTGCCAAGCAGTGTTTATTCACCTCAACCTTGAGGGTTGAAAGTGGCCTCAGCTCGTTGTTTAATGCGCCAGGTTTGGCAAGGGCATGTGTTTGATCATATAGCTGCAGGTCAGTCATGACCTTTGGGCAGCAGGTGTCAAAGTCTTTTAGTGAGCTGTAAGGTGCAGGGTAGCACAGTTGAACCTTGACCTGGTGTTGAGTCTGTGTCTTTTCATGGCTGGCTGTGGGAGTTCCTGTGATCTCTGTGGCCTGCCAGTCTGGCTCTGGTGACCTGTGTGACTGAAGGGGGTCAGGTTCTCGCACTTGAGCCCAAACTTGCAGTTGTTTGAAGTCTATTAAAGGCTCAAATCGATCTAGCAGCTCTTTGCCAATTCGAAGTGAAAAAGTGTTCATCTGTGAGATGAGCACGTGATGGGCTGGACTCGAAGGACCAATTGTCAGGTGGATGTGAGTTACCTGTTCTAGCCAGATGTTGTTCGGGCTGTACGACTGCACGTTCAGCTCACACGTTTGAGATGTAAGAGTTCGATCTTGTCTCTTAGCTTTGAGTCTTTCAAAAAGTTCAGCTGATATCAAAATCAGGTCTGAGCCTGTGACTAGCAGGGCTTTAATGCTGAAATCATTGTCTATCGTGATGGCTAGGTAGAGCTTTCGGGCCGCCCCCCCTTTGGATCAGTTTTCCCAGAAGTCTTGGCGTCGGGGCTGGTGTGTTGATCGATGGGCGGTTAGGGCCGGTCTTGTGTGGGTCGCTGCGGAGGCAGGTAGCCAAAACAGCATTTCTTGGTCTTTCGGGACTTTGGTGCCCGTTGTGTGACACTGTGCTGTCATGCTCAGGCTGTGCAGCGGTCAGCTGTGGTGGCTGGGTGATGCTGTCACTTTGTGGTGTGACAGCTGGCTCTGTGGCCTGGGGTCAACGAGCAGTGTTCAGGGTGCTTAGACACAGGATGTCGGGCTCGTACCTCTTGTTTCTCTTGTGAGATCTCCCGTGAAGAAGCTCTTTCAGCACCTTCAGGATCTTTGACGTGGCTGGGTGTTGTGGGGCGCCCTCTATGGGCAGCTCTGAGTAGTGTTCAGAGACAGAGTAGATTGTTGGGTTTTTCAAAGTCTTTTGGACACAGTCTTTTGCTTGGTGTAAGCTTTTTGGGCCAAGTCTCTTAGCTGGTGGGTAGACATGCTACGGGGACAGGCCAGGACACCTAGGTGATGACTTACTGTGGGATGCAGATTTCGGAGAAACAGAGTTCTGAAGTTGAAATCTTCTTCCATACCTGGGTGATTTTGGGCTCCGAAATAGGCTTGTCGGAGTTGGTTGTTGAAGGTCTGTGGGGTTTCAAGTCGGGCCTGCTTGAGGTCCATGGCGGTGAATAACCCTTGGTCTGATTCTGGATCAGAGAATTCACGGATCAAAGCTTGTTGCAGCTGCTGGTAGTCAGTTTTGACAGTGTCTTTTTGACGATTTAGGAGGCTGCGCACCTCACGGCTGGACGTAATCCTTATCAGGTAAAGTCTGTCCCACGCGGTTGTGTTGGTAACGGTCTGTAAGTGAAAGTCAATGTCTTGCAGGTAGGCGTGCACGTCGTGGCCTCTTGCAGGGTTCGAAGTGCACGTCGGGATGTTTCTGGCCAGCTTGTCAAGTTTATTGGGAGCCATGCCGTGGTTAGTGGCAGGGGTTCTTTGGAAAGGCTCTCCCTCTTTCGCTGACGGGGGTTCTTGTGGGCTGGCTGGTGGTGTTTTTTTGAACGGTGGACTTTCACCTTTCTTTTCAGCTCTGTGTTGTTGGCTGAAAGGTGCGGACCGGCTGGTCAGGGGAAACCTTGTGGTGTGCGTTTCCCCTTTCCGGTCGCTTTGTAATCTATAAGAGTGTTTCAGCTCTCTGTGAACAATGTCAATTTTGTATATGATATTGTCTTTGTGCTGAATGAGTTCATGGATTTCAGCTTGGGCCGCTTGCAAGTGTTTTTCGCAGGCCTTGGCTTTAGTGTCTATTTCTTTTAGTTCAGTCTCTGCTCTTGCAAGGAGAGCTTCACCGTTTTGGAGTTTCATGTTGAGCTCCTCTCTGGTTTCTTTCTCTGACTGCTCTTTTCGGTCTGTGTGTAGACGAAGATCAGACAGGGCAGTTTGAAGTCTTTCCACTTCCTTCTGTAGCTTGGGGTCGGTGTCATCCTCTTCCTCGGTTTCGAGGAGTAGTTGATCTAGACGATTGACGATCTGGGCCTCCTCCGCTTGCATCTTTAGCGTTGCTCCTTCATGCTCCAGGGCGATGCGGCTCCTTTCGTGGAGGCGTGCTTGTGCGATGAGCTTGTGAGCGAGGTTTCCGACGTGTCGGGCCCAGTCTTTGTCGTTGTAGCTTTGGCTCGGTTTGTGAGCCATCAGCTTGTCCAAGTCGGCGTCCAGCTGCTCTTGGCTCGGGGGCTCTGAGTCACTGGCGACCTTGGGCAGGAGTGGAGGTGTTGTGGATCTCGGCCATGTCTCCAGGTTGTCCCAGCGGGCTGCGGGACAGGAAGACCGGAACATACTGGCTCACTGCGGGCGAGATGGAGCATAGCACACACACACAAGAAAGCAAAACCACTGCAAGTTCGTTTACGAGCTAAGGAATTATGCTAATACGGGCTATGCCGTCTATGAGAATTTTGGCTAACTGATGCAGACAGTTAGATTGGGACAATTTGCGTAGGTCAGCGCAAGGCCTAAATAAACAGTTTGACAGGGCGGCAGCCTAGTGGGTCACATGGTGACGCTATCTGCTCAGTGGTCGATCTGTTATTTAGCTGTCCTTTGTGTCATAGGTTCTGTCTCTAGGTGAACTGAAAGAAACAAATCACAACAGAACGAAAAAAAAATAGTGTGATAGAAAAGATTGCAGTAAAATTAAACAGAACAAATGAATAGGTCTGTAATAAAAGGGGAGATATACTAACACAGAGAGTGTTACAGGGGATAAGGAGGCCTGGTGCCTGCTATTCAGCTGGATTTATAGCCGGGCCCACGGGCTAGTGGGTTTACCGGTGGGAAGCCTAGGAAAAAGGGGTGTGGCTTAGAGAAGAGAAGATGGGCTCAACACTTAAATGGCCAGGGGAATATCTAATATTCTCTGGCCTAGCCTAAGTGGATGGATTTTACCTTATTTAGTTTGCCTGGGTGAATTGAGGTCACTCTGGTTGGAGCCAGCGTCGTGGTTAATCCTTCCGTCGCCCCCCACGCTCAACCGCCGTGTCCTCGGGCCTCTCTGTTCATCTCTACCAAGGTGCATTCCTCTCAAACAATCTGCGACTTTGGAGTGCCAGATTTCTGATGACACAGTTTTATGTGTTGCACCAATGGAAAGAGACAGGGAAGTCCGAGGCTCACTCACGGTCCGCGCCGGTAACGCCAGTCAGACAAACCAGCTTGCCGGAAACCAGCCAGAGATGATCGTCAAATCACCACCTGGGGAATTCTACGTACAAATACAGAACAGGATTTAGCAAGCGAAACTCAAAGTGAATTAAGGTTTTCTTGTTTAACCCAATGGGGTAATTATGTATGTAGGAATAAAGGCAAAGGCTTTATTAAATAATAGTAAACTAAAGGAAATTATGATAATGTTGGTATTTATCAAAATGACCTAACCCAAAAGAGAAAATAGAAAATAACGAAAGCCAGAGGCACAAAGGAGGAGGCAGGTAGTAGCGTGTTAGTGCCACAAGAATTAGACAAACTTAATTCAAATTCAATTCAAAGAGGGTTAAATTAAATTACAATAAGCATGTACGAAGAATTAAAAGGAAAATCAGAATAATATCAAATAATCACTAATGATAGCAGTGAAGTATCATCCATAATTATTAGATAATCAAAACGAAAGGTAGAACGAAAGAGAGCAGGCTGAACACAGGAGGAAGTGAACCGTAGTAGTGGGTTTTTGCCACCAGGGGGCGCACTTGTAATTAACCTGGTTGAGTCAGCCACCTTATTTTAAATTTAAATTCAAAGGAGTTGAAATCAAATCTAAATAAACGTGTAAGGAAATGTAACACTCAGAATGATATCCTACAATAGTCCAGATACACTGAAGTATCAGTCCTATTTGTAAAATAATCAGGAGAGAAAGGTGATATACATGAACACTCCCAGATAGTAAAAAGGGGAAAAGAGTGATACCGATTTGGTATCCACAAGGCCACACAGTGGCGCTGTTTCCTCCAAGTGGATATCAGTGGCTGACAGACCAACACAATCTAAATTTTAAGTTCAAACTGGTCTCGAACCAAATTTAAATATGCGTGTAAGGGGATTGAAAAGTCAAGATGATATCCTATAATAATTAACGATAACAGTGAAGTATCGTCAATAATTATACAATAATCAGAAGGGAAAGGTAGAAATAAAACAATTCACAACGGAATGGAAAAGAGAGAAAAGAGAGAAAACAAAATTGACATGAGAAACTTAATTCAAATTAAAGTTAGGAATTTGATATTCCAAACCGAATTTGAATAAGTGTAAGACGAGTTAAAGATCAGCATCATATCTGATGGTAAATCGGATGGCTGAATAGGCAACTTGATTTAAATTTAAATTTAAAACTGTTAAACTCAATTTAAATAAGCGTGTACCGAAAGTTAAAGATCAGAATTATCTCTGATAATAATCAAGATTACTGTAAGGTATCATTAATAATTGTGAAATAATCCAAAGAGAGAAGTAGAAATAAGAGATTCAAAACAGAATTTAAAAAGAGAGAAAACAAACATTGACATGAGAAACTTAATTCAAATTTAAATTAGGAATTTGATATTCCAAACCAAATTTGAATAAGTGTAAGACGAGTTAAAGATCAGAATAATATCTGATGATAATCACGATTACTGTAAGGTATCAGTGATAGCACATCAAATAAACCACCTGGAAATTGACCACTTCGACACAGAATGAAAGCAGGAAGGGAGTGATAAACCGACTTAGCCGGGGATGCCACGAGGGGGCGCCCTTTGTTAAGTGGGTATCAGTGACTGAGCTGAGAGTCTTAACTTAAATTTTAATTCAAATCTTGTTTGAATCAAATTCAAAATAATTGTAATCAGTCAGGGGCAGGAAAACCTAACATCCAATCATATTTAGCACAAGCAGAGCTGTTAATGCACATATATATTGAAGTTAGACCGCAGAGTTCATTATCACAGGGAAAATGAAAAAGAGAGAAAAAAAAAAAAAAAACAAGAGAGAATTTGAAAACAAAGTGACCTGTTTGCCAATGCCCACACGGTGGCGCAATTTAGCTCGCGCAGAATGATGTCACGGAGCGGAAGTAATCTGAGACTATACTGGAAGGCTGCCCTCCAGTGTTCGTCAGCGGAATTACATTCAGTGTGATTTTATGCTTAGAATTTCTTTCTCCTAACGTCCACACGATGGCGCCATTTGAAGTCATGGGGTTGAAGTAACTTGCACTGTTAGGCACTAAAAAGGTGTCTTTAGTGTTTGTCAGCGGAACTGAGCACTCGGCTTCAGAGTGATTTAACTCTGAGTGCGTTTCTATGCGTCAGTTGTCTGCAAAAATCACAATTATTTCAAAATCTCGGCGGATTTTTGGTGCTATATTTCACAAAAGTGTGTGGCAGGATTTCTTCACTGCACTACACGTAAATTGTTGACAACAGGAATTATTCATCTGTTGCTTCGGCTCCCGTACACACACAATCAATAGCACTTATGATTCAAATGTGTTAGGTTTACAATTGGTTAGCTACGCCAATTTGTACCAGGAGTTATCGTTAATCTAACGATTATATATCAGGCCTTTTACTACTGAATCAAAGGACTCTCGCTTTGATCAGATTTACGTCTCACACTAAAAAGAGATTTCTTCGTCTTAATAGGCGGTTTTAAACATATTAAAATGTATCACCTGCAGAGAGTTGTCTTCATCTCTAAACAGGACATTCGTAATATTAAAACTGCAGCATTTAACAGTGATCAAAACATGTCTATGCATATTTTAGCAGCTGTTAACATGTAACGTTACTGACTGACGTCGGGTTTTTGCCTGTCAGTTAGGAGTGAGTTCGCGTTGCGACTTATCTCACAATTTCAAAATTCCATATCGTGCATGCACAAAATTATTAATAACCATATAAACAGATTGAAACTGAATTTGCTCATAAAACAAAGTTTGAAATGCCCGCATTCTCCACCATATTGTAGCCACATTGAGATGTGCCTTAATTAGCTCAAATTATGCATAGGGAATTTTAATAATTAATCATGAATATGATTAATATATTGCATATTACAGTTAAATTATCGAAATTGAAAATAGATCGATTGTATATATGAATGATCAATTATAACGAATTATAATTCCTCATTCATATATCAATGGTCTCATTACAGATCGATTATATGAGATAACTTTAAGGGAATCAATTGGCTATCAAACAATCGGTTTGTCCAGCAAACGGCTGTAAGATTAACCCATCAATTAATTCAACAACGTTATCCCTTTTTATAAACTCCAAGAAATCTCAATGTTCCGGCCGTGAACATTAATTTTCAGGTGTTTATAAAATTAGACTACCCAACGTAGTCAATGATAAAGCTTTTGTAGCTATAGGATCGCATTTCATTGACTGGTAAATGAGCACTTCAGGATCAATCAAGAATATGGTTTTAATAATTGAAACTACGGATACGGAATTCTACATTTGAACACAGGATACATGTATGTACAGTTAAACAGTAAAACTAACGAGACAGACGAATAACAAACAGGAGTGAGAGAGAGAGAGAGAGAGAGAGAGTAAGAAGATGAGAGATCTTCTAGTTTGGCAAAATTCATCACAGACAGAACCTTTTTAGACACCAAGGATCAACAGATCTCAAATAAGCATAGTAAAACGGATACTTGCACAGGTAAAGCTCTTGGGTGTGACCGATCTGAAAACGGCGTGTGCGTGTATCTCTGTCATGTGGATGCCGAGCGTTCGGGTTCGTCCAGCGAGCGCGGCGTGTTTGAATGTCCTTGTAGGTGAAGCTTGCCAGTCTGGCTGTGTTCATTTTCTTCGCGAGAAGACATGAACAGAGGAGACTTCGAAAAAGATAAAATAAACTTGAAGAAAACAAAAAGAGAAACGATGGATCATCACAATAAGGCGAGGTCCAGATGCACGAGGAGTCACATGATGAAGCCACGAAGAGCAGGAAGAGCCAGGGAGTTTAGGCAGAGAGTTTTCAGGAAGCTTTCAGAAGCGTTTTCAGAAGAAGATTTAGGGAAGCTCGGCGGGTCTCTTTAAGGACACTTAGGTTCACGCCCCTTCTGGCATGAAGGCACCAATCAGCTGGGAGAAAAGTGCCCGCGGAAGATTCCTCTTTGTCTTGTCAGGATCATTTATGATGGTATAACATTTAGTCATTCCTACCCAGAAAGATTGTACAAACCGGACAATAGATTTTACAGTAATATCCTATGTATGACTGGTTCAGTCAAGACAAGACGGTCAAACAGCTACCAGACATGGCAGGTAAAAGTAGAAGAACATAGTTACATTCATATGCAGAATTACAAGCATTTTAAAGTTGGTTAACACGCTATAAAATTATAATACCTGCTACCATGACCTAGGAAATATCAAATTCATGTTTATGCATTTCTTAAGTGGTTATACTTATAGACAATATAAGATCGCAGAGTCTATTCCTCTTTCTTCATCAGAATTCAAGTGGGAGCCGTGATTTTCCCTTGGAATTCCTTTTGGGAGTCATAAAGTTTTATGACCTTGCAAGAGGGAGAGTTATAGAATCTTTCTTTAGAAATAAACTTAAGGTTCGAAGTTACAGAACAGTTAAAATTACATCTATAGAATAAGACAAAACTAATTAGATATGCATGCATACAGGAAGGTTGTTTGTGTGCGGGTATGCGTGGATGTGATTGTTCAGTCAGCGTTTTCTCCGGGGAATCCTGTGTGTGCGGATTTAAATTGACAATGCTCGTCTTGTCATCTTCGTAGGAAACCCTCGAAGCGGGGCTCTTGGTCAAATGTCTTTTGGTGGTAAACAAAGTCTTCTTTGACTTAATCATTAGAGAGAACTGCCGTGTGTGCGAATTGTAGTCAGTGACTCAATCAAGTCCGAACAACACTTCTTTGTGTCACAGCCAAAAAGAAGGGTAGAGTTGATTGTGGTTGATTAAATTAGCTTCCAGTAATTTTAATCCACTGACCAGGATTTGCTAATTCCGAACCTTTTGGCCGGATACCCGTCAGTGTCGCTACAACATACTATGCCAAACTACACAGTGATGTCCAGAACAACGGTCAGAGCTAAAATAAAAAAAACAACAGAGGAAATGAAAGCCAAAGTAAGGAGAGCGATGCAGAACATTGAATACATCGCGACTACCACAGACTGCTGGACGGCTTTTCGTCAAAGTTTTATTGGAGTGACCGCCCACTGGATCGAGCCAGACAGCCTAGAAAGATGTTCGGTTGCTCTTGCGTGCAAAAGGCTTAAAGGATCACATACATTTGATGTATTAGCTGGAGCCCTTAATGACATCCATACTGAATACAACATTTGCAAAAAGATTGTCAGGACCACTACTGACAATGCTTCAAATTTCATCAAGGCCTTCAAGGTTTATGGTTGTGACGAAGAAAGTTGGGTGGGGGGTGGTGGGGGGTGGTGGGGGGGGGGGGGGGGGGGGGGGAGAGGAAGATGTGAGTGACAGTGAGAATGCTGAAGATCTGGAAGAGGAAATAGAGGGTGTTGAGATACAAGGTGTCATGGATGAAGAGGATGGTGGTTCCGAATATCAGCTCCCAAAGCACCACCGTTGGGCATGTCATCTTCTGAACTTGATCTCAACAGTAGATGCCACAAAAGCCAACTCAAATCAGGTCTACAAAAAAATGTCACGTGCAGCATTTGCTAAGTGCACGGCACTGTGGAACAAGAGTGCTCGCTCCACCTCAGCTGCAGAGGTGATTGAAAGGGAGTGCAAGCTCCAACTTATTCGACCAAATGACACTAGGTGGAACTCCCTCTTTCTTTCAGTGGAACGATTGCTAAGAATCATCCAAGACAGTGGAGAAGGAGCCATCAGAGCAGTTTGCATTGCACTTAAAGTCCCCATGTAAGTGTTATACTGCCAAACACATTGTCTTGCATAAACATACAACATAAAACTTTATGGAATATTAACTAATGTAATATTTAGCAACATTAGCCATCTGTGTATGTTACAAATGTTATTGCCACATGACATTTTGTATGATTTTCTATCGCTGTGTGACAGGTTCAGCCCTGCAGAACTTGCCTTTTTGACTGAATATGTTGCTACCATGAGCCCAATCGCCAAGGCACTGAACATAATGCAGACAGAAGTGAATGTCCATATGGGATGGCTGGTGCCCACTATTACCCTCCTAACTGTGAAGCTTGACCGCCTCCTAACCTCATCCAAGTTCTGCGAGCCACTGATCTTTGCCCTTCAAGAAGGAATACAGCAGCGGTTTGGACCCATGCTTTTGGACCCCGAACTCATTGCTGCTGCAATTTTACTTCCGAAGTTTCGGACTTCCTGGACAAGCAATGAGGACTTGCTGAAACTGGGTAAGTCACTGTCTCTTTAAATTGCAACATGGAAAGCTTGGCAAAGAGCAGCACCTAACAGTAGAATAAAAAATGTGTTGTTACAGTTTTATGCAAAGGTTTTGGTGCCTCTGATCATTTTTAGGCTTTCAGTTTATCATCTGCTGGGCTTTCTAAGCAGCAGCTTGACATATTTCGCACCTTATGTAATTAATGACATTTCAGTTCCAAAATAACATTTATAGAATAAACGTTAACAATGTAATGTGCATCACAACAAGTTTCAACAACAGACAGGTGAAAAAGCTTAGGCGTCCCAATGGAGTAAACACACTCCACTAAATACATCATCAGTATTTAGTGGAGCGCCCTTTTTGTGAAATAACACCCTGTAGATTTTTCCACTAACCACAGCTACGTCCCTGATGTATGACTGCAAGTATTTTAAACCATTTCTCCTTACAAAATATCTCCAGATCAGTCAGGTTTGATGGCTGACAAATGTGGGTTATCGGGGGTGCCCAAATGCATAAAACGTCTCGGGTTATGACTATAACCCTTGTTCCCTGAGAAGGGAACGAGACACTGCGTCGAGAATTGACACTTTGGGGACGCTCCCTAAGCGTGCGCCTCTGAAGTATGAATGAAACTAATCCAATCCTGATTGGTGTTGCGTCGTGACGCAACATGTGACGGCATACCCAGAAGTATAAAAGTGACGCTGTCACAACACACACTAGCCTCGCGATGAAGCAAGACGCTCCAAGGCCTCAAGGGGCGTGGCAGAACGACGCAGTGTCTCGTTCCCTTCTCAGGGAACAAGGGTTATAGTCATAACCCGAGACGTTCCCTTTCGAGGGAACTCTACACTGCGTCGAGAATCGACACTTTGGGGAACGAGTGCCCACTAGGCCACGCACCGAATAGGCCTGTCCCGGAGTGAAACTGTTTAGGCACTCAGCAAGGACTGAGCACGTGTGTGCCAGGCGTACTAGGAAGGTGGAGACTGTGGAACCTAATAAAAGTATGTGGAGTAGCCCAACCGGCTGCCTCACAGATCTCCTGTAGAGGAACTCCCGAAAGAAGGGCCCTAGAAGAAGTCATGCTTCTAGTTGAGTGAGCCCTCACGGCTAAAGGTGAAGGCAAAATAGCGCACCTTGTAAGCCTCAGTAATAGCCTGAACAATCCAATTACTAATAGTTTGCTTGGATGCCGGGAGCCCCTTCTTAGGTGACCCAAAACATACTAATAATTGGTCCGACCTTCTCCAAGAAGAGGACCTCTCAAGGTACACGCTCAAAGCTCTGACGGGGCAGAGCAAATTAAGCTTCTCTTCTTCTGCCGACACATGAGGTGGAGGATGGAATGCCTGAAGAACTGTAGACCGAGCCGTATTCGATACTATAGGCACGTAGCCCGGACTCGGGTGCAAAAAAGCTTTACTCTGCCAGGGGCAAACTCCAAGCAAGCTGGTGTACCAGGGCTTGGAGATCTCCCACCCTCTTAAGTGAGGTAATAGCTAAGAGAAAAACCATTTTCAGCGTTAAGTCCTTAGGCGAAGCCGACTATAGAGGTTCGAAGGGGGCCAGGGGCAACCCTTCCAGAACTATTGCCAGGTCCCAGGCAGAAACCCTGGACCTGGTTGCCAGTCTCATCCTCCAAGTACCACGGAGAAAACGAATGACCAACTGGTGCCTCCCCAGAGGCCCATCACTTAAAGGTGAGTGGAAAGCCGCAATGGCAGCCACGTACACCTTAAGCGTGGAAGGGGAGAGACCCGCAGAGAAACGATCTTGAAGGAACTCCAGAACTGAAGCCACCGGGCAGTTAACTGGGTCCAACTCATGTTCTCTACACCAAGTGAAAACACATTCCACTTGAGGCCATATAATCTCCTAGTAGATGGAGCCCTAGAGCTAAGTATGGTTTCAACCACTCCGGCTGATAGACCAGCATCTAGGTACTGAACCCCCTCAGAGGCCAGACCCACAGCTTCCACAGTTCTGGGTGAGGGTGGAAGACTGTGCCCTCCGCTTGAGACAACAGATCCCTCCTCAGAGGAATCTGCCATGGCGGAGCTATCAGGAGTGATATTATGTCTGAAAACCATACTCGGGTCGGCCACCTCGGGGCAACCAGAAGTAAACTGATGCCCTCTTGACGGACCCTCTCCAGGACTCCCGGAAGCAGAGCGATCGGGGGAAATGCGTACAGGCGAAGCCTCGGCCAGGCCTGTACCATGGCATCCAACCCCAGTGGGGCTGGATGTGAGAGGGAGAACCAAAGTGGACAGTGGGATGTCTCTCGAGACGCAAACAGGTCCACTTCCATCGGTCCAAACCTCTCCCATATTAACTTCACCACCTCTGGGTGAAGTCACCATTCCCCGGGCCTCAGCCCCTGCCTCGACAGGATGTCTGCTCCCTGATTCTGAACCCCCGGAATATACATTGCTCTGATAGAGAGTATTTTCCCCTGGGACCAAAGAATAATCTGATGCGCCAGTCTGCACAGAGGGCGCGATCTGAGTCCCCCTTGTCGGTTCAGATAAGCTACCACAGACGTATTGTCTGATCGTACTAAGACATGGTAACCATTGATGTCTGGGAGGAAGCTCCTCAAAGCCCTGAACACAGCCATCATCTCTAGACAGTTTATGTGCCAAGAATGATGATGTCCTGCGACAGACCCCTGGCAAAGCGGCCGTCCATGACCGTGCCCCAACCAGTGAGGGAGGCGACTGTCGAAACGGTTTTCCGGCGACATGACGCTCCCAGCACTGGCCTGTGGGATAGGAACCAAGGTTTCTTCCAAATTACCAGGGAACGAAGGCATCTGCGCGTAACTCTGACTATACGAAACAGATTCCCCTTGAGGGAAAAAAACCTTGGCTCTCAGCCACCACTGAAGGGGGCCTCATGTGTAGAAGGCCCAAATGTATAATGTTGGATGCCGCTATCATGAGGCCCAGCAGTCTTTGAAACTGCTTTACAGTGATGGCCTGGCCTAGCTTTATCCCGGACACCATGGCCAGGATGGATTTGATACGAGCGGGAGACATACGTGCCTGCATTGTAACCGAATTCCATTTCATGCCCAGAAGAGCAGTCTTCTGAGCTGGTTCCAACACATTTTTCTTAGTGTTGAGTCTCAACCCCCGATTCTAATTTTGACCAAGGACGACATCTCAATGCCGAACTGCGATTCCTCGAGACTGGGCCAATAAGAGCCAGTCGTCGAAGTAATTCAGTATACGGATGCCCTGAAGCCTCAGTGGAGCCAGAGTCGCATCCATAAACCTACACATGAACATGCGGGGAGAGAGTGCTAGGCCGAACGGAAGAACCCCGATCTAAGAGAACCAGCCTCTCGAGACTGGCCTCTGGTGGTTTCCGAGCACCCTTCTCGACTGCCTGAAGCGGAAGACCGGCAGGCTGTAGTCGATACGGTTTTTCGTAACCATAACTGATGCTCGTTTTTTATTTTTCGAGGAAAAACAATGCATAGTGCGTTCGCTGGAAAATGAAGCGGCCCGAAGCGTCATAGAGGGCGGGCAATACACATCGTTTCTGGGCCCCGCTGCAAGAACCACATCCGATCCAGCCTCTCGAGACTGGTCTCTGGTAGTTTCCGAGCACCCTTCTCGACTGCCTGAAGCGGAAGACCGGCAGGCTGTAGTCGATACGGTTTTCGTGACCATAACTGATGCTCGTCTTTTATTTTTCGAGGACAGACAACGCAGAGTGCGTTCCCTGGAAAATGATGCGGCCCGAAGCGTCATAGACGGCGGGCAATACACATCGTTTCCGGGCCCCGCTGCAAGAACAACATCGGTTGCCCTGCAACTGAGTGGACAGCCCCAACATTTAGATCTACCATGCCAAACCAGTCCTCGGATCTGATTTGGTTTCCGATAATGGAAATTGTAAGCATTTTGAACCTGGATCTCCTCAAAGAACAAGTCAATAGCCTTAGATCTAAAATTGGCCTCAGTCCAACATCCTCCTTTGGAACTAAAAAGTACCGGCTGTAACACCTGGACTTTCTATCTGGTAGGGGAACACTCTCTATGGCCCCTTAACTCCAGTAGAGTCTGTACCTCTTGTTCCATAACCCGAGCCTGTTCTGGAACCCCTGCAGTCGGTACGACCCCAACAAAGCTGGGAGGTCGGTAACCGAACTGCAGTCCATACCCATATTTAAAAATATTCAGGACCCATATAGATAATTGGAAGGCATTGTCATTCTACAAAATCTACTAAGGGAACCAGCCCCTTGGGACCGGCCTCGGGTGTTTCTCGAGCACTATTCTCGACTTCCTGAAGCAGATGACCGGCAGGAAAAAGTCTAGAAAAATTTTGTGACCATAGTCGGTGCCCGGTTGCAAGCTCTTGGGGTGAACGCCACGGTGTGCGTTCGCTGGAAATCGATGTAGCCCGAAACGTTCAAAAACGGCGGGACAACATATATAGTTTTATATATATATATATATATATATATATATTTATTTATTTATTTATTTATATGTATATATATATATATATATTTATATATATTTATTTTATTTATTTATTCATAAACCTGTCGACGATTGAAGTTACAGCGTCGGAGAACAGGCCAGAAGGTGATAGCGGAGCGTTCAGCAGAAAATATTTGTCTTCCCTTTTTTATACCAGACAAATTAAGCCACTGATGTATCTCAACCATCATAACTACTACAATAAGCTATGGTACGTTTAGTGCCATTATACGCCTGTAAAATCGTCTTAGAGTACAGGAACGTACCAGCCTGACCAACCGCCATCTCACACCCACCTCTTCAAATAATCATTTAGTGAATGTGATCAGATTTGAAAAAGAGTGGGGTTTTTCCCAGGAGAGTTCCTATCTCTTTATTTGTAAGATTGGGGAAAAACAGTTAGCCCGGCGCTGAGGTTGTGACCTGTGCTGCAGGAAACGCTCATCAAGCTTGCTTTCACTTGCGTTCCTTGCTCATTATGTGGCCAGCTAATGTTAAGTCTGGCCACAGCACGAGTCACAACCTCTACCAGCTCCTCATAGCTTTGGCCGTGAACTGGCGCGCCCAAATCACGGTCATCCGCATCAATACTGAGCACATCCACTTCCTCGGAAGCAGAGAGCTCAAGCATTGGGACCTGATCGTGGGCAGGAGAAGCCGCGATGCGGGCTCCTGTACCACTCTCAGGGGCTACGGGATCCTCAGATGAAGAATGAGAAAGTGCCGCAGCAGTCTCATTCTCATCTGTAAGATCCCACTGCGAACCCCGCGATCTCAATCGTCGCGCCGCCTCAACGGACGCGGGACCAGAACCGTGGGGAACGCGAGCCTGACCGTGCTCATCAAAGCACGCCAGCCGGGAGCGCAGCACTCCAATAGAAAGTGCTTCACAGTCTGCACAAACAGCTCCCTCAAGAGCTGCTTGTGTATGCTGCGCTCCCAAACAATTCACACACAAAACTTGTGTGTCCCCACCCGTAATAAAACGAGGGCAAGGATGCACACATCTTTTAAATTGTTCGCTGGCCATTCTGATCAACTGATTGACAAACAACACCAAATAAGACAGACAGTTTCAACACAGAGCGCTTGCTGAAGAGCGAAAGCTATTGTGTGTTGTGACAGCGTCACTTTTATACTTCCGGGTATGCCGTCACATGTTACGTCACGACGCAACACCAATCAGGATTGGATTAGTTTCATTCATACTTCAGAGGCGCACGCTTAGGGAGCGTCCCCAAAGTGTCGATTCTCGACGCAGTGTAGAGTTCCCTCGAAAGGGAACTGTATATTTACTGAGGAGCAAAATAACCATAGCCTAGTCACCCTAATGGTTATATCTGGTTATGGAGATATAGTCTTTTCTTTTTTTCCCTTTATTTGGTCCAATGGACAGGCATGAACTACATCAAGACTCATTTGGAGCAGGAGCCAGTGCAGTCTAACCAGTCAGAGCAGCAGGAGGAAGAGGACGAGGACTACTTTGACATCATGAAAGACAATGTCCAAGAGACCTCTAAGCAGCTGGATGTATACCTGGCCAGCACAGCTACCAGCATGGTCGTTCTCAAATCAGTGCCTGCCGTGTACAGATTGTCGCTTAAGGTAAATACACCGTTGCCTGCCTCTGCAGCCTGTGAGAGACTCTTCAGCTCAGCAGGGCAGATTTTTACCCCCAAAAGAGGCAGGCTCGGTTCAGAGAACTTTGAAAACCAACTCCTTTTGAAGCTCAACAAAAAATACTGGTGATGTGGTGAAGTTTTTTAAAAGTGCTCCAAAATGTTCACAGGTTGTTTTGGTTTTTGAGTCTTGATGGAGACTAGAGACGGAGTTGAAATTCTGATGATTTTAAGTTAAGGAAAGTTTTATACTTAATGGAGACTTGAAATTGAAGTCAATAAGTAGAGAATACATGTTTCTGTCAAATTAAAACTGATGCACTGAATCAAAAATGTTTACAGCCTTAAACATATTGTAATTAACAATTTTATTGTTAGAATATTAAAATGGTTAATGTACTGCAATTAACATGAAATATTTGTGTTACAGTTAAATAAATATTTGAAAGATGTATACCCAGTCTTCTTTGTTGGTTTTAATGGTATTTTAATGCTAATTAAGCTAATGGTATTTAACTCTGCAGATAACCTTGATAGATAACCAGAATTGTAAGTCAGAATGTAAACTGGGCCACAGATGGTAAGCACAATTACAATGCCACAGCCCATACTGTTCTTTTTTAATTATTATAATATAGACATTAAGATAATAAATTGTTATGCAAGTACTTTTACTTTTAATACTTAAAGTACATTTAAAATCGGGTACTTTTTACTTTTTACTTAAGTAGGGTTGTCATTGTGGTACTTTTACTTTTACTAAAGTAAATTTGTCACTGGTTATTAGTACTTTTACTTAAAGCTGCCGTCGGCAACATTTTTTTGATCATATTCAGTGAAATCGACACTATAATCTGACAGAACAACATAAATAAAGTGGTTTTAGAAAAAAACCTGAGCTTCTAAAATCCACAGCTCCCGGTTCATCATGTCCAATCAGCGCGGGGGGGGGGGGGGGGGGGGGGATCTGACTGTCAATCACAGATCGGGCACACGCCACCCCTCGCGCACGTTACAATCACATGGCATGCACACGCCTGAAGTTCGCGGAAGTTCGCGCAGTAATGAAGAGTGATGGCGGAAAATCAAGTAAGCTCATTTAGAGTAAATGACGTCAGCAATTGCAATCTATCGGTAGATTAGCCAAGACAGCATACCTCCAAATACTCCATGGTGTTGATGGATGCTGATGAGACGGGCGCGTTCACTGAAAATCTGGTGCACACGCACTGACGAGCATGAACTCGGTGGGAGGTATCCGTTGATAGTGGGGGAGGGCCATGAGAGTTGTAAACATTCAAAATTTTCCTAAATCCACTCAATCTGCCAGACTTGCCGACAGCAGCTTTAAGTACTGAGATTCAGTACTTCCTCCACCACTGCACAGAACAGTACAGCATTACATTACATAATATACAACTGAGGACAGAATGAACATATTTAAACATGAACTAAGGTCAGGGGAACGTTTGCTGGGATCAGTAGTTTACTCTCCATCCGGACGCAGGCCGTTAAGATACTGTACCTCCGTTCTCTGACCACACAACATCACTTAACTGGGCTAAATACTAGTTGTAGTACATGTGTATTTGATTGTAAGTTTATGATAAATAATGAGCTGAAATTGGTAAGTAGTTAACAGTGAATTAATTATGATGTGCCCCCCTCAAGTAAAGTCATGACACAGTCATGCATTAAAGCAACACTAAGTAAGATTTTTTACCTTAAAATAATGTTTCCAAAATTGTTTCAGTGGTTCATTAAGTAGTAACAGGGCGAAAGGCACTTCTGGATTCGCGTTGCGGTCCTATATCTGCTATAACCACGCTATGTAAGATTACCAGTTCAGGTCGCGTTTCTGTAGTTCTAATGAGACATAAGAAAACTACAAATTTGACTTGCTTTACGTCAAGCGTTACAATAGTCATTATTTTGTTTTTCTTCGTTTATGATGTTGC
Source organism: Rhinichthys klamathensis goyatoka (assembly GCF_029890125.1). Classification (NCBI taxonomy): domain Eukaryota; kingdom Metazoa; phylum Chordata; class Actinopteri; order Cypriniformes; family Leuciscidae; genus Rhinichthys; species Rhinichthys klamathensis. The sequence goes on from NW_026606589.1 coordinate 2,465,176, forward strand.
AATACATCATACTTTCATGAGATCATGCAACATACTCTACCTTGTCTGTGGACATTGTTCATTCCTAAGCCGGTGCTGGATAAACAACGAGCGTGCGTGCGACAGTAGGCTGCGGTAAGCTAAATTATTTACGACAGCGGTAATGGACAATTCCGCTTCCAACCTGTAGGGCGACCGCAGAGGAAAAGTTACTTGGTGTTCCTTTAACAAACCATCAGTTGATGTTAGTGTATGGTTAGTTAATAATGAATTAATTATGATGTGCCTCCTCAAGTTAAGTCATGACACAATGATGCACTTACAAATCATTAACTAAAATATTAATAAACATATACAATAATGGCACTTTTCCACTGCATGGTACGGTACGGCACGGTTCGGTACGGCACTCTTTGACGCTTTTCCACTGCATGGTACGGTACGGCTCGCTTCGGCTCGCTTTAATGGTACCACCTCTGTTGAGGTTCCAAGCGTACCGTACCGATACAAAAATGTGAAAACATTTTTGTATGCTGTAATTCATGCATGAATCATTATGACTCGTAGTTAAGGATCGCTCTTCATTGGTTCATGATTAGTTCAGGATTATTCATGCAGGATTATTCAATGTGAAAACACTGCAGATCACTGATTGGTCAGACAGAATCGTCACTACCAGCGTCATTGTATTTGTGACACGAGACACCAAACCCGCTAGATTTAAATAGCCAGTAACAGCCACCACTGTATCACCGGTTTTTAAACTACTTGTTTGACTTGCTTGAAGAAAAAAGAAAAAAAGAAAACTTAAAAAAAAGAAATGGCTGAATCGTGTTCAGCGAGAGCTGGATGGGGCAAAACGTAATGAAAAAGTGTTTCAAGAAGTAGCTCAGCTCGCAAAGGGCTACCACCGGACCCATATAATCCCACCCACTTTGAAGAGGTACTAACTGCAGTGGAAAAGCAAACCGAGCCGAACTGTGCCAAGCCGTACTGAGCCGTACCACACGTGCCATAAGAGTGCCATCCTTATTCCTTTACACCCATGGTACAAAAAAAAAAAAAAGATAAAAATTATGTGTAGTTCTTTTATTTTTATTTATACAATTAAACATATATGGACTTAAAAGAAAGCCCAAACATACCTGTAAAGACACACATAAGGCACGTTTACATGTAAAATAGGGCATAAGCTAGTTAATGCTAATGCTAAAGTAAATGCTAATCGAAGTATATACATTTAAACAACAAAAAAATACAGTTAATAATTGTACATAACCTCCTGAAAACTCCCAAATTGTCACGGAGCGCTCTACAACACCCCTCTGGCGTCATCAGATCACTCTCCCCTGAATATTAGGACTGCACTTCCCATCACCCCCTTCACCATCTGATCACCATCCATCCCTGCCTCATCATCATCACTGTCACCTGTGCACACTCAGACTCCTTTATCTGGCCTCTTCTCCCCATGTTCACTGCGAAGTCTTGTTTTGCCCTGCAGACATTTCCAAGCATTCCTGAGCATTTCCTAATATCCCTGGTTTTCCTGGTTCCCTGATCTTTGCCTGTTCTCTGGACTCGGCAGGAACGTTTGCTGCCTGCCTCGACCTCAGCCTGTTTACGACCACGAGTTCTGGACTGTCCCTCTATTTCATTGTCTGCCTGAGATTTATGTCTGCTTCTCTTTGTCTTCTGGTGTGTTTAAATAAAGTGCTGCAAATGGATCTGAACGCCTCTGACTCCTCGTTACACAAATACAACATACATAAAGTGCTGCAAATGGATCTGAACGCAACATAAATAAAGTGCTGCAAATGGATCTGAACGCCTCTGACTCCTCGTTACACAAATACAACATACATGCAAACAAGTCTTTAATTATTAATTCTGTTTACCAAAGCAGTCAACATTTATGAGATTAAAATGCCAGCATTACCATAGGAACACACCCATCATGCCGAGTGAGCACTGAGTGCGCCACTAATGAGTGTCCCACCAAAAACAAACCCTTCATACTGTATTCCAGGAAGAAAAGTAGTTATTACTACAAAGGCCTAAATTAACTATAAAAATCAGAAAACGGTTTAGATAAAATTGAATTTATTAGTGGTAGTTATAAGTCCGTTTTCCACCTTTATTTAGACGGATCTGTGTAATTAATGTGCCATTCCAATTATTTGTCACAAAGCTGCAGATGGCAGATTATGATATTACAGTTTAAATTATGGCAGTATTAAATCATATATTTAATTCAAATTTAGATGACTTCTTTTTTATTATTACAGAGCCTGATTGATTTAGTTTACCCCTAAACGTTAATTAATGCATTAACTATCAAACATGTACTAACATGTTTAAGGCTGCTGTTATTCATGCATGAATCATTATGACTCATGTCGTAGTTAAGGATCGCTCTTCATTAGTTTATGATTAGTTCATATCTTCACTAATCATGAGTTCATGTTGAAGTAACTATAAATTCAGGTGTAAGTACAGGATTATTCATGCCCTGTTGTTGTAAAGTGTTACCATTACCAAAGTAAAGCACACCTGATGCACATTTCTTTGTTCTTCGTTTTTTAGAACTAGAGTTTAAGAACCTTGCTGTATTTTTGTGTAATTAATAAAGAGAAATTACACCGCCATCTTACTCCGACGAAAGTGACTTGAACACACCTGCCTTAATAAACACGACTTCCCACCTCGTAAATACGAACTTCACAGGAGGACTTGAACCCACCATGAGGGAGAGTAGTCACCTTAACGTAGCTCTCGCCCAACCCCTTGATCTTTGAGCCACGCTGGTGCTTTTGGGGTGTTGTCACATCCTCATCTAATACCCAAGTGGGCTTGAAGGTTTCTTTATTTGGTTGTGTTGATATTATTTGTTTGTTTATTTGTTTTTGTGTAGATTTGTTTTGTACTACTGTCCCCAACTTCAGTGTAGTGATTCTGACTGTTTTGCAACAGTCTCCATAAATTTGATCGATTACCGTAAAGCGGTAGCAGTGGTCTCGGTCATTTTGCAACCTTATGACCTGTAATTAGGGGCCAAGCACTGAAAATGCGTAGGCACCTATTGTATCCGTTCCCGTTCTTCTTCTTCTTATGATTATTCTGCTTCCGCTCTGGGAGTCTATGGCAGCCCATAGTCCCGCTTGGCACACTGATAGAGGGCAGTCTGATCTGTCAACAGCCAATTTGGAGTGTCCAAATCAATCGCTCTAGTGCCACCAACTGTCCAAATTTGCACTCATGTTTATGCTAATAACTTTTGAACTGTAAGGGCTACAAGCTAAATTATTTTTGGGTAGGCTTATTTAAAATAGTCATGCAGGGAGAAAGTCTCTCTCACGCTTTCTTCTCTCACACACACACTCTCACACTTACACACCAGGGAATCTTTAAAATAATTTGTAAAATCCACAAATAGATAAGTAAATGCATGTGTTTTGACAGGTCATAAAACTGTATTGGATTGGTATATATATATATATATATATATATATATATATATATATATATATATATATAAACCTTTATTTAACCAGGAAAAAACTCATTGAGATTAAAAATCTATTTTTCATGAGTGTCCTGGCCAAGACAGGCAGCAGTACTAAACCACATATACAGTACATACAAACATAAAATATGCAAAAACACTAGAAACATAAAACAACTGACACAGCAAATCTTTCAAAGTCAACCAGAATCATAAAAAACACGTTAGGTAAAACATCTGCAGCCAGATGTGGCTGCCTCCATGTCAACCAACAACCTCTTAAAAGCAACCAATGAGACAAGCTCAGTAAGTTTCAAGGATTTCTGTAAATTGTTCCAAGAAGAGGGAGCCGCAAACTTAAAAGCCTTTTTTCCTAGCTCAGTTCTGACCTTTGGGACAGATAGCAGGAAAATACTCTGGGAACGAAGATTATAAGTCCCGGTACTATTTATACTGATATAGGTCAAAAGGTAGGATGGAAGGAGACCTAAAATACCCTTGTAGATGAAGATAAGCCAGTGTTGAAGTCTCCGGGTTGATAGTGAGGACCATCCAACACGTTCATACAGTTCACAATGGTGAGTGAGAGCTTTCCTACCAGTGATGAACCTCAGAGATCCATGGTATACAGTGTCCAGTGCATGTAAACTTTGAGATGATGCATGCATATATAAAACATCACCATAATCAAGTACAGACATAAACGTGGCAGCAACCAGCCTCTTTCTAGATTTAAACGAAAGGCAGGATTTGATTCTGAAGTAAATACCAAAAAAAATAAAATGGTCTTTTTAAAAACCTAAATTTAACTTGTTAAAATCTGCAGAAAATGGCACACACAAAAACTGCATGCAGGTATATATGTAGTACAACTCCTCCTGCTTGTAATGCACACAGTATTGACACATTATCAATCTGTTCACAGAACCAAAGTGTCACGGGGTGACTAGAGGCAAGCGGAACCTTTCTTCACTTGGGAGTTGTTTCGGTGCAACACCCGGCCGGTTCCGGCTGTCGCATGAGCCGTAAAGAAATGGAGATTTGATGAGGAAATGAGTGGCAGGTGCGCGACAAGAGGGGGCAATTGGCGATTGGGACACGGATACGAGATACGGATCATAAAAAGGGGTTCTTGGTCAAAGTCGGGACGCTCGGTGTGCCGTGGGAGAAATCCATGTGAGAGAGAGAGGAAGAGAGATCAGGACGAGAGGCAGCGGGCCAGAGACGGATTCTCACCGGTTGTTGTTTGGAGGTTAAACTGTTTCGTTCAAGAAGGATTCTCAGAGAACGAAGTTGAGTACTAAGTTACTTTCTATCTTGGTCTTTAAAACTCTTTGTTCCCACACGGACTTGCTGGTCGAATGATTATGGTTTGGGAACTAAATTCTTCAAGCTAGGAACATCACGAGTCCGAGGAATCTGTTCCTGTCAGTACCCGCCCTTCTGATGATTGTTTGTTTCGAACTGACATTGTGATGTTCTGATCTCTCGAAACCAGTCACGCTTGCCACCGTCCAGTTGCCCAGTTCTCTTGCTGTCTTTTGAGTTATCCCCTCCACGAATCCGAAGGTCCTGTTCCTGTGAGTAAACGCCATTCTGATGATTGTTTGCTTCGAACTGACATTGTGATGTTCTGATCTCTCGAAACCAGTCACACTTGCCACCGTCCAGTTGTCCAGTTCTTTTTTTCTGTCTTTTGAGTTATCCCCTCCACGAATCCGAAGATCCTGTTCCTGTGTGTACATGCCATTCTGATGTTTGGTGGCTTCGAATTAACCTTGTGATGTTCTGGTTTCTCAACACCAGTCACCTCTGTTGCTGTTCATTTTTCAAGCTGCCTGGGAGTCCAAACACACCAAGGACTCCGTTCCTGTCCCTGCCTCTGAGTGTCACAGTGTTGTGTTATGTTCCCTGGTGTCCACTTGAGGTCCCCTTCCCCCACGGTGTCATTCTCATTAGGAACTACATTCCCCATAATCCCCATCTGGACTTATCACGGTTCATTACACTCAGCTGTTCCGTCATCATTTGTCCCAGCTGTTTCTTGTCTAGATCATTGGTGTCTGTGTATTTATACCCTGTCTGTCTTAGTGTTTGTCACGGAGTCCTTGTTTATTGTCACCACACTTCGGATGTTCTCTTTCTGTCTACCTTGTGTTTTGTTTCTTGTTTTGGAATGATTGCCTGGATTTTGACCTCTGCCTGAACCAGTTTGTGAGTACAAATTACCCAAATAAATTCATTGTATTTGGATCTCTCTCTCCAGTGTGTGTTCCGTGACAGAAGGACTCCGTCACAAAGAGATCCAGCATGATGGGGTTCCGTATCCTCCCTCCTACCACAGAGAAAGAGAGGATGGGCCGTGTCCAAAATTTGATGAGCTTTCGTCAGCAATGCCTGCCGGTGGGTTGCATAGCCCAGTCATTTTGGACGCTCTCGAGGGGAATGGGATACAGTGAGGCAGCATTAAAAGACATTTTTAATACCTGTCTTGATGACCCATTGCCGGGGTGGGAAATGAAGGGTCTGGAAGTCTTGGACTTTTGGAGTTTTACCAGATACCTTGAGCATCGGAGTCAGTGGGATGTATTGGAGCCTCACCATGCCGACGCCGTCACGAGTCCGGTGGTCCCTGTTCCGGTGGTCCCTGTTCCGGTGGTCCCGGGTCCGGTGGTCCCGGGTCCGGTGGTCCCGGGTCCGGTGGTCCCGAGTCCGGTGGTCCCGAGTCCGGTGGTCCGAAGGCGGAGGAGGAGGAAGAAAGAGACGTCTACCATCACTTCTGCCGATTCAGAGACTGTTCACGTCACGTCTGCCCAGCCAGAGACTGTTCACTTTCCGTCTGCCCAGCCAGAGACTGTTCACGTCACGTCTGCCCAGCCAGAGACTGTTCACGTCACGTCTGCCCAGCCAGAGACTGCTCACGTCACGTCTGCCCAGCCTGAGACTGTTCACGTCACGTCTACCCAGCCAGAGACTGTTCACGTCCCGTATGCCCAGTCAGAGACGGATCAGGAGAGACCCATTCTCGCAGCCGGGGGTATACTTATGGACTATTTGGAACGTATGGCTCGGATCCTGGACATGTCAGTATCTGCTGTTCGAGAGCTAGAGCCAGTGCCTGTTCCAGAGCCGGCGCCAGTGCCTGTTCCAGAGCCAGAGCCAGTGTTTGTTTCTGTGTTTGTGTCTGTTCTTGTGGCTGTTACAGTTCTGGTGTCTGCTGTTCCTGAGCCGGTGTCTGCTGTTCCTGAGCCGGTGTCTGCTGTTCCTGAGCCGGTGTCTGCTGCTCCTGAGCCAGTGTCTGCTGCTCCTGAGCCGGTGTCTGCTACTCCTGAGCCGATGCCTGTTGCAGTTCCTGAGCTGGTGCATGTTGCAGTTCCTGAGCCGGTGTCTGCTCCTGTTCCTCCGCCCTGGCCGCCCGAGGGGCCGTCACCGCCCTGAGAGATCCAGCATGATGGGGTTCCGTATCCTTCCTCCTACCACGGAGAAAGAGAGGATGGGCCGAGTCCAAAATTTGATGAGCTTTCACCACCCTGGCCGCCCGAGGGGTCTTCACCTCCCTGGCCGCCCGAGGGGCTGTCTGCTTCGCCCTGGCCGCCCGATGGACTATCTGTTTTGCCCTGGTCGCCCGATGGACTATCTGTTTCGCCCTGGCCGCCCGATGAACTTTCTGTTTCACCCTGGTTCCAGGTTAAACCCTCACCCCCTGTTTCTGTTCCCCTCCATGGACCTGGTCCCCCATCCCGCCCCTTGATCCTCCACCATTCCACCCCCCACCTGGACTCTTGTGTTGTTGTTGTCTAGTCTTGGAGCGTCTGGTAGCCGCTCCGTAGAGGGGGGGTTATGTCACAGTGTTGTGTTATGTTCCCTGGTGTCCACTTGAGGTCCCCTTCCCCCACGGTGTCATTCTCATTAGGAACTACATTCCCCATAATCCCCATCTGCACTTATCACGGTTCATTACACTCAGCTGTTCCCTGTCATCATTTGTCCCAGCTGTTTCTTGTCTAGATCATTGGTATCTGTGTATTTATACCCTGTCTGTCTTAGTGTTTGTCACAGTGTCCTTGTTTATTGTCACCACACTTCGGATGTTCTTGTTCTGTCTACCTTGTGTTTTGTTTCTTGTTTTGGACTGCTTGCCTGGATTTTGACCTCTGCCTGAACTAGTTTGTGAGTACGGATTACCCAAATAAAGTCATTGCATTTGGATCTCTCTCTCCAGTGTGTGTTCCGTGACACTGAGCTTCAACTATACTGAAGACGAGGACCTAGTTCGCTGTGAGTGGGTGATTACAGTGCTTATGGTGGATATGTGCACGTGTGGAGTGTTTTGAAGTGTTTTTGCTGTATACACGAGTGCGGGGAGTAAATGTCTTACCTTAGTTTGTGCCTTTGACCTGCGGGACCGTCTGAACTCGAGGGGCATGGGGTCCCACTAACCAGTGTTTGGGAGTGTCTTTTTTATAGAGACGTGAGTTGTTTCCCCTCCGCTGCCTTGACTGTCTAGAAGAGGAGCCATTACCTGCGTACCCACCACTGTCCGGCCTGGAGCCGATTCGTCAGAGACGTGAGTTGTTTCCCCCTCCGCTACCTTTAGAAGAGGAGCCATTTCCTGCGTGCCCACCACTGTCCGGCCGGGAGCCGATTCGTAGGGATGTGAGCCATTACCTGTTCTTACCTGGATACTGCTGCTCGGCCTGGCGCCGACCCGTAGGGATGTGAGCCACTCATTCTCCGCCGTCTTGACCTGTTTGATGAGGAACCAGTACCTGGGAAGAGGAGGAGCTGATTGAGTGTTATTCGATTTTAATAAATGCTTTTAAGTCAATAAAGAAAAACTTTATACCTGCTATCTATTGTCTGGTCTGGTGGTGTCCTCTGCTAGCTCCCCGAGGTGGTACGGGTTCTAGGGGCGGGGTGTAGAAGGACCGGTTGCCCGCCCCGGCCTGTGACAAAAGCATTGAGATGAGATGTGAAACTGTCATCTGCAGCCTTATCCTGTAACTCGGCGAGAGAAGAGCTTTGAAGATTGCCCGGTAAAGCATGATTTTCTTTTTTGTGTCATAAAAATCATTTTTAAGTGCAAGTGAAAAAGACACAAACATGAAGATTTTCCACTCAGCAATGGTCCAAATTATGTGCAGTCACAACTTAAACGTAGTCTGGATATTACAAAGTCATAGGGTTTCCTGGCACTGTAAAGGTGCAGAGGAACACAATGTATGCTTTCGAACAACATTCATTTTATGGGTACAATCTGTGAATTGCAGCTGTCTTGCGCAATGTTCTACACATTTTTCTACTTATGTTGACTCACTGTAAAATACATCATACTGAATTTAACATAATGTGAGTTATGTTTAGTAATTTTTAGCAAGCATGTTTCTTCTGCACTGATAATGAATCTCTTTTGTATTTGTTTCTCAATATAATTGTGTTCTTTCTTTCTTATAAACTGTATGCAGGAGGACACCCGCAGTGATGCCGCTGAACATATCCTTAAAGGGGTCATATAATGCCATTTTTGTACAAGCTAATATGATTCTTTAGGGTCTAAATTAAAAGTTTGTAATATACTTTAATTAAAAATTCTCATTAGTATTGTAAAGAAAACATGCCGTAATGTACCCTGGGTGTAAACCCACGCATTCATCGTGAAGCGTGCAAGCGATTTGCAAAGATAAATATAAATATTAATATAAAGGTTAATAAAACGTTACACTCACTTCAGTTCTTCTGGAGGTTCAGCAGGAACACGAATAGTTGGTACCGATTCTTTTTTCAGGAGCAGCTTCTTAGCAAAACCAGCTTTATACTGACCCTTGTTTATAAAGCAGTCTGGTGAGAAATGATTTGCGCAAACATGAAAGCATTGACGTTGCTCATGGGGAATATTCCCTTCGAAAACAAAACTCAGCCACTGCGTCTTCAGCGGTTCGGATTTAGGAACATTAAAATGACTGCTGTGTTCGCTATTACACCCAAGAACAACACCACAATCGCTTAGACGCCATTCTGCTCATAGACAGTGCTCCAGCATTTATCAACAATGACGGCGCCGGTCCGCGCAGACTATGATTGACAGCTTGCTCACGAGCGAGGGCGGGTCTGTGTTGAAACGCTGCTGTCAATCAACAATCGTGGGAGGGGCGTCCGACCATGTGACGTCACACTGTCGAACGGCTTGATTTGAAACTGGGGAAAAGATATAAGGAGATTAAAACAAAAACACTGCGCTACACCTTTTAGGTGTTCCAGAAACTTTTCCTGGACCTGGATGGTGTTAAGATGTCCCCAAAAGTGCAATCTTTAAAGTTGAAGTTGCTCTCCTAAATGTTATCGACATGGCTTGTGCTGTACAATCGAGGCTGTTGGTACACCCCAACTTACATCTCCATCTCAACGATTGTAACAAAAACTTGAAAAGATAGACTTCGACCTGCCTTAAGTTTTGATTCCCCAAAAGACTGTTTAATGTGGTTAAATTTGGCCACGACTACTTGTTAGATATATTGTTGCATTTGTTGTTGACTATGTATTTTGCTGGTGTAAGATATAACACTGTGGAATGAAGATTGTGTCAGTGTGAATATAAATATCCATTTCAGAACACTTGACCACATTTTAAACAAGTCACTAAAAAAAAGTAGTAGACTTAAGTGATGTTGTCTTGCTCACACTCCTTTAGAGAAATGCCAAGAATTAACACCTGATCTTTCTAGTTATTGTAAATTATCAGAGGTTACTGAATGTACCTTAACTACTAATCAGTTGATGTGAAGATTACTCATTTAATGGTTCATTGTGAATGTTGACATAATAAACTGTTCAACTTTATTGTACTAAATTGTGATTTGTCATAAAAGTATTTGATGCAGAGAAAATTACTACATTTATTTGGTAACACTTAAAAAAAGCAACATTTACATAATAATAGTGAGTAATATAAATTCATTAAACTAAGTAATTCAGAATGGGAAATGGACAGACATTATAAAATCTACTTAATTACTTCATAACAGTAAATATTACAGATTTATAAAATTTACTTGATATTTTCACAACAGTGATGAACCTTTTAAAATTAAATTCACTTAATTACTTTTAAAAAATGCAACCTGCTAAGTTAAATATAATTAAGTAACATTTACTTAATGTCTTCACAAATGTTACTGTCACAGAACGCTCGACGACGCCTCCTCCTGGTTTCACCAGATCCCTCTCTCCTGCGTATTAGGACTTCATTTCCCATTATCCTTCCCTGCTCATTATCTCCTGATTAATCACCCCTTCATTGCATCAGTATCACCTGTGTTCCCTTAGCTCCCCTTTATCTGGTCTGCTCTGTTCATTGTTCATTTGTGAAGTCTTGTTTTACCTACACGCTGTCTCTAGCTCGTTTTATCTTGTTACTCTGATATTTTGACTTGGACTCTGATCTCGTGTTTGAACCTTTGCTGCCAGCCCCTGACCTTTGCCTGTTTTACGTATGATTCTTGGATTGCCCTAACCAGTGTGCTGTGTTTGAGTTTGCTGCTGCCCTTGCCACAGGCTTTTGAGTTTTATGACTGCTTTCCTTTGTTGGCTTACCTGTATCAATAAATTACTGCAAATGGATCCGTCCGCCTCAGCCTCTTCGTCAAAGAAGACTTCACCACAACAGGATCCAGCAGATTTCCTTCGATTGGCCTCCGAGGTATCCACTCAAGCGAGTGTACTGGCCGCCCATCAGCAACAGTTGGTAAAATTGACAAATCTCACCGAGGAGCTCGTGAGATCAGTCCGAGCGCTATCCCCGCCGAGCGCAGTCCAGCTGCATCTGCTCCCGTTCCACCTGCCGTGAGTAACAATTCAAACCACCCCAAGTTATCCCTTCTCGAGAAATTTGATGGCTCACCCTCTACCTGGAAGGGATTTTTGTTGCAGTGCAGCTTGTATTTTGACCAGCAGACACAGTCCTTCTCCACTGATGAGAGCCGCGTTTCCTTCATGTGCTCTCTACTCACCGGCCGGGCTTTGGAATGGGCTACTGCACTCTGGTATGGAGGTCAGCTCTCTTTCCCCTCTTATAATGAGTTTCTAACCCAATTTAGAGAGGTGTTTGAACATTCTGCGGGAGGAAAGGATCCGGGAGAATTACTGCTCACGTTACGCCAGGGGAATTCAACCGCAGCGGACTACACACTCTCGTTTCGGACCCTTGCAGCCCAAGCTGGATGGGAGGAGGAACCTTTAAAGCTCCTGTATCGCAAGGGACTCAACCCGGACCTCCAGGGAGAGCTGGCGTGCCGCGACGACGATAAATCTTTGAACCAAATTATGGAGCTCGCCATCCGCCTCGACAACCTTATTCGTGCCCGACGCACACCTATCAGATCCAGTTTCCTCGAGTGTGCCTTCCCCAGCGCGGAGTCGGAGCCCATGCAGATTGGTTACACACGCCTCACTACAGCGGAACGGGAGAGGAGACGCCGTAATCATCTCTGCATGTATTGATGAGAGGCGGGACATCTGAGGGTCACCTGTCCGGTTAATCCGGCGCTCAAGAATTCTGCTGCGGTGAGTTTTAATCACTCTTCTAAATTATTCTCTGTGGACAGTTCTTTGAAATTTAACGGTCAAACTTTAAACATAAGAGCCTTGATTGATTCTGGAGCTGCTGGAAATTTTATCGATCTTGCATTTGCCAAAACTCATCGTGTTTCTCTCCTCACATGTGAGTCTGGTGTGACCGTGGAGGCGCTGGATGGACGCCCCCTGGGGTCTGGAGAGGTGCAATACACCACGCAACCCCTCACGCTCAGCTTCGGGACACAGCATTCAGAAACTATCCAATTCTTCACGATTCACTCACCCATGCATCCTATAATCTTGGGGCTTCCTTGGCTAGAGAAACATAACCCCCAAATTTCCTGGTCTGACGGGAGAATATCCAGGTGGTCCGAATTCTGTCAGTTCAACTGCACGACTGCTGTCCAAGGTACTGAGCTCCACAGCGCTGCACTCAAGGGAGTGGATTTTCTGGAAATTCCCTCCGAATACCACGATCTAGCCCTGGCCTTCAGCGAAACTGAAGTTTCTCATCTTCCCGCTCACCGTGCTGGCGACTGTGCCATTGAGCTTTTGCCTGGGGCCGTACCTCCACGCGGAAGAGTTTACCCCCTTTCACAACCTGAAACAGAGGCCATGAGGGCGTACATTGACGAACAGCTGGCTAAAGGTTTTATCACTACCTCTACATCTCCGGCCTCCGCCGGATTCTTTTTCGTTAAGAAGAAAGATGGGGGTCTTCGGCCATGCATTGACTATCGTGGTCTTAATGAAGTGACAGTCAAATACCGCTATCCTCTCCCGTTGGTCCCAGCGTCCCTGGAGATGCTCCGTACGGCCCGCTACTTTACCAAGCTGGCCTTAAGGAACGCATACAACTTGATTCGCATACGGAGTGGTGACGAGTGGAAGACGGCGTTTTCTACTACATCAGGGCACTACGAATATTGAGTAATGCCGTTCGGCCTTTCAAACAGTCCTTCCGTTTTTCAAGCTTTTGTAAATAACATTTTCCGGGATATGTTACATCAGAAAGTTATCGTCTACATTGATGATATTTTGATTTATTCTGATTCCCTTGAAGAGCATGTCCAGGATGTCCGTGCGGTCCTCAAGCGCCTGATCGATAACCAGCTCTATGCCAAGCTCTCCAAGTGTGAGTTTCACCAGACACGTATCTCCTTTCTGGGCTATATCATCAGTGCAGACGGAGTCCTGATGGATGACAGCAAGGTCAGAGCCGTGGTGAATTGGTCCCAACCTTCTTCAGTTAAGGAGCTGCAGCGCTTTTTGGGCTTTGCTAACTTTTACCGCAGATTCATCCGCAATTTCAGTGTGATTGCAGCCCCTCTCACATCTCTGCTTCGAGGGGGGGGTAAATATTTTAAGTGGACAGCGGATTGTACTGCGGCCTTTGCTCAGCTCAAGGAGAGATTCACTTCCGCGCCTATTCTCCGTCACCCGGATCCTGAGAGGGAGTTCATCATTGAAGTGGATGCATCGAACACAGGAGTGGGGGCTATCCTGTCTCAGCGGTATGGAGATCCGGCGAAAATGTTTCCATGTGCCTTCTCTCGCAAGCTTAATTCTGCTGAGCGCAATTACGATTACTTTGGCCATGAAGACCGCCTTTGAGGAGTGGAGGCACTGGCTGGAGGGAGCTCGTCAGCCTTTCACAGTGCTCACTGATCACAGGAATCTTGAGTACATCAGGTCAGCTAAACGTTTGAATGCTCGCCAGGCTCGCTGGTCCCTGTTCTTTTCAAGATTCGATTTTAAGATCACCTACAGGCCGGGCTCCCAGAACGGTAAAGCTGACGCCTTGTCCCGCCAGTTTGATGGTCCTTGTGAGAAATCTAAACCTGAATCCATTGTTCCCACTACTCTAATCGTGGCTCCGGTCCAATGGGACATCATCTCTGAAATCACTGCGTCTCTAAGTAGTCATCCCGCTCCACCTGAATGTCCCGCTGGCCGTCTCTTCGTTCCTCCAGGGCTCCGCCACCGTGTGCTTCAGTGGGTTCACTGCACCCCCAGCGCGGGTCATCCAGGTATCGCGGCTACTATACAGCTAGTCACCAATCGCTTTTGGTGGGTGTCACTCCAGTCTGATGTCATAAAGTTTGTTCATCAATGCTCTGTTTGTAACACTGTTAAATCCTCTCATCTCAAGCCCGCTGGACTGTTACAACCCCTGCCAGTACCACAACGCCCCTGGTCGCACATCGCAGTGGATTTTGTTACGGATCTGCCTCCCTCACAGGGGTTTACTACTATCCTCTCCGTGGTAGACCGTTTCTCTAAGTCCTGCCGTTTCATACCCCTGACCGGCCTGCCCACGGCCTTACAAACTGCTGAGGCTCTGTTCAACCAGGTGTTTCGTCTCTTTGGTTTGCCCGAGGACATTGTCACTGACCGCGGTCCCCAGTTTACCTCCCGTGTCTGGAGAGAGTTGTGTTCCAAGCTCAATATCAATGTCAGTCTAACGTCTGGTTACCATCCTCAGGCTAACGGGCAGGTTGAACGTTTAAACCAAGATTTGATTCGATTTCTGAGAACGTACTGCCACCAGAACCAGCAGGATTTGAGTCGCTTCCTGGCTTGGGCGGAGTATGCCCAGAACTCTCTGTTAAAGCCTGCTACTGGTCTAACTCCTTTTAAATGTGTTTTAGGTTTCCAGCCTCCCCTCTTCCCGTGGGCCGGGGAGCCATCCGACCTCCCAGCAGTAGATGCATGGCTCCGGCGCAGCGAGGCCACCTGGGATGCTGCTCACGTTCAATTGCAGAGTGCCATCCGCCGTTATCAGCATCAGGCGGATAGGAGGAGGCGTGGGGGTCCCAGGTATCGACCCGGTCAATGGGTGTGGCTCTCTGCGCGAGATCTCCGTCTCAAGCTCCCAAGCAGAAAACTGTCTCCTCGTTTCGTCGGGCCATTCAAAATTCTTCGTCAGATAACACCAGTATCTTTTCGTTTGGCTCTTCCTGCTCATTACAAGATCTCACCCACATTTCATGTGTCCCTTTTCAGACCCGCTGTCGCACCCAGGAGAGAGAGGAGCCGGGAGGAGGCCGCTCCTGTGCAGACTCCCCCCATTGAGGTGGACGGTGCGGAGGCTTTCCGGGTGCGAGAGGTCCTGAACTCCAGACGTCAGGGCGGGGTCTTACAATACCTTATCGACTGGGAGGGGTATGGCCCCGAGGAACGCTCCTGGGTCAGGTCTCTGGATATCCTGGACCCCACATTAACTGCTGCGTTTCACCGGGACCATCCAGATCGCCCTGCTCCAAGACCCCGTGGTAGACCCCGCCGTCGACCAGGTCCTCGCTTCCGGAGCCGCTCGCAGGGGGGGGGCTCTGTCACAGAACGTTTGACGACGCCTCCTCCTGGTTTCACCAGATCCCTCTCTCCTGCGTATTAGGACTTCATTTCCCATTATCCTTCCCTGCTCATTATCTCCTGATTAATCACCCCTTCATTGCATCAGTATCACCTGTGTACCCTTAGCTCCCCTTTATCTGGTCTGCTCTGTTCATTGTTCATTTGTGAAGTCTTGTTTTACCTACACGCTGTCTCTAGCTCGTTTTATCTTGTTACTCTGATATTTTGACTTGGACTCTGATCTCGTGTTTGAACCTTTGCTGCCAGCCCCTGACCTTTGCCTGTTTTACGTATGCTTCTTGGATTGCCCTAACCAGTGTGCTGTGTTTGAGTTTGCTGCTGCCCTTGCCACGGGCTTTTGAGTTTTATGACTGCTTTCCTTTGTTGGCTTACCTGTATCAATAAATTACTGCAAATGGATCCGTCCGCCTCAGCCTCTTCGTCACAGTTACATTTAGAGTTAAGTACATTTTACTTTATACTGGCAAGTAAGTTGTACTTAATATCACAGCAGTAAAATTTACTAAGAAAAATTGAGTGCAAATTGTTACAATGATTTTATCAAGTAAATCCGACAAGTTGTTTTTATCAGTGCAGTACAGATGTGTGTTACATTCACCAAAACTCCAATCCATTTCTACAACCAGAGCCGGATTAACGCAAAGGCAAACTAGGCACGTGCCTAGGGCCCGATTGGCGGGATGGGGCCCAGACAGAGGGACCAAAAAAAAAAAATGTACAAATGTCCTATCTACAATTTATTTCAATATTTATTAATTAACTAAAAATAGTGACGATGTTTATCTTAACCATAGACTGTTACATACGTCACATTAACGCCAGCCCATCAAGTGCTGCGAAGCAAAAGCCTAAATAGGCACGCAAAGAAGCACAGCTCGTAATGCAGGGCTGCGTTCAGCGCCGACAAAACGTTGCAGAACGTTTTTTAAACAGAAACGGTGATGCGTTGAACGCACTGTTGTGATGACGCAAGAGTTGCAACTACGGCAGCTGAGAAGGCTTTTTGTGTTCTTTGTGAAGAATTTTCGGAGCCTGATGAAGTCGGTATAAATATGTTTAATACTACAAAATATGCCCAATGTTACAGTTACTGCACTTGCCGCCCAGAACACGAGAGAACATCCCAATCGAGTAAAGAGATTTGTGGAAACTGAAATGGAAGCACATCTTACCTAATAAAGACTAAAAGACATCTATTTAGCATCACATAATGACTTTATTTGTTGTTCATACTGTTTTATTAAAACCCTGTATTTTCTTTCTCATTTTTAGGAAAAGCACTTTACATGCATTGTTTATTTCTATACCAAATGTCACACACTTGCAATGAAGCTACAAATATAAACAACTACATCATTATGTTGATATCCTATATTTTTACAATAATACTTACGACAAACATGTCTTCTAATATCCTCAGTTGATGCATATCGAACACAATTACTTCCATTGTGCGAGTTCTCTTTAATACCGTGTGCTTTATATACATGTTGCTGCTGATTGGACTGCAGTTCTGACACGCCCACCAAACAAGAGAAAACGCATCTCAAACCCCGTTGCACACCGGTGCACGCCGTTTCCAGGAAACACGACGTTCAACCCGGAAACCGTAGCAAAACGTTGCGCACCGTTTTGAACTTGAACGTGCCCCAGGTGTGTGCGTTGTCGTCATCTATTTTGGAGTGATTGCAATGTATTCTAAATATAAACTTGTACTGTAGATCAGCGTCATTTCTGGAAAAATCATTCACCGCTTTATTACGAGTTTAAAAGAGCGCGAGCGTCATTAACGTGCCCAGACGCGACGCTTTGAATTTGCGCGTACAATGAATAACATCGCGTCGGGAGCTGACTAAAAACGCTACAAAAGTAAAAGACAAGACTTTTGAATTCAAAGTTAAAAAGCCAACACACTACAACATTTTTAAATGTTTCAAATAAAGGATCTCGGGTCTATCTTCTAAATTCTGATTAGATTATACCCTGTCTGACATCAGCCTACTTACGCCAATAATATCAGTTTAGAATTTTTTTTTCTAATCAGTAGCGATCGTGTCTTTCTCTTCCACTTGATTTGTGTATAGCATATTTAAACTAGCAATGCAATGCATAATATCATATTACTTATATTAATAATATGACAATATCTGCAGTCAATATTGATTAAATGGGAGGGGAAAATCCTGCCCATACCAGCTATGAAAAAAAATGATAAAAGCATATATCACTGAAGTGGTATTCTAGAACTGTGAATAAATTGAATAAAACAGCAAAATAACAATAACATCTTCATTAAACAAAAAAGAGATTACCTTAGATGAAGTTTGATAAATATGTACATACAGTAGCCTACTGTTAAAAAGTCTGGACCAATTAATATTTTAAAGTTTTTTATTATGCTCTACAAGCCTGCATTTATTTGATAAAAAATACAACAACAAAAAACAGGAATATTCAGCAAGGATGTGTTAAATATATAAAAAGTGATAGTGAAGACTTTTTTAAAACCACTTTTTAATAATAAAAAAAAAATCCTGAAAAAAAGTATCACAGGTTATAAAATAAATATTAAGCACCATTTCTTACATTTGATAATAAATCAGAATATTATAAAGTTTTCTGAAGGATCACATGACACTAAATTAAGCTTTGCATCACAGAAATATATTTTAAAGTATAGTAAAATAGGAAAACCATTATTTTAAATTTGAATAATATTTCACTATATATAATTTTTCTGTATTTTTGATCAAATAAATCCAGGCTTGATGAGCATAAGAGACTTCTTTCAAAAACATTAAAAATAGTAATGTGTGTAGCGACAATGAGTCTGTTTGGGGAAATTACTTAACTCAAATGGGGAATATTATTCATTAGATAATGAATATGTAATCGCATACATAAATTAAATTATCCCAAATAGGGAATGGACTAAACATTACCATATAGGAATAATTAACACGATCGATCGTAGTAATTATTGATATATAGGTCAGTTAAGTCAGATTAATTTTCAGAGTAAATTTACATGTGATTCCAAATTAGTTTGTCATGCATCCTGGTTCGTCCTGCGAACCGGAGATGAAAACTTCCTTATATCACAAGATTACCTGCCTGTATACCGAGTGAATATTTTCCGCTGGCCACACGGAAGTATCTGCTCGTATACGGCACTTTCAGATGTTTAAAATAGTTAACCGAGGTAGAGCTTTGGTAACTTTACAGACCTTTGACATATTACAGAGACTTCAATCATGGGACAATGAGACAGATTCGATTCAAAGGATTATGGAATTTAATAACACAATACTAAGGGTTATATAGACTACTAAAAATAATGCAGGAGTAAATAATATGCATATCAAAACAAACAATTAATACAGGATTGCAATATGACGTATTTAAAAAGACACAGTTAGAGTGAGAGAGAGAGAGAGAGAGAGAGAGAGAGAGAGAGAGAGAGAGAGAGAGAGAGAGAGAGAGAGAGAGAGAGAGAGAGAGAGAGAGAGAGAGAGAGAGAGAGAGAAAATGACAGGACAGTTCAAAACAGTTCAACAGAGACCCAAAGGATTCCAACATTAATCTAGACAACTTTAAGCAGCACTTAATTGAGATTTGTACGTTACTTGATTTAAACACGGTCCCTTTGTGTTGAGTTGTGTTACAAAGGCAGCGTGGTTGGAGTTGTCTGGCACGTCTTCCGGTAGGAGGCAGATGTTTGCGATTGCTTCAGCTGCGGCCCGTACGAGAGGCGATTAATCTTAAACTTGTTTCGTTCGTGAATGAAACCGAACTATCAACTGAGGTAGATCAAAAGAAAGCAACTTAGATTTAAAACAAAGTAGAAAAACGACGAAGAAGGAAAACTCCGGCTGGAGTTTAGCAGGAAAGTTTAGGAATCTCTCTCTGGCGTAGGAAACTGCACAGAGGATAAGGTGGCGGTCTATTTTGAAGGGGCGAGGGACACGCCTTTCTCAGTGTTTGATCCAACCGTTTTGCAGGAGGGCGGGTCGGCAGACCTTGTGATTCACGCCCTCCCGGATCATGTGTATAGGGGATAAAACTTGTTCGAAATACACTTCTAAACTAGTATTAATAAAAGCATGCATCATATTACATTCTGGGTTGATGATTCAATCTTCTTTGATTATTCTGATTACAACCATACCAAATTCAGCATTCCTAGGGCTTAGTGAAATGCAGATACATGATTTTCGTGATTAAAACGGATGTTAAATTGATCACATATCATAAAAGCTTACGGTTATACCAGTTTTGTCACCAGGGAATCATGAAAACACAACCACAAAACATTATACATTTACAAAAGGGGATTTTTTTGATCCCATGTGTTCCGAGTGTTCCGTGTGTGTTAATGGGTGTTCAGAAGTTCAACCAGCGTTGGTCACGCGGTGAACTCGCGACCAGTCCCGTGTGAGCGTGTGTGCTTCGAATTTGATGAGTTTAAGCAACTGCTACAATGGCCAGTTGTCTAATCTTACAATTCTCTTCTGTGTGTGTAAGCGAAAAACCCCAGGGGGATTCCACGTGTGTGCGCTTATCTGAATGGACAATGTTCGTCTTGTCACCTTCGGAGGGGTTCTTCCACGTGATTCTGAACTGAAGAGGGGCCCTTTGGTCACATGTCTGTGTCATATGTGATAAGCAATGCATTTCTTTGTTTAACCATTCGTGGCAAAGCCAGTGTGTGAATCAGAGTCAGTAATGCAATCAAGTCCCATGCCCTTTACTTTTGTCATAGTATCTGAATTAAAAGAATGCAAAACCAGCAGTTTAAGAAAATGGCAGATCTGACCATGGCTACATTCCCCCTTTGATGGTTCGACAGGACCCGTGGGAGTGGACCTCGTTGGACCATCACGATTGCCTTGGTCAGATGGCAGGCAAATCATGGAGGTCGGACTCTGCAGATGATGGTTAGGGCTGAGGGCTCAGCTCTATGAGGTCCTCCGCGTTCGCTAGCGGGGAGTCTTCTTTCCGAGGGGTCTTACGGAACCCCACGGACATGGCTTGGGTGAGCCTGGCTGTAGAGGCTCGCATCTCGTTGACTCGTCGATACAGGACGTAGGCAAGGCCCAAGGTTAGGGCGTGTCCGATGATCGTTGAAATGCACACGGCAGTGTCAGCGGCGGTCCATGCTTGGATGACTGGTGAGGCGTTCAGGATAGGCATTCTGGACAAGGCTTGGAGGGCGGTGTCCAGGGGAGCGATGTCGACGATCTGTGACCCCCCTTCCTGAATCCATTTCTCCAGCTCTGGGTCGAGGGTGAAGTTGCGATCCTTAAAGAAGGATGGAATCTCTAGTTCGGATTGGTATTCTTCACTAGGGAGGTGGTACAAGGCTAGGTCGTCCAGGTGGAGGATGGCTCCTCGTGGAACTTGGATCCACATGGTCTGGTTCAGCAGGTTGACACGCGTAGCGGTGTCGTGTTGGTCGTAGGTCAGTGTCGCTGACCGTACTGGGGTGTTAACGAGCCATCGGTTTTCCCACAATCTCGGCTTGCGTCTCGGTGACTTGGCTGCGGGGTTTAGCATCCGCCGGGCAACGTGCGTCGCTGGCCAGATGTTGCAGGCCGCAGATCCCATCAGTGTTGTCTCTGAGGAACGGCTTGCTAGGGCAGAGATAGTGGATAGCGTCCTTGTCTTTCTCCTCCAGAAGTAGCTGATCCAGACGCTCCTGTGTGTGGTCCTTTTGTTTGCGGGCCTCCTCCAGTTGAGTCTTTAGTCCTGCGATTTCCTTTTCCAGATTGGCGTTGTCCTCCTCCGCAGAGCATGCCTGTGCCACTAAGTTGTGAGCTAGACGTCCAATGATCCGACTCCATTCCTTTGAGCTGTAGGTCTGCGTTGGGTCGTTGGCCATTATCTGGTCCACCTCGGCGTCCAGTTCCTGCCGGGTCGGAGATTTCGGGTCGCCAGAGTCCTTGGGCAGACAGCCGGTTGTCATGGCTCGTAACCAAGCATCCAGATTGCTCCAATGGTCCGCGGGACTGGAAGCGCGTGACATTCTGACTCCCTGAGGGCGAGAGAAACACAACACACACACAAAGGGCCGCTGCTAGCTTGTTTTGAGGCTAACGAGCTGTAGTACAGCCGTGCCGTTTATAGAAATTTGCCTAACTGTCGTAGACAATTTTATGCGGGTCAACGTGGGACCCGAAGTACTGCTTGGTTGTCACTATTATTTAGCTTCCTTGGGGGTCTCTTGGTGAACTGAAAGAAACAAAACACAAAAGACCAAAACAAAGCAAGGAAGAGAGGAGCGAGAGGGGAAACAAACACAAATATTGCAGTGGCAATAACACCTAAGTGAATTGACCTGCGCTGTAGTGTAGCCGCTAATAACTCAGAGGGTGTGTCTTAGGGAGAAAGAGGCAACCCTACGCTCAGAAAATATATCTGGGGAAATACCTAATGTTCTGTGGCTTCTGCTAAGTGGCAGGGTTTTTATCAAAATCCAGTCTTACCTGGGGTGAATTGAGGTCAAACCCAGCTGGCCTCAATGAGCGTGGTCAACTTTCCGGCGCCACCAAACACCCGACCGCCGTGACTCCGGACTCTCTGTTGCTCTGTCACGGTTACGCCCACTCAAACAGCACGTGACTGTAAGCACAACCTGGTATTCTCCGAGGTGTCAGCCGGCCGACCGCACTGCAAAAGTGGGTGGTGCACAGAACCCCGCCAGCAATGCTGACGTAGACAGTGGCGCATGCACCGGTCCCTGCAATTGACTCGTGCGTCGGCTTTAGTGGTTGAGCCTTTGGAGCACCAGGTTGCTGATGTCACGTTACTGCGTGCCGCAACCAATGGCAGGGACAGCAGACCCCGAGAGCCACCGCACGGTCAGCGTCAGTGACGCCAGTCAGCAGACCCGCCCACAGAGGACAACAGGGGCTCCCACAATCCACCACAGGTGCTGAGACTTTAACCTGTACACATGCACAACGGAAAGAACAAGGGAGCTTAAAGTAAATTAAGATTTTCCTGCTTACGGCAAATTTAACTCACTTTAAACAACAACAAAAACTATTATTATTATTACTTCCTTTTTTATACTCAAAGTAATTCAAGTAGGAGTAAACGGAAACTACAATAGACCTGAAAAGGGGTAAGGTAGTAACACAATGGCTCTGAAGAAACTTAATTTAACCTGGAAAGGAAAAACCAAATTAAGAGATGAAGGCTTTTGCCAGCTGAGGATAGCACAGAAAGTAATTAGTAGTAATTAGTTATTGAAAATATCCTAACCCCGTTTCGGAAGTTATCAATAACTTAATGCAGGTGGAGGTCAGGAATGGGAGCGGTGAGCCGCGGTAGTGGGTCTTGGAGCCTCAACGGGGGCGCACTTCCTTCCTGTGGTTCACCTTGACTGTTTGGTACAATTTAAAGTTAATTCAAATAGTTTTAAACTCCAATCAAAAATAAGCCTGGGGGAGATTGACAGAATTAGAATGATTTCTTATAATAATCACAACAACCCTGTTGTTGTTAGCAATGATTATAAAATACTCATCCGGAAAACATGAATGAAAATGATTTCATACAAAGTTCAGTGGAAGGCTGATAGCTGACTTGAGAAGGTTGTCTGCCACTAGATGGCGTCCTGCTTTTCAGGGGGCTGTCAACTGACTGAACTGAGAAAAATTTATAGTGAAAATTAATAAAAGAAAAAAAAATAATTTTATCAAAAATTAAAAATAAAATATTGTTCCAATCAAAATTTAATCCAGATATATTGGGGAGGAGATCAAAAGTTTTGTAAAGGAATCAGAATGGCTTCTGATAATAAATCACCACCTCACTAAAGTTATTAGTAGCGATTATAAAAATAAAACAAAACAGAACAGAGTCATCGAGACAGAGAGAAATGGGAGCAGGGTAGAGCAGAAATGGATTGAGCAGAAGGGTGGTAGCTGACCTGGAGGGGTGCCACCGCTAGGGGCGTCTGCCTCCAAATTAACTGTCAGTGATTTGAACTGAGGAATTCTATAGCTTGAACTCTAATTCACTTCTGTGAATTGAACTTAAAATAAAATGTCTCAGTCCAAAACAGGAGGATTGTTTTACGAACTAGCAAGCTGTAAATGCAAATATGTATTCAGGCAGCTTATTCACAATAATCGCGGTGGATTGGGCGGAAATACACGAGGAGGAACAGCGAGTGTGGGAAGCAGATGGGTAGCAGGTCTTTCCCTGCTATTGCCACGCGGTGGTAGTGTCGCGCTCACGCGGCCCAAACTCACAAGTGTGGTACTTTGAAACTGATACGCGCCTGTGCGCGCAGGTTCCTTTCAAATATGAAACAAATATACCCACATTTACAATTATACTTTTCGCAGATCACGGCGGATCTCAGATGTCTTTTTAGACACGGAACAAGCATACGAACATTTCCTAGTAGGCTATACCTTTTGCAGATCACGGCGGATCTCTTTGTGCTTGGTTTGCACAGAAAATGGGATTTTCTAACCGGTTTAGCTAGCTTTAGGCCAGCGTTTTTTGAAAACCCGAAGTTATTCGTTGCTAACGAATTTAAAGATCTTTTACTGCATGGGAGATTCTCGTCCCAACAGTTAAACCATATATACCGGTAATGTGCCTGTTTTTGAAGTTTTCTTCGTTCAAAACAGGGCTTCGGACAGTGTTAGTGTCACAGCCAGGCAAAGAGAAAACAAAGAGTTTCCTTTTCTCTCAGCTGGGCCGTGCAGTCACTGTCTGTGGCTGCAGTTTTTTCCACTCACATCCAGTCGAGCTAAAAAGATGCCCTCAGGCTTCCTTTCAGCCAGATGCTGGTGTGTTACTGAAACGCGGCTTCTGCCTTGCTCAGTTTTCGAGTCGACTTGATTACACAATGCGCATACAATATTAAATTCCCAAAACACACATGAACATGAATCTGAATATTGGTCCCACCGTGAAGTTTGTAAATGCCAGCATTCTAATCCACCATAAAATATGTAGCGACAATGAGTCTGTTTGGGGAAATTACTTAACTCAAATGGGGAATATTATTCATTAGATAATGAATATGTAATCGCATACATAAATTAAATTATCCAAAATAGGGAATGGACTAAACATTACCATATAGGAATAATTAACACGATGGATCGTAGTAATTATTGATATATAGGTCAGTTAAGTCAGATTAATTTTCAGAGTAAATTTACATGTGATTCCAAATTAGTTTGTCATGCATCCTGGTTCGTCCTGCGAACCGGAGATGAAAACTTCCTTATATCACAAGATTACCTGCCTGTATACCGAGTGAATATTTTCCGCTGGCCACACGGAAGTATCTGCTCGTATACGGCACTTTCAGATGTTTAAAATAGTTAACCGAGGTAGAGCTTTGGTAACTTTACAGACCTTTGACATATTACAGAGACTTCAATCATGGGACAATGAGACAGATTCGATTCAAAGGATTATGGAATTTAATAACACAATACTAAGGGTTATATAAGTAGTCTTTATGAGGGAGCTTCTGTCAAAAATGATTTATGACCCTAAATATGATTTTTATGACAGGTTATGATTTATGATTATGATTTATGATTATGAAATATTTATGACAGGATGTGTAGTAGGGAGGGGGTTTTATGACCACCAGATGGTATGTGAACTTTTGACCCCCGACCATGTGTTTCCGGAGTTTATGGCTGTGTGTTTATATGTGTGTGTGTGTGTGTGTTTATGACGGGGCAATTTGCTTGGTGTGACTGAGAGGAATGGTGTGTGTTTGTGTGTGTGTGTGTGTGTGTGTGTGTTTATGACAGGGCAATTTGCTTGGTGTGACTGAGAGGAATGTTTTCAGGGAAAGTTTTTATTATATCAGGATAATGTTCACAGAACGCCGAAATTATGAACATGAAGAGGTCTGACACGGATTTTCAGATGGAGCGTCATCTTGGATGATGTCTGCTGAGGAGAATGAAACAAAATGAGTTTAAAGAAATAGCATTGATGACAAATAAAAGCTTATAAAATAAAACTTCATTATATATTTTAAAGCAAAGTTTTAAAACAACTCTGGAAATTAATGAGGAGGTATTTATGCGTCTATTTGGTTAGTCACAGACTCTTAAACCTTTCTGATCAGATGAAATGTCACAAAAATGAGTTTAAAGAAATAGCATTTTGCTTGAATAAAGCACATAAATAGTGATTAATTTTATTACACATTTAAAGTAAGTTTTAACATGTGCTGAACTTAATTAGGTATCCTTTATGCGTCTGAATATTGTTGCGGATTCTTAAGTCTTTCTGAGCAGATGAAATATCCCAAACAGTTTTAGGAAATGAAAAGCACTGTGCTCGAATAAAACACATGAATTAGTTATTAAATGAAGTAAGATGTTGAATTGACTATAAGCATTTTAATCAAATACACCCCAATATACTGTCTTAAATAAAACAGTGAATAACAGTTCATTATTTGAAACAATATGTCGAATTGACTATAAGCATTTTAATCTATACATCAGTGGTATAGGGTCTTACGCAGTTTAATAAAACATATACAATTTTGAATAATAGGGGATATTATGTGAAATAAGATGTTAAATTATCATGTATTTTAATCTAATACAACACAATATAATACATCACAATATGCTGTTTTCTGCCAATAAATAAAATAGTGAATAATAGCTGATATTATATGAAATAAAGTTAAATTATCAAGTATTTTAATCTAATACACCACAAAATACTGGCTTACACAGATAAATAATAGTGATGAATAATAGTTATATAATATTAGTTATATAATAGTAATGAATTATAGTTCACATTATTATGGTTATATAATATATAATAAGAGGTTAAATTATCCACAATATATGGTTTTACAAAGTTAAATAAAACATAAAATAGTAGTTTGTACTATTTGAAATAAGATGCTAATTATCAGGTATATAATCATTTTAATATAATACGCACAATATACTTTCTTATACACCGATAAATAAAATAGTGAATAATAGTTGATATTATATGAAATAAGATTCTAAATTATTACGTATTTTATTCTAATACACCACGAAATACTGCCTTACATAGATAAATAAAACATAAAATAGCGAATAATAGTTGATATTATATTAAATAAGTTGTTAAATTACCAAGTATGCACATTTTAATCTAATACAGGTTCCTAGGTTCCAATATTCTATTGCATCTTCACTTCACTGACCACTATGTTGTCTGTTGTCTGCAATATACTGACTTACATAGATAAATAAAACATATAAATTAGTGAAACATATTATTTTAAACAAACTGTTAAATTACCAAGTATACAAACTTGAATCTAATACACACGAAATACGACCTTACACAGATAAATAAAACATATAATATATAGTGAATAAGAGTTCATATTATTTGAAATAAGATATTAAATTATAAAGTATAAGCATTTTAATCTAATGCACAACAATATACTGCCTTACACAGATAAATAAACATATAAAACAGTGTTTATACGAAATAAGATGACATTTTATTAAGTATTTAAAACTAGTTTTAAACTTATGTTGAAGTGTACCTACCATTGGTGAAATTAGGAGGTCTTTTTGGCTCTGGTTAAAATCACAGATCCTTGAATTTCTGAGGTGTTTGCTCTCCGTTTGCTAAATTGAAAATGAAGATCGCTTCCATCATGTCCGGGGCAATGGTCCGCCCCTTCCTCTCTGTGTAGCTGCTATCTTATGCTAGGTAATAGCATTAGCAGTTTGTTTCAGAAAACATCAAGCAATTAAAAGATAGTGCGGCCACATGGTGTTTTACAATCAAAGACCACAATTGTCTCCAACCATAAAATCTTCTGATCTGGAGGATTCCTGTCTGGCGGGGAGACCCCAAAATGGGGCCATTTTGACACTTCACACGGACCAGGCTGTAAAATCAATACAATTAGATGTTTATACCGGCGTCTTCAGGAAAAAGTCAAAACAAAATGGTCGCAAAGTTACATATTATATAGCCTACTCTTATCCATTGATTGTGATGATAAGATAAATTGTCCTTATTTCCTGGGGAGTTGTCCCCATCCTGTTTTTCTTGACACCTCACCCCTGAAGAGCAGGTTTATTTTTCTAACATTTAAACTTACACATTAGAACACCCTCTGACTTTTATGAATACACATAAATGACATCTTAATGATTTTTTATATTTTTGTGCATTTATTTAAAGTATGCATGTGGGCATACCATTCTGACACTGACTAGTGATACCTTACTTCTTTGATAATATTAAAGGTTTTATGAAATATTATTTCTATTTTTTTCAGCACATGTAGTCAGAGTCACAGAACATAATATTAGTGCAACAAATAAGGAGATTATGTTTTATTTATTTTGATCAGGTTTGTTAAAAGTATGCCTGAATGATGTTAGTTAATCTGCACTGATGATGCATTCCTTTAAATCTTAACTTTGAGAGCATCAGAATTAAATGGATGTAAAATTATTATCATGTCACATGTGACATAAACATGACAGAAAAGACAGTAACACCAATGACACAACGAATCACCAATGCCACACAAAAGACCATAATTAGATGAGACTAAATTGTTACATTTGGTAGCCTATACAATCTAAATGAATAGCTTTGAATAAAGTTTATCTTTAAATGGGGATTTTACTTAACAGTATCTGCTCAAAAACTTTACAATTTTAATGCAAAACTGTGCTTTGTCGTCTTAGATCTAATTTATACAAAGATATGTAAGCAGTATTTTGTCCATCGACACACAACAGCAAGCAGTATTCCTGCTACCGTAACTGTTTAGCCTTTTCCACTATCAAAACATTTCAAATGGATGCATTCGACAATATACGGCTTATTACGGTAATTTCAGGCTTTCCGCCAGCAAATGACGCCAGCTTTCTGGCAGAGCGGGGTCGCGGAAGGATTTGAATGTTGAACAGAGAGAGATACGGAGCGCAACAGGACAGGGTGTTTTGGACAGCGTAAATAATAAAAGAAAGAACGAACAAAAACATAGTGATTCAAGCGGTAGACAACAGGTGAGGTGTTTGGGAATGATTTTTTATGAAACTTGGGAGGTGGATGGCCGAAAACTCTTTCAAGTATCTTAGCATGCGGTGTATGTAAAGTTATGTATACGTAGGCTATTTGTATATGAGTGCGTCACGTATGAAAAAAGTATCCTAAATGAAAACTATGCAACTCCATGTCACGCACAAAAATACTTGTATATGTGCATTATAGTTAATTTTCAACTTAAACGTGTTAGTTTTATTTATTTATTACGATTTTTTTCTCAATAAAATCAGTAATTTATTCAAGTTTCTATCATTTGTCTATTTAAATTAAACAATTTTATACATTTACAAACACACCGCACACACACACACACACACACAGACTAATGGCCAATAACTGTAATTTATTGAAAGTCATCTTTTTCTGAAAAGATAATTCCTAGCACTTGAAGATAGCACAATGGTTTATACATTTACAGTCAAAACAAAATATGTGAAACTCACCCATTTTAGTTCTTCAAGTTCTAAAGGGGTATGTTGTATCTTTTAGAAATTTGCACACATTTTCAGAGACAAGATGTGTGCTTTCACAAAGCCATTGGTTCTTTTGAACAAGAGCATAATGATAGCAAATACGTCTGACACAATGTTTTGAGAAAAGCGGTGTTTAAAATACAGATGATTTTTCTTTTGACAAACATACATTTTAAATTATATCCCGTGGTGTTTAACATCAAGAAGTATTTTTATGCAAAGACGAATTAATTAAAAACAATACAAATAGTTTAAGTCGACATAAAACGATAATGAACAAAACACTTCCAGATCCTTCCATAGATGTAGTAAACATTTACAATATGTAAATAGATTCTGACAGATTTGTTAAGAGCGCCTGTACCACATTATTGTAATGCAATCACATCTGAGGACTAACGTTACCCGTCCCATGCAAAGGCTATGGATAAAATTCAAGCATAATCTTTATGCAACAATCACGCGTGCTCAATTTACTACAACAGTGTGTACGGGGTATAAGAATAGAGGGTTGAAAAGCTCTTTTTATAATAAACACGCAAAAGTGTGCAAATGGCGGTTTTATTACACCGATAGATTTAGTCATCTTGTTCAGACAGCAGATGATACTGTTTCACATTATGTATGTTGGACTGTATGTGTTTTAGGTGAAGACTTTTCTTAAAGAGCTGTCAACATTCTGCGTTTTATAGGAATAAATGACAATTCATTTAAGTAATTGTCTTTCTGTTTGAGAATATTTGACTAAGCTGATACTTTGTTTTAGGTCAACTTTCCCTCTATCTATGATGTGGAACATCACACACAGTATTAACAAAAAAAGTAAGTGCATGCTGTTTTACACTTAAACTATACGGTAGAGTCACATCTGACTATTGCCCTGAGAGATGTATATTCATTAAAGCATGAGGTTGCAAAACAAAGTTCCACACTTCGG
Source organism: Rhinichthys klamathensis goyatoka (assembly GCF_029890125.1). Taxonomy (NCBI): domain Eukaryota; kingdom Metazoa; phylum Chordata; class Actinopteri; order Cypriniformes; family Leuciscidae; genus Rhinichthys; species Rhinichthys klamathensis. The sequence goes on from NW_026606589.1 coordinate 2,495,117, forward strand.
TAAAACCTGCAGATAAAATTGCACAAAAGCAAATTCTAGAGTTTCTAAAACAAAAAAGTCAAAACATAAAAAAAAAATAATTAAAAAAAAGTAAATACAACATGAGCCATTTAAAACAAATACAGAAACCCATTCTCCCGATTTACTGAAAAAGTTTGTAACCATGATTCTATGTTATTTTCCCCCACTAGCGGATGACGCTGTATACATCTTGTTTCTTTGTACAGTTTTGACAAAGACTACTCTTTGAGCAGTGTCAAGGATGTTCATATAGTAATTAATGAACAAATACAGCATAAGAAAATTACAAAATTTAAACTGATATTATTTTAGGTCTGTCTACGAAGAGGTCACAAGACACATAATAGGCCCGACATCAAAAGTGAGGCTTGATGTTTTTCTGTAACATACTGTATATACAACTGTTACACTTAAAACAAACCTATCGATTAGCTATACACATTATGAGTCAAGGTGTCACAGACACACAATTTGTCATGTTTGTCTTCACAATCGGGGCTTTCTTTAAGAAAAACGTCTCAGGTTACGTATGTAACCCTGGTTCCCTGAGAGGGAACGAGACGCTGCGTTTGAGACGCGGTGGGAACGCTCTGCGTGATTGCGTCATGAAGCACGTGTAAAATCAGTCCAATGGAAGCCCGATACGTCATGGGTGACGTCATAGACCAGGAAACTATAAATCACCCTTGAAAACAGACCGCGACAGCTTCTGAAAAGTCTGAAGCAAGTCGATCAGGGCATGCAGGAAGTATGGCAGGCAAACGCAGCGTCTCGTTCCCTCTCAGGGAACCAGGGTTACATACGTAACCTGAGACGTTCCCTTTCAAGGGAACTTCGAGCTGCGTTTGAGACGCGGTGGGAACCCCATACCCACTACGCCATAGTGACAAATGCCCGTTCTGTGTGAAGTCCTTGCGCACACTAAGAAGCAAGCAACCTCGCCCCAGGAGTGGAGAGGTCAAGGTCATAAAACCTGACAAATGTATGTGGAGAGGACCAACCTGCCGCATTACAAATGTCAAGAAGGGAAACACCCGAAATTAAGGCCGTAGAGGCCGCCATACTCCTTGTAGAATGGGCCCGTACAGCCATAGGTGAAGGCTGACCGGCCGCTTCATAAGCCAATGATATAGCCTCAACTATCCATTTGCTCATAACCTGTTTAGATGCAGGGCACCCTCTTCTGAGTGACCCAAAACATACAAATAACTGCTCTGACTTACGCCACAGGGCAGCTCTGTGAACGTAGGCATCCAATGCCCAAACTGGACATAACAGGTTCAGTTGTTCCTGATCTGGGGTATTAAAAGGTGGAGGATAAAAGGCCTGCAACACTATTGGGCCCCTAACATTAACTGGGACCTTAGGAATATAACCCGGTCTAGGGTATAGAAATGCTTTCACCATACCAGGTGCAAATTCCAGACATGACGGAGCAACCGACAGGGCATGCAAATCTCCAATTATCTTGATAGATGAAATAGCAAGGAGAAATAAAGCTTTCAAAGTGAGGAATTTTTCTGAAACCTCTTCAATAGGCTCGAAGGGAGCCAGAGCCAGACCCTCAAGTACAATGGCTAAATCCCAAGCCGGTGCTCTAGAGTGCAGTGCAGGTCTCAACCTCAATGTACCACGGAGAAAACGAGTAATCAGAGGATCTCTCCCAAAAGAAGTACCCCCCAGAGGGGTATGATAGGCCGAAATAGCCGCCACATAAACTTTTAAGGTGGAAGGAGATAATCCAGCAGAGAAACGGTCTTGCAGAAAATCGAGAACTGAACCAACAGGGCAGTTAACAGGATCTAACTGACGCTCACCACACCAGGTGGAGAATAATTTCCATTTCAGTGCATACAGTCTTCTCGTGGAAGGAGCTCTGGAATGGAGAATGTCTCAACGACCTCAGTCGAGAGACTGGATTCTATGAGCCTGGCCCCCTCAGAGGCCAGGCCCACAGTTTCCACAACTCCGGTCGAGGGTGAAATATCGTGCCCCCTGCTTGGGACAGCAGGTCCCTCCTGAACGGAATCTCCATGGGAGAGCCGTCCAGAAGAGACAAAGTCCGAGAACCAAACTCGAGTCGGCCAGTATGGGGCTACTAGTAGCAGATGAGCCCCTTCCCGGCGAACCCTCTCCAGAACCTCCGGGAGCATAGATATCGGGGGAAATGCGTACAGGTGCAGCCTCGGCCACACCTGCACCATCGCATCCAGTCCGAGAAGAGCTGGCTGCGTGAGGGGGAACCATATAGAGCAATGCGTTGTACAAACGATGTGAAAGGTCGACTTGACTTTAGTTAGACCAAAGTTCTCCCTAAGAAGCTCCACCACCTCGGGGTGAAGTCTCCAATCCCCTGGGCCTCAGCCCCTGCCTCAACAGGATATCTGCTCTGATATACGAAACCATCAGTGTGTTGTCCGCCATTCGCCGAGCAACCACTCATGATCGCCCCCACTTGTGAGGGAAGCATCCGTCGATAGCAATATGCGTCGACAAGAAGCCCCCAACACTGGGCCTGGGCGAGGAACCAAGGTTCTTCCACATGACCGAAGCACGAAGGCAAAGCCGCGTGACCTTGATCATGCGAAAACGTATTTCCCCTCGGAGAAAACCCCTTGGTCCTGAGCCACCACTGCAGGGGTCTCATGAACAGAAGGCCAAAAGTAATACGTTGGACGCAACTGCCATGAGACCCACCCGTCTGAAACTGTTTCACAGTGAGTGACTGGCCTAGATATACCCCATTACGGCTGTAAGAATTGCTACACCTAGAAAAGTGGTCCTCAGAGCACACTCTTCTTGGCGTTGAGAGGCAACTCCAACATCCTTAATGAGACAGAACGACATCTCGATGCCGAACTGCCATAAACTCAGATTGAGCTAGGAACAACCAATCATTGATGTAGTATAATACGCGAATGCCCTGGAGTCTCAGAAGAGCCAGAGCTGCATCCACGCATACTGTAAAGGTGTGGGGTAATAAACCTAGGCCGAATGGAAGAACCCGATAATGGTACGCTTCGCCCCCGAAAGCAAACCTCGGGAACCTCCCTCATCCTCTTTCGGAAACAATGAAGTAATGGCTGTCTGCTGGGAGGAGGAACCCCTTCTACAGCTCCTTTTGCAGAAGTGACAGTACTTCCTGCTCCATAACCAAAGCCTGCTCGGGGTCCACCAATGAGAGGAGGACCCCTAG